>NC_089144.1:46050308-47295967 GCF_009819655.1 Sylvia atricapilla
TGCCATTTCCATGTGCTTCAGACATTTAGACATGATGAACAATAATAAAAAAGTGCCTGCTTATCTAGCTCAGCATTAATGGCTCAGATGTGCTCAATGCAGTCCACACTCCAGAAGTCTGAATTTATACATTACAAATAAAATTAATCTGTCTGACCTACCATTATTTTCATGCTTTCTTAACTAATTTGCAGGAAAAACAGATGAGACGGTGTCAAAATCCTAATACTGGACATCTACTGTTTTTCCCTTACCTAATATTTCCTATCCACTCCTAGAAGGGAATTAGATGGCTTTAATAGGTTTGCCCTTGGCAAATCTATATTGTTTAGTATTTATTTCTTCTAGCTACTTAAAAGTTTCTTAAAAGCAACTTTAGCTTAGTTCATTGACTTGCTTATTAATTGAAAATAATTCCCCACATTCTTCTTTCTTTCCTCTTTTAAAGATAAGTTCTATGTTATTCTTATTTAGTCTTTTGGTACCTGATACACTCCTCACAAGATCTCACAGAAAGACACTAATAGGCCTAAGTTTTGCAGACAGTTAAGAAATGTAACCTATATAGTCTGTTCTTTCCTTATCTACAACTGATGTTTTAGCTCTTAGGATTAACTGTGCATGTCATATGTTCACCGACAAGCTTTACAGTAAACTCATGTAATAAAAAATCATTTCCCTTCTCTGCACTTACTCCATGCACCACTTCCTTTCCTCCAGTAGCTCTCTTAGGTACTGAACATTTTTTCTTCTTCTTCTTCTATCTATTAATGTACTAGTATAATAATGTTATAATAAATCTTGCTTGCCTTTGCACAGGAGTGTTATTCCACCATGTTTAGTAAAGAGAGAAACTTTCCTCATTTTGCCTAAGGTGGAAGAAGAGATGAAAATTTAGCTCAGCTGGCCTTTTACATTTTCTTTTCTTCACACTGGTGAAGGATGTACTCTGGTCTTTGGTAGATTTCTGTTGAAAACCCCACAGATTTGTCTTGAACGTGTGCCCTATATAGTTCTTAAAATAAAATCTCTGAATTTGATTACATCTACCTTCTTCAGCATTTTTTTTCCTGGGCAGTCTGTCAAAGTAATCTCTTAAAAAAAATGGCAAATAAAACCCCCCATTACTATTATGTTCGATGTCTTTCGAAAAGCATCAAGAACAAATTCATTCTTTACTGCTTCCCTGGACACCAACAGATATTTAAAAGCTCTATCTAGTCATATTTTTGAGATCTCAAAACAGCTGTTTTTGAAATACAAGCCAAAATTTCCTCTCTTCTTCCCTTCTTCTACATGACTGTATTACTATATAGTATATAGTGATATATATGATAAAGTACCTACAATGTCAGTTTTGTTGTATAATCAAATTAATTCTTGTTTCCCTCGGGAACTCTTCAGTTAACTCTGCTCCTCTTTATTCTACTATTAGCATGCAAACAGCTAAGATACCTTGCAAACTGACCCATTACTTTCTCTAGTCACTTCTTTATTCTTGTTTTAAATAATCCCAGGGATGACACTGATTTTCAAGTTGCCTTACTTAAAATTATGATTTTTGTTCTTGCCAAATGGTTCTTATTTTAAACTTCTCTCAGGAGAGAGAAGAGTTACATTTAGGGTGCATCTGACTGATGCTAACCTTGGACATGAGATGAAAAACAATATTATCTTGGATCTTCAACTCCTTTATTCACTACCACAGAGCCTGATATGAACTTCTGATTTGCTAGGATAATTCTTGGCAGTACTATTATTATTCTTTATCCTATGCTAACGATTGGTGGAATCCTTTGTAATTTGGCAAAATTTGACTCTTTGAAGAAGCACATCAGCCATAATTTAAGTGCCAGGTGTTGCAGATGTTTCCACATCACCTTGAGTAGAAGATCATTAGCCAGCAGCACCTTTTATTTCCTCTTGGCAATGGGTATTTTTTATTCCCTAAGCTAGTGTTTGGGGTTTTTGTCATTATCAAGAGTTGTTCTTATTTGCTTCCTGGTCAGCACTCCAGCTGTCCTAATTTGTCAGAGGACATCAACAGTCCTCTTCTTCTCTGTAGTTTTAAGTTTTCTCCTCCAGTACCTGTAGTACTACTAAACAGAAGGTTCTGCTTTAATTCTTTTGTTCCTGAATGCACGCTGTAGATGAAATCCTCATAAGCATACTCAGGTTTGAATCCCTCCTTTTAGTGCTCCTCCAATCACTTCTTAAGAGATTTCCCTGGAGATATAAGAGAAGTCTTTCCAGATACCACCAGTAGGAAGATACAGGCCAAAGTTCTGGCAAGTCCATTCAAGAACTTCATCACAAGATGTCATCATTGTCTAATTTTAAATATAGCTATTTAATTATGACCATATGACATATTTCCTATCAAATATTTTTCACTGAGAATGAGATACTACGTAGTAAAAAAGCTCTTTATGTTCATGATTGAGAGAGTATTTGTGGTTGAATTTTACATATTTTTGCTTTTGTATGCAGTTCATGATAACATTGAAGTATAATACGAAGTACAGGACTAAGCAAATGCTGAAATGAAGGATTCCATAGGAAGCTCCATCTACTTTTCAGTATTATCACAAATTTTGTTGCTTGATAAAAAAGTTATTAGACAGTGAAGTTTCCTGAATACAGTGCTCAATAATCTAGATGCTTGCAGTTCAACAGTAGAAGTTTCTTTGATTTACACAGTCCAAACATTAAAAATATTATTTTTAAGCTTTACTGGATAAGATTCTTCCACACATATTCAAGTAAAACTAAAATTCCTCACAGTTATACATAACTGATGAAGTATTTCAAAATTATGGGGTTTTATATTTTATAATTAATTTTTATTCCTACGCATAGGCCAGATCTTTAATTTTGGCCATGTTATGTTTAAGAAGAAGCCTGCTAGCAGTAAGAAGGAAGAACTCTTTATTTCCTTCTAGATTATCTATTACTTGGTTATTACTTAAGACAATAAAATATAATATACTTGAAGTATACCATGTTTGATGTATGTAATGCATTTGATTCAATAATAGTTCCCTTTGCTTTGTTGTTTAAATTGTGTTTGACTGAATCTGGAAATGGTCAAAAGGAACGAAAAGTGGAAGACATACACGTGAAGCTGCATATATTCGGGTCTATAGTAGAAAGACATGTCTTTATTGCAAGCTGCATGTAAAGCAAAACTGACAAAATTTAAGGAAAGATAGCTGTATTTTGACTGCTTGATGTCTTAATTAAGAGCAAAATCAAATTATCATCTTAAACTAGCTAAAGACCATTAAGGAGTTGGCAGGAAAGAAAAGAAATATTGGTGTTCAGAATGCTGCACACTGAATAGAAAGTAAGTTAGGACTCAATGTCCACTCTAGGAAAAAAAGCAAAGAAAAGAGTAGGTCCCAGCTGCAAGAGTTGAAACACCAAATGCCATATTTCTATGCTAAGAAAAATAAGTTATGCAGTAGAAGTGCAAAATGGCTGAAGACAGAGTTGTGAGGTATTTTCTGATATTAAAAAAGTAGAAAATTAAAAGCAGTGGTCAGTCATAGCAACAGATACAGTAGTATTTGCACATCACTAAGTTATGGAAATTTTCAAACATATACTGTTACTGTCTCCATTTCATAGCTCTTACTTGCTCTGAAGCTTCTTACCCTACACCAAATTTTGCCTTTGGTGCCTGTGTGCTACTGTGGGAAGCTGACCCTGGCTGGATGCCAGGTGACCAGCAAGCCACTCCACCACTGACCTCCTCAGCAGGACATGGTAGGGAAGAAAATAAGACAGAAAAAACCCCCCTTGGGTCAAGATAAAGGCAGTTTAATACAGCAAAAGAAAATGCCTGTGTGAAACCAGGGGATTGTTGGAGAGGCAGCCTTGGTGCTGAGTGATATGTCCCCTCCCAAGATCTTGCCCAACCTCTCCCCACTGGCGAGGAGGGAGTGTTGGAGAGGCAGCTGTGGTGCCGAGTGAGCACCAGGGTGTTTGACAGGTGAACACCTTTCTAGCTACTATTGCAAAGAACTATGAAGGCTGCTGTGGGAAAGATAACTCCATCTCCAGCAGACCCATTACAACTACCACAATAAAATATAAGAAACACAAAATCCTGAATTATTTATAGTATCTTCAGAAATTATTCATTATCTCCTAACGTAGAGATTGTCTTCAAACAGTTCTGTTTTCCAACAGTGCAAGTTGCCGAAAGGACAGACTGC
Source organism: Sylvia atricapilla (assembly GCF_009819655.1). NCBI lineage: Eukaryota > Metazoa > Chordata > Aves > Passeriformes > Sylviidae > Sylvia > Sylvia atricapilla. Next base: position 46,054,529 of record NC_089144.1, read on the forward strand.
AACAGAACAACATGCCTAGCACTTCTCATGATATTGCCCCTTACTCTTTTTAGAAAAAAAAATAATAATCTGAGTTTGCTTGTTTTATCTGCAATTATATTTGCATTTAAATCAGTTATTTTCTCGTTACCTTAGATCCCCTTTTCACTCTAAGCTACTGTTAAAATAGCTGTGTCAATTATATTTAATTTGCTAAGACACAGTTTCCTCCTGTATATATGTAATGCTCCATGAAATGGACAGTTGTTCAAATATATCCTTTTCCAAATTTTAAATGATAAGGTACATAACAGCCTGTCTATATATAAACCCAATGCAATTTTTGCCAGTACAGCTGAGTTAACACAGCTTTGCCTCAGAACTAAATTATTTGGACATGCAAGCCAGTTTTCTCTACATGAGTTAGGGAGGAGACATAATAAAATGCTTTAAAAATTCTTATCAGCATAGTTGCACAGGTTTACACTGACAGACCAACAGGCTAGGCATGACATAGTTTTCTTAGAATTCTCCATGGGAGGGGAGGTTTTCAAATTTTTTTATCATTGGTAAGACCAGCCACTGTCTGTCAACAGCATTTTCAGCCCTGTGGCAAGTATTTCTTGTAGCATTATATAATAGTTTTTAAAGTGTGAGCAGTTATTAGATTAAATATACTCAGAGTTCCATCATTCCAAACAAAACCTCATCTGAAAAAGATTGTAAAATACCCCCCTAGAAGAAAGGCTTCAATACAAAGGCATTAATGGAGTACTTTTTTTGATAAGGTTTCAAAACAACATTAATGACTCCAAGATGCTATCTAAAGCAACAGCTCCAGGACATTGGGCCTAAAGCATCTTTAACAGTAAACAACAGAGATTCTGTTCATAGTTATTCAAAAGTCTACAAATTATTACAACACAGTGGGTTACTTAGCAATGTCTTCTCCACCGTTTCCCTGTGGACAATTGAGTCAAAATTTAATAGTTTGTTGTTTTTCCTTACTTGTAGTGTGATCTTTCATCTCCCCCAGTCCAGTATTAATTCCAGCATCTATCGAACTCATGATTTTATCAATCTACAAAAGAGAGAACAGTAAAACAACTGAGGGACCCCATCTTCAGTATTTTATTTTAGATTTTCATGCATAGATTTATGGCATAATTATTCTCATTAGGAAAAGGACAATCAAAATTGTAAAACACATGAATCAAAGGTAGACAATTAATTTCTCCACTTTGATTTTTATTTTGCAATATTTGTATGCTAGCAAAAACTAAAGCTTGGGACGAGTATTTCTTTTTCCATGGTAGAGTTCCTTACATACTGATGGCTCTGGTCATCTAGATATGATCACTAGTGGTTTATTTAAGCAGTAATATTAATGAATAAAAAAATTATCTTGTATGTTCTAAAGTATTTAAAATACACACAATTAAATCAATTGTTCATTTAATATTTCCAGAGATTTTCCTAGCCCCTTTTTTTTTTTCCATCTGCCCCAAGGGCACTAAATAGGTATGAAACATAGTTGTGTCCCAACATTCCACAGAATAACATTCTCTGTGAAACAACACTGTGCTGATCCCAAAACTTACTTGCATGTTTCTAAGGGACATTGAACTTTCTAGGTAAAAACCACTGTATCTATTTTATTTTCTGTAAGATCAGGACAAATCAAAAAGTGAATCAAAAGGTTGCTGTGGACTAAGAAGGTAGACAAAGAGAAACACACTTTACCAAGCTTAATATTACGACTAGCAGGAAAAGTATGTATTAGTCATTGGCAACAGGAGAAAGTCTGGCAATATGACAGAATCTGCAGATTGACCATTCATACTATATATATATATGGTACTTTTTTTACTCTTAATATCAAACTTGATGACCGTGTAGAAAGGCAAACCTGGGCCTGACTCTAATTAGGATTTTATAATAACATATCCAAGTTGTAAAGATCAAAAGCTGATATCCTTAGTACAACTCCACTAAGAGAGTATCTCCTTTACAATGAAAAGTGCCTTAAAATGTCCTATCAAATCAGACATTTAGGCTAGCTTGAAACATTTTCCTAGAAAAATAACCAACCATGTAATCAAACTCTGCATTCTTTCTGAACACAATACCACTCTGGAGATACATGCATTTCCCCACCACAGTAAAGAGAAGTGCTCACTTCTCTGTAGGAGCAATAAAGATCTAAACATTGCACACTCTTAATTTACCTCAGTGAGATGGGTACTTCTGTGTCTACAAAGAACCATATAAATTTTTGAAATTCAGCACAGGGAAAAAAATTAAACAACGTGTCTAAAAATTAATTAAATTGAATTCTAAACCTAAAATAAAGTCTCTCATATAAGCAAGCATGTGCACTACAAATTCAGTGTGGAAATTTCTGTTAGTAGGCCTGAATTCATTGCAGACCCACTTCACACAGCAGCCAGGTATGTGCCAAGCATTTTGTACACAGGCTACATACCAGTTGGAGGATGCAATACATAAGGAGGGCTTGTAGAATGCCCAATCTACTCTCTATTGCTGCCATTTTCTCCTGGCTCTTGCTGATGGGCACTACCATGGTGGAAATAATTAGCAAATATATAAACAATAGCCACAGTTACTAAGGATTTTACCAATATTATTATTGTTAGCAGTGAGGGCTTTAGTAGACAATAACGTCAGTGCCACAGAAAATTGCAGAATTACTTCTGGTTAACTTCATTCACCAGGGAAACAATGGTTTATTGAGTGGGCAGCATTTGAACAGAAATGCTTCGCATTTTGTGCCAGCTGTTGAACTCCCATGCAGTACACTGTGACATTCTCTCTAAGGCTTTGCAGTGTGGAAGATTCACTTTTTATTTTGTCTCTGAAACAAAAACAGTAACAGTGTCTTCACAAGACTGCAGTACTTAAAAAATGAAAAAACTTACTTCTTCCCATTCTGACGTGAAAGAAGGTGTTCTCTCCGAATTCCCTTTGGAGCACTGTGGCTTTGGTGTGGGTTCACTCCAATTGCTTCTTGCTTTTTTATCATTTGGTGGATGGGTGATAAGATTAGAATCAGATTTTGAAACATTTTTGCACAAATGCATTTCCAGCAAGGTCTTTGGTAAAGATCGTATTCTGCCCAGCGTGCACGCTCGCTCCACAAATCCCCCAGTGGTAATAACCCATTGTTCACTTATCCGTGGCGTGCTAACCAGGGTATGATTTTCTGCTGGTTTATTTTTAGTATGAAATATGGTTCTGTTTACAATTGGTGGCTTTTTTTTCTTAACAGGATGATCAGAGCTGCTTTCTTTCCGAAGCTGTATCTGCTGTGCTGCACTCTTGCTCAAAATGCTTTTCTCCAGTGGCCCACTGCACAGGTTTACTTTGCTGTACAGCTGGAGTGGATTTTCAGGTGGGTCACATGCAGGTGATGATCCATGAAGTAAACCTGCAAACTGCTCAGTGGGGTGTCCTTCAGGAAGCTCACTTTCAGTGGATGTTTCACCCTGGCCACATTGCTCTGAAATGAGAAGTACCTTGTAAACATAAAAGGGTGATAAGACACTGCAAACAACAAAATGCTTACTCTCCTCAAAATTAGTTTTTAATGCTGCTTGCCACATTCTTATGCAAAAAAACAAAAGACAATTATGCCATGAAATGAATTATTATTCTCTTTAAAAAAATCTTAAATATGACTGTTTTATCCTGACTGAAATGTCTGCTGCTTGAAGAAGAGCCAACAGTGCTCAGTGCTATATGTAAGTTCCATGAAAAAACAAATTTATAAGATAAAATAGGCCATTGCTATTCCATCAGCTTGATAATGTCTCTTCTAATTTGCTATTGAGTTGAAATGCACACAAATTACACAGTTTAGTATGATGAATTAGGTAGTTCGTTTGTAGGTGGTAAAATACGTGAAGAGCCATTATTGTCAGGAGTATTCTTAGTAATTTTTCTTTTTATAGCCATTATAATAATAGTGAATTTATACTATGATGCCTTTTTTACTGATAGTCTCTAAGGAATAGATCTGAGCATTGGTTATACTTTTGGGAACTTTTGAGAATAGTAATAGTAACCATTGGGAAAAAGAACACAAAATCAAGTCTTCTCAAACGTGCTTTATATGCAACTTAGTACATACATGCACACAAAAAGAAATCACAGAAAATGCATTTCTTTGGCAAGGTTTAGAGTGAATTATTAAAATTTTATAGCTTTTATTTACACTTGTTACTGAAGAACTAGGAGGGGGTGCAAAAGGAGGCCTGCGCTGACTCACTTTAAGTGTTGGTGTGGTTAACATCCCTCTATCAACATGGCATTAAGTCAGCATGTTCTAGTCAGAATAACTGTGTCCCTACTAATGGTCACATCTCTATAACTACTTTGTTAAAGATAAATTAATCTCATTCTTTCTAGAAGTTGTCCTAGACTGACTCTAACAGTAGGACTCCGTGCACAGCAGTAGCTACTACAAAAAAAAAAAACTTGAGCATAGTGTTGTGGCATAATTTGCAAAGATATTGAGCAGTTTTCTCTAATTAACTAAAATATCTGCTGGCAAAAAAAAACCCCAATCAAATCTCAAAATATCCTTTCTAAAAGAAAGCAGTCCTTGACTTTTATGAATTACAGAAGAAAGATTTTGGTGAGTACTTCAAAACTTCATCAACTCTTTTACTAGTCAGCATCTTAAAAATATACAATTAAATGTTTTTCTATATATGATAAATTCTAAGAACCTAAGAAAATACACTTTTCTTCTTTGAGAAACAATTGACTAGAATATACACTTCAGACATTTTGCAAAAAGATGTGAGGTGTTATGGAGAAGGGTTAAATGTAGGACGTAACAGAGCTTAAGGGATCAATAAACCCAGAAAGATTTGGTTTAGGGGAAAAATTCAGGGGAAGAGGAGGACATGGGGCATTCTCTCTTTGATTTCTGAAAGTTGCTGATTTATACATATGTCTGCAATTTTGAAGGTGAATTGAAAATCAGCAAAAAATTATGCAAATTGTTACTGGCTTTGGTGGTTTTCCTTTACATGAAAAACTCAGTAGCTGAGATTCTGCTCCAGATTAAGAGACCTCATTTTTCTACATAGGTAGGAAGCATGTCAGCTCCCACTACAGTCAGAAATCAGATTAATAAAATGAATGGAACCTATCACTCCCTGTACTCTGTTAATTGGGTTAACTACATTGCCAGCAACTTAGGGGAGACAGCAATCAGTTTGTGTTCAGATACCTACATTTATATATCTCAGTCATGAACTGAATCCTATTTTGATGTTCCAGACAGGTATCTTATAGCTGAGTATTAAACTAATTGAAGAGATAAATATTTTTGTCAGGACAAAGTCAACAAAGAGGCATAAATGAGGAAAAAGTAAAGCTTACAGAACCTGGATTGCAATTTCACTACTAGCTTTGCTACATCTATGTTACTAAAGAGTACTGGCCAATAGCTACTAGGATCTAAAGAATTACTAGCCTCATGTCCTTTAAATTGAACTCTCCTCCTTCTCAAGACAAAGCTCATCCATCCAAATAATTACTGGGAATAATCTCTGATCTCAGCTAAAACTTGCACTGTGCCTGGGCACCTTCTAGGCAGGTCTATTTAGTGTTGGCTAAAGACTGGCAAAACCCAAAATGTTAAACAGTACCGACTGCCAAGCACCAGTGGCATCTCATCAAAATCTCAAATTGATTTTGCTCAATTTACTGCTGTAAATAAAGTAAGTTCTTACTGAAAACTTCCATTCCCCTGTGGTCAGTGAATACATGTACTGACCACTAGAAAGTGTGTGTGTGTCGCTTACTTTCCAGCAGTGTTGCAGTGACAGCATATCAAAATATTAATTCTGGTTGCTTTGATAGTTGATGTGGCAGCATTTTACCATGTATTTTAAGATTCCAAGTATATTGTATGAGCCCCTTTCAGTGTAATCTTTCACAACAGTTACTGTACTGTGTGCACACAAGTATATATATTCTACTTTAGATATAACTTTCCTCTTAAAAATACCCACACAAGTACTTTATGGAAGTCAGGAAAAACTAAAACAAAGAGTGCTTGTGCACCCATTAATCTTCTAATGTGTTAGCAAGTACTCTATTTCACTTTTTATAAAATCACTACAAGTTTTCAAAAATACCCTGTGTATTTCACTTGGTGTTCAGAATGAAGTTTGCTTAATGAAGAAGAAACGCCTCAACATTTTTATTGCATCATAGAACTGTTCAGTTTGGAAAAGGCCTCTAAGATCATCAAGTCCAACTGTTAAACCAGCACTGCCCAGTCCACCACCATCACCAATCCATGTCCCTAAAGGTCACATCTTCACATCTTTTAAATATCTGCACATCTTTTAAATTACTGCACAGCATCTAAATTCTTTTTTGAATATCAAGTTCTTTAACAGCTTCTCAAATTTTTATTATGTCCATTATCTATGGGGTACACAAACATGAACTCATCTGTCCTTCTAAGGTGAGACTGTAATGCGATATTATACTAACTTGAAAAATGGGAGATAAAGCACAAGGATACAACAGTGAAAGTGTAGAAATGTTTGGGCATCTGATTTGAGATTCCTTAAGATTTTCTTTGTTCAGAGTATAAAACATTTTTTAACACAGAATGTTTCTGAAACATGGTTACTATTCATTACAGTAGACCAAAAACAATCAGACCCCTAATGTGTCGAATTTGTTACTCAAAAACCGAGGAACATGTTTAATGACTACTTGTGTAACCTTTGGTCTGTCTTGACCAGAGCAACAAAAGCTCTGGCACAGAGTATTCTCTCTGTTGCTTTCAGCTGCCTCAGCTGTTACTTCTTCTCTTTGATACCTTTTGCTTTTAATAACAGCTTTGTTAATTATGTGACAAAGTAAGCAAAGATCTCATAGCTATACCTTCTTCACCTCATCATTTTGAGCAATGCAAACCACATGTATACCAGGCAAGAAAAAAGACTAGGGCTGTCTGGGGAAAAAATCCATGTGTTGTTATGAAGGTTAAGAAGCAAGCAGCATCTCATGCTGTCTGCACCCTTGGGTAGTTTCAAGACCTGGTTAGGAAAAGACATGTCTGATCTCATGATGACAGTCCTGCTCCAAACAGGAGGATGGACTAGAAATCCTCCAGACATCCAACAGTTTAATGAACCAATTATAATTCTGAATCTTATGGCTTTTGAACTGGTAACTGTTAAGATTAATGCTCTTCAAATACTGACTTGTATTATTATTTTAGTTTCCTAATGCAGTTTATGTTTAATACTTTTATGTTCAGCAAATAAGTAGAGTGTAGAGATGGACTATAGCACGGCTCCTAATAGTTTAGTAGCCTAGCACACCCAGTCATGTTCTAAAGAAATCATTGAAGGAAAAAAAAATAAACCATACAACAGATAATCACAAAATAATTTCCTAGAATACATTTTTCTTTCTCATTCCAAGTTAGTATTTGTTGATCTAAGATCTGAAACATAAGATGTTAAATAACCTCATCAAAGTGCACCATTATCTAAAAAAGCAGATTCATTGTTCATGGGAATATCCAAGACCTCCATCTCAAGAACTTAAAGAATGATAAGCTTTACACAGGATAATGGTACTATTATACCCTTGCTAAAATATGAAACTTTATAAAAAATTTAAATTCTAGCTCTTAATAATGACCCATCTCTGAGATAGATTTTTTTATTGTTGCATATTTCTGTCATAAATGTCAAGAAAAGATACTGAAATCAATATTTCTCCTGAGGCTTAGTAGTAATGCACAAAATGTGATATTTTATACATTATTTTCTGGTTTTAAACATATCAAAATAATTCTTGTTTTGAATATTGTTGTGTATTGAAAAAAACCCATGCTATTAAACCTTTTATTAATTAATATATTTTAATTTCTTCTTATTGTTATTCTTATTTCAACAAATTAACTGGCACTAAGAATTTATATAAACAATTACATTACATAGGTCTATACTCAGTGAACAGTCATTTAATAACACCAGGTTTCTTTTTGCACAGGCATTTGAGTAAGCATTAGGACAAGGAACTTTAAGAAAGAGGGAGGGATACAAGGGAACAGGAGAAGTTCAAGCTCTTGGACTCAATCCCAGTGGAGAGAAGCATTCAGCTTAAAAGTACTTTTTTTTTTTTTCTTTTTGCAAGTACATTTATTTTTGTAATTAAAAAAAAAAAAAAAAAAAAAAAGAGCCGATAGAAATAGATCTTGCTTCCTTACCAGATACTGCTTTTCTTACCACTTTATCTTTTTACTTGTAAATAGTATCATAAATACCAAAACAAAAACAGATGTCATTTCTACAGAACTTTAGAGTTATTACAAGTGCACGTACAGCCTATCCATCTGAGCAGATTACTTCTGAAATTCACTGTGATACTGCCATATCTGTGTTACAAGGAAAACATTTACATTTGGAACTACAAATAAATTCAGTTATGCCATAATCTCAAAGCCACAGATACATATTGCTATTATCACCAGTTTATATACAACCAAACTGGTATTTAGGCAGCAGATTGCAATTCAATCAGCTATTTATTTTCACAATGATGCACCCCAGCACAGTTGCTTGTGGTACATATATAGAACTCTGCAGAATACCACTTCTCACTTTCAGGATTTGAGAGTTATAATTTACAGATGCTTCATCAAACTCAGATATTTTTTCCTAATTCTGACTCCAAGACTGCAGAGCACATTAAGAAAATCAGAAGCATACTGAATACTGTGAATTTCGCATTCATGTAAAATTGGAAATTGTCTTATTCACTTTTGTATCTCAAGAGATTCCATGTTCCAAACTAAAGGACATTCAGGAGAATAACAGTTGTTAATAACCATAATGAAAAGAGCTGTAATAGATAAATTATACTGACAGAGTTAGATCTTTAACAGGCATTGCTGTTGCCATGGCACAAAATTTTTAATGTAAAATAAAAATCCACTAGAAAATTGTTCTATAGCTATGGTAACAACTGTATTGTGACATGATTATTCTATTCAAGTTCTGTTTTCATTTGATCCACAAAGTGGATGTTTTTAGCATCACACTTTGCACATGTGTAATATCTTCCCAAAAATGTATTCTGAATTCCCTTTTCCCCACATTCAGTTGACTGCTAAAACCAACAGTCAGAACTGAATAATATTTGGAAACTACCCTCTTATAGAAGGATGGGTAAGCATATTTGCATAGTCAAGATTGCTGTGTAGACACTAGAATACCCTCAGTAGTGAGGATATCAGTTATATTGACAAAGTGATATAAAAGGGGATGATCAGCAAGAAAAGGTGTAAGAGAAAATTCACAGCATTTGAAAACAGAGGTAGCAATATTCAGGAAGGCATTATTTCACATAGCAAACAACACCGTGCTCTGACCAAGCTACAGATCTTTAATGGCAGCACTTTGGCCACAGATACCTTAGATGAGGCAAAGCAATGTTTTCTCACTCAAGTAAAAGTTTTACTTTTACTGGGAGATAGAATAGGATTACTAAGCAAGTGATGAAGACTGTGGGCTTCTACTGTCACCAGCAAAAACACAGAAGAGGAGCAATAATTTGCAGCCAGATTGCAGTTTCTTCTTCTGCTTATTCCTAAATCTGGAGAAACCACCAGAAAGTGATTGGCAAGGTTGCTGTTGATGGTCTCCAGGCTCTGTGCCCAGGTTCCAGCACTGCCAGCTTCTCAAAACCCATTCTCTTAGAAATCACAGTGAGCCTCCCTGTGGGTTGGGAGTTTGCTCTTACAAGCTTCAAAACTGCCAATTCACCCCTTAGCGTCGCAGTCTGCACTTAACTCTGTACTGAGGGGTTTGACTGCCTCATTGTCTCTACCTTGATAGTTTCACTGTCCTCATCCATTTCACAATGACCCATCAGGAATGGAAAAGACAAGAAAGATTTTCTGGGAAAGATATCTCCATATGGAGTTTTCTGAATATTGCTTGCCAGCATCTAACAAATTAAAAAAAACCTTTGGGTGAGGAAGGATATTAGGCAGGTATAACTGCTAATTCCAACCACATTATAATGCCTAAATATAGTCCTTGCCCAAATTTTCAGCAATAGCAGTGCAATCTGGTACAAACAGAGTTAATTTTAGCTCTTATTGAGCTGTTTTCTCGCTTCTGTACATCTTAAGATTTTTTTTTCTGATATATGTATGTTCTGTATTTGAGGAGGATATGAATGTAATTTCCACAATCACATAAAGGGTTAACATTTTGCTGCAAAATTCAACACAGACAAAAATAAAGAGCTGCAGCTGCCACCTCCATAATGCTGTTTCCATGAGGATTTCTTTCTATGTGACTATATAAGGCATGGTTCCTAGACATCTTAAAGACAGACAGGCACTCATGAACCATCACATTTTACAGCATAAAATTCTGCCTTATGCCTGCCCATGAAAATAAGGATTCTTCAGAAAAATAACATGCTAACATTTTTATGGACTAAACATATCAGACAGATAAAATAATGGTCAACATCCCCCAGGTGAAATACTGGATGAATTCAACACTCACATTCATAAAACTCTGCTGGAATGTTTCAGCTCTGCCATGCAGCAAAAGTAAAAAGAAATCCTCTCAGCATGGCTTTGTAAATTTCAGTGAATGTTTCATAAGAAATTCTGAGAGGTGAATGGCAATGGATGTAAAATGTAATTCTGCAGAGAGATCACATGTAATCACATAGAGAAATTCTGTGGGGATCTTTTTTGTCAGCAGAAAGCAGTTGAGTGGGTTGTGGCTGTGCTCAGAAATACATGTTAATTTGACAAGGTAATACAGCAGGGCAGAGTAATACAAGAGGAAAACTCGGTGACACTTAATAACCAAAATCAGTGAAAAACAATATCAATGTGATAGATGAGCTCTTGAAACCATATCCTTTTGTTGAAGACTATAAAAAACCCCTGTTGCATGTTTCACTTTCCACATGCAGAAAAGGAATGACAAATTCCTCCACCAAGTGGGAACAAAACTTGCTAATATTCAAGGCAAAAGAAACTAAAAAACAGTGGATGATTCTCAGAAGAATGTTTCTAAAAGGAGACACTGCACTACAATTTCATTTAAAAGGAACTATTTGCCCTAGCAACAAATCAGTTTCCCCCAGCATGAGACAAGACCAGAAAGCAAAGTGTATGTTCTGTCATTTGCACTGACCATACATTTCTTTTTTCTAGCCTCGATATTGAATATATTTCTGATCAGAGCAGTATTTTTAGATATTTCAGTTTTTCTCTTTCCTCATGTCGCATACAAGATCATCTATGCTCTTTTTCAAGTTATGCTTCAAATCCAGAAAGAATGGAATTGGTGTTTTCATAAGAAATAATGGAAATAAAGGCTCCCTTCCCCAAATGGCTTCTTTCAGTTTTTTTCTAAATCTCTTGTTAGGTTGAAGGGACAAAAAGTGTACAAAAACTAATAATGTCTAGAAAATATCTCTGGCTGTAAACGAAATTTCAGTTCTAGATGTAGGAAACATTTCCATGTACAGTCACGGAAAATTACATTCAGACTTTCAACTCTATGTGGAACATTCACTGAAATTTTATATAATTGCTCACATGTGACTGTATTGAAACTAATCACAAAAAATCATAGTCTTTCAGCAAGCTTGCAGCTCACCACATCTTTTACTTATAAATACTGATTGAGGAAAATGAGAGAATAAAAAACAAATTAACTGTATTTACTTTCCCCTAATGATTTATTTGGGTGTTGCAAATGTGAGAGGATAACTATTAAAATTCTTTTGAAAAGTACTTAAAAAACATAAATGATCTTTAAAAAATGTACACAATTATGTGCAAAATAATTTAGCTAAGAACAATAACTTTCTAGGCATATTTAATATCTCTAAAAGTTGCTTACTTTTCACAACTGTGTTTACTTTAAAAAGCAATATTACACACATCATGCATAAAAGAAGATGTGAAAAGAAGGGCAGATACTCAGGTGCCTAAATGCATATATGGCCATTTTAGACACTATAGTATATCCAAAGTGACTGCAAAGGCTGGCAGTTGTGACACACAACTTGGAAACCCTTGTCTTTCTGGTGAAGCAGTGAGAGGCCAGAAACAGTATTTGTAGCATTCAAGTTGGTCTAGACATCTGGTTCAGCACTTGAATTGTTTCTTAGAGGTCAGAGGCTAGCAGACACGGACATGTCTGGATAAGGAGATGTAGACCAAACATCTCAAAGAATCCTTTACTGTAGAATAAGTAAATTCATGTATGCATATATCCCACTTCAGATGACTTACATACACTTACTTTAAATAGGAACTGAAAACTTGCTACTACTTTAAGTAATGTTGATACTTCAATAAAAATAGCCATCATGTTAAGAGGGCAGATTACCTGAGTAATGCCAGAGAGCATGAAATGTTGGCTGATATCAGGTATCAGTTCAGGATATTTTGGAAACATTTGTGCATCTCTAACATGGAATTAACCTGCTTTAAATTAACTACGACTGCTAGGAGAGCAGCAGTCATAGTTAGCAGTCAATGTGTAGCTTTATTTAGCTACTAGGATGCAGAAAAGCACTTGCTCAATTTTAGATATAGTTAAAGGAAAAATGAGCATTAGACTACAGTTGCTCAGACGAGGAAGAGCGGTGAAAGACAATTACAAACGTTCATGCTCCACCACAAATGATACTTGACAGAGCCCCCTCACTATACAAATACAACCAAATAAACAAAAATATTATTATGAAAAACTGTATGAACCATCAACAGCATGACGGAAGCTTCCACTGAGACCAAGAAGCACAGTTTGACATAATTAAAACCCCTCTTACACAACGAGCTGGAAAGCCATGCAACACAAATGCTACATACAGAAATGCTGAATAATTTCACTTCTGTTAGGATCATGTAAGAGTTAGAGGACAGAGTTCCATCTACTGAATAGCTGCCGCAACTCACCCTGCTGGTCTTCAAACAGAAGGTATCAGTGAGCAGCTCCAGGGCAAGGGCTGAGTGTAAGAATGGCCTCTAAGCTGCTTATAGGGCTGATTAGCTGCCCCAGTTTGGATAGACTATTCACCTAGTTTATTTTGCTTGAGATTAATTAAAAGTTCTCACAAAAACCCTTCTGCTGAAGCCATATCTGGGAAAACTCTATGAAAGAAGTGCAATGACACAGAGGTGCTGGTCACACCTTCAGCTACTTTCACAGAATTCTGCCATTCATGAAAGGATGATATTCTCTGCAAAGAAAGGATCAGCTGTTCTCTCTGAAACACAGCAGGCAGATAACCCCCAAAGGCACCAAACAGCCCTGCTTTTAAAGTATGGTACACCTACTAACAGTAATATTTTCTTAACTAGGGATAATATTGTGCATGAGGATAATAAATATTATCAAGATAATAAATATTATCTAATAAAGAGGATAATAAATATTATCAAGGTCTAATAGAGAGGACAAATTCATCAAGTTAAAAGCACTAAGATAGTACAGCTTTCAAAAACATCCTCCAGACCAGCAGAATTACATACATAAGTTTGTTTAAGAGTGCAGGAACTGTAAATAGGAAAACAGAAACTCAGTCTAAAGGATCAGAAAATAGACTAATATTTATGGGAATAATACCATCCCAGTCCCTTAATTTATAGACCAGATTCTGTTCAGCTAACATTCTGATCAGAATACCAGGAATAAGAGATGGTAGAAAACTCTTCTTTACCAAAGAACCTCATCCAGTCATTGGCACATCTTTAATAAGCAAATGAAACTGCCTATGTAATTAGATACTTTAGATTTAGAAAACATCTTTTTTGATCATGAGTTATTTAATTCTCATCTACAATGCTTCAAGACAGGTGGTAACAGATTCATTAGGGCCTTAAACCAGATGCATCTGAAGCAAGGCAGGCCTAGAATGTTATTAATGCTTCATTCTGCTCTAATTTATTTAGACTAAACTTGGTATCATCAATAATTATGTGTACCTGTGAACTAAGGCCTCAAACCAGGCAGATCTGATTTTCCTATCATTTATGTTTTTCTGCTATTAAAGTAAGTGTGCTTACATTTCACCTGAGGAGAAAATAGATCATTGAGATCTTGTTTTGTAGATATGTAGATGGGAGGAATCCCATCAACAGGGAAGTTCCTTGCAAAAGCAAGGTGCAGAGATATAGCAAGTTGTCTAACTTACTGAACACACCCAATAGAGTGCAGAAGTTGCTTGTTATGTCAATCATAAGTAACAAAGAATTGCAGAAACAATATTATGATTATTTTAATTAGCATATTCTTCATTTGAAATACATTGGAAATCAGAAGATCATGGTCTCCTGAGAAATTTAAAACAAGTCACTTTTGCTCTCTTTCTAAAAGCAAACAAGCATGACTGAGCAGCTCAACATATCAGACACCCTGTAAGAGATAGATTAGAAAAAAAAATCTGCAGATGATTTCTTTCTTTTTCTAGATTTTATTGTTGAAATAATGAGAAATTACCATGAAAACATTTAAATCATTTTTCTGATTAAAAGTGGGCAAATGCTTTTTTCTTGTAAAAATAGGAAAGAGATAGAAGAAGAGAAGGCAGAGATAACAGGAGGAAAGAAAGAAGCCATTGTGATGACCACTGATAGTAAAACCAGGAACTCATGATGAGACTTTCAAACTAAAATTGTTCCCAAAAAGTACTTTTTTGAATGTGCAATGTGGTTTTATGCTATTTTTTTATTAGCTTGCAAAAATCTCATGAAGATACAAAGACGAAATGTCAAGTATCTAGACAATGCCTGTTTCCTGAAAGTATTTTTATGGAAACCTATTAGAAAGAAGCACACTTAAAAAAAAATAAAGATGGTCACTCCTGGAATAGGTTGCCTTGAAAATTATAGTGGTTTTAGCATTTCACATTAAGTTAGTTAATTATTCCTACTATCTGCACTAACTAAATGAAAGAAGGCTGATGAGGGTGGTCAGAATAAATTATGTGCATTAGGTATTTCCATGGGAATGACAGGAACACTTCAATGAACAGGTAGTCAACTACCAAATGGAACATGTATACTGGCCTCTTTCTAGCCCAGTTAACAGGTAACTGAATTTTCTTCAAATTTTTAGGTAGAAAAGAAGGCACTAAGCTATTCAAATCTCTGCTTGGAGAATACACGGTGTACTAGAATTTAAAGTCATTGCAACAGCTACAGTACTGCTAAACAAAGAATAAATCTTCACAGATGAAAGAGACATACTTTTTCTTTTTTTTTAAAGCAGCTTCCTTTCTTCCAAGCATAACCAAAAACTATCTACACATATATGAGGATATACTATGGGTTTCCAAACCAAAATTAATTGCAGAGATGAAAATTGATCAGTGAAGTTTAAAAGTAAAGTTTAAGTGGAACTTGACTTAAGTTCACTTTACAGTCAGACTAACAAGTATGCAATTAATAAGTGCTTTCAAATTATCTCTAATAACCAATCTGAACTTCAATTGTTTACGTAATTTGATAGAATCCCACGACATGCAGTAATCATCACAGAGAAGTATAGAAGTTTCAATCAAAATAACTGCCTGCTTCTTAAAAATGGCATTTTTCTTCTACATCAGGTAAGCCACAGTTTCTACTGGAGCCAAAATAACAATGCATATCACATCAAAGACAAAGATACAGAATAAGTCAGTAATTTCCAAGGTCAGATTATTTTTGCCAGTTTCTTAGGTCAATTAGTGCACAAAAACTATTAAAACACAAGGACCATCACACTTGTATGACTTTACTTCACAGTCCTCAGGTGAAGAATGGTAGAGCAATATTCTTCCCCTACATGGCTAATCCTATAAGAACTCCTGTGGGGAAGTAAGAATTCTGAGCTTTGTGGTATGAGTTCTTAATGTATCTTGGCAGTTAGAGACAGACTCATAGAAAGTAAAAATATTTCATCTTCATCGTGGGGATAGAAGTACCAAGATGTGAAAAGTCTATGGTGAGGACGTGATTTTTCCTCTCTACTCCACTCTGGTAAGACCCCACCTGGATCCAGCTCTGGAGTCCTCAGTACAGGAAAAGCATAAAAATATGGACCTGTTGGAGTGGGTGCAGAGGAAGGCCACAAAATGATCAGAGAGGTGGACTACCTCTCCCATGAAGACAGTCTGAGAGAGTTGTTCAGCCTGGAGAAGACTTAGTTATTAGTGGCCTTTCAATAATTAAACAGGGATTAGAAGGAAGATGGGGAAAGATTTTTTAGTACAACATGTACTAGGTTGTAGCAACAGGTCAGGGGGTAATAGTTTTCAACTAAAAGAAGGGATATTTAGACTAGATATGAAGAAGTGGTTTTTTATAACTGGGAGGGCGAAACACTAGACCAGGTTTCCCAGAGACACAGTGGATGCCTCATTGCTAGAAACATTTGAGGCCAGTCTGGATAGGGTTTTCACCTGTCTAGTAGAAAGTGTCCCAGCATATGGCACTGGTGTCCAACTGGATGATCTTTAAAGGCACCTTCCAACCCAAACCATTCTATGAATTTTAAAGTTATGCATCAGACAAAGATTCCCAGCTGATTAAAGTGGACCAGAGCTCAAGGCAGTGCTGGCCTGTCTTCTTCAGAAGCTGACAGGTGTGGTACAATGTCTTTTAGAAAAACACACAGCAGTTGGTAACACAAAATCATGAATTTAGGGTCAGAATGTGCCATTTCCATCTGCCCTTTACATAAGAACATAGAATAACGAGGTTCATCTCCCTGAATACATCTGACACCAGACACTAAATATGGAAATCAGTTTTCAGTTTTAATCATGGGATGGCTCTTTCACAAATTAGTGTTTGTTGAAGTATTTTTAAAAGGCAAAGCCCCTATAAATTCAGTTTATTTCTATTTCACACTGCATTCATATATGGAACATACAAAAAAGCTGCTTGAAGATATGTAAAAAAGAAACCAACCAAGAAATAAAGAGAAAACTTAAAAGGAGAGCTACAATACTGGAAAAATTAAAAAAATTTTAGAAGAGTAAGCAAGAAAATGAGAGTGGGGAAAACACAGAAGCAGAAGGGGGAATATTAATTATAGATATAGAGATAAACATATTAATAGTTCTATACGGTTAAATATATATTAATAGTTCCAGGGAACTCTTAGCAGAACCGCACTACTTGACAACTGCTTTCAGTCTTCTCGCTACATCTCTCTCTTGTCAAGAACCTCCTTTGATCAAAATACTGAAACTAGGCATCTCTTTCATTTCTGCTATGTCCCTTGTCTATATTATCACAGCCACAGCAATTCTAAATTACTGCCCAGATACAAGTTGAAGATTTCAAATATTTGCTGAGTGGACACTGCTCAGTTTGCTGTTTCTCTACAGATGAAGAAAATTGCAGCGAGTTTTTATTTTTACTGTGTGTCTTGCCTGAAGTCAATCGTATTTAAATACAACTTTTCTCACACAAATAACAATGACATTATTTTCTGTATTACATTTTATTTTCCTATTTTAATTAAACCTATGGATGTGTCATTGACAATTTCTGGACTAAGTCATAATATTGGCCTCAGTAACACAATCACAACAATCATGGGAAAACTTATGACAAAATCAAGGAGAAATTTACAGTAGCTAAAGTACCCTTGAAAAACTATATGTTGAATAATCAAAGAATAGAATAACACCAAATAGCTTTTAGTTATTCATTTTATATGGGGTATTTTTTGTTAATTTAATTTTGACAGATGTCTTTTTTTTAAAAAAAATGAAAGCTTCCTCACATGTTTAGCAGTGCTGACAGTGAATTTTCATTGCATATTCCATATTCACTCAGCAATCCTTTCAGATTTGCCATATGGGAAGCTCAGCCATGCTGTTCTGAGCTGTAAACCAGGTTGTAAAATCAAGGCTATTGCTAAGCAAAGAAGTCATGAAGGCAGAATTTTTTCAAAGTCATCAGACATCTTCTCACTCCTTATATACTTATTTCTTTGGTGTGCAGTCTTATACATGGCACGTCTTTTCACTCCTGAAGGAAGATTAGTGTATTCCTGGGCTTCAGATAAAGGTCTGGTATCCCAAGTGTTTTCTTCAGTCACTGTAATTTTCTAGAACCATTTGAAAACAAAGAAACTACATCCCAAACGAAATGAAAGAGTACAAAGATCAAAGCTGGAAGCCAACCTTCTTGCATAGCTGGAAGTAGGTACCAATGTCATACCTGATTCCTGGACTAACACAAGGAGAAGTCACCACTTTGGGAGAATTCCATAATATCTGAAAAACTAATGGCAGAGGAGGCAAAGTTCAATCAAACAAGTGAAAAGAAGACAGAAGGGGTCAAAGAGAAGGAACAGAATACTGAAAGTATTTTTAGCCTGTTTCATGAACTTACGCCATTCTTGAGAAGAGCTGGCCCATACTGGACAAAACAAAACAAGAATTAAAAATCCCAAACACGCATGCCCATTACTACACAGACTTGTATTTGCCATTACAGATACTGAAAATTGGAAGATACCAATACACACACAAAGAATGTACTTTTCCTTCTGCTAACTTTATAGAGAGAACCCCAACCTAAAAATGTTAAGTTTCTTGCTAAATCCTCATGTGATTACAAACATATTCATGGAGATTGTACATCTAAGAAACAGATTGGGATGGAAGGAAAAAAGGAAAATAGCTTAAGCAAGTAAAGAAGTCATTGAGTTCTATCACTTTAAAGAATATTATAAAATCTGAGGATGAATTTCAGCCTTTTCTCTATACCTTTCAGAGTTTTGATAAAAAGGTTATTTGATGAGCTAGGAAATGATGTACCCGATCAACTGCATTCTTTGGAAAACAGAAACACTGCTAATATGTAGATCCAATGTTTGTGATAGAGCAAAAGAAAAGTTTGGAAGTGTTGTGCATGAGATTGTTATTGTTCTGTTTCCTCTACAATTTCAAAGCCAGTTAATATAATTAGGCTCCCACATACTCTTAAATTAAATGTGTTAATGAGACTGACTTCTTTCTTGATTTCAGGTGTATACACTATGATTGATTTGATATATTTACCCATAACTGACTGCTAGGTGTGACTCATCCCTTACACACCCTCAACGCCACTAAATCATGCTGACATAAGGATGGCTCACAGAGCCTTTACTGGAACACTCTCAATAGCATCAGGAGCACTTCACTGACAGGTGTGAGAGACACCAAGAATAATTTTTTAGATGCAGTATCATCTCTAACATCCAAATCCAGTGACAGTGGGATGGCTGGAAGCGTAATTTGCCACATTGCTACATCTGCAGTGGTCTCCAGGCATTTAGTGCTCATAATTCTGTCTCCACCCTGAAGCTTTCTATTGTCTTATGAAAGAAATTCCCTTTGCACAATTTCAGTGGGAATACTGCAGATCTGCCAGTAAGTACATGGCAATTTTTTTTTTCCATAAATCTGCCATCATGACAAATTTCCACTCTTCTAATTAAAAAGTAGTTTTCAAGGTAACAATTGTTTTTTTCTTGAGAATATGAGAATGCAGTGGTGCTTTTTTGGAAGATGTCTTTGCACATGTGATACAGACTAGCTGAATAATAATAAGACTGATTCAACTACATTCACCAATATGAAGCCATTTTGTGTTGACTTTTTTTCACAGTAGAACATTCAAAACCTCCTAAATCAAAACTACAATAAAGATTTCACATATATAGAAAGAAACTTGATTTTTATATAAGCCACTGGAGAGGAATTGATTTTCTTGAAAGAGCTCAAGTATTTATTAGGATTTTAGAGACTGTCAAGAATCACATAAATCAGGAGATTAGGATATTTTTCATTTATTTCTGAAGTAATTTTTTTAAAAGTATGAAGGAACAAAAACTGAACATAATTTAAGCTTCTAGTCTTAGTATCAAACTCAGGCTGAGTCATAAAAATCACTGAGGACAGCTGTGATGATATAAAATTTACTGTGCACCAACTGTTTGCTGAGAGTATTATGTCAAAAAATTGCACCTTCCAAATACAAATTGTGGTATCCAAACTACCTGATGTGGTAGTTTCTCTTCTTCTAAGGGGACATGAGGTTCTACACAAGTCCTAGATACAAAAGAGAATAAATAGACTTTATTTATGAAACACAGAAAATGTATTCATTATCTGGTTTAATGGCAAATTTGCTTCTGCTCTGAAAGATGCTCTCTAGCTGCCAGAAAAAAGTTTAAGAAGTTAAAACTAATTTGAAGAAAAAAAAAGAGTATGCATTGAAATTTTGTTTAATACATCTCTGCTCTAAGCATTAATGCAAGTGTACACTAGAAACAAACTCTGAAACATGAACACTAGAACTGTCTTGTTTAATGGCCTTCAGAAAATCCACAGAAATCACTTTATTTTAACTTGAATACCTTTGCTTATATCAAGTTCTCTAATGAGAATTTAACATTGTAGCTGAATCACAACAAGGGGGCAAAGAGGTGATAGGAAAGGTCAGCAGGAAAGAATAAAACCAGGGCTCCTTGAAGAGACGTGAGTTGTGACCATACACACTGCACTCACAATAGCTACAGTGTTTTGTACAGAACAAGGGAGCTTTAAAAACACTCTACTTGATTACAGAAACCTTGCAATATCATTACGGTGCACTGAATAGACTGTGAAGCTTGCTCCAACCCTGATGAAATTAGCTCATGTTATGCTGCATTTTAATACCAGTTCTCAAGCTAGAGGCACTTTAAGGTGGCCCAGTTGTCTTTTGCAGAAATATTCTCAACAATTTAAGTAAAATATCAGGGCTGCCAAGAAAGACTAAGGGAATTAGGCTTTGTCTCAATTTGCCTATTCTGCACAGATATCGTTAAAAATACCAACCTCTTTATTTTTAATTGTCCACAAGAACAATGTTGTAAATCATGAAAAGCCACTATTTTATTTAATGGAAGACTTTCTATTTAAAGCAGAACAGAATGAAGAAGAAAACACTGTAGTCCAAAGTAAAATCTCCTATATTGTGACTCAGGAGCTACTTCTAGCATTTTCAGTTGTTTAACAGGTGAATTTCAAAAATCAGTTTAATATTAGTTGGCCTAAATTTCCTCAGGTTAAATAACATCAACCCTTCTAAATGGCTTTAATAACTGCTAAGGAAAACAGCACTGTGGGAAAGGTAAGTATTATCAGCATATTTTAAGATGTTTGTCAGACTTCACCATAAACCCTGAATTTTTCAGAAGTCCTTTAAAAATGGTTTTATACTTTTCTCATGTCTGTAGGATTTTTTTCTAATATGAAAGGAACTGAATGTATGTGAAAATAAATTTAACTACAGAGTATACATAGCATCATTACACATATAGTAAATTGAAAAATTGGAGAATGTTTTACGAAGCCCTCTGGCTATAATAATGATGTGTTACTTCTAGGCACACATACTTCAGAAGAAAATAGTTATGGTTTAACTCCAACAGAATGAATTTAAAATATTTAAAAGATTTGAATGATTAAATATTATTTTGCAAAACATGATTTTTCACACAGTATGATACAATGAATTTAAATCAGAGGCAGATGGTACCCAGTATTCTCACTGACAGGACTGGTATGTCAGACAATTTAGTATATTTTCCTGTTTAAGACAATCAGGGTCTCTAGGGTCTTCAAAATTCATTTTATATTGGAAGGAGAGCTAGAAATACAGTGTTCACTTAAAACATTTATTTGCTGTGCAACTGTGCACAGAAAAGTAAGGAGAAAAATTGCACCAGGAGTCTGCAATGTTGTTGTTAGGATAGGGTTAATAATTTCTGTTACCACAGAAGCTGGGAATAGAGTCTCAGCTTCACTGCAACCAGGTGTTGCTTCCACTATTCCAACCAAATCAAGTATAATTTTGCCTGGGTAATCGGGATGGGGGGGAGAAGGAAAAGATTGGGACAGTTTGTACTTGGAAATAAAGCTATCCTTTACTAGGTCAGGTGAAGCTGTACCTAATCATCATAAGATAGATGGTCAAATTGTAATTATTGTTGGTAGCTGAACATGATTATTATTTCAAACTAGAAACGTGAGAATCGTAAAGGAAGATATTTACAAAATCCATGCTTGGATGTACACAATAGAACAATGTAGGTTTAATGATTAACATAGAGTTATGTAACGAAATTGTATAATACGGTGCCCCTTTTGGACCCTCGTTGGAGTTGGATTTGGGTCTGTACCCCGACTCCCAGAGCTCTTCAATAAAGCACCCACGTAATCAATTCCCTTGATTATGTGTTTTCCTCGCTAACATTGTCATGAATACCAAATTCAATTAAATACCTTGCCTTTTAATGATCTTTCTCACAGCAACCCATATAGCTTTTAGACTTCTATTCATTAGTGCTTTTTTTTTTTTTTTTAATAAAAACTGCATTCATATTCTTTAATGCTGGCAAGAAAATAGTCCCAAAAATCCCAAATAATTTCTGCAAATATAACCCTATTTCAGAAGCTCAATAACTATGACAGAGATGACCACTAATCATAGAGTTTTCTAAAAAAAAAGCAATATTTTTTGGGAAGAGACATTTTCAAGAAACTATCCATGTAACTAGGCAGTCATTGAGTTTACTGCCTAGAACCTGATATGATTTAAAGCCATTTGAGTAACCTACATAATTTAATTCCATATGAAAAGTAACATCCCTTGAGAATTTATGCCCGCCTCTGTTGTGAGAGGTAACCTTAGAAAACATGAGAGTTGAGACTCCAGCTATGAAACTTCCATTTAAAACACTGTTCCTAATCTTCCCTCTACACAGCTCCAGCCTCCAAAACAGGGTATCAACCCTGTGCCATGCAGCCTTTACTTATTGCTCCAAGTTATGACCCCAACTATATCATCTGCCTCCTCCTCTCCCAAACATTTCATCTTTCCAGAAACTGACTCAATTCCTATGCTTTCTTACACTTCTTATCGAATTTCCCTACCAAGAAAAGGATACTGATAAGCAATGCTGCACAGCTGTGGAAAATGCTTTAAGTCGGAATATAATGCAATGCAAAAATAGAAGCCCAAGTGCAAGATACAGCCTTCTATGTGAATATAATTTTTGTCTGTTTAGTGTGCTCTCAGGACTAACATAGGTAGGTTCTCACAAAGTTCTACAGGTTAATTGTTTCTATTTCCTGAATTTCTGGGAATTCACACATTCATTGTACAACACAAATATCGTGAAATGGAGACAATACTGACCTCTATAAGATGGTATAAGAAATAATTATTAAATATACATGTTTAAAACCCAGATATTTTTCCACTTTTACTACTATCATTAGTGTTAAAGATTATTCAACTCTCTTCCAAGCTGTTTCTTTACTGAATACCATCTATTTGCCATTGCATTGAGGGGGGAAAAGAAATTTATATTACCAGAGAATTAATGCTTTTTATTTCCAGGTCTCTCCCTTCTGGGTTCTCTAGACCCATTTCTTCTTATTCGAATAGTTGCTAAAACTTCATAGACAGTGGAGTGAAGGCTTGTGTTGTACCAAAACATGATTTGTATTAACTACCATACATTTGTTGCAGTTCCAATACCAGACTAGGTTCTTGTGGAGGAATACCACCACTAAAAGCTGCACACACCCAGGATGGGGTCATTGCATCTAGTCCTTCCTAAGAACAGGCAGTGGTGCTGAGAACACTGGCCTGAAGAGCTCAGAGACCATCCATAGACACGCCATGAACTACAGGTCCCCAGGCAGCTCCTCAAAACCATTTAAGACATACAGCACACAAAAAACCCCAGAGCTTGCACTGCAATAAGTTGGCAGGAGTGATCAAGAACACTTTAGATGTCCTTGGGTCTGTTATGCCCACGCAATACTTTATGTGAAAATACCCAGAGGATCCTCTGCCATATGTAACAGTCATGAAGCTGTTCCTGACTAATCCATATGGTGTAAGCATCTGCCAATTTTCAGTATAATATTAATTTTCCACAGTGTCGCATTTCCCACAGATAGTATGAATGACTAAAAAATAATAATTTTGTGATAATTCTGCTTCTGGGAAAACATGAAATTATGAAAAATTGACATTATCTTTGGTGTTTGCAAAGCCTCCTGAAGTGAATGAATGTGTGTTACTGTCAGCACGCATTTAAGAACTCTATTTCTTATCAGGAACATTTTCTCAAGGAGTTTGTTGAAAGGAGGGGGGCTGGCCTCTTCTCCCAGGAACCCAGAGACAGGACAAGAGGAAATGGCCTCAAACTGTGCCAGGGGAGACTAGACATCAGGAAGAATTTTTTAACTGAAAGGGTGAAAGCACTGGAACAGGCTCCCCAGGAAGCTAGTGGAGTGACCATCCCCGGAGGTGCCCAAGAAATGACAGGACATGAAACTTTTTACTATGGTTTCCTGGGCATGGTGGTGTCGGGTCAAAGGCTGGGCTTGATGATCTTGGAGGTCTTTTCCACACTTAATGATTCTATGACTGTGCAGACATAAATGTTTTTAGGAAGAAAATTGTGTAATGCAACTCTTCAGAACTAGAAGGAATGTTTCTACATGGTTTAAACGCAGTTTATTCAGTTTCAAAATACTGAAAACTAAATAAAGTCATAAATCCAATTTTGTTTGTTATTTACATTTGAGTAGAGACCTTCGTTTTTCATGTGGTTTGCAAGTGATTAGTCAATGTTTTCCCTTGCAGGAAGTGAATTCACATTGAAATCACAAGCATAAAACAGATTTGTCCAGTCTGCATACAGAAGTGGCTAATGCTATGATAAAAACCTAAGCGCAGTAAGTTTGCTGTCAATTCTATAATGTGGCAATTACTCCTTAAATAAGCTGGACACTATTTTTAAATAGTATTTAAAAATACTATTTTTAAAATAGTATTTTAAAAAACATTGTGGAAAACAATTCTTTTCTTTTCAAGAAAAAACCCTTATTTTGACTTTTCCTTTTTTTTTTCCCAAGAGAAAGACCAGATTTGTATCTAATTATGCACGTGGATAACTTCACTCATTTAAACTGACCAGTTAATTCCAGCATATATCCATGTGAGCAAAAGCAAATGGGTATGGAACTGGTACACAGATTGCCGTCTCTCTAGAGACTGTTTTCTCCTGATACTAAAATAGCTACAATGCTGGATTTTTAGTTTAGCTGTGTTACAGAAGACACACCACGCCCACCACCCCCACAAAGAAGAGACATTTTATACAAGCATAAAGCAAAATCACCACATACGTTAGCAAAAGGACAGCTTTCAAATAACAAATTAACACTCTATACAGTTATTTAGTACCAGAGACATGTTGAACAGTGACATGGCTTTTTAATACTCACACCCAGCCTAGCTATGTAAAAAACCACTTGTGGATGGCCCCTGACACAGATGTTTAGGAGACTGTAAAATAAAAAAATGTAAAATTTGAGGGCTTTGTAAAAAATTCTACAATATTTCAATTTACTATATATATAAAATGATGCTATATGTATACTTTGTTACAATACAGATCTTGTGATGATGGAAGATGAGGAAGCAAAAACCCTCAAATCCATCATGTCTCTCTTCAGGTACCAGAGCTCTATACTAAACAAGAGAGCTAAAAGCATCCAAGTGCCTTATCGAAACGTGCAGGAAGTCATGCTCCATTAATTTATGCTAAAATCTCATTTTGTTTTCTTCACCACTAAAAGGAGTAAAAAAAGGAATAAATTTTTCATTTTTCCTTTCACTGCATATAAGCATGTTCTTAAAATACCACCTTACTCTCTCAGGAAAAGAAATGTTAGCATAAGAATTTCACCTTTTCTCATTGTATAAACTCAACCCCCACAAATATTTTTAAAATATAATTACTGTTTTTGATATTAAAGCATCTGATCCAAGAGTACTTAATCTAGCTAATACTTTCAAGAAACATTCTATGGTTATTTTTTATCTTCTACATATTTCAATTTAATTGACTGGTTAAATTTTGCTGTGCTTTGAAAACTACCTTTTTCAAAGATATTGAAATTTTCAGTTTGCAGTAGAACAAATCAGACTGATAAATTTTCTTTAAGTACTGGGCCTACAACTCCCTTTCTGTTGAATCCAAGGGAAGGAGCAATTGGGTGTCCTTTTAACTAATAAGAACTCAAGCGTAAAAACCATCAACATGACTTCTGAAAATACCCTGCCCAGGAATCCTGCTTCACAGAGCTACCTATCTTTTGGGCAACAATTGACGAGTATGCAGAAATTTGGAGCTCTAACAAGAATTTGGTATTTTCTGCACATCTCTATGCTACATGTTTTCTGTGTCTCTCAACAGGCCACGCCACTTGTCACTGCTTCAGTTTTTTCTCTGATAAATCCTCCTCAAAGAACAGAGGCTGACGGAGGCTTGTGTCCTCAGATATGCATCCTTAGTTCTCTGGATTTCACCCAATGCATCAGCTCCAGCTTAATATTTCTTAGGAGAACCCTCAATACAAAATACCGATTTTGTCTGGTCCAGGGGAGGTTATTCACCTTTCACTTAGTGAAGTGCAAGGGACAATGCTATCCTTACAGCTCCCAAGACTGGGAGCTCTGCACAGCCCTAACTGCATTTAGGTTAGAAGAGAGGAAATAAGCACCAGCCGCATTCCAGTCTTGGTATTTTACTGGTTGCTCAGGCAACCAGCTCCACTGTGAGGAAACAAAACATAGAAAAAGTAGTCTCACTGAATGGAAATCCACTTAATTCAGAATTGTATCCAGTTTATAAAGTAATGTGATATTACATAAGACCAGAAAAACAGTCCAGATTTGATGCATATTTTACATCAACAAAATTGTAAAAGAACTGATACTAACAACTGATATTACTTCCAAACTGCATTGAATCATCAAATGCATTGAAACACTAAGAAAGTTGAATTTTAAATTTGCTTTTCAGAAAAAAATAGTCACTGATATTCAGCAACAGCTTCAGAACAAATAAAGCATTAAAACATTTCTAACTAGTTTCTGTGATACCTATGGAAGGTTTATGGAAGTCATTCTCTTAATGTCACAGTAACTTTTATGTCAGTAAGAAATAATGGATAAGCTCTTCTGAGTTGAATTACTCATCTGATGTACTGAACAAAAGCATGGGCTTTATAAAATAATTGCAATCTAAACACTAGTTCTACTGCAGCAAATTAAGGAAGGCGTAACACAGTCCAGGTACCAGCTTTCATTTTGCTGATATGGTTCAGGTGACCACTCAAAAAAAACAAAACAAACAAACAAAAAAGTCCAGTAACCTATGCTTGAACTTCTAAAATATGAATTAGTAATGGAATAAAGAATATTAACTATACTATTAATATTACCTCCCCTGCCAATATTTTAGAAGAAATATTTACAATAAAGCCAGCTCTAATTCTTTCAGTCATTCTATATCTGTATTTTGCAGAGCTTAGTTTTTATAGATACTCTAGATATAGATACACAGAATTTCATTTGAGAAAATGAGTATCATTTGACACAAAAAGAAATATAGTCAGGGTATGTTAAGCCAGAAGGACAATGCAAGCAACTGAAGAGTTGACAAAGCTACACAGCCAAGAGCTCAGTATTTAGCATATTGAATTACATCAGAAAAATAGCAGATGCGTGGTCATTCCTTGTATTTTAGAAAGGGGGACGGGATCCCTCTAAAGACAGGTAATCAGTGATAAAGATGTTAGGGCCACAGTGATTAATTCTAGGCAACTATGTCTTAGAATAAGTAATTTTCAAAGCATCAAACAGAAGAAAATGCTATATCATAGAAATGAAGAAATTATGGAAGTAGATACTGCAGCTTCTCATGGTTCTTCTTTTCATATCTCAGTTTAAATGTAAAATGCGCAGAGTCACATTTAACCCCGTTTCTCAGCTACATGCTAAACATACATACTTGATTTTTTATGTATGATTTCCACTAATAAGAAATCTAACAATAATATGTCACCTACAATAGTATCTGCATTTCATATTTTATACTTAGTGTAGACATGGGCTTATGTCTCTCTTTAAAGTGAAAACAAGTATTGGTCTACTGCTGTATCACAGATTAGCTTACAGTAAAGACATATTCCTCTACTGTTGGTTATAAGCCTAGCATGCTCTCTTTATTTGATATAAATATTCACGAATTCAGAATCCATACTTCAGCTTTTAAGAGAAATTTAAATTAATACTTCCATACTATGTTTTATTTTAAAATATGGTTGTTCTAAGAATCACATCTTTGGCTACTTTATAAACAACTGGATCGACCTCTCAGTTTTTCAGATTTTCCTCTAGTATTTTACTGCCAGCCTCAAAAGAAAACAAAACCAGAACAACTGTCATTAAACAGCACCTTCATTTCTCAATATCATAAACTGAAAGACTTACATTGTTTGCCTTCACAATCCTATACTATATATACACAGAAATGTATGCAGTAATACTCTTGGCAAAATAATAATAATTCTCCTTGCAAAGAAATAAATTAATAACTAAAAGCACAATCAGTCCCATAACTGCTTTGATCCAAACATGAAACTACCCCTAACAGGCAGCTGCCTCTGAAGAACACAATGGCAACTATTCAGCAGACTTATGAGCAGCATCATATCTTTTTCTGAAATTAAACAATACACTTTCCTTACCTCGCATTTTTGATAGAAAAAGATGTGACCTATATCAGATAAACTGTGATCAACTTCTGAATGATGCAGGAGCACAGACAGAATTAATATCAGCCATAAGTGAAGACCTTTTGTTCTTGGTTTGTTTTTCATAAAACATTGAATTTGTGCATTAGAAACTCTAGGAAAACATGACTATGCAGAAGCATATAGAAGGATTTGCTTAACTTAGAAGATTCTTTCTCTGCATTAAGTTTAAAGGTATTTTAATTAAGGAAGTACTTCATTTTAATTTATATAAGTTATATTCAGCAAAGAATGTGCCATTTATTGTATGAATTTGAATCCTGATTATTATGCCAATAATGACAAATTAAATCAGTATGTTTCTGTTCTTTAATCAAATCAGCATTACTTGCCTTGCTTGACTCAGTTTGCATTAAGCACATACTAAACGCCAGATAACAAAATTATATGAAAAAAAAGTCAAGTTGTGTATACAGCAACACAGTTTTAAATTATTTATTTCAATGTTGTGGAATCTGCAGAAAGGTTTCTATTAGATGGATATTATGAACTGACTCAAATATTTCAAACACAATGATGTATTCTTTGATTAAAAATACTTTTTAGAAACCAACATTGCATCAAAAGATCATAAGAAATCTTGCTTAAACTGAAAGAAATGTCTCTGTAACTAAATTAACACTGACAGCTGTTTCATAAAGGCATGGGTTTTTTACTGATATTTCCCTGAAGAAAGCTCAGTTTCATGATAATACAGCAAAAACTGGTAAAACTTGAAAGATGAGAATATGCTGCAAGTTTTTAATGCAGGTTGAGATTAAATTTCCACCTGCAATTTTTGTGTTAATCTTATCTGTAATAAATTACAGTACAAATGTCTGTCATTAGAGTACATTGCGATTTTCTTTTTAAAGATTCAAAAGGAGCTTCATGAACATTGCAACAGTTTGAGTATCAATTTAAATTCCTTGGAGTGAATTTTTACCATCTGGGAAATGCTTCACACTTAACTTATTTTCAGTAACTCTTTGCAAAATACCAGGGCAGCACAGTTTTCACCAAATCTTTCTTTATCACAATTCTATAATTCCAATATGCTATCTAATTATATAAAAATATGCAGAATCACACTTGAACTGTAATTGGGAAAAATTTTGTCAGTTTTGCTTATTCAGGCTTTGAGCTTCAAACAGCTTTGATAAACACTTCATTGGAAAGGTACATTTCTATATATAAGCACACTTTTCAAAAGTGTTTTCAATGTTTACTGTGCATCTCTGGGTCCAGAAAGAGGTTCAAAGTGACCAAGAGATGGGATCAAAAGAGAATGTTCTATAAAATTCTATTTCCCAAACACTACACCATATACCATTAAATGATGCAAATACCTTTCAAATTTTGTACAAGCATATTCCAGCCTATTACCTTTCCCCATAAAGGGTATTCCAAAGCAGTGTATTCTGTTTACTGTTCACAGAAATACAGACACACAGAAGATAATTTCTACTTGTTTAACATGCTTATTTTATAAATTTTATATCATATATTTTATAAATTTTAATTATAAAATTTTAGTTTTATAATTATAAATTATATGGAATTATAAATTTTATATCATCAGCCAAATTCACTAATGTTTTATGTTAACAGAAGCTCCCATGATGGATCCTTAAAAGGAAATGTGTCCTCTCCACTCCAGTACAGGAAGGAATCGTGGGATTTGCACTAGATCTGGGAAGGTTGTGAACAGAATAGTGGCAAAATTAATAGCTTCAGAGATCCATTTTAGGCACTGAAAACTCTAGAACCATTTCTAGCATGATTCACAAATCCTATCCTAGTGATAACATGCCCTGCATTCCCTTTATGTGAATTCTCCTTATAAACCATACTAACACAAGCAGATACAATGCAGCTAATGCCTAACCCTAACAAAGCAGGTACTCAATGCCACAGCAACAGAAATGATGACACAGAGCTTCATTGTGATAATCTTACAATATTTAAGGGTTCAGAGTTATGCAGAAAACTGGTATGAAAATGTTTTGAAGACCAGATAGGAGTAATGGGACTATAGCTGTGATGGTCTGACCTAGGCATCTCTCTCTATGATTTTCTATTTATGTACTGCTCTGAATCTACACAAGGCCGCACTGTGTGCTGCTCCTGATCTTCTGTGGATGTGTGAAAGCCTGCCACAAGACCTTACATCAGCTAGCAAGACAGCTGTCCAAAAACACCACACAGAAACTCTCTCTGAACTCCATGGTAAGGGCTGAAGAGATAACCCAATCCTCTTTTCTTCTAGCATGTTACATCTTACACATCTGAGGAAAAGAGGCAGAGGCAACAGGTTCAAATTATTTTCCATAAATTTGCACTGTTAAGTAAAAAATAATAAAAACAGAACCATTTTTTCTAATACTTCTAAGCTTTTCTAATAACCACTTATCCAATGGGACTCAAATTTATTATTGGCATAACACAGAGTGGACAACAGTCCCTCATCTTTGTCTTATTTCCAAGAGCAGATTGTGCCCAGCTGAGACGGACTTCTTTGATGCACCTCCATCAGATATTTGACTCTGTGCCACAATTTAGCCCATACAGTTGACGGAATGCTAAATGTTCAACTTAGAATGCTAAATATTCATCTTAAAATTAGGAGTTACATATTATTCTATTATTAAAAACTGTATTTTTCCTGAGCAGAGATTTACTTCACATCAGAGGAAGCCACAGAGAATGAGTTATTTAATCTATGGGCAGATATAATTTTGCTTCTGGCATATACTTCAAAGCAATTTTTAGAATCTGAAACAGAAATAAGTGATGTACTGTGCTAAAATGCCCCAAATTGATTGCTAGCCTTAGAATAACAGGAAGCATGCCGATTTAAATGCCTTTTTAGAGCACAGAATAATCCCAAGTCTTGTCAGTTAAGTGTGCCAGTCCAATTCAAATCTGTTTTAAATCACTGATCAGTTCTATCCTGCACATGTTCTAATTTAGAATTATAGATTTAGTTCAGAATCATATCCCACTGGTTTTGAACTAATGTACTTGCCTCCAGTGTTTTTAGAAAGAAAACGCTCTTCAACACTAGTAATTTTTAATGTGTTGGAGTCTGATTCTCTCTGAAATCTGCTAAACTGAGTAAGAATATTTCCACTAATACCAGTAAGTATTGGATCAGGCCCATAAAGAATTTCAACTGATAATCAGAATTTTAAATACATTTTCTTACCAAATTGCATATATTGTCAGTATCAAATATTCTACGACACCTTCTATAGATAGCTATATAGGTATAGTTATAGATACCTATAACTATAGGTAGTATACAGAACATTTTATTTTGAAAAATACATTTGCACATTTTGGTCCAAACAGTGAATTCAAATAATTATACAGCATATGTAACTACAGCATGTAATTAAAACTCCCTTATAAACAGTCTAATTTATTTTTCATGTTATGGATGAATGAGTGATAGCATGCAGAACAGTTTGCTATATCCACTAAAAAACAGGTACTTGAAAGAAGGATTTTTAAGTATAGATGAGAATTAGCAATCAAACTGCTGCCTACTGTTTTCTTTTTCTCTTTTTTCTCCTGATTTTGACCTATGTAGTCAATTTTCCTTTTTCCCTTTCTGAAATTTTTGACAATATTTCTAAGTCAGAATACAAAATACTTCTAAATTTCTCATCAGATTTAGCATAATCATATTATAGACATTTACTTAGAAGAAAAAAATGGACCTACTGCCATATCTTCAGTTTATTTTAATTTTAGTTTTTAAGGTTCCAGGGGATGAGGGGTATAAGGAATGCTAAGAATTACATGTCCTTTACAAGAAAATGGTTTGCTTAGAAACATTTTTCTTTTATTATGTATCATCATTGTCCTTATCCTTGAGTTATCAGACTTAGGACTGAGACAACTGAAAGCTGTGCAATAGTGTTAACAAATTTTTACCATTTTGTGTATTTTTTTCCTAATACTACTTTAGTGACAGCATTTAGTAATCAATTCTTTAAGCTTAATTTGCTTATAGATATGATGCTAATTGTACAAGATCTGCTGTCTGTGGTGCTGAGGCAGAATTTAATTACAAACAGAGTGATGGGTGGGTTTTTTATTTGTTCAACACTATTGTAACTCAGTATCAGTACCTGAACATGGGGTTTGGAAGCATGAATGGCCTTATTGGTTGTGACGCAGAAGAATGAAGGAGGAGAGTGCATATCCAGTAACTAAGTTTGGTTTCCAAGTGCTAAGAGTACATAGAGCTCCCATAAAAAGAAATAAAGCTCTCATAAGGCAAACACAACATGACATCCAATTATAACGAGAAGTTAAAAACTTATTCAAGGCATAATAATCTATGATCATTTAAATTCCAAAAGGCAAAGAGAAGCAACAACTATATGACACTTGCTAAAGTAATTGTGCTGATTATTTATGTAGCTGATGTATTTAGGGCAACTCAATATCATCCTTGGAGTAATAAGAGGCAGAGTAGTTTAGAACAAAATATATGATATTATTAAACTCAAAGGGTGTAATTTAAAAATCTAAAATATTGAAGTATGCATTAAGAGTGTTTACTTCATCAAGATTCCAGGTAAACACCATCAGGAGATCTTGCTTCGATGTTGTGCGTACCTCATTTTGTGATAGTGGTTTGCTTTCACTGACTGAAAAAAAAATGTTTCCCCATGGCTACTGTTGCTATAGGTGATGTTTCAATTGCTGCTTTACTGTGGAAGAATGTTCTTGAGAGAAGAAATATATCAGTTCTGAATTTTCTGAAATCCTAAAATAATCATGTGTGATTATTTCCTGAAATAATCATTAAGACACATTATGACACTTGACTGGAATTTGAAATAGGTCTGTTCTAAAATTTTTCTACAAAATTAAATGAGGCATTTAGAACTTCGGTACTGCTCATCTTATCTTTAACTGAGATTAGTGTTATTTCCATTTCCCCATCATTTTCACTGTGTAACTATATGATAAAAGGCAACACATCACTCAGGCATCAATACTCTTGTAGTACCTTATCAAGAGTTTACTCTTAGCATTCCTACATGGATGATAACCAACAGTGCTCCATCTCTATTTCACTGTGAAGCAGATAAATTCAGCATTTGCCATAGAGTAAAAGCATGAAGATACAGCAGATGAGGGCTGGCAGCTTGTTAAACCACCAAAGCACAGCTGCCTAAATTCTCTTAGAAACTCTTTAGTGATACACTGTCCAAGGAGAACTTCCCCTGATAACATGTAGGCAGATATGGGCTGTCAGTTCCACTGGCTTGGCAGGACATTATCAAGGGATTTTTTTGCCTATACTAGAGTACGGTAAGCTCAGAGGAGGAGTACATCGTTCACCAAAGGGAATGAAAAGATGAACAGACTATATATAATTTTACAATATGAAAACAAAATGGCGATAAGTATTTATTATTCTGTGGTCATGGTATAAAACTACCTCCTAAGTAACAAAAAAACTCGGGGGAGAATAGTTCATGCAGTACATGCTGCTGTGAGAAATAATGTCTGTTTTTAGCTTTGTGAAAAATGCCTGGTAATACAAGGAAAAAAAGCCTTCCCTATTCCCTGAACCCATATTTTCAGAACTGTTTTCCTTCTTCTATGTTGTTACTCAATTTTTTTTTCTTTTTCAGTGTCTCCTTTCTCTTGCCTATGAACATGACATAGAACACCTTTCCAGAGGAGTGGGAAGGGAGGGCAATTTTGAGCATCATCTCACTTTATCTGAGGGATATGAACTAGCTAGAAAGTAGGTAGGGGTTATTCTAATTGCTTTGATAGACAGCAAGTGATTCAAATAATTTAATATTTATGGTTTTAACATTTATCTCTTGGAATTGTTCCCAGAAAAAAGAGCAAAACAATAAGCTTAGTCATACAAAACCTGTATCTCATAGTTAGGCTTTCTGATATTTGACATGGTAAAAGGGACAATTAGAGCTTTTTCTACAGCTGAAACATTCAGAATCTCTCATTTCTCATTGTTTTCATTCATCTCAGTTTTTCATGGTTAATAGGAGCTCACTTGTACTGAAGGCTTACAGGTGCACATGCATTAGTGTTTTAGTTTGGCTAAAACACTCAGATGATTCAGGAAATCTCTCCAATCTCTCCACAGTTCCTATTTTTGGTAGTTTTACTCACATCTCGGAGCAATCTTGAAGTGCAATCTTGAAGTGTCTTCCTTCTGGCTAAAATTAAGTGGGAATGTGGGCTCAAATATACCTTTGTTTACTTTTACATTATTTACATGACTTGTTCTTCCATAATTTTTAAGGTGCCACTAGACTTTCAAAGCCAAAATTTTAAGATCCAGCAAGAATCTATATGATATACAGGATTCATTTGAACGATACCTGATTTTTACCTTTGTCTTAGTAATAGCAACATTAAACTGCCTCTTAGAGGACTGCTATGTAGGGAGAAGTTGGTTTTTCATAAATTTTCATAATCCGAAATTGAAGTCCCCAGTGACAACCTCATGGTCCTACTCTGGAAACCACCAAATTAGAAACAAAAAAGAAAATTAACCTTTAATAATTTGTTATTGACTTCTTTCCATTAAACATTTAATTATTATTCAACTATAGTATTTGCTTATAGCATTCCATGGAGTCCAGTGAACACTAAAACTGAATAAACCTACACTTACCTTTCTCCTGATTAAAATTCATGTAAGCTAAACACAGCAGCATCACAGAGTCACAAAATATGCTGGGTTAGAAGGGGTCCACAAGAATCATCGAGTCAAACTCCTGGCCTGCACAGCACCATCTCCAAGAGTCACACCCTGTGCCTGAGAGAATTGTACAGATGCTCCTTGAGCTCTCTCAGGCTGGTGCTGTGACCACTGCCCTGGGGAGCCTGTCCTAGTGCCCAGTCACCCTCTGGGTGAAGAACCTTTTTCTAATATCCAACCTGAACCTCCCCTGACACAACTTCAGGCCATTCCCTCGGGTCCTATTGCTGGTCACCACATAGATGTAACATTACAGATTTCAAGCATGCCTACATATATGTGTGTGTGTATATGATATCTTCACACTTTGATAAATTAAAAGCTGCTCTGGGAGCATTATATTTGAAGAAAAACTTAAATTTAAATTTTAAAAAGCAGGCATACAGGGCGCCAGAGATGTATTTAAACTAAAGAAGATTTTTAATTAAAGTTGTACTAAAATGGTATGGGGAAATTAGTTCTGCATGTCTTTGTGTTTTCACATATAGGCTGAGGTTTTGCATGGAGATTTTTCTTTCTTGACAAGCAAACATCTTGCAAACAATTGTACAAACACATATTTCTCTCTACAGCCACTTAGAGCCTGACTTGTGCCAGAAACACAGATCCCATCATCAAAGCTAAAGTCTACATGATACTTTAGAAAGTGTATTACATTGATCATCAGAAGCGTGACACAAACTCCTTGGTGTGTGCTGCCTCTTCTGTTGACAAAATGGATACTGGGAGGAAGAGTTATAGAGAATCTTGCCATTCTATTAATATCTCTGGAGGCACCAATTCTTAAATATTTTCTTTAAAAATAAAATCCATAGGAGACATTATTATTCCTCGTGAGTCATACAAGATTGATCCAGAGGTCTTTCTTAAGTGGGCTCTTCAGCATTACTTATATATTAAGTCAGCATATATAATGCCACTGCAGAGTAAGCCTTCAACACTTTCATCCTTGTAAATACGTAAACTATAAATAGCTGCTAATGAGATTTCCAGAACGCTAGCAAAATTGAAAATAAGAGTTTCCTTCTAAATGATTTGCCCAAGGTCTTCCTTTGATATAAGAAAAATATGCATAACTAGGAAAAAAAAAAAAAAAGCCAAGAGATTAGCTCAGTTGTTCAGAGCATATTGCTAATAACACCAAGGTTGCATCTTCCATTGCCGTATGGACCATTCACTTAAGAGCTGGGCTTGATGATTTTTGTGGGTCCCTTCCAGCTCAGAATATTCTGTGATTAGAAAATTATTCTATATCTCAGGAACTGAGAATCTTAGTTTTATGAACAGTGCTGTTGAAATTCAGAAAATTGCCATCAGATGGTGTCACAATTTGCTGGGTACAAGTGACACAAATGAAAGCTCTAGAACATAAACGGCAGACCCATGTTTCAGCTTTCTGAGTTTTGAAATTATTATTGAAACAAAAGATGGAATTCCCTCATGGTGATTAGACACTTAGTTAAGTATGTAATTCCTTGAAAAATTACTTGTGGGAATAAAATCAGCATATGGGTTGCATGAGTTGCATGGAGAATGGATACATTCATAGAACACACATCTAGTAAGGTTACATAATACACATGAAATATCCAGGAGATAGTTGAGCTTAGGAGGACCTTGGGCTGCAAATACGCAAAGGCTGTAGCATTATGAAGGGGTGTCACTAAGCCACTGCTTTGCAATTACACATTTCCCAAAGGCATCCATAACTGGGTAGGTAAAAGGTAGGTAGGTAAAACTACAGGGTAGGTAAAACTTTACTCTTACTCAGACAACCATATTATTTTCTGTCCTGTTTTTTCTAAACCTCTGACAACTTACACATTTGGGTACCTGACGGTTCTGACATATTTTCAGAGTACAGCTTTGTATCTTCCCCAGACATGTCCATGTGCATTTTTCTTCTTCAAATGAATAAGTCTAAGTTCCCATTGAACCCTCTGCATAGCTCTAAGAAGATAATCAATCTCTCACTATGTAAAAATCAGAAATGGAAAAAAAAATACTTTCCATTCATTCAACTGTACCATTAGAGCTACATTACAATTATAAATCCTAACTGAAAAGTCATATACAGAGCTTGTATGATCAAGTGCTAAATTAGGTGTAACATAGTGTTTCTGTGAGTTTTCAAAGAAATTTTGAGTTTCAATTTTATTATATACTGAAATTGTACAATCAATCATTTCTACCAAAAATGCTCCCAAAAGCAAGGAATATTTTAATTTTTTTTAAACCTGCCATTATTTTTAAAATTTTTAATTACAAATCAAACTAGCCACTGTATAGAAGCTATTCAATATAGCAAGAATCAGATGCAAATATTTAATCTTGGTTTACAGTAAGATCTATTCAGTCATTTTGAAACCATTCATGAAATTGTCTCAGATTTATTGACCAAATCCTCCTGAAAAAATGGCTTTCAAGACTGGAATCAAAATTCTGAAACTCAGAGCATCATATCTATTTTAGGAAAAATGACAGTGGCTGCTCCAGAATGAGGCAGACTGGTGTTCAGTTTTTGTTTTTCACTAAATGGCATCAAATTTTAATTTTCCACAAGAACATTACCATCAGCAATGTAGTCTGATATTTGTTACATTTACATTGTTCAGCTAGAGCTGTTTATAAAATACGTAGTCAATTAGCTAATGAGGAAGACTGACTCTACCGTAGTTTTTGGATATTCACCAAAGGTAAAGAAGGCTTGTTTTCCCATCCCCATTTTTTTAATACACCTTGGAACAACATAAAGAGAGATGATTGTTACATCAAATGATACTAACATTACAATAGG
This sequence comes from Sylvia atricapilla, assembly GCF_009819655.1. Classification (NCBI taxonomy): domain Eukaryota; kingdom Metazoa; phylum Chordata; class Aves; order Passeriformes; family Sylviidae; genus Sylvia; species Sylvia atricapilla. The sequence continues at coordinate 46,092,823 of NC_089144.1, forward strand.
ACAGCGAGGAAAAGAAAGAAAGAATGAAATCTAGTCAGTTGTGTGCAAGAAAGTGAAACAAAATTGTCTTTAATTTCATTATGGCCTTAGGAGAAAACATAAACGTTTAAATTTTTTTGTTGTTGTTTTGGTTTGGTTTTGTTTTGCTTTGTTTTGTTTTTGTTTTGTTTTGTTTTGTTTTGTTTTGTTTTGTTACTGGCTGGTATGTTATACAGAAAGCTTTTTGTTTTTCTTAAAACTGGACATCACTAATTATACTCAGAGGACTAAAATTTCTTTAAAAAAAAACAGGCACATTTTTGCCATTGCCTTCTGTTCTAATCATCTCACATAGAGCTTGGAAATACAGCTGGTGAGTAGAAAGCTTTCCAAAAGATACAAAGGAGAAAAAGCAGAAAAGCAATTAAATACAAATAAGAGGACATGACCCAGGAAAAGAAAAAAAAAATTAAATGTAAGATAGAATATGCTAAATAATGTTGCAATCAGTTTAAGTGCATTCACAGGGTAAAAGAAAACTGTACCACAAACAATATTGTGAGGAATTGAAGACAGAGATCCTAGTGCTCTTTGCTCATTTCCTTCATCTCGCAATGGCAATTCGTCTGACTGATGAAGTGATGAAGTTTTCAAGAGCATCCCTCCACAGCTTGGTCAATCTTATTTACAAAATGTCCAATGGAAAGATAAGGGAACAATACAAGGCATGGTGACAGCCTAAAGACTAAAACAGTCTGTCTCTGCAAATGGTCCTACTACAAGTTAAGGAGTTATTTTGCTTCCAGCTCAGTAAAAATACCAAACCAAAACAGCAAAGCAAAAAGCTGACTAAAATGACAATCAGATAAATATGAGTGTTGTCTATAGTTACTCAGCTTCTAGAAATGGCTAAGAATTACGACACATTACAGAAAATACTTCTTCTCATGACCTTACATGTCAGGATAGTTATTACACCTGAAAAAAACTACAGTAAATTTAGATAAATAACATTTTTTATTATATTGCTTCTAACAACTGCACTCATTACCTCAAAAGAAGGTTCCTCAAAAGAAGGTCCTTAGAAAGTCCTTCTTGACTTAATATGGTAGTATCTGTTGTTCCTTCAGGGAATCATTTTATGATGCGGTGAAGCACTTATTTATCTGTGCTGACACCTCTCAAGGAAGGGGATGTATGCAACTAAATGAAGTGTAAAAGATTTTAATAGCTGCAAATAGACGTGTATACAAGCATGCATACATTGCAACAAGCTTCATATTATGCTTACTTCAGATGCAAAAAAGGATTCAGAGAAATAGCTAACTACTGAACCTGACAGCAGTGTAAAACAATGCTCCTAAGGATCCTGAGGGAAATTTTCCCCACTTTTAGGACAGTCTCTAAAATTTTCATCTCCAGAATCATCAGAGTATTGCTCTATTTCCTACCCTCCTCCTTGCCAAACTGAAGCCTAAGAATACAGGCTTTCAAAATTAGTAAATGTATCTTAAGTGTTACAAGGGATTTTTTTCTCCCTGTTTTGTCAGCAATAGCTAACTTTGTTCATTGTCGGCAAATGTGGGTGAAAGGAGCACATCCTGTGAAGAATAGCCATTTGAATAAAAGATAGGCAGGCACATGGCTCAACACATGCCTTTCTACATGTGGTCAGATGGTTCAGAATTTGATTTGAAAAGAGATAAGCTGTGCATGTCATTTCTTGTTTGATTAACACATCCAGTGCTTTATCTGACAACAGAGATTTGAGACCCATCTGCAATTTTATTCCCTCAATATGCTTGCTACAAATTGTTTTATTTCCATATTACTTTACCAATTTTTAGCAACTGGAATGTCCACATAGTGGGTGACATGTGAGACAGTATGTTTGGAGAGCAGGTTCACACGAACAACTAAGTGAGTTTTGCCCAAATAATTCCCTTAAGCCTGAGAAAAGACTGAATGACAACACTGCAGAAGCATTACTGAAGGGCTGGTTAATAGCCAGGAGCTTTAAGTTGGAATAATATAGTTAATTCCAAGGAGATCTGTTGTATTCCTCTGGGGAATGGTTTCTCCCTAGGACCCCTGAAGCCTGTAACCATGTAGTTTTACCCTTCCTTCCTTTCTTGACCTAATTGGCTGAGATCCAGCCATCCCCCCTGGACAGAAACCTTGATTAGGGTCTGTCCTCCCTTTTTTCTTCCTCTTGCCCTCCGGCCCTCCAAGGCTCCAGCTCTCTTTCCCTCCTTCTGGACCTCCCTTGCCCTCAGGGCCTCCTGCCCTCGTTTCTCCTCCTGAAATAAACGTTTTGGATCAACCCTGGGGGTAAGAGCCTCTCTTGGATCTATTGCCCTATCCCTGAAATATTCCCCCAAGGCCTCCCAAGAAACTGAGCTAGCCCCGGGGGGGCTGCGGAGGATTCGTTTCAGAGATCCCTTTTAAGTTCCGGTGGCATGAGATTTAGGGGCATATTTTATCTAATGATTCATGCAAGCACTAGCAAAACCAAATTTTTTTGAAGAAGGTATACTGGTTTTGACTGGAACAACAGAAATTGGTTTCATCCACAGCTTTCCAGGTATTGCCTCGGAAGACCTTTCTGCCACTAGAATTTTGGACATATTTGTAACATCTAGATATGATTACAATGAGCTTCATGAAATACATTGCTTTGCAACAGGACGATGCAAAGACAATAATAGTTAAGAAAGAGAAGTTTATAATATTAATCAATCCTACATTTCTCTGTCCCTGTGGGACAGACCATGTCTTGCCTTGGGTAACTGTGCAAAGGCTGAAATTAGATGCAGCAAAAAGAAGGGCAACATAAGGAGGTCTCAACATGCTACATCTGCTGGACAAGTTAATTAGAACAAAAAATAAACTGTTTGAGACAGTACTGAGTATGACCCCCAGTAGCAGTTCCTGGAATAGCTCTAGTATGTCTTACTAATTGCACTCAGTTGAACTTAGCTATAAATTATAGGGAAAAAAAGATAATCTTCACAGATGAAAAGGTTCAAATTAACCTGTTTTGAAGAATGCCTTAGCAGAATTTGTTGCATTGTAATCAAGAAGAAGATGAAGAAAATTTAAAACCAGAGAAAAGAGGGCCTGAACTTGACGTTCAAAGCCATTTAATCTGGAAAAATAGTTTTCAATCAATGACAAGCTGGTATAGACAGGTAATACCAGTTTTTTCAAATACTATCTCACTGGATTACAGGTTTCTGGATAAAGGAGATGGGAATGCTTTATCTACCAAAATTTGTTGGTTATTCTTATTTCATTACAAGCTAATATTTTGCCCTTTTTCTGCCATTTGAAAACCATGTGTTCTTTTTCTTATATGTGAGGGTTTGTTAACAAACACAGTATACCATGAACTTGCATACAGCACACCTAAAAAATGCTCTGGCCATAAAATTTACTGTCTTCTTCTTTGTATCCCTTTCATTTTGTATTTCAGTTCTAGTGACTCCAAAACCTTTTATAATTGAAGAAAGAAAGCTTGAAGATTCTACATAGACATCAGAGTTTGATCTTTCCATATCAGCTCTTGAGATATGAGAAAGTAATGTTGAATGAGAAAGTAATGTTGACAGATATGTGACCTACTTCAAAGAGCAAATTTGCTATTGTCACATAAAGAAATATTCTGCACCAGAATAAATTCTGACTGTATACAGGAGTGCAACATAGTCAAGAATTTTAGGCCTGGTCTCTGAAAGAGGTTTCTAACTCTAACATGTTGTATTTCTTAACTATCTCAAAAGAAAAAGATAAAACTGCAAGTTTTAAGCTTTTAGGGCTGCTTTTCTGCTTTTCTGAAATAGGGCTTGTGAGACAGAACAATTTCATCAGACATGTACTGTAAAGAAAGATCTGAAGACGCTTAGAGAAGGAATCAAAGGTGTGACTCAAATGTAATTTTTTCAAAAGTAGAAGAGAAAAAATTACAGTGTACACATTAAATATTAAATTCTTAATTGTACATTCTGGGCTGTTTTAAGGAAAAATGTAGCCTTTTAAGATTTAATAAATAATGTCCCTCACAGTCAGAGAATATGGCATATAAAGCAGTAACAGCTACATTAAGGTCTTCTCCAGTGAGGACAGACATTCTAACTAACAGATAAACCCAGTAAATATTTCTCTGTCACAACAAGATGAGATAAAAACTGTATCCTCTTTTACAATGAATGGCATACTGAACTTATTGAAAGTGTACAGATTTTCACGGACCGAAGAGAAAGATTGTAATGAGATTACCTTCAGATATCTGCTGATATTTTTGCTGCATACATGAGTCTGAGTACAGACCTATTTTGTGATCTGAAGCAGAAAAAGAACCTCTGCAGAACTTTCTTTTAATTTCATGGCCCAATTATATTCAGGATGAGAAGACATAATGAAGTTATATGGGTTAGAGAAAGATACATTATTTAGACTGATCAAGCAAAAATTAAAAAGAAAATCATCCAGACTGACAGTTTCAGCTGCAAGTGTTGATTGTACCAAGCTGATGTTACCAAAAGGCTACAGTTCTGTTGCCTTCAATCTTTAAGATTTACAGTTCCAAGAGAACTTGAGGGATATAGAAAACAAGGCAGAGAGATCTGTTAGACAGGCATTTCCCTGAAAGCCCAGGCTGCCCTCTCCTGGAGTGAATTATCTGGCACATCTGTGGTCTTAGTTCACGGTCAAAGTAACAAACATCATCTGATTATCAGGTATTTAATTTTTCATGTGTGTTATCTTATAGAACACCTACTAAACTTGTATTCAGATGATCAAGAAAATTACACATATCTTGCTGGGGCAGAGTTATAGAAATGACTTCTCTGTGCAATGGAGTGGTCTCACTTTTAGTACAGTAACTTACTATTCTACTATGTGTAGTAGCTGATTATTAATGGGATGCATTGGCCTCCAACCTGAGGCAAAATTCAATGCTATGAAATCATGACCATTCACTTGGAATTCGAGAATGCTTCTCTGATGTCAATGCTCTGACACCAGACAAAGCCCTGAAAACAGGTCATGCCAAAGCTGCATTCAGACAGTCTACCCTACACACATTGAAGTGACAGAAGTGTTGCCATCAACTAGTTGCAGGTTCTTTCATCACCTGAAGCTCAAAACAAAGGACAGAACCTTTATCCTCACATCAGGCAACTTCATATTAAGGTATCTGCTGCCATCCATGTATGCATGTTTGCAGCCATCTGCTGCAAACCATGTATGGTTTGTTTACTCTACAAGGGTATCTGATGCCAAAGTTGAAGAAAATATTTACCATTATATGTGGCCTGTTCTCCAGATAATTAATCAGAAATGTTGTCATATATACTTTAATTCAGATAATATGTCACAGATATGAAATATATCTGTGGAAGAGTTCAGTGTTTTTCATTTGATAAAAATATACTTCTTAAAAATTAAGAACCCTGTTTCAAATCAGGTGATGTAGGGAATCAGCAAACTCCAAGAGTAAAACTGTGATCCCCAAACATAAAAAGGAATAATCAATTACAGGCTGATTCTTCTTTGGTAGCAGACTACCAAGGTAAAGGTAAAATTATGAAGATTTTAGAATTAGAATAATTATTTTCATGTATTCATCTAAATTATAATGCATCATTTCAAATTTCTGAAGAAAACATAAAAAACACTGAAACTGAGTAGGAAAATATTGATGCCTTATTTAGATAGAAGTTTCTGATTTAGAAATCCTGTAAAAAGCATTTTAATTGTTTCACTCAAACACCACAAATCTTCAATTAGTATTAAACTAACCATTATTTTAAGATGCAGATTTTTCATGAATTTTCAGAAGATTATATTTAGGTCATACATTGAACTGTACTTGATTTCACTGCAGATTTTGCAAATAAACAAGGGACCTTTCAGTGAAACAACAGTTAGTGAAAGCAGAGAAAAGCTGTAGCAGAACACAGAACACTGTTTCTGCTGCTCCTTGCTGACTACTATTATTCAACGTTCAGTTTTTAACGTTCTAGATAAGAGACAAGCCTTAAAGACTTTTCCAAGAGTGACAAATTTGATCTGTTCCTCCCAGATTTTGTTATTCTCTTTCCACTCCTTCTCTCTTGCAGGGTTAACTGTGCATCATCTATCAGTAAGAAGTCAAAACTAACTAAATGACCAAAATAAAATGTGTTTGTTTTTTTTTTTCATTCAGGCTAATATTGTGTCTAATATGGGGCTCTGTATGTTACTTAAAAAATTCCAGAATACCAGCTGAAAATGGAGGGTGGAATTGTAATTTTACTGTAATTATTTCATTTACTAATGGCAAATTAATTATTTACTGATGGTAAAATGTACCATTGAAAAGCTTGTAGAAGATGCTCTAAACTTCAGTCATTTTGCCTGTTATCTTTTCTTAGCTTTCTGGGCAGAGATAAAAGGAAATTCAGCTTTCACTCAATCTGTAAATGAAATCACCCATAAATTAGAAACATAAAATTCTAAAAAGCATGACCTTATAGTCCCAGTTTCAGAAAAAATTAAATGTAGTAATAAGGAGTTACTAAGTGTAGTCCATTATAGATTCAACCAAAGAAGCTAAGAGTCAAGTTAATCCAGATATTATGAAGAACTTTAACAGAACAGTGCAATAGCAGAAATCTGGAGAAGTTAATTATCTAATGCCAGTGAATGTTCTTTCTGTTTTCTTATCTTTGCTTTTAAACATCAAGAAATATTTAGTATCATTCAACTATCCAGAAAAACATTGTGATTGCTGAGGAAAATTTACAGTAGAAAAAACCAGTAACAACAGAAGACATCCAAGATATTAAAGAATCAAATTACCCCAGACCTAGGAATAAAAGATACCATTCAAATTATTTGTTTCCAGTTAAGTTTAAAAATATTTGCTATATCCATGACATAAGCAAATTCTTTTAGTTTCAAAGATAATTACATATATTATCTTTGTTTATATTATAATCCAAAAAACCAATATTAATAATCTCTGATCATTTTAACTCTCTCTTCATCAAAGATAGGATTTCTCACTCTTATTTCACAATAATTCCCTAACCATATAGTTTTCTACTGATCTAGCTATGAAATTATTTTTTAATCATTTAAAAGCCGTACTTTTTAGAATTATTAAATTCTACCAACTAGGAACGAAGAGGATTCATCTCATTTCAAGACCAATGCTACAAAAAAAAGTTGATAAGGTTGCACTGAATTTCAACATTTATTAGTTTTATTTTACAGTAATCTACTCCTATTTATATATTAAATACAACACACTTTTAAACTTGATCTGCAGATCCCATAAACTAGCTATCAAAGATACTAATTTCAAGGCATCAGGTTTCCCAAATACTATACCTGTCTCTCACAAATTTAGCCTAAATAAAGCAACTTTTATATGGAATTTGAAGGGACAAAGGTCAATGTTGGTTTACCGAGAATTTACCATTCCTGAAGTTTTGATCTGTGAAAAAGGAAATACTTAAATCCTTTTCAAAGCATTTTCAATATGTAAATCTCCATTGACAGATAAAACCTTCCCTGTTACAATCACACTATCTATTCAATTCTTATTATCAGAGCGAATACACTGAAGTTTTACTTTAATGAATCCCATTACTATTGCAGAAACAATCACAAATTTCTTAGAAATCCTCCCTTCCACATCTTTACTGGTGGTTACATAACGATTTCTAATTAATTTTTTTTCAATTTAAAATTCTTATTGGAGTATATTGATCACACAATGATGAAAGTAGATGATGAATCATCGGAATTTCAAAAACTACAATACATAAGTTCTAGGCAAGTCTGGAAATAAAAGGGTTTTTATGCAAAATATAATATTCAGGAATAAAGTCTGTCTCATAATACTAGTCATAAAATATCAGAACCCTTCGTGGAGCAGTAAGAAAAAAATATCAAGAATAATTCTGTGTATTTATGATAAATGTATTTTACTACCAAAGTCAACAACAATTCCAACTTAAACCCAAAGACCTAAAGTTTTATAAAGCTTTATTGACAGACAAAGTAAACTTTCTTTTCAATACCTGGAAGTTCTTTCTCTTCAAGACTGTATTCCAGAGATCCAAAGGAATAATTAGCTGGACTGATCACAGGAGTAGAAATAAAACTTGCACAGCCAATGGATGGGTTGATTTCAAAATAATTGTGGCTATGATTCATTCGGTGAAATTCCAGAGAAGATACTATGGATGTACGTTGCTTTGGCTACAAGAAAAATAGAAGTTTGGCATGAAAAATATAGACTTTTTCTATAGTTTTAATCACTTGACATTTAATAAATTTATCTTTCTCTGTTTTTAATATTTTTATTTGGCTCAAAGGCTGTAGTAGTAAAAAATCATTCCATATGACAAGCTGTGATGTGTAGAGATAATTTCCTTCTAAAATCTGGATTAATCTTTATTAGAAAAAAATCATGTCTTCATTCTAATCAATTTAATTCAACATAAAATAGGCCTTTACAGCCTTGCATATAGTAATTTCAATCATCTTTTTATAAGAAAGGGAGCTCTTCACCAGCTGCATTGCTGGGTACATCTTGCAAAACAATTGGAGTGCTGATGCCTGTATAATGAAGTTTACTAAATAATACAAAGTGCCCATCACTCAAAAGCCACCCTCTGCTGTTTATTACATTTATGAATATGCCTCAAATATTCAAAGACTGAAATGTCTGTAAGTTTAAGGGAAAAGTGTCAGCTTGAAAAATATACATGAAAATCAAACTTTCTGTGTGAGTTTTCATAGAACGGTTAAAAAACTTGGCACTACTTTACTTCAACTATTTACTTTCAAAGCAAACCTCTGAGCAGACCCCACTTAGTGGTTAGCTTTGGATTGCAGAGCAGTTTTAGAGCACGAGAAACTAATTTCTTTTGGATTTATACCATCAGGTGTAGAAATTAAATCTATATAATGTGTTCATCAGGTCAGCAACAACTTTTTTACGACATGGACTTGTTCCCATTTCCCTGCATTACTTACTAGTGCCTGCATAACCTTAGTGCTCAATATCACGGCTTATATGCCACAGACCACTGCTGGTTTGCAATGCCATGCTAAATAGACTGTTGCAGCACTCATTGGGTTCCATACCCAAAATACCCTAACCCCACGATGCTCCTTGCTGCTTCAAGACAAATGACCTGAAACATTAAGCATCTCCAAAACAGAGGAGGCCCTGCATCCACATTTAGAGCTGTCTGTATATTTATTTCACAGTAGAGAAAAACATCTCAGGAAATTCTGTCTTGGAAAACCAAACCTGGACAAAAACAGAAAAAAAGAGAGTAAAAGATGCTTCATCTCTTCTTGTCCTAGCATGGCAGGCTTAACGTGTCAGAATATTTGTAAGGGTCAAGAACTTGTTCCTTATTAGTGTCAAGACCTATTTATTACATTTGAGAGCAGTAAGATTTTCCTTGGACCACAAAGGTATTCACCGTCCCTTACTTAGAACTACCTGTTGAAATACAGTCTATCCCAGTGGAGTAATTTTCAAATGTTTTTGGTCTATTTAATCTTTAGGTTACAAGTCCTGCAATGCTCATGTTATAAATACTGAAACCAGGCTGTTTTCACTAAAAATTCACCCTTTCTATTGGAATGTCAGACAGCAAAACTCAATAGAATTAGGTCTAAATAATGTCGATTATTTCTTGAAGTTGTGTTAGGCACTATGTAAATTAACTGTGTCATGTTAAAACTGACAAAAAGGGAAATTTGGCCAATCATCTGGAAGTAATCTATGGTCTTTTGAGTGGAATTACTTTCTTTAATAATTAAAACCAGTTTCTGCTTTGAAAGCCTGACTCATAGGTCTAGTAATTTCATAGGGGAGTTCAGTGAACAGGACAGACACCAACATTAAACAGTATGATTGGAAGTCATTGTTTGGGATCTGAGCCAAAATAACTCTCAGATCAAAAGCATTCATCTGTATTAATTAAATGTAAATGGCATACTTTTGCTAGACAACATATTCATGAATGACCTAATTCTAAAACTGAAAAAGATCTCTGGTCATTTATTATGTTTCCGGCCCTTTCTCAAGCGATGCTGTCTGCAAGTTTGCAGGACTTGAACTCCTGTGTTGAAAAGGGGACACTTCTCTTAACATGAGGTGTGGTATCTCTGATTATTTTTAAACTGAGACAGTTCCTGCCTAAATGGGCAGCTGGAATGGTCAGGCTTTGTCTCCCAAAGCAGCTCCAAAGGCAACTGTCCTGGCCTTTGTCTAGTCAGGCCGCCAGCCACTGTTTTGTCTGTGTGCCCCTTCCTTAGAGGCAGAACAGCAGCATCTGATACACCATTTGTCCTTTCACTATCTTATTTTGGACTTGGGCATTATTATTACTGATTCAGAGAAACATATCTCATTTTAATATGTCTTTCAAATCTAAGATTTCTGCAGACAACCTCTCTCAGCCTCTAGTACTCCACAACATTACACTGCTGCTATATTTTTTGGAGTTAACAAGATACATCTAGCAACATGTGCCAATAATTTTTCTACATAATTAGTCAGGAATCCAGCATCTAAGCCTTTGTAGCTAACTAAGAAACTAGAGGACCTAAAGGAATGTTTTACACTTTTGCTGTGTCCTGTAAAATGTTATGCTGTTAAAGTATACTAGTTGTTCATTAATATATGCAATGAGCTACTCAGAAAATCAGTTTGTGCTGAGTATATCTCTGCCTTTATTTCTCTAAAGCACTATTTGCAGAAAAAAAAAAATCCCAGTAGAAATGAATTTTTTTTTTCTAAAATTAGGATTAGATTCCATTCCCAATTTGGTAAACTAAATTTCCAGCATCCTAGGTATTTAAGCTCCCAGAGCAGTCATTTCAGATCTAGTCAACAAAATCAAGATTTAGTCAATACCGTCAAGAGTCCAGAGAACATTTCACCTCACCTCAGTCCCCTTGGTATTGATTCCCTTGCCTTAATGCAGATATCTACCATCTGGCCTACAGCTGCCATTCAGAAGGGTGCAGGTCCACCCTATATATGCCCTGTACAAAACGTGACAGTCTCCATGTGCATTTTAAAGACACCTCTATAGCACCTCAAATGGCATTAGATTCCTACTTTTAGATGACTGAATTGAATCCTGCATCTGTCCTAAGCATGATGGGAGATTAGGTTGAACCTAACCTGCTTGAACCTGACAAAGCTACTGTTTGACTATATTTACCAAGAACTTTTGAGATACTTTCCGAAAAATTGTATTATTTACTATATTGAACACCATAACTCAGTTGGGTCAAGATTTCAATAGTTGTGAAACACAAAACTCTGTCGCAGAAATAATGCTTCTTTCATTCCTAAAAACCAGCTTTGTCATTACATGCCTTCCTTGTACTACTTCAAAGGTCTAGACATGCTTAGATAACCCTTGTGAAATTCTGGCATACTTATGGCTTCACTTCACCCCAATAAGCATTTTTCCTTAAATAGATTTTTATTCCTTACATTTGTGTGTTGTACTTGTTATGTGTAAATCTCTGTAATGACTTATATTTACTTTTAAGGCATTTCTTCACAAATATTATTTCAATTGTCATAATACCAACCTAGAAAACCCCATACTATCCTAAAATAGCATATCAAATCAGGCTAATGAATAAATCTTTTCAATGCGTAAGCAAAAAGTATATCAGCACAAATCTTTAAAGATACTGCCATAATAAAATTTAAATAACTTTTAAATCAGATCTAATAAAAATATATTCATGTTCAGCCTGTAGTGAACATATATCAATGAAAGATGCCCCCCTGAAGCTGCAAAAACAGAAAAAGCATCAAAATACACATATTGAATTGCTTTTCTGTTAAAAAAACAAGTACGGACTTAATGCCTCCATTAATGGAATTTGCATCCAAATTTGGTAATGCTACCATAACTGCTATGTAACACTATGAGTAGGTAAGAGATCATTCAAGTATTTCTTACAACATTTAGCAGAGGCAGTAAGGCAAAACTCCTTTCTCAATTTAACACCAAAACATTTCTTCAGCTTTGAAATATACTCTGCAATACAAGCTTCTCACTTCACGTTCTTTTACTTTTGGGATTTTTGTACATAGCACTATCATAGTCTTAAAAAAATTAATTCTCCCAACACTCTGTACTATGGCAGAGCTAGTTGCCCCATTTTACAGATGCTGAACAAGGGTATGGAGCTTTCCCAAGGGATAGATGTGTGGTTTGTCAAAACACTGAGAACCAATGACCCTAAGGAAATTATGCATTTGGCAAAGCCTGCCGAATTTCAGCTGCCCTTTATAATGTAGAAACTGTTTTCACTTACAGTATATCAAGCAGAATATGCATGATAGAAGAAAGAGTTGCACCTAAGTTCTCAAATTCTAGTTAGCACATTAAATACAGACTTACAAAGAAAGCAAGAGGCTGCAGCCCCTTCCCCCAGGCTCATCTCACATATATAAATAACACTGTGTGAGTGTACTTATGTGGTGACTTAAATCCCTCATTTTGATACCTGCCCAGATGATTAAATTCTTTCAATTCTCTGATCAACTCACTCCTACTTCAGAATTTTTTCTTTCTCCAGCTTCCCTCCTTCTAAAATCTCGTTCTATTGCTATACATTCATTTTCCCTTTCATAGAATCATAGAATGGTTTGAGTCGAAAGGGACCTTTAAATTAGATCCAAACCCCCTGCAACAATCTGGGACATCTTCAACTAGACCAGGTTGCTGAGAGTTCCATCCAATCTGACTTTGAACACTTCCAGGGACTGGGCATCCACAACTTCTCTGGGTATCTCTCTTTTGTTTTCTCCTATCTATTGTCACATTCCTTGCAAAGCTACTTATGTTACTCTAAATAAACCTTCACAGTATCCAGCTGATTCCAGTTCTATTCGGTGTTCCAAAATTTGCTCTTCTGCTTTCTCAAGGTCTCTCTAATTCCCTAATGGTCCCATCTCACACTGACTTAACAGTCACTGCATTCCTCTCATTGTCCTTCTATACATTTAATTTTAACCTCTGTCCTCCCTTTTAAATAGAAATTTCACATCACTTTTACGGTTTCTGGCTTTTGCCTCTACATTCCAGCATGCCATCTCTGTTTCTATCTTTGTCTTCTTTGCTCATTTACACTTACATAAAAGCCCAAAACATATAAAATCTTCTCAGTAAAATATAGCTTGTGTCCGGCTTTGTTTTTTCCTGTTTCCTGTTTGATTTGCAGAAATCATCAGTTCTGATACATTCCCATCAGTCAACTCTGCTGTGGAAGAATTACTTGATTTATAGGATCTGAGCTAAAGTGATCAAGTAGCCTTGAAATTGCAAAAACTGGAGATTATGATGCATCTGGGTTGGATTCATCTATGTCACCCAGAAGTGCAAAACTACGCTGAATTATTACTAGACTACCGAATCAATTATTCTGTCAAGCCTCAAAACACTACATTGAACAAGCTGAAGACACATTTTCTTTTTAATATGGTAATATAATTTTTTTTTCCACAAAACTTTGGTATATTATGACAACAATTAAAAATAAAATATAGGCAGTTTCAGCACCCATTTTGACATTCTTGATTTTACTTATCAACATTTTAATTAAGTTTAAGAGCAGAAAGAAGAAAATACACAGAGTCTGGCACCTAATATATCCCTAGCAGCTGCAACAGGGAGCTTGCAGGACCATAAGACTTAAAAAAGAAAAGGGGGGGGGGAAGCTTTCATGCTTTCACTGTTTTTTAGCTGTAGATCCTTTATGATACTAAAAGCATAATGCATTCTAAAACTAAATTCATTTTTAATGACTTCATAGTGTCAAAGTCTTAGCAATTTTTATTTGATTGATTATTATTTTAGAGAAAGACACTACTTGCATCCTGCATGAGCAGCAAGTGCATACTACTTAAATCTCACGGTCCCTCAGAATATTTGGACCATTCCCCTGTCAGTGAAATGCTCAGCAATGACACGACTCAGCTCTTTTGTGTAGCCTGTGGTCAGGAAGCTGTGCTGTGTGACTGGGTACCATGCAAATACAGTGCTTTCTGCTCTCCTCTGTGCACCTTATCCTGGCTCTGCCTTAGAAGCTCTCCCTGGAGTATGTAATTAAAGGTCAGAGGGTTGCTGCCCCTTCTGCCCATGGTCTTATCTCAGATGACAAATCACACAGGAAATAAATAAAGGAAAAAGCTGATCTCTCTCCAGTTTCTATTTTCCTTGCCTTCTACTTTTATTTTAGTTGCAACCATATTGCAGCTGTGGGTTCTAAAGAGCAGCAATCCTGAATGCCAAAAATTGCAACACCTTTGGAGCAGTTTTTCTCCTCAATGGATGTGACCAGATTTTGAAGATACACAGTTATACCTATCCTGGGAAAACACTGCTTGAAATGAGATCCAAATAGCAAGTGATAAATTTGATAAATAAGAGGAATGTCTCATTCCTCAGCTATAAAAAAATTTCCTACCCTTCAAAGATTAAAATAATGTTATTTTCACTGAAACAGTTGGAAAATGGATGCAAGACCATTTTCTTCAAAAAAGCTTGGTTTCCAGCTGCTAGTAACATCCCCCTTTTCACCTCAGATTATGAAAATTGCTTCTATCATTATATTTTTATACCATACATTTTGAAGGGCCAAAGTGATGGTTCTTTTTTCTAAGATGCATGCTACAGACATCATGCAAGTGTGAAAATGTGCATTATCAGATGACGATAACGGGTTACTGAGTAACAAAGGTGCTCAAACCCCCCCTATACCACAGAAAATGCTAAAAATATAATGTAAGAACCCCATCAAGACACAATTAGCAAGGCTTTAGTCTTTCAAATTCTGAGTGTTACTGTTTCCAAGCATTGTGTGTACTAGGGCAGGGCAACTGGCATAGATTTGTTAACACCCCTACAATTAAAATTCATTAGATGTCAGAGAAGGGTCTTCAAAGCAGAATTATCTACCAGGAATGGTCCTTGGTACATTCAAATCATAAATTAGGCCTGACAATGGATATGTTTGGAGAACAAAAATTGTACACTACCCAAATTATACCTGGGACTGTGTCTATAATTCAACAGTGCAGATAACAACTTTGCAGAGCTAAAGTTCATTTTACTGGCATAGATGTGCCTTTCAGTATCTAACTACCTTGAAAAACAGTATTTCATCTGTCTGTTACAAGTCCATAGAAAATATGTTCTATATTTCTGTATGATTTGTGTTTATATTGAATCAGGAATCACAACCTAGAGAATCTCTCCAGGTAAGTAACCAACTTGAACCAAGAAAGACATATGCATGTACATGTGATATTCTAAAAACGCTCTTCACAATAGAGTGTTATTCTGCTTTTATTTACACTTGTGTTTTAGTATCATGTTGAACTGCAATTAAATGCATTAACACACACTTTGCTGTTTTCATTAGTACAGTGTACTGGGTAGATGTGTTTATGTTTTCCTTTTAGATATAATCAAAATTTATATATAGAATTATGTTTTATAGTTCCTTGTCAAAGGAGATATCTTACAATGCATCTCTTTAATAATATTTTGTTTAATGTTGTTATTAAGTAGTCACAGAGTATCCATTATGCTCTAAGAAATTTTTTTTTCAAATATTCTCCTCTGGAGCTGTTACACATCTTCTGCCCATAAATGCTGTGGCGAAACAGGTGGCTGTGGGGGGTGTGTGCTGTGGGGGTAGAGGACTGTGTAGGAATCAGTCCTGTGAGACAATTCCAACCATAACCTTTTTTTTTGTACTCAGTATTCCAGAATAAAATAATTTCATAATGTCTGTCCTATTTTCAGTCATGCATAGATGAATTGCTAACCACATCTTAATGGCATTGACAGTATACCTCTTACTCTGCTTTGCTCCCTTTTTTTAAGGGCTATTTAGGAGCTTTATTTTTTACTCCACATCATTAAAATGAGAAGACATCAAACTGTGTACAGTAGATTTGTATAGACATTCCCTGTCACAGAGACAATAATCTGAAATATATTTACATGCCTAGAATCAAGGTCACTGACTGCTGACAACCACCTTAATACGCCTGCAGTACTAACAGATACACACAACCTTGGAAACACTATGACCTGCAGGGAAAATCTCCAGACCAGGCACACAAAGGATGAGCACTAAATCTACCCATGTGTGGACTGTAGAATACATTTTTTTAGAGAGTTTGGGGAATGCTCAGCACCTTCCAGAACTTCATAAAAGCATGTATACAGGAGTATATATCTTTTACCATGGATATGATGGGTTTGATTCCCCATAAAATCATAACTCTCAGTAAAGCTGGGGTTTTTTTTAAGTTTTATTTCCTCTTGTGCTAAGCATGGACACGGCACAAAGTTCAGCAACAAAACACAGCATGAAAAGAAGTGCATCTGAACAGGAAACAGCATGTGCCAGCGCAGTCTTTCTTCACAGTGATTTTCCTGGTTATTCCCTGCCTGGCTGAGCATGTTGTAAATGGAGCTAAGCACAGAAAGTAGCTCATAGGAGAAAGAAAGTCCTTGCACTGCCGCTGTCCTATGATCTCATTCAGAGAGTTAGAGAGAATTTATTGCATAACAGTGTTCTCCAGCTCTCTTTTTTGTGGTAAAATGTAACAAAACAGATTTTTTGTGTGTGTATTGCAAAACAAGTTCAGCAGATGCAACACAGAGTCTCATGATGTTGTGCACTGGTGCAACTTCCAGCAGGGATTTCACTAAACTGGCAGATACAGGGACATGCCAACTCAAGCCAACTGTGACAAGACAGTGCATTTCATTTGTGAACAACTAAGGAAACCACAGCATGGTGCTATCATAGGGGAGGAACCAGGCAGAAATAATTTCATTGTTTCAACATGGGGAAATAGTGACACTAATCCACTTGAAAATCCTGTTTATGGAACCACTAGTTCTGAATTTTATTTTTTTTTTCTGGAACTGTGCTTTTCCAGAGTTTCCTCCAAGACGATTTTTGTTTTATTTTTTTGTGTTCAAAGCAATTCCTGCACCAAACTGCAAAAAGAATGATAAATAATTTCACTGAATGCAAATTATTATCACCTTTTAAGTCAGCTAGGAGCACAGCTCTGGAGCACGCATCTCCTACAGATGGTCTGTCCATTCACATCCAGGCTGACACAGGGAGTGGAATGTCATGGTCCCTGTCTTTCCCTATGCCTAGATGAACCACATATACACAGGTTTGACAGGCACATTGCACATGCAAAAACAGTCGTACACCTGGTAGCCCAAACAAGTGAGATAAGTCTGTCAGAGGCTACACGTGTCCTGCAGGATTCTGTTAGAACTTGCAGAAAAAGGAGACCATTTCTTTTGCTTGCTAATGTTTAAACTAGTAGCTGCTATTATATTCATAGATGTCTTAGTCAGATGAATGAGGAGCCATAGATTGAATTGCAACTTTGTTTACAGAGGTTAAAAAAGATAAATGGGAAAAAGAATTATGATTCCTCTAAACACAGCACATCGATACTGATAAGAAAAAAGATATTATGATGAATAGAATTATTGCAGATCTTGACAATAAAACCAGAAAGAACAAGATTATGAAATTTCATCATGTCAGAAACACTGAAATTCTTTGTTCCTTTGTCCTCCTACCAGAAACCCTCTTAATAGCATTGAAACAATACTTTTAGGAAATTGGGTTATTCACATAAAGGAGGAAAAATACTAGTTCATGATAGATAAAATCAAAGTTGCTTTTAAATCATCCATGTTTGGACATCAAAAGCTGTATCTACAGCAAGCCATTTAAAACATATCTTAATAGGATAAGAAGTCAACATGCAGATGCTGGACTACGTTTAATAAATAAATTTAAAGGTGAGAAGTCAGAATTTAATTTTATGAGAATTTGCCCAAGACCCACAATTAAAAACACTGGCAAAAGAAAAAATATCATGGGAAAAAGGTGCTATTTTTCCCTCTATGGATATAGTTTAGTTTTTCAGATGGAACTGAACAAATAAATAAGGAGAAGCTTACTAAATTGAGTAGCTAATACAAAAAAATACATGAAGCACCACAAGCAGTTTAGCTTTGTTAAGGCTCCATCCAGACTGCGAGCTACAGGAACTGTGATAGAAAAAGCTGAATTTTACAGTCACTTTTTAAAATTACAGTCTGATAATGTAAGTTATATTTTACTCTAAGTATTAATGTAACTAAGTCAAAACTTGAAGGAGACATCTACTTGTTCTCCTACCCCATCTTATCTTATATCCCATTTGCTGTGAGTATGCACAGTGGCATATGTCCTTAATTTGAAAGGGTATTGCTTTCTCAAAATCTCCATTAACTAGCAATTCAAGAGTTAAAAACTTACTAAGTCTTATATGGACAATCAGAAAAAAAATGATCAAGCAATTCCAGACCTGAGCTTAATTCTGTTTACTTCTTTTCTGCATATGTGCAATTTTTCAAATTTTTTTTTTTTTTTCAGAGACGGAACACAGGAAAATTTGAAAATAAGAAACTTATTTGCAAAATACTTGATCAGAGTTACAAGCCATAGCTAAGGTGCACAGACAAAAGAGCGCACAGATCCTTCAGGACTGAAGGTAATAGAGGTAGGTGGCATTGTGGCACTGAACTGAATGCTCAAACTCAAGTAGGGATAATCATTTCACCAGGTGTGATCCATTCCAGTGTGTAATCACCCTTTCTGTGAAGAAATTCCCCTTTATGTCTAAACTCTCCCTGATGCACCTTAAGATTTTGTCCTCTCATCCTGGTTCAAAGAAAACACAGTGTTTCTGCTCGCTGTTGGTAAACCATTACATGTACAACACTACAGGAAAGATAAGTAAGGCTATAAATTAAAGTAACAATATGTGTTGAAAGGCCAGACTTCCCTGGCAGCTCCATCCAAGCTGCCAAAGCTTGCCTCATGCAAAGCTGGCTGCTGAAGGGTTTCCCATTCCGCCTTTGCTGGCACTTTCCCATGCATCCAGCATGGGAAGACATGAAAAAAAGGAAAGAAGTGACAGCTGTTTTGGACATCTATAACCCTGGTTTAGATCTCTTAGAAATCAATTAATTTTGCAAGAAAAATGCAAAGTGACCCTGGCAGCCAACAGAAAATTAATTATTTTGCATACATTGTGTAACAGTATTCATTAGTTTTACATGAATGGTGAGAGGTCAGTCAGGAATAGAATCCCATTGTGCTACCCTTCAAAGGGTACCCTTGCCATGTAATTGAACAGAATAAAAGAATTAAATATGCAGGCAGAATGAACACTAATGGTTAGCAAACAGTACATTGAAAATATCTAAACTCTTTTCTAAATTCGTCTAAATTCTTGAGTTGAGGTCTTAGGGGAAGGTAATTAGATAAAAAACAAAAACAAACCCAAGAATACTGGGGGATGTGCATAAAACACATGAAAAAAGAAGTAGTATAATGGGATCTGAATGCTGCAGCATATCCAATTTGTTGTATATTAGCACATACACTTACAACATACATTATGCCTGTCTACTGCTGTTTTCTGTACAGGGAGCATGCCATGTGTAGGGCCACGTGAGAGACGTTTTAGGAAATGTGGTAAAGTTATGACCATATATATCACAGAGCTAGGTTTTGTTCTGCAGAACGACGAGAATACTGTGAGTCACTAAGCGGAATAATTTAAATTTGAAAATAGCTCCCCAGAATCTGCTGAATCCATTCAGAGTTAACTAGCAGGAGAACATCATCATGAAGTGTTCTGGGTCCATCTGTTGGCAACATCATGATGGAAACAGCTTTTAAAATGCTATTTTCAATAAGCTATCACACAACAGCTTGTTTCAACAATATTTCATTACCTTTCTGTTTGTTTGCCGCCTACTATAAAAACAGCTTGGAGGGAAGGAGGCATTTCAGTACTATAGACTGATGTAGGGTGGGAGGGACAGAGACACTACAGAAACAGGCAAAATGAGAAACAACTATAAAAAGAAAAAATAGACAAAACTGTAATTTTAGACCCTCTCTATCTAGATTTAAACCAGCATGTGGAACTTGAACTATGGTGGTGTCAGAAGGGGATGGTCTGCACCAGCCTGTCAATCGAATTATTTTCAGTGACAGCGTCACCATAGGAAGCCAATGGCCCCTAGACAGAAATGCCAAGTGCACCTAGTAGCCACCTTTATTCTGCAAGACCTTCTGAACTCTGTGCTCCAGTGAGAACTGAAAGGAGGATGTGCTCCATGCTCCAACACTGTGACACAGTCACTTGTGTGGTACCTAAACAACCTGGCCTATACAACTCCTAGGAAAATATCTTGTGTCCATCAGCTTACTCCTCAAGTAAAACAAATGCCGGTGACATACTGATGTACAAAGCCTGCATCCAATAGCATCAGAGTGATGCTGAGCAATAAAGAACAATAAGATGCTGAGATCAGCTCAGCAATAAAGAACAGATGGCTGCACTTGACCCAAAATTAGTAGGAGATGAAGTTCTTTTGGTTCACACTAAAAAAGTTTCACAATTAGTCAATTCAGCATGCAGTTGTCCGAGGTAGCTTTGGTACATCAAAACCACGGCTTTTTAAACAAGGAGATAGACCATCCCAAACTTTCTTCTGACTTATCCCATGATCCCATGATTCTAAAATAAACTACTCCATGCTGATTAACTTTATATTACTGATTCAAATTTCAACATGTATTTACATTAAAGTTTTGATTTTAAAGAGATGCCCTCCTAAAAGAATTATATAGAGCACTCAAGTTTTACAGTATTTTGTTTCCCAAACAGTATTAGAAATACGGACAGTTAGGAAGGATGGAAGTTCATAAGCAATACTATATGGGAAAGTAAAAAAAAAAGTAAAATATAACTTCATGCAAATGGAGATGCAGAAAGAAGAGAGTAAACCTGAAAAAGTAATATGGAAATAATATTGATAAATTCAGAACATAGCCTTGAAAGACAACTAAAAGTATGCAACAATACCAAATATTGCATAAGGACTTCACTCACTATTAGTGCTATAAGAAATATGTACAGATATCTCTCTGTACATTTGGGCTCATTCATAAAATATTTTATCTTCTTCTGCTACTAAGATTGATTCTTAAGAAGACAAAGTATTTTGTGTTCTGTTTATGTCTTTGACCTACTCATATGCACAAAGCCATAACATCCTCTTAGAATACGTGCATCTTAGCCTGCTATTAAAAGGAGAAATGCAACAAATAAGAGGATGCTTATGGTGAGCACCTACCTGAGGACGTATGACTTTCACAATGTTTTTAAGTGCAGTATCTGGAGATGGAGGAGAGCAGTCAGGTGTTGGGCCTGTAGAGCTGTTTCTATGGTTACCAGATCCTGGTGCAGTAACTGCTACCTGAGGTGCATTATCTGTGAATAAAAATAACATCTATGTGAAATTACAACTACTTCATATATTTTAAAATAAAAAAAGAACTTTTAAAACAGAAGGTTATTCAGAAAACTATTTAAAATTACAAAACCTAATATAATTTAAATATATTTGTTAAGGACTATATTGCATATCTACACTTATTTTTTCAGCCCATACATTCATTCTATGTTAAGGCAAGATACAGTATTCTCTCAGTACCTAAACAAAATTAGGTGGAAACCAAGCATGAATATTTTACTTTCATTACCTTGAATTACTGACTGTGAATCCAAATATCACTGTAACAGGGGTGACTTGAAAGGAGATTTATAATGCAACCTCTAGCTCATCCTGGAAAATTCTAACACATATGACCAAGCTCTACATGTTATACAAACACATAGTAACATGCTAATGCCCATTATTGACAACTTTCCTTAACATTGTGACCAGCATAACTGACCAGCAAGGACTAATTGCATGAAAATATGCTCAGTTTCTCAGGTAAAATTTGCATCCTTCATAGAGCTCTGCACTGTGGTAGCTTCCTTTCTAGCAGTACCTCAGCTGGCTTAAAAATACCTCCACACCTGCATGTACCTGGGAAACTGCTCTTTGGATGTATTTTGCTCTTACCTCTTTACGGCACTGTGAAGGACCATTAAAGGGACTTAAAATACCATTCTTACCTTCTCTAAACATTCTTAATGATGTTTGATTAGTGTAAAGTTAGTGAAAATCAGATCAGAGGAGAGAGAGGGCTATGAAATAGCTTCTCTGCTGTGAGAGTACCCAGTCACTGGAACAACTTAGCAGAAGGCAAAAAACTTATTACTTCAGGCCTTCAGAATTTTTTCAGTCAAGAAACGCTTTAGTTCAGATTCTGGGGAAAGTGCCATTTCCTGTGCATGATTATGGTGGTTATTACAGCGTCTGTGAATTTACTGAGCATCTTTTCTTTGTGACTTACAAAGATGTGCTCTATGCTCCTAAATGTGGTGTTATATCTGAAGCTCTGCAGCAATTATGTCAAATTTCATGTCTATGGGCTTCAACTGACAGCCTGCAGGATTCACAGAAGAAAGCAAGTTTATTTGTGACTGTGGTAGTTCTCCAATATGTGCTTCCACTCTGTGGACAAATCCACCAGAAAAACCCAAACATCAATAAACAAAAGCAGCTCTCTTAAGCTAGAGAACTTTTGCCTGACCAACTTCTACAGGTACACATGAGTTCCTCCCTTTGCACAAGTCACAAAGGCCTCTGTGAAAGCCATGACAGAAGCTTCTCTCTCCCAGTCCTACTAACCTGAAAGAATTCTTGGAAGGGTAACAGAGATGTTGAAAGAAAGGAAATACCCAGTTACATTAACAGAAATAATACAGGATAAAGGGGAATAGTTTCACAAATATAAACTTGATGGCCTTTCCAACTTACAGATACTTTCACAGCATGAGTGATTCTAGGATATCTGCAGGATGCTTCCTTCAGAAAACATAACTGGATTAGGTTTCTAATAAAAGTTTCTAATCAAATATAAACTGACAATTTATTCTTCTAAAACAAGTATCAGGCTGGAATGTTTCAACAATACTGATACAGCACTTAATGAAAGTATAAACAAAAATTCAGATGGCAGATTGGCAGACATCCAAAATGGACACATCCTGTAGATAATCCCAGGTGTTACCTGACAGAGTGAACCCTCCCTGCTATGGAAACAGAAAAGTTCAACTTTTTAAAAAATATCTCATCAATATTGCCCGTCCCAATGGTGTGCCCTCTTAGCATCTTCCTGGATCTTCAGAAGCGTGCATAGAAAGCTTGGATCAGAAGTAATTTATTTCATAAAGTAATAAATGTGTGTTAATACAATGTATCAAAACAACTTATACACAGCCTTAGATAGGATCTGAAAATGAGTTCTCACAATAACATAACTGACATGGAAGAATTTTGATAGCATTTCAGAAAGTCTTAAATCTCTCATATTCTTTCCTGCCTGACCTGGTGTCTAACTTTAAAATGTTGTACACATGCACCATGTAAATGAATATCCTGTGATTTGAAAGCCCAGCTCATCAAAGGAGGGATAGAAAATTGACAAGAAGAGAAGTCTCTGAAGTCTTGCCATACTCTGAAAATCTCATAGTGAGGACAAAGGCTAGATATGAGTAACACCTTAGGGGAGCTGAAAGTCTCAGCCTCTTTTGCTCCAGACTATGAAATAGCATCTTCTTTCTCTCTATAGACAGATAGAAAATCATCCCCTTACTGAGGAATCAGAGAGCTGCTCTAAGAGATCTTTGCTCTCTGTTTGGAGAGACACCAAATAAGGGACTATACACCACTGTCAAGAAATGTGGGAATACAGGCACCATATATAGGAAAATAAAAAATAAATTCTAGAGCGAGAAATGCTCCACATGAATCCGGCTAAGTGCATTTAGCGCACTTATTTACTCAGTGGTGTGAGAAACAAACAGAATGATTGTCTCTGACAAACAGCTAAAGCTATAAAGAACACAAACTCCTCCATACTTCAGCAGTCCCTGCCTTTCTGTCACTATTCCCCTGTGAGCCTGTGTGGCTGTGGTTAGCACAACTGCCCATGAGCTACTTAGCACATGAAAGCCTTGCAAGTGAAATCAGGCAGTCTTGTAGATGCAGAAGCATCACAAGGATGGATCACTCAAAGGACACACCATAAGAAATGCAGATTGGTGTCGATGGTAACAAATGCAGTTGTCTGTCCACCAGTTTATTCTGTTTCAAAGCCTTGTCGATAGTGACCTTTGCTCAGTTTAACCACACTTCAAATATGCAGAAGAGGAGTTAAGTTATATGAGCAAGGTTTTGGTCTTTGCATAGGAAAGTTTACTTTGTTCACTAGTAGCTCACTGAAGGCCAGGTTTTGCCCCTTCATACACTCACATGAGTGGCATTGAACTAACTGGGAATGACATTCCTGGAAGGAAAATTAACTGGAAGGCATACAGGAGGGGAAGCAGGGCTGTTACATGACCCACTAGCCAGAGCTGAGAAAAAATTCTCCAGCTACAATTGGTGTGAATACAACCATAACCAATTCAGCAACATACACATTATGCAGCAATCTCAGAAAAGAGTAGATACAGTCTTTCTTTGCAAGCAAAATTAAGACGCAATACAAAAAAACCCAAAAAACCCCAAAAAAAACAAAACAAAAAAAAAAAAACCCACAAAAAAAACCCCAACATGTTTAGAGTCTAAAAACAAAACTTTGCAAAAAAGAAGCTATACATTTTTTTTTTTTTAAAATAGTCCAGAAAAAACATCCAATAGCTCAGTATTCACCCTTTTTTCTCAAGGGGCTAAGTGCCTGACAAGTAATGGTTTCTTGTAAACAATTTCTTCATTGTGGACAGCTGTTTATTTTCACAGTAGGATGCTCCCGTTAGGCAAGCGATAATGATTTACTATGTGGGTCTGCTCCATCAGAGAGAGAACACCATCAAATTAGTTCCTGCAAGCAATTTGTGGGACCTGTCTGTTTATATATACAGTACTTACAGTTTCATTAAGAGTATCTTTGAATATATTTTCTTTGGAATTAAATTATATAATAATCACGTTTTAATTTTCCCTGGTTACAAAACTACAGCATTTTTTTCCCCTTCAGATAACTATAAAGGCAACAGCTCAAGTTTCACAAGAACATTAAATGGCAAATAGAACTTGGAAACCTAAGAAATTACCAAATTTACCAAGGAAATATTAGCTCTCATCCTGAATTTCAGATAGGTGCTAGAGATGAGGCTAACAGGGAAGTATTTACAACTGTCATTCTCTTCTAGTTTCTGGCTCATCTTGCAATAATCTAGATGTTTCTGTGTAAGTCAGATAACATCAGGCTCCAGGGATCATCTAGCAGCTAAAAACTAATGAACTGCAGCATGCTCAAACAATATTTATTCCTTCCTTCCTCCACCACACATGAGAAGTTATCACAAGGTCTATGTAATTGGAGCTTATTCTGATTTTTGAAAAAGCCTACTGAGGACTTGAAATTCTCCTTTTTCTTTATTGCAGGGCAAAAGAAATAGAATAGAACAAGGAAAATATACGAATATGGTCTTTTTGTATATTATAGCAGCAAACTAAGCTGTTACTCTAGGGCTGTCTTCTAAGATGTCAGACAAAAACATAAAAATGTGAACTGTTTAACTGAGATGATAAAAAAAAAGCCATACATAGGGAATTTTGTCTTTTCCTGTGTTGTGTGACATCAGTAGCTGGTTTTATTATGTCTTTTTTCTCAGGGCGCACTGCACAAGAAAACGTCCTCATGATGATAATAGACCATAACACTAGAGTTCAACAAGCACTTCATCAACATTTTCACCCCACTATCTATGGGAGGACAAACCACTCGCTTAAACTTTTCTAAGAGATAGTTTATTCTCATAATGTACTCAAAGAAAAGGCTCTGTATGTACACAATGCCACAATATTAACTATCTGGCAACACTAAGTACACCAACCAGAACACTAAGTGCATCCAAGCAAGCAAAGTATCAAAAGCCAGACACAGCCCATATTCCAAAAATATAGTTATAATTAGATTTCACCTCAGAAATAAATCTTTAAAATGGAACACACAGTTAATCTAGTTTTCTGCTTTCAGTGCAGAAACATGCTAGCATCCTTAACAAAATTTACAGTTACATCTGTATTAGCTATTAAATCAGTTATTTCTACAACTTAGTCTAATGGCAATGGATCAGCAGATCAAAAGCAGTTAATTTGCACAACACTCCATTTAGAATATATGTGGGTTTGAACTTTTAGCACTATTTAACAACTTATTTATTCTTCCAAACACCCCCACCATACACGCTCACAACTTCCAGCTTCCAGAAGGACCCTGTGCTTTTGGTGCCTACTTGAAATGGAGCTTCAGATCCAGAAGGAATCTGGTTTATGTGCTCCAAAGCTGGCCTGTGACTGAAGAAATGAACAGCAACTGCAAATGACAATTTATTTCATATTCACATCCAGTGCTCTGAGGCACAATGAAAATGTATACTCCACCTATTTTATTTCCATATTCCAACTATTTGTGGAGTCAATTAAATACTATATTTTCAGATTTACAATTTTTTATAAAAATGGAAGAAATATGTATTTCACTTCAGAGGTATGGACCAGTAATAACCTAGAAGTAGATTACACTACATATCTAATGCTATGTTTTAATACATATACTAAATTCTAAAACATCCAAAAAGACAATACTAGGCATGAACAAAATACTTAAAGCTCAAAGCCTAATCATTATGACCTTGTAGAAATTTATACCACAAACTCAGGGTTTGAATAGGTTTGTTCATTGCAAATCTGGGAAAGAAAAAAGACAAGGGTGGAAAATTAATGTGCCTGAACATATATACACATAAATATACAGAGATACACCTGCACACATAAATGGACAACAAATCCAAAGGCACCCTATTATTAATAGATTGCTCAAGCCCTGCTCAGTGTGGACTATTTCATCCAATGCTTCAAACTACTTGAAGTTAGGTCAAAATCATGCATCTACTTTGGACACCACAGCATCAGAGATAATTCAAAAATGCGGATAAAGGTCCAGATAGTTCAGTGCCATCTGGGCTCAAAATGTTTTTAGTGTGGTAACAAGACAGACATAAGTTTGATCAATTTTAGCAGACTCAGTTTGCTAGAACATTAGAAAATTCTTATCTAGTCTGGCAATTTCTAGGGGTTTGCATCTGTCTTTAGAAACAAAAGTTGGAATGCCTTTGTCTATACATGTCCTCTTAACATCAAATATGTTACATGAAGGCAAAAAGCTCTTAAAAAAACATGGCAATGCTAATCATCTGTCCTGGACAGAAATCTGTCATAATCACAATAGAAATCTTGGAAGGGTAAAAATAAGAAAATGTTATGGAAATTGTACTGTTTCTGGAGGATCAGTCTCCAGTGACTGACCTTACATATATCTCGTTGTGGAGAACAGAGGCACCAAAATGGCTAATCTAACTGACTGGTTAAGAAATTAACACATAATGTAGGTCCCATCATGTGTAGTACCATTAGGAACAGATTTTAATGTTCTTCGGTAATGGTGAAGTGGTCATCTAATCCTTTTAAAACTTTCATAACTGGAATGAAAAAAGAATTGCTGCTTATAATCCCACTGGAGTGATAGATAAACCAGCAATTTCTGATTCCTTGATAATCAAAGATGGATGCTTTATCAGGGATATGCTGATACCCTCATGATGAGGAGACCAAGAAACTTGCCTGATTCTGCTAAAGGGAATCTTTGAGCTGGTTCTGCAAAGCAAGAGAGAGACACAGGCAGACATGAAGAGTCGTCTAAATCAAATTCTGCATGGTAAAGAGAATTTTGGCTCAGTGATGCCCTGAATCTTGTAGAGGGCTCATTAACAGCCCTTTCTAAGGCAGAACAAGAAGAATCAACCCATTATTCTAAACCAAACCCACAGACTTCAGTAAAAATATGTGTGTTTGTATGAGGACAGCACTTGGGCTCAGTCCATTCACTGAGGATCACTCTTGGCTGCTGGATTCCAACAAGAGCAGATTTACAAGGCAGAAGCCCAAGCCATCAAGTAGGAAAAAACTAGCATAGACCCAAACTGAGCAGAGCAGATAACAAAACTGCAGGAACCACACTGATTTTATTCACACATGCCACGCATAAGACTTTTTGGACAGCATGTGTGATAAAAATGTGTTGTCCTCTGTAAGTGGGGGACCCATTGCAAAGATTAACAGCAATGGTGTATTTTATTATGCAGTTCATAGAGAAATCCTGAAAAAAATTAGATAAT
Source organism: Sylvia atricapilla (assembly GCF_009819655.1). NCBI lineage: Eukaryota > Metazoa > Chordata > Aves > Passeriformes > Sylviidae > Sylvia > Sylvia atricapilla. Next base: position 46,121,117 of record NC_089144.1, read on the forward strand.
CTCCTATTTTGTTAGATAGATAACAAAAACATTCATATTACAGAGTAGCCTCAAACAGGACTAAGTAATTTTCCATAGCATAGGATTCAGCTTTAAAATTGTTTTAACTTGACTAAATACCCACAGCAAATCTTCTTTCCTACATGACTATTCAATATGGAATAAATTTATAAACTACAAATAAGGACAATCATGTATTTCAAGATTTCAAGGAACAAACACTATCAGAGACATTTCGAAAGAACAGACAGAATAGTGAATAACACGATCAGTAAGTAGCTACACTGGATGCGTAGGGAGAATGGTTGGACTCAACTGTTTGAATTTGCTCTTTTGAATTTGCTTGGTTCTCACACACTTAAGCCTGAATAACAATTGTTCTGAGTAGAATTGTAAATATATATCTGCAACTGTCTTGTTGAAAGCACTCAAAGATGTAACTGGCCTAGGCTTGGATGTTGCAGCTATTTCAGGATTGTATTTGGGATTAATTACCAGTGAAGTGCATTCCAGCGGCAGCAGGGGGTCTGTTTAGTTGTTTCTGCATCATTCAAGAGAGTTGGGTATGACTATTATCAAGTTTTTATTTCCTCTAATCACCCACCTGCACAAATAGACTTTGGAACTGCTTCAAGCTTGCATAACCCTTGTAATACCAGGCAACTGTCTGGAAAAAACATCTCTCATTAAGTACTAATGAGAGATGATGGGTGATTTCCACCATTTCCTGAGTAACCTTTTGAGACTGTCTCTGCAAGCTGCTGATGTCTAATTGAGCATACTACAGGGTTGCCATCTACCTTTTTTTTTGTGTGTGTGTAATTGCTTTTTTTGTTGGCTTTTCCATATTTAAAAGGTTTGCAGTTAAATTATTGCACATGTCTATGACAGATATTTCATAGATTTCTCTATTTGCACTGTTTCAGCATATAGGCACCATATTTCTGGGAGTTCAGTGAAAAGCATAGGGTATAGTTGCAGGTGCCAAAATATTTTTGGTTATCTTAGTCATTACCGGAAAACTGGAATGCCTAATAGTCTTGTAGAAAAATACCCCTGAAAAGAATGATAGATATTGGGAACTTCTGTGCTTATTTTTAAATTTTTAAAATTTTAAATTTAACTTATCAGTGAGAGGTCACTGAATGTGATCATATACATGCCTTAGTATTTCATAAGGCTTCTCCTATAAACTAAAGAAAATACCTGAAGTGTGCTGTGCAGAAAAAATACTCTACTATTACAAAGGCAACAGATGATTACTGAATTAGATTATATGGTCAGATTATTTCAGAAAATATACCACAAAAGATGGTGAGAGTAAATGCTCTCAAATAATTTAAATAATGCCAGTGATAGCTATATACCCCAGGGATGAAGCTCAGTTAATAATTTAAGCAGTCTTGAAGATAAACCTCCCAATATACAAATATCTAAAGCTGCAGTGAAAATCAATTAATGGAAAAAATTATTTTTTCATGAGCTTCAGTTCTCCTAACTATAAATTAATTAATAAAGCTCTTTATCAGAACACTGAAGTCAAAGGGCTAACCAAAATATTTTAAAAGCAACAGAAATGTTTTAAAATGTTTCACAATCCAGTTATTCTTAGTTGAAGTATCTAAATTACCAAGCAGCTTCAGAGAAATCTAGAAAGCTCAACTCTCACCCTGTAAATTAACATTTTTGTATTTAATATATATTTACATGGAAAGAAGTATCTTGTTAATATGTATTGCATACTGTTCCAGTGTAACAGTTATATTCATTAGGCCTAAAGAACTTGTCCAGCAGACAGAATACACTACTAATACACAGTCAGAATTTAGGGATTCTTTATGGGCTTTACTGTTCAATTTGAAAGCAATACCAAAGCATCTGTACCAGAGTGGACCAGTTATAACTGACCCATGTGTTGCTCTGATAGTGTCCAAATGACTTGAGAAAGATAAAGCAAATACTGTGGATCATTTTGGAATAACACAATCCAGTTTCCAACCATCAACAGCTAAATTTTGGCACCACAGCATTAAAGTTTCTAGTAACTCAAAATCCCCAAAAAACTTGATTGCATTTTTTAATTTCCAAATTTTCCATTTTACAATTAATGCACCAAAACATTTTTGCCATATTTTATATATTTAATTTATACATCTTTTTCATCTGAAAAAGACTAAAACTCCACCCTTTTTACTAATATTCCTGCAGTAATTTATCTTGCATCTCCTGCAATTCAAAAAAAATTACATATTATAAAAGTGTTATACATTTAGACATTATTAATCTTACCTTATTACTGACAAAGGATATACATAACTTCCCTGAGTGTTTAGAATCTTCTCAACATTTCAGCATATTTAATTTTGCAACTGTCACTGGTTTATCTTCTTATTTTGCTTTTAGGTTCTCTAAGATCCATATGCTAGCTTTGTAAATTTCTTTAAAATCCTCCCATTATATTTTCTCACTAATACAACCTACTACATTGATTATAGACACCACAGATATCTAGTTTTGAAAGACTCTTGGAATGTTTGACTTGCAGTTATCTACATAAAGGAATGATAAAATTAACACAAAACTTTGTATATATTGAAGAGGTATGCCATTTGTATTTGCTATTGACAGGAAATGAACAAATATCCATTTTTAGGCCATGCAACTTTGGTCTGTTTGTTTGATATAGACCCAAATCAGTATATTTAGACAAGAAGGAGTATTCCAGCATAGTGGAGCAGAAACAAAAAGGGATTGTAATTAAGTAAAACTATGGGGGGGGGGGGGGGGGGGGGGTTGCCAAGTTTTATGGAGAAAAACATGTCTTGAATTTTTTCACGTTTTTTTAACTTAACATTCTTAAAATATAAGAAACAAACACAAATTACACTGGAATACAAGTCAGAATTTAACTAAAAGACCCATACAAGTCCTGTAATTCTTACTGAAGGAACTCCTAACCACTTACAACTTCCTACTGCAAATGCCACTATTCCATTAGAACACATTTGCATTAAATTGATCAATAGCAAATTCTTCTTGCAGTTATAACAGATTAGATGAGAAAAACTCTGAAAGATAACTTACATAATTGATTAGAAATAAGGGGTTTTTTCAACATTTACTTACACAATGGTCACAGAAAGTTCTAATATTCTGCTATCTTTTCATTTTACCATAATGTAAGACGAATGCACATAAGAGTAATGCAAATGCTCCTGGATATAAATTCAGTGTCAATCCCACTGCTATGGGTAAGAAAATGGTTATAATTGTGCTGCACTATTTATCACGTATCTTCCATCATGGAGAGAATGATTTCTGAAAGTGAACTGCAGCTGGAGCTAGACTGGAAAGAGCATTCTTACTAACAGCTGGTTTTAATGTCACCATCCAGAACAGTTACTGTGGGATATGGGGCTGTGTTTGTTGGAGGTGTTATGATGATTGTTTATATGGTTATGTTTAGCAGAAAGCCCTGTGGCAGGGCATGGCAGCAGGCCGGGCGCTCAGAGGTTGGTTGGGGGGTGGGAGGCAGCTGTGGGGATAGAAGTGTGGGCAGCACGTGAGCGGGAAGCTGATTGGGTGGTGAGAAGTGTGGGCAGCACGTGAGCGGGAAGCTGATTGGGTGGTGAGAAGTGTGGGCAGCACGTGAGCGGGAAGCTGATTGGGTGGTGAGAAGTGTGGGCAGCACGTGAGCGGGAAGCTGATTGGGCGGTGAGATGGGTGGACAGCAGCACTGCAGCTGAGCAGTGAATGGGTGCCCTTCTGTTAAGTTTTGGTTATGTCCTGTGGAAACTAAAGGTATGTAAGAGAGATGTTTTCTACAATAAAGCCATTTCCTTCCCATGCACAAGGGAGTCTGTCTGTTCCCCACTGCTACAAGTTACAACTACATACAGTGATATACTGTATTACAGAAAGACTACATCCTGCTCTGGAGCCACAAAATATGAAAGAGTATTTTTGAAGACTTTCTGTTTTCTAATAAAAATAAAGCAGCTGGGTGTGAAAATATTCTTTCATATGGGTTCTTCCAAAACTGAGGTATTTTAATGCATAGCAGGAAAAAAATGGAAAAGACTCATTTGATATCCTGTTGCAGTAGTGAATTTATTCTATTATTAGCTACTATTAAATATATGCTGCATCTATATGTTTGTGGACTGGCAATAAAAGCCCTTTCCCACCCTATTTTGATATATAGCCAAATCCTACATCTCTTGCACACTTCAAGTTTTCTTTTGAGGTGGCATAAAAAGAAAATGGTATAAAAAGAACAAAAACCAAATCTCTGTAAAGTAAGAGAAAAAAACTTTTTGGCAGCAAGCTACGTGTTGCCATCAGGACTAGCAAATGAGAAAGGGAGACAGAAGCAGAGAAAATTAAAGTAAATGAGTGGTTTTTATTTAGCCTCAAATAGAACAGAAGGATTTTTTTTTAATGCTACACTCATTACCTTCACTAGGAAGCAACGTTTTTCTTTTTTTTTTTAAATAATTTATTACACGGAATAAAGCAAATAAATCTGTTCATTATGTACAAAATTGGTTTATTTTAGAAATTGTTAAATATTTTCACAAATATTTTGACTTTAAGAAAATTTAGCAAGCTATGCCAAAATTTCTGCTTTCTAAATATACCAAAGTTAATAGAGAAGTTTATTAAAAATGCATAAAACATATAATTCTCATTAAAAAGAGTACCCAGTGGAACACAAACATATTAAAGCTTAAATAGAATCTCTTAATTCTTTTCATGAAACTACAACATTTAAGTTTTTTTTTACTGGAAAAGTAAAGACAGTAGAAATAGGAGGTGGGGTTTTTTTAATAATAAAATCTAGTTTTTCAGATCTGATTCAGGCCAATGCTGAAATAAAATTATTAGTGTGGCTATTCAGTTGATTGTATAATATAAGCTAAAATTACACTCCAATTTTGACACATTCATTCTTCTAAAGACTGTCAGTCAGAAGAACTAGAAAAACTTTTTGTTTGGTGGTGAGTAGAAGGAAGAGTTACTGCATGGGGTATCTGGCATAGAGCTGGTATGCACACATGATGTACCCAGTATTGAACAGAATTCTCACGTTCTGTGATACAGATATAGTCACTCTTACTGTAGTCTGATACTTAGGGTTCTCGACTTGATCTTCCACATCCCTGACATGGGACATAGAAATAGAAGGGATTGCCAAAGTCATCAAATATAATGGCTAAATCAAAAGTAATCACATAACAAAAACTGTGCTACACATCTGCTAGCCATTTGCAGCAAGTCACAAACCATTCCCTAAAAAACTACGTTAAACTTGCAACCTTCAATACAAAAATATCAAAAAAGCTGAAAAAACAACACAAGAATCAGGGGATATCAGGAATATTAGTAATGCTGAGAATGTCTAGAATGCTAAGACATGTATATTGCAGTGTCTATCAATTAAACATTCAGAGCTGAGCAGCTTTATCATCTGAAATTGAGAGACTAAACAGTGGAGAAATTAATCTTCCACAAAAGACAGAGAGTTCTTTGTGCGATTCAACATATCTATACTGCATTTCCAGTGTTTCTGAATACCACTTTAGCTTTTTTACAGTACTTGAACTGCATTGCATTATAGACATAACTCAAGTGAAGCACTAGCTCTTCAGCACTGGATCTCTCAAACTATAGGACTCAATTTAATCTTCATGCAAAATAGCACAATATGTCTTAAATATAACAGGATAAAAAGTATAAGCTCAAGATAACTGGTTCTTCCCAGCATCTAAAATGGAGTAAGATTCAAACCAAAAAAGCTTTGTAGAAAATTCAGCATAAGGTTTGCAGAAAATTCACAGGTGCATCAGGAGATATTAACTGAATATTATAACATAATATAAACTAAATGCCTATTAAGATCTCTGTGCAGTGCTATACCGATTTTAATGTTTTATCCCTCTAGAATGTACCAGATGCATATAAACTGTAAACTGTACACAAATTATCAGTCAGATGAAGTTTTACTATTACTCCTAGTATTAGCAATTTGGTGAGTTTCACAGAAGTATTATTTCCAATTTATCTATTAAGTTACTGCCACTTATGAAAGGGACTATTATTTACATCTGCTCAATTATCAAAAAATCCATTCAGCACTCTGAGGTGTAGTATTACTTACTAGAATGGAATATATTCTATGTGGTCTATATATATTCTAGCCCTAACTCAAAAGTACTACAATGGATGTTGCAACTAATTTTCATTTAACAAAGTAAAACTCAAATCCTGCTAAATAATAGTTTCATGTGGGCTTTAAAATGTAAAACAGCCAAAAATAATTATGGTCCTTTGAATTATTGTTTTGATTTGAAAAAGAGTTTTTGTCTGACAGCATGCAGTCAAGTGTATAATGAGATCATTCTAGATGGTAATCACACCAGGGTGGATGAAACTGAGCGTTCGTTGGTCAGAATGCACACAGTTTGATGAGCACTCATTTGCGAAAAATTGCCAGAAACTCCTGTGAGGGCTGATTTTTCCAACTACATTTTAATGAATAATAATAAAACCCAATGAAACATTGGAAAATTTTTAACATATGTCGAGAAGCCTTTTTCTCTCAGTTTGTCCTTTGGAGAACGAAATTACTTTAATGTAAACATATTTACTGAAACATAGTGGATAGGCAGAGACGTGCACGTATTTTGATAATAAACTGATCCCATGGTATCAGCCATCCCCATGTGTTTTAACTTCAAATATGACAGAGTATTTTTGAGAGTAACATTTCATTATTCAGATGCTATCCAGGGGAGCATATGATGGGGAGCAATTATCTTAATTATATACTAAAAACCTTTTAGAGGGATGATAAGGTTTTAAAGAAAAGTACATTAGAGCTGCGTGTAAGAATTGACACAACTTGTGCAACCTCAAGTCAGTCTCCTGTGCATATGCATTCTGAAAAAGCCTTTATGATTATGCTGTTTCTCCACATGACCCCTGCTGCATCAAGGTTGTAAAAATACGGGGGAAATGGACAATGGAACAAACAAATTTATGGCACATTACTCCTGAAATGTGGCATAAGCAATATTATTATAAACTAAGAGATGCAAAATATTTTCCCTAAATATTAAACAGAAACTCACATGAAAATATTCAAAAGAAATGTTAGAGTTACTAAAGCCTGAAATTTTTAATCAACATATCTAATTTGTATCCAAAAATTCAAATAGATCTGGCAAGAATTCATCTCAACAAATGGTGCTGTTTCTTAATAGCACCTGACATACTGATAAGATTTAAGACTAAAAGGAAGCTAATGGAGTAACCTTGGTCATTATGGGCTTTCAGCCTAAGATCAGAAATAATGGAATAGCTGATACAGATCACCATTAATAATAAATGGAAGGGACATAGGTTATGCAAATTAGCATTGCTTAAAAAAATGGATCTTATTATTTAACCTGTGTTTTTTAAATAAAATGTTAAGTTTGTTGAATAGAGGTAAGCACTACAAGTACATTTGGATTAATAATCTTTATTCAAGTGGTTTATGTTTTCAGTGTAGGAAATTAAATTTTTTTTTTATACTTAATTGTTTCAGATACATGTGCATAACAAGAGTGCACTACCCAAATGGAAAAAAGGTAAGAGTTTTATCATCTTTATCCTGAAAATCCATTATTGGTAAAAGGAGTGTCAAAAAGCCTACATAAATCTCATGCCTTTAATGCGCTCTGTCAGGATTCTGAAAGCTGCCAGTAAAATGGAAAAGAGTCAGCCAAGAAAACACTCTAGAAACAGCAATCTCTGAATACTTCTGTCTGTTCCACTGTCTAACTCTCAGTTTGTGAAACTGAAGTTTTATTTTAGCCGAGCAGGAAAAAATTCTAATTTTTTCAAAAGTCAAAAAGTTAAGTGAAAGATTAAAACAACAAACAAACAAACAAACAAACAACAACAACAAAAAACCCCACCCCAAAACACCAAAAAACCCCAAACAAATAGAAAAACAAAACCAAACAAAAAACCCAAAAAACCAAACAAAACCACCAAAAACCCAACCAACCAACCAACCAACAAAACCCCAACCCAAACAACCCCAAAACTTTTTTTATTCCCAATACAGCAAATAATTAATTTTAACATGTTGCTTTGAAGTTAGAGAGTCTGCCACTTATGTGACGACAAAATTGTAGGGTTTCAATTTTCTAGTTATTAATTTGAGAATTTTATGATAACAGAGGTTTGTCCAAATATAATATTTCCCTGTTTAAAAAATAATAATTCAGGGAACAGCTGTGTTAGAGGAACCTATGGCTTTATCTCATGCTGCACCAGGACTGCTTGGAAGGAAAGCCCGTGGATAAACTACTGAAACATTTTATAATTTATTTTCTCTCATCTCCTAATTTGTTCTGTTAATACATTCATAATTAGAATCAAATCCTAATGAAAATGGTGATTATTTTGCACAACGAAAGTAATTTTTTTCTCTCCCTTTGTAACTTCTAACAAAAAACCAAAACAATTCCCATGTTGTAGAGGAAATTGAAAAATAGAGCATAAATATGTTTTCCTCTTTAAACATTAGGGAGGGCATATGTGCACTGTGGGTGCAGCAGGCTACAGACATGTCAAGAAAGAATATGGGACAGTATCTGTCTACATAAAGTGAATACAGACCACCGGAGCCTGTTTCTTGGATATATGAGAAACCTGCAATACCTGGACAACCCAGGAACAAACTTCACTGTGGAAAGAACTTTCAGACTGCCTCACCTCCTGAACACTACCCAAATATAGCTAGAGTGGGCCACAGCTTTAACATGTTGTCACAACATGATTAAAAGAAGGTAGTTAGCAAGGCAGAAATCAGTTACACGCCTCACTGACCCATCTACAGCCACTTCTAACTACAACAGTGTAGCAGATAATTTAAGAGGCATCATCTGATTTCAGACAAAATCAGAAGGGAAATATTCTCACAGACAGTACCTAATTTTTCATCTCGTAATACAAGTGATATTTTTCCCAGTCTCATATCAATACTTAATTGACTAATTCCTAATTCTAATGAAAACCCTTCATTTGGAAGATAATATATACAGTGAAAATCTAACCAAACTGAAATCATTGGCAAAACATGTGTTAATATCAATGCCGTTAGGAATACATATCAGCCTCTGAGACTCAGATCACTTGAAGACCTACTCTTGGAGACTAGCAGGTCTATAACACCTGTCCACAAAATAGTGACCAACACAGGACCAACTGTGCTCCTCTAGTATTTTAAAAAGTCGGTAGGAAGCATCCTAATTAAATAACATCAGAAATTCAAAAAATAGGTATGAAAATAATATTATGATGAGACAAAACTCCCAAGCTTCTCATATTTTGGGGATTTGCCAAACAGTTCTTGGAACATGTAAACTAGTTTGGGGAGAAGTTTAAATATGCATAATTGTTTATGAATATGCAATAGGCTGACGCAATAGAAAAGGTATATAAAGGGTGTCTCCAAAATAGCAGGTGTGCTCTTGGCTGAATGCCAAGCACCCAGCCATTAAAACTTTGCTTTATTGTCTTTGTCTCTTACTGTCCTTTATTAAACTTTTAAATTTTACTTCATTTTTCACATCAGGTACTATGAGACTCTCTTGCTCATTCTTTCCACAGCCTATGATACTGTTTCTGTGTTAGATGTGAAGGGGGATTATATTGTGCAAAACATCCTAAGAACTGGGAAACTTCAGTTAACAATGGGAACATTTCTCTAAAGCAAAAAATTACTTAGAGAAGAAAATGCTTGCTGCCTAAGAATTGTTCAGCTATTAGGTTGCTATGGAAACACAACTTTTGTCAGTGAACCAACTCCACCAAATGGATGCAGGGCTCACGTTACATTACCTATGCCCTGTGTTCTGTAATGACAAGCTTTGAGTGGCTCTTCACTTCTCACTCAACATAGAGACCAATTATCTCTTTGGAGATAATGTCCCCTTGAGAAACAGACAGAAGAATAAAGGAGATTTGATTAGCACTCATATATCATCACAGAGTCACAGAATATTCTGATAATAATTCCTTGGAAGGGATCCACAAGATCATCAAAATTCAACTCCTGGCCCTCATAGCACAGCCCCAATAATCACATCATGTGCCTGAGTGCTGTCCAAACACTTCTCAAACTCTGGCAGGCCTGGTGCTGTGATGTCATGTCAGGTCCTGAAGCACTAGTAAGTTTTAATGGCCCTGACAAGCATTCCAAGGTTCTCCACTCACATCACTGCTGCTGAAAATTCAGCACTGATGGCAGGTAGGTGGTAATGATTTTGCATATGCACCACAATATCAAAAACCTTCAGGGACAGTCAGTTGTTTCAGAAACATTTGTGTTAAATTAGGCTAAATTTCATAGAGCATTTTCAGCTAGTTCTAGATCAACTGTTACACTGCCTCCTTTATTACGTTCCCTCTACACAACTAAGATGATTTTTCTTGATCATTAAATACCTTTTCTTGAAAGTAATCCTGAGGAGTTAGACTGTAGGTCATGTGTTTAAGTGCACTATATCCTGTTATCTCTGGTTTAAAAAGCATACTTCAATGAAATACAGCTCTATTAGCAGTCCTTCTGCTTGAAGCAATTTGTGTGAGTGGCTTTCAGAAAGGTTTGTGTGTGACCCTTCAGATCAATTATAGTTTCAAAGTGATGAAGCATTGATGACTAAAGCTACACCCTTGAATTTCCATTCATCCAGAATTTTTTTATATCTAGTAATGTGATGGTTCCTTCTTGTGGTCACTTTTCACTGCTTTGCTTGTAACTCGAAAATAACTGCACAAAAGTGAAGGTATAAATTCATCAAGAAAATACATATTTGGGATCTTAGTCTCAATCTGGAAAACCGAAGTGTGCAAAAATTCAGGATTACTGATGTCAAACAGAAACTGACAAATAGAACTTGATTTACCAAGCCAAGTATTAGATGATTTTGGAAACTAAGTAAAAGACATATTTTAATGTTGATAAAAATGTTATCACAGCTAGGCTCTTTTTTAATTCAAGTTTCTGTAGGATAGTCTCCTAGATACCTGTGTGAGACTGTTGACACAGTGTTATACAGTTGAGGTGATCTGACACACTGACTACAAGTTTTCAGGTTCATTTTCATTGTGATGACAGTAGAGGGATGCCAGGCTGAGAAAGAAAAAAAAACCCCAACCTAATAGTGCAAAGAATTGGCCAGCTTGGGGACAGTTTAATATATTGTATTAATTCAATGTGAACTAATTTTTTTATTGATTTCCCTGTTGTGACTATGAGGCTATAAGAAGAAGGCATGATTAATTGCAGATTTTTTAACTGCCTGGTCCTCCTTACGAGTCACTGGCATTTAAGGACAAATCAAGTAATTTTTTTAGATAACAAAAACATCCTGACTGACAACAACAAGATTGCTTTGAAGTACATTTAGCTGGACAAAGGAGCAGAATAGCTGCTATCTCTTTCTTTGTGTTTCAGCTCCTTGCCTTCTGCTTGCCTGCTATAGGCTACTGGCAACACATCACATATCTAAGGACAATTTTTATTCCTGGTAGAATCCATATCTTTGATATATAACTGAGTAGAGTAGTTGTACAAGAGCTTTCTTTAAAATTACTGAGTTGGGAATTGCTGACTTGGGAATTGAGAACTCAGCACAAGTGAAGCCCCATAGTATTGACCTTATTTCTCAGCTGGATTTTGCAGTCCACACTGAGTTCTGCTTTGCCACAGCTCAGCTGTTTTCAGATTTAAAGATTGTTCACTAACGTGTCCCTGACCTGCAGCCACAGTGAAGTAAGATAAGGAAACATAATATGTTCTTGAACTAGAATTCTCTTATCCAATGGTGAGTCTCATGCAGTTTATATAGTGAAATGCCTCTCCTTGTCATTGAGATGCTTTATTAAAACCTTTGTTAATCTGCATAGACAGATCAAATTTCACAAGGAAGATGGTTGGTTTTTCTCTTCCACAAGTTGTTAGGGAGAAATAAAATCTGAAAAGTCCTCTCTAATTCCTGATTATACACAAGGAGACCTAAAAATAGTTTAATTATTACTGGCCATCACTCATGATTATTGAAAATTTAACATGCAAACCTCCACTTGGTCTCACTCATAGGGAGTTTCTGCAGTAGGAATGATGAAAGCAGACTCAAAGAGATATAATCTCCGTACTGGATAGGAACATGTACTAAACTACAACTAAAAGTAAAAAAGAGCATTTATTCTGTAATGTAGCTCAGATTTCATTCAATATATCTCCAAAATAAAATGGATGACACTGTGTGATACAAGGATGGACTGTGGTACAGAATGTCTAAGCTACTAAGGGTGCAAGTCTGTAAGGGTCTTTAACATCAGAGTCCCAAAAGCAGCCTGCTGGTACACTGAAATCAGAATTCTGGACTCATTATGTAAGTGACCAAAACCACACTAACTTCAGGAACATTTTTTGAACTTCACTTACATCTTTTCCAAGATCATTTGTTGCTATAGTTCACAAAATTTCATTACATCCCTAAAAGCAAAAAGAATACTAATGCATGGCTTATGAACTAATAAAATTTCATTATTATTTTTCAAGATTAAATATTTCATGTGAATTCTTTTTAAATAGAAGAGCAGTGTAAAAATTAAAATGAGTAGCAGAAATGTCTAGTTCAAGGAATAAGGATACTCTCTTGGAATAGGATATGACAATATCCACCAGGAAAATATCCAACAGAAGAATCAGCAAGATTGATTAATGAATCAATTATTTTATATTCATTTAAAGAGATGGATCTATGAAATTTGAACCCCAAATTTGTATTTTATTTAATGGGAAGAAATGGTCTCAAAGAGTGCAATACTTCAGAATATTCTGATCATGTCTTAACTATTAGTTTAGAAGTAGAAATGCTGAGAGATGCTTATACAATCTGCCAAACTTGTCCTAATAATCTATCACAGAAACAAAGAACTGTTTTACTTGGACTGAGACACACAAGCAGTCTTAAATCTGTCCTAATTAGAAGCAACTACTTCAACTGTAAGCATAAACCAATAAATGTAACTGTTTCTCTTCCTATAGAAATCTATTTTCTTGCAAAGAGATGTAAAATTCACACAACATTCGTTTTCAGAAGTAGAGGTAACCAACTTCATGATTACATTTATTTGCTTTCTATTCAGTTTTTCTCCCTGAAAACTAACAAGCCTTTACCATTTGTTGCATGGTGTCCTCATACTCTGTGATTCCTCTACCAACAATAAAATTAAACAATGAAATTCAGGAGAACTACAGAACAGACTGTAGGGTTGTTTTTTTTTCTCCCCAGAGCCCTACATATCACATAATACAGAAATTTGAAACAATATTCCTAAAGTTGGCATGTCTCATTGACACAAAAACCGTGGGAAATTTCAGGAAAAAAAAGCATGCAAAAATAGATATTTCTTTTTAAGAAATAAGCTATGATCATATGTAACTTATTCAAACAATAGATCTATATGACCTAATGTGGCATGGTGACTGCATGTACAATTGCACCTCATGCTAAATACCTTATAACTGAGAGTGACATGATTTATTTCATTTGGTCCATTTGTAGTATAAGAGCTAACAGGATTCCAGATACAGTTTGCAAGGCAAGCCAGTTAAATAAATTCAACATTTAAAGCTTAAAATAAAACCATATTTTTCTACACAGCCAAATGTTCTTCCCAATAAAATGCCAAGAGGAAAATATCATAGTGGTATATGGAAAGCTAAGACAGAAGGAATTACAGTACTTTGGTATTGTCAACTCATTGATCTTGTTAGATCTTCTAAATATGCATGCCCTCATGAATAACCTACACCTTCCTAGCTTATACTCTAGGCCTCTGATGCACAGTATTTTAAACTTTACACAAAACATACTTCCAGATTAAGACAAAAAATATCCTTTATAGGATCTGTGTTTCACACTGATTGTAATAAGACTTACCATGCCTAAGAAAAATGCTTGTGCTCAGCAGAGAGCACAATTCCAAAGCCTGGTATTTTGACCAGTGAACACTCCATCTTTTTTAAAAAAATGCTAATTCCAAGGGGAAGCTTTCTTGTTGAGCCCCATTACTAAGAAGGCAAGTAACTAACTCCCCCTACCAATTTCTTGGGTATGTGTATGGCAGTCTCTCCACTGCAATTCATATGTTTTTGGTAATTATTCAATTAGAAGTGTTAAAGATAATTTGTTATTTTCTTCCTCTCCATGAAAAACAACCAACAATAATGTTCTCCACAATCTATTTTTCTTTAAGATTATCAGAGCCAAAGTAAGAAAGACAATAGTCATGCTGATGTTCAAGTCAGATTCTGGTTCATTCTGTGCAACTATGCTATACAGATGCTATCCTATTCTGTGCCTCCTTTTAGAGTGCTGGTCAACATGCAGGTTCCACCAAGTTTTCTTCAGGTGAAATTTAATAGAGGCAGGAATTAACATCCACTCCATCTTACCTTGCAAACTCCAAAGCGGTATCTTGCTATCTGGCCCTTATATATTATGCCTGATACAGCTCTGGCACTCTTTCAATATTAGTTCAGCTGTGAAATCAAGAAGGTGCTTCCCCTTACACAGACCAGATCAGTAACACAGTGTTAGTCAATAATCATCTGTCATCCTGTATATTACCCAGATCATGACTCCTAATCAAGACGCACAGGTCGGGAAGTCAATTGCGTGTTTCAAATATGTCTCTGCTGCTGGGAACTGTCATTTGTCAAAGCAGACTCTCAGTCCAATTACTTAGAGCAAAATGACTATATTCTGAAATTCTTATACCAGGTGGTGACTAATGAAGAGTTCAAACAAGGGTAATGGAAGAGATCATATAATTTTGGAGAACATAAACAGAATTCTTACAAATAATATCATACTTACAGAAAATATCTGAATTAGCATAATTCTATTAGTTTTTAAATATTTTAACTTATTGCTCTTCAAACCTATATATAACAAACAGCAGTCTGTCAAACTGTCATTTAATATTTCTCTTAATTCTCATTCACTATTTAATTTTCAAAAATGGATTAGATATTCTTTCATGTGAAAATGCAGTGTACTTTAAATTTTAAGTACTAAGTAGTTCCATAATGTGGTTGCTAAGCAGTACTTAGAAAAAAAAGAAACAGGTTGGTTAAAGGATTACTGCAAAAGGCTGGTCTACAAGAAACTGTTTCTAATTTGGCTTTTTGCAATCTTGTATATATCTAGGAAAGTATTTAAACATCTGCTTTGCTTTCACTTCTACAACATTTTGCTATTAATCTTCCTTCTGATGTGAAGCTCCTGTGGTAACTAATGGAAGACTATAATCATACTGTGATAAATAAACAGAGCGTGCTTAAAATCATAAACCTATATATTCTATAGATTAACACACCACTGACTGTGTAAAGGATTATTTGGTGATTTACCTGGTCTTGAGGAAGGAACTCTTGCTATCTCTAAGGAACAAGGCTTTTTGGTGACTGCTATGTCTATTGAATCACACAGACTGCTGTCATTTTCTGAAGAAACTGCATCCAGAGGTACAGAGGGTATTGCTTCCAATGCATAACCTCTCTTCTTTGAATAAGATTCCTGAAATGTAAAAATTTAAGTAGGTTAGAGAGATGTTTCTCATATGACGCAGTAAAAGAACCAGGCTCAATAACTCTGGCTAGCAGGGTTTAGAATTCAGCATATTAAATACTGCATTCTGCTAAATCCAAACTGTAACAGAGCAGAAAAATTACATGCATGCTAAAAGATAACATTTCTTATTTCTTTAAATTTTGTCTAGTACCGTTCTTGTTCAGTTTACAGAAGAACTTGATTCATCAAACTTTGTGTTTAATGAAAATTGGGTTACTGCTTTTGCCATATCTGTTTTTCTAGGTTGTAATTCAGGGGATGTCTCATTTTTCTTTAAATTGTATCTCATGAGAGCAACAATTACATTAACCACTACAATTACATTCTCTTCAGGGATTGTTTTACAAAATGTTTATATTACATATACGAAAACTAAAAATATTACTTCTACATATGGATGGCAGGATTCCAGGCTGTGAATGAAGATGAATTACTGCTCTACATTTCAGCAAAATAATGACAAAAGGTCTCATAACAGTGATACATACAGCACATTCTACTGATTAGTAAATGTTGAGGGAGGGGAAAAAAAGGTATTTGAAGTTTTGCTGCTACAGTAATCCACTCAAGTAGACTGTTTCTAGTTTTGAACATGAATAAGAGGATAACATCCAGTTTCAGCAGAGTTTCACCAGAGATTTACTTTTTTTAATTCTGGCAGAAAGCAATATCATGGTCAAAGACATATTTCCACATCTTTCTTACACTGGACACATGGATGTCTCTGAAAGTCAAGCATCAGACATAAATCAAATATGATATAATAAAAGGCAATGGGCAAGAAAGCACCCTGTCAGTTAGATAATATCATAGCCCTACTCAGAAAATGATTGAAGAATGTGATGTCTAAGAAAATGTGGAAAAACAATTTCTTCACCAAGAGCCTATATTACCTAAGGTAAATTATGGCTGTAGTTAACAGTGCCTTTTCAGATAAATGATTTATACTGTTAGCAAATAATTACATGACTCAACTCTTTGCCTTTTTTTTTTTTTTTTTCCCTGGTCATTGTGCTTATTTGTTCCTTATGAGAGTTAACAGTTTGACAATAATTTAAGGCCTCTTGAAGGATAGGGTTAAGACAGCACCAAGAGCAGCTTCGATTCAAAATTCTTGATGACTTTAGTAGAGACAGATTTAAATCCCACATTAAACTAACAAAGAATTTGGAAATGAACACTGGAAACAGTGTTCAGGGAAGAGAATCACACAAAATAAATAGAATACTAAGACACATTTTTAATAAAAATAAATTAGTACATACTAGCAAACAATAAAAAATTGGTGGTCAGCATTCAAAAAAACATATCTAAAAGAGCAGTACAATTGTATCTCTATCTGTTTCTCCCTTTCCAGTTTCTACCTGTCAGATTATGAACTCTCAGTATTAGTAATCTCACAGTTACAAACTAATAATAATTAGTTTCAGGTAGTAGACATAATAAAGATTACAAAATTCTGCAAGTAGCCTTCCTGCAGCTCCACAGGTAACTTTATTAACTTAAGCCATTTCATTCACTAAATGAAGTTAATAGAAAATTATACAGAGGCATCAAAGCAGCTGAAGTGCAACTGCAGAACAAGAGAAGGAATCCTTCTAACCTTGGAAAAAAAAAAGAATTTTTACCTTGTCCATTTAAGTCTGCCATAAAGAGGCAAAAAATTATTTACCAAAGCAATGGCTAAAACAGGAGACTTCAATTTAATCCTTGTACTCTTCTAGAAATATGTGTTTAAGTCACAATGCAATGCCAAAACCCTAATTATAGTAAATCTGCCTAGAGAAGCCCATGAAGAAATACTGCAGCCTTTAAAATTGTCACAAAGCACCAAAGTGAAATTCTGTTCAGCACCTAAATTCAGCTACACTAAAAAAACCATTTAAAATTGATACACAAAACATGAGAATAGACATTGGATCATACTTCGTGTCACCCAGTATTCTGTCTGTAAAGGCAGACAATAATGCTGACCTAGAGAACAGTGAAACATGTTCATGAGATAAGGTCATGATACATGAGATAAGGTCAAGCATGTAGTAACTGCTTCTGTGAGACCTTGTGGTTCTCACTCCTCATAGTCAAAAGGTGCTGACTTTGTTTCGCATGTCTACCAAACCAACTTTCTAGAATTACAATCTCAAGTTGCCTTTAGAGTACGTCCCCTTTCATAGTTTGCATGCCCCCCATTCTGTTTTTAACTATCTCATCAAGTTTGACATTGCTGTTTTATACTTTAGATGGCAATGAAGGGTTGTTCTTTACTTATCCTCTCCTTGTGATTTCACAGACATATGCACTTCCCATGTCCTCTCCTTTAGCAAATGAGAAATACCAACCTACTCACCCAGCTGTTAGAGGATTTTGACCATACCTGTCACCTTTCATCCACTCAGTCTTCAATGATGTGACAGAGATCACATTTTCTCAGATCTCCTCATTCAAGATGAGGGCTCACCAAGTAGTCATACTGACATAATGATGTTCCTTTTTTGTATTCTACTCCTTTCCTAATTGCTATTAACATAGTTCAATTTTTGAATGTTATTCAACATTCTGTAATTAACATTGCATGAATGTAAATGTCAGAAAAGAATAAATAAAAATGATACGGTTACTCAGAAAATGGTTAGAGTGTAAACTACTGACAAATTCTTCATAAATATCTCTTTAATAAATAAAAAACCAGTAATATTATGTCCAGCAGAAGTTAAATGAGTTAGACCAAAAAAAAAAAGAATTAATACTTTAGAAAACCTGAAATTCTACAACCCATTAAGTGAAGATGATAAACCTTAATTTAAAAGTGCATATGTAACAAAAAGAAAATTTCTCATTGCTGGAGAAAAGCATTGTGAAGTCTTCTGGTTGCAGTAAAATGTTCTCCATTTTGCCGGTACTAAGTATTTCTAGAAATTACTAAGGTTTAAACAAATTCATCAACTTCAGCTTTGGTGTTAGCAGATGTCGTAAGATTGTCTGTAATTATCAAGCATGAAGCAATGTGATTCTGTTTTTTTATATGATTGAAAGCTCTTGACCAACTGCAATAACAAGTAACTATAGTAATTGTGCATGCCCAAGGTATTATCAACTGCATAATAAAATCTTCTAAAAATAATTTTCCTTTGTATGTTTAGCCCTGAAATCAAAATTAGTCTAATTTTTGTTTTAAAAATAGAGATTGTTCAATCTCAATTTTGTATTAATGATTCCAAATTGCTGAATGTGAAACATATAACTGACCATCACCATCAAGACAGAATTTGTCCTTATTTGAAATTATAACTTTGTAAAAATAATATGTTGGTCTGCTAGTACATTACAATAAGTATTTTTTTGTGGAAAGGATAAAAATACATACATGATAGAAGTTTAAAAAAAAGTAACATTGAGTCACTGTAGTGGGAAATCACTAGAGAACAGCCACCCATATTGATAAATGTAAATTAGATTTTTTGTCTGGTAGAAACAGTCATATGACACTGAAGTTGCAGAGCACATGCCAGGGACACAGTATGGCCCTTATCCATAGCCCTGCAGTCAACTGGGTCTCCTCTGAGCATAAGTTTGAAGGTATAATACCTATGATACGCTATCTGAAACCTGCACAGGGGTAAGAGATTGTTAATCAGTGGGAATGAACTTGTTCCTAAAATACCTATTTTTGGCCATTGCAAAGGGTTATGCACAATTGTAAAGCAATACGCCATAACATGACTAAATCTTCAAGAACTACACGATATTGAGTTAGACCTTTTTTCCAGGTTTCTAGCTTCTCTTGATTCTGCCTTCTATATAGTCTTGCCCTCCTTTTAAGCATCAAACTGAATGATGTACGCTTGATGCATACTGTGAGTCATGCAGGCAGGGGCAGGGCTCCTCCACCGGTGAGTAGCAGACTGATTAAAAGAGGCCTCTAGGGAGCAGGGCAAACGGGAGCAGGCAAACAGGGCAGGGCACGGCTCTGAGGGCGTGGCACGGCAGTTTGTGAGGCAGTTCACGGCAGCAGAGTTGCAGGTTTTTCCTGCTAGTAAGGTTCGTTTGTTGTTTGCTGTGTTTCTGTTGGTTGGTTGGTTTGGGGGTTTTTTGTTAGTAATGGTTTTTACACAACCAGAAACTTTAGTTAGTACAAGTATGTGTAACCAAACAGAACCCTCCAAAAAGGATGTGTCTATACAGACCCATTCCTGTGCGGAGTGTTTGAGCTTATCAGTGGTTCCAGTGGCCATTGCAGAAGAAGCCTGCCTGTGGTGTGAATAAGTGAATGATCTCCTTTCGCCGGTGGCCGAACTCAGGGAGGAAGTTGAAAGACAAAGGAGTATTAGGGAAAGCAAAAGGATGACTCCCATGCCTTCCACTGTCAGGCAATAGGAGTACACCTGGTCGATGAAGTGGAGTGGAAATGGGCCCCTGCTCAGGGAGGTAATAAAAATTCCTCCCGACCCTAATCACCTACCCAGGTACCACTTCAGAATAGGTATGAGACCCTGGATCTAGAGAGTCAGCCAGATGATTTAGAAGAAAATTATCTGCCCAGAGGGCCTCCCAATTATGCTTCATCTGTAGGATGGACCACCACCTCTAACGTCAAAAAGAAAAGGGTAGTTGTAGTGGGTGACTTCCTTCTGTTAGACCTGTTTGCAAGTGATCATGAAATTACAGAGTTCTTGATATTTGGTGAAATCAGGAGGAACATGAATAACATTGGACTTCTGGACTTAGGCCTATTTAGGAGACTTATTCAGAGAGTTCCTTGGGAAGTAGCCTTTAAAAATAAAGAAGTTCAGGAAAGATGGGTGTGCTTCAAAACAGAGATCTTGAGGGCACAGGAACAGACTGTCCCTGTGTGCTGAAAGATGAGTCAAAGAGGCAAATATCCAGCCTAGGTGGGCAATGAGGTTTTTAAGGACCTTAGAAACATGAGTCATGAAAGATGAGTCAAAGAGGCAAACATCCAGCCTAGGTGGGCAATGAGGTTTTTAAGGACCTTAGAAACAAAAAGAGGATATATCATCTTCAGAAGGAAGGTCAGGTCTCACAGGAAGTATTTAAGTGGGCTGCTAGGGCATGTAGGAAAAAAATTAGGGAGGCCAAAGTTCAAGCTTAAATTGGCAACTTTTGTAAAGGATAATAAAAAATGTTTTTACAAATATATTAATGGTAAAAGGAAGGGTAAGACAATTTTTGTTCCTTATTGGGTGAGGGAGGGAACTTAGTAACTGCAGATGAGGAGATGGCAGAAATGCTTAACGCCTTCTTTGCCTCAGTCTTTAGTGGGAAGACGGCTTGTCCTCAGGACAACTGTCCTCCTGGGTTGGTGGATGGTGTCAGGGAGCAGAATGGCTCCCCTGTTATCCAGGAGGTAGTCAGGGAACTGCTGAGCCACTTGTATGTTCATAACTCTATGGGACCAGAGGGGATCCATCCTAGGGTGAAGCTGGCAGATGAGCTTGCAAAGCCAGTCTCCATCCTTTACCAACAGTTCTGGCTCACCTGTGAGGTTCCAGATGACTGGAAGTTGGCCAATGTGACACCCATTCACAAAAAAGGGTAGGAAGGAGGATTCTGGTAATTATAGTTAGCCTGACCTCAGTACCTTGTAAGGTAATGAAACAGTTTATATTGAGCATCATCATGCAGCATGTACAGGATGGTATCAGACCCAGCCAGTATGGGTTTAGGAGGGGCAGGTCATGTTTGACCAACCTGATCTCCTTCTATGACCAGCTGCCCCGCCTGGTGGATGCAGGAAAGGCTGTGGATGAAAGGATTTGGACTTCAGGAAGGCTTTTGACCCTGTCTCCCACAGCACACTCCTGGAAAAGCTGGCAGCCCACGGCTTGGACAGGAGCACTCTTTGCTGGGTTCAGAGCTGGGTGGAAGGCCGGGCCCAGAGAGTGGTGGTGAATGGTGCTGCATCCAGCTGGGGACAGTCACCAGTGGTGTCCCTCAGGGTCTGTGCTGGGGCCAGTTCTGTTCAACACTTTTATTGACGACATGGATGAGGGTATTGAGTCTTTCATTAGTAAATTTGCAGACAACACTAAGCTGGGAGCGTGTGTTGATCAACTGGAAGATAGGAGGGCTCTGCAGAGAGACCTGGAATGGTTGGATGGATGGGCAGAGTCTAACAAGATGAAGTTTAATAAGTCCAAGTGCTGAGTCCTGCACCTTGGCCACAGTAACCCCCTGCAGGGGGGTTGGTGTGGCTGGACAGTGCCCAGGCAGAAAGGGACCTGGGGGTTCTGGTGACAGCAGTTGAACAGGAGCCAGCAGTGTGCCCAGGTGGCCAAGAAGGCCAGAGGCATCCTGGCCTGGATCAGGAATGGTGTGGCCAGCAGGAGCAAGGAGGTCATTCTTCCCCTGTCCTGGGCACTGGTGAGGCCACACCTTGAGTGCTGTGTCCAGTTCTGGGCCCCTCAGTTTAGGAAGGATGTCGAGATGCTTGAGCACATCCAGAGGAGGCAACAAGGCTGGTGAAGGCTTTGGAAAACAAGCCCAATGAGGAATGACTGAGGGACCTGGAGTTGTTTAGCCTGGAATAAAGGAGACTCAGAGGTGACCTTATCAATCTACAACTCCCTGAAAGGTAGCTGTGGTCAGGTGGGGGTTGGTCTCTTCCTCCAGGCAGCAACTGACAGAAGGAGAAGATACAGTCTTAAGCTGAGCCAAGGGAAATACAGGTTGGATATCAGGAAAAAGTTTTTCATGGAAAGAATAATAAAGTACTGGAACGGTCTGCCTGGGGACGTGGTGGAGTCACCATCCCTGGATGTGTTTAAAAAAAGACTGGATGTGGCACTTGGTGCCATGGTTTAGTTGAGGTATTGGGGCATGGGTTGGACTTGATCTTGGAGGTCTCTTCCAACCTAGTGATTTAGTGTGTGTGCTGGTGTGTGTGCTTAAGGGCTGAGATATAAGCAGTATATGCAAATCTGTGTTTGTATGAGCTATGAATAGAATGACAGAGGCTCAGAAGGCACCTAATCTGAACTGACACTCTGACAGAGAAGAAGATAGAATTTGTACTTAACAGATTTTTTTTTCATTTTGTCAATATCCTTTCCTATAAAAATCAGGTCACTTGAAGCTTTATTACATCCCTGGAACATGGGACAACACACCAGGGTCACACATGACTCTTTTAAAGTAGAAATAATATGGAAAGCATAGAAATGAAGAATGCCACCTTTAGAAATATCTTTTTCGTTTATATAGATGGTGAAGAACAGCTATTGAGTTCTGACATACCCCTACAGATCCACCAGGATATTTTGCTGTGCCCCCTGGCTTGCTGAAGGCCAGAGAACCAGCATCTAGAACCCAGATGGCTCTTCCATCATAGTATGATAAATTCTGCCCAGTTGTTCCTTATAAGATACTTCATTGATGAAACTTTGGAGAGTTATTGATCTTATATACTCCATCAACCCAAAGCTCCTGATTATTCTGAGAGTGAGCAATGAATATTGCATTTATCCCATTTATGTCATAGAATCATAGAATTATGAAATGGTTTGGGTTGGAAGGCATGTTTAAAGGTCATCTAGTCCAACCCCTTGCTATGGGGAGGGGTATCCTACACTAGACCAGGTTACTCAGAGCCCCTGACATTGAATGTTTCCAGGGACGGGGCATCTACTGCCTCCCTGGGGAAACTATTCCAGTGTTTCATCATCCTCACTGTAAAAAAATTTTTTCCTTACATCTAGTTTGAGTCTATTTGCATCAAACATACTTCTTGACGTTTGTAAACAGACTGATGTATAACCTTGTTGGACTGGGACACTTCTCACTAAAATATTAATGATAAGTAACTGAGGGTTGCTGAGAGGAATCAAGAATTCAAGCAAGAAAGAAGTCCTGACCACTGACTAAAGATAATTAAAACAGTTTTCTGACATGCAGCAAGATGGAAAGGAAAATGCCTGAACCTGAACGGTGTTGCACAGGTTTGTCACAATAATGTACTAAGCAAAAACAACTGAAAGTATTCCCTATGCCACGATAACCCAAAACCCCAAGTAGATGGTGAAATATTTATTTTCACTGCCTTTCCAGTCAAAGATATCAGGAATATTACTATAATTCATGGCTAGTAAAAACAGATTTATCTATTACTAATAATTTAACCAAAGAAAGTTTCATAGACACAATTAGAATAATTTTTTATGAGTCAAACTATCATAAATGTTCATTGTTATGACAGCTAGAAACACTTGAATGTGTAATTTGCCATAGAACATATAATAAGGTTCATAATATATTACAGAATCTGGAAAATCACCAATAATCTCATTTAAGGGTAATGACACCAGAGGATCTACTCTGGTCTGCACAAAGCATTTCCAGCACAGATTTTAAAAGAGTTTGATCTTTTACCCTTTCACCAAATATCTGAAATTGCAAGGCTTGCTGTTGTAGAAATAATACATGTACAGAGTTAACTGAAATAATTATTTACTTTCAGCAACTGAAAGAGCTTCTGTAAGTTTCAGTAAGCCTTCCACAGAGCTCAGAAAAACACCAGTTTTAAAAAGCATGCTAGAGTTGTTGTGTTGTTTATTTAGTCAGAAATGTAAACATGATATTTAGTTTTTCAGAAACCATTTAAAATTTAGATCTGCTTTTTCAAATGTTATGTATGAAAAAAAAGAGTATTATTTATATAATACCCCAAATATAGGTTTATTTTCTCTTTTTCTAATGCATATTTTCACATATCCATGTTTCAAATTTAAAAGTTCATACAAAAACTCTACAGACATAAATCTCTGAAAACTAAAGGTTCCTACAATGCCTTACAATACAAAACTTACTAATATAGCCTAAACTATAAATGTGTGAAGACACGGGTAAATTGTGAACATAATGAATGCAGTGCTAACCTCAGCAGCAGAAACATGTCACTATATTTTATGCAATGTTTTCATAATTCTGACTGGCAGATCTTCAGCATTTCAAATGAAGCTAGATTGTTGTAGTCATGTTACATGCTTTCCCATGCATTCAACACTTCGGCCATTAAAAAGAGCAGATGCTTCCTCTAATAAATAACTCACTGTGACAAAGAATATCATAATCTAGTTTATGCAAACGTTAATGGTTGTGTGTGGCAATGTAGTGTAATACAATAACTTTTAATAAACCATTTCAGTTTATCTGAAAAAAATACAATTATAAACTTGAAAGCCACTTCCAGTTTAAATATCCTCTTTTTTTTCCTATTGTTTTCATGAAAAATGCTAAAAGAATCATGTCTTGTTTGAATTTCAAGCCATGGGAAAATGCCTCTTTAAAATAAAGGCTATTATCTTAAAAAAAGATAAAATGAGCTGAAACCTAAGCTCCATGGAAACAGTATTTCTGTGCAAGATGCTTATGCTCTAATGCCGAGGTTTTAAACATACACACACAGCTCCAATTGAAGCAGCAAATGCGAAGACTAATTCCTCACCTTATAAGGGCAGGAATCATGGAAAATGTTAGGTATTGAGAAACCATATACTGAAGTCAATATTTGATAGCAAATGCAGAAAACAATTAGCACACTACTCTATGTTAAGCAGACTCATATTTCTCACATTTTATAGCTAAATTTCTATCAACTACTGTGTCACTAAATGAAAAATATATCTGTTGCTGTGGGGAGAAGAATTGAATGCACTTATGTAAATCTTGAAGCAAAACACAACAGCTCTGTGAATAGTAACCCTAGAGCCATAAATTGATTGACTGGAGGACAGATAAATTCACTAAAATGAGACATTATGGCAGAAGTTTTCTTTTAAAAGAAACATTTAACATCAAAATGTGTTAATCCATTACTTATTACAAATAACCTATGCCTTTTTTGAAAATATTCTATATCTGCCCATGCATCTTATGCTGAAGTCAAGTAAATAATCTGAAAAATTTGCACAATAGAAACCAATTAATTAATACCACATACAACAGATTTGATAGAAGAGACAAATAAATATTTGCTATTTCAGGAAAGACAATCTTCCATGTTTAAAAGTTTTTGACACAGAGGAAATAAAAATTTAAGTATGTTTAGTATAAAAGTTATTGCAACAGCATAAACCAAGACTCTCTTAGAAGAAATCTCTCCTACACATGCTCCCACAGCAAAATAGAAAGAACAAGAAAATGTTATTTGAAATACTGAAGTTATGGAGAGTTGTATTATCTAAATGAAAAAAACTTTGTTGTTAATACTGCTTTTATGTGTTACATAACTGAAAAGTGAAATACAAAATTAACAGAAGAAGAGTTTTAAATTGTTCTTTAAAGATCCCAGCAGCATGCAAAGTTTGGAAAAGTTAGTACTTCCTAATTAAATAGTACCAAATAAACTTTGTACATACTTCAGCAATGTGAAAACTAAGTTTAACAGTAAGAGACAGCTGGAGGAAAAGTAAATTCATACTGTAAGCTAAAGGTGGTGCTTAAAAACAGTAAAACAAATTATTCCATGACAACATAGGAAATGTACGCATTAGCAGTAAACACAAGTTAAGAGGATATTGCCTCTATCTCCTATATTCTTAAATAACCCAGTAATTTTCCATTTCATACCACAGTTCAGAACACTAATTCTGAATGGGAACCTATGAACTCTTCGGTTTCCTGGCAAAAAGTGTGCCAAAGCTCACTAACATTCTTAACATGGTTTTTGGTTTTATGGATACAAAAAGCTCCATGGTTCAGTGCTATCTTCTCATACTGCCTATATTCTTAGCAATTTTATGACGGCTGATGTGGCCATGTTGGACTACAGTAGCTAAGATGGAAATATAAGAATGATACAGGAACATAATCATTTAATTCACTACTCATCACTGAAGGAAAATCATTCTGCTGATAAACATGCTACTTCTGTATGGGTCTTTAAACAGGAAATCCCACTGTTTTATGTCAAAGCTCTACTGTTTTAATTGTTACTATGATGATGTCTGTGGTATGAAAATCTACTTATTCACTGCAAATTCTTAGCCCTAGCTATTGTGAAATGGAAACAGAATGTGAAGATTATATAAAATAAAATTAATAAAGTTTATAAGGGAACCTAAATAACATTTTCAATAAAATCTGAACTTAAAATTTTTTCTATAGTTCACTGAAAGATTCCAGTTTTGGAACAGCTACCACAGAATCATCAATCTATTTAACAAGAATTAAGGGGTCTTGCTTCAGGTTTGCAGTCACACTAGCTGTAAGGAAAACTTTTATTACAGGCATCCTCTGTTAATGCTGTTAATTCCTTCATTTGGGAAACACATTAGTGTTTTCCAAAACCAAGATGGCAAAAAGTTCTCAAAAAAACCTTTTTCCCCAATGATTCTATTGCTCTAGGCTATGATTCAATTATTTTCTTGTATTTCATCAAATAATAGCTCATATTCAAAATAGCAATGCAAATGCTAAAAGTTAAAAAACATTCGAGTAATTTCCAAACTCAAGATCCTTTCATATTTTCATGATAAGGAAACAGTGTTGGTAAGTAAAAGAAATTTGCTACTCAGAATGCCTGGATATCACATGAAACTCCTAAAGCCAGACAACAGGAAACCCTTGGCAGTGGGTCTTTCTTTCTGGGTCAAAAAATGAGATTCTAGCCACTAAAAATCCTAACTGTGGAGTGTGTGCAGCTCTTCTTTGATCTTACAGTCCTGATGAGAAGCAACTGTCTGTGGGAGAAATATGTTAAGATTGCTATCCTTAAGAGGCAGATCAACAACTGCTCATGAACCTTACAATAGAACATTATTGTATTCAAGAGTGATTTTAAAAAAGATACACTCAGTCTGTCCACTTTGGAAGTGGATAGAAAGGAGTGAAGGAAAGCCTTCTGCTTTGTCAGCTGAATACCCTAAGAGTCCTGGTATTTCATTTGCACACAAATTCAGCTCTAAAACTAGGCTTGTGTTCAAAAGCAGCCCTCTACTTCATATCTCACACTGGCTGGCTCCCAGTGGCTTCCTGTTCAATAGAAAAGAGCAGTCAAACATCTTCAGAGATATGGACACTTGATACAAGGAGCAAGAACATCCAGGTTGGTTTCTGAAGGAACTTTCTGCTTTCAATATTTATTTTTCACAATGCAAAACCACTAACTCTATAACACCAATCTGAATAAGAGAGAATTTAATCACCTGCCTATATACAAACATATTACTACAGTTTACTAAAAAAAGCTTTATGTGTATATAGAACTGCTACCTGTATGTGGTATCTGCTAATCATAAAAGCTAATTAGAGACAAACCTAGTGGTTTGTAAGTACTTAGACTGTTGGCTAAAACATTGTCTGAGAGTAATAGACTCAATTTTACTAAATTCAGAATTAGGTAGATATAAATAGGACTGAACATTGCCTAAAGGTTTTGTTTTCTCTCTTCTTCTTCATCGTATAAAATACTGCATAACTAAAACTAGGATGCTAAAAAATTACAGCACCTCCAAAAATAATAGACCTGGCTTGATACTGTCAATTCATGGGTTTATCTCAATGTCTTCACACTTACACCTTTTATCTAGAAAAACTGCGAAATGCCTGGTGGATTGTTTGGGTTATACAGAGACATATTTATAATGTCTTTTTTAAAAAAGCTATCTCCCCCTTCCACCGAAGGAACACAGCTATTCTCCATACTATTATAAGCATTAATGTGACTTCTTTTTATTATAGTAGATTATATGAAACTAAACTGCTTAGTACTCCTGGAAAGTGAATAGAGCATCTGCATTTTACAGTGATATATATGATTAACAACATTTTAGATAGACAAACATGAAACATGAGATTCCCATTTTGTAGCTGAATTACCTTCCTGAGAGACCTTAAAGTAAAAAGTATTTCACAATAATTGCTAGAATACATTTTCTATAAAAAGTAAATACAAAATACCTTTTCATGAAAACCTGCAAAAATGTAGTCTTATATATTTTCCTTTGATATCTCAAATACAGACTCCCTCAACTTCAGTATCATTTTATTTTACATCCAGTTCATGAGTTCTTCTTAATTACAGGTTGCTATAGTGAAAAAAATCATAACAATCAGTTTGGGATTTGAAGAAACTGTAAGTTTTAGACTAGTTTGAATTTTGGTGAAAATATAAGGTATCTCTTTATAAAGCTCCATTTGTATGGAAACCCAAGTGGGATTGAGCACATTTAGGGTTATACTAAAGAAATTTGTTGATTTAGGATCTATCTTATTTTCAGACTCAGTATATTGGATACCAGCATTAAAGGTTTTCTGTAAAATACAATTACCAGACATGACTTTAAAACCAAGGCATGCAATTCCTTTTGCACAGCAAGAGAGGATTCACAGTCAGATATTACATAGTTGTTGCTTTACAAAAGTCCAGCTGTCAGTCAGGTCTTTTCTTCAGAAAGAAATCAGATCTGTAAATTTTACAGACTTCTCATGGATTTAATCTACGAAGCCATGATTTTCTGTACTATAAAAACTGAAGTTAAAAAAAAAAATCCCTCATGGTTCCAGTACTAGCTTGGTTCTCAGATATACTTATAACTTCATTAAAAATAAACAAAATGAAACAGAAAAAAAGTTTTTATGCTCAAGAAAATAATCGCAAAACATCAAGTGCCTTTAAACAGCCCTTCACAGAAATACAACCTGACACAAAGTTTGACTGCATGGCTAATGAGTGTAACAACTCCATGTAGTAATCACCATGTCCAGATATCCCCATTCAACTGGTATCCTAATTCCAGATTCCTCAACATGAGGACTTCTGTGCATTAACTGTTCCTCCTCTTACTACGATAGGAACAACAAATACAATATATGTACGATGGCATTTTTCCCCAGGAAATGTTAATACTGAACAGTAGCCCAGTTTGGTCAGAACAACCAGGAAGTTCAACATAAATTTTCAGGTTTTAATATAGCTGCTTTAATATTTCTGTTATGAAGCTGTTAGGATAGGGTTAATAATTTTGGTTACCAGAGAAGCTGGGAATAGAGTCTCCGCTTCACTGCAACCAGGTGTTGCTTTCATTGTTTTAACCAAATCAAGTATAACTCTGCCTGGGTAATCGGGATGGGGGGAGAAGGAGAAGATTGGGATGACTTGTATTTGGAAACTAGATCGGGTGAAACTGTACCTAATCATCATAAGATAGATGATCGAATTGTAATGATTTTTGGTAGCTGAACATGATTATTATTTCAAACTAGAATCGTAAAAGAAAATATTTACAAAATTCATGCTTGGATGTATACAATAGAACAATGTAGGTTTAATGATTAACATGGAGTTATGTAACAGAGGGGTATAATATTAGGGCCTTCTTGGACCCTCGTTGGAGTTGGATTTGAGTTTGTACCCCGGCTCCCAGAGCTCTTCAATAAAGCACCTCATAATCATTTCGGTGGTTATGTGTTTTCCTCGCTAACAAAGCAGCCAAAGTTCAAACATAAAGTTTTAAACACTAAGTCAAACTTCTTTCATGTACAAAACCAATTGCCATGTGCTATTACTATCTATTCACTGGGCAGTTCAAATTGATTTTTTCCATTTTCCAGTAATTTGAGAGGCAGTACTGAAAGCAAAAACATTCCATGAAAGTGTGTCTTCTGGTTACCACTAAATTGCAAACCACAAAAGGAAAAAATGTACTAGAGTTATACTATGTAAGATCTTCGCATATTACCATTGTGACGTTTCAGTTAGATATGTGACAGCATTCAATTCAACTGTAATTTCCACATGAATTTGAATTTATTAGGAATTAAATTCCATCATGTAAACCACTACAGTCATCAATATTTCAGATTATTTCTGACATACATCAACACTTCCAGTACAGCTTGACACCTTTCTCTCTCATCCCATCTAATTTTGCTGTTTCATGATCACACCAAGAGACAAAACATCCCAGCAGTGACCAGATTTACACAGTGCTGGACTGGGATAGCCAGATCTCAAAAACAGTCATTTACAAACTGCAGACGCAGTCCTAAATTTTTAAAAATATAAGCTCATCTGAGGTCCCACAGCCTTATAGAGAATTACAGAACACAGATGTTAGAAACAAAATGAAAGAGATCTCTGGAAGTCATCCCATCCAAACTTGCAGTTGAAGCAGAGCTTAACCATTAGGAGCTTGATTAGTCAATTCTGAAAATACCCAAGGAGCTTAACCATTAGAAGCTTTATTAGTCAATTCTGAAAATACCCAAGGATTATAACTTCTTGGTCATATTACACACCTGTGTAGTGCTGTCTAGATTACACAACTAACACAGTAAAAATGCATTTGCAACATGACACCTACAAATTTACACTGGAATTTAAGAAACTACATATGCAATACATATCATATGCAAGAATAAAACATTCAGCTTCATTCCTTAAAACACAATCAGAAAATGTAGTATAGCACTAAAATAAGCCACAATTTTTTCAATATACTTAT
Organism: Sylvia atricapilla; assembly: GCF_009819655.1. Taxonomy (NCBI): domain Eukaryota; kingdom Metazoa; phylum Chordata; class Aves; order Passeriformes; family Sylviidae; genus Sylvia; species Sylvia atricapilla. The sequence continues at coordinate 46,152,285 of NC_089144.1, forward strand.
TTTCTATCTCTGTTCAGCAGGGTATAATCATCCCCTGCTGGTTCTTTCTTGGCAGAATACATATTGCACTTTTCAGTAGCTGCTTCAGTGTGTGGGTAGTGTGTTCCTGAAATTACTAATAAGACCTAAGCTTACTGTAAAAGAGACAACACTGCAAATCAAGAGTTTAGCAGAAATAGTTTTTATGGGTAGTAGAGCTTTCCATGTTACTCCCATTTAAGTAAACTCATCATTTAGTCCACTAAATTAGGAAGACAAAAAATATTTTCCACTGAAGTTTAGAAACTATAGGAAAATATTATAGATAATATAACCATCTTACTCTGTCAGGTATATTTTAGGCCAAAGCTTTCTCTACTTTGTCTATATCAGCAGTATACAAGAAGACAGGTTTCCTCCCCTGTAACACAGAAATTAGGTAATGCCACAAGACTGTTTCTAATTTTGGAGAAACTTCAGCACCGAGTAAGGTCAGCCAAATCTGCTTCTTTACCAGTCTAGTTTGAAATGTGCTTTCACTGAATGCACTGAAAGGTAAAGTTATTAATGGATTGAAAAACCAAGCTGAAACACTTCAGCCATTATTGTTTAATTAAAAACATGTCTTTCTCTGTTTTTATTAAAAAACAAAGGAAAAAGACTGCCTCTTTTATACTCCCACAGGGAGCTAAAAAATTAGCAGGTCAAAAATTACTTCAATATTTGTATTGAGCTTAAAATCTAAGAAAATTTTTGAGGCATCTGAAAATAGAGGGAGTTCAAACCAAAAGAATATGTTAAAATGAAAACAAATAATGCCAAATAAAATTCCCAATATTAAAATTCTTCAGAAAGAGACAACATAGAGCCATGCAATCTCTCTCCAGAGAGCATCAGTACAGATGGTTTTTTTAGGAGCAGATATGATGTCTATGTGAAAATTGAGTTATTTCCCTACTTAATTATCCCATATATCTCTCACGTATCTTGAACCCACTTTGAAAATGCAGAAATAGTTGCAACATAATAATTTTCAATGTCAGGCTTTTTACAGAACAACCTTAACTAGCTTCTACAATACAAAGAGTACACAAAATTTCTTCCCTTTAGAAATTACTTTTCAAAATTTAAAAAAAGAAGTATAGACAGAAAAAAAATATCTTCTGGAAGGCAGACACGAAATACATAAGCCTATTAACAGATGCACCAAATTCCAAACTTTAAATATTCCCACCATAGCCTGTATTGATAAAGAAACTGTATACATACAGTTTTCAACACCTAAAAACGTAGTTAGGACTCCACTTTTTCTTCCCTCCCTCTAAATAAAAAGGCATTTTGGGGGGGAAAGTCTCTCTTTCATAAGGCAATCTATGATAAAGTTGCTGGAGTTCCTACCTCTAGAAATCCTAGAGTTATATAAACAAAATGCTGATCAATCTTAAAGGAAAATGTCAAGGTCTCCCAGAAGTTCATTCCCTCTTAGAAGATGAAAATTTGACACTAAGCTAGAAACATAGCATTTAAATATTTAAGTAAATATTCCATATATTTTTGTAAAGAGCCATGCTTCCCAGCAACTGGCAACATCAACATTTATACTTATGGCTTTTGAATCAAAGTTCAATTTTTCCATAGCAACTGCACTGCTCTCTTTACAGACATTATTTTCATTTTGTAACAGACAAATGAGCTGTTCCTGGCTGTCATAATGCCAAACATACAAAATAACTGTCAGGATTTTTAAGTTTTACATACAACACAATTCAAGACAGTCCAGTCAAGCTGACCCTGCAGCATCCTAAATGGGACAGAGCTAAACCTGCCTTATCTCACAATTACTTTATATCATAATTAGAAAAATATGCTGGTATGGCTGTCAAGATTAAGGTGTGTGAACTGCTTGCTTTAAACTGATAACACTGGAGGGATCATATAGAATTCTGCAGCACTCATCTCTCTGACATTGCAGACTGCCCTCTGTTTATCTCTGTTCATCAGGCCCTGTTTGCCCCTTAGCAGAGAAATATTCAAGGTATGCTACCCATGAACAAGAAAACAGAATTATATACATACATTCAGAGTATGCTGCTTTATTCTCAAGAAATTGTGAATATGCATGTAGGTACTGAATTTCTGCCCTAAACCAAAGATTAACTCCAGAACAAAGCAACAGCCCCAAATTAACCCTAAATCATAACCTACAAATGGAATACAGTCTCTGCTAAAATAAGAAGATATGTCTAAATTTCAGTCTCCAAAAATCCAGCTGTGTCTTCTAAACCCCTGAAATTTTTACAAGGCACAAAGATTTTTCTACAAAACTCTTCCAGCACGTCACCAATTTTGAGACTGTAAAAGAGTTGCTTGTTCTGAGAATATCTTTATTACTGCTATGCTAGGCTTTAAATGATATAACATTTTACACAGAACTTTCTATAATAGCCCTAAAATGACACTTCCCAGCACAGTACCTCCAAACAAGCTTTTTTCCCCTATCTGCAAAAAAGAAACCAAGTTTGTCCAGAAGACTACTGCCCTCTCCTTTGGCATATTGAAAACTGTTAGCTCACTAGGTCACAGATAGACATTTTCATAATCTCACCTAAAACTCAATTTCATGATATCATTGTGCCTCTGACTGTGTATATAAAGCAAGAATCAATCTTTATGTTTGTTCACCATTGATGTGCAAACACAATATATTTATATTATTGTAAAATCTATTTTTAAATAAAGCAAAAGTGTAAAAATGAACTTGTTTGTGCTCAAGAGTAATTGGTAGACTCTTTTTCCTATTTTAGGACCTTTATCAAAGTACAAATTTTAGGACACCATGTCAAATACCCTTATCTCACAGTTTTCATGATGACATCTTTCTGATATGTTAGTGCACTGACATGAGTATCAGAATCATATTTTTGTACTTTTACCTAAAACACGTTATTGCACATAACATATAATTTGCTAGACCAATTCCAGATACTGTTCTTAATCCAGAAACTTACATATATACTTAATGTTTTCAATCTCTTAGAGTAAGATGTTCTTTGCTGCATTCTGAAGTAAATGTGAAAAATCCAACAGATTAGCTGACAGCTTGAAAGACTGCATACAGTGATGGCAACAATTTATAGAAACCAAAGTCACTGGTTTTCAGTTTGGAGACATTTCACTACCTAATTTCTTTCCTTTCTCCCATGAAAAGAAATAAACAAAATACCAGAACTATCTCTGTTATCAATTTTTATGGATAGAAACAATCTAGAAAGGCAATCTGTCATATCATAAATGAAAGCATAATAAATATACTCTTTTTTTGTACTCATAGTCAAAATTTTTATTGTTCTCAGAGCAAGGATGAGATATCATAAGTCTGAGATTAAAATTTAAGTACAATGAATAAATCTAATTCAGAAATCACTATCTTAAAATTTACATCATCGTTGAAATGAATTTCTCTTTATAAATAGGAAAGACATACCAACTAATTAACCACACGATTCTACTATTCAAAGGCAGCCCTCAATTTTATAGCACCTTTTATGTATACTTTACATAAAAAAGAAACAAGAAAAAAGTTTTCTAAAATTATAAAATAAAAATGGCATGTATGTTCATCACAGGAAAATTTAACAATAATTGAACCACAGGTGGGATTTAAATAAGAAAAGTTCCATTTAAGAAATACATTTTGAAACAAATGCTTAAAAATGAGGAATTAGTAACTATAGTACTCCTATTGTAAATCAGGATAATTCCGACAACTCCACACTTTGCCAAATGTCTAAACTGATGGATAGTATAAAGTAGGAAACAGCTACTGAAAGGGGAAAGGAATATAAGGGATCCTTATCAAGAGACAGGGCAGTGCTCATTGTTATTCAAGCACATGAGCTGCTGTATCCTGTTTCCACTGACTCAAGGGAAGGCTTCAGCATTGACTTCAAACAGGTGCAAGTCCCATGAGACTTAAAGGGAATAAAACGTACAGTCATGGTATGAAAGCAACAGTGTATGAAGGGTGGTGAGACAGGATATGTAATTCCAGTGTGGTACACAAGAATCTGACAAAGCTATTTAAATGCAGTGCCAAGGATGCAACTGAAAAAACCAGACATTTCTAAACAGAAATTTGGCAGGTCTTCATTCAATGCTACCAAAAAAAAAAAAAATGTTACAGCAACAAGAGTGCTAATTTATAGTGGGTAGAGAACAAGGGACACCCAGAAGCAGCAATAAGCATCATCCTGTTCTGTTGCAATACAATATCACTTGTTCAGGACACAGATGCTGGAATGCCTTGGTAGATACTGAAGCCTGGACTATTCTGAGAGTTGCTGGGACTTAGACCCAAATATATTACCCACTTCTATTTATTCTCCTCTGTATTATGATGAGCATTTGAAAACATTTGGGAATTTTTTTCTTTAACTTACATAATCATAAATGAGAGGTCTCAGGCTGTATTCCTACATACTTGAGTTATGCATGATGTCCTTAATTCTATAAAGAAAGTAGCTGAGATGTCATTATATCAATTAGAAGCTGGTCAAAAATAGAGTACTTGTCCCAAAGGAAACTATGTGACTTCAAAATTTCTTTCCAGATGAAAAAGAAAGCTAACCAACACAACAGCTATCTGTCTAAAATAGGGGTACTAAACATCAGTCTCCATATTAAACTCAATTGAGTAAGTATTGCAACAGGCTGACCAAACCTCAACATTTAATTTTGGAATCAGCTATTGACATTAAAATGAAGAGTGAAAGTAGCAATTTTGAAGGGAATCAGGCAAGACTATAAATAAGGCTTAAGGCGGAGATTATGCTGCTCTTCCATAGTGACTAAGTTTAATGACAAAAAGGGAATCACATACCTGTGCAAGCATGGGAAATCCGAGGTTCCTGCATCCATTACAAGGTGTCAGTGCCTCCCATAAACCAGAAGGTCCACAAGTATTTTCAGCTGCATCATCATCTTCTTCCTCCCTTGGTGATAAATGCATTGAAGAAGGCCTCTGTGCATAAAGTAACAATACTTTCAAATTAAACACAGTGATATACTGTAAAGAAACATTTTATCTTATGAACTTAAGAGTGTTCCATTCACAAATTCCTAAGGATAAACTGCTATTTTAATACAAAGTACCTACTCAACTGTTAAACTGCTATATGAAAATAACATTTTCTAAAGAAGGTGCATATTGAGCTATCTGTAATTATGCTTTAAAACTGAGTGAAAATATTAATACACATTGAAAATATTTACTGTCTTTAATATCAAGAAATTGTCATTTTCTACTTCATTTTACTTCAAATTTGCTGTAATATCATTAAGTTTAGGATATTCCATGAAGAATAAAAACTAACATTTACCTGGAAGGGTCCAAGGTTTTTGCAGCCAAAAAATACTAAATCAGTCAAAAGATGAGGTTTCTGTTTTTGAATTATATTGATCAATAATAAATGTGTTAACTTATTTTGTAGGCAAAAGATCTATTTAAAAATGACCTGTATTATTTTGCTTTATAGTCTGGAAGGGATGAAAAGTATCAGGAGTAGTCATTGACTTATGAACACTGCGGCTTACACATTAATCTGAGTGATAAAGGAAAAATGCTGGGTTTTACTCAAACCAGTATCCTAATTTTCTATGAAAGACAGAAATAGGAGCAGTGGTCAGTTCCAGTATATTTTTGTTATTTTGCTACACAGGATAGTTGACCCCAACTGAATTGCAGTGGCAACTATTATTAATTTTGAGAGAAGAAGGAGGAAAGTTAACCCAGTGATAAATAATTTTTAAAGTCTCATGTCAACACAAATTTTCACAAGTAAAAAAAACCCAGAACCAGGAAAAAAAAAAAATTCTTTGTCCCTATTTAAATTGGTACATGGAACAGCTGATAGTGACATTAACTCTAAAGCACTGCTATGAGATCCATGTAAAAATCATCTTTAAAACCCCAACACTTAACTGCAGATTATTTTAGCCAATAAAATAAAGGAATGCATGGAGTCTGCTGCAAGGAAGGCAATAGAGAAGTGAAAGAAAAGTAGGGGGGAAAAAGAATTAGAGAAACAGCAGCAGCTTTAAAGATGAACACAGGCTGATAGAAACTGTAGGAGATGCAAAGGCACTGCACAGACAGGCACTAACTCAAATTGTAAGGACCATTTAACTCTCGACTCTTACGCTAACTTTTTAACACAAAAGTTGTTGGTAAACCATTTAAGCAGGAAAAATATTTCAAAATTCTATCTCAACTCATGCATCAAAGATAAGAAACACAATATATCCCACTCCATTATTCTGATTCCCCTCGGTTAGAAAATGGTGGTTTCCTTGTTGCAGACTTCATTAATCTAGCCCTATCTTGTAAAGTTGGGTGGATTTATTTACTTTTTATTTTAGAAGTCAATTTCTAAAACATTCTTAGCTTAGTATTTCATTAGGTTATTTTGACACTCTAGTAGTACCATAGACTGTTGCTATAGCAACCAATATTCTCACACTGATTATTAAAAGGATTGGTTTAATTCTCAGAGTGTAGGTCATGAAAGACTATTATTGCTAGATATTTGCATAGACAAAGGAAGCAGCTAGAGGTCTTTCCCCTCTATTTATGACATGATCTTCCATGGTGGCTGCCCTGCACTTGTATTTTAAATCTCAGAATTGCTCTACCAGAGAATAAAGTACTTCTTGCTCCCTGGAGAAAAATGCAAAGAACTGCAGCAGTGCTCAGCACAGTAGAGCAGGTAACACACATTTGCTGTGATCTTACAAGCCAATGAAAGCAAATGAAGACAAAAGTCATATAAAAATGTCAGTGCACCTTGTAAAGGTAAAAAAACCACACACATAATGTAAGTGAGAATTTTTCAACACAACTAAAGGAAGATGAATTACAGTAGAGTCACTGCAAGAGGAATGTGTGAGTATTTAGCAATTATAGGAACATATTGAAAAAAAACAATTATTGAACAATAAAAACAAAATACACAAGCAGAATGAGAATTGCATATTTCTGTTAGATGTATTTTATATAAATAGCCTAAGATAGAGTGTGAATCACAGTAATTTAACGTCAATATGCATGAGAGGAAGTGGAAAGTATATAGTCAGATCTGGTCATTTAAAAAAGGATCAGTCAATGCCAGAGTTCATTAGACACATGACTTGAATAAACTGACTGGTACCCTCATGCAACTAGACAATGCAGGTATGAACATGATACAGACTAATTTACAGACTATTGGAGAGCAGGGTTAGCTCTTTTAATACTTGCCATCAAAAAGGCACTAGAACGGAACCCTTAGGAAAAGTCTATTTGGAGGGTGAAGAAACAGTTATTGCCATCACTTTCTCACCCATCCCTGCTTGACCAAAGCCCAGTTCTTCCCAGAAAATGGGAAAGAGATGTGTGGGAATTACTGCAGGGAAAGAGCTGCATTTGCAAAGAGGAAGGAAGGAGTTAATAGCTGCACAGAAAAAGGGGTCACAAGTGCCTCAAATTTGATAGACTGGGGCTGCATACCCTGGGAAGAGGGATGCGTCTGGAGGAGGCAAACGAGGTACAGAAAAATCTACGATCAATTCACAGAGCTCAGACAGTCACATAAACCCATAAAACTCCAAACCCAGACCACACAGTTTCCTGTTACTGTCTCACAGCTTTCACTCCTTTCCCAGAACTCCCTAATTTTTCTGTTTTGTTGTATAATTTAATTCTGCCTCCTTAGAGATCCTTTGAATGTGAAAATCTAATTCTGTGTATGCTACTGGGAAGCCTTGATATAGCCCTGTAGGGAGAGTTTTAGTAAACCCAAAGTTATTTATGCCCACTTCTCAGAAAATAAATAAATAAATAGAGTAGAAGATATTTCTGTCAACTAAAGAAAAAGCGGCACAATTTAGAAGCTCTTATTTATGCTTATTTTGAGTTAAAACAACCCAAACAAATGTATTTAAAAATGCCATCTAAATCACAGTTACTCAATTAATTGAATTAGACATTATGAAATGGCAAAGTCAATACAAACTGCAGTATTAAGCTTCAGTAAGGGAACTTCTGACTAAGTTAAAAGAGACAGAAGCATAAGCAACATATATCCTCAAACAGAACAGAGAGAAAACCTTACATGATATTAGATATGATACGCAAAAGGAAAATTTGGTAGAGAAATCACAAGGTATTAACAGAGAATTAAAGATTCATTAAAAGTTCTGGTTTTTACTGGAACACTGAATCAAGTATTAGACAGTGCTTGCAGTTGTAAGAGGCTAACAGAGTAATTTCTCTATGTAAAGAGAGAATAATAATGGTACAAAAGTGAGAGAGAAGTAAGATCTAGCATAAGGACATTGGACCACTACAGTTAGTGACAAATATTCTTCAGACACTACTGAGCCTATCTCATCACCTCTCATTTTCACACTTAATGAGTATTCAAATCACATCTTCCAAAATTTAAGTATGGAAGCCTTCCTCTTCATGTCTCCATCTACAAAAAAAAAAAAAAAAAAAAAAAAAAAAAAAAAAAAAAAAAAAAAAGCAAGATTTGTGCACTAGGATACTTTAGATTGAAGGACACTTTATAAAGAGGCTATTTATTCTTCAAAACACATATGTGCATCAGATTGTCTATCACAATAATTTGGAATCTCTATCCTGATCTAAGAGAAAAGCCAGTATTTATCAACAGAGAGAATGATGAATACAGACAGAAGAAGAGAAAGTCTGTTCTGCTCTTAAAAATCAACAAGAAGAGAAGGTGAGAGCAGCTTTAATCTTAACTATGACCTACAGTGACCAAGTTCACAGCTCAGCAGCTGTACACCATGTGCAAAACATACATAAATACTTTTATCTATGGCCTTCTTTTTAACAGTTGTTAACTATTTCGTATCTAACAGCATGACCTTATTACTTAGACAAGTTTTTTCAAGGATATACTGTAAATGATACAAGATGTCTTATTTCCTTTCAGTCCCTCTTTTTCTCAGCTTTTAGTGAAGACTGGTCTGCTTTCTGCCTTGGCATTTGCAAGCAGCCACTTCCAGGAAAAATATAACTCAATTCCCTTGTTTCACAACACACAGCAAACTTTCCTGTCCTAGTCCAGGGAAACACACAGCAAACTTTCCTGTCCTAGTCCAGGGAAACTTAAAACCAAATATCAAACCTTCTCCTTCTTGTATCTGTTTTTTTAATAATATCATCCATTTGCAGAAGTATTTCACATGCCCTTTCCAATAGTATCTGCTAGACCAAAACAGCATCAGCAAACTATGAAAGGTACAAAAAACATTTACCATTTCCTATTGCATTATAGCTCTGGAGACACAAACATTAACTTATCATTTTTGCAAGAAAACAGTATTTTTAAATGGAGCAGCAAGGATGAAATCCAGAAGGCAATATCCTTCTGCTTACATGAGGCAGAAAGCAACTAGACATTTGATAAGGCAAATGCTGCCACTCAGTTTGAACAATGAGGTCAGTAGGAGGTTTCTTCTGTAGAAATAATTTGTCAAACATGTATTTTCTATCATCCTAACAGAGATGTGCTTCTAACTCTCCTTGGCTCAAATGACATGTACCTTACACTGTGAAATAAAAGCAAAAAATTACAGTTCTGTTACCTAGTATTCTATTTTGACATTATACTAAGAACTAATAGAGTAGGAAAACGTTCCTGAATCTCGTCTATTAGGAAAAGCAGGTCGATCTCTGCCTCGGCTGTCCCCAGCAGCTGCAGCAGTCAAGCCAGGGACCGAAGAGCTGGGACAGTGTTCTGTGCTCTCAGTGCTCCCCCTGCTGCTGCCCAGCTGCTCTCAGGGGGAAATGCCTGAGATATGCAGAAGAAAAAAATAGCATTAGGGCATGACATATAACACGATCAGTTACTATTTTTACAGTAGCATCCCCACATTAAGCAAATGCGCCGTTTTAAGATTCAGTAAGGATCCTGAAAAGGAGGAGCCTCAATTATGACATAAATCCTATGTCTTACAGACAGTGAAAGATTTTGAGAACCTGGGCACACCTTTCCCACATCCCCCAAGGCCCTCTCCCTACTAATGTTTTTCTTTTGTCTTTCACCTTACACTGTACATCTGCTGCCATTCTTTCATGAACATGTTCCAAATTTGCATCTAATTCAATTGAGTCTGGCTAGAGTTTGACTGCACCTCCTGTATTCTGCAATGTATCAGGAAGACAAAGACAGTCTTGTACTTACAGCAGCAGAATGATGGAGAAGTGTACTCTGTACCTGCCTCTGCCTTAGTCCCTGGGGATGCCAGGCATGTTGTTTCCTGATCTGTTGGCTATGCTGAAACTGAAGGCAAGTTTGCACAAATGCTGGGCTACATCAGGAATCATCTTGGTCTCTACACCACTGCACATCAGCCCAGCTGCATGTGATAATATTTTCTGACTAGGGCTCCAAAAGAAACCCTACATCTGAACCCTTTGAACTCAAGATCACAGTGATGTCTTGATTCTGAGGAGAAATTCCTGTAACATGAAGCCAGTAGTGCCAAGTGAAATGACCGCATGTAGCAAATGCAAAATATATTAACTTCAGGCAAATAATGATTAATTCACATACATGAGGAAAACTATGTGATTGCATAGTTGCTGCCCCTCAGTGGGCAAGTGCTATTGCCACCTATCATGATAAGCACCTCAAAATTAACCACTGTCTCCAAAGGAGGATCTGACATTATACAGGAAATATATCCTGGAACCAAAAGGCCAGTACAATGCATACTGAATAAGGTCAAAATTTTAAGTAAAGATGACATTATAAAATTAGTACATCTGGGCACGTATTGAAGTAGAACAACACATCTGAAATTTTTACTTCATCCTTGCATGTAGCATAAATAATGAATATTAAGATTATTTTTGAATCTTTGCACTACTCTCATAGAAGGATGCAACTATTCATCAAATAAAAGTCTTATGATTTAAAAACCTAATAGGTAATCTGTTCTCTCAAGTGATCAGTTACAGCACCTGAGGGAATGACCTGAAGTTGTGTCAGGGGAGGTTTAGGTTGGATATTAGAAAAGGAATCTTCACCCAGAGGGTGACTGGGCACTGGGACAGTTTCCCCAGGGCAGTGGTCATTGCATCTGGACAGTGCTCTCAGGCACAGGGTGTGACTCTTGGGGGTGGTGCTGTGCAGGCCAGGAGTTTGACTCGATGATCCTTGTGGGTCCCTTCCAACTCAGCTAATTCTTTGATTCTGTGATTTAATATAAGTTACTTGTTTAATCCATGGATGAAGCAACTTCTCTATAATGTATCAAAACATAGGCACTTCCATAACTTACTCCACTCTAATATATGTGTTTGGGACAGGACTGAACTGCCAAATTTATTTCTCTTTCTTAACATTAGCTAAAATAAAGTGAACCTGTGTTTTAAATACTTGTCCAACTTTGAGCACATACCCAGTACTAATAAATCAGATTATTTGCACACTTAATTTAAATGTTTAATATCAAAGCAATTCAAGTACTTTACTATGTCATGAAAAAGAACTTAGCACATGAAGCATAAAACCCTAAAACAGAATTCACCCAGGAAGTCATAGAGACTGCAAGGACATTTTGCTACAGAAATGTGTTTTACAGGAATGCCTTTCTATAGTAGGTTTGACCTATGTTGGTATGTAGGAAGGGTATACACAAATATGGGCTGTGCAAAAGGAAAGGAACTTAGTAACTTTTTTTTTTTTTTTTTTTTTTTTTTTACTTGAAATTTAACCACAGGAACAGTTCCAAATAAGTTAATGGAATTTCTCATGTTAATGACAGACTAATGCATCTCCCTGAATCAATATGCACATGACTCACTCTCCAAAATGTGACTCACTGAAAAACTCATGTACCAGATGAAAAATAAGAAACTGATAATGAAGGGCATAGGAGCCCACAGAAAAGCAAAATCAAGTGTTAACAATTTTAAAAATATTACATAGAATTAAAGGCTACAGAACATTTGCTCTTAAATGAAGGAAAAAAAGATAATTCAAAGTAATGACCACCATTTTTGGCTTTAAATGTCTCAGGGAAAATAGCTGCCTGGAGAATAGCTACAGAGGCATCCCTTTATTTAACAGCCCTATACCACCTGAATGTTGTCATATAAGATTTGAAAAATTCAGTGCTATATAACTGCCATGAAAATCAGTGGAAAACCATGCATTTTTTCTCTCTCAGAATTGTGAAAAAGAGGGTGGGTAAGTGGGTGGCAGTATGATGAAACTTATAGAAAATACATTTTTTGTCATGAAATAGAGCAAGGAAGAGAAATTAAAGTAGGGGAAAAAATCAGGTGGTACGAGAGTAGGCAGAAGTCACCACTTTATTACTCCTCCAGTGCACATTTTTTTATTTAACACACATAATCTCAGTAGAAATGTGTTAACGCAAATGCAGTTATTATTCCATTAAGTTGCTGTTGGCTTAATAAAGGACATAAAAGAAAATCATACCTGAACAGACAAAGCCCATCTAAAGAACTATATGCAGTTCTGAGTCAGTCATCTGAAGTTGAATGCTGGTTGAGAGCGGATAATCAAAAAAGCTTTTCAGAACATTTTTGCTAGAAGATTTGCAGATCCAGCAGTAACAAATTACTAGTGGTTCACCATATTGGCAGCCAACTGCTAAACACAATGTAAACACAATACAGTAGAACAGCTGACAACTGAAATGTCTTAGCAGGCTATAGAAGTTGAAGGCCTAACTGGAAAAGATCAGTCAAAGAGTAATCCACCTTTTGTTCTCAGAAGTTCAAGCAATGACTCAGACTCCTCTAGAGGTGTTGAAAAGGATCACACACAACCCCCATCAGAGATGCAGAATACTATCAACTATCAGCTCTCAATGCAGCTTGATTTACATTGCATGTGGAAGCAGCATTCAAGATCATCTTCACTAGGAAGGCAAAGTCTTTTCTATGGCTGGTAGGAAAACCTACCAGTGTAAAGTCCACATACTGCAAGTTGCTGCTTTTTCCTGTCTGATACAACAAGCCAGTGATGTCACTGCAGTCATCTCAATAACCACTACAACCAGAAGATGTAGGACATGTACTGTTCTTTTAGCCTGTGGTAGATTCAATACTGCACATTCAGATCCACCACAATACTAGGACACCTTTATGCCCTTTTCCAGACACGTTCTTAAGTAGCTGAAGACTTAATATTTAAATTCTTCCTCCAGCCAGTCATATTATAATGTCTTAAAGCTCCTGTTAAATACAGTAAACAAGTCAGTCAGTAGTCTGCTTTTATCTATAACACCTATGAAGCACTATATGTCTTAAGAAGTATCGATGACTAAATAAGCGATTGTGAAAATATAATAGTGGTAGTATTAATGCAAATTGCTTAATCTCAAATAACTACTGAGGCGAATAAAATTGAAGAACCTCTTCTGAGATTTTCCCTCATGACACTAAAGTGAAACTTACAGTAAGTTTAGGAAGGATAGATGCCAAGAGAAGAAAAATGAAAATAAATACTCAAAAACGGTGTAAGTCATTCAACACTCACATTTCTCTGGAAAAATAAAGAAACTGGTGTAAAGACCAACACAAGCATAATGTGACATGAGACATCAAGTAAATCTGGTTTCTGATTCTAATCTCAGTTTAAAACCTTATACCACTGAACTCAGGCAAGGATTCCAGTATATATTAAAGTCCCAGAAAAGCTAAGGGGTGCATTTCTAGCACACTCTTGATGTCCATGGGCGCACTTTTCTAATGCATAGTAAGTATCAAGCACTTGCTCTTAACTGAATTTCTTGAGATATTATATTTTATAGAGGTATAGGAATCTGGTCCAGCATAATTTTCTATTATTATCTGCTTGCTAAGCTTATTAACAGGAGCTGGAAAAATCTGTCAACAGAATACAGTGAAACTGTATGTTATAAGTGGTCAACTATTTCAAGACTTAAGGACAAAAATATTGAATTTATTTTATATGCCTATTATAAAATAAATATGCGTGTTGCCATTAGGATAGAATAAAAATGAAAATAAACAAGTAGTCCAAGGAAACTGCTCAGTGCTCTAATTTCAGGTACTATACAATTTTTAACGAGAGCATTATTTTGTATTAGCTTATCATGGGTGGTCATTTTGCAATCTGAAATATGGCACACTATTCACCATTAGTATTATTTGTATATTTCTTACTAAGAAGCAAAGAAAGGAAAGTGAGACTGCTGCTTCTAAGAAAGTACCTACTCAGTCAACTTCAAAAGAATCATTGAATAAAATATAATGAAACCATACATTTAATCTCCAGCTCTTACGGGATCCTGTATAAGTTCACATAGCTCTAATAGATTAGCACGCTCCACTTTGTGGTCATACCATTGGGATAAAATTATGCTGTTCCACTTATTACGGAAAACAACTGAGACATACCCATAACAGTTCTTACTTTTCTCTTACATTTCCTGTCAGATGGTGATCATCAGGTTTCACTGCAAGTTCCAAGCCTAATGACTTTATTCTTACACTAATGGATTAGACATGAAATCAGTGTTACCTTGAGGTATATACAAAAACATTAGAGGTTTTTTTTTCTCTACCATTTGAAACTTGATGTGTAGGTATAACATTCATTTATTCTGAGGTCACTATGTATTATAAATAACAATCAAACCTGCATTGGTACCTACAGACAGCAGCATTAAAAGTTCTAAAATATACCAGAAATTCCCACCTCTTAAAATTCAGAAACATCAAAAGCTAAAACATTCTAGAACATTAGAATGTGGTTTTTGTTTAGATTGCAAGACAGATTCTCCTTCTTTCCTTATTAACTCAGTTATCTTAACCTACAGGTAACTATCTACATACAACCAGGAAAAAAAAATATTCTACATATCTAAACTCAGTCTTCTTATATTCCAACAAAAGCAGTTTTTCTAAAGAGTTTAAAATATGTTTTCAGAAATTAAAATCTGATTGTACCTAAATGTTGGTAAAGTCTTTCATATTCCTTCTACACCTCATACATTATTCCATCCTCTATTGCTCAAATGTGATAAACCAGTACACCTTTGGAGTATCACCACTCCTACTGGTGATGCTATAAATCACATAGGCAGAAGAAAATCAAGGAAGATGAAAAGAACTTTTCATTCTCTTGTGAAGGAGAATCAGAAAATGTGATTCTGACTGGAACACTGGAGAACAGTCCAAGGAGAGGAGAAACCCAAGGGAAATGGAAGGTCCCAAGTGAATCTGGAGACTGCAGCTTAAAAATGGCATCGTGCTGTACACTACTGAGTACTCCCAGGATGACGGACCCTCGTGGTATCCAAAACTATGAAAGAGACAAAGGTTCTGCTATGTAGCACTGGCAATAGTGGCACAATGGCACAGGCAGCCTGGGGATGTTAAAAAAAATCATGAAACATGGATGAGAAAGAAGGTTCTCTAAAGCACTGAGTAACATACGAAGAAGATATTTAAGGAAAGCAAATATATTTCACATTGGGAAGATGATTTCAAGATCAGTTCTGATAAAGTCCTCAGATCTAGGCTAATCCTTTTGAGATTAGTAGATCTCTTTGGTGTTCATCTAAGTATAATGAAACAGAACTCTTCAAATTGCACGTGTGTTCAGTATTGAACTAAAATTGTCCTTGTAAAAATCTACTGTAGTCATTTTTTTTAAAACCTAGCTGTCAAACAGAATTTTTGAGAAGACAAAATTTTACTCATCATTGCCATAGCACCCCAAATTTACACACAGCTTTATAACCATGAAGACAAACAAGCTCTTTGATCTGAAAAGTTTGTATTATAATCACTTTACATAGAAAAAAATTCTAAACCCATATCCAAGATCCTTATGTAAAAGATTTAACTGAGATGAAAGGGTCCACAGCAGGGCAAGGCAAAGTGCTTGGCAGCATGGAAAGACTTACATAAAAAAAAAAAACTTGAAAATGCTAAGATTACATAGCCAGAAAAAAGAAAGCTTTAAGAAGGAACAAGCCTGTAGTATTGCAAATTATGGGGGGGTGTAAACAAAGCATTTGTTCTTTTCTACTCTGTCAGATTTTACCATATAAGAATAAATGGAAGCATATACTCAGCCAATAAAAGAAAATGCCTGTGTCTAGAGCATAGGTTCTGCAAAACAGCAATAGAGGGTCATGGTGGTAAACAGTGTGACAGACTGGAGCAAAAGGATTAGATACCTTTAGGCTTCACCACTAGCTAAACACAAGCTAAACACATAACAGCACTCAGAGAGATGAATTTGTCTGAAAGCTATTTTCCTGCTAGTTCCTGATAGTCAAGGAATTTGCTGCACATACGTAATTGCACAGGCTGCTTAAATATTCCAGAAAATCATTCTAGTGGAAAAAAGAGTAGGCACTTTTTAATGCAGATTAAGTGAACTGGTGGTTTGGCCAGCACCTTCCCCTAGTTATACTTAACTCCATGTAGTTTAAATCATAGTAACTATTGTCATGTTTTGTGATTCTATATTCTTAAACAAGCACTGGCTCTCTCACGGGGTAGGTCTGTGCATCTCGCTGGAGGATTGTCCAGCAATCATTCTACCCAAAATCACAGCTGCAGGGAGCTGCAGGCTAATTTATTTGGCTATGAAGCATGATACCAGGCAAATTATTTTGCGTAGAGTTCCACATAGGAGCTCTCTAACATAAATTTTTACAAAACTGTGCTGAAGCATAGCCTAACTTAAAGATATAGAATATAATCTTTTTTAATAGCTACAGAACACAGGTTAGGAAAGGATACATTTAGAATGTCTGAACTCCTCTTCACTAGGTAGCGTAAAAGAGGGGTAAAAATTTGTATCAAGTGGTTTCCCTCTGCTTCTTTGTAATCACAAGCTCATGTTTGAATAGAATTTAGAAATCATTTTGTAAAGCAGTTTATGGAAAGTATATAATTCCATGTTGACCAAGTGGATGTTTGGTACTGGATGTCCCATTTTAAATAGCTAATGAAAAAAGCAGTAGAAACAACAGTTCTCAGTGGAAACTACTACTGTGTGCACTAGAAGTTGGGAGTAGCAGATGGTTTTTAGTTAGGTGGCAGCTTTTAAAATCAATTTTTAAAGTTATATAATCTTATCTTCAGAGAGTGGGTAGACCTTTCCAACAAGGGAATCTCAAAATGTTTTGTTTACATCTCCTGAGAGAGATGGCCTTCATACTTCTACTTCCCATAGAAATAAGAGTCAGTATATGCTTGCAAAATAGGACTCGTAACTGAACTGGGTGGAAGAGCAACTTAACACAAAATTCTTGCAACAACGAGATTTGGCAATACCCGAATTATCTAATATTATTATAAAAAGAGACTTCATTGCAGCAACAATTTTCCAAACACTGTCTGTCAGTACAATTCCCTTCCTTTGTAAAATATTTCATAAATATCTGCAAAATAAATTGAAGCTTTATTATCAAATTCAGCAAATGTTACTATATTAAATACTTTAAAATTTATCTGTTTCTGTCCTTGAAGCCAAATACAATCACGCCTGATTATCTTACTATTCCCTAATGAATAAGCAACCAAAATTGTTCTGGAATGTGTTTTTAATGTATCCTAATTAGTAAGCTATTGTATATACCTCTGGCTTGCTCATCATCATTGTTCTGTAAAATTTTGTATCCCCTCTCTCAACAATGCATGCATGCAAGTGTGCAATGTTTTTAAAGGCTCAAGACAGCAATTATTTTACTCAAGCATTTTTGGTCACTCTTAGCTATTATATTTCAATCCGGCCATTATTTACTTAAATATTGCATTAAAAGTAAAAACCAAAACATTATTCTTGAATAATGCTACTAAATAGTTTATTCAATATTCTTCAACAAGTTTTAGTCATTATTACTTCGTGAAATTAAAAAAACCTTGTGCTTTTATTAAAAAATGATCATTTTTCTTAGAGAAATAAAATTAATCAGAATAACTTCTGAAAAACCATGCAGAAATTTTACCTGCCCTAATATATTCTCTAGGTCAACTTCTTTCAAAACCACATAATTCCATAATTTTGAATCTCTCCTCAGATATAAACCAAACATGATTATAGTTTTATTGCTGTTATATAGCCTCATCTTGATATTGACATAAGAGTAAAAATTGTATCTTTGAATATGCACCATCACTGTTTTCCTTGTTGCCTCAAGTTGGCCTGCTTTTCACTGTTTCCATTTTGTTCTCATGCAGCTTCAAATAAACTATGTATATTTTTGATTTGTTTACATTCTTCTCCTCTGGGAGGAGAAAGATGATTGATGGCAATGTTCACCAACGAGGTCAAAGAGGTGGCTACCTGTGTAGCCAATCTTGTCCTGTTTGTAAATTTGTATATATATGGAGTCAGAAAAATAGAGAGCTTTCCTGCTTGACCTTCTGCTGCCTGCTCGTTCTTTCATGCACCTAACAGCAGTCACATTTCAGCAATGTTATTTTATTTTTAAGTGTATTTTTCCACTTTCTCAACATGCACAAATATCAACTTCCCACTCAGGGTGACAGAATTAAGCAGAAACCAACATTTATATGCCTGTGATGAAATCCAGATCTTTTCCCTGAGACTACACAGAACCTTTTCTCATGTTTAAATTTAAATTACTGCTGCCAGCCTTTATTATCTATTATATAATCACATTAAATTTAACCAGATATGCTGCTGCCACTTCTGTGAAATTCCTCTGTAGTGCAGTTACTACATGGTTTTACTATCTTCAGTTAAAAAAAAAAAATTAGGCGCATCTTAAGTTTCTCAGTATTTATGCCATGTAATTAAACAAAATCCTTTAACATATACTCTGCTTTTAAGAACACAGAAAACTTGCTGGAACTGTTTCTTTAATCTAAACTCATGTCACAAATCCAAAGACAGTAAGATACTTAATTTGCACTTGAAAATCAATAACACTTTTTTTTTTTATATATACTTCTGAACACAACAGCATAAATATAAAAAGCAAAGATTGCAAGCAACCACCTACTATACAAGATTAAAGACACTGTTCTGAAGAATATACTCCAATTTGGAGCCTTAGTTCTACTGAAGTGTCACATTTTAAAATTAGTTTTGGTTCAAAAAATCTCAGGAGTTCTCAAAAAACATGGAATAGTTATGGTTTCTACGTGAAAACCACATTTTCAAAATAAGGACTGAAATAAACTTTTAAATACAGAATAAGACAAAGCCTTTTAAAGAATCAATTTTAGGAAAATATTTTTTAGATAAAACATCGAGTTTACAAAAGAAAAAATCTGAGATTTATTGTATCTAATGCATACATCTAGCAAATATATATAGATGCATACACCAAGTGGAGAAGTTCTTAATCCCTATTCTTTGTTTTGCAGTCACAGGCTGTACAAAGCAAGTATAAAGTAAAATATTCTTTTATATCCATAGGAATTTCTTACATGTACAAAAAGCCCACATTTTTATTTTCTGATATTATTTTTTTTTAAGAAAAGCAATGTGCAAATACATTGCAATAAAGACGGTGCATTTCCAGGTTTAATGATACAATTAGAATTATTTGTCCTCACATGAGTACATACATAGGAATCTCACACCTGACAGGAAACTGGTAATGAACTTAGAATGCCACAGAGAGAGGAAGCTAAAGCAATTTTCTTGCCAGAGCTCAGGATTCTCACTGTACACACTTTGACAGTCTTCTATTAATTTTCCTGACACACTTAATTTTCTGGATCCCTGCTTTGTACATTATACCTATTAAAATTTTCTTGCTTGCTGTTCAATTCGCACACATTGTTTGAATACACACTTGGTGTGTAACATCTTTGTCCTGATACACCTCTAAATTTAGTCCTGATGTTTTAGTTTGTAGTTTAAACATATGTAATGATGTTCCATAAATTTTTCTCCAGAGGAAATAAAGGTGTTCATTTTGAAGCAGTTTGGACTACGAATTGTGTCAAAATTCACAATTTTAATGCAGCAAAGAAAAAAGTTGGAAAACTCATATAAGATGGTTGCTTTTGTTCTTGAAATTACTGAACCAGACTGCCATCTATTGGAAAATAAATATTTTTTTTAATTATACTTAAAAAAAAAAAAAAAAAACAAACCCAAACAAACAAAAAAAACCTGAAGAACAAACCTGAAAGTGCTATAATTTACGTCAAAAGCTGATTTTGCTAGCAATCATACTTAATTCAGCTAAGAGTAACCCCTTAGTTATCTGAACTGTGATTAAAATCAAGGACTTTCCTGCATCTTTTTCCACCTCATGTTTTCTGGAATATGTTTTGAAGCACAGATGCTTTTCTGACTCATTGAACAATCAAATTCTAGTTTTTTGAAAGATTTTATTTAGGGAACATAGAAAAGCTGTAATATGTCACCACTGAGGAATACACAAGTATAAAGATTCCCCAGCTTGCCTGTGCAGCACCAGTCAGGGCTTTCCATGCCTTTGCAAACACAGGTCAACTAAAGAGTATATTCAAGTCACAATGACCAAAATGGGAAAAACAAAGAGAAGAACTGGAGGCAAAAGTCTATGAATCGACAGTCAACACCACCCAGCATACAAGTCATTGAGAAATAAAAGGAATTCCATCTAAAATGATGCATGGCTGTATGAATGCCTTTTGAAGCTCTCTCTGAAGTAGAATTCGAAAACTGTGTTCAGTCTGGCCTTTAATTTCGTGGAGACAATGAACAGGGGCTCGTTGCATGGTATGTTGTAATGTACATGTTTTAATGACTGGTAAAGACAGACTAGGAAACATGGCATTAGTATTTTGCATGACAGCACACCAAATACAGCCAGAGTGGCAAAAGAAAACCTTGAAATTATGACATTTCCAGTGCAGCTTTGACTTCCTTTATTTTATCCTTTATAATACACACATTGAATTGAAAGATCACGTTAACTTACTCTCATTTGACTTTCTGCTATTCAGCATTCAGTTGTTTCTCCTTTTTCATTAATCATTCCCTCCCGTTCAGGAAGCTAAGACAATCTGCTCTGCTGTCAGAGTTCCCCTTTCAACTTTTGGAAGGGAAGCATCCTGTGGGGACATTTTCACTCATCTCCAGATCTCTTTCTATTCATGTCTACACTATGGGTCTACTGTTACTGTCCTTACTTCTACTTACTGCTCCATTGTACTCTCTCCCTCTCCCAGATGTTATGCCTTCCAGGCTCCAAGATCCTGACCATCAATTTTCCTAGTCAGCTCCTCACATCCCAAGGAAATTTAAGAGTCAAAGCTGACTAGCAATTTGGAACTCGGAAGACTAAACCAAACAGTTTCTTTTTAATTTTTTTTCGTTGTCCTCTTTCACCTAACCTCAGAGCTGTGCAAACTATGTTTCCTATTGGACTTAAAAACACTATAAGCACATAAATCCCTGGGGTTTTAATGCCTTGTCACAAATCACACACCTGGCTAATAGAAACATATAAAGTAATAAAAACATGTATTGTTTTCAATGCAAAATTCGATGCAGTTGAGCAGTTTACCTCTTAGTAGTCCTTACTATAAACATTTCAGAACAACTTGTTATGTTGTTGGATGACTACTTGTCTAATAACACAGCAAATGGAAGAATGGATTCAATTCTGTCCTTGACCTGAAAGACTTCCAACCCACTTCTTTCAAAGAAATTATAGAATTCTACAAGTGCTGTATCACTGAGAAAAAAACAATGCAAGATGCTCAAGATCAGAAAAGGAAGAGAATGTGTCTGTGAACAAGGCATCCAAAGTCCTGCTGTCCAGATTGCACTGGTACTTTTCCAGCGGCTGTACAATGCAGAAACAATACTAGAAGGGATCACAGCCTGATGATCAGTACTATATCTGGGAGAATATAAAATAAATGTTGAAACTCACCCCTATGTCTTAGACAGAACGGAACAACCACTTTTTCAGATGAAGACTTTACTGTCAAGTTATTGCATTAACAAGCAGGCACCCACACTACCCTTACACTAAACAAAAACGGTGAGCCCCACTGTTTCAAACAATAGAGGTTGGCAGTTAAAATTAAGGACAGGATTCTAGGCTGTGGATTGTGGACAGACAGATACTCCTTTCTGCAGTCTGAAATCAATGCTAATATCATTTAGCCAGAGCAGTACCACAGCTGTTTTGGCCCTCTTGAAAAGAGCCAATTGCCAAAACATGCTTTGAAACACTCTCTGCTTCCTCATGCCCTCCCTTTCTGAAGCCTATACTACCCTCAGGAGGTGGCTCCTGATGCTCCCTGCTCCAGCTTCCTATAAGTTTATGATCCACAAGTGGATAGTCAAATCAGAAATTCCCCAGTCTTGGCCTCCTATTTCTCTAAACAATAGCATGATGCAAAAACTGCAGATGTCTCCATGCAGCCAGCACCTTTGCAGAAGACTCCCTAAGGGTCATGAAGTGGCATGACTTGGGGTTTTGAAACTTTTCAGATTGCTGAACTACGATAAGTTGAAAAGCCAACAGTCAATTGCCTCTGGAATCAATATTTGTTCAGGAAATGGCACCAATTAACACATTATCAACAGGGACCTAACTTCTACACCTCTTCAGAGCTGATGCCAGCATAGCCAGCAATGAAAGTTAGGAAAAACCTCCTGATTTGAGCCTGAAGTAACTGCTTCTTCATGGAAGCACAGCAAGTGTGGTTCCAGGCCTATGTTGGAGCTGGTAACAGAGAAAGGCAACATTCAGTCCAGCAGGCACAGAGAGTCTGCTCCAGATAGACTCCATAGGATGTTCTGAGCTGCCCATACTTCCAAAGGGTCTTGGCATGTGCAGTAGAAATAAATACGAGTTGAACAAATGCAGACAACAGATGAGAACCCACTTAATCTATTGAGATTCTTACAGAAGCTTCCCATGAAGGAGGAAACTTAAATCAGAAAAAGCTGCAAGAATCTCTCTTCAATACATATCCAAGGAATCTATTTCTGACTCTCCACATCTATATACGTTTTCACTTTCTCTCTGTATCTTCATGTTCTTATACATAAATATTCATTTAAGTTCCTTCAATCATCACTGTACTGTCACACATCTTCCTTGACTACACTTGCTGGTCCTGCCCCCAGAGCAGTTTGGCAGCATTCACCTTTGCTATCATTTTCAGAGCTAAACATTTCACTTTAGTGCTTCTTCCCAATTGCTCTTTCATGGCCCCTTACAGAGCATATGGGTTTTCATATCACCTCTGTACTACACAGGGAGCCTAAACACAATGAGAAGGCATCACCTGCCCAAAATTAAAAAACATTGTGTCAAAAATGAAAGCACCTTTCATTTTTTTTTATAAAAGACAGCCAAGTAGCAACTGAAGAGACTGAATAACCCTAAAGTACATTAAAAAATTAAATGGATGCTTTAGAACAAACAGGAAAAAAATCCCACATCACAGCAAAGAGTGTTCTCCATACAGATCTGTATAGATGGGGTTTACTGCAGGGGAAAGCATATTCTGCCTTCCATCCAAACTTCATGTTGGGAGTGCACACCCACCATCCTGACTACAGTTTTCTCTAAAAGAAAAGCTGGATGCCCCAGCAGGAAAGCACCATAAAATGC
This sequence comes from Sylvia atricapilla, assembly GCF_009819655.1. NCBI lineage: Eukaryota > Metazoa > Chordata > Aves > Passeriformes > Sylviidae > Sylvia > Sylvia atricapilla. Next base: position 46,175,901 of record NC_089144.1, read on the forward strand.
TTCAAACAGCCCCAGTTTTGAAAATTTGTTTCCACATCTAGTTCAATATAAAATATATTAAATATCAAAAATATATATTGCCTAATTTACATTTATATTTCGCTGTCACAGAAATTACAGATATAGTGTCTGAATACTTTCTATTCACATTGTATTTCATTTAAGCCTGAGCAGACAGATTTATATGGACTACATTTTCGGCAAAACAGCAGCTGAGAAGATTTAAATAGCAGTTAGCACCTAAATTCAGAGAGATACTAGACAAGTGTCTAAAAATGCTTAAATGGGATCAGTATCTTGTTCAAATTGAGTTCAATATGATTTATTCATGTAAACATTCAAACGTCTAGAAGAGCCTTACAAAAGTATCTACTGCATTTCAGGGCAGCTACACATCTTTGTAAATCTCATTTTGTCTATTTATGTCATAATAAATCCTCCAAAAACATGGAAGTCTTTAACTTGCCATGGTTTTCCTCCCATAAGAGAGCATAATTTTTTTTAACTTATGAAAAATGTTAACTGAAATTTAGAACTTAGCAGTCTTCCTTTGTTCTCTGCTTTATTCCCTAGGCAATTACATTTATTTGGTGTCATCGTTTAAGTTTAAGCCTAAACCAGCTGAAACCAGGAATCATACTGAGGAAGAGAATTCAATTAAAAAAAAAAAAAAAAGCCTTGTTACAGTAAAGAAAAAATGAATCCTAGAGTACTTTATTCATAATAGTAGCAGCAATGACCTCATCTTCAACTGTAGTTGGAAATCACTGAAGTATCATAACCACAATTTCTGTATTAGAGATTCAGTCTTCAATACTTGTAGGTTACCAAGAAAACTATATAGTAATAAAGTGTGTAAGAAAAATATCACAGCTGGTTCTTTGGGGGGTATATCTGATCAGATTCTGTTAACATTTAGTATTCAGTATAGTATTGAACATGATCTCCACTGATTTCACAAAAGAACCCCTTCCTTGCTCTTGCCATGCTCAAAACAAGTAACCTGAATGTATTAGTGGTGACATAAAAAGCCATTCTGAGGTATGGTAAGCAATACCTTTGAGAAATGAAGTGAATATTACATTTTAAATCCGTAAGAAGCACTTTTTTTATTATTATTCTAATGTTAACCTTGTACGATTCTCACTCTTTTATTATTTCTTTCTTGAATGTGCCATAAATAAATCAGATGTAACTGAATATATTGTCCTTGTATTCCATCTTACTTACTACATTAAGCTTGGTTTGGCTTCCACTGGTCATAAGATCTTCCTCTGATACTTTACTAAAATTTTCCAGATAATGGTCTGATAGTGTATGAGACAGATCTTCAAAAGAGTATTCCTTTTCTTGGCACAATTTGATTTCATCTAAGAGCTTTGATAATTCTCCAGTCACAGCTTCACCTTTAAAAACAGACACACCATTAGTCAGTAATTAGAATATTGGGATAATTTATGCCTAAAAAGGAAATGCACATTCTTTGAACTTTATTGAATATCTGTTATTTTCCATACCTTATCTTCTGAACAATGATCTTTGTGCACCATTCTCTGCTCAAAAATAATGGCATCTGGTTCCAGGCTGGGAAATTGCTAGAGGTAATCTACATACTTCTGCACTGCCCTGTACCTTGCACTTAATTAGGATGAATGTATACTTACCCTTTTTCTGTTTTCCAGTCCTGAAAATTTATAGAAATAGCAACTATGCAAGAATGCTAAATCAATCCAGGAAAGAAAAGTTTCTACAAGCATACAAAATCAATATCCCATACTCTGCATCAGACTCATGTTTGCTGCTGTAATTAATTAATACACTACATAAGCTTGGTAAACTGTGAGTGACTAAGAATGCACATCTCCCCCATCAAAGCAGCTATGCTTCATGAATAATTCTTGCTTACTCTCCCAGGATTAAAAAGAATGGTGGAAAAATATACTGGGCAAACCCCACACCTTTAAAACAGCAGTCTGCCTCTCTACAGCAGTCTATTAGAAACGCACATTTAGTGCATTCTGCATTGTGTTTCACGTTTTCTCCTTAATTTATCAGATTTCTTTAGTTAAGAAATCTACCAGAACAGTAAGACAACAGGCTTTAAGACAATATGTTGATACTGAGGACCACTATTGGAAATAGTGGTAGTAATAAGTACTAGAATCATTGAGTGCTAACCATTCTGCAAATAATCCGCTGGCAGCAGCAAGGCCTCCACAGACTGAAAAGCTACTCATTATGATCAACCACATTGCGTTCTGATTAAGTACTGTGTGTCTGTTGCACAGCTACTTTAGTAATAGTAATGAAAAATTAAAAACCCAAAAGTTTCCAGGAGCAAGTAAGAAACCCCTTTTTCAAACTAGGTTTACAACAGTCATATTGGTGGAAACCATAATGCTTAGACTTGATAAAATACAGATACTTCCATGTTACTCTATCTTTAGAAATAAAATTCTTAAACGGAAAACCAGAGTGAGCATATTAAGCTCAGCGTACATAAAACAGACTTAAGTACACTCACATCACTGAAGAACTCACTGACAAATCCAGTGCTTGATCTAGAGCTCTGTTTGTTTCATTTCTTTTTATAGTTACTGTTTGCTATGCTAAACAAACACAAATACTCAAAAATATATTTGAAGTATAATCACAGCCAGTTATTACCAAGATTTTCAGGGTCAAGAACAGAAGTTGTTAATTAATTAATTGCTTTTTAAAATCTAACTGAAATTTTGCATTCAAAACTCTTGCTACTCCTAGTCAATGGTAGCTTGGCATGAAACTTGTAAATTAAGCACAAATACAACCAGGTTTATTTATATTCTACTTTTTAATTAGAAAATTGAAATTATTCCAGATTAATATTTAAGTAAAATAGCCAAATATGAAAAACTATTCTAAATTCATGATACAGTGTGCTATAAAGAAACAGAACTACTGCTTCCTACACAACTATGTTCATGTCCCCAGTCCCACATTCTCCCACATATTGCCTGCAGTATTTCTTACTGGGCAAGAATGAGTTCTGTAGGACAAAAATGGACTGACCTGGGTGAGAGCGCACTAGTTGACTGACTGATTGCAGCCAAAATACATAAAACTCAGATTTTGCCTATTTCTTTCAGTGCAGGTACTCTATCCAGCTGCCTATTTTCATGAAAATCACAGAAAGGTAATTGATAGGTAACTGAAAGGTAATTGATCCTTCTTCCAAAGTTGGTTTAAATTATCTGAAATTAGATTGTCAGTGAATGGCAGACAAATGAGCGGGAAGCACAACCAAGTATGATTTCTTTTCTTTTACTCAGATTACACAACAGACAAGCAAAAGCCAACTAGCATGTTTTACATTATTTATACCTTGTAAGAGGAAATAAGGAATGTGAGATCATGACCTTATTGTTAAGAAGTAAAATATATTTTAAATATACTGGTTACTTAATTTCAGGACAGACATTTCTATTGCATATGGTAGTTGGCTTCATAATCCTGCTAATCTCAAAGGAACTATTTATTTTCACATACCACATATGTGTTAACTACCCCAAAGGGAAATATTATTGGAACTTCAGCATTTGTTCACTACCACTGTTAAGATTATAATCTGACATGCATCAAGAAGCTTCCTTTTCTCATGAATAAAAACTATCCCAGTGAATGTTAACAGAATATGTTAAAAAAAACCAACCCACTCCAAAAGAAGCCCCCAAAAACAACAACAATAAACCCCCACCACCACCACAACCAAGCAAAATAAGACCACAACTCACACAACAAAACCTAGAACAGATTTAGTTATTTTCCAGCAGTCAATTACATTCACTCTAGATGACTACTGAAGGCAAAAGTCATGTTTGGTTCTTCAGGAAGATGATTTTCATTAAAGACACCACACTCAGGAAATGTCCTGTTTTAGTGGCCGTGGTATGGAAGCAGTGAATCAGAATATAAAATGAAAGCACATGCACACAAGTGACTGCCACAGTATATGAAAGCTGTGTTAGAAGATGAATGGAAGAGCAGTATGCTTGTGAGCTTTGAAAGTGGCTTCCAAATGTAAAACAATTGGTAGATGCACTCATTGGGAGAGATGAAGTAAATTCAATTTTTAACCTGAATGTGAACAATACCTGCAGAGTATTTCAACATATTTAGTATTTTTGTTTTACTTGGTTATGAAATGGATAAGGTCAGATAAATTAAAAAGATTTAAGATCAAACAATGCAGTGCATTGTGATCCATTAGTGACTTGTCCTTTCTGAGAATACAGTTCCTAGCTTTTCTATATGACATGGATTACAGTGTTTGTAGTCAAGATAGGTGATTCATGGTAGAAAAAAACATACTTGATATCAATAACTTTCTCCGTTTTTTCACTTTGTAAGTTTGTATGAATGTTAATATTAAAGAGAAATTCAGTACAGCTTTTGCATTCACAGAGTACATGTATTTACTTTTAGCCTTTGGAGACGGAGGAACTTCTGGGGACAAAACACAAGACTGATGTTCTGCACATTCCAGTGGGCGTTCCTCTGAAATACTTGCATTTCCTGTTTCCATATATTCTGCAAGTTAAAGATAAAAATACACTTAAAAGACTGAATTAAGGGGGGTTATTTCAAACAAGAGTATATTTCCTACTTCGTTTTTCATTAAGGCCTTTTCAGATTTTTATATTACAACCCTGTAATTATTCATAAACACTGCTGCAATGCATTCATTTGTTGAAAGTACTATAAAACACTATAATGGCCAGTCCTCTAATCTGTGGAAACTGCTACAGAAATCTCATTGTAAGGGTAATGAGTTGAGACTATACCTGTGTTTTTCTTGTCTCCTTAAAATATCAACATAACTGTTCTATTACACTATTACAGTTAAAAGAGAAGCTTTCATTCTAAGTTTGTGTAGAATTTTTTTCAAGATATTCAGGATGTTCACAATACATACAAACATTAATATTGTTAAGAAAACCAAATACTCTGCTTGCAGCACAGATATAGTACATAAGAAGAAAAAATCCTGAAACTTTAGTTTAAAATAGCAGTCTAAAATGCAGTATGCTAAAATCTGTGGTATTTCTCTTTAAAACTTTCCTTGCCCCATGTTCACAACATTGTTTATAAAGACAGAGAAACATAAAATAATTAATGTGCTAAACTTCCATTTCATTACTGTTTTTTTAATGTAAATATCTACATTAATTTCATGCGCTTTTCTACACAAGCTACCTCAATGGAAGACCTTAATGAATTGCAGTGGAATAATAAATAAGAAATTACTTTATGCAATAGTGGCACTTTTTTCCCCAGGAGAGTAACTGGTTCTTGATTTTGACAGTTATTCTGCATCTGCATTTTCTTGAGTGTCTGAAATAGTTTAAATAATTTCATTCTGATACTGAAAGTAACTACAATAGCATATGTTGCAACACACAGAGCAGCAAGTACAATAACATCTTTCATCAATATCAAGCTGAAGGACTAAGGAGTTTCTGGAAAGTGAAATCTCCCCAGTTTAATTTCTTCAGTCTACAATGCACTTGTTTAGCTTGCTGTTACTCCTGGTTAAATACAATCTGTGACGAAATAGACATCTGAGAAATTGAAATTGGAAATGGCATAGAACAGCATGCAGTTTCAAAATGCTTTGCAGATTGTTGGGAAATTAAAAAAAAAAAAAAAAAAAAAAAAAAAAGTTTGATTTGAAAATGCTATATGCTAAGTTTGATGCCTGGTAGTGGTCCCCAGCATAATCTGTCATAAATTTCTTCAAATGAAAATGGGTACTTTATTTTGTGTTTATGTGGGGGGTGGGGTCTGAAAGCAAAGACGCAAAGATTAGCTGTAAGAGACCATGAGAAAACAAGCACCATGACAAAATGCTCTGGAATGTTTTCCATCTCTGTCAGCAATAGTATTTGTCAAGTTAATGTACAAGATGGAGTAGAGATAAAAAGGAAGCCAAACTCAAAGAAAACTAAAATAATAAAGGAATCCATGTCTAAAAAAATCCATGTCTAAAAAATCCATGGTTGGTAATTATGAACCGTCCAAAACGAAACGTAATTCTATCAGGTGAATGTTACAATTATTAGATCAATACAGCTATGATTGGGAAAGGAAATTGAGGGGATATTGTGAAGACCTATAACCTTGCTGTCACATAATCATACAAGACTGTGGTTTTAAAATAATTCTCTGTTCTTCTTTGTCAGGCCTCACTTCCAGACCAATGCACTTACCTGCTGGAGGCTAGTTCTGAGGAGGAATCTCCAAGTTCAACATAAGTCTTAAATACTTACTTTAAAAAATGCAGAGTTTCTTCCAGAAAACCTTTACAACTAGCTCATACAAGCAAGGTATGGTACAAGAGGTTTACAACAGCCTGACAGCATGCCAATGTTGTGAGGGTACAACCCTTGAAACTTTGGGCTACTGTGGGACTTCTACTCCTAACTTGGTTTCATGTTATTGAAAATTCTACCAGATACATATGAGACGATGACAGGGCCTCAGTTCAAAGAGGCTTACAGTCTAGGTGAATATTTACTCACAACATTGTCAGAGAGAGACACAGATCAGAGACAGGTGATCTCTATCAAGAGCCAAAGAAAAAAACGCACAAAAGCACCAGATGCTTCCCCCAGCAGCTGCATTCTATTCACCTGCAGCTGGCTAAGAATTCATCTTCAAATCCTTCCCAAACTTACTGACTGCTGGATGCTTGAGAGACTGCTCAGGTCTGATCATTTCTCTCAAAGCAAAAATTCAGAACAAAGCTAAGCTTGACTTATACCACTTCATGACCAGAACAGTGTCCCCATCTGTGGTTTCGTACAACTTTAGGGGAAAACCCATCATTCCTACTCTATGGGAGAGTAAAGGCTGTTTAGGACAGAACCTGTCATATTCATAATGGGAAGAATGGACTATTTTATTTCTGTAAAAGTAAGTACTACTTCATCTTACCCAGAATGGACTTTACAGCTCAGTTAGGATTAAAGAACTCAAAAAACTTTGTCTGTTTAGTAGGATTCTTTTCTGTAGTTTTCAGATTTCGTCAAAGCCCCAATTCAACCTAAATTGGGTCCTGTGCACAGCAATTAATACCACAGAAGTGGTCACACAGCAGTGGAAATAAGAACAGTGGGGAACATAACCCAAGAAGGGAACTAGCCCTATAAAGTTCAAACAGCTGGAACTCCAGCTTTCTTAGTTTCTGTAACGCTGATTAGGCCAAAGCCAAACAGATGGGAAAGACTAAACATACAAGCAGAGAAACACAGCTGCCTCTCCACCATGAAGAGAGTAGGGCCCAGCTCAGCTACAGCTGCTCCTAAACTTCCAAGGAGTGTAAAACCACAACTTGCTTTAATTTTAGCTCCTCTTAGATCCTAATTTCTCCGTGACGTGATAGGGTTAAGAGTTTTGCTTTGTTTACAAACCTTGGTTTTAAAGTAAAGGTTATATTCACCTCAGAAAACTTTTTATTTTAATGGAAAATAAAACAACCTGAACAGTTAATTTTAATCCTTATTTTCCTTTGATTTAAATATAAGCTCCTTTCTTTTGGCTTTGGTTTTGGTTTCTTTTTTCAGCCATGCCATGGGATAGATTCCTATAGAGTTCTTTGTAGTGATAGTATAGGGTTAAAATTAAAAATTATTTCTGAGGCCACAAAGCCAAGGAACAGAACATCAGCCTCACTGCAACCAGGATTGTTATTATTATTTTCATGCTACTGTTTTAACCAAATCAAATATAACTTTGCCTAGTTAATCAGGGGAGAAGGGGGGATGAGAATGATTTGTACTTAGATACATAGGTCTTGGAAATAAAGCTATTCTTTACTAGGTCGGGTGAAACTGTAATCATCGTATGATAGACGACATAATAGTAATATTTGTTGGTAGCTGAATATGATTATTATCTTAAACCAGAATCATGAGAATCACAATGGAAGATATTTACCAACATTCATGCTTGGTTGTATATATTAGAACAATGGGGGCTTACTAATTAACACAGAGTTGTATAACAGAGGGGTATAAAGAGGAGTCCACTTCAAATCCACAGTCGAAGTCAGATTTGGGTCTGTATCCCCTGCCTTCCAGAGCTCTTCAATAAAGCACCGCATATAATCATTCTGTGATTATGTGTTTCCTACACTAACCTTAGAACAATTTTTCCCTAAGGAGGCAAAAAGGCTCTTTAAAGCTCTAGAAAAACCAAAAAGGCCAAATTTGATTTGAATAAAAATCTGAACACTCACCTTTTCAAACAGAAGACTCTCTAAGTAACTAGATCAGAGAAGAAGTTATGGCATGGATTGGCGGCTTGGCTAACCAGCAAACCAATAGAAGAGTTGTTCATGCCTCTGGAGGGCCCAGGCTTAAATCAGAAATCCCAGATGACTCGGGCCTTTTTCCTACTTCCAGCCAGAGAAGGTAACATAGCCCTGAGGGGAGGCCCAGGCTGGCCATGTCCTGCTGCTCCTTGGTCTGGCCATGCCTCCGGACCCCCACTGGCTGCTGGAGGTGGAGGCTGCAGGTGAGACCCTGACTGCCTGAGCTGCTTCTATTGGCATGAGTTTCTTCACACCCTGCCTTCCCCCATCGGCCTGGCCCAGCCCGGCTCCAGAGAAAAAAAGACCTGGGCAAATTTGACTCTTTCCTGGCACAGATGAAATTTTCGAAGTCCTAACTTTTTTCTTAGAGGGAGAGAGACGACCAAATTTGAGACATGTAAAGGGACAATATGGAGATTTCAAAGTCAGTAAAGGAAGAGTGACCTCTTAGGTGGAAGAGATGACAAGTTGCCTTGGTTCTAGGCTGAAAAATCTCCTATGAGTTATGGTAACAGACTGTAATATGAATAGGCTAGAATAATCCTTTACATCGTGGACAACATGAATTGGGGAGATGATTTTTGGATTTTAAAGCAAAGGTATCTGTGATTTACTGAGTGAATATTGAATTAGAAGTCAGGATTTGGTGGTCCCATGCAAGGTTTGAACAGAGACCGAGATGAGAAGAAACCCCCCGTGCAGCTAAAGTAGTGAGAAGACATCTCTGTTCCCTGAGTTGAAGAATCCTTTGCCTTTGAAGTTGCTTATCTTTAAAAGTGCCACCCCAATATATATATGTGTGAGTCAACAGCCCATATGTGTGGTCACGGGGAAGGCTACATGACATGGGAGGTTCCACAAATGCAGAAGTTTCCTAGGTGGGTTGCTTTTGTGTGAGTTAGAAGCCACAAGCAGACTGTTTCTCTTGTGGAAAGTTACCAAAATGACAGGAGTGACTTCTTTCTCTCAAAGACTGAATGAAAGACTGTTTTATAACTGGTACTGACCTGGAGTTCTGAGTTTTGCCTCTTTACATTGTTCATAGAAAATTAACAGTTTGTGGTGGGAGAAAGGTTTGATTTAGAAATTTCATTTGTGGTTTTTTTCTTATTTTCTTCTTCTTAGTGTGTGTTAATAAAATTTGTTTACCTTAAGTTGGGGGCTGTTTTGCCTTTTTCTCCAAAATCCTATCTCCCAAAGGTAAGAAAAGCAGACACTAAATTCAGCAAATGTGAAACCATTACAAGCCAATATCCCTGCAAGGAGGATATTTCAAAAACACCAGGATATTTCAAAAAGCTCCTCCCAGAACAGCTCAATTGCTCCCATGGGAAAGAGGCTGCCTGAGTTTTCATGACCTAACTCCTCTTCCCTTTACAGCAGCTGCAGTAGCAGGAAACCAACTGGTAACTACCACTGTCAGGTGTGCTAAGGTGACAGACGAGCTGCAATGGAGGCTGGTTCACATCAGCTGCCTAAATTTAAAAGGACAATTTCTAAATTATTCGAGTTTAACTTAATCCCAGAGAAAGGTGAAATCAGTAGGTATTTTTGTGCACGTGTTCAGGGAAAATAACAGCAACAAGCACTAAGTACTCCTATGATTGTGAGATAGGTAAGGGTGCAGGTAAACTTTCAGTCTCAACAACAGCAGTTAAACTTATTCATGAACTCAGTTAATGCTCTAGTGCCATTGCCCAAGATCCTGCAGAAGAAGCTGAAAAGTCCCCAGAAAAACAAAACAAAACCCATAAACAAAAAACCCAAAAAAACCAAAACAATGAAGGAGAATTGAGATCTCAATTATTTCCATCCCTCACAGCTGTAAATTCTTGACTGAAAACCTCTTCCATTCTTCCAGTGAGGCTCCTTCACTCAAGGGAATGGAAGATCTACTTGTCCGCGGATAGAGCAGAAGGAGAGAGTGAGAATACATTAAAAAAAAAGAAGAAGAAAAAGCCAGTGCTAATGACACCAAAGCTATTTAAGCAGAGAGGAATAGAAAAGAGTAAAAGAGTTCTGGTTCTGCAGCTGCTTATGCATTTTCCATTTATGAATAATTTGGTACAGGTACAAAGAATTTTAGGTTCCTAAGCAGCTTCAGCAGAAGAAATAGTTTTCCACTGCATCTCCCTTCATACTCTCTATGCAGCAGCGTTTACTGGGGCTCATGTCATTTTTCATCTGTTTATCTACTGTCTCCTTTGTTTCATAATAACAAGAATTCTGTTTCTATTCTATTCTAGAAATATATATTCTACTCTAGAAATAGTATAAGAGCAAGATTCTAATAGAGAGCATAGTGGGCTGTGGAGAAAGAGTTGAAAGACTGTACAGCTTGCATCTGCGTCACGTTCACATGTGCTAAAACTCAAACACAGCTGGTTGGTTTAATTTTAGGCCTACTAGCCTTTGCAACATCCCTTTTATCTCCAATGCCTAATTATAAAGCCCTAAGTGCCAGTACTGTTAACTGCTTCAGCACTGAGTGCTGTTGTTTCACTGCAACCATGAAATGCATCCAGTTGCCTGGCCTTGCTTGGCACAGTATCCTAATTCTCCCCTCTTCCAGTACATCATGCATATACAGCTATTTCTTTCTTACTATGTAAGAATCTAAACCCTATTAAGTGTTCTTAAGTGAGCTCAATGCTACCTCACACCTAATAAACACACAGAGGATGATGTGACAAATACAAAAGAAATAGGAGTAAAGCCTGAACTGTCATTTCTATTGTCATCCATTTCAGATGGATGTCATTTCTATTAATTCCAACTATAATTAATAGGCAGTAAAAAAACATTTAGGTATTGTGTAACTTACTCAGCCTTTTTCATGTTGCTCTTTAGAGTGATCTTTTAATTTATTTTCCTTCTATTAGATAATGTGCCAACATCTCAAAAAAGACGGCAGACTTTACAAACACACAAAAAAAATTGCAGAAACTCCCATTGCTGTTTTCTCAGGATAGTATGAAAAGTTGTAAAATAAAGATCACAAGAATGCTAGGATCACTTCTAAAACCTCATGGGCAAAAGGCCTTCTTTCTTTAAACCTAAAATCTGTAAAAAGTAATTTTCTAAATATTCTTTGAAAGAGAGAGAACAGTTTCTATCCACAGTTCTTAAATTCTGGGAGGGCATTTATCCACAGGTGGCTACCAGGCCTGCTGGGTTTAGTATTAGCTCATGGAATTTAGTGTTACTACCTCCATTAACTACTTCTAAACACAGAAATTACTTTGATTTCCTCCTAAGAAGTTTCTTATATATATATATCCCCAAAGCCAACTCAGTTATCCCTCTGCTTAATAAGCCCACCAGTAATACCAGTCACATTATTTCCTAGTCTATTTGTGCCAGCCTGTTCATATGCGTCTTTTGGCCTTTGCTTTATATTTTGAAAGCTAATGTGTTGTGGCAGGGACAAACACTATGGTATGTTAACACCATAAACTGTAAAGTGACACTCATAACACGGCAAGGGGGAATCAGTAAAAATTAATAAGAATGCTTGGTGATAAAATCTTCGTCTCTCCTGGCAACAAGGTGAAAGAACAAATTAATGCCACTATGTTTGCATAAAGTGCAAAGTTCACAAGAAACTTAAAAATCTGGCTGCCAGGAATTGTCTGACATCGTTAATTTAATTTCTATTTCCTGTAAGTCTACATGAAAGAGCTATGTAAGCTGCTCTAGACAACCATCTGAAGACAGTAGACAATCATCTCAGGACAGCAGAATTAATCAGAATGTATCTGGAGGCCACTAAATCTCTCTAAGTGACTGCCCTTTCTTTGCATGGAATTCATTATGCACTGAAGTTGAACTCAATTATAGTACATTCAGGAATCCCAAAAATCCCAGTGCTTCACTGATTTTTCAGCTACAATAGCATAAATACCCACTATTGAAGAGTATACTCAGCTGTCGTTTTAGAGCGTAGGTCAACTGTACCATCAGTAGTGCTAGTACTGAATCCTGCCACTCCTGATTTTTTCAACTTCAGCTCACAGTTCAAACTTTGACGGATAAAGATTCAGTGAACTTCTTGACGATGAAAAAGAATCTCTTTAAGTTCCCCAAGTGAGTCCTGAAGGAGCTCTTCAGGTTGTCTTAAGAGTCAGAATGGCATCTTTGTAACTATTTTTCATTCTTGGACATCACTTCTGATTATAGGCAGAGTGCAAAAATAAACAGCTGCTCATTACAAGACAGTTTCATCACACTAATAAGAGTTGAAACTACTAAGCAGTAATTTTTAAACTTCAAGGCACACTTCTGAAAAAGACTGCATGCCAAAGCAACAAAAAAGATTGAAATTAATATTTTTTTTTCTCTGTGTGTGTTAAAGACTGAGCGCAGGTACTGATCCATTAACATGAGAAACCCATGAGAGAGAGTTGGATAATTTATTATTCATATAGAGCAAGGGTACTTAAAATAACATAAAAAAAATGTTCATCAGTGGGATTGAGACTGCAAGATTATCACACTAAGGAGAAAATGGAACAATAAAGAGTTAGTAAAATTAAAATTAGTTTAGTTGATGATGGGATTTTATGACAAATCTTAGATTAATATCTGAAGGATGATTGATTTGGATATCTAAAAAAGTGGGTGCTCTGACCGAACCCTTTTCCTGCCACTGAAGAAGTTCCAGTATGACATTAACACTCTTTTCCTCTACATGGTAGTATATTCAAGCTGCAGATCTGTAAGGACTTAAAGACTGAAGTTTGAGTCTGATTCAAATTAGGAACTCCCTTCTGCTGACAGGGGAAGCCCTGAGTCCCCCACACATCTCTTCCTCCCCACTTTTCAATGCACATTTCTGTCAGTTACCTGAGACAGAGGTAACACTGAGACCTGAATCACACAGGAAGAAAGCTAATTAAAAGTACAGACAGTATATTTATAAATTTTAATATTATTTCTCATTTTTATATATATAATAAATATATATTTTGTATTCTACCAGTTCATTAACTGAATCAAGTCACTTTGAAGTCTCATGTAAATGAGAAATAGGCAAGGGAACTGTGTTGGTGGAAGCAGTTGAGGGGGAAGGGGGGAAGTGAGGGAAAAGGCAAAGGAAAATAGGAAGAAATGAGAGAGGGAGACCTCAAGGCAAGATGTTCAGCTCTAACATGAATCTGCTTTTTACAGGAATTCCTCTCCTAAAGCCTGCAAAATTTTCATTATACTTATAGGAGCTTTGTATCTTCAGTTCATCATCTTGCTGGAAAACTTTACAGAAGCTGGTCAACTAGTTTGGAAGTTATTCAGAAAATAAATGACACAGTATGGCCACATGACCTCATTTTCTCTAGGAAATGTTTTTATAAAATACAGTCATGCTACAGCCTGAAGCATGAGCTAGTTCACGTGTAGAAACACCAAACCGATTAAAATGGCTTATTCAATGGTGGGAATAATCAATACAGATGAAGCACTGATACCTGCAGGGACCTCCTCTGTCAAATGCACTTAATAAAAGGCTAATCTGAAAATGCAGAGAACAAATTTCATAGAACAGAAGAAATTATGTTTAATACTGAGTTATGTTCTAGTTCATGTTTCATCACTTTACTGCCATCTTGTAGAGTAAAAGATTTAAGTAAACAATGAACTTCCATCCAACTTATACCATGAAAGTAAGATGGGGAATGAGAACAAATGCACGTACGAAAAATTGTATTATTTCTCCTATAATAACAAGAAATACTGCCTGGTTTATTATGATTTTTTAGATTTAACTTCAGTCATTCAGTGGCTATTTATGAACAAATCAAGCATTTAAATTGTAGGTTATCATTACAATTTAATGGAGCTGCTATTGAAATCTAACAGTATGTTATGGTGTATCGAAGAATGTAAAAAGACTAACTATAAGTGACAAAGCCACTTATATGTCACTAATGTCAGTGGCCCACAAAAAAGAAAGGGTTTACTCTGAAATTCAAATATTGGACAACTTATTTTTGTTCAAGAAGTCTTTTTAAATCAAAAGACTGCTCCTTTATGTAATGAAACATGTAAAGAGTAGAAATTACTATATACAATAATATTTCTCTATTGTCTCTAACAAATGTATAATTGAATATGGCTTACCTTGAAGTAGAGCTGCAATTTGGAGAGACTGCTGAGATGGATGCTCTTTAAGTATATCAAAAACGGTTCTGCCCAAACTGTCCTTTATGTTCGTATCAATTCCTGAAAAAGAAATGCATCTGCGGTTGAATATTTAACCCTAAATGCTTCAGATTATAAATGTGTTATATCAGATTGAACTATCTGACAAATTGAAAGCAAATGATTTTACAGTTTCATTACAGCTGAAGTACAGGATATATTTCTGTTTAAAGCTTGTGTAGCCTAAAATTCACACACTCACATGGATGGTTTTTATGTTTCCATAGATCATGGGTATATACAGTAACCAAATTTGGGATTATTTTAAGAGATTGTTAAAATAAGGAACAGCTGTCCTAAAAAGGATATTTTGTAAAATCAAGAAATTCTCTGTATGCTACATTTCTCTCCAAACTGCTTTAATTCATTGGGAACCTTCTGGTCCATAGTACCAGTGTGTGTTTTGGGAGCAAGACAGAAAAAGCTTTTTATCTTTATGTTAACTTCATGGAAAAAATTTCAGAATTCATGTCATGAGCAGACTGAAATATCCATGTGTAGTATACAGGCATTGTGAACACCCACAGGATTTCCTCACAGACTGTCCATACTGCTAACAAAGTAATGGTTTGGCTTAAAATGTGAATTAAGTTTGAGGCTTGCCCTGAATCAGAACGTGTTGTACATGGTACTGCATGACTCTTTACCCTTGGCTTGTAGGAGCTTCCTTGGAAATTCTGCCTTATGGTAGAATGCTTAAGTTGTTTTGCAGTTTAGATATGCTTTCATAAAAAGCAAAGGTATGAAATGTCCTAGCAAACAAAGTGAAATTCTTCTCAGGATACTGAACAGAGAAAATCAGAGGAAGCAGGATTCAAAAGGACATTCTGAAAGCATTCACCAGAAAAGGCTGCAATTAGAGTAATTCCCTAGCCCAATGGACAGTTTCCTAATTTGTTTTGTGAGAAGCAAAATTTTATCACTGAAAACAAACACAAAATATTACTGGGCTATTTAGCAGTGGCAGTTGACTTTCAGAGGCCAGACATACCAATTCACATCTTTCCTTTGTAGTAGCTACTTACAACATCTTCTGACTCTTTTTGAAGCAGAACTAGAAAAAAGGGGATCGTCAGGTACAAAAGGCAAAAGGTGGGGAGTGTTGCAGAAGTACAGAGCACCTGGGATTGAAGGAGTTCACAGTGAAGATTCTACTCCACTGTCTTGACAATTGTACGCTGGTAGAGGCTGTAACATGTATTAATCTGAAAAAAGTTGGCTTTTTCTGTGGTCTAAAGGGCTCCCTATGTTTGTGTGATGTTCTACAGGCCTTCCTTTTTTTAGGAAATAAAAAGGCCCTGACTTTTTGAGGGCAGGTGAAGATCCTTTTCAGCCTCCTTCTTTTTCATCCTAACAGAAAAGAAACTTGGAAGGACCATTTTTTTTCTGATAATAGGTCTGACATAAGGGATACACTAGTTGAGATTCAGATGAAGAGCTGCAATTAGGATATACCTTCTTTTGCAATATGTAAGTAACACTGCAAGAACTGATTGTAATGACCAGTGAGATTCCTCAGTGTAATGTAAATTCACAGATCTGCAAGAAATTATTTCTAAGTATTTTTATTCTTATTTGTCTTACAATAATCTGAGAAGACAGTTGTCTAGATGAGTAATTTACCTCCAACAATTCTGAATCTTATTATGCAGTAGATGGGTAGTTTGGACTTTATATCCCTGTCCTTTTCTTTCAGTACAAATGCAATTTTCAGAGACAGTGCCTTCCCCTTTCTTCACAGGCATTCAGTTTATCCAGGAAATGAGCAAGCAAGCAGAATGGTGTGTTTGCTAGGAATAGCTAACTGAAGGAAATAAATGTGAACATGAATCTTCTGGTCTCTACATCAAAGAATATTCTTGGCTGCCTTTCAGAGCAAATAACAAAATTTTATGTACCCATTTTGTTCTCATAATACATTTATCCTCAGAATTCAATGGCATACACTGAGTCATATATGGAATTTCTGAGTCTGAACATCACCTTTGTTCTCTGTGTATAGCAATTGCTTATTCTAAAAGAACACTATTTTAATGAGAAATACATGTTATTAGATTTGCAAAGGCTGATGAAGATAAAAGTAATTTGTATTACCAAAACTTAAGGAGGCATACACCAGATTAGGAAAATGATGGGTATTTGTTCAGTGTTTCCTGTAAATCAAATTTACCTGTTTCAAGCAAAATGCGTACTACCTCCACCTTTCCAAATAGGGCTGCTTCATGCAGGGCACTTCCTTTTTCTGTCTAGAAAAGAAATATTGTGACATTTAAAATACCAATTAATCTTTCTGTAAAGAATACACTTGGAAAATAAGTATTTCTTTTTTCCCTTTTATTTTACCTACATATAAAAATGGTGAATGGGCAAGAATAAATACTAGAATACAAGATCTTTTATTATTATTCAAGACAAAACCAAAAATGCTATCAGCTGTACTATAAAATTAATAACTATATAAGAAAATATTGAAGGAATGTAACACAGCTCCCTGTTAACAAGCTTGTATTTGCGTACAATTTCTAGACTTCCATTACAGGCAGTCAACACCATCAGTGGAACACAGCTCTTCAGTGGAGTCAGGCAGTTCACCTGTGGACATCTACAATTAAATGTTTTAATGTGAAATTAGATCACACCCCAGGTCAATTCAGTTATATGGTAAGAGATGCCTTAGAGTATCCTGTGTCCAGCTGCTGGTCCAGTTTATTTCCCTCATATCTGCCTCATACAGATGTCTTGGATACCCTAAGGCACCCTCAACAGCTTTAGATGCTTATGTCATTTAAATTCTACCTTAGATGTCTGTAAACTTGATTTTGCAGATTTTTTTGACACAAAATATTTTGTGAGCAGACTTTTGCTCAAATAAAATTTACAGTACTGAAAAACACACTATCTCTATTAACAAGCTACTTTTCTTATTATTTCACACTGCTGTTGCTGAAAATTCTGAACAGAATAACTTTCCATACAATATCATTAGCATTAGCTAGAGCACTACTAGATCTCACTGAGTATATGATTTATCTTTATTTTTTGATAGTATATCATATTCTAAAATTTATTTGTGGCAAACATTAAAGATTTTACTGCTTAAATTTGTTTTTTCTATACTTCATGCAAGTCATACCTATTATGGTAGAAAGACCTTAAAGATACACACATACAAAACCCAATTCTAAAATAAAATAGTAATTCTGACAAAAAATAGTTTTGTCAGAATGCATCGGAGTTACAGCAATGCATTGACAGGATATTTAGAAGTAATCAGAGATCCTGAGATACGATGTGAGAACACTGTAAGTGTACATATGTTCTACCAATGCTTAGTACATGGTAGTATAAAGTAGAGCATGCCCAATGACATGTACATCCTGCATACCACTTATGCTAACAGTATAACAGAGAGGAGAAGGAAGTCAGTAAGATAATACACATATAAAACACATATCTCAAAACAGCTTCTAATATTTCCATTTTCAGAAGCAATCCAGTTGAACATTCCCAGGTTTATTTGGAACAAAAAGACTAAATATTCAGATTTACTTAGAGATAGTTTCAGAATCCTTTACTCAAACAATATCTTCAGGATATTTCCAGTTAGTGCTATAGGCTTCAAAATGGGATAACTCTGCAATGGTAGTGCAACAACAAAGGTACTCACAGAGATTAATATGTAGCTCACAAATTTCTGGGAATGAGAAAAATTCTCAGAAAAGTCACTGATAGTTATAGTTCTGGTTACTGAAAGAGGCTTGATATCAGCAATCTTGACAAAAGCCTATTATCCTCTTGGTCTCATACGGCATTTCCTTTGGTTTGATCCCTTACTGGCCTGACTATTGGGTGGACCTGGTACAATTGAGTTCTCTGTCATAGAGGAGGAGGAGTGTTGACAGCAGGTCAAGGGAGGTGGCTCCCCTTCTGTTCACTACTGGTGGGTCCACACCTGAAATTAAGAGACTGGAGCATCTCTTCTATGATAAAGGCAGAGAGAGCTAGGACAGTTTAGCCTAAGCAAATGAAGGCTTACAGAGGATTTCATCAGTGTGTACAAATATTTGAAGGGAGGGTATAAAGAAGTCTAAATCATGTCCAGTCACAGAAGAGATAAGGGGAAAAAACTCAAACACAGTAGCTTCAGCAGGTTCTGTTTAAACATAAGAACTTTTTTTTTCTTTTTGCAGATAACTGAGCCCTGGTACTAGTGCAGGCTGTCCAGGAAAGTTGTAGGGTCTCAATCCTTGAAGATATTCAAAAGTTGTTTGGACACAATCACGGGCAACTTATTCTATGGGATTCTGCTTGAAAAGGGGGAGATGGACCTGATGATGTCCAGAGCTCCCTTCCAAACTCAACCATGCTCTGATGCTGTCATAGAGAAAAATATAGTGATGTAGACACAAAAAATGAAATCCACAATCCACAAATCAATTTTTAGAGGAAGCCAGAGCACTAAATTTTATTTCTATGAGATTGAACTGCAGAGATGAAAGCCAGTTGCACCTTGACTAAAATTGTAGATACCATTTTGTACTAATAAGGAACATTGCTTAATGGAAAAAATGGACTACAGTAGTGACAAGAACTTTCTATTGCTGTACCATGATCTGAGACTGAGAAAGATCAATGTTCCAGCATACTGAATCAACAGCATTGAGGACAAGGAATAGGATCTATCCTCAGGTTACCCAGTTAAAGGGTGAAAAAGATCCTGATATGATAAGTGGCATAGGGAGCAGTCTTTCTGTTCATAAAAATTCACCCCTAGACAAAGGTAAGCAATATTTTCCTCTATGAAAGCTCACATCTTGTAAGATACTGAATTAAAATTAACAAGAGAAGACAAACTTTCTGTAGATGTATAAGGCATACAAAACTATCTGGGGTCTACTTAAGAACCAGAAGATATGTTATGCAAAAAGGGAGTACAGGAGCTTAATCCACTTTTACACATGTAATTTGTAGAGCTGGAAGAAGAATCCAAAATCAATGCCATTTTTTTCCTTATGTATTTTCTTGCTTCTTAGTCTATGATATTTTCTGTCATAACAGAACATGATCCAAAAATTCTTTACAGACATTCCACACTGCCCTGCATTGTAAGGCAGTCTATGCTTTATAACTCTGAGCTATCAGGCAATAGTAATAAATGTCACATCCTGGAAATGAGATATATATTATGAACAATTTGTTCAAAAGAGGAATTTAAAAAGCTGCTGGGGGGTAGGTTTGTTCTTTTTTTAATTATTATTCAAACGAAATTTTATCCCCATAAGTTACTAGGAGACTAAGTGGTGGATGCTTAAGGGTGCTTGACCAAAATAAAGAAGTGGCTGGTCTTTTGGAGGGGGAGATAATGTGAGTATTGGGGCAGGTAAAGGAGAGAGCTGGAGGCAGCTTGGCTCTCTGGCTTTCAGCACTTTCAGAAGAGAGAACAGCCAGGCTGCTGCTTGCTGCGGGAGGAGTTCACTGTCACCAGAAATTCCAGCCCTGGGAAATCTACCATCATCTGCTCACATGCCCTGGAATTTTGAGCCCCTCCACCTGCCCTGCTGGAGCTGGGCCAGCTCTGCCCCACCATCGTGGCTTCTTTGGCATTGCTCACCTTGCTACAGTGTGACCCTGCACCCCCCTTCCCTGGCGGGACACCCTGCCCCTGCCTGCCAGGGACATCCTGCCACCCCAGCTACCAGCCCGGGGCTCTCCACTGTTTCCACTTGGTGCTCTGAGGATCCTGCAGGGGCACGGAGACCAAAATGCCCTGGGTTTTTGTAAAGCAAAGCCCTCAAGGTTCTTGGTACTGTTTTATTATTAATGATGTAGTTATTGTTTTTGTTTGCTTTGTTATACATGCTAGTAAAAACCTGCTATTTCTATCTCCAAATCTTTGCCTGAAAGCCTCTAACGGCAAATTTATAACTGGAAAAGATGGAGCAGGGTGGTTTACATTCTCCATTCCAAGGGAAACTCCAGCCTTCCCTGGCAGATACCTTGGCAGATTCCTAAACCAAGACAAAGGCAGACCATATAAACAGTGCAAGGATCTCTACACTATAAAGGTGATTTTCTGAACAAGAGGGGAAATATTACCATGAAACTGAACTAAAATCAAACTGAGAATATGGAGATTAGAAGCACACTTGTAAGATGCAGACATATAATTCTGCATAAGATGCCATGGAGATGAATGCTGACACAAATCTTAAAGCCGTAGGCAGGATTTCACGGTAATAGTGAATAACTAACAAGTGAATCAGATCCCTCGACCCAAAACCTATCCAGAAGGCAAAAATGTCCTTGTTACCAGTTCAGCTACCAAACTCTGCTTTAACTTAGAGAGAATGCTGAACTGCAGGATGAACAGGGCCAAGAAAATTTCAGACTGGCTGAGTAGATGTATCTCTCTTTGTAAATACACGTGGCTTACTACTTGAAGATAGAAGTACGTTCAGAATGGTTTTTAGGTGGGGTTTTTTTGTGAAACAGAGCATTTACACAAATTGCAAGGATTAAAAAATAAAGTTGCAAATAATTTCTATATTATTTAAGATATTCTAGAACTGTTAGGTAGATCTTTTTCACTTTTAACAGTGTGCTTGTGCACTAATATATTTTTCTTTTATGTACTACAGCAAGTGAGCTTAAGATTTAAAGACAATTTTTACTGCTTTCCTTCCTGAAGCTTTCATTGCCTTGGATCATATTTTCCTGGCAAGGTAAACATTACCATTATATTTGGAAAGTCTTTCTCATTGATACTCAATACAAAAACTGCTGGCAATTTTTCACGAACAAAGTGAGCTAAAGTCTGCTTGCACCAATGGATAATGTATTGATTCTCTAGTATAAGTTTTCTGTGTATGAAATACAGAGAACTAGAGGACAAATTGTACTAAACATATAATAAAACAGTCCCTGCCTCTGCTTACTACTAAATACAGGTATAGTGTGTCACAGCTGGACACATGAACCAAGCCAGGGCAGGAGGACATTGTCAATAGGCACACCAGAATAAACAAGTTAACTTGGCATATTTGTAGGCTCACAGAGAAGCATCAAGGGTTTTAATAATTACAGATTTTCTTTTAATCATTTAAATATGCAAGAGCTTGAAGTTAAGTCACTTGTCTAGTCCTTATTCATAGGCAGTTTGCCATAGTTTTGACATGGAGTTCAGTCAGAATCTGAAGGACAGAATGGTAGCTTTGCAAACTGATTCATGGAATATCCTCCATACACAGTGAGAGCAAAAACAAAGGGGTACAGCTTTTTGCAGAACTATCAGTGATGTTATTATTATTATTATTATTAATAATAATATTATTCCAAATTTTTGCTGTGATTAAAAGTGCTCAGGGAGTACAGAAGAGAAAGATAAGATGGCTAAAGTAAACCTCCCATTTAAACAAATACATCTTTACAATTACAGAGTGATACAAGACAGGCTACTCCTATTATCATCTCTAAACATTCTGAGAGCTCTTTACAGGTGATAAACTGAATTTATTTAACATGTGTAAATGTGTACAAAATTGTTTACCACATAAGATTTTACTTAACAAATTTTTCTTTCCCAATCAGTGATGCAGATCAATTTAATTAATATCAAAATAGTTGAGCTTGATTTTAAGTGACAGGCTGGTATTATGTGTTCTCCTCAGTTTAATAAGCTGCCAGTAATCATCAACAGAATTTTTCAGAGGCTACAGAAGTAATAAATTAACAGTAGGTACAGAGCCAAATTACCAATACGCTAAGATGTTGAATGAAAAGGAACATATTGATAGAGAATATGTACACTGGCAAGAAAATAAATAAACGATATTTCCTTATGGCAAGTAGGACAAAACCAGAAGGAACAAGATAACCTAGTGTGCAAAAAAAAAACAAAAAAAATAAAAAAACAAAAAAAAACCCACCAAAAAAACCAAAATTCCCCTTGCCTCTGAATAGCTACCAAACAAAAAACCAAAACTCAGAATAAAAATAAATTAAACAGCAAGTAAGCCCTATAATTTTATTATAGATGCCAAAGAGATCACTATTACTAAAATAATCTTCCATTTCTTAAAAGATTGAAAAAAATATGCAGCCACTGTATTTTTTTAAAGACCAGTTTAAAACTTGTAGTGTAACTATAGATAAAAATGGCTTAGGAGAATTCACAGTAGTGCTAAAATTATCTAGATTACATAAGAGGAAGAACACATGTCATAAAAGTATTGTGTAATATTTTGCCCTCATGTAACCATCAGTTTGTAAGTTTCCATGACAGAGACAATTCTTCAATTATTCTATTTCTTAAATATCAATTCAGGCATCAGTTTCTTTCTGAATTTTCCTCATTCATTTGCTGGAAATAAAATAGAAATTTTACATTCATAAATATGCTTTTGAAAGTTCTATGTTGCTGTAGCATTAAACTTTTCTAAATTACTGAAGATGTAGTAATAATAAAGGAAAGATTAAAAAAATTAGCTGCTTATATTAACTTTTCCAAGTGTCTCTCTTCTAGTAAAGAAAATCAAAATCAAATAAATTAAAACCTTGATGGGTGGCAAATTCACAGGTAGACAAATCACATAAAAGTGTTTCATTTTAAAATAGTTTGAAGCACGTACCAACACTAACTCAAAACATGCGAGAGATAATAAAAGTAGTAAAACAATTTTACCACATTTTCCTTTGGAAGGCACTTGAGAATATCTACTTTTAATCTTAAAATACTCTAATATTTTCTGATTTGCTTTGTTGCTTTGTTTTTTTAACCTATCTTTTCTTCCCCACTTCACATTTTCTCAAAAGATAAAAACATGATCTTGACCAAAGAATTCAGAAATAAAATTGTAGGGAATCCAGGTCCAATCTTTCTATATAAGAGGGAATTTTGTGTTGAAAGGAGTTTGATTAAACGCACCTAAAGCTTAAAATTGATACAAATTTTAATCAAAACTTAGACAAAGTTTGCAAGATTTGTTCACAGATTCTCAGAATCTTCTGAGTTGGAAGTGACCCAGAAGGCTCATCAAGTCCAACTAAGTGTATGACCATATAGGGATGGAACCCACAACTTTGATGTTTTTATCAGCAGGCTCTAACCAACTGCTAAGTGGTAGAGAACGTCTGAATGTGACTCTAAAATAGATGTAATTATGTTTGGTTGCTTGCTTGCTTTATCTGAAAATAGATATAAAATTGCAAAAACCTTAATTCAAAGCATATTTTATACAGCGAGAGAGAGAGACAGCAAGGAAGTTACTTCATATTTGAAGATTAAATCCACTCTACAACAAACACAGTGCTATCAATCTAATCAAGAGTAATCGTAAGATTGAGGCAACATTTCAGAACACGTAACAGAATCCAGTCCTCTGTAGTCAAAAGGCCTGTACATCTTCCAGTACAAAACTGAACATAAAATTCACTGCTGCTGTACCTTGTGTCTCTTCCCATCTATGTTTATTTTATTTAAAGTCACCCCTCTAACGTCATAATAATTTACTGTGCATAAAACTAGACACACCAAACAGCTGACAGGTTGGAGTCAGTAGCTGCGAGAGTGTATTGCTATAGAATTTTCTCTTAGATTTCTACAACAAGTGTTTAGAACTGCAAAATATCAAAATTGTTATTACTTAGTGAATTTAGAATGGAATAATTATAGGAAAATGAGCTCTCAGTGAAACACTGTTTTAGATTGCTGTGACCACAGAGGGCCGTAGCTTTAGAAAATCAGCATACAACCTTTACAGCCACTGCTGTAGAAAATATATTTATATACACTTGCATGAATGGTTGATGACTTATGTATCTACATGTCTCAAGACAACATTAAAGCATGCACTGAGCTTTGAAGATATGTGTCTTTCTTGAGTTATCCCTTTTAAAACATTGTTTGAGTTGTAATAAATAAAGCTGTATTATATAATAAATACATAAATAAAGCAAGGTGATAACTTTGCAACTTTTCTAACAAAGTAAATGCAAGTTTATTTTAAAGAAAAAAAAAGCAGAAAGTAATTTCATTTAAATCAAAGTCTGATGATGAACAGATGGGGGAGGAAGGGAGGAAGGGAGGAAGGGAGGAAGGGAGGAAGGGAGGAAGGGAGGAAGGAAGGGAGGAAGGGAGGAAGGGAGGAAGGAAGGAAGGAAGGAAGGAAGGAAGGAAGGAAGGAAGGAAGGAAGGAAGGAAGGAAGGAAGGAAGGAAGGAAGGAAGGAAGGAAGGAAGGAAGGAAGGAAGGAAGGAAGGAAGGAAGGAAGGAAGGAAGGAAGGAAGGAAGGAAGGAAGGAAGGAAGGAAGGAAGGAAGGAAGGAAGGAAGGAAGGAAGGAAGGAAGGAAGGAAGGAAGGAAGGAAGGAAGGAAGGAAGGAAGGAAGGAAGGAAGGAAGGAAGGAAGGAAGGAAGGAAGGAAGGAAGGAAGGAAGGAAGGAAGGAAGGAAGGAATTACACACTAACTTGGCAGCTGACATCCATTCCAGCCTCCAGAAGCACCTGTACGACAGCTTTATGGCCATTACGAGCAGCAAGATGCAAAGGAGTGTGTTTTCTTGTATTACAGTTCATCAGATTTGGATACGCTTTGATGATCATTTTTACAACACGCAGACGTCCATAAAGTGCTGCCAGATCCAGAGGTGTTTCCAGTTTGTTGTTTCTTATTGTGGGGTCTGTCAGCTCTTCTAGCAAAACAGCAACAACTTCTGAGTGACCATACTGAGCTGCACAATGCAGTGCTGTTTCATTTTCATTGTTCTGTTAAAAAAAAAAGCACATAAGCTTCAGAAATTCATGTTTAATCCACAATACAAATGCTCAGCTTCTATAAATTGCTTCTATGAGATCACTGCAGAGGCAGAGTTTGTAATGTAATGTATGGTAATGTATGTTAAATGCTTCAAAATTACTCCACTGCAATTTTAATAATAACACATTAATACTTCAGCTTGTGGCTCTCAAGCAGATGAGCTCCGTATGTCTACATTGCTCCCAATCTATTTTAACAACATGCCCCACCAAAACCCTGTAGCTCATGATATACCAAAATTTGTATCCTTCTTTGATTCAGCTGTTCCTGAAATTATGATTGACTCCTTCTCTTAAAAATACTCTGACAGTGAAGTCTCTCTTCTTGATTTTCCTGGGTTTTTTTACCATGAGAGTTTGTTATTAGAGAAATGGAATTACGAAGCAATGCAAATGTATCAGGCACAAGGTTTGTTTCATGTATCATTATCAAAAGTTACTATCCAGACAACATTTAAAACTTGGAAGAAGACAAGACTCATAGAAAGACTTAGAAAATCATTTAAGCAGTTGGTCTTCTCAGGATCCAGAGAGAGGTATGTATGTGTTTTAAGGCATTTGAGTATGTGTATGCTGTTGACTTAACAGGTTTTTGCTTTATAAAGCAATGCCCTCCAAGTGTTTCCCAAAACATTACTCAATAAACTTAATAATAAATATTGAGAATAAGCATTAAATTTTCACACTGACATATTGAAAGGAAAAGTACATTTTAAAACGGCCTGGTGCACAAAAGCAAAGTAACAAAATACTATTATTTTCAGATGTATATTGTTGAACGTTTTTCAGTGGTTTTTATTTGCCAAATTAAAGCTACATTTCCGTTTATCAATCAATCTGATAGAAAATTATAAAAAAGCTACCTATCACTGAAATAAAGCAGAAGAATCCAACCTCGGCAAACATGAATAAATTACCTACATATATGCACTCAGAACAGGCATTGTACATATTGTGTTACCAGAGCTGAGAGATATTACCTAATTAAAACTTGATAATAAAACATTCTTCCTTCTTCAAAATCTAAATTAATCAATTCAATTCAGAGAAGAAAAAATATTTTTAACATTCAAAGAGTAAATTAAAACTTTTTTTAACTGCCTGGTAAATTTATCTACTTGACAATTTAGTACTACTTCCATAAAATGGGGAGGGGAGGGGGGGAGGGGGGAAGGGGGAGAGGAGAGGAGAGGAGAGGAGAGGAGAGGAGAGGAGAGGAGAGGAGAGGAGAGGAGAGGAGAGGAGAGGAGAGGAGAGGAGAGGAGAGGAGAGGAGAGGAGAGGAGAGGAGAGGAGAGGAGAGGAGAGGAGAGGAGAGGAGAGGAGAGGAGAGGAGAGGAGAGGAGAGGAGAGGAGAGGAGAGGAGAGGAGAGGAGAGGAGAGGAGAGGAGAGGAGAGGAGAGGAGAGGAGAGGAGAGGAGAGGAGAGGAGAGGAGAGGAGAGGAGAGGAGAGGGGAGAGGAGAGGAGAGGGGAGAGGAGAGGAGAGGAGAGGAGAGGAGACTATTGATTTTAAGGTAGTTTGTCTTCATATCTCTAAAGCTGTTTTGAAGTAATATTTTAAGATGTGACAAAAATTGTTCAAGAAATTCGTAATAATTTAGTGCTGTTGCCTGTGTTTTCAGTTCCAACCATAAACAATTGTTTTAGAGTAAAGAAAGTTTATGTTAGCAGTCATTGCAATGAGCAGGCAATCTGCTGTAAAATATCTGCATGCAAAATACCATTCTGTAATTAGAGCTTCAAATTTGATATCCAAGGGCTACATAATACATTTGGTGCTGAAGAAAAAGACTAGAATTCTTGTACAAATTTCAGATACTTCATGATTGTTAGCAACTACAAGATAGATTCTACGACTGAATTTTTCTAGAAAAAGAATGATCAAGAATTAAGAGCCATGTAAAAATATACAAATTTTAAGGTAAAAAGAGTAGATCAATATTATACAAACACAGTATTAAAAAAAAATCTCCTATATTCATAATTAATAATATTTTTGCCAAGTAGTTACTTGTCTGGTCCAAAGGAACTCGTTAAGAAATAAGCATAGCATTCTCATTCAGCTTTCAACTTTTTAAAATTTTCTTCATTATTTGTTGCGCGTCTTTTTATGGGCATGATCCTGGCTTTCTGTAGCTTTTCTCTGAACTCTTCTCTTCTACATACAGCCAGAACTCAGGCTGTTGTGGCTGCAAACTGAATTATGCCTTCACAGCCCTGTATCTCACCAGTATTTGCAGACTTAGGTACATCATTTAGCTGCTAAGGATGTGTGCCACTGCAAAATGTACAACATATATTGAGGTCTATTCATTAGGGGGTAGATTAGCAAACACATTATAGAGACAGTTATTGTGGCTTGGCAGTCTGATAGTGAAGAAGTATCTTCAGTATCAGTATCTTACTTCAGAAGTAAAGGAAGTATCAAGAGAATGAATGGCTATCATGAATATTATATAGGCCCTTGTGAAGCCACTATTAAATTGTGGGTAAATTCAGGAGATTTATTGCATAGTTGAGTAGTCCTTTTTTTTTTTTTTTTTTTTTTTTGTCAAGCAAGTTTTAAATCTCCTAAAGTCCATGCAAGTACTGTACAAGCAATAATGACTCAAGCAGTGATTTAACAGACCTTTCCAAAGGATGCTCAACTCCTTTTTTTTATCGAAGTGTTTTGATGCTGAACTTGAAAAAGGAGACTTCCTAAATCACTGAGCCACTTCTTTGTCGCATAATTCTAATGTAAAGTAAGTGAACAAGACATTTGCTATGAAAAGTTTTTTGCTATTTTCTCAGTTTTGAAATGAGAATTTAAGTTTAAATTAAAGAAGGGGGGAACAATGGGAGATTTTGCAAATATCTATCTATATGCTGAATATACTCATAAGTAGTCAACTAGAGGAAAAACAATACAAAAATAAGGGTTTAATAACTAAATAATTAGATAGAGAAAAAAGGAGTGAAAGAATATATGCAAGACAGAGAAAGGAATGACCTCAGGATGGTCTTACTTAATGTATTAAATCAGGAAGACAGTTTCCTGAGAAGCTCCACCAAGAACTTAATAATTCTGAAAAATTAAAGGAAGTTTGTCTGCAAATTACTCAGTGTGAATCAAAATCAACTCTACTGACTTCCCACCAAAATTCACTTTTACTTACGCAAACATTATAAAAAAATAATGTCATATGGTTGACTACTTCAAAAAAATCTCTTTGCAATTTATTGTTGCAATTGGCTTAAATCAGAAAGATGGTGTGTGCAATTTTTTCCTTCTAAAGGAAGTACAGTAAGAGTTGCAAGAAAGCTCTGAAATTCATCCACTAGTCCCAGATTAATTAAGGGGCAAAATCAAATGCAGAATTTGAAAAATACTGTATTTGCAGGCTACTTTAGAACTGAATTGAACTTCTGGAAGTCCCTGAGGTGTCACTGAAAGAAGCATATTTGGATGATTTTGAGAAGCTTGCAAATACGTTCAAATTTAGGTGTTTACATCATATGAATGACTTATGAACACTTTTTTTCATATTTCAGAAGAATTGTTGAATAGTTTTAAAGAAATGTGGGTGGGTTTTCTGGCGATTACAATTTGATGCACAGGCAAATTCTACGGCCCAATGAATCCATAAAAATTTTAGAAATGTTCACATTTTTTCCTGTAAATTTTTCACAATTCATATTCTCTCTCTTTAACTAGAATATATTTTATTCATATTTAATAATCCATATTTACACTTATTCCTGATGTTATTCACATTCTTTTCCTGCAAAAACCCCAAACAATGCATATTGACCTGTATGTGACTGTTATTTACTAACCATCTTTTCACAGATTAGGATTTGTTATCAATTCTGAAATTTTATGATGAAAGTTGCCACAATAAATGTTTTAGCTATGCAGATGTCCTTACATAAATAAACATGTAAGTAGTTTGACTATTAACAACCGCACACCTTTTTATTATCAACTAACAAATCTTGATCTCATGCTATATGAAGTTATTAATTTATATAATTTTAAATCTTCATCAGTTAAGTTAAACCTATTTTTGCAAAGTCAGCATATTTTTGTGATTTTAAACATACACCATATCTGTCAACTAAGACTCCTGCATTAAACAGTGATAGAATTCTTCTTACATAACTGTTATGCTGTACTTCTTCTCTGCGTGTAGAGCTGCCAGTCTACATTCCACCACCCCCATAATATAATTGCCATTTAACTGTTTGTCTCTTTACTGTTTGTTCCAATTTTATGTAATAGGAACAGCAGGGGGCATTCAGAGCTTTAGATGCTAGCTATGGTTGGAGATGACGCTACTTCACTGCATTTTGAAACTGTAGAATGCAGTTTGATCAATTTACAATACACCATATAAAATCCATTATTTCATGTAAAATACATTTATGCATCATGAATGTCTCATTTATTTCTTTGTTCAGTCATTCATTGCTTTCACAAAAGTTTTTAGAAGAATTACTTTCACCTAGAATTTCAATAAGATAGATAAAAACAAAAATGTCTTACAAATTAGTTGCAATAATTTTTAAATCATGAACAAAATTATTTTCTTAAAATACAAACAATTACATCTTAATGTGATCCTTTAAAAAAAATAAAAAAACAACAACAAAAAACCTCACAACAAAAACAGAGAAAAAAAGTCTGACTTTTGTGCACTATTCGCTGTGGTGAAAAAGTGTAGTGAAAAACGGCTGTCCTTATCTCCAACTCTCAGAAGAAGAAGGAGAGAAGTAGTCCAGGATTTCTTACAAGCCACAGCTTTAGCTCCTGAGAGAAGTTACGAGAGCTTTGAGGAGTCACCTGCCTTAGAGAGCCTATTTGCAAATAAAGAAAAGCCTCAGAATCCTACAGGCTCATATGAATGCACAACAGGTGTTAGGGTGAGGATGCCTCTCAGGTGTTATTTGAGGATACGTGGGTGAGGTGGCTCTATAACAACACGACATTTTGCTTTTTCTGGGATACAGAGAATATTCTCCTGCCTAGAGTGCTAATTAGCAGGGGAAAGTAGGCGCCAGTAAAGTAGCCCACATGGAACACCAAGGAGGGTCAATGAGAGGTCAGAAAAACTCTGAGTTTAACTTCAAAGTTTAATATGATCAAGACTTCCCTAAAAGACATAAGATGCAACATTTCGTGTGATGATTGCTCACATTTTCTATTATAAGGTTTTTGGGTTAAATGCATACATGGGAGGACATCTGAGGACCTTTTTGGTCATACATCCTCCTCATCTGAGGACCTTTTTGGGGTCAGTGGGGTATAGAACTCTCAGCTGTTTCCCTGCTTATTAGCTCCAGTGATCAAACCAGATACAGCTCACCTAATCTAGTCTGACAATATTCTAGAAGTCTGGAGGTATATGTGGGATTGGGGAGAAGTAGGTTTGAATTTGCATATCTCTTTCTGATCTTACTGAAATATCTTTTTCACTCTCATCCTCTCTGAAGTTCCTACACAGCTTCCGGTATTCTGTCAGTAGAATATATGTAAGGTCTTAAAGCAAATGTGTGACACACAATTCAATAGTTGCTTTTTGTTTTGTTGCATAAATAAAACTGAAAAAACCTCTCCTTGACAAAAGGTAATCCTACAGTTCAACTGGTTTCATCCTCCATAAAACAGCTGATGAGAAAGTTGGAGAATTATGTTTACCCGAAACTGAAATCACAGAATGACAATTTTTGAGGGTTTTTTTTTTCTTGAATATGTCAGAGTATTACAGGATTTCCCAGAAGACAGTCACATGGACATATTTTTTTATTTTCCTATATTTCCTGCACTAATACTTGATATTCATATCCTAGTTACTGTATGGATTCCAATGGCTAGGTGTATAACCTCAGATATCATATTGATTACTCAAAGAATGGCATCTCACACTGGTTAGGTGTTTGTAATCTAGGTCTCACATTTCTTATCTTCTCACAGTTTGCCTTCTGGCTACACTAATGTAGGTACTAAGAGAAGAATTAATATGTTAGATTGCACTTGGCCATCTGAGGTGCTGTGGAGTGCCAGGTGGTACTGTACCTGGACTTCACCACCCACTCCACAAGGACCTGCAAATTCTGAGCACCCTCTGTCACACTCTCGGGCCTATGCAGATGTCTCAGTTACTGCAGGGCCTCAGAAAGTACTGCATTTCTATGTTTGGACACTTGAATCCTCCTTTTAGTCATCTGAATAGCCCTGTTGGCTCCTGTGATTACATAGACCAGACCTCTGTGGAACCAAAAGGTGCACACACAGGCAATATAAACATTATAGCTTAGGTCTGAATTAGGAGCTGAATCCCACCTTCACATTCCAACTCTCTGACTACCCTGACAAATGAAACTGTTTAATGGTTACTATCTGTATTTCACAGCCTACTTCCAGTTCTTAAGCAGCTCAGCCTAGATGGTGTCAAATTTTAATCAGCTTCTTTCTATTTCTAAATACTAATCCTATGAATGGACCATGTAAGAATATACAGCATAAAAACAGAAGGTGCACCGTATGTTTGACAGCAGAATGCAACATGGTTATAGTGCCCTTACACACTGTAATACTCTCCTAACTTTCCTTGGTCTTTTCTGTGTTCTTTCTGGTGCACATGCATCCATGCAGTCCATCTGGTTTGTCATTTACCTCTGCATATCTGATAATTTACAGTACTCTTAAATTATACCAAGGATATTAATTTTATCTGAAATACCTTCAGGAACTTAATATCTAATACAGTAAAAAACACACAAAGTCTGTGCAAATTTACAAGCATTCAGAAATGATGCGTAGTTAGAGTTTGTCTTCATGTGATTTTTCCAAAACAAACAGGGTTGTTTTTGAAAGCCAGGAAGGGTTTTCCATGCTTTTTAAATCTAATATCCTTTAGGTCAGTGCCTATCTGGAAGAAAGGTATCTGGTATGCTTATAATGGAAGATTTTAACATTCTTGGAGAAGAAATTACTGAAACAATGGAAAATAGACTTTTTTTAAAAACTCGTCTATAAATTGGTTAGACCTAAAGAATATGTGCTGGGTTTTTTTCTGATGATGCAAACAAGTATTTTTTATCACTTCACCTGTTCATTCACTCTGGAGTGTGATGGTCCATGATGGATGAGAATCTTCACAATATCTACATCTCCTCTCCAAGCAGCCAAGTGAATAGGAAAGTAACCTTTATTATCTGCTACATTAGTTGATGCTTCATACTGAAGTAATTTGAGAACTATATCCCTGGAAAACAGGAGGTAAATCTAAAAATCAACAGGAAGCTAATTTTATTACGTTTTTACATGAACATACATATTACCAATATTTTTATCCTGGAAAATAGGAAAAAAAACCCCAAACCTGTATTTCAAGTGAAACAGCTACAAAAAGTGAAGACCAATTTCTGAAAATGAAATAGATAGTAAAATATAGACAAAATTCTATTAATTGTAATGATTCTTACTTCTTATGAATACCATCAACAATATTATCATCAGATTTCTGAATGGGTTTCTTTCAACAGGATCACATGGCCACAGAATCATTTTTAGAATTTGCCGGTCCAGAACATGTGCATGTCCACCAAGGCACTAAAGGCACAGCAGTACTCTTTTCCCATCACTGCTGAATTCTGGAGGCAGGAGCATAGTCTGGATAACAAGAGGATAGTTTTATGGACACATTTCTAACCATAAGGCTTATGTAATCGTTTTTCCTCTTCTTTAAGGCATTACCTCAAAGATAGGAAACAATTTAATAATGATCTAGCTATATATATGAAATAGCTTATTTTATGTATAACTTCTACGAAATAACTGCTTCTATTTTCATGTCCCACTTTCAGCTGCCTTGTAGCAGTGAGGGGAAAATTGACTTCTAACCATTTTCATTCTCTTTATATTTCTTTCGGTAATTTTGGTGTAGTTTATCATACATTAAGTGAAAAATTAGCATAAGTTGGTTTATTGCATCCCTGATTTTTAAGCAGTCTCCTGTACTTAACTTCAAAAGCTTAACCTACAAATCAGCTGTGTGGCATGATAACATTACCAAGTATGCCAGAAATTAAATAAATTCTGTCTTATTGCTGCATTTGTACTCTCATAGCTTGACACAGTCAGGCCACATTGGTTATTAAGCTAAGAAAATCTATGATCCTGTGTGGGCAGTTCTGCGCACACTTTTTACAAATATGGAAACACTGACTTACCGATTTGGGTCAAAAAAACAGTGAGGGAAAGGAGCTCAACGTAGCCTATGTTATGACCAAAAATGACTATAAATCGACTGCAAATTAATACAGAAGATAAATCTAAGGCAATTACTCTTCCAACCTTGACAGAACTTTATTTACTTGCATACTGAAAGAAAAACGTGTTGAGTTATGAGGGAATATGTCTAGGTCAAAAGAAACTCCCACTTGGCTTCAAAAGATACTGGAGTCACCTCATTTAAGCTTTGAGAAAAATTTAAGCTGGATTTTGGTTACCCTTGACTAGGTGAAATACCATGACAACAGCCAAGAAAGAGCAGCTCCACTACAAAAATTTCTAGAAAAGTGACTCCTGAGGTAAATTTTTTAGTACACATAATGTTTTACAGACTTCTCATTGAATAATAGTTTTGCAGTAAATGGTCCAATGAGAGCTAGACATGCACAGCAGTTCCTTTGAAAGGAACATCAAACAAAGGAAGCATAAATTGAACTAAGTGGAAGAAAATCAGTAGAAAAGCCCTGCACATATAAAATCTATAGATGAAAACATACAGGAATTTTGGGGAAGAGTATATAGTGAGATTCAAGCTACAAAACAGAACATGCATCTCCTTCATCCTCCAAGAATGGCCTGACCTATCACACTTATCTAGGGTGAGTCTTTTTTAGTGCTTTGGCAGAACCTTTTCATTTTGTACAAATACATTTCAGAGAGGAGGAGACTGAAAGTCCTTAGCCCAGTGGGCTTTACTGGGCTGAGTGAAATTACTTAGGGACACTGAGATTCAGTGCCCGCCCCAGATATGATTTAATTACTTATATAAAGCAGAATACTTTCCCAAGGAAAGAAAATGATCCCAGAATAACCAAGGAGGAGGGAATTCATCACATACAGTGATCAAGCAAGGATTTGAACAACGGTAACCAACAAGTATCCTAGCCGCAAATTATGTTCCTACTTATCTTGAAAAACTTTGAAATCTCTCAGCTTCAACCTAGTGTAAAGTGGGAAAAATTAAAATCACAGAAGTTTTTAAAGGAATCTCTTAAGTGGGAAGATTCTTGTGTCAAACGCCTGTATGTCATTTTGATTCTGAATATCAAGTTTGAAAACTCAAATAGAGTGTAAAGTAATTTATTTGTTATTTGTGATGACTAACAAAATTAGGAAATTTTGTCTCCAGCTG
Organism: Sylvia atricapilla; assembly: GCF_009819655.1. NCBI lineage: Eukaryota > Metazoa > Chordata > Aves > Passeriformes > Sylviidae > Sylvia > Sylvia atricapilla. Next base: position 46,210,669 of record NC_089144.1, read on the forward strand.
TCTGTCCAATTTTCTTGCAGGCCATGCTACCACTGCAGCAGATCAGTATAATGGCTTGGATAACAGCTCCTGAAACCCTCATGATTTATCACAAAACACCTCATGAGGTATTTCAGTTCACTTTAATATAACAAGGTATAATTGTGATGTCAGTTACCGCTATGAGTGAGTGTAAGGGGTCATAGCAGCCAACACTGGACTTTTCAAAGGCAGTTATATCTGTTGCTGTACATAAGTCCACATTTTTAAGTCCTCCCTGACCTCAGAAAAAGTTTGGTCAATATTGTGTCTGAAATCATCATTTGGCTTTTGTATGTTTTGGGATTTTATAGTTTATATTGCTAGGATTCACTTGAAACCTCTGATCGTTTCAGTGTTTATACAGCAATATTTTTAACTTTCTGTGTAACTATTATTTTATTGCCATTATTAAATATAGCAAACCCAGTTTTCATCTATTTAAAACCAGCAATCTTTGCAAGCCAATGCTTGGGGTTTGGTCAGTAAAAAAATTAGCAACAGCACAAGAAACTATCCATAAATCATGAACAAAAATGCTGAGTTTAATAGACCATATTAAGAATGTAGACCTAATTTCATGGAAATAAAAATATATTAATGATGATTCTGAACCTTCCTACACAGGTAAAGCACAGGAAAAGGCACAGTATCTAGTTCAAGAGTTTACTTTATATATTTATTTAGACAGAATATCCCATATTCATCAAAAGATTAATCCATCTTAAAGCAAACAGGCTATAATACAATTGAAGATTCATCCTAAAGTTTTAATTTTTCCATAGAAGGATGCAAAATTGTGCAATGAATAAACTAAACACATAATAATGATATATTCATGTGTTATTTTATGAACAGTCCAATATCACATTAAAATTCATGTAAATCACTCAATTTCAACTGGGTTTTGATCAATTCCTTATCTCCCACAGAGGAGTTAACCCAAGCTATATTTTAGTGAAAATATCCTCTTTTTTCCTGCTTTCAAGTGTATAATTACTAAATATTCTTTGTATGTTACTTTTGTTTTGATAATGATTAACCTATAATGTTCTTTCACAAAATTACTTCCTGAAATGTTCACACTCTCTAGATATACACACAGAAATATAACACAATATTTTATACTGCAATTTCCCAGTTGTGAAAAAGCACTAGATCCATGACTAGCAGTAACAATGCTAAATTTCCCCAAAACCAAGGAAGAATTTGGAAGAAGCAGTATGAAATCAATAGCTTTTAAATTATGTTTTCCATTTGTCATTACTACTTGTTGATATTGATGACAGTGTCAAAACATCTTATATTAATATATTCCACTGGAAAGAAGGCTCTTTTAATAAGGCAAGGTTTGACAATTTTTGGTACAAATCTCAGAACTATGTTATATTTTCTTGCATTATACAATTAAATACCATTCTACATAAAAACTAAATGTGGGCACTTACTTGTGTCCATTTAAAGCTGCATGATGTAAAGCAGTATAACCTGAACTGTCAGTGCAGTTTATATTTGGTCCTCGCCAGATGCTGCAAATAAAGCAAAATTGTGATGTTAATTTTTTGGCTTGGTAAGTACAGAAGTGTCAGAAATTTGATCTACAAATAATCTAAAGATCTCTGCAACAAGTGTGATTAAACTTTAAGAGATTAATTACCTTGAAGAAAACTTAAAATAGCAAACGTCATCTTGATATCAATATAATTTATTTATAAAAATAATTTTACACATCCATCTATATAAGAGTCATGAACTTTATGTAGGGCAGACTCAAAGACTAATGACAGAATAGTCATTTCAATTAGATCTGTTCTTCCTCTATTACTCTGGTAATTACACTGAGGTCATTGTCTGATTTTGTACTACTTTTCCACAAGTATGTACTCATTGTCTTTAGGTCAGTTATTCTAGACTCAAACAAACATCAGATTAGTAAGAACCAATTATATTGTTTAAAGAGGCAGGAAATTTATTCTTTTTACTTAACTTGATATTTTAGCTCCCACTTTAGCTGATTATATTTTTAAAATAAATTAAATATAAATGTAAAAATAAGTTAATTGAATTATGTTTTGTTATCTTTTTGTATTTTACAGTCAAATTCATTGCATGTCCTGTTTAACCAGTTTCATGATCTATTACAGACGCTTCAAAAAACAGTAAAGGACATATTTTGTTTCAAACTAGAAAACATGGCTGCTAATCTACCAAACACAGCAACAAACCCAAGTCCTGGAAATTGGATTACAGAGGTGTATTGAGAACCAGCAGGCCTTTTAGTCTAACTGACTGCGTTGGAAACCGATTGTATCTTTTACAGAAGCAATTTACTCTTCTCTAATAGTTTTCAATCATTGGTATTAAAACTTCCAGAACACAAAATTATGAGTCTTGAATTACAGTCTGTTTTCTTTAGTTTCTAATACAGTGCTAAGCTGTCATTGGCAAGCCATATTTCCCTTCACTTCATATATTAGAATCAAGTGCTGTAGTTTAAAGAAAATAGTTGGAAGATAATAGGTAAAAAGAATTTTTCATACTGACATTTTTTATTATCTACATCAGCAAAATGAAATGCTTAACATACGATTTTTAAGATTTACTACTGAATCAGTATTTTATTACCTATAAAACAGAATATATATATATATGTACATATATATATATGCACACTAGGAAATACTAATGTAGACTGGTCTCTTTCATTGTGTGTATTTGAATGATTCATTAGCTCATAAATTTAAGCAGTTGTTTTCCCACAAGTAATACAATGTGCATACAGAATTATTTGTGTGAAACATTGTGTTCTGTCATGCAGTGAGAAGAATTATACATAATGCTGGGTACCTCACCTCTCCCTGTAATTTAATTTCCTGGAAGAACAGGATTGAATAATTTTTCTTACTGCAAATCAGGAAAAAAAAAAAAAAAAAAAAAGGTAACTTTTTAAAAAAATCTGCTCAGACATCTACAGATGTTCTTCAGATGTTCTTTTCTACAGAAGGCAACTTTCAGATAAGAAAAGTCACTATAATCTTTTCAGTTAAAGGAAATTATTTTAACTTCATGGGATAGTAAAAACTGAGTCCTTGAACTGGTAAGTCCTCTGTAATAGACAGATATTATTTATATGGCAAAGACAATCTGTCTATCTATTAGAAGGAAAGAAGTCCTTATGTACTGATAAGATAGAACCTCTCATACTTTTGCATGGTGTTTATCAATTATTGTCTTATTTATTGAATTACATTTTCATCCTTTGGTATATACCACCTTATAGGAGAATAAAAAAACCAAGAAGTGATATAGAAAGTAAGATTTTAAATATAAAAAAAAAAAAACACCAAAAAAACACAAACCGCTACCAACCAGAACATAATTTACTCGGTTTTGATAGCTCGCTTGCTTTGACTTAGAGCTCTTGGGATTCATCTGTTGGTTGTTTTTTCAAAATGCAAGGATCCAAGACTTCATACACTGTTCATGATGTGCTAGGCACCATGAATAAAATTTTAAAAAAATTAAAGTAAAACAAAAACTCACACCAAAACTCCATAAAATAATCCCCCATTTGTTCTCCTCTAATTTTCTTCTTTAATCTACTTACTAATTAAAACAGTGTTGTACTTCTTGACTCTAGTCTTAGGAAATATTTTTCGACTGAAACTATACTGATTTAAAACAACCAAAAAAAAACTTTCTGAAACTTAATAAAGAGTACATAAATGCACCTATGTGAAACTCCTCAGGTCATGCAGGTTGGGAGGCAGAGAGGCAAAGGACAAAATGAGTAAATTTACAATGAGTAAATGCTCATGTCTCAGAGACACAAGACAGGATGGACAGACTAATCACTGTCAGCTCCCAAAGGGTACACAAAGACATGCTCAAAATCACAGTGTGGTTATCAAACTACAGAAAACAGCAAACACAAGGAGGAATCAGCTGCAGGCAGCACCCTTCCCTTGGGCTAGTGCAGAAATCCTCTTGGAGGATGTCTTGCATTGCGACACTATTGCAACATTATTTCCTACAAAACCAATGCGGGTAGGTCCAGTATATACACAGGATATTTATGCTTTGATAACTGAGAATCAAATTCAAAGTGGAGAATCTGAATACAAATTCTTACATCCTAAAACTCCCAGCTTCAGCTAAAGCTCTTCTCTTGTGATTAGAATATAGCAGGGCAAAATTCCACTCATATATAACCTCCTTCATATATAAACTGACTTGAAACAAAAGTGGAGTAGAGATTGAGGAAAGATCTAAATACCCCTTCTTTAGCATCATAACGATAGGTGAAGAATCATTAAACATATAGATTTATCTGTGTATTTAAACATCTGTGAAAGCAACACTAAGGAGAATCTGGCAGAAAACAAATACCATTCCATGTCCAGAAAAGAATATTTGCTGATAGAAATTTAACGGTTCTTCAGAATACTGTTAATATTGAATGTTCTCAAAAATATATTTCTTATTGTACTTTGACACAGTCAATAATCAAACTTCTTAACGTGGCATGCATTACTAAGTTAGGAATCTGTTTTCCTATGTACATCAGTAAGTTAAAACTTTCCTATTACTTAATGAATTTGAGGAAAGTAATTGAACCTACTTTTTGTGCAAAATAAGTAGTTTTCATTCAACGATGAATTAAAACATGCTTATCATTAGTTTCTTCCATTACATCTTGCCAAAGTTAGGCACAAATAAATAGAAGTCTGTTATACTATTTACATTACTGCTGAAAGCAGAAAGATCTCCTTCTTACTGTCTGCTGTCACTGTGGACAAAGTATATTGACCTCATGAAGTGATGTCAAATATTAATTGAAAATACTCTTTATTTGCTCAGAAAATTGCTATTGGCTTTATTTTTTTTAATGTGCTTAAATAGTTACATATAAAGAGTAATATTTCAAAAGAAATATGAAAATGACAAATAAAAATATGGTTATTTGGTTGATTTCTTATTTTGATATGCATTTTGGAAAGAAATAATTGTGAAATGGCTGTTGTTACATACAAATTAACAGAAAAGCAAGGAAATAAAAGCTTTTTCCAGCTAACAACTCTAACCCTACCTCCTAACCCTAACCTTAACCCTTAACCCTGAGCATGTATGAGGGCCAGACTGCCTTCACTGGAGTGAAATAATGGGTTAGTGGGAATGTATGTCAGTCTGACCAGGAAATGGAGCAAATGAAGGTCTGCATAGCAGAAACTGGAGGGAGACCTTGGATCAGAAGACCCACATGTGTCCATGGAGGTTGCAGCTGTAGTGTGGGTGTGTGAGACAATGTGTCATTGCTAATGAAGACCAAGCTGATCAGTCAGCAAAGTAAGTGAAGTAGTCTGGGAGCCAGTTGAGTGGCTGTATGTCTCTGAGGTTAGGACTGTGCAAGGAGGTGATGTCTTGTGAGACCAGGGAGAAGGTTAAATTTTGCAGAACAAAAGATGACCAGGAGGCTTCTGCAGTTTTACTAAGTATTTTGGGGGGTAGCCAACTTTTAACATCTGTGTTAAAAATACTAGAGAAACCAGTATGGTTGACACAGACCACTGGGAGGCATGTCCTACAGCTCTACAGATTGGACAGTCTGTACATGCCTAACTACATGCAAATTTAGGTTTACCCAGTTTGGGAAAGAATATACCTAGAAAAAGATGTTGATGAGCACTCAGTGTCTCCAATTAAGTACTCTGTGTGGTAAAATCTAAATAAACTAAACCTGAACAGAAGTCACATGTAGTATTTCAACTGAGTTAGAACTCTATTTACTTGAAGCTGCAATCAATTTCCCTTGAGGGTATGTGGTTTTATTTTAATAGTTACATCACTTTAAATGTTATAAAAAATCAGTTAATATGCAAAAACCAAAAGGAGAAACACATTGACTTCAGGATGATGTCACATAAAGAACAGAAAATCAATTAGTTATGCTTTATTCAAAAGATCTGTCATATATAAGGTAACTTTGTGTTTGACCTTTATCTAACCAGTCTGGCTTCATCATTCCTTATGGACTACTCATCTAGAAGTACACTGGCTGAGTATACTGCATAATACTGTGACTATACTCAGAAAGCAAAATGTTCCTGACTAGTACTGGTTAGCTTTTACAGTCAAGACCAATTTGCCTGGAGTGGCTAAAAGAGAGAAAGCCTTCATCAGTTATGACAGAAGGGTTCTTCTGTATTCCACTTGTCTATAGGGACAAGCTGGGGTTTTGCTTAGTCCACAGAGAATCATAGTAACTCCAGCTTGTCAATGATGAGTCAGACAGGTCTTTGGATTCAGTCCAAAGTTCTGTCCTTGAAAATCCAGTCATTCTGACAGGAAAAAACATTACCTCTCATTTGGCATCATCCTGCAGAAGAATGCTGTAAGAACAAGTAATGAATTATGAAAATACATAGTCCAAAACCAGACCAGCAGGCAGTACCTTTAATAAGTAAAATCATTCATATTTAAGCAATGTGATCATGTTCTAAAACCATTGCCAATGGTAAATCCATGTATGATTTTAGGTGATCCGAGCAATATGAAAAAATACCACACAGCTAATGCTGAAGATCAGTGCATCAGATTAATTGTTCCAATAAAGTGAAACTCCACACCCATTGTATCATGGGCTCCTTAACATGTATGAGGTAGCTGGGCTGTATGTATTTGTTATGAATCAGACCTATGCATTTCGTATAAGATCTATAGATTGATCAAGATTAACAAGGAACACACCTCACTGTGTTATTTAGTATTAGGCCATATAATAGAGAAAGGCTAATTGCTTTGGCCGTATCTTTTTTCAGTGTGAATACAATACTTATGGGTATATTCATACATTAAACTCCCTTCATAAATAAATACTGGGTTCTTTCAACGCTTTTCAGACCACTAATACTTAGTTAAATTACATAAACAATCATTATTTTTCTATAAGCACAACAGAGATCAATCTTCTGAGGGGTTGTAGAAACTCTTGCATATCTCATGATTCTAGGTACATCAAACACTCACTCACGAGTTGGTTGAGAGAGGGGATTGTCCCATTCTACTTCGTATTATCGCGGCCTCACCTCAAGCGCTCTGTGAAGGTTTGGATGCCACAATGTAAGAATGATACAAAGCTATTAGAGAGCAACCAAAGGAGAGCTACAATGATGGTGAGGGGCCTTGAGGGGAAGCTGTATGAGGAGCAGCTGAGGACACGTGGTCTGTTCAGTCTGGAGGAGACCTGAGGAGAGACCTCACTGCAGTTACAACTTCCTCATGATGGGAAGAGGAGAGGCAAACACTGATCTATTCTCTGTGGTGACCAGAGACAGGACACGAGGGAATGGCCTCAAGCTGTGTCAGGGGAGGTTCAGGTTGGATATTAGAAAAAGGTTCTTCACCCAGAGGGTGACTGGGCACTAGGACAGGCTCCCCAGGGCAGTGGTCACAGCACCAGCCTGAGAGAGCTCAAGGAGCATCTGTACAATTCTCTCAGGCACAGGGTGTGACTCTTGGGGATGGTGCTGTGCAGGCCAGGAGTTGGACGTGATGGCCCTGTGGGTCCCTTCCAACCCAGCATATTCTATGACTTTTTGATTGCATACACTTATGTGACTATATTCATGAATGCTGAGGTATAGTATATACACCATTATTTTCTTTTGAAGAACAGAGCATATTCTCAGAAAGACCATTCTGACTCCATCTTTTGTAAAAATTAGCTAACATTAAAATAATTTTTTTAAAAGCCACTCTAACATTACTTTTATCAGAAATAAACTGAAACAAAGTTCTATTTCTCTTTCTTTCAAGAATACAGATACAATGACATATTTTTTCAGGAAAGATATTCCCTTAGCCCTTCTGTTTTATAATTCAACTGACCTTGAATCTTTAATAAGAAAAGAGAGTTTTTTCCACAATTAATTTTTGGAGGTCCAACACAGTATTCCCATCCATCATAAATTCATGGTGTTTGCAATTTTAGACGCATTCTTATCACAGAGGCAAAGTCAATATTTACTAGGAAAGGAGATTTTTAAACCTCTAAATGATTAATCCTGGAACACATTTGTTAAAGTGGAATAAAAATTTTTGAAGCCCTGGCAGTGGAAGCAGCAAACAAAAGTAACAATTTGCTTCAAAGATACTTGAATATGGATGCTGTTAGATCTATGACCTCAATCCAGTACTAAAGATTGTTCATCTTAGAAACCAACCTGAGATGAGACTCTTTGTTATAGCTGTAGGACACACAGAACAGAGCTTGCTATATATAGAGTCTGCAATTCAGCTGGCTTTAATACCTTGTCCTTCCTCATCTGAGTTTCCTCAAAAGTAGAATAATTCTTTCAGACACTAGCAAAATAGACACAAAAAGAAATGCATGATTCCATTTCCTCTTGATTCTTGAAGGCCATCTCACACCTCATTCTCAATTTATGCTGAGATTTGAAAATGAGATTCAGAAATTAATTATAGCAACATTAATCCCTGCATACATGTAATCAATCCCTCACTATGCTGACATATGAAAATGTAACAAATGTGAGACTCTCACTTCTTGTGTTTGCATCCGCATGATATTAAATCAGTTATCCACATCAATGATTTCCCATATTCTGAATTCAAAGCTTCCATATCTTCATCTCATAGCAGCAGCAAAAACGTCCAACCCTTTTGGACAACCTGTCATAACCTTAGCCTAAACTCAGAAACGTGAAAGAATGAAATTAATATGAAAAATATGAATCCTGAGATATTAAGGCTCTTGAAGTCTATGAATGACCAATAATATATGTAGAATACATAACATTTGTGCTTTCCAGTAGAGTATTTCCTCAGTTATTCATACTCCAAGCAGACAGTAAGCAAGGCAGAGAACATCAGAAGCCTGCAATAGTATATTTTTGCAAGGTATAAGGTAATTAAAAGTAATCTTGATCAAAATTAATTTAAAACAGTACTAAAACTCTTTTCTGTTGTTCTGGGGTGACTTTGTAGTGCTGAATTGTATAACTTAAACTTTATGTATATGTTTAATAACAGATATTGTTTGGAGAAACATCATTTCAAATCAGAGGTACTCTTATTCAATTTGCTACTCCATGCTACCATGGAGTATCTGCATGTTGACTGCCTCCATCCAAGTGCTAACACTCATTCTTTCCATCAGCTTTGTATTAACTTCGTTAACAAGGACACAGCTTAGGAAAGACATACAAAATATAAAGACAGATATGACAAATACATTATAGAATTGATAGGCCCTGCATAGAAAAAAAAATTAGTACCTGTTCAGATTACATCAACATTTCTTTCTTCTCCTAAATTGATTATCAAGTAAAATAAGGAAGTCAGTCAGGGTGAAATTAGCTACTACATTATGTACGACTGGGTAAAACCAATCCACTGATCGAGTATTTTCAGAGCCTTGAAGATTGTTCTTTATCAGACATACTGCAAACCTCAAATGGAATCTTTGTAACAGCTAATCTTTAATACATAGAGCTATTATAATTAGAAATGTTTGAATGTTTTTGGCATAACATAGAAAACCTGAATAAGAACGATATCTGATGAAACTATTGCATAGTACAAAATTACTAAATCAGATAATGTTAATTACTAAGGACAGTTTGAGCATAAATTCTCTATCCTATGCTCTAGCTAACTGGAACAGTAGGACAGAAAAAAGCTTTCCAAAAATAAAAACATAGAATTGATGCCTTTATTTCTTCTGTCAGCAATGTGTCATATTTGAAATAAATATTATCAAAACAGAAGGATGCTACTCAGCACACATTTCATTTGCTGTGCTTTGCCAACAGAGGTCAGAATTACCTCAGCAGCATCCAAAGCATTACTATGATCATTATTACATAGAAGTAATAATACTTTTATTACCACAAAATTACTTTCACAAAGACAAATTACATCCTTTAACCAGACCTGTCACAACAACATACTACAAAGGTATTTCAAAGCTTTTGGATATGTAACAACAATGTCACCACTTAAAATCTCCTGAACACTGTTACTGAAATAACTACAAAGGTCATATCCATCACTTGACTGACAAAGTATTTGGTAAGATCTGCTAGCAATCATATGGATCACTCAGAAAAAATCAATTCATCCAACATGAACAAAATCATTTATGACACAGCTTAGAAGGCAAAATATAATTACAGAGAAAATATTCAGTAAATTTTCAGTCTATTTATGTTAGAATTCTCTACCTAAATCCATTAGAAGTTATTGTTTCTACTCTATTTAAAAGCCTTATTAAATGTGGAAATGAAATCCAAAACTAAGAGGTTTAAAGGACACAGAAGCTTCTACTATAAAGGAAGATTTGGCTGATGTAGAATTTCAAACATCTCAAAAAGAACAATAACCCATTATTTCCAGATGTAACTAAAGTGAACACTGTATTTTATAATTTTCTAAAAACCAATTACACATCGAGGAAAAAAATATTCTTTGCACCTCAGTTTTACTGTGGAATGTTTTCTAAAAAATGAAGACCCACTTCTTAAGTATTACAAGTGCTCCATAGAATCGCAACTCTGTGGATCATGAACTTTTCAGCAATATTAAAATAAAAATGCTAAATTAGGGGGAATAAAGAATTATCTTTCAGCATCTTTCTGCTCCTTTAAATTGAACTGATCAGATACCTCACAAAATCTGTTCTGGCAAATACATTTTTGTAAAATATATTACAACAATCAGCCATAACAGCAATAATTTAATGTCTTTTCTGAACTGCCTGTTTGGTAAGAGAACCCAAATTTGTGTGCAAATATTCCTCCTAATATTATAGATTAAAAAAGAAAAAAAAAAAAAAAAGCATTTCAGGAGAGATCCCAGTTCTGCAGTAAGACACCATGCAAAATGATTCATCACAACTCTCCCTCTCTAATCTACTATCAGCACTATGGTATCTGAAGGACTTATGGAACAATTACTGGTATTTTTTCAGCTGTGTTTAATTCAAGTAATGTTCCTAAATCTTTATAGAGTGCATCAGGAAAAAAACCCCCAACTAAATACCTTAGGTACTAAACTAAATGTATCATGCAAGGCTTGGCTGGCCTATAACAAAAAGAACAAAAAAGAAAGGCAATGATACATCAAAAAAGGTTATGAAATGAGTGTGTGGATGGCAGATTCCATCCTACTTTCCTTTATTATACATGCAAATTTTTTTTTCCATTGAACATTTGCAGAGAGGAAGGGAACCTTTTTTGCGAAATTTCCAGAAAGCTGTAGGGTTTTAGAAAATTATGGAGATTGGAAGGCCTCTGACATACACATGGGCTAGATTCTCTAGAAGCTACTCAGTATTACATTGAAAGAATCCAGAAACAAAACCCCCTGAAAAACAGACCCTGGCTGAATTTACCTTATTCTGAATACACTTTAAATTTCAATTATCTTTAATCTTGGAAAGGAAGATCTTTTACTAAATATCATTCTAAGGTCACTTTTAACAAGTAGATTTGACCATTAGTTCAATCTCAGCAGTCAGGTTTTTCAGATGAAGTCATCATTTCACCAAAGGAGGCACAACTGGATTTCACACAGTGAGAAGAGGGACATTTTCCCCCAGGTGCTGAAGCCTGACTAAAACAACTCTTGTCATATCTGGAGTCACACTAGAAAATCCATATATATATATATATCCTTCTAGTGGAATTAAATTTTAAAAGTGGCCAAGGCTCAGCTAGTTTGTAGTTCATGGCTGGCCCCCCATGGTCCCACCACCCAGGCAAAGAAGCCCATACAGATGTGTCTGACACAGCTTAAGTTAGCACAATCCAAGGAACATTTCTTTCCTAGGGTGAGGGGGTTGTAGTAAAAGGTAAATGTTTAAAAATTATCTAGTTACTGGAATGCCCATCTCTTCTGGATTTTCAAGAAGCCACCTGAAACGAAAGTGCAGGTAATCTGCAGGTGATCTGCAAAGTGATCTGAGGGCACTTGGAATCTTAAAAGGCATGAGAGCCCAACCAAAATTTATATGAAAGACCTGCATTGATGGCACACGATTTGAAAAACACACAGCACAGCATTACTCCTGTAATGCTGATAACTGAGGCACTGAATTAATTGGGGGTACATTATTAACATAAAGATTCCATACAGCCAAGATTCCATGCAGACTTTGATCATGCCAGTTCAGAGTAGACTGAATGCACAGAGGATCTGTAAATATTTTCTATAAATGCATAATCAAATAGGCTAGAAGGTTAATTTCTCCTTGGGCATGGAAACAGAATACCAAGATGCAATTTATGATTGCAGAAATTCTAAAACTATACCAAATCTACAGCAAACAAAACAGAAACAAAATTTATGACCTTTTGTTGTAAAACAAAAAACTTTTACAGCTCAGCCAATGAAGGAATAGATTCTCATTACAGTGAAATACAAACTTTAATATAGGTGATCATATAGTTCTGCCACATAGAAGACAAAACTTTAGGAGCAGTCTAGGGCTAGAAATCATTTCAGAACAGCTCGGAGATTTTTTTAAATGGCAAGATGAACTTTACAGCTTCAGTTTTGTACTCATCACAGATACAAAAATCTTCACATAGAGGTATATTGGTACAAGATTGTACTTTTAATTTTACAAACAGAAACTAGTTTTTGGCTTTCCTACATCGAGTCCCTCTGAACAACCTAAAATCCCTAATAGATTCTCCGGACAATCATGTTTAGGCAGTAGATTCTTATGTACTTCTCTTCCATGTAACAGAGGCACAAGTGTTTCAGTCCTCATTTACAAAATAGCAGTGGACAGTCTGGGATCTAGAAAGTTTTATATACTGTTGAGATCAAAGCACAATCGATATCATTAAAAATATCTGTCCCTGCTTAGCTCCCAGAAAATATGTCATGGGCTGTATGCAGGTTAGGACTCTCCATTCTGCCAGACCCTGCATGCCATGTCAGTTCTCCTGTCACTTCAAGTCTGAACCATTTAGGAACTCAGACTGCACCAGCAAGAGTAAACCAAACATGTTTGGAACTGTTTCCTGGCACTGAGGTCATACTGGCATAGAATGCTCCACAGCTACACTACTCAAACCTTCTAAGCAGGATAACTGCATCCAGATTGCCTATCAGGCCCTAGGCACATACTAATTCTTCAGCTGTGCCTGATAGCTCTTTACTTGGGAGAATGCCACATGGCACCTTCCAGCACCCAGAAACGTTCCCAGGCACGTTAAAGTTAGATGCAGCCTCACATCCCTGTCACAAATTTGGCAGAAGCCTGTCTCTCACCAGCAGCATCTATCAGCTTAGAGGAGGCAAGAGCATCACTGTTTTGAGTTTGGGTCCAGACAGATCATGATGAGCCTTTGTTCCCTGGTTCATGTTTCTGCTTTATGCCTTTGATTCTCTCAGCAAAGGGCATAGAAGAAAGAAGTGGCGGTACACTGACCCAAATTCATTTCTTTAGCTCCTTGCTTGACTGCTTGATGCCATGAAAGAGGATAAGGGGGAGGAATGTTGAAGATCTGAATATCCGAAACAATACACCACTGTTGTTAACTTCTTTTCTTCTTTTCTCCTCCTACACATGCACAGTCATATTGAGGGAAATTTCTAGCAGCACGTCCATAATGGCATAGCATACCTGCCAACCAGTCCAGGAGTTTCATTCTGGTAAAAACTTAAGAAAGGAATCCTTGATGGACTCAGAATGAACTTTCTCCAGGAAAAAAATGCTAATGGCTACAGCAGCATGAATCTCTTCAACTTTTTAGCAGAAAGAACACTTACCAAAAAGCAGACTTTTTTTGGTTCAAAAAAGCAAAGATAGGCATAGATATGAAAATCCTTCACACCAAAAATGTCTACATTTAAGTTTTATACAGGGACTCAGGAAGAAACTTCAAATTGTATAGAAGAAAGCCAGAAGTGACAGGGTAGGAAAAAAGAATTAATCCTACCAATACAAAACAAGCTGAAATTAAAGACAGCCAAAACCTTACTAAACTGACATATTTCTCACTTCTGATTTCCCAGTCATCACAAATCAAGGAGAAAGAAGCCTTCTTAGGTGAGAGGAACCTAATTAAACATTGGAAATTTGTCCCACTTATCAGAGATATTATTTTCCATAATTAATTAGCTGGTCTCTCCAGAAGGAAGAACAAGTTTCTATCTTGTGAGAACAGGTCAAGGATGAAAGTGAGAGTTGGATATCCATACGCATGATGAAGAATATGCTCGAACTAGGAACTTCCATAGTGCAAATCTGTCACACTGTCTCTGAAAATCCCTTAAGAATGGAAAAGAAAGTATAAATCAGGAAATTTAAACAGAGGAGAAACAAACTCCAGTGCCTCATGACAGTTGAAGTAGGGTAGGAGACACATTCTACTGATCTCTGAGACAAAGTTTCAGCTTCTGGAAGGCTGAGGTAATAAAATCAAACTACAGAATACTGTCTTAATTCTCCCACTCACAGTTCAAGCCTATGGTAGGTCAAATTGTTTGATAGTGTATTCAGAGTTTCTCAGAACTGAAATATTTAACTGAATATAGTGATCTGAATGATTAGCCAGTTTCTAGCATGGCATAGAGAACTTCGTATCACTTTCTTTATGGATCACATGGTGGCAGAGCTACATTTCCACACGTAATAATCTCAGTGAGGCTAAAAAGGTTCTCTAGTCCTCCTGAGCATAGGCAGCTGTCACTGAAGATACTTGAAGTCACAAAGAGCCCGAACTACAGGTATATATACTGGAAATATTCATAACCAATTTTAAGTTAAATTTCCCGCAGATAAATCACATTATGGAAAAAAACTCATACAAACCAAGAGATATAAATGACCTCTGTCGATTTAAAGATAAAATAGCATTGAATTTTATCATTTGAACTATTCTTCAAGCTCAAGATGGCCCTTTCTTCTTTGAAATTTAGCTGGTTTACCATTTCAAATATAGCTGGGTTACCATCGGTTTCTTATGCAATAAAAAAGGAACTGATTTCTTGGCCACTGTCACACAAAGTTGAAGGAAAATTGGAATGGCTCTGTACAGCTATAGGGCTGATAGGAGTGGCCTAAGCAAATGTTTTAACTAATGCCAGTACAAACTAAAACACATATAAAAACTAAATGCAATTAGTATTGTTTATTAGAAATAAACTAAATAAAACAAAAGAAAAAGGAAGAAAGCAATCAAAATTCAGTTTATTTGAATTGAGCTCCTACCAGTAGCATCCAGCAATTACAACCATTAAAAAAATCACAAAGGTTTGCTAGCAGGCTGTAGTGCCTTGTTTACTTGTACATGGTGGGTGAAGTGAATTACAGGCACTGCAGATCAAGGAGTTCTAATTTCAGCTGCATGGTGTGCAGGAATCAATCAACCACAGACTTGTGGTCAACCACAAGATTAAAAATAAGGAGGAGAACTTGAGTTAGTTATACTATAAAAGTAGTATTATTTTTTTATTCTTCATTTACTATTTCTAGTGATGTGGTTCACTGTGAAGTAAAAGGAATATATAGTTCTAAACTCAGACTCCAACCCATGGACCGCAAATGAAATATAAAGGAAGAACAATAATCCATATGTATACAATCCACAGTTAGAAACTATCTCTTAGCACACTGTAAAATGTAACTTTATTTTAAATTGAAATAATTTTAAATATGGTTTTTGCAATAAGCAAAGACAGACATCTGCAAACAGGATAAACTCAATTCCTAAATGCTCCTCCACATACTGTGGAGGATTTTCTAAAGAAGTATGTGCATATGCTATGATTATTCACTTCTTCCCAAGGCCATTTCCATTTTTTGGAAACTACTTTCACACTTAGACACTGAGCTACATCAAGCGGAACTCATATTTGTAACCTATCTGAGGAAGAATGTTTCATATTCTCCAAAAGACAATATGTGGACTTTACCCTTACAAAGGTGATCAATTAGTCTTACTATCCTGAACCCAATCTAAGCACTGAGCGAGTAGAATATTATACCAAAGTCAACATAGTTACTATCAAATCATCATCAATATTTCAGCATTGTAAAGACCGCAGCATAAAATTAGGTTTTACTACGACATTTGGTACTATACTATGAAACATAAATTATGCATGAAATATTTTGAAGTCAAATGAGAGAAGTTACTTTGTCAATAATTCAGGCAATAAAAAAACAGCAATTCCCCATGTTTTAAGTGTTTTCAACAGTATTTGATTCTATGTTTTATTGGTTCTATTGCTATTCCTTTATTCTTGTAGTTAAGATGAAAACATAAAATGAGGGGAAGTTATAGCTGTATAATACATGAATAAAACAGTGATTTTTTTCCTGATATTTTCCTGAATTCTTTTTATGTAAGGGTATAAAGTTTCTTTAAATAAAACTATCTTTTCAGGATAAAACTAATCAAAAGAAAAACATTTGACAAACTTAATTCCAAACTATCAGCATAATTACTTCACAATTGTTACTGAAAGAAAAAAAAATATTTAACTTCCAAAACTAAGAGACTGGAGTATCTTTTAAGAGTAGAAGCTGAGTCTTATAGTACTGTTTAGGCTAGAGAAGGCTTGGGGAGGATCTCACAGTAAGTATACAACGGGAGGGTGTAGAGAAGGCAAAGCCACACTCTTCTTAGAGGTGCCCTGTGGCAGGACAAGAGCCAACAGACATGAAGTTCAACACATGAAACTCCACCCAGAAATATGACAAGACTTTTTTACTGTAAAGGTTATGGAACACTTCAGTGGGACACCCCAAGATGAAGAGTGTCCATTCCTGGAGGTACTCAAAATCTGGCTGGCAACCTCTTCTAGTTCACATCTGCAGATGATCTCCTGAGGTCCCTTCCAACATCAGCTCTTCTGTCATATACATTAATTTTACATGAAGATATATTAACATTTTACTAAGACATTCACCTCTTGATGTCATGCATGAAAGTAAATATAATAGAAAATGCCTCTGTAATGTTTTTTTCTTCAAATCCAGAAAATTTCAGAAAAATATTTTCATCTTCAATTATACAGAGCTTTATCTAAAAAATAAATCTAGACACCAGTAAGCAGACTGAATCAAGAGTAACTCACATATTATAGTAATGGAGTAACTATACCCAGTCAATCCAAACCAGCCAGTTTTTTGTGGTTTTTTTTTCCTTTCTAGCACATGTGAGTCAGGTGCACCTCACATTCCATCCTACACACTTCCTAAGAAACCTGGAGCTAGAAACTCTGCCTTTGGCAGTCCTAGAGAGTCATGTATGAGATACATTGAACTGCATTCAGTGCTGTCATAAAGTCCTCCCATTAATAACTGGGATAAGAATAATGAGACTGGTCAAAAGTTGATCAAATTACTTGTACCAAAGTAAGACCACAATACACACCAAGCCAAAAAACTTGCAACATATCTATTTCTTTTCTAAATGCTTGTGGTCCAGATAGCAAGACCATTTAAACTACTTCATATTTTCAGAGCGTTGTGACAATCTAAATAATGGACTGACTGGGACAACAGAAGCTCTATCCCCCTAAAGGGTAACTGTCTAATTTTCAGAGGCTGAAGAACTTCTAGGTACCAGAACTACTTTACTGTGAAGTTTGTGAAGAATGCCACCTTTAACAATGACAGATTGCAGTGGAAAACAAAGGGAACATGCAATCATCTCTATCAACTCATAATGAAGAAAGTAACAGATAAAGAAAGTTGCTAAATGAGTAAACCTCAAATTAGTCAATGAGAAAATAATATTATCAAAGAGAAACAGTGGAGAAAATTACTCTCGTCCAACAGTCTCACTGCTTAAGGATCTAAGCAGCAGTAGCAAGTAGTGAACATTATTGATCACAATCAGTTCTTTGGCCAAGCTTCAGCACCACAA
Organism: Sylvia atricapilla; assembly: GCF_009819655.1. Taxonomy (NCBI): domain Eukaryota; kingdom Metazoa; phylum Chordata; class Aves; order Passeriformes; family Sylviidae; genus Sylvia; species Sylvia atricapilla. Next base: position 46,228,599 of record NC_089144.1, read on the forward strand.
GAACTTGACGCTGTGGATGTTATTGCCAGAAATGACAGAATGCTTATGGTGAGAATGTAACTGTGAAGACTTCCAGAATATATGAAATGGACCTTTGGAATCATCTCATTTAATCACTTTGCTTGAAAGTGATTTCAAAGCTCTGAAAGTGATTTTCAAATGGGAAAATTTCAAAGCTGGAGGGAATTTGGAGGTTAGTTCAGTTTGCTTGAAAAATTGTGCACTCAAGTTTTAAGTATCTTCAGTCATGGATATTTCACCATTTCTCTTGCCAATCTTTTGAGAGCTTGATTACCCTAACTGTGATTTTTTTCCATAATATCCAGTAATAAATTTCCTTGTTGGATTTTTTATCTGTTCACATTTTCCCCTTGCTGTGCACACTTGATAAGACTGGGCCCGTTTTTAACACTTAAAGAAGTAGTTTAGTTGAGGACACCTTAAATGAGATCCTCTTTAGTGTTCTTTTCTTCTGTCTGAACAAACAGCTCTTTTAGCTTCTCGTAGGCCAGTGCTCCAGCCTCTTAATGATATTGGTGTGTTTCTCTCTTCTGGATTTTCCCCAGTTTTTTTGTATTACCTATAACGAAGTCCAAAACGGTACAAGTCTTTGAACAGAAGTGAATAGCTACTTCCCTCGACTTGCTGGCCATGTTTTCTGTTGACCTTCTCTGCTGCAAGGGCACATTGTTGACTTACGCTCTTATCACAGATGGCAGACAGGTTAGCCAGCTACAAATTAGCCTTGATAAATCCAGGATGATTCCTCCATTTACCCTCTTGTCCTTTATGTACTTGGATATGATGTCATGAAGAAAATACACATCCCCTGATGGGGTAGTTCTCATTTAAAGAGGAGGGTATACCAATTTGTAAATAAATACTACCTTGACAAAGTTGAAAAAGCTACTGTATTCTGTGCTCTCTCTTCCATGACCTAAACTCTTTTTTTTTTTTTCATTCATTTTGAAATGTAGTTGCTTTTTTCTAAGGTCTAGAATTATGAAAAGGAAAGTACATACAGAATAGGTAATATAGATCTTTCTCCTCAGGTTAAGTAAGTTAAAAACCTGTGAACAAATAAACATACATTGCAGTGCCAGAATTAGGCACCTCAGGTAGGACTCAGAAGAGTAATCTAAGAGAAGAACACTACATAGCTCCTTAAATCCTGTCAAGAGGAAATTCTAAGACATACATGTTTCTGAAAAACCCTCTTCTTTCAAGGATAAAGAATCTCAAGACTAAAGAAAAATGTCCTCCATTTACAAACCATAGATTGGAGGGCCTTTCATAAATATAAGCAGCCATGTCCTCTTCCCTAAGAACTCAGAAAAGCTGACTTCTTTCTTTTCAAGGTGCTCAGTGGGGGTGGGAAATCCTTAAAAAGGGAAATGAGAGCATTCACCTGGGAAATACCCTGACCTCCAGTCCCTTAACTAGTGAATGACTGTATATTTTATATTTGATTAATTCTATATAAAATACAGAAACAAACATAAGAATAATAAATCCTCACACAGGCTTTGCAACAGAACATTTCAAACATGAAAAAGAGCAAGGATTTTCTCTCAGTAACCTATAACAAGTCCCTTTGATAAAGCCTACATTGAATTATGCGGGAGATTCTGCAAATGGCTTGTGTTTTGGATGACAGGTAGCTTATTAAAATCTATCAAACCAAAGTAAGAAATACAGGGTTTGTGGGAAATAGTCACAAAAAAAAAAAAAGAAAAAAAATGAAAAAAAAAAAAAAAAAAAAAAAGGAGTTACAGCAAAGGAAAATTAGGACATCTAAACTTTGCCTGTAACAGCTTTCAGAAGTTATCCCAGAAATGTGCCATACCTTCATGATTGCGTTCTTTCTTGGATGTAAGACTGAGACATTACTACATATCAGGATAAAATGAATATTATCCTACATTCCATATGAACTTAAACCACTACAGACCTAAATAACATTAATTTCTAGATTCTACTACTCCTGGTCCTCCTTGCACAAAGCAGGAACAGAATCTTTCAGAGCCAGCTCAGAACAGAAGAGAACAAAGGATCTAGAATCCTTCAGCATTAGGTTGGTTGTCACCAAATGAATAGAAAAAGGGAATGGAAGTGAACTTCATTTAGTTGTGTAGACTTTAACTGTGAAAAGACCAGTAGACATACTCACGAAAGAGTATGATTGAGCTGTGAGAGCATATGAGACAAAGCTGGCAAAAGGTATGGGAGCTATATTAACTTAGAATTCTAAGACTGAGATATTTGCCTTATAGGATTAAAGGGTTAAAGCAACAGATATTCTCACTGCTAAACAACCTGCTCTGTCAGAGTTCAAATTTACCAATTATCCTGAAGCCAGCTGTCCATACTACTCCATTCTAAATTTAACAGTCTTGAGAAAATGTTATCTTTTTAAATTAAAATGATTTGCAAAAGATAGGGGGTACACCACTATCAAGTAAGATATCCACTTAGGCACACACATACATCTTTCACTCTCACTGAACACAGTCTCCTTTGCTTTTACTATCTCACACTATGCACTTGTTCCTGAAGAGCAGCTACAGCTTTAAAGAAGGCATGTCAGTACTTTCATCCGTTCCAGCCTTGATCCCTTTCTTTCCCTTTATTTCTCCCCATGATGAATAAGAAGCTTCTAGTAGAAGCTTCCATTGTCCAGATGCATATGACTTTGGATGCCTACAGAAGCATGAAATTTTTCAGATTTATTAAATTCTATCTTCATCTTGAAGTCTGCAATTTCCAGTCAACCAGTTTTAAAGTCTTTGCTCATAAGTTAATGGATAGTCTTACACCGTCATCATTAATACAGAGCAAAATTGAACTTCAGTTGAAAGCATCACCATTAAAAATTTGATTTTAGGGCAAAATATCAAGATAAATAGAAAATAATTTCACACTAAAACCTGGTCTGATATAATAATAATAATATGAATGAGATGATAAACATTAATTATCCCTGTAGGACCATCTCAGTTCTTAAACAAAGGTTTTTGAGTAGTTGATCTATGATGCTATTGTTCACCACAATGACACAAGACTTGGACTTCAAAAGGCTGAAAATGACTCCTTTATTTTTGGGATGTGTCTCCTTTATATACTGTTTTTACACAGACCAATTTGATTGGTGACAAGAAGACAAAACTGTTCAATCACATTGGTCAGGACAGAGGGACATCAAGAAGTCCCTCCTAAGGAAAAGAATGTAAACAAAGTACAGTTCCAAAAACATTTCTCTGGGAAAAGAATTTCAGAAAACCAAAACATCTCAGGCACGAACCAGGGTTACAGATCTATTACTTAAAAAAATTAATTATAATTTCAAACCATCTACTGAATTTTGTTCAATTTTAAGTCTAACAAAGAACAACAGCTTGGATTTACCTTGACCACAACTGTCCTACTTTAGAAGGAAAATGCCACGTATAGCAGATTTTTGGATGATGGGTAATGCTAGATCCATTTAAATTAAGCCTTAATGTATTTGATTAATCTGTTATCAGTCAACTGTGTGATGTTTCACTGACATTGCTTCTTGTCATTTCTGATGCACTGTCTCTTATGCTTTCCAGGAATTTTCAATCATGCACTTCACTAAACATATTCATAAACACCTGAATAGGAAATAATTTAATACACCTGCCATGGCATAATGTAACACAAAACTAATGCATGATGTGCTTTCCAACTGTTTAAATGTCATACTCTTCTCAGAATGGCAATGCAACACTCTGAAGATATACTCAAGCTCCTATTGATTTCAATATCCTTGGTAATGTACTGAAAGGGAAACATCTCTTGAAGATCGTAGAAGAATTTTATTTCTCAGGTAGGGCCTCAAGGATCACCATCTAAAGGTGGTTTTTTAGATTCACTGCAAATTGCATCTTCAATACAGAAGGATAAATAAGATGGTTCACACAGATCCAGTATAAAACATGAAGATCTGTTTCAAAACACAGGCACCTAGATATTAAATTTTAAGTTATACATAAACAAGTTAGGTGCTGCAAACAGTCACTAATTTTCAGTATAGTGAAAGCCAGATTATCACGATGTTTGACAAAACTTCTGAAAATGAAATCACAAACCTGCACACAAGGCATAATTTTATCAAGAGAAAGCAGCACACATTAGACTGGCAATCTTCTATCATGAGAAAATTTTCACCAATCTGAGGATCTCCTTTAATATCTAATTACTTTTTAAATTACTGAAAATATGTCACAACTCATTGTCTTAATACATCATTTAAGGAGAAAATATTATCATTATTTGAGATCCCAAGAATAGATCCTGGTGTATAGTGCTAGATCAGCTACATGTTCATGTAATAGATTTTGCTCCAACTACCTGCAGGTACTGAGAGGTTAGAACTCCTCTAGCTGTTTAAAAAAAAAAAAATTAACCAGGCACCAGGATGTATCACAGCCATCAACTGTATAAAAGACACTTTTCTTATTACAGATATCAGAGAAGAGGAACACAAATACCAAGATACACCTACTGAAAGTTAAATGGAACTGAATACCAAAGTGCAGATGTATGAGGAACTCTAGCCAGGCTCTAAATAAATATGAACCGCTAGCCCATACTAAGAGATGTGAGAAGAAATTAAATTTTTGGCACACAATTCTTTTGTCATCTTGAGAAAAAACTGAGATAAACTGCTGGGAATTTTTCTTAGTGTCGCTTGCCAATACTGTGGTTTTCTATTGTAAACTGGGATTAGGAGGATTCTCTATGTTGCTAGAGAATTTAGGTTTCTGGAGCTTTCTTGAGATCTCTCAATTATTTTGATAGCATAAAAAGAAGTATATGTACAGAGCAGATATCTAAAGAATCTGATAACAATTTCTTCATACTCAATATTCTTCATATATTTTGTCTTTAAAATTTTATTTTTCGTCTTAGAAATAACCTTGATTTATCAAAATGTTTGTATTTAACCCATTCCCACAAATTATCAAGGTTTTACTATAGTGTAATCCTGTTTTATAAAGTACTTTGCAATAGTCTCCAGATTTCCAGTATCTGTCAATTCGACTAACGCAATTTTAGATTCTTCCTCCAAAACAAAACCACTCAGCAGAATCAATCCTTGGCATATCTCTGAATGACAATTTATTTCAAGACACTGAACGAAGGAAACAAACAAGTTAGAGAAATATGGGAGCTCTCAGACCAGACTTTGTTGAGATTAGCTTGGGAGTCAGACACATTTAAATGCATCTTCCTCTTTGTTTTACTGTTAGACTAACCCTCTGGCTACTAACATTGAAATTTGGTAGAATAAGCTATCATTTATAGTCTCTATGTTTAAAATCTCTTATCTAGTAACACTTTAACCCATGACAACATTCATGTTCAAGCTAATGCAATGTTTGGTTTTTTCCAACATTAAGGTTTAAAAAATCACAGTATCATTTGATTTACTTAAATCTGATTATATATTTAAAATTGAAATGATGCATATTATGCATTCCTTTCATTATCCAATTTATAATTCTCTTTTAAGATGGAACTTAGTTTTACATAAATTATTATTCATTAATTATTAATGGTTTCTGCTCAGGTTCTAGATAGTTAATGATTTTTTTTCTTCGTATTCCAAGTTAAATGATAGTAAAATATCATATTAGACTTGGAGAAAGCAGTATTTATCATCATTTTTTTTCCTTTCTGAAAACTATACACCATAGCAAGGGATGAGTTCAGTCCTTCACAGTTTTTTTAAAAGAAGAATTCTCAGATAAAGCAAAAATTTTCAAGCTAATATTCTTCATAAAATAAAACATCCAGCAAATATATAAAAGAAAACCCTTATGTAGCATGTATTCTGAAATTTGCATGGGTGGAGAAATTTTACAAATCTTCTCTCATTGTTCATCAGTCAAATACTTTGAGAATGTATCTTCCATGGTGAAGATGGATTTATAAGTGTTGAATGTATTGACATTCTGAAACTGTTTCTCTACTTGGAACATGTTACCAGTGCAGAAGTTCTAGTGCAATACAAAGTATTTGCATCATGCACATATGTTGGATGTGAGCAAAACAGTGTTTTTCATGGCACAGAGGAATTTTCCTATTCACTCTGCAAAGTAACTAATCAAACCAAGAAAATCAGCTTCACTTACTGAAGAATTTATTTTTTCCTTTTAGATACATGTATATATACATACATACAAACAAATGCCCTTTCTCCACTTTTCAACCAAAAACTTTTTGATTCCAACTTTTCAAGCATTTTCATGCATGATTTTTTTTGAAAAGTCCCTTAAATCTTAAGATTTCTAAAACTATTTCCATACTCCTTGATTTCAGCATTCCCTTCATTCTACTACAATAATCACATTTTCTTTTATAAACAAGAAGCTCCTTGAGTGTACTATTTACACACTAGTGCATTCTAAGACTGTTCATCCTACAATGTAGAATTAAATAAATTACAATCTTCTGCACAACCATGCTAAAAAGCTACTGCCCATCAGTAAAATGCAGACTCATACATTCTTTCTCTGACACACTTTTTTTCTTTGTGGATGGTTAATTTAGCAAGTGCTCTAGGAATACGGCCTATTCTTATGCATTACCTCCCCTCTCCAGTGAAAAATCACATTTTATTTTGCTTATGATTAAACTGCTTGGTTTAAGTTGAAATTTCAACTGTCAGACTTCTATGAAAGGAGCTCTAGAGTTGAAGAAGAAAATAGGGGATGAGGGAAGGAAATCTGAATTAGCATATGAAGGGAAATTCACAGGAAATTAAAATAAAATTAAATGTGTAGACAGAAAAGAGGACCCAACCCATTCAGGCAAGACATTAGATTTCGAGAGGGGGTGTTGAAATAAGTTAAACGGCTGAGGAAAAGACTGGCAGCATCAGCCTTCCAAGGGTAAAATGAAGAGTTGTAAAAGGGCACAAAGAAACACAGGATATTTGGAATAAAGGCTAAAGCCAAGAAGACAATTGGACAGACTGGAAGAGCTGAACTTTCCTCAAGTGACCAGAAACACTTGTTAGAGTCTTCCAGAACGCATTTTCCTAAAGTGAATTCCATGATAACTCAGCAAATGTCAGCAACACTTTCAACAAAATAATAATGCACACGACCACTGGCTACTTGTACCAAGCATTCTAGTCAAGCACACAGAGTTCTGTGCAGCACGTCCTGAAGTGGCATTTCTCTTTTGCCTGCATCAGGTTCATCTAATTAGTGGCTTACAAGCTTCATAAGGCCAAAGGATTACTTCTTTGGCCATGAATACTATGGGTCTTAGCCCCATGAGCTGCTGTCGTGCAGCTGGTCGGCGGTGATGCAAAAATTGAACAGGACTAATGCATCTGAGTGTTGATACCACAAACATGATGGAATTGCTAGTTTATCACAGTTTTTCTACAAAAGAAAAGAAAAAGGAAATTATATATATATATATAATTATATAAAAATATTTTAATAAATCACACTTGAAAGTCAAGAAATAGCACAAAAAAGTAATGCATGCAGGGTTTTTTTTTGCCATTAAATTTCATAATTTTTTCGTCATTAAGCCTCCACCTGTCTATGTAACTTACTCTAAAGGTAGTTCATGAATCTGTACCAACAGAGCCTGCTAAATATGAAGTTAAGGAGAAACGGAAATATATTCTGAGTGGAGTAGAGTATTACATGTGAAAAATGAATGAATTTGTATGCAGGGTAGTGCAATATTGACCTAGAGATGCAGACATTTTGTACCAGAGAGGTTTTCTGACAGTAGAAAAGTCTCTTAAATCTAACTTTGCAAGAATGATTGCCAAGCATGTAACTTTCAGAGTACTCACTTCATATTCTGAGATTTAAATGCACAAGCACCATATGCAGTTGCCCTGCTAGTCAGAGGAAATTGTGCTTTGCACTTTTAAATGGTTTGTGATGACAAATAATCTGCAAAATTGGAAAGCATGTTTTAGGTGTTTTGAACCAGTCACCTAAAATTACTCAATGATGCTGGCCCTAGTGTCTCAGGGCTTCACATATCCATTTGCAAAGCGGAGAAATAATAACCCTGTTATCAAACAAGGCTGTTTTTGAAAATAAATGCATTATACTTGCAAAACTCTGCTGTGAAATAAGCGTGGAAAAGAATTCTCTTTACAGAAGCACCTGCAAGCTGTGTGCCAAAGGCATAAGCCAACAGTTAAAATGAGAAAATAAAATACTAAATAACAACTAAGAGAGCACTGCCCCTTTCGTACGATTAAAGTGGAGTGAATTTTATCTGAAGAACACCGTGTGGTAATGTACAATATTCAGTGATACACACAATATGCCACCAGCATGTCACAGTTCATGGGCAGACTATCTGTAGACAAATGTGGGTACACAGACATAGGACTGCCTGCAAAAGCCAGTTTGGATTTAATAGCACTTCTTAGTCAACTGTATGCATTTATAATGCTCCTAAAACTAGCTGAAGTCTGGAAGAATTGTAGCCACATTTGCATGACACTGAATCGGAATGAAGAAGCCCTGTCAAACCCAAGCTCACTCTACGTAGATCTAGGCTGGGTATCATTGCTCCACTAATGTAAACCTACAGAGGACCATATATAGATTACTACATGGCTTTGTTGATCCTGGTACAGATGATGTCATTTACAGATAATACTGCCATGTGTTACCTCACCATTACTTCCAGTACTTCCGGATCTAAGAGATTCTAAATTTGCTCTCCCCACTTTTCTATGACTCTTTACCTAGACATAAGACCTTTAAGAAGGAGAGAAAGAGGATTTTGAAGTACAGTATATGATCTTGATCTCTGCATGACAGCTTTTTTTACTCATTAGCTGATCTATCCCTTTCTCAAGACAATTGCATACTGAGTGTAAAGGACTTCCGTCTGTACCTTCTCTTTATATCACTTCTAAATAAATATGTGTGTTCATGCTTATGTTTTAACTAACAAACTCATGTCTCCAGGTTTTTTATAAACCAGTAAATCAGGCGGTCACTGTACTTTTCCCCACTCTTTCTGCTTTTTCATTACTTTAATTATCTTATTCCAAAGCAGCCCCATTGTAAATCTGAAGAACTTGAGTGTGAAGTTCTTTTGTTTACAATATATTATTAAAAAAGGCCCATCCAGCACAAACTAGCAATATCACCAAAGACAATTAAATGTGTATGATCTAAAACTTCTCTCTTTACTGCCAGAAATCCCTAGTCACAACTTCTTCTTTTTTCACTGACATCTAAATTACTTCTGAAAACATATTAGACGTCCTCATCTTCAGCTCTCTTTTCTGAAGTAGTTTATGTTCTTATCAGGTATTTCTGCATAGGCTTTTATTTCTTCATGAACTTACATATAATCAGTCAAATCATCCAACAATTCTTTAGGATACTTGCTATCCTTATTATTATGCTAAGTCTCAGTTCATAGGAAAGAGTATACAATCCAAGCAGATTTACATATTCTAAATAAAACATCTCCCCTCTATTTCACACTTTTCCTTTTTAATGTTGGATAGGGTTATGGGTGACTTGTCCTGTTTTAGTACATCATACTTGCCATTGGCTCATCCTCAGGAACACCAACTTTTTTCCTAAACAAAGACATCAGTTTCTCTCTTTTCAGAATACTTGGTCACTATATCCTTCCATCTTACTATTTTCAGCTCAATAGGCAGCACTTCCTGATTTGTGTTCTTGTATTAATTTCCCTCAGGTGATTCTCTTTATGGCTTAAACTGGTGGAGAGAGAGAGATGGTGGCAGGGCAGAAGGGAGTGCAGAGATATGGTGAGAAAGCGATGAATGGAAAGGTAGATTAATGGAGATAGAATGATGAGGGAGAGAGAGGCAGAGAAGGGGAGAAGAGGCAGGGAGGACAGGTGGGCAGAGAAACCAAGAGAGAGGGATCAGAGGTAAGGGGAAGAAAGAAATGGAGATATTAGAGAAAGATACTGCTATGGTCTAAATTGATATATTTCAGTAATGTAATATTTTAAAGAATGTATTTTTTCTCCAACCAGTTCAGCTATAAGTCATTTGCAAATAGTAATTACTTCAGCAGACAAAAATTATTATACAAATATAAAACTTCACCACAGACATGAATGGATTGATGATACTCATCCAAAAAACGATCCATTTAAAATCTTGTTCAGTGCCTAAACAAATCAAATCTATGACCAATACATGCACAACTGCATAGCTCTGCTAAGTCTATAAAACTATAGTCATAATACTCTGAGAAGTTCAAAGTCCTGTACTTCGAAGTCTATGCCACAGAGAAAACTGCAGGTCCAGTTTAAACAGTACTAACACTTCTGAACCTACCATCACAGCACACTAAAACATTTCTTACTCATTCATAATGTTGTTACACAAAAACAATTGAATTGAAAGGTGTGGTTCAGAAAGGTTTCAATATAGTACGAACAGAACACTCCCTTACTTTACAACAAATTGCCTTTTTAATTCACTATAGTATTTGACTTCCAAATTTTGAGTCTCTGGTAATTCCACTTTCCTACGTGAAACTTAAACTAAGAATCATTCCAAAGTGGGTTTTTTACGTGTTAACTTTTAGGTTTTTTAAACAGAAAAGAACAGAATGTGAAACTCAAGGCTACTGTATTGTAATGGGAAGATTAAACTTAAATACATACATCAATCTGTTTCCCAAGAAGGTGTTGTGACCAATATTGCTTCTATGGTTTGGATTTAAAGTCAGTATTTTATGTAACTCTTTCAATACTTTTATGTAACTCTGTATAATCTTTAGTCTGGTGAAAATACATGCTGGGTAAACCAGTTATTACAGAACTCCCTTGGGATAAGACCAGAGACTTGAACCTGAATCTCCACATCAGAGGTGAATTACAGAGTTATCAGCTTAACTACTGTTTTGGGCTCTGTTATACTCCATGCCGTTTCTGTGGCCAGAAACTTAGATCACAACAAGTATCATAAAAACTACCATAGTTCAACAAGAAAAGCTGGTATTTTTTTCCATTGAAGCTGGTTTTGGAAAAAAAAATTTAAATTATTCACTTTAATTTTACTGCCAGCTGCTCTTCAGAGCAATGTGAAACATTCATGCACAATTATCAAGACAAAAACAGACACCTCTACTTTCTTGAAAAAAACGATATTGATTGGGAGGGAAAAGGACATGTACCTTCAACATCATCATATCATTGATGCATGCCTCTAAGGAAAGAAACTTTTCACTGAAGCATATATTGATAAAATGGACACATAACTACCTAACTGTGACTGAGCTCGTTTCAAGATTTTTCAAGGTTTCCTATATAGGCAAAAAATAACTCAAATTTATTTGCAAAATGTCTTCAGTATGTTTTCTCCCGCTTGCTTTATTTTCTGGAGAATGGTGATACCCAGCTCTGTCTCATTAGCAATGAAGCAACATCCCACAACAGAAAAAAAAAAAAAAAAAAAAAAAAAAAGATGTGTGAAGATAAAGTGAACAATTATTTACATTTAAGTTTTTAAGCTGTAGTGGAAAATACTGACCTCTTGAGAAATTGATAGGCTAGCTCGCTATTGATTAACAGTGCAACACATAAACACAACTTGATAGTGTTTCAATTGGAAAAGAGAATCTAATGATCAAAGTACCAACAGAATTGGAGATGTGTAATATTTAGCACAGTGGCACACATTTACACAGTATCAATAATGCGGAGTCTAGTTACAGAACACATTGCTGTTAGCCAAAATGCAGTTTCTTCATTTGGAATGTGAACTAATCTTTAGGTGTGCAAGTCTTCAGCTGTTATATTAAATGATCCCAGCTTAAGCCTGAGAATCCATTTGAAGGGATACAAGGCAAACTTCTCTTTGCATACTGTAATTGGTATTCAGACCATATGCTTACTCACCCAAAAACCTGCTCAAAACACAACCACTTGAAAATGATGGAAAAAAATCAGATACTGTATTACATATGACCAACTTGCAGCACAATACCAAATTAAAATACATATTACACTTCAAATGAGAAGTTAAAGTCAGGCTACTTTTTCCTTTTCTGACAATTTTTAAGGTGGGTCACAAATCTCTAATCTTAGTCTCAAGTGTTTGTTACAAGGTTTCTAAGCATTTTCAAATCTAACTAAAAACTCTATGCATGATGCCCATGAAAACTAAAGTTAAAATATCTTTAGAAAGAAAGTAATTCTTCATATGTGAATCAAAAGTGGTTTAAATACCAACTTTAAATGAAAAACAACTGTTTTAATCATTCAGATTGTTGTCAAGTTCTGTATGCTTAGATGTGTAATAATGTACCCTAACGGAGATGCAAAGGGAAAGAGATTTGTTATCAAAATTATACTGCATTTGCCTGTGATGATCTGAATATCAGGCCGTGGGACTAAAATTGCAGATGATTAGAAGCATGCAGTACTGAGCAGTACTAACACAGTCAGGATAGCCTCCTTTGCTGCTCTGGTAAATTTGAAATAGTTCCTGACAACTCCATATGTGACAGTCAATTCAACTGCTTTGAAAGGTAGCATCTGCCTTATAGTCACAGTGAAAATAAAGCCATCCTTTGATGAGTACTCTATGCTTTACCCAAGGTTCATCTCAAGCTCACTAAGTTTGGTAGTGCAATACTGTGAAATGAATCTGGTATATGAACTGTTTTCTATGGAACTGAGAAAGAAAATCCTCAAAGACCCAGCTTCCCAGGAATATAATGAATTGTCAGTTTCACCAAAAGGTTCATTTTCCTTGGGAAGCTCTCAGCTGTATTCTGGACTTTTCCAAGAATCCCAGAAGACTGCAATAATGCATGTTGTACGACAGCTGCTGGAGCTACTGACAGTGCTACAGCAACTCACATGTCAAATGAAACTCATCAAGAGAGATATACATTATGAGCTGACCTACTGCAATAACTGTTCTTAACTCCTCTTTAGGAATTATGACACTCAGATACGGTGACATGTTGTGTAATTCAACAAAGTCATACTTTCAAAGAAGATTTGGGTAATTAGCTACTACAAAGACTAGCCAAAGTAGTAAACTTTCAAAGAAAGAAGTCTAGACATTCTGCCTCAATCCTTTAAAAGTAATCCTGAGGCCTGCTTTCTCATTCTTGACCAAGTTTGTTGTTTTTTTTTTTAACTCAAGAACATATTTTAACAGAAATACCACAAAAGGACTGAGTTCCTTTTTTCTGCCATTTTTCAGAGATAGTGAGTATGGCTTTCACATTTTCCCAAGTAGCTAAGCAAATTCATCCACATGTGCTATGGGTCTCTTGGGCAAAGACCAGACAACATCCAACCACCTCCATGTATTTTCTTGTCACTCTCTAAATAAATTTATTTGCCACTTCTTAAGTCTTCATCAGTCTTTGAGAAAGTTTCTGAAAGTGGACCTCTACCATTTTGTCCAGGAAATGATCATGTCCTACTTTGTAAATCAGTCCTGTACTCCTGATCTCACACTTTTGATCAGCACTGTATCTGTTCTTTTAAGCTACCCAATGAACTCTGCTTTATGTTCAGTTTTTCCATGTCATTTCTAGCCTAGTACCTTCTGCATTCTCCAAAGTCATTAACCTAGAATTTTTTTTTTTTTTTTTTTTTTTTTTTTTTTTTTTTTTTTTTTTTTGGTATGGACTCCCTGGCCTTGAGGTGAATAACTGCAGCAAAAAGTTCTCTTTTTCAAGGCTAGCATAAGCAACCTCAGGATTCTTCACATCCTAAATTTTTTAAATTTTTCCCCTTTTCAAGCTGGGCATCACAATTACAGTGGGAAAAGAAGGGATGATGATGATGATGCTGAGATAAAATCCTATGAAAACAATATTTAGTTACTGACGGAAGGGAAAGAAATCTCTTTATCTCTTCTCACCACCATCATAACTAGCTGATATATTCCCTGGAAGTTGTCTACTTAAATAGTCAGCCTAACAAGGAGGATGCTCCCTTGGCATTTTAAAAAGTAGACACTTCTAAACAGCCTCACTTGCTTTTCTCAAAACTTTCTCCTCAGTCTGTGCCCTGTTACAGCCTGTTGAGCTTTAAAGCAAAAGAAGGAGAGCAAATATTGCAACCGTTCATGTCATAGCAAAAGCTATTCATGAACCAGAGACACATGACAAGATTTCTGCTGCTTTTACTCCTTTTATGCCATTTATATCTTTCTTGATTGAATGACAGAGACATGGATGCTCAGGGCTGCATCTTCTCTTTTTTTGGCTAGGCAGTAGGTACCACGGACCAGAAATGGCTTCTCTTCTGAAGTAACTCATTAGTTCTGGTTCACAGTTTAAGTGGGAAAATGATACACATCCCATTTATCCTCAAGCTATCTTTCTGGGGCATAAGAGGAAGCGTCTCATCAGTGGATAATGACCTTGCTGTTTCCTCAATAACTCTTTCCCACAAGCAAAGAGAGGAAAATAACATCTTTCCCTTACACACAGCTCTTTCATTTCATCTTAACACTTTAATTTCAACAATTAAAGTTTGATTTTTCCTGCCTCACTTTTGCTGTTTCAGGTAATATGGGAATCTTGTTCAAATGAGTATCATTAATCACTGAAGAGAAAAAAAAAAAAAAAAGGAAAAAAAAATCCTTCAGCATATTAAATTCCACAGAATGTCTCATAAAGATATTAATACACATCAGGAATTGTAATTTTTTGTAAGTTATTACAGGTATCTCAAATTTCTTTATGCTCTGTTCACCACCATATCGGTAGTCTATATTTACAATCTCAAAAGAAATATATTTTTCTCTGGAAAAAAAATATTTCTGTGGAAATATATACATAACTATATACAAAGAGTGCATTAAAAATTGTTGAGATTGCAAAGGCAAAGAATACAGTTCTGGTGCTCAGTCATCCTACTAACACACAGGTATTAGCCATTATCCTAATTTCCTTTTATTGTGCAATGAATGGTGATCTTGGAACAGTTGAAGGCCTATCCTCTAGAATAGGGATGGCTGAATAAGAATTCTCTTCTTTTTGAAAATCAAAGGTATTAAAACATGCATTGTTAATTATTAAATGAATTAAACAATACAAGAACAGAAACAGCAATTTAATGCTGCACCACAGAACTGAATTCTATCCATGTCTGTTCTCCAGAAACAAACCTCAGAATATCTGAACAGATCTTTATACATTTGAACGTATAAAATGCTACTTAATTTATGGAGAATGTTCTTCACATAATACCTCATTAAGATGTGAAACCCTTGCTGTGAGATGCCATGAATACTAAAAACTTGCATTGCTTCAAAGACCAATTGAACAAATGCATGGAAGACAAAAATCCACTGGAGCTACTTAATACAAAGATAATACATCTGTTGTAGAAAGCTGCTGTAAATTGCTAAAAGCTATGTGAGTACACTGGAGAAACTGTTACATACTACATGTTTGCCACTATGTTCTTCTAAGAATAGGTTCTTAACTCCCAGTCAAAATTGGAGAGGAGTACTTTGCCAGACAGACATTCATTCTGACCATGAGGAGCCACTCCTATAATTTTACACTTACTATATTAATCCTATGAAAAATGAGCTCATCAAAGTCACCAGATGGAAACACCAATTCAACACATACTTCTTGCCATAATCTAAGAGTGCTTCAGTTAGCATTTTTAAGTGCGGATATTAAAACCCTTATCCAGCCACTGAAGGGACAGTAAACTTATTAATGCTGTGAAGCAATGAGATGCCATAGCGACAAACATCACCAAAAAAACACCCAGGAGGAAAATTAATCATTCTTTTTCTAGAGAAGAGTTCGAATTGTGTGCCAAAAAATGACACTCAGGGCTAAACACTGAGTAGGAAGTTAAAAATGCTGAAGCAACTACTATGAGCACTGTCTATCCTGGGCCACAAGTAAAGAAAATACTACAGATCGTGTCATTAAAAAAAAACATGTAATGCCTGCATTCTGTGAGATACATAAAAAACTTCACTAGCAACCTTAATTTTATCATTCATTAAAAAAGCAAACTAAACCTCCTGAAATTCCACCCTGGAGTGTCATCTTGGCAAAACTTTACTAGATGATTTATCACAACCATTTTTTCCACTTCAACTAATGGCATGATGGTGGCCCTTTATTAACCACTATTATAGCAATTTATTTTAGCACTAAAACAAAAGGAGACAGTTTTCAAATGCATTTCAGAAATATAGCAAGGAAATATGAAAACGTCAGGCTTTGAATGAAAACTATATTTCAGTGCATGTTCATTTTCTTTCAATTCTACTGAATGAATCTTTCTTTATTCTGCCCTGGTTCCTCATAGCTCATCTCCTAAACTTCTCTCATTGTCCTCAGCACTGCTAACTGCCATTGTCAGTCTCAGTTCTTATTCCTAATCTCAATTCTTTTACCCATTTCCTTTACCAACCATTTCTAGCATTCAAGCCTTTTCAGAGTTTTACATACAACCTTCTTGCCAAACCACTCCAAACACCTAGATTCAGGTCTTCACCTGTCTTCTACCCTCATCTCCTCACCCAGAACATATGCCTATTCCATACCTTTGGAGGTTTCATTTTCTGCCTATGACAAGACTCTTCTCTCTCTGAAATCAAGACTTACATAGCATATTTGAAAGTAGGAATAGAGAGGATAGATTATCTGCTGTGACAGGTTAAAAACAGATTTATAACATGTACGTATACTACATGCCATATGCTTTATTTCCACAAATGATTTATTTGGTTCTCTGAAACATTACTTGTACACATTATGTGAGAAGATCCCTGGCAGATCTACCACTTGGTTATGCAAGATACTGCTCTGCAATAAATGTGCACAAAACAGGAAGCAGGGTGATTGCAAATCACTTACAAGCATATTTTAACAAATTAACCATCCAGATGACAAGAAGGACATGGAAGTGGATAAATAATTACTTGAGAAAGCTGAAAACCAAAAACAAATGCAAATTACATTTTTAAGAAATCATACCAATGACTTAATTGAGATTCTGGGGTCAAACTGCTAATACGGATATCTTGGGGATGTTAATTTGCAAAAAATAACCTAGAGATTCACTATTCATATTGAGTGACACCTAAAATAGAAAACAATGACCCTAACAAGTCAGTAAGTAAACATGGAAGACATTAAACTCATGAGCTAATTCTCAGAATACCAGTAAAAACAATACTGGAAAGTTTTATCATGAAGGTTTAAAATTCAAGCAATATGCAGTGAAAAAATGCCTAGTCCAAAAGACAGTCCCAATTCTGATTAACAAAGCTCTTCTTTTTTCTTACTTTCTCTACAAGGCATCTATCTCCTGGATACTTCTCATATTATGACAGTGTGAATATTTAACAACTTAACCTATTTCAGCATTTGTCGAGGCTATGAAGGATTAGGAGAAAATCCACACACCAATCATACCATTCTTACAGGAGAAAGAAGATATTAATGTATAAACTCAAAGACTAAATGTGATATTGTCGTTTTGTAATGACTAACATGTCAGAAAAAGAATTACAACACAAAAAAACCCCCCCGTTCCAGCTCCAGCACAAGAGCCCGCACTGGCTATTCACTCCCAGCTGAAGAACTACACAATGTTTTTGTCTGAATTTCATACGGCTCCAATGAGCCCATTTCTCCAGCCTGTCCAGGTCTCTCCTTACAGCAATTCTTCATATGAATGTTTTTTCTGCAGTTTGGTGTAATCTACAAACCTGCTATACGTGATACATTGCCATGAGTACTGGGCCTTGAATTCTGAGGAAACCCTCTAGTAGATACCAGCAGCTGAACTTTGTACCATTGATCAAACCCTCTCACAGACCAGCCAAGTTTCAGCCCATCTTATCATCCTCTTATTCAGTCCATAGCTCATCATTTTAATTGAGACTGCTCTGAGGTAAAACACCATGGCCTTCCCCCTGCCCACAGATGCAGTTTTCACACCGTAAAAAGCAATTAAGGCATGTCAGGCATGATTTAAGCTTAGTAAATCCATGCTGTTCTCAATTGTGTTCTCATCCTTTGTGAGCATCCATGAGGATATGCTCTGAAACTTTCTCTAGGACTTAGGATAGACCGATGAGCAGGTGACCCCAGAACCTTCCTTTTGCTCTTCCTGAACATGGAACATGTTCTTTTTTCAGTCATCAGAAACTTCCCATGTTTTAAACAATGATCCAAAAATTAACAGTGGTCTCACAGTAATATTGGTTTCTCGAATGTAAATGTTCTCCTGATCCTTCTCTACTGTGGGGACCCTTTCAAAACCTAGCAAGTCGAACTTTACAGCCAAACAACCAAATCAGAAAAGGCAACGAGTCATTGACTTTTCCATAAGCTTTGTCACTAGGTCTTCTGCCCCACCAAGCACTAAGTCCACATTTTCTTTTGGTGTCAACATATTTACTTTTGCCTTTCCTATCTTCCTAAGTTTCAACTCCAGCTAATGTTTTCTAATTTGTTTCTTATACACTTGGAGCATTTTCAATAAACCTCATGTGATACATCATGCATTTTAAGCAATTTTCATGTATCTCTAACTTCAACCATCCAGAATTCTGCCTCTCGGCCAGCTAATCAACTGATTATTGATTAGTACCTACTGTCTACTACTTCTGAATTAATCCAAAGCAGATATACAACAGATGGAAAGAAATTCTAACCAAATTTAGCTTTAACCTATTTCAGTGGTCATTTTTAATATATTCTAAATATACTTTCAATTACAATTGTTTTCCTGTTCTTTAAAGTTTACCTAAAACAAAGTATTTAAATTAGAGACGCGTTTCATCTTGAAATAAAATCATTCACTATCCACCTTGGGGTGAGCTCAGGCACTGTCTATGCCCCCTAATTTACTAGATCTCCATTGTCTGTAACAGGAACTTAGACACCTAGAACTGACATCAACATCTACAAGAAACATGTCACTAGCTGCTTTAAAAAGGGAACTAAACTGCACTCAAGATATAATTTTGAACATTTATTCTTGCTTTTGAAAATGTACATGCAATACCCAGGAAACAGTGTTAAATGATTATAATAAAAGCATAATCTTGTGGAATTAAATATCACAGAACCTTTCTTACAGTAGACACCTGTACATTATTAGAAATTCATAGATGTTAAGTGAGGTGCAGAACAATTGATGTATCACTTCTTAATGCAAAGTGATCATATTGAAAATACTGTCACTAGAAAAAGGTAATTAAAAAATAAAAAAAGCCTTCCAACAAAAGCTACAAGGTTAAAAAAAAGTATTCCCTACTTCCCAAAAGTGTCCACGTACATGAAAACGTCATATCAGTAGGCAGAAATTAACACTACTAACTGTGCCTTACACATTTAACATTAAAAGCTGTCAATATATTTAACCTGGAAGTATTAGTATAGGATTAGAATGTGTACTCTAATTGGAAGTGGCCAACATAGAAATTCCATAGCAGAAGGGAATTCCGGCTATGGAACTCTTATATTTGTCATCTCCCCAGTCAAGCAGACTAAGCTTGCTTAAGAAAAGGCACTGTAACTGCACTCTACATTACACTGTCCCTTAGAGATTTATATACCAGTAGCATAAATTAAAGCAGTTTGTAGGATGCTTCAACTAGTGCCTTTGTCAGGAAAATTTAAAAAAATGGCCTAGAGCTGTAAGCACTCCTTAGCAGCTCATCCATGAATACTCATACAAACTGAACTTGAGGCAAATAAAATAATCTATCTGTAGAGTTTTGGAAACATGGATATGTCCTGGATCCCTACTGCGGGGACTGTGAAAACACCTGCCCTGAAAGCATCTATATTTGCTCTTCATAACATTTCCAACCTTCACAAGATAGCAGACATTTCAGATAACATCATCCTTCATTCTCTTTCGTTTATTTCCCCTCTTAGTTCTACTATAACATTACTATTTGAAAACAGTAACGTCATGTCAATGTCAAAAAATTACAAAGCTGCATTAATTCTACTGAATTACCAAACCTCTAAAATTATAAATGTTAGACAAGAGGGAAAACATGGTGAGCACAATGACTTTATAGCATCCTCTGTGGAATTAGACACTAGCAATCTAGTGGCTAAGAATTCTACAAGAATTATGAAAGTATTAAGTTACAGACACTTCAACCTCCTCAAGGTTTTTCCTTACCTTCTACTTTTAACGTGTTTGTCAAATTTCCCTTAAAAGTCTGCCTGATTCCATCATAAAATCTGTCAGTTCTTCCAGTACACTTACCATATCTTGAGCCTACTTATGAGCAGATAAAATTACCTTGCTGGATTTTACACTAGATCTACAGTTCTTGCTGGTCATTTTTTGCACTTGGTTTAAAATTTTAGAAAATTAACAGAACACTTGACCAATACTCAGAAAACTATTTCTGGAGTAAGGAGAATTGAGAGGTTTATCCACAGAGTTTAACTACAGAGCTTGAATCTGGGATCATACTGAACTCCTAGGGAAGATTGATTACACAGACTTTGAGAATTGTCTTGCCCTTAACCATCAGATGTTCTGGATATTGTTATATTGCTACATTTGCATATTGTAAATATTTCAAACTAGAGAAGAAATCTAAGGAGTTCAACAGATAAAATGCTGTCTGAACTTTGATTGAAAGCATTTATCAAAAACAATAATAAATCTAAGAAGAGTAGATGATAACAAAATGAAAGCTAAGAGACGCTCACACATTTGAAAGGGCAAACAAACAATCAGGGCAGCAACCAACTGCCATCACTAATACCAAAAAGCATAAATTACTGTTGTCCTGATTATTAGTTTGCATTCCATACTGAAAGGCTGAAAGAAGGAAGATTAAGTATGTCCTCAAAATAATTAGGTTACCTATTCTAACAGGATAAAGAAGGTAATTGGGAAATCTGGGAATGCTGGTCTCTGCTTAGGACATTGGTACAAACTCCTTCATTAATTAAAAGCAGTATAACTAAAATTAAAAATAAATATAGACTAACTGGATGCCCCATTGAACAATATAATAAAGACTTTCCATTTTATTACCTGTGCTCATTGTCTGAAATAAATACCTTGGAACTTTGTGAGTCCAGAACTCTGGTACTGCAAGCCTCACATAATACACTCTCCTTATAAACAAACACGAGAAAGCTCCCCTTACTTTAAACAATGCTAGCTGTAATGATTAACAGAAGTAGTCCCCTTATTCTTGTTAAGTTGAGCCATTTGTTATTCAGATTATAACATGAAAAAGCTTTAAAACTGTTAACTGAAGCTTCATGAAGTATTTCAACATTTTAAATACCTCCTGCTCTAGAAGGCCTACCAAGCGTGATCTGTTTTTGCAAAGGAAGCTGAATGAATCAGAAGGCTCTGCACAAGGACAGAGGAGGATGTGGGGTTTTCAGCACGCACTGAGGCCATCAGGCTAAACTGTGGCTTTGCTGCAAGCAAGACACTGCTCTGAGAAACAGATGAGGAAACAGATTGCAACTCCCAGATTGACAATCTGCTTGCCATGTTTTTTTACACTTTAGAGGAGAAATAACTTGGGCCAGGCCTATACATGGTGTAGCTGTGCTAAGTAAGGCTGAGCAAAGAATGAAGCTGTTCCCTGCCACAGTGCCAAGTGTGGAAGGGGAAAAACCAGCTCCAGGCAGACTGCTCCACCCTCTCATGCTGTGTAATGGCAGCAGCCAACAAAGAGCAAAATAGGGCCAATTCAACCATCCCTATTACTCTGTGCCAGTTCACATTAATTAATATTCAATTATGTTAAAAATCCAAAGCTCTTTTAACATGAGCAGTTTCAAAAGACTAAAAAATAACAGATAATCAAAAACTATCCACTCCTGCTAGTAACATAGAACAAATAGGCATGTGCACAGCTACATGTGGCAACATGAGGTCTCTGAGACACATTAAAACCTTCAAAGTTATTTTTTCTAAAAACTGTTTGAAAAAAATTAAAGCTGTTGCTATCCAACAATGAAAAACTGGTCATTCAATTAAAACATGGTATGTATGCAGAGATAATCAAATTAAGTAAATTAAAAATACCAGGTTTGTTAGAAACACTTTATTACTCTTTCTATGTGTTAAGTCCTTTAATACACATTTAATAATTTGGGATATAGAAATTAAATGATACATTCTGTTACAGAGACTGCAGCATTTTACTGCCAAGTTTTTGTGTTTACACTGAAATAATAAAAGAGCTAGTGAAATTACAAAAAAATATGTGAAAATTTGATTTGCAATCTGGAAAAAAAATCCCTAATTCTAAACTTAAAACTTTTTTTTTTATAATACAAAACATATTTAATACAATAATGTATGACAATTCCAGGCAGTGGAATACACAAAGAAACAGAAAAAAATAAATGTAGACTTAAGTCTTCTAAACTTGGAATGTTTTATGAGGTGTCCCAACATAGTAAAAGAAGACCCTCCTGCCCTGCATTAATGTTTTGGGTTAGAGACCATAGGCAAAATACATAACACAGCTTTAGATGTCCTAGTGTATCACACCGGGAATTTAGATGCATCTCCAGAGCTCCGGGTTCTTTGTCAAAATCTATCAGCCCATTCAGAAAACACCTGTGCACCTAAAGTACCCAAGTTTACGCAACTAAATTACATCAGGGCTACTTGCTCTAGTATGTTGCTATGCCTTACGCTGATCTTTGCACTTGAGGAATTCACCTTCACTACATTCGCCCACAATCTTTATAATAAAAGAGCAAACTATGGAGATTGAGGCAGGGGACACAAACTGACCCAGAGCAGCCTTCCAAAGCTTCTCCTGAGCTGAAAGAAGTTACAGAGTCCACACAGTCAATCATTGATTTGTTGTCATTGTTTTAGATAAACCAATTTGGGCATGAGGTATTATGTAGTAAGTATTACAGATATCTGGGTACATATGAGGTCTTAATTAAGCATACATCATTTTTATGCACTTTGCACATACTCTAAGCTTGTACTTAAATTCTTGCAGGAATTCAGTCATACATTTATATGTCTGCTTAAATGGCATTCCAGAATAGAGATGTTTTCCTGAAGTGCTGTCATAATTTAATGTCTTAGAAGTTAGAAGTTAGGCCTTTAAAAATTATATCATTTAGTCTGCAATTAGCATCAACAAATAGGTACAACTATAGAATACCTCTACAAAAATTTGCCCTGTTTCCCCCCCAAGTATCATAAACACATTCATTGTTAAGGAAAAAAAAAAAAAAAAAAAAAGAGCTGTTATAAAAATGTAAATAGTACATCAGAGATCAGATTATTTGTTCATTGGTTCAGATAACAATCAATGTGTATTTGTCAATTTAGGAATATTAAATTTCATTTCTGGGGCACATAATTACTGTAAAGCAAATTTCCACCAAAAAGGGTGTCTAGCCATAGAGTTCAGCCACATAAACTGAGTTGTCTCCAGCACTTTGAAGAAATCCAAAGGGACAGTGTACTCCTACTACCTAGACCAACACATCAGGCACAATATTAGTCCATATGCATGCTGAAAGAATTGGACTTTTTCAACCTAACTAGAAACAGCACTGCCAATAGGACAAAAAAAAAGGAACATGGACCTTTCTCACCACAGTGGGACACATACAGTCCTGGGGCACCATTTTAAAAACTGAACAATAATTATGAACAACAAAACAGCAGGAGTTACTGTCAAAATGACTCCTAAAAATTATGTTCCTATATTTTAAGAATTATTTTAATTAAGAAAATTATGTCCCTATATTTTTCTCTGTTGCCTTTTATTAAACAACATTTTAAAGTTTTTATTCTAACAAACTGCATGCAAAAATACCAATATAACTCTACTAGTAAACGTCTCGAGGTTTTCTATTTCAAAAAACCTTTGCATCTCCCTCAAATTCAAACTTTCATACTTCACAAGTATGGCTCTTCTACAACTTTGCTGTTTTCAGTATGTGTTAATTTCCCAAACACGGTCAGGATGTTCATATGACTCTCACATTGTTTCCATGTTTTCTGTACCAAAATAGATCCAACTTTAATCTTGCGTGTCATTATGGACTTAATCCATAATTAATGGAACCAGTTAGATCATGGAACATCTCCAATTTAAAAAAAAATAAAATAAAAAAATCAAACAAACAACAACAACAACAAAAACCCTAACAAAAAAACTATGTTGAAATACCTGTCACATACAATTATTTCTTGAAAAGCATCTACTATAATGCATAGTAGTTTCTACTTTGAGCATTCCTGCTGAACTCTCCAAAAAGTCTTACGTTCCATAGTGTGTTAGATTGTGAACATTTAAGCAACACCATTACTGAATTCTTAATTAGAAATATTTCATCATACAGCTGGATGCAGCATACAGCTGAAAGTTCACTCTTAATTTTTGAAGCTGCATTTAGAGAAGCCATAGACATTCTTGTTAACATTAGTAAGGAATGCCATATATTAAACAGTGTGTATTTTACTCAGCTTTACTTCTCTTCAAGCTAAGTACACTTCCAGGGGGAAAAAAAAAAAAGCCGTTTGACTTTACAATCTAAAATTCTTCAATCCTGAGTAACAAACAAGGACTGTGATGACCCATCAGTATATACAAAACCCATGGTTCACATGTTCTGTGTACACAACATACAACAATGCTTTAAAATAAAGGAAAGCAAACACAAGCAAATACACCTCCTCTGGATATAGAGAACTCACGATACACAACATGAAATTAACAGTGCAAGAACACAGCACGAGCACTAGCCCTGGAGAAAGCCATTACACAAACCATGCATTAGAACTAGATTATAAATGGCTAGTCATTGTACCGAAGTGAACTTACTTCTGTACTTAGAGAAGGAGGTATCATATTTCAAATTCAACTGACTATCTGGCACACTTCTTCCTAAGCAGCCTATTTGAGTACAGCACAAAAAGCAATCACATGGTGTGTTTTGATTTTGGTCAATGGGCTAGTAATTCAACAGCGGTGCAATAGCTAATTGAACTGAGGCACCACAGAACTTTGGTAAACTATGAATACCTGAACTGTTGTTGTTTACAGCACTAAACCTAGCTTTAAAATAGCAAGATTTTATCATAGAGTTTAAACAGTATAATTTGGAGAGTTAACATTAAATTTTCCCAGATAGGGAACTTGGAAAAAAATATAAATACCTTGACAAGAAGGCACTGGCAACAGAATCACAAATATATTTTCATTTAATCAGTTTCCATTCTTCTAGGCCTTTTCTTTCCTTACAGAACAAAAAAGTAAACCAAACCCCCAATTTATTCAAGTTCTAGGTCAACAGTGTTTCAGTTCATTTTCTCTTCTTTTGCTACGCCTAGTTTAGTGTTGAACACTAGCACTGGACAGTGTGCTGCAGACCTTCTCTACTCTGAACACAGCCAAATGCCATAAATGATTGTGACAATGCTCTGACTTAAGAGCATGATGAAACTTACGATCAAATCTACGCTGTAGAGCACAGGAGATACAACTAACGACTGAAGTTAAGCCCTACCATCCAACATGGCCAGTAACCCAGTTTCACTCCAGTAAATCCAGGTACCTTGAAAGTAATGCTGCTCTTACCTAACCTGCTCCCTAAGTTTTACACCTCCTCTGCTTCGATGATCTCCCACAAATAAAAAAAAGATTCCCTTTCTTTGTTTTGTAGGCTTATTACGATGGCATGCCTAATTTCTTCTGCAAGTGAGGGTAGTAGCTATGGGTGAGGGTATGGGGTGAAGCAATGTATTTTTACACCGAATTCTGCGATGATAGCCTTGTCTGTGATAAACACTTCCATCTGTGATTAAAGTAGCAATTTGAAGATGGAAATATCAAAGGAAGGGTAATTAATACATTGTATGCATTAGCCCAACAGTCAAAACATAAGTTATGCACCACAGCTAGTAACAGAATGAACAAGGACCCTGCAGACGCATTGAAGGCAGGAAATTCAGTACCACTATATTAATAAAATGACTGCCTGTGACTTTAAAACCTGGCATGCTTGTACTTGGCGAGAGAGTGAACGATTTATTGTTACTATGAAGGATGTGGGAATGGAAATGAAGATGAGAGGGGCGATGATAATGATGGTAGGGAAGAACAGGTTAATATCCCCAGCATTTGATGGTGAACGATGTCCCTACCTCAATAGGCTGGATAAGGGAATAGCTCCAGATCCACTGCCCAGGATCCCTCCTTTCCTCCCAGAGAGGAGTTTCTCCACCAGAGCCACATTCCCAGTGCGAGCGGCTTCCAGCAGTTCCTGGTCCTTCCCCATGGTCGGGAACCAAGCAGCCCCGCACGGGAGAGCTGCACCCCGGGCCACAGCGGCCCCCTCCCTGCACAGAACGGTCTCCCCTGCCCAGACCCTGCCTCAGAGCAGAGCACGGCAGAGATTCCTGCAGTCCCTTCCAGACCAGCAGGAGCAGCAGCAGGAGGGAGGAGGAGAATCACCTCCTCCTAGTTTCACTGGATCATTTCTGGGTGGAGTGTGGAAGAAGGGGGGAGGGAGGCAGAGAGGGAGGACGAGGCCAATAAAGAACCTCCCCCCCACCGCCATGCACACACAGCCCCGGCCGGGAGGACGGGGCGGAGAGAGAGGGCGGCCTCGGCCCCTGTGGCCGGACGGGGCGGCAGGGATAACGACCCTCACGGACGGACGGACGGACGGACGGACGGAAGCGGGGAGGAGCGGGCGGAGGGAGGGGCGCAGCCGTGCCGTGCCAGGCCCGTTGCTGAGGAGACGCGGCTGGCGCGCTCCCAGCGGCCGCCCGGGCGCAGCGCCCGCTCCGCCCGCCCCGCGCTCCCCCGGCCCCGCGCTCCACTGCGGAGCCCTCAGCGCCGCCCGGCCCCCGCCCCGCCAGGTGCGGCGGCCGCGCCCCGCGGCGGCTCCGAGCGGCCTCAGGGCAGCGCCGGCCCGGGCACGGCCGCCAGCCCTGAGCACGGGGAGCTGAGGGCAGGGCAGCCGCGGCAGCGGAGGGAGCCGAGGGCGGGTTCCCGCACCCGCGGGGCGGGCTGTCAGCAGGTGCGGGCGGGGCGAGGGGCCCGTGTCACAATGCGATCGTGTGTGCGGGCGAGGCGGGGGCGCCGGCAGAGATCCCTGCCCATCCGGGGACGCGGCGGGAGCCCCGCACGGACAGCGCCGGCTCCGCTGCGCCAAGCGGTGCGGGCGGATGGGAGAACGTGGGCCCGCGGAGGTCGGGAGCGAATCGGGCGGCCGGGGCTGCGGGCGCCCGCCGCACGCCAGGGTCGCGGCTTCTCAGTGTTCCCAAGGATAGGAGCTATAACTGTATTGGTATCAAACCCAGTCAGCCCTTCCGGAGCTCCCGGTTCTGTTACAGAAACCTTTTAAATTGTGTAACTTCCAGGCACCGAAATTAATCATTCCTCATGCATTTTGGGTTCTTTCAAGCAGTGCTGAAAATACTCAGTGCTGGCCACCTCATAGGTACATCCTCGACAAATGCACCGTTTGATACTGTGCATATGTGAAAATTAAATTGTAACCCCGTTTTCCTGTTTTAGTTTAGTAATTGCTGTAGGTAGGCAAGTAAGTTATGATTCCTCACCGTTCCCCCACTGGGGTCTGTGGCACTCTCCCATATGTTCACAAGAAGCAATGGGAGCAATGGCAAAATAACGCTGTGTTAGGCAGGGTTCTAATGTTATGTTTTTAGAGAGTGTTTATTACACCAAACCTATGGTACATTTAAGGCAGTGGGAAGATCCTTGTTGATTTCACAAACTATTTGTTTTAGTCCCTGTCAGTAACGGTTCTACAGATATATTTGTGTTTCTATTAGCTAATTAAGCAATTTTAATATCTTAAAAATTGATAGAAATTTCATTCTGGGGTCTGATTTTCTCTTACAAAGGAAAAAAAAAATCCTTATGGAGACCTGTCATTTCAATAAAGTCATACACAGAAACAAGCAGTATCTTTTAGCTTGAAAATGTAATTTACATAGTTTGTCATTTTCAGGATGTAAAATGATGTCTTCTCCCATATTGTCAGAAGGACACAGAATTGAACACATGCATAAAATTATTAAGGACTCTAACTACAGCTTTTCTTAATGAAAGAGTCTGATATAAATAGCAATTTTAAGGCCTGTTTCTGTGATTTCATTGTGGTTTGAATATATAAATGTATAATCACCTTAATTAGGATTTATAATTTAAGTCCTTAGTCACAGCAGAGTCACAGTGGAAAACTGTAATTTAAAGCTGGACTACGAAGTTGTATCTTGTTGCCAGCCACTTGACAATTGACTAGTTCCAAAGAAGTTAGCCATAAACTAGGAGCACCCCTGCACTCTGAATTCTTGGTAGGGTTACCATAATTTCCTGGTATTCCTGCCTTGCTTTTGATTTTGTACACAATCACGTGCATTGCCTGATAAACACCTTCTCACATGTATCCTCTGCATGCTCTGCATGAAGAGATTCCTTCAAGTTTGCTGAGAGCCTCTGAAGAGGTGCCAGTATTCGGTGAGGAGCTAATCATAAGGCAGCAGTGCGTGCATAAACCTGCACAATTGTAAAAAATTAGATTAGAAGCAGATACTAAGGAAAATCTCAGGTTTTCAAGAATTTGTATTGTTTATGTGGTTGGATCAGCAGATGGCAAATATGACTCAGTATATACGTTACATAATTCTTCTAGGGAAAATAAAATCTCGGGACTGTGCTCTAATTGAAATGATCGTCCAGAAAGCTGTTGAAGAACAGTATGGAGAATCAGCACAGAAATATCAATGGAGCAGATGCATGCAGTAGCCAGCAAATTCAGAAAGATTTTATGAATGTAGCAAGGCTCAAATCTCCAGTAAACCCATAGCCTAGTGCCCAAAAAAACCCTGCAAAGGCCAAATAGAAGATTTAGTTTCATTAACAAATAGGCCAGAACAGAGTAATTCTATCAATTTAAAAAGTAAAAAAGAATGTAAGCAGCACTATTTAATGGAAGGGTTAAATGTAGATAAATTCTAAGGGCTACTGAAGCAAAGAATTGAGAACCTGGGCTGGTCTGTTTCCAGAGATGAAATTGACAGTGGACTGTAGTAAGAAAAACCAAGTACCGAGTTCAATGTAAATTGTCAAACCTATTCATTAGATTAAGTGGACTCCTTTTTTAAATGTCTTAGGTTTATTGCTTCTGGCAATATCAGGACAACACTGTGGAGTGTTAAAAGTTGTATGTATGATAAATAAGTGAATGAGACATAGAATGTAGAAACATAGCTGTATGTTTTGCAGTAGCTACAGATGAGAAAAATAATTTGTAAAACAGCAAAGAGGTCTTTCAAAACGTTGTATGCTTTTTGAGCAGCGATGTTCCATATCACAGCAGAATTTTGATTCTATGATTTTAGTATTTGTGAAGGCATTTTAAGTTATGACCACTGCAGCTGTCAGTGTCTAAGTGGCATCACACCTCCAATCTCAAAATTCTCTCAACACAACATATGCTTTACCTTCTGTTTTCTTCCATTTTCTAAAATACCAGAGAGAGCACTTATCCTACCTAGAAATTCTGTAACTGGTTTGTCATTTGAAAGGACTAGAAGTGACTGTAAAAAGTAGGGAGTTTCCTTAATGTTTTTACAATGCAACTATCACTCGGCTTTGTTTTCATATCAGAGTGACAACTTCTTCACTTCTTCCTCCTGCAGCCTCCCTGAATTAAAGGCAAATTAAATGAGTGCTTTCTAACATTCGATGACTTTTCCCTCTCTACTTTCAAGCGGATACATGGAAGGGAGTATGAAAAACTGAATTGCAGGTATTGAAGAAAACACTAAATCCATTATATTAAAAAATAATTGTGTAGAATAGCAAACATCATATTTCAGGACTATGCATTATCAATTCTCTCATGTAAAGATATAGGGAAGGCCTAAGATCCCGATTACAAATTCTGAGGGGCATTGAGACAAAGCACAAAATGCTAGAATAAACCATCAGCCCTTTTTGACAGCAGAAAATAAATTAGCATTAAATAGGCCTGATTATTATTCTAATTTTTGACAGCTGTCCAAGGATAAAGCAGTATTTTTCACTTGCATCTGGGTGGCAAGTGTTTTGCAGTCTTGATATGTCTTTTGCTCTTTAGAGTGTATATCTATAGCGTGAAAAAGAAACAGTTTCAAGCCATGAGTTCTTGAGGCCAGGTGTGAATGCCATCATGTCCTGGTTCCCTGCCAAGGTGGAACCCGGATGCAGGTCAGCCCTCCTCAGGGATAGGCTCAGCAGGTAGATGGCACAGTGGACATGGCCTCAGTTTGGAAAACTGGGACACACCATAAACCTCACATGATGCTTAGTTTAGCTCTCACCACTGAAATATGCAAAAGGACTTGCATCCTCCCCCACTGTAAAAGAAAATTATAGAAACTGAAAGTACTAAAACTAACTCATGAGGGATGTAAAAACACCAACAAGAGTTCTGTGGTCTTAAAAGACTGCACAAATTCTTGGGCACACCTGATTAAGTAGAAACTGAAGTAATATATGAGGAAAAAGCCATTTTTGACAACATATCCACAACAATCTTGTCTCTGACCAAACAATTCTGACTCAATCCCATTTTCTATAAATGCTTACTTCCTTTCAAGCATGTTGGAAGTTTGCAGGGGAAAAGAATGGAAAACCAGTCCCTTAGTGATTGTTGCGCAACAGCAAGACACTATCAGCATTTGCGGTGCCCCCATGGCATCATTCTTGTGGGGCTCTGAATGCATTAAAGAAGAGCAAGAAATTAAACTGTGATTCTGGCTTGCAGCCACTAACCTACAGAATGATCTGAATATACCATGGGAAGCGTGCTGCATTCCCCACAGGGCTGAAACATCCTACTGCTGGAAAGTGTCAAGAACACAGACTGCAGGTTGTGTCAGCGCTGGAGAGTCGAACCTCCAGAATATGGGCATGGGATAGAACTGACAGAAAGTCAAATCTGTCTGCTGTGCCATTTCCAGTGCAATTGTGATTTTGCTCTGATGGCAGCTGCTAAGGTTAACTGGGATATCTATACATATCTTTACATGTATTTCTTGTGTGACAGCAGGTGGGATTAGCAGTATGATTATTCATCCAATCCTTCTGCTTTGTGTTAGGTTTACATCAGAGTGCTATCCAAATATGCCTGAGACTATTTTTCATGCATTAGAGAGAAATGCACAATTAAATGTGGATACAAGTTGGTAAGAGCAGCATGCTGATTAGATGCCCCAATCCAGTGTGTACTGACAGACAGAGTACAGTATTAAAGCTTTGCCTGTACTACTTAATGCACAGCTTATTGGATAAGAAACAACTTGTTTTTACCTTTGATACATTGTCTTTCTATAAAATACAAAATATTTTCCTCTTCTTATCTTCCCTTGAGGATATGTACAACAGTCCCTACGCATGAGATTTTGACTGTCTGGAAAGAAGGATCATAGAGAAGTCTCAGCTGAAACATGCAAGTCACAAGGGACTGCAACTGCAGGTAGGACAGCTGGTAGAATTGTGTGCAAGTGTTACCCTTGCTCTCCATGAGTAACCTCCAGGAAAGCACCACGCAGGGCTGGTGTAAGGTAATAGCAGTGTTCTACCAGGGGGTCTATTCTGGCTTTGTCTCTTCTAATAATAACTATACTACATTAATACATAGTGGTAAATCACTCCTCAGAATTTATATAAATGGTTGAGTGAACACTCATAGATTGTGCATTCTTTAGGTATGTTTGTATCTGTGCATACATGTGGTAATGGACAAATAGTATTTGAAAGTATTAGCAGAAAATATTTGAAATTTCAAAGGAGAAGTACATGCCAAAGACAGATTTTTGATTAATGCTGCAGTGGGAATTAACCAAATGGTTAATTCTGCTGGGACTAAATGGACACAGCATTCTTTTTTCTCAGTATAGCATTGTCAAACGTACTTGCAGTGATTCTCTTACTAGCTTTACTTTACCAAATCCTTGCAAGTTTTAGCTTTGATGCTTATTCTTAACAAAAATGATGCAGATAGCTAACTTTGC
Source organism: Sylvia atricapilla (assembly GCF_009819655.1). Lineage (NCBI taxonomy): Eukaryota > Metazoa > Chordata > Aves > Passeriformes > Sylviidae > Sylvia > Sylvia atricapilla. Next base: position 46,260,657 of record NC_089144.1, read on the forward strand.
ACTGGATTCTTGGTCTGGCCAGTTTTTTTTTCCAGTGCATACAACTGTTTGTGGTGAAAAAGTAGTTGACATTTCAACTACCAGAGCCTTTCTTTACAGGCCAAGTGCAAGGTGTTGACTGAACTTACAGTCCCATAAGCAAAGGCTTTGTTGAAAGAAATCAATAAATAAAAATAACTTGCCTGGACCAGATTCAATTCTCCAAAGTGTCTGAAGAACTTCAGATCTAACACTTACGAAATTAAAAGGATGCCATGTGAGCTGTTGTTTCAATTGGCCTTGGTACTAGATGAGTGGAAGGTGGAAAATGTGTCTCCTAAGGGGCTTGAAGGGAACCTGGAGAACTACTGAGTTGATTTGCATGCTTGGAAAATTGGTAGACACTTGGCCGCATACAACAGTGAAGATTCAGTACAGCTTGTAGAGAAGCAAGTCATGTCTCATGTTTCCATAGTTGTTCTTTGGAGGAGTCTAAGAGCATACAGAAAATTGCAAGTCAATCAATAGGTTGTATTTGGCTTTCCAAAAAGCTTTTGACAAGGTCCTTAGAGAATACTTTTAAAGAAATCAAATAGTTATAACAAGGACAATTCTCTTGTGAGTGGACAATTGTTTAAAGGATGGAAAGTAAAAGGGAAAAATGGCCAGTTTTCACATTGGTGAGAGGTGGTCAGCACAGCTGTGTAGAGATCTCTCCTAGGACCTGCACCGTCCAGCAGGCTCATAAAGAGCCTCTGAAGAGAATAAGAAGTGAAATAAAGTAGCAAAACGTTGGACATGAAAGACTCCAAATAATTCAGAAGGCAAAATGTAGAAAAAGAAGGCTCTTTATTGTCTAATTCTTACTACGTTTTATAAGGTGTTCCGATACAGACTTAACATGATCTGTGAATAGAAACGACACCTCTCTAATGCCATTGGTTAAACTAGAAAAACAGAAAAACACCAGCTGGAAAAGATTGTTTTGAAAAAGGATAGTTGCTTACCAAGATTGTTTTGAGAAAAAGTTTTCCTGAGAAACTTTTCCTTGGGAAAATGTTAGCAGCTGCTAAGCAGGCTAAAATTCTTTCAGGCCCACAGCAAAACAACAGGTTTCAGGATATCTGGGACTAAAACTGAGCATGAAAGAGTACATTGTTCAAATAGATAGTAAAACAGAAGGTGGAACTCAACACTGACAAAAGAAAGGAATAATTCTTTAGTGGAGGATATTTTGGATTCCCCTTTTACAATTCCAAAACTGCTGTTACATCTCCATACATGTCTATAAAAATGTCTATTTTATGCTATATGGTAATCAAAATGGCAACCACAATTATTGGATATTATTAGGAAAGGGAAATGGGCATCAGTATGTCAGTGTATAAAACCACTGAGTTTTTCCTGTCTCAAAAACATTACATCAGAACTAAGCAAGGCACAGTAAAGGCAAAGAGCTATAATCAGATGTATAATATAGAGAGTCTTTGTAAAGCCTAAATAGACTAGGCCACTTCAGCTTCAAAAGAATTGTAACCACAGGGAGATATAAATAGATGTATATAAAATAAGGGACATGGAAAAGGTAAATATAAAACAACTATTTTTTTCTAAAGAAGAACTTAGGAATCACAGTGGTCAGGGGACAGACTTAAACCAACTTAATATATTGTTTTCATTAAAATATTTTGATTTAAAATAGGCTTGGGGTTGATTTGTATTCCAGTTGGAAACACGTGTTTTTATTCTGAGAAATGACATTTTAGCATGGACCTATGGTATATGCGCATACTGATAGCAACCCAGCACAAATAACAGGTATATAAGCTTTGCTCATCATCTTGCTAATCTGTTTTATCTCCGGTTACTGCCTTGTATATGAGTGTAGTTTAATGGAGTCTTCATATGTAAATTAAAATACACAGCACAGTGTTTACTGTGGTTTTGTATAATACATATACAACCACACAGTTATTCTGATGTTAAGGGTACTGCTACTGTCTGTAAAAGAAAAAAAAATCAAGTTTGTCAGAAATGGTAATTTTGTGAAGCTGGTACTTTGCTCCTAGCGCAAGATTAGGGCCCCAACATATTTTATTCAGTTAGCCCAACAGTAAAAAGGTTCTTCATTCTTAATTACTTATTCAAGCCCCCAAAACAACATTCTAGAGTGTTTATTAAAATCAGACAGCTAGTCCTGCACTGCCTAGGGAAGAAAGTTATTGCTTTTTGCATGAGGACATTGTTATGCAGTGAATTTCTTAATCTCAATTACCTCTTGTGTAACTGGATTACAAAGGAAAATATTAACATGAGTAATTTGTTTGCTGATGTGCAACTCCCTAATTTTAAGCCTTCTAACAATACAATAGGTCTTAGTCTAAAAAATAATTGGTAAAGTCTATGGCTAAGCCAGCCAATTAGTTTGATTTACACTCATTCATCTGGACTGAAGGTGACTATCAACCCCAGGCAGAAAGCCCTGATTTTATTTCAGCAGCTAAGTAAAAGCTAAGATCTCAAAGGAAGAACCATGCACAAAAAATTATTCCATGTAAGATTAATGTTTCAAGAACATAATAGCGTACTGACCTACCCCAGAGCATCAGTAGCAAAGGTAGCAGAGAGGATTACAGTAATACCAGCATATCCACAACACTCTTCTAACTGGAGCTGATTCAGAAAAACAGATCTAGGAATTAATTTTTGCATTCTTTCATACTGGAAGAAAACTAGTGCACCATTTGTGATAGAAGTTCTATTTCCATATTTTATTAAGAGAATAGAAAGTACAGACACACTCTGCAATAGATATGCAAATGGGCTGGCATAATACTAGAAAAATATGCAATAATTAATGCAAAGTAATCTTTAATCAAATAATTAGGTGTACAACCAATTGGAGCTAATAAGATCCACCTCCAGTAAAGCTGGGTGAATAACTAAAGTAGAATGAATAATTCAAGTAGGAAAATTCTGAAGTCACATAAATCTGGTAACAGCTGTTTTCTTACATTTGTTTCCTCTTTTCACACCTCTGGACCTACCACACACTGTAGTTTTCTGAAAATAGACTTTGAAATGGGAAATTAATGAACTTCTATGACGCTACTATTTTATCACATCGTTCCTTTTTATATTGAGGATATAATAAAACGTTTTTAAATTTGAAACATCAAGATATAGAATTGCCCAGTTTTATTTTGATGATAGTATTTCATCAAACTATTGCTTTTTTCAGCAATATCCCAGTGAAGACACTACCCTGCATTAACAATCCCTTTTCACAGAATCGTTCAGGTTGGGAAAGACCTTGAAGGTCATCGAGCTCAACCACAGCCCCATCACTGACAAGTCCACCACTGCACTGTGTCCATTAAGTGTTACATCTACACATCTTTAAAATATCTAAAGGGATGGTGTCTCCACCACTTTCCTGTCTAGACTGTTCCAGTGCTTGACAACCCTTTTGGTTCAGAAATTTTTCCTAATGTCCAACCTAAACTTCCCCTCGTGCAAATTGAAGCGGTTTCCTCTTGTCCTATCACTTGTTTTCTGTGAGGAAAGACTGAAACACTCATCACCACCACCATATGAGCAAGGAAAAAACACTTCAGATTTGCTGTGGAAGTCAAGTCAATTTCTGTTTTTTCTGGTAGGATTGTTTTTACATCAAATCATGTTTTCCAATTACTTTGAATGTTTTCATACATTTTGTAATGTACCTGATCTCATGTACATTGTGTATACAGTAACTAAACATAGCACTTGGTTTAATTAATATTCAGCTTGTCTGTTTACTGTGCATTTCTCTCTTGCTGCAATTTTTAAATCTCCTTTCATAGAAATTCTCAGTCTCTCTTTTCTACTTCCTTCCATAACCCTGTCTTTCTCACGTTCCTGTTAGGAGATTGTAGTGAAAATGTACATCACGCTGAGGACATGTTTGTGCTACAGCTCTGTTTTTAGTTACATACAGCTTTAATTAAGCTCTCACAGTAATCACCTCCAGTGTTTCAAGCTCAGATTCTTCTGGCAGGCACATTTCCAGTGGATATCAGGAATGGTAGAGTGTGTGAGATTGGATACTGAGTGTCTGATACTTAAGTTTCCTGTTATACATAAATCCCACTTGATGTAGGGTCTCCTGATTGGCGTAAGAAGTTTCCAAGGGTCCTTAAAGTGAAAGGACATCAGCAAAGTGGGAGATTATGACAGTGTTTGTCAGTTAATATCTAGCTAAAATATGCAGTATGATGTTGCTCCATATATGAGTTTTATCACCACATGGAGAAAAAAAAATTAATCTGTTACTGCCTATATATTACTCTTTGCTGCTAAGTAAAAATGTTCCTTTTGATTCCAGCAGCTGTGGATTTGAAGGCAGGCACACTGACATTAAGGATGACAGCTAGTCAGCCACACAGGAATACATTTTCGTGAATAAGGTGCTCAGAATTTGTTCTAGTGTATTGTTTTCTCTATGCTTATCTCAAACACTCTCCCTTTTTCTTCCTTGACTTACAGTAGCTAAGTAAGAGACATGTTTTGCATAATGAAAAGGCAGAAGAGATTAACTCTAGGTTGCCTTTGCCTGCTGAAGTACATTGTCAAGTCCCATTTCAAGGAGTCTTTTAAATCTTCTTAACATTATGACTTTGAAGGAATTCTTTCCTGTTGCATAAGCTGAAAATGCTTCTGATAATTGCAAAGGAAGGTTTAAGAACAGCATTCAGGTCATGACCCCTCTCAGATATATCTTCAGATGAGCATGAGTTTGAAACTTAACTTAGAATTTCCATGAGTTACATTGCTAGCTGATTTGGAGGGATTTAGGACCCAGTTAAAGCAAATAGCTCTGATACTGCTTTAAAGAATTTCTCAATGACTGTTTGCAACTTACCCTATTTCTTACATTACTTCTGGATAGGAAATGAAATGGTGGAGGTGACATTTTTTATATTTTTTAAAGGTGTGGTATAAATACTTTCAAATATATATATATATATACACATACAAACTCAGAAAGTCTGTAAATTGATTTTTTGTGTGTGTGTGTGTGTGAATACTGCAGAAATAGCAAATCTTGTGTTTAGAAGGAAGTGATTTTTCCAGAGACTTCCTACTATCTTCCTGCTAAGTTTGAGCAGAGAAGCCTAATTTCTACATCAAATTCAGTTCATGTAAGGAGCTGTGATTTTGCTGGTGTCCAGTATATTGCCATGTGCTGCAACATGTTCTAGTATGTGGCACTGCAGGATGACGTCTTAAAAAACTCTCTATTGTACCTATACTGAGTTCCAGCCACTTGTTAGAAAGAGAACTAAAAATAAGTGGAAGGAAAAAAACTATGTTAAGATTCCAGAGGAATGAAGAGAGAGCTGCTTTCTATGCTATTTTCTCTATTTGATAAAAATAAGGCAACCCCATTCATACAGTAAATTTTATATAAATTCCTTTTCTCTCTGCTTAGTCATTCTGCCTGTAAGTTTTTGAATAGCCAAACAGGATATAAAAAGAAATAACTCAAGATCACTTACCACACAATATAGTGTTAATATAAACTGTCATGTTAGATTACCATCTGGTGAAAATGGGTAAGGTAAGCATTTGTAAAGGATAATATTTGGTGATTCCTAAAGAAACACAGGAACTCTCTATATATTCCTTTCATTAAAAACGAGGTGTTTTTCTAGTTAGTGAGAAAATTGAACAAAATGTTGATATCAAGGTGGAGCTTTTCATCTGATAGAAAAAACAGAAAAATTTATTCTACGCTTTTAAGATATAATGATGAAGCACAACAGATCAGGTAAAAATTATTACCATGAAAGAGACAATATGTAGAAAATTAAGTTTTTATAATTTATTCAAAGCTAAAAGGGGGAAGAAAAATCTTTCTTCTGACACTATTCAGGCAGTTTGTGTAATTTACTTAAAGAGGGAAACATATGCCATAAAGAAGGCTGTAGAAACAAAGCCAAGCTATCTAAATTTGGGAAAAAAAAAAAAAAAAAAAAAAAAAAAAAAAAAAAAAAGGCCCCAAAACAAACCCAAAACCAAACCCCTGATTTACAGTCATGCAATGAAATGGAGCATGAGAAGTGGATGGGAGCTCCAGGCTGCCGGGTGACCTTCCCAGTGTGGAATTCCCCCGGGAATGGCCTCCGCTCCGCCCCCTGGCGGCAGCGCTGCTCAGCGCGGGGAGGCGCCACTTCCCAGCAACCTCCGCCCAAACATTCGCAGCTGAGTATGGCTCTTCTTACGGGCGAGACATTCACCGTCATGGACTGCAACAGGGCAATTCTCCCTGCAGCAGTATTTTCCAGTGCTCAAAAACTCCACGTTATTAGAACAATATAATTACACTGACAGAAGTTGTTTCTGGCAGTTGCACCGTCCGTGGCAATGGTGGAATGATGTTCGCAGCTTTGTTCCACGGCTAAGTTGCGCAGACGCTGCCTCTTTATTCAGCACTTACTGCCTCAGACTACCACTTCCGAAGCGTTCATTTGTCCATGTCTCTGTCAAATGCTTAAAATACTTACCAATTATGTAACTCAAATTAAATCATGGTGGTTTCAAACAGACTCTGTCCTAGGAAAACTGCATTAACCAGTTCATGCATTATGCTTCTCGCACTGCCATCTCACTCACAAAGAAGATATAGCATAAGTTCATCTTATATTTACTTGCAAAACAATGCTTTCAGAGATTGTTAAGACAACATTACGATTTAATACTGAGATTACATGTCAGAAAGCTTTAAGAAATATATATATTCCACTTCCACTCATAATAAAATGAGTGATGGCAACAAAAAGAAAGGCAGGAGATAGTGAAGGCATAATAAAATACATACTTTAATGTAACTGCTTATGAGTAGCTTGGGCAATGACAAAGACAAAAATTACCTTTAAAAAAAGTTATTATTTACCCATAGAATTAGGTGGCAATACGAAAGATTAATCTCTTTAGCATGCAGAAGTTACCCCTTATTTTGGGAGAGAACAGAGGCTATCAAGAGTTCAGCTGATTTTTGAACATTTAATTCCTGCAACTTGTTTCAGCTAGCAAGTAGCATGACACATACTTGCAAGATACTCTATAGTATTTGAGAAGCTGAGTTGCAAAAAGAGTTCTTGAAATATTGAAGTGTTAAAAATATCTTCCATAAATTTTAAAATCAGAACTATTTTAATTTTTTATATAAGCATGCTAAAAATACCGAAAACTGTAAACAACTGTAGCTACACAGCTTTTATTTCCCAGCAATCTTTATGCTTTTTCCCAGTTTTACAGAGAAACAAAGCTTTGTTCCTCCAGCAAAGACCACTATTCCTATCCAAGTTTTGCATCCCTTAATGCTGACTGGAGATTAGCATCATCTTTGTGCTGCTTGTGCTCTCAGGTTTCCTGTTGTTACCAAGATGAGGAGGTCACTGCCAGAGAGCTCAGTGGAGTGAGCTGAGCACGCTGCTTGGTGCTGCACCACTGGGAGCCACTCATGAGCCTCTGCACTAGAGCTGTGCTTCAGCACTACAAAGCCTGCTACTGGGTTCAGATGAGGCACAGGAAATGGGACTGCTATTCAAAAGCCAGTCAGCAGAAGTGAAGTGGCATGAGTTGGAATTAAAAAAAGATAAGATTGTATTGCACTGCTGTCAAAAAATTCATTTCCCTACAGGGAGGGGTGAATTAGTGGATTTCACAGCAAGTGCTCACCATTTCATTACTACTTAACATATCAGCAAGGTGATGTTCTGTTCTTACAGTAGAAAAAAAGACATTCATTTATTCCAGCTGAACTTGAATCTGATGTACTCTCCAAAATGTGCAGATGACAACAGTGAGCTGAAAATCCACTTGAAGCATTTTGTGATGTTTTAAGAACTAGACCAATGCAAGCACATTATTTTATATAGAAACCATTTTGTCCATCCTTACTTACCTGAAATCTGGTCACTGTAGGGAGTTTCCTTCTGCAATACTTACATAACATTTGGTACTCTTCTAATTGTAGATGCTTAATACAAGTCTTTACCTTTATTATCACATTCTCCTTAAATTTATTATAAAATAATAATGTGAATAATGATAACCATTATCATGGCAGAGAGAAGAAGTTTTCTGCAGCTTGTAGTTATCCTTTAGAGATCACTTGTGATCCCAGATTAAGACTCCCAAATAATTTCCTAAATGAGACAGTGTGCAAACAGGCTGATGGAACTGGGAAATAAAGGAACTTAGGCAGAAGGGGCCTGAGCAGGTATGATCTCTACACTACTCCCTCCTCACCAGGCCTTTTATAAGTAATACTATAAGGCCACAGAATTTTGAACTAAAACTGGTGCTTACCAACAAAGTTAGAGTGGTGGTAAGAACTGGAACAACACACACCAGAAAGATTCAGTACTCAGCCTGGAAAGGGCACAGCATCTTTCAGGTGAGCTGATGGGAAAGCCTGATTAGACATTAAAACAGCATTTCTAAACAAGGTGAAGAGTGTTAAGCTAAACTGCAGATCAGTTTAAAATTCCACAGAAAATACAAAACAAAACATGGTAACAGTTTTCCTACTGGACTTCTGGGGTCAGTTTTCCATATACAGTGAAGTTCTTCCAATTATCTTCCATATAGGTCTTTGCAGAATAAAAGCAAGATGCTCTGTTGATAGTACAAACTTCCTGTCTAGGAGGTTATGAACACCAGCAGAGCCTTGAGGATAAATTAAGTCTTTTTTTTTAATTCTGAAGCTTTTCATAACTACGTTTAGTGTAACCTATTAGACCTTGGTTTAACTTTGGACTATCAAACATTAATAAATGAACTCTCCCTCTGCAGTTTTTTTCAATAGCAAAACACATTTCAGAAAGACACAGTACTATCACTCCCAGTATTGTCACACTCACAACCAAGCACACCCAGCTCCTCTGAACTGTCCACAGGTGATGTTCATTACTGTAGAACAGCCATGAAGTAGAAATGTATTCAATTATAATGAAGTACTAGGAAGTGTAGCCTGAATTTCAACAACTGTACTGAGAAGGGCCCATTTGGGCTGTTATTATGGATTTCATTTGCAATTGGTTATTCTCAAAAAAAAGCAAGTTTTAGTTTATGCAGTAAAAAAACCCAGGCATTTGATATTGCTATTTATTTCTTTTTAAAAATTAGATAATTCTCAATGTAATATTCTAGCAACATGCTACTAAGCACTCTATACATTCCTTCTTCAGAATAATTCCAACTAGATCTTAGCAAGGATAAACCAAATAAGAATTTCTTTAATAGTACCAACCAGAGTTAAACCAAAGGTGAACTCCTCCCCCGAATCTGACATTATATTTTTGTGAAATTGCACCACACATATTTAATACTGTGTTGTCTTATATAACTATTCAAATACAAATGTTTAGTTTCTCTAATAGAAACACCGTGTGTATATTTTTTCATTTAATTCAGAATAATAAAATAAAAATTTCCATGGACATTAAGAAGTGTTTCAACTAGGGCTTCAGATAGCAGGCTTTAAAATAGTGCCTGAACCAGTTCTTCCACAGAGCTCTTGATTAAAATCTACACATTTTCAGTAACTATTTCCAGTAGTGCAAATCATGTGTCCTCCAAAAAGTTTTAATGAAAACCATTTTAATTAAAACTGGTTTGACAACCTGAATATGCAATGTCAAACCACAGGATACTAAATACTTTTTGAGATTTGTTTGCCTATCTACAAACAGAACTTCCCTCCAACATCCCATGGAGCAGAAACAATTGTGGTAGCAATGAAAAGATTTTTGTTTGTCAGATTCAAGGTGACTAGTTAAATTATTCAGTCACTTTTACTTCCAGCAAAGACAATCTCTTACAGGCATGTATGAGTTTATATGTTGTTTCCTAAATTGTTTAGAAGCACACTTACAGTCTCTATTTTACAGTGTTGTGCTTTTTTACTTTTCATCTATACTGGTTTTGAGCAGAAAATTATTGTTCAATTTGTACAAATCACCCATAATTTAAACTGTACAATTACATTTCATGTAATCTCACAATTTCATTGGGTAATTAAGTGATTCTCTACAGCTTTTTTATCAAAAAAAAAAAAAAAAAGCAATATACAACTAATGAATCCCAGTAGGATTTTTCCCCCTCACAAGCACTGACATTACTTATTTGAACACACTGAACCAAATCCTTGGGCATGTCTGATGAGTTTGCAGGAATCAGACATGCATGCAAAAATGGCTCAAAGCTCGCCTGTCACGAAGGGCCAGATCTTATACCAGGGCTATATCCTCTTCAAAGAAAAAGGAAAAATAAAGAGTGAGTGTCTAAATTACAACAGCTGTACAGATACAGTGGACCTTCACGCAGAAGGAAAGCCCAGTAGTATGCCCTCTTATATAATTCTCCAGCATTTGCTGTTTTATTTTAGGAGTGCCTATGGAAAGGATATATGGAACTCTATAGCACCAGAGGATTATATTTAAAATCCTCTCGGGGAAAATTACACTGAATATAGGGCCAGTTTAGGGCTGGTATTTTAATTTTCAGTTGCTATACTATTCTAGAGGATCTAGGCTGTATCATCAAAGTGCAAACGTAACCTTTTGTATAGATATCTTCTGGCAACAATCAAACAACATAACCTTAGAAAAAGAGGTACACCTTGTTAGTGAGGCGTGGTACATGGACTCTGTTATGTACCCAGGCACCTTCTTTCATTGCTGAATCATCCACTTTCAAAAAACATTTTAAAAATAACATTTCCTTTGATAATGTGAAAAGTAGATGATATGATTTTTTCCTCAGTAAATTAATAAAGTACAGTATAAAATGCTTGTTCCAAAGTCATTTCAGTTTAAAATGGGTTGAAAAAAGTTACAACGTTTAATGACAATTTCAGAATTTGGTTCACAAACTTTTTTTTGTCATGAGAAAACTTTGTCTGTAAGCAAAAAAATAACCACATTTTCAAGTGATTTGCAGACAGTATTTTAGGTGCCACCACCACCTGCAGTTATGATGATGATGCTTTGCACCAACAGAACACTGTTCTACTGATGTTCAATGTTCATCTTCTTCATGTGATGAAGCAGGGCATCTTTTTCCATTTGGACCTCAGCAAGAGCCATTTTGGCTTTGGCTAGTTCCTGTTTGAGACATTCATTTTCCTCAATAAGCTGAAATGATCAGGTTAGAAAATAAAGCTATTAGTATAACTCCACACTGATGACTTTTTCCGTTGCAGCAATTAAAAATAACAAATGCTCCCATTCGTTGCTGGGCAGAGGTTTGCTGAGGCTGAGTCAACTGTAACTCATTCTCCTCAGTCAGTGAATGTAGAACACAGAGAGAGTTGATGCAGTTAGCTCAAAAGGTGGGATAGCCAGTGTTTCAGCTATGCCATTTCCATTCTGGAGTGGAATGGAAATGACCCAAGATTCTGAGCTCTAAGCACAGATTCTTACCTAGTGATTAATTACAAGAAAATAAAACAGCCAAATTAATGTGTGGTTTCTGTCATCCATTCAAAATCGGGGTACGACTGATAGATCAGTAAGGATCTGACCTAACAGCCAAGTCCCTTGTCTTTGGCAGATGTGTTGTACATCAGTGAGGGAGATGGGGAGAAGAACACTTCCTTATAGAACACCCTCTCATGTAAAGGAAAAGAGTCAATGTGTAGTGTATTATTACACTATTTAGAAAGCAGTATTAAATTGCTGAACCACACTATAATATCCACAATCCATATTTTCCATCTCAAACAGATTTCTAAACAGAAGTGTATCACAGGCCCACCCCCAGACAGCCTTACAATTTTGATTAATAATGATTGTAACATAATTTTGAGGGGGCAAGGTGAAGTCAAAATTAATTCTAAATACCTCATTTTTAAGGAAGTCAGATGAATCCATGCTTGATTTAGGTCTGGGTGTTTCCCAAGTAGTTTGCGTGGCTTGGTCCTGTGTTTTATGTTCAACAGATCCCACTGCTTGCTGCAATGTACTGCTTGAATTCTTCATCTTTGACACATCATTTACTTTTTGATTGTCTGTATTACAGAAATAGAGTGCAGGGGTTTTGTCAAAAAATTTTTAAGCTTTATTCTTATCAGTACAAAATTAAACCCACCTAAAACAAATATAACATTAAGTACATTGATATTTGCCTCACAAAATCAAATTTAAGAATAAAATTAATTAAAACTCATAACCTTTTAGAGGAAGAAAGAAACAATATGTAACCTCCAGCCTGAAGAAAATAAACACATTTTTATACCAACTGGTATCATCACCAAAGGATATGCACTCTGAATAATCAGAAATTTGAGATCTATTAATATTGCTATTAACATACTGTCTCCAGGTCTCTCTGAAGACTGCATTTACATTTAAAAACATAGTGAGATAAACCTGCAGAATCAAGATTTAAATTAGAAAATAACTTTAATTACTTGGCATTAAAGAAACTTCCTAGCATTTGTAACTGGACTATAACATCTGCAAAAATATACTGCTGTACATCAAGGGAAGAAGTCAGGGTCATGGTTTTACAGTAATTTCTACTACTACCTGCAGCACAAAACAACAAAGATGGTAACCACCTTGGTAATCTGTAAAGAAAGGCAATTTTTTTGTTTGCTTTGTAGCAATAAAGGAACCCTAAACTTAACATGATGAAGTGATATGCACCGATGAAGCATATCCTGATGACTTTATAAGCATATTTTTATTTCTCCCAGGTTGATTCAACTGTGGGTTCTCACAGCCAATACACTATTCAAAAAGGTAATCTTCCTTTTTGTGACTACACTTAGAATTATGGCATACAGCAACACAGCTTACACAAATTACCATCAGTTATCTTTTCATAATTAGTCCCATGTATGCACAAAAGAAAAAACAACAAGACTATAGAATTGAGATATCAAGGTGCAGGAACATACAAACCTCTAATGACAAAAGTGCCATCATCATTTCTTTCTATCCAGAGTATATCAATATGCAGTTTTATGGGTACCAGCTCAGACACCTTAAGATTTTCACGTGGACTGTCATCCTAAAAAAACCCCACATAATAAAAAATGAGTTTACAAGGAAATCAAAATAGATAATTAGGATGTTTATTTAAACATAAGTGGATTTAATGAAACTTGAAAGGAAATGTTTCAGCGCAGAATTTTCTAATGGATCTTCACTAAACTTTGGCTCTATTTTTTTCCCCCAGGGATCATATTAAAGGCTCAAAATTATCTCTGGAATAAGTCTGCTGAACTCAATATATAGTCCAGCTAAAATACTTCAAAGTGTTTTTACAGACATCTCAATAAGATTATACCCCAACTCAAGACATTTGTTAGCTCAGGAGCTCTCTGAGTCACAGATAAGAAGCCTGTGCTATATCTGATTTTCCCTTGAACTATTTAAAGGTTGAATGGGTACAGCTATCATTCTTGAGCAGATTCTGTCTTTTCAGAATTTAGTTTGGGATGACACCAGCTGCAGTTTAGTTATACTAGTATTTAACAGAAGAGAAACTTCACAAATTAATTCTTTGGGGTCTCCCCACAAAGTCTTTATAGTTCATTATTCCTGTCAAGTGGAGTAACGCAGACAGTATAATCAGAAACTATACATATCAGCATGAGATGTGTACCAAGAAAGCTGTTGAGATATAGCTTCCAAAATTTCTTGAAGCAGCATGGAGATTGCAGCAGAAAATGCAAACAGTAAAACAGTATTGCCTAAATTCCTCCCTCGCCATGAAACACATTGCATCAAGTCTCATGCTGCATTGAATAGGCAATGCAGCACACATGTGAACCATATCTTCTCACTCTCAGTTGTTGTAGTACCCAACAACTCTCTAGAAATGAACCACCTCAAAGTGAAATTTGCAGTTTGTCAACTATCATGAGTCATTTCACCATGACTTGTGTGCACTGCTGAGTGAGCACTTTGCTGCTTTTGCTGCCAAGTAGAATCTTGTTGCCAGCTTATTATTGTACACTCCCCATCTCAAGCACCTGCTTTCTCAAGAACATTTTGCTTAAGTCTACCTTCTTGCCAATAAACCAGCACAATCCTGGTTTTAAATGCAAATTACTATATAGATAGACTTTGCTTTTTGCATTTGGGCATTCATGTTTGTGATCCACTGAAATCCAAGTAACAGATCCACAGCTCTTATAGAAAATGCTTGTGCTAATCCCACAGCGAAGGAAGAGCTCTGAGTGCCCAAAGATCCTCAGGGAATGGAAGGGTTATATCACTGAAGGAATGAATACTGATGCATTTTGAATAGGACACAAGACAATTGCCTTTCCAGTCAAGAATGATCTTGAGAGAATCAAGACCTTAGCCCCAGACGTAGAACTGGAGCTACTCTTCCAATCCTCACCTTGTCCAAAGTTTGTATGGATGATTATTATTGTCCAAAGCAATGTAATAATTACCTTTGTTTGTTTGTTTTTCTGTTGTTCTACACCCCTCAAATAAGTGTCCTTATCTTTATATTCAGTGGTTGGGCAGCACAGAACTCACCATCTTCTTTAAATGTCTGAAACAAAGTCCCCTAGGAGACTTGGGCAGAAGTGTCCTCTTAATGTTTTATTGTTAATATTTTAAGATATAGTGCTGAAAAATGCTTGCATTGTTTAGTATCTGTTTCTAGGTAGAGCAGAACATGACATTTGGGTTGTAAGAAACAGTGTTCAAGTGGTAATGGAATTCCATAACCTTTTTCCTTATTTTGTTCAGAACTTTCATTGCAAGAACTATCCTCCAACTAGGAGAGATAAATAACCTTTTAAATCCATGGTTTGTAATTAAAAAACCATATCCTTTGCTAAGCAAAAAAGCCCAACCAGAAAAAACCCACATTGTGCCTCTAGACACTTGATCTACCTCACATATAAAATTCCCAGACACTGTCACTATACAAGAAAGATTTGGGAGAGGAGGAAAAAATATAAAATATTAATTCATACAAATAGCTTGGTCATGCAAATAATTCCCCTCCAAGCATACCACAGAGCTAATCAAATCTATGGATTTGAAAAATTACTTTAGTATTATCTAAAGACCTTTCAGAGTATGATAGCCGTTTCTTTGAAGTTAACTGTATCTATATTAGTAGTTTATCATCAAAGAAACAAGAACACAATCTTTTTTAGAGCAGCCAAGTATCTCATTGTTAACATACTTTTAAATTAATCCTTGCATTAGAAACTTTTATCTTCATAGGCATCACTTCTGCGACAGTTTCATCTTCTAAAAAATGCTGAATGTTTGTGAGAGAAGATGTTAGAAATTCAGCACTGAAGTTCTCCACATGACACTGAAGAAACCCATTTTTTACAGCTAGCAGGGAATGTACAACAGCACTAGGTCCGCTTTCCCATCTCAGACTAATCTCAGGTGATGAATTAACAGGTCCAGCCACAGATTTAGAGTCAGAACCTGTTGCAAAAAGAAAACAAATTTGCATTAAAATTTTGCAGTATACAAAAAAATCAATTATGATGTAATTATTTCCACCTCTATTGTCCAACTGATTTTCCAAAAAGTACCATAGAGTTATTATTCATAAAAGGCAGTGTTGCAAATACAGAGCTTCAGAGTAGATTTCTAAGTTTATCACTTCAAAGTACAAAACTAAAAAGTACATGTAAGGGCTAGTACCTCACTGTGACAAGAGAAAGGACAATGCAGAAGTATCATTTTTGTTTCCTTGGTGCCTTGATGATGGAAAAGCAATTATTTTGCATATTTTTCCACTAAATCCTTAAATTTCAATTCAGAAAAACATTAAAGGCATTTCACCCTCTCAGGAGAGCAGGTATTTTCATGGAAAGGCTGAACTGCCTGACTTAGGAACCATAAACAGCAATGCAGTAAGATAGTATGACCACATATGCATTACTTGAGTGGCAATAGACTTGAATGTTAAGAAAACTCTGGCACTTTCTTGCTCATTTCAGTATCTTTAATCAGTAAGGACAATTGCAACATTCAACCTAAGAAGTTCTAAAAACCAGAATAAACTAAACTAAATTCTATTACTATTTAATTTACTTTATTACTAAAGTAAATTAAAATAAAAATTTATGGTAACCAGACTGGGGGGAGGGGGGTGACCAGTGTCCATTTCTTGTACAAAATAGTTACCCCATGGGATTCTGAGGTCATCTCATCACTACGATGGCTGACCTACAAAAATTACCTCTATGACAAGAAGCACAATCACAAGTAACTATAGAAAAAACAAGCACTGAACCTTGAAAGATACTTCAAGAAAGAAACTCAAGAAAAATCAACCAAATTATGTCAATTCATCATGTAACAGACACTGCCTAGAGCTACAGCAGCCTGGCAATGTCATTGATTTGCTTTCCTATTTATGCATTAAATATTAAATAATCTTCCTGTATAGTGTACCAGTTCATGGATGACCTGGCATAGCAGCAGAGTCAGAACTTATGCAGTCATCTACTGGCACTAGATTCAGGGTAGATGGATGCACTGTTGATCTGGGCCAACAAAGACCAATGGCAAGATGAACATGAGAATCTTCAGTCTCTGTTGTGAACCAGAATCTCTCCCTTTGTTACCTTTGTGAATAGGGGTTTCCACAACACCAACAGCTGTGACTCCATCCTTCAATCTTTTCAATATTTAAGAAGTGCTATAAATCTCATATTCCCCTTCCCCACAAAAACCCACCCCAGAAACCAAGCAACCAACCAAAACCATACTGCGAGTATCAACTATCTTTTTTAGGCTCAGTCCAGATAGAAGTGAATAAACTACCAGATGCCCAGGAGAGAAGGGACACACTCCAGATAGAAGAACAATGACCACTCTGTTCAATTAATCTCTGCAAGTGGTTTGGGAAACTTGGTTTCCCTCAAGGATCCATATACTTCCCACACATACAGATAAAGAAATAAGCAGTAGGTGCCCTAAGTATTTCTGCACCTGGAAAGAGTGCCTGCATCATTGCTGGAAGAATCCAAAGTACAGAAAAAGAGCAAAGGAAAAGACCACACATTCAGTCTCAGCCTTGAGTCAATTTTAGTTTTCTTGCAGATGCATGAAAGGGGCAGTGTCAAGAGAAGATGGAGTAAAAATGCATTTAAAAATTTGGAAGCTGCTGTGAGCTCCTGTTGCCATTTCACAAGTATGTTCAGCATGGTAAGATCTCAGTAAGAGCACAGCCCTCCCACAACACCTCTGCCATACTCCATCCGGCCTTCTTTTGATTTTGCTGACAGGCAAGATTGGATAAAGTTACAGTCCTGCATCCAACCCTGCAGGGAATTGCACAGTTGCCATGTAGCCCTCAACTTAGTCCAGATGTTTGCTACATTCTTCCCTTTTTACATCTACTGCATTAACACTATAGTAGATTTGAAATGGTTATTTTCATCCAGAACATCTTGTAGACTGTAATTATAACTTGAGTATTTACTCTGTTGCATGGTTCCTCAGGTTACTGGTTTCAGTTGTTAATGCAGCACTTGAGAAAGTTTTATTAAAGGTCTTGAAGAGATCTTTTATTGAGATATTATCATACACATTTGCTTTTATTGAGATATTATCGTACACATTTGCTCACCTGTTATTTTAGTTGTATTTTGTTACCATTAACTCTTTTAAACAGTCTTTTTTGATCTGATTCTCAAGCTTTTCCCAAACTTTCTCTCTTTTTTGTTCTAATAGAAATGAATAGGGGACACTGGGAGCAGCAGCAGCTGCAGAAAATTCCTGACAGTACAGAAATCACAGTGGAGAGAAAAGATCAGTGCAGAGAAGATGTACATTACAGAATAGGAGTGACCAGTAATGCACAAAAAAAAACCAAAAAAGAGTGTTGTTGGCTCACCCGTTCAGGTACCCATGAGAAAGAGAAAGGAAGAGATATGAAGTGGAAGTATTTGGATATTCCAATCATGTTATATCCTTTTTATCTGCAAAATAATTAGACAGTGCGCAAGCCTCTCATAATCAGCTGGGAAGCATTATCATTATCAGAGGTTTGAGCTGTAAATACACACAAGAGCAGGAAGGCGGCATGTTCATATTATTTACTCCCTCCGGCTTTTACAGAGGATATGGCAGATAACCAGAAATCAGTTTGTCTGCTGTATGAACTGAGGGTCAGCCATGAGTCCTCCCTGCTGGATCTTCCCCTAGCCTTCAGATGCTTGAATACAACATCATGCAACAGCTGCTCAGGCAGCAGCTGCTGGCAACGGCTCAGCTTACCAGTAAATGTGTTCTTTAGGCAGGGCATCAGAGGCTGTACCACCTCTGAATCTGTAGCACCTCCTGAACAAAAGCCATGCTGATAAAAGGTTGGAATACAAAAATGGCAGTCAACATCTGCTATAGCTATTTCCTGGGAAAGGATCAGAAGCAGGTGCATTAGCGATCTGCCCCCAAAATCCTACGGAGCAACGGAGCTTACATCCAGCAATCTGTGTAGAAGACAGAGGGGAGCAAAGCAGACTGTGACATGAACTGCCATGCCAATATATCATGCCAAAAAAAGCACCTCATCCATGAGAACTCTGTTTTCTGGCAAAGAATGTATATATTGTACTCATGCCCAAGAACAGCTCTGACAAGACACTGATTGATCTAGCTGTGCACGTATCTCATATGAAACTACACTCTTTGTATTAAACTTAAAAAGCAAAAAAACCAACCAACCAACAAAACCCCCAAAATAATAAAACAAACAAAGAACCTAACCCAAACCAAAACCAGCTGTCTGTCTTTAAAGCTCATATTTCCTGAAAAAGGAAATTTCTAAAATTTTCTTGAACCCCATATTACAAGCCCGTTTAAACTGTGCATGTCATTTCATCTAGAGAAACTGATCTTGAAAAAATAAACATTCCTTTAAAGGAAGGTACATTAAGCAAAGTACGCTTAGAGTCATAAGAGAGTTCCACCTTCACAATAGAGTAACACAATACAATGTGTCGTGGTTCCACCCTGCCAGCAGCCAGACCCCATGCAGCCTCTCGCTCACTCCCCCACCAGTGGGATTGGGAAGAGAACTGGAAGGGTAAAAGCCAGAAAACTCGTGGCTTAAGATAACGACAGTACAATAGGGAAAACAAAATCCAAAAACATAGCCCCATACCAGTCATTATGAAGATAATTAATTCTACCCAAATGAAAACCAGCACATAGTCAGCTTATTTCATTTTCAAAAAAAGCAAACTAATGACTAGAATTCAATGCAATGCGCCTTTATACCGACATGATCATACACAGTTCCATTTATTTATTCTTCCTTTAATGCATGGCAATGAAGAAAGAAAGAAGAGTTCTAAACCAGCACAGAGGGGTGCTAGTCTAACATAAAACTGTGTTTGCATTTTTATTTGCTTAGAACAAATATTTCCAGCTCAAATTTTACCACACTGAATTGCTAGTTCTTACCAACAGTTCTGTTGCACAGATACTGTCGAACACCAATATTTCCTAGTTGGTTTGGTATCACTTGGTTGACCTGTAAGCATATTTCTGTGTCTTCTCCTCTGATGTCAATTTCACCATTAACACCAAAAACTTGAAAAACCACAACAGACATCTGTCAACAAAACCCAGATAAAACAATATAAGATTATAAAATGAAATTACAGTGATTAGTGTTTATAAGATATGTCTCAACCTTTTCCATCACAAAAGGAAAGAAAACTCCTTTATATCCAAAACCCTTGCTCGCAGAGAAGCACAAAGTTTTCTCATTTTCTTCTTCTTTTCTTTTTGTACACATTGGCTTTATAATGGATTGCTCAACAGTCTGTCCAAAGGCAGACACTTATACCCCACTGACACCAATTCAGAACTGGCTAGAAAAGCCATGGAAGTGAGATAAGAGTTTTCCTTACTCTGACAGAGAAGCACATGACCTATGTGATACCTGAAATGTCAGGTATCAGACATTACCTACAACTGCATTCAACTTATGCACATCATAAACACAACCAAGCACTTGGACAACGTTAAAAAGCTAGGATAGGCTATTAAACTTCGGCTATCTGTATAGCAGTCAGCCGTTTTTCTCTATTTACTAGGTTGAGTATTTTTTAAAAAAAGAAGTAGAAGCCAGTTTTAAGTCAGCTTTGGTGTCAGAATATGTGTGTCCATCATCATTACTACTATTTTAGGTTCATTTTTCTAATGACTTGAAAAATCACCTCTAAAAGAAACCATTTTAGTTCTGTTATACGGTTTAATTTATGGAATCATGTATTTTAATGGAATACAATATTATTACCATTTCTTCACTAGTCTCATGGGCATTTTCTGAAGCAGCACTCATAGCATCTGGAGATGACCCATCACAATTTTCAATCACTGTGCCTCCTTCGTGGACATTTTCTGATGGGCTCTGATAGTTTGTGGCTGTAATACCTTCCATATATATACATCAGAAAAAATGCAAAGTTAGCACAGCATAACCTGAATCACTCTTACATTAAGAAAAAAGTCAGTGTCATTTTTTAACATGAGCTTAATGGCTTATTAAGCAAATACTTATGAAGAACTGCCAAATCCATTCCTCTTACAGAGAGTTCAAAGTTCTAAATGCTAATTAAAAGTAAAGCAGGATATAGTAACAAAACCAAAACAGCACTCTATATGCATTGTTAAAAAAAAACCAGTGAGGACATTTTTTGGTCTTCCAAATAAATTAATATAAAAGTGATCTAGTTGGGGAAAAAAAAATCCAAGTTGTATATCTAAAATACTGCACAGTGCCTTTAGAGCAGATGCTTGTATGGTTACAGAAGTAAGCTACATATATTTTCATTAAAGTAATCATGATAATGTTTCCTTGACAACTGCAAAGCATAGATACTTAACCTGCAGTTAAATGTGGTTTACACAGGCTAAAAAGACATATAAAGGTTTTTTTAAATGGAAAATGCATTTTATGGCATACTCCCACATAAGCACACGCAGGAATACTCCTACAATTCAAATATGTAACAGGCTTGCATGTGAAGGAGTCTTCTCACTATTGCTCTAGACTGAAGAGAAATCCTACAGAAAAAGAAAAGTCAGCCTTTACGTGTGGAGGCAGATGAGCCTGCCAGGCCTCTGCCATGGAGGGATGTCCTTTGAATGGAATGTGGTAAGCTCATCTCAACCCTTTCCAGGAGAGATAACCCACAGAAAAGGCAGTTCTCCCTGGTCATGGCAAATTCCCATAATGCTTCAATATACCCATGCTGATTCTTTCTAACCCATTTGTTTTTTCCCTTTGGTACCACCCCTGTTTTCCCAGATAAATACCTCGCCTTTTGCCCTGTTCAGCTGGGCGCTGTTGTCCCTGGTCCCCTTTGCAGGCTGCTGGACAATAAAGGCTGCCCTGTGGAATCACCATATGGCACTCCTGTCTCTCTGAGTCGGCCTGGAATCACCTCGCAAGGCAGAGCTGAAATCACTGCTAAGAGCTGAATCACTTGCAGCCACAGGCTGTGCCTTGCTGAGGCTGCCCAGTGGCCAGAGGACCACCCAAGACCCCTGGAAGGCTGTCTATAGTGAGACCTCTCTCTGGGAAGGCTGTGGCATTCTGGGTCGGACCACCAGACCTCCCTCGGCCGTTCACATTTATGCAAATTAGAATTACCAGAAAAGAGTAGCAATAAGGTCTTCTTACTTTATTTCCTGACATGAGAAAATTATTTCATCAGTATATGAAAATATGAGCAAAAACTGGAGAAATACCTGCTATTAGACAGTTGACAGCTGGGAACCACTCCTTAAAGGATGAGCTGCAAGAAGACTACCAAACCTGTCTGCCTGGTAATTAACACGATGAGCATTAGTGAAAACTCTTTTCTTTTCCATCCACTTCTAAAATGAAAGCTTCTTTACCACTTCAAGTATAACACTGATTCAGGCTACAACCTGTATGTACGTGCAGCCAAAGCAGTTGCTTTTAAGCATAGCAAGGAAAAAATTCTGCTTAATTCAGATTTGCAACACAGCACTTCAATGCTCTTACTTTCCTTAAGAGAGGAAAATTAAGCACTGTTAAAATTAAATTGTGCTGCTTAAGTAGCACATGTTACTGCTTTCCCCTGAAATGATATATGGTGAATACACTTGGCATTACTTGTGAAGGTAACAGAAATAGTCTTTTGAAGTATCTGGATTTGTCGTTTCGAGCATGACTTTAATAACAAACAACACTTACACATACTGCTTAATATTTTTTAAACCTACTCACCTTTCTCCAGAAAGCTTTGACTGTCACTTCCATCACTCTCTATCAAATGATCCTCTAGCATCATACTATCAATAGAGATGGTATCCAGAGAGACTTGTGAAGGACTTCTCTTCATATTTTTGTAAGAAACAGAGAATGCAGGGAGGTTGGATGAACAGCGTTCCTTAGGCTTAGCACTTTTAAAATACAAAGATATGAGGACATTATTATTTAAAGGAAATACATAGAAGTTACTTAAAAACTTTTTCTCTAAACCAGGCAAGATATAAAAGAAGAAATCTAAATATTCAATAATCCTTTGATAAGAAAAAGAGGTAAATGTAGAAAAAATATACATTCATCTAGATATTTGTGTCAATACTTCCTAACATTTAAATTAAAGTAAATAGTTTTAATCAATTAACTAACACTTCATTTTAGCTTTCATTGAATGCTAGATACTGCATAACTTCTAACATGCTTTAAAAAGTTTCATCTGCTAGAACACAGAATCACAAAACAGCCTGAGTTGGAAGGATTATCAAGTCCAACTCCTAAGATATTCCCTTCCTGACTGCTAAAAGTACTAGAAGTCTGGGGCCAACAAGATTGCTAAGTATTTTCAAAGACTAGAAAAATTGATTTAGTATTATATCTTCTATACCTTGAAGAAGACTGGGATGCAAACATTTTAACTGAAGTCACTTTGTTGATTTCAAGCTCTTCAGACTCTAAGGCAGCTTCTGTTTCCAAGTCAGCGACTTGGTTAGGACAGCCTTCAGTTGTGCCTTCCTGTTCATTTAACTTATTTGAGAATATGTTTCTGTCATCCTCTTTATCAATGAAAAATTCAGTAGAATCTTCCCTCTTATTTAGATTGGATACTGAATCCCTAGGATTCAAACTACTTTTCTCACTTAGAGGTCCACAGACCTCTTCAGAATCACTTCTACTAAAAAGTCCACTGCTTCCTCCTTCACTTGTATCTCCCAAACCTTTATCTGACGCATCATCAGAAAATGACATTGCTTTCTGAAAATCTGTATTACTGTCTGATTTAAACAAAAGAGGATCTATTAAAATTCCTTTATTAACTTCAGCATTCAGAGGCTTGCAGTCATTTACGTAACTAAAATTAGCAATACCAGCTTCCACTATCTTACTATCAACTAATTTACTCTCTGAAGTAAGCGTTTCCCCATTTCCCACAGGAGAGAGTTGTGATGCCACAAGACTTCTTTCCTCCTCGACAGGAGATTTACAAGTGTTTCCCTGAGTCACTGGATGGAGCAGTAAGGCCACTTCTGTACTTTTCAGTAGGAGCCCAATGCAGACATCTGTTTGCTTTGCAGGTTTTCCCGTCACTGCCTCTACATCATTCCTTAAGTTTTCCAGGAGCAATACAAGAGATTCATGAAGAAACAGCAAAAAAATATACTGGTAGTGATTGATCTGCACTCTTACATGTTTTTGAACATGGACAAGAACATGCACATCTGCATCAGAGGAAGAGCTTTCAGAAAGCACTCCTGAAGTCTCAGACATTTGAATGCTGTTGGTCGAGGGCTCAGTCTCACTGCTGTAATACTCCTTTAGAAGTTTCTTACGTTGCAATCTATTAGAGAGATCACTAGATTCACTTTTTGGAATGTTCAAGGCTCTCTGATTATGGGACACCAGCTCTTTTTGTGACTTTGCAAATCTTATTGGCTGGCAAATCCAAAGTGAAAGCGGGAAAGAGTCCACAAAGCTTACTGGTCGGCCATTCCCACTTTTCGTTCCTTCGTAATCTATCCAAAACTGGGAAAAATGCATGGCCCAAACATCAGTTGCTGCAGATGTTTTTAATGCATATTTATTCAGTTCTGGAATGATATAACCTTTATAAACATCATGCATTTTGGTATCTTGTTCATGAGCATGTCTCTGGAAGATTGGATGTAAAAGATTGAAATTTTTGGGGGACTTAGGAAAAGTGGTGAAAGTTCTACTGAAAAATTCGGAGTCCTTGAAGTTCTGAAACAAAGCTTCTAGATCAGAGTGCCTGCAGTTTGGTGAGCATCTGGTATTTGTAGCAATCATCTCTGAACTTTGAATGGAAAGTGCACGAGGTTGATCTTTATGAATTTCGGGTTTGTTTTCAAATGGGATGATGATCTGCAAGGGAGAAATACATTTTTTCTAGTTAAAAATATGTAGATTAAGAGGGTATACAATTAAAGAAACAAAATAATAGCCATGAAAGCTGGTACAACGAAATATAATTACAGCTTTATGAGAAATCAAGTTCAGTGACACAGAACAGGGATAAGTCGGGCTCACAGACTATGATTTATATTCTCTACAATTTTTAGGAAGGATGCTGTAGCATCAATATTTGTACAAAAACATAAGGATCTCGGGCCTTTATTATCTGAAGGTCTTAAATTTAGTTTAGCTATATTAGGCTGAAGTGGCTTATTTCTTCAATGAAAGCAGCTAGGTGGAATGTTTCTCAAAGCATTTCCAAAATTTACAGCTTTGAAAAACGGAGAATTATAATTTGGAGTTCAATCTGGCATGTCAGATAGGGTTTTTCACCATACCAAGTGCATACCAAGTATTTTATTTCTGTGTTAAGATACAAGCAGTTAGGTGTGCTAATGCAGCTAATATTCTTAAAATGGCAGAATATAGATCAGATATTTTTGACAATTATCTGATAATCATAATACATTGGTTTCATCAGGAAAATAATAATACACTTCAACTCCAAAAGAACAACAAAATAGTTCAGCACACTGTATTTAACTCGCATATTTTTAGTGCACATTTTAAAGTAAACATATTTTATGCCAAATTCTGAAACTTAAATTGTTAATATGAACCTTGGCCACTCTAGTTTTGCTAATATCAGTGACACTGCCTTCTATCACAATACCTCTATTCTGAATCTAGAAAGTAGGAGTAAAATATCATCCCTAAAGACTCATAAAGATGGGGTAATGAAGCTTCTTCGTTTAAATACGAGGACTCAGAAAAAAATAACCAAATAAAATAATCAGCTAAATTATTTGTAAACATCAGTTCATTATTTGCTAGAATAAAAATAATGCTGTTAATACAGAGGTAACATAATTAATATGAATCAAGGCTTGAGGGATGTAAGAATACTTTTATCCTCTTGTAGTTTAGTAGGCTATTCACACATAGTAATTCAATACCAGATCAATCTATATTTGCAATTTCCAGTTGTTTGCTCTTAGTAACAGTTTTTATTCAGTACAAACCATGTCCTTGTAAAGTTCCATTAAGAATGTAGCAAGAGCTTAGAAAGACAACCATCTCTCCATATTCTGACTTTTTAGAACTCTTGAAACCTCTCCTGTGCACACCACTGAAAAGACTCACTTTGTTCACTTCTGAACCTTGGAAACCATGAAATGCCCAATGCAAACAGGATGGGTGTGAAATTTATCTGCTCAATAATCCTTTTTTTACAAAGAAGGAGAAGACAAGGGAAGCGAAAATTTGATGTTCAGCTGCATTAACAAGCACTACTGCTCTGGAATAAGCATACAGAAAACTCATATATTTGAACTACACCAACAGCCAGCATGAAACAGAAAACTATGAGAATGGGTTTTGGTGAAGGAAATAAACCTTCAGATGAACTGTTTTCTTTAGTCTAGGGCATTCACCAACAAGACAAAAGAGTTTTGATATAATACAACCAGAGGAACAAGGGAGGCCCTTGCATTAATACAGAGTACAAATACTAATTTTTCACTACTTATTTTTACTTTAGTGCTCAATTTCTTTTTAGTTCTGCTATGTCAAGTTCACTGACCACAGGGAAATAATTTGTTAGCACTCCCACTCAAATCTTCAATACAAAACCAAAATACCCAAATACCCAAACCAAAATACCAGGACACAGATGAAAGAGTACAGAAAACAAGAAATCTGTCTTCAAACAATCATATTCTGCGGAGTTTTTAATAGAAGCGTTTCTTCATTCATTTAGGTATTTGTAAGAGAATAACAGAAGAAACAGTCTTCCAAGGAATCACAAAACCCCTACTCAACGCTGAGAATAAGCTTCTGTCATCCTATTTATCAATTAAAAATTGATAAAAGCGTACCTTTAACATTAGTCCATCCACTCTCACATCAACATGTTCATCTGATTTTGAATTGTCATTTAACTTGTACATGGCCATGAACTGAGTAAGACTCTGTTTCAAATCTAACACAAACTGGTTTAGCCAAAGAATACTTCTCTGATCCAGGGTGAATTGTAAAGCATTCAGCTGTCCATACAAATTTGAACATGGAACTAAAAGAGAAAAGGAAAAGAAACCATGAGAGTAAGTAAAATGTTTATGGGTTGGGTTTTCTTTGGTTTTTAAACTATTGCAAATTTGTATTTTCAAGAGCATTTTCATCAAAGAAGAGAACTGATCCTTTCGTTTCAAGGAAGAATTAATTATTAGGGGATACCTGAAGAGAAACTTTGTTCTCTCACTCCAAGACAGTAACTAAATGTTTGAGTGTAAAAAAAACTAAGAACAGAATTAAGTCTGAAGAAATGGAGAGAGTATTCTCATTACAGAGGAAGGGCACGACGAAAGAAATTTGCTGTCCTCAAGTTCCATTCCCAAGATATCCACTAACATTTGTGTATATAAAACAAGGCCAGTCACAGAACACATTCCTACAAATAACTCCAGCAGCTCTTTGTTGCATTTTAGGTATTACTGCAATAGTTTGAGTGCTTTTATCTAGTCGGAGAGTGAAATTGCAGAAACAGTATGTGGATGTTGGAGAATGAATAATTCATGTGCCAGTAAAAATGCTGCAAGTGTTTTCAGACTGAAAACTCATGTTTTTTAAAAATAGTATTAATAGGAGTTTGCCAGGAGCAAGCACTGTGGAAATGGAGCAGTCTTGTGCTCTTATCCATTTTAGAAAGCCGTTACCTATTTTTGAGGTTTAAGCTTCACAAAGGTCAAAGAACACACAAAATTTATGCTTCAGTATTAAAAAAAAAAATCTTACTAGGAAAGTCCTTTCCATCTGGGTAGTAATATTCAGTGAATTCAATATGAATAGCTGGCATTTCTGGTGGAAGATAAAGTGCCTTTTTATTGCAAGAGATCAGAGCTTTAGGGGAAGAACGACACTGGTCTGCTGTTGAAACCTGTAAATGATAAACGATTATTTCATTGACACATTACATTTTTATGAATGATTAAGCACCTGTAGTTGCATGGTACTGTCCCTAGTAAGGTAAAATTCCACTGCTCTTGGGTACAGGCCCCCAAACAACACAACACAAAGTACAACACAAAGTGCTAACAAACAGCGACAAACACTTAACTGCCTTGTAGCCGAAATGACTTGCATAGAAAACTTCACAAGAAAACTGTTTTAAAGGTTCCAGATCCCCTTCCTTCATAGGAGGCAAGAGGCAGCAGGTCACTTTCAAAGGTGTTCAGCAGAAGCCTAGAATGATCTGATTTTTTATTGCAAATACTACAGCTCCTGTTTAAGCATTTATGCTTGAATGGAATGTATTTCCATAGTGTGATCAAGATAAGGGATAGATAAGCTAGATAAGTTTATTACACATGCTAGGTAGCTCTTGTATTGTCTTAAGATCAAATTCAGTACACAAGTCAATTCTCAAACTGTGAAGCAGTTACTTGTGAAGCAAGGTGTTCAGCATGCACCTGGCAGAGATGTGTATGCTTGGATAAGCCTAAAGGTCTGCTTCACAGGAGAATCAAGATTACTGTGAAACAGTAATCTCCATTCCTGTTACTTCAGAATGTAATTTATGAAACAAGTAAGAAATCAACATTTGATATATATTTGACCTTAAATTTCAATGAATGTGTCCTAGTTTAAAAAGTATGTTGCCAAAACAAAGCTTTTCCATTCAACAGTTAGTAGGTCAAACCGCTAGTTTAAAATTACCCAATGTATTCATATTGAATATATGATAAGGTTTACTAGAATGAGTTTCACTGGAAATAATGAATACATGACCTTTATAAGACCTCTATTAAGCTGTTTTCAAGAGAGAAACATATCTGCATTAACACACACAAAAATTCAAGTAAAATGATCTATGTAGAAAAATAGCTTTTAGGAAATTGTATAGAAATAATGACAGTTTAAAAACTAAAAACTAAAATGTGTTTGTGTAGAAAGGAGGAGACAAGAGCAGAAGGCAAATGGAAACATGAACAGTACAAAACAATAGTATAAAACCACTTCAGATCCAGATGAAGGCTCCCCAGCAGCACTCTGCAATCTCCCACAACACCCGAAGTGATATGGCAGAACAGTCGTGGAAATTGGAAAAAGAACAAGAAGAAATCACAATGACAAAGGACACACACTAAACATTTCTGTTAGGACCTGAACCTCAGAGTAGATCCCCCCATATCAGTACCATGGAGACACACTCCAGCCTAATAGAGACACACTCCTCTATTTCATTTGCCTCAGAACAGTCAATCTGGACCACAACCAGCAACTAAAACTACTCATTCTAACAAAGGAGAGGGGTATAGAAATGGTAAAAGTGTCTGCTCAAAATATCACTGGAGAGGGAGTGGCTGGAAAAAGATTTTAAACACTTAATAAAACCTCTTAACATTCTTTAATGCACTTTAAAAATATAACAGTAAGAAAAGCATGATATATAAAACCACATATTAAAATACTGGGCACGTAACATAGTACAATGAAAAGATTAAATTTGAATGCCAAATTTGTAATTCAGAGAGCAATAGAACTTGGTCTAACACATAATTGTGATAGGATCACAATTTTAACAAAGTGGAAGCAGGTCCATAAAGATGTAATCCAATAATGAAGGAAAAGACAAATTAATTTCAACGGGCTTCATACTGTCCCTTACAAACCACAGTCATACAGTCAAGGGTGGAGTCGCTCCAGTTTTACTAACTTAAAGAAATGTACCTGATAAATATTGAAATCTGCAAGTCTAACCACAATAGGACTAGACATCAGTTTGCCCTTTGGTTGTTGAGAAGATACAGAGGAAGCCCTAGATGTTCCTTTCGGTATCTGTTCCTTGCCTGTAAGAAAGAATAGTGATGGAATCATTGAAAAGAACAGTCTTTTTTTCACAGTTTTAATACTTCATGGAAGCAGAAATTTAGTGATGTAAACAAAATACCTGTTTGTAGGTTCTGAGGAGATACAGCAGGTGGTGATTTAGGAGGAGAATCTATGACCTGATCCTTCACAGCTTGCTTAAGCAATTCAACATTGTTTTTGAATTCATTTAATAATTCTTTGGCCCATCCACTTCTGGTTTTAGTGGCATCACTATAATGCATCCAGTGATCACAGCTGTCTCCTGCAAATAAGAGAAATGGGGAAAATATTAGCTCATTTGAAATTTTGCTTTTAACAGGATAACAAGTTTCCACGATTTCACAAGTATTCTTCGAACTATAAGCTCATTGCATGCTGTAATTATAGAACAACAGCAGTCATATGAGATATTAAAACAGAAGTTATATACTGAACAAATCAAATCTCAGCACTTCACAAAATCACTCAGAATATAGCATTACCAGCTGCCTTATAACACCACTAACACTCAAAACATCATTGAGTATTTTCAGTTCAGAGAAATCTTATGACACATTAATGTCATATGTGAGAACATGCAAAAAAATGTTCAATTGAAAAAAAAAAAAAGTGAGAGCAAGTATTATGTTCTCATGCTCACTTTTTCCAAGCTTATCTTTCCTGCCAGAACTGTGTCCTAAGACGTTCCTGGTCCCTTTCCAGAAATGTATTCTTTTTGTCTTGGTTCTCTAGCACCTTTATGGCACACAAACAACAAGGTAAGTTCAAGAAGTGCTGCAGCACACACAGCCTTAAAAATCAATCCCACTGGAAATCCTTTCACTCCTGTTTTCAATTCCAACATGTTTCTGTTGGTCAAGCACTCAAACCTCTGAAAGAAGTCGCAATATCTTCAAGTAGTCCCTGTAAAGACATTCTACTAACCTCTTCAATAACAAGGATGCAATAACAAGTAACTTCTATCAGTTGGTACATTACTCTTTAAATACTACCATGTGAAAATTTACTTTATTTGGGACTTAATGAGTTTTTAGATACTTATACTGGAGATGAACAAATATGTTTGCTATTAAAATAGGAAAATTATTTTGGGAAAAAATGCGATTTCAGGTCTAAATGCAAATATTGCAGCATTAAAGAAATTTTTAGGGTGGGGCCTAACACAAGAGATGACATTTTTTCCCACCGTTCTTCCTAAGTTATCTTTCTCTGTTATTTATATTTTTATAGCTAAGGAAGAAGACAAAGGAACAGGGAGGAAACCAGAAAGAGAACAAAAGGACAAAGATGCATTAGACTAAAGCCCATGAAACTGGAATTCTCACAAAAAAAAGTGCTAACATGGGGTTCCTCCAAGCACACGCAACAGACTCTGAAGGACCTACAGGACTTTGTTAGCAACACCATAGGGAAAGCTCTAACACCCCTTCTGGGAAGTCAGTTTGGGCAGCTGCCTCTCTGAAGTGCATGAACACTAACATAAGCAGCATCATGTGGGAGCAGTGCAACAACACCCCTGTATGCAGTTGCATGGCCGTGATCTCATTAGGATCACAGACACGTGGTGAGACAGCACGCACAACTGAAATGCTCCAAGGGATGAACACGGGCTTTTGGGGAGCAGGAGAGGGCATGTAGGGCAGGACCAGTGAGAAAGATGGAGCTCAGTCTTGCGATGGATGATCAGCCAAGTGAGTGTTTACAGGTTTGGACTAGAGGACAGACCAGCATGGATGATGATGTGGATTTCTGCTCCAGATCATCTGATTAAGATGATCAAACCCTTTTTCTTGTCACACACTTTGTAAAGTATCCTCTTTTTAATTTTTCAGATTTCTACTAGAAATTATTTATGAGAAATGTTTTACTTGTAAAAAACACTTCTTTGGAAGTTGCTAACATTTTTTTAATAACATTTCTTAACAAAAGGCTACACAATTGAATCACAACACACGGAGATTCCTGTTTAGCAAAATAACTTTAAAAGCAAAACACTGATTGGAAATGGATATAAAGTGATAGATTTCTATATAGGAAACAAATCTAACAGATTGATTCTTGAAAATATCCAATATGCAATTACTGCCTTCCTCTGTCAATACAAAATTCTCTTCATCTTAGAAACGTGCAAACAGTGTTTTGTTGACAAAACAGTGAAAAGCATTTAGTCTAAAACAGCTCATTTGCGGAAATTAAACTGGTTCCCAAGTTGTTACCCTTCTTGTCTTTGCATATGGAAGGAAGTAAAAAGGTGCATTTCAAATGGTTTGAGTACAATTATCCAAGCTGTATAAATGTACACACAATTGTTTTTAGCATTCAAGGAAGATAGTTACAGTCACAGGTAATTCATAAAATTCTCACTTTCATACCTGCTTTGTGAAATGGATAATAGTCCACTGTTAAATAGCTGAAGGAAAGCTGCATGGCCCCTCCTGTAACACGTCTGTTTGGGTCTGTAAAACAAAACAGTGCCTGGCTCTGTGGACATTGCATTTAGCATGTTAGGTCTCATGTTTTTGTAATCTTTTAAACACCTAACAGCTACTACTTTCTTTCCTTTACTGTCTCTCCTTACAAGCTCATTATCTTCCCTCGAAATTTTCATTCAGATAGTCTTCACTGGTTTCTAAAGATCAGCCTGCAGAATTCTATACTCAATCACTATTTATAAATTGCATACTGTTTTCAATGCTATTAAAAAGACAACACTCTGAAAACATATTACTGCAGTTTTTCTGAAACAAACGTTTTACACTGAATTTATGATTATGATCAGTCTTTGAAGTCAACATTTACTTTCAAGAATACTATATAATATAATTTTATTTAACAAATATTGCAGTAAAGGGGTCTTCTGGGAATCTTCTCTTCTGACTTTTTCCACAGCTGAATTTAAACTTCCTGGCCAAAACAAATAAAAAGATCTCACTAGGAGTGATAAATTCCAACTGCCATAGATACACTGCATGTAAGGAAATACATCTCTAGCCAGTGAACCTCGAGCAGAGCTCTGCTGCTCTGAAAGTGTCCTCCCTATTCAAGGAAAGGCATTTGATAAACCCTGTGTTTTTCATACTCTTCTTCAGCAGACCTTGTATGTTTCCATAAATTTTTCAGTGACTAGCCAGCTTCTTGGATAGACACTAATATCTCACTCTCCTATGATCACCTCTAAAAGGCATGAAAAAAGTGCCCTGATTTGTCTCCGTTTTTTTTCTAGATTCTAGATGTGACTGCAGGCTTTTGTTAGAAAGAAGCAGTAGAAGATTTACACACAAAATTTCAAGGTCACAGGACACTTGCTCCATTCTTTCCATGTGCTGACCATACCAAGTTGTCTACATTAGTAACACAAAGAAGACTGCTCTTTTATTACTCTGTATTTATAGGAATATTAAAGAAGCAGATTGTATGGTGACTCCTTCAAACCACAAAAATGTTGCCACTGCATTCCTCATAACCTAGTTAACTTATAAAAGAAAGAAATCCAGCAGTAACAATCAGACTGATAGAATCACTTCCTAGAAACAGAAAAGGCACACAAGGTACTAGCACTCTTAAGTTTTGCACTTATTCTAAAGTAATTATATTTAATAATGAAATATTGTTCTAACAGAGCCACCTAAATAGTTTTACATGAGTCCACACACACTGGAGACAATTCTAATTATTCCTCTGAACTAATTATTCCTCTGACTAAAGTCTCTTGATTTTATTGTATTACTATTGTCTCGTTGTTTTATTCCCCAAAACATCTCCCCTAAAGATGATTATGATTCACATACATCTTACTCTAAAAAAATTACCTTTTTCTTTAGAATGGATATCATCACATATATGTAGGTCCAAGTGGGAAATTACTAAGTGATACGAAGTTTCCTTAACATCAAAATCATTAAACAATTTTACTATTGCATCGTTTTGATCAGGTGCTGCTGTTGTCTGGTGCGCTTTCACCTGCTGGGAGCTGGGTGCAGGGACGGAGCTCTGAAAAAAACATTTAGTCAATCACATCAATTTATAATGTTTATTGTCTCTTTCAGTAAGTATCCATCTATTTACACAAAACAGGCATTTGAAACAAGGAAAAATCTGCACAACATGCATTTCCCCTTGGAATCATTACTGAGATTTAAGTGTACTGTTTCAGCATAAAGCTAAGCTGAGCTAATGGATGTGTGTGTTGTACTGCGGTGTCAGTGCATCCCCCATTCCTCACACTTCCTTACGCTCCTGTCACTTGCAGCACCGGTATTTTTCTAACTTTTGTTGCAAGCCGTTCAGGGAACTAAACCAACAGTGGGCTCCTTTCTGCTAATTTAGCTCCTCAAGGTACATAATGAGTTTGCCAATGGCAGACAACAGGTGAGTTGCAAGTACAGGGCACTGAAGAATCAGAACCTCCCTGCTCAAGAGCAGGTAATCATTAGAGTGCAGCAGCTAAACCTTCACACGTCAGCATAAGGCATCAGGGCCAGCACAAAAACTGAACTCTCTGTTCCAGTACACTGGCTTTACTCTAAGAGATTCTCTACAACTGACTATGCTCAGTAATCAATCATGTTTTATTTTATAGCACTTATCTTCTATCAGTGTACTTCTCCTGCTTCTTCACAGACAAGAAGAGTTGCCTCCCCTCAACATCCACAAAGCCCAGTTGCCCTAGCCTGCTCTATGTGCTGAAAAACACCAAGATTTACATGCAGCATCAACAGCACAGATATGCCAGCAGAAATATATTTACAGCAGAATTGGTTTTCATAATATACTCCAACAAGAGCTGCATGAAGGTAAGCTCTTAATAAAAGCTAATTTTTTACTACCATGAGAACAAACTGGACAAGCACTTTCAATTATTATAGTAAGCCTATCTACCCCCACATCAAGGTTACCTTAAAGTGTCTTAAATTATTTAAAATCATAACCAGAAAGTATTTGGAGACCAAATTTACTAAATAGTCAATAAAGAGTTAAGCAAATACAGAAGCCTTAACACTCTGTAGATGGATAAAGAAATTTAACTTCTTTTATTTTCTGCAGTTAACATCAGTACACAAAATCTTGCAAAGTAAAGACTATTTAAAACTACAATTCATTCCCAGTGTAATTTAAGATATACAGCTGAATGAAAATGAGTAACTGAACATTCCTGAAATAAACTGAAAACTAACTACAACTAACACAACTAACCACACTGTGTTGTATTGTAGAACACCTGATAATGACACAGTGAGACAATCAATCCTCATACCTGGGCTGTTTCGGAAGCCAAGCTTTTCCTCTGTTCTGCTGATTTCTCTATGGCTTCACTAAGAGATTTGGCATACTGCACCATGGCTTTCAATTGCGAATCAGTCAAAACCCACAGCAAATCATCCAGAATCAGAACTAGTTTGGATGCCACAACATTACAATCTTTTAACTGTAAAATAAAAATTTAAAGTTGAACTAAGGACTTATATTTCTTATATTAAATACACGGCATAAAGAAAAGCTGCATGCAAAAAGCAATAACAAACATTTTTATTTTAAATTTTATTCCTCTCATTAACTAAGAGGTACCTAAGACACAGTATATTTCTGCTTCACTCTATGTATTTGGCATGCACCAGATATTAAACTCCTGTATTTTTCTACATGTAAGTACTGTAACTATTACCTGAATCCAGAGAGATAAAACAACAAGCATCATCATAAACAAAGCTCTGCAGATCAAGCCATTTTATTAATAGGACCTGTGTAAGGTATTAATCTTCAAAATCTGTAGTATTTCTTGTAAACAGTTACATGTTACTATAAATTTAGTTCAGGGAATTCAACATTGCTTATGGCCTAAATTTAAAATCTTTGCTATGTGCATGTATGCATTAAGAGCATGAGTTACAAATTAAAAAATAAAGTAAGACATCAAACTTTTCAAGTTTACCCTTCTTTTAAGTGTGACCCTTATTTTTGATTGGTTAGTAATCAGTCGAACTGGAGCACTCATAATTTCATGCTTAGAACTCTGGATTGCATCAGCTTCTATTCTGATCATCTGCCAGTTGATTTCTTTAAAAGTCAAAACCTTTAAAGACAGAAAAAAAGAGAAAAACACCTTGATGCAATATGACAGTTAGCTGCACCAAACCATGGTGCATGTATATGTATATATCTGTACATATGTACACACAAACTCACATGAGCCATACAAACAGAACAAATACAATTCACTTTTTATTCCACCTAAAGATGTCAGGAAACCCTCACCCTGCTTGTCACAGAAACATTAAGCTACTTCTAAGCAGGCTGAGGTAACAAGCAGCATTTAAAATATTCAGAAGAAAATAAAGTCACAATTATTGCATACTAGTCTGCTTTTGGGAGAGGAAAAAATTATTGTGTAGTTTAGTTTCAAAATGTTAAATAAGAAAAGAGTAGGGAGAGAAGCAAAACTACAGGATAGGAGAGGGGTTTTTGGAGTGTTTTATTTCAATAAAACATAAAGTTAATCATTGACCACACAACATGCCATGTAGACCCCCCAAGCTTTGAATCCACTACATGGATTTCTAGAAGACACCGCAAGTGAATGTCAGAAAAACAATGACAGAAAAGCATCTGGAGATACAAGAGTACAGCTGGACACTGAAAATCAAATATGGGAAAATGAGTGATTGCCCAGCAGGAGCATCATGGAGAACGTCAAATGAGCAGGACATCAATAGGGAAAAACAATCATTCTAGTTTACCTAAAACTCCTTCCTACATGATTTGGATGATAGGATCAAGTTCGCCCAGTAAGTTCACAGACAACACTAAACTGGGAAAGTGTTGATCTGCTGGAGGGTAGGAAGGTGCTGAAGAGGGATCTGGACAGTATGTATTGATGGGCCAAGGGAAATTTTATGATGTTCAACAAGCCCAGGTGCCAGGTCCTGCACTTGGATCCCAACAACCGCAGGCAGCACCACAGGCTGGGGGCACAGTGACTGTTCAGTTCTCGGCCCCTCACTTCAGCACAGACATGGAGGTGGCTGGAGTGTGTCCAGAGAAGATGAAGGGTCTGGAGCACAAGCCTTTTGAGGAGTATCTGAGTGAAACAGGTGTGCTCAGCCTGGAGTAAAGGAGGCTCAGAAGTGGCATTATTGCTCTCTACAACTGCCTGAAGGGTGATTGCTGAATGCTGGCAGTTGGCCTCTTCTCCCAGGCAGGAGACAAGACTAGCAACAGGACAAGAGGAAATGGCCTCAAGCTGCACCAGGGGAGGTTAATGTAGGGGCATGAGGAAGAATTTCTACAGTAGAAGGGTAGTTAAGCACTGGAATGGACTGCCTAAGGAGAGTCACCATCCCTGGAGAGTTTCAAGAAATGACTGGACGTTGCACGTAGTGCTATGCATTAGTGGGCATGGTGACATATAGTCAAAAGTCAGACTTTTAAGATCTTGCAGGTCTTTTCCAACATTAATGATTCCATGATTCTATGATTACTCTCTGAAGAAACAAGGCTCAGCCATGAGTAAAGGGCAAAACAGAAGAATTTGTTTGGTATGTTTCTTACTCTTCACGTGGCATTCTGCTCTTGTCAATTTGAAAACCTTACAGCATATGTCCTGAGAACATACACAGAGACTTAAGTAAAACATACCCAGGGTGTCTGGAAAGAAGGTACACTCTGTCAGGTGAGCAAGATGGAAAATGCAGTGCAAAGCATCCTGAAACACTATTTACAGAAAAGCAGAGTACCTATCCTCCTCATACAGGAGATACAGTGTGATCGAAAGCTTCTAGAACTATTCTAAGGAGATTACTTATTATATTAAGAATGTAGCTACAGTGCAAAGCTAAATGGTTATGCCCTAAATATATGGTTCAGCACATGTTATCTTCAAAGGACTGGTTTTGTGCAATTTTCATGCAATTTGCTGCTAACAAATCATTCACTGTATTTTCTAGAAATTAGTTTCTGGTATTAATTTCACTAAAAGGAACACTCTCCCAAGGAAAGCTCTGTTGTGTACAGGACTATTCAGAATCAAATTCTTCCTAAAACCCACAAAATCAAAAACTCAGCCAATACAAAACTCCATCTAGTCAAACTTTAATTCTTCCCATTCAGATTTCATTCATATGGGAGTATAAGCATACAGACAAGCTGCAGGAAAGGAAAACTGTCAGAAAAAGTTTTCAACTTCTTAATTTTGTGATTTTTAACTGATATTTTCTCAGGGTTTCTTTCCCTACCTAAAAATTAACTACAAGACTCCTTAACTCTGGAGGAAACTGGCAAGATTTATGATGCTAAAATAAGTCTTCTTGAAAACAATATTTACAATCAACCTTGTACTCAGTATACATTTAACTCTGGTTAGCTGGGAGAAGGCAAATGAATGGTGTACATCAAACTAGCACTACCATGTGCTATTTTCCAGGACAGCAGAAATACACACTTTACTGCTATTACTTTTTTATATATACATATGATTTAAGTATTCCAAGAAGATAATTGCTCAAGAAGTTAACAAAATTTCATTTAAAACTGCTTTAGAAAAAGAAATTCCTTATCTGGCAAACCCTCACAAGCAAATAAATAACCAATTAAAACTTTGAAAATATAATTCTTGTTGTTTTTGTTATTTTTATTACTACTACTACTAATGACAACAACAATAACAAAACCAGCACAACTTCTTATTCTTCGTATTTAATATACTGTTCTTTGTTCTTTCAGTACTCTTCAAGTCTGGTTCAGTTTGCATTTTAGAATAGTCACCCACTTGGAGAACATAGGAGGGAAACTATACACCTGCTTGCCCTGGTCTTTGTTCTTGCCTCAGCATCCACATTGGCCATTTGATCTGACTCACATCCATCATTTTTACATAACTGTGCTCCTAGAGGACAACTGAAATTACTGAGCACAGAATGTCTCCACTCCCAGTAATGGCATGTTCTCTACCCTGTAAAAGGATGCAATTCAACTTCCTCCTTCACCACAAAAACAAGGGAAAAAAGTTAGTAAAAGGTATTATTTACCTCTCCACGTTGAGCTTCTTGTATTCTGGTAAATCTAAGGTCAGCATGTTCCCAGTTTGCATTAACACTATATATTCTCAGCTGGGAAAGTTCAAATGAAGCATTAAAGGCTTTTGCACCAATCCTTATTATAATGGAGTTCACAGAAACTGAAATGCCTTCTACCACTTTTTCAGCAAAGCCATATTCACTAAAAAGTGAAATGCCAACACATTAAATATAAACCAAGTGAAAATGCACAGGTGAAATAAATCATGAAACAGACGTTAAAATAGATGAAGTTACTAATGTATTCTACAGTTAGCAACTTTTGCTCAAAATACTTGATGTAGTTTACAATAATTTTCACTCTATGATCCTCATCTCTACATAGTTAAAGAACATGTATTTGACCAAGATCAATCTACATAAATTATAACAGTTAATGCAATCCTTCCTTGTTAAATTGTATGGATGTACATATTATATGCTATTATACATACATAAAAAAAGCAGTCTACATCATTATGCAGAAAGCTTACTCTACTTTATGCATACATAAGGAGTAATTCATGTAAAATTAATTACTTGATAATTCCAATCTGGTTAGTATTTATGCCTATAAGCCAAATTATTTTGTCCATTAAAAACAGTAACTTCCAGATATTCAAAATAGTATGAAGTATTTGCTTTATTTCATTCTATAAAGGCATCCTAAATGGGGGTTACACTTCTACAACAAATCAACATGCATTCCAGTATTTCAAAACATTAAGCTGTTGCAAAAAGTTTTTAAATAAAAATTTTATATGTTCTGAATGTTTTTTATTAGTGTATGGAAGATTGACTATTAAGTATTATTTTAACATCTAAAAAAATCCACCTTTTTGTTTTCTTGGCTTTTTTCCTGCTTGTTTAAAAAAACCCAAAAACTTCTGTGGTTTGTCATTCCTTTATGGGAGTGGTTTTCAAGCTCTACCTTAGGAGCCAGAGAGGCCCATGGACTACTTGTACACATTGCACAGAAGTAATAACAAGAGAAAAAAATTGTATCATCAAATTTATTTCTCTGTATATAAGTCCCTGTGATCACAGAAAAATGTTTTGAGTCCATGTAAAAGCAATGACTGGGGTGTGGAGAGATACAAATCACTGATGTAATGTTGTACTGTTCTACCAAATTGCTCAACTTTTGGGCTACACAGTGTGCATGAAATCTCTCTGTAAGAATCAGCTGACACAATTAAGGACATAGAACTTTAAACTTTGTAGACAAAACAAATAAAAAAGAAAAATTTTTAAAACCCACATGAACAGTATACGCATTTTCCAAAAAGGATGAAGGCAAGATATCATTAATTTAAAAAGAACTTAATATCAATTAAGCTCAGTAAGTATCTGACATAGCAGTTGCACCCCTATGAAATTGACCTTGCAAGCTCCATAGCTAGTTCACGTTCTCTCCAGGCTTGGGTATTGATAGCTCCATTATCACTACACTACTTCACACACAAGCAATAAAATAAAATTTTGGAGGCGATAGGAATGGCAACCCTATATACTTCTGAAAATTTGCAGTTGATCTGTATTATATAATTCCAAACCTTTTTTGACCAATTACATGTAAGTACCATGACTGACCTCTGCCCGGATGCAGTTGCTATAGGAGAGGGTCCGTTGGGGGCACGTGGCTCTTCACATGTGCTCATTTCCATTATAACTTTATCCAAGGACTTGAGAAAACAAAAGAAAAAAAAAAAGAAAAAAAAGAAAAAAAAAAAAGAAAAATATTGGAGACCTTAGAAGTAACAAAGTAAATAGATGACATAAAAAGAACAAAAAACCAAATAAAAAAGGTGACTTGAGAACTTTTTCTGAAATATATATATAAAACATTTCCTACCATGTCAATTTTTCCATAAACTTTTTTAACACACTAGAATTATCTTGTTTTAACTTTTTCCCTTTTTTTTTAATTGTGTGAGTTCTAATGCATATCCTCAGTCAAATACTGTATCATGAAATTCTTGGTCCCTGAATATCATTTATTCAACACATAAATTTTCAAAAATTGCAGTTCAAAATGGACGTGATTTAATGTACAGTTACCTGAATTTTCCTTCTATATGGCTATTCTTTCAATGAAATACTTAATACAAGCTGATTCAAAGCATGGGAATTAAGACTTTTTTCCCTGTCTAATTCTAACTTTCTACCACCATTTCTGAATTCTCCCATTTATGCTCTTAGGCCAAACAAACACCCAAACCCCCTTTGTCCTCAGTTTTAAGTTTTTCATGATTCAACCTGCCTTAGCTATTAGATTATTATATTGTGTTAATCATGCCTGTTGTCATAATCTGCTTGTTCCACATTTTTCTGTGCTACTCTTATCCATGAAAACCTGACTACAACCAAAACTGTTTAGTCTGGATTTATTTATACTTCACTGTATTTTGATGCTTAAAGGGGAGCAATACCTGGTAACAGAAAATTTGGACATTTAAAAATTATTTTTTAGCTGTCTCAATGATTATCTTGCCTTGAAAATAACAGAGGGGGAAAAAAACCCCAAGAAAAACCCAATCCCTTCGTTTGAGGATGGTGGGGGGAAGCCAAGATTTCTCCTCGTTATCCTAGCAGTTTTGGATGTTTGACCACTCTTTTAAGAATTCCCTTTACTACATGACCAGCGCACAGAACAGTAGTAGGACAGTGATTCCAAGAGATTGTACAACATAAAAAAGAAGTAACGAAAGATGGATCTGGATGCAGATCTATGTCTTTTCTCACTAGCAACTACTGTTCTTAGATAGAGTGAAAACGGCTGCAGTTTATCCTTGGGGCCCAAAATCACTCCTCAAAACTATCTTGTTTATCATATAAAACCAGAACTGGGTGAACAAAGATAACAGTATGTGCCACAGTGTTAAAAGACTGATTCTCACAAAGGGCACCTTAGCTCAGCGAAAGGCCGTTTGGCTAGACAAGTGGGTTCTAGTAACCCAGTAAGCTACGCTAACAAAGGATCCAACTTAATTCAACTCTCAACAGCAAAAATATCCCCCCATCCCTGTCTCTCCCAAAATACCAGAAGTTCAGTGGTGTAATGAAGGGCTGAGGTTTGGCACTTGAGACACTGAAGTCACTTTCCTTTAGAAATCAAAAAGGCTGTTGTACAATCTACCATTGAATCGTGAACTTTTGTTACTTATTTATAACGCACTTGTTCAAGAAAAGCTTTATATAAGAAAGGTTACCTTGAAAATTATCTTAGCCTCAAAGAGTGCTAATGTAAGTTCAACAAGAGCAAAGCAAACAACGCCTTGCTACCCTAGGTCAAAGTGTGTCATGTTTAAGAATAGCACAGCTTAAACTGATTCCCTAATTTGGCAGTTGCATCTCACAGCCACGAGGTTGAAGCATCCCACGTCAGCATTACCAGACTTTAGGTTCTGGGTGTCAGGAAGAAGCAGTACAGACATCAGTACATTCCAACTGGGTCACTAGCAAATACATCAATTATTTAAAACAACATGTCTTTCTCAAGTCTGATTCAGAAAGAAGGAATTACAAGCACATTCACTGCAAGACTGGGAAACACAATAACTAAAGGAATATTCACTCTTAAGCAAACGCAATTGAGAAAGTTTACTCATCATCAAATAAAATTACTTCTGGTGCTACCACAATTGTTAGTATATTTTGGGGAAAAAAAAGAACAAAGGGAAACAAATGCAAGAATTAACATGAGTTCTAATTGTTGTTGAGTCCTATTTACACATTTTACCTCCTACTTAAGGCGGTTACAAAAACCCTGTAAATGTGTGTCAAACCTGCTATAGCTGAGATCGCTGTGTAAAGATGTAGAATTGAAAAGTCCCAGAAAAGACAGCTCCAAAAGAAAGCCGGGAACTTGTAAAAGGGGTTAGTGGGACAAATAACTACCCTTCATGTAAAGCCAAATTAACGTGTCATGACTAAAAACTTGACAGAAATGAGGTAACAGTCAAACATTACAGTGATTACACCAAAGCCACAGATTAAGAAAACAAACCTACCAAGAAAAAATATTAAGGCATTTTGCCTTGATCTGCTGCTACCCAGAGGACACTTAGTAAAGGTCTGTTGATGTTTCAGTTATTTCTAGAATCACACCAAGAGAACCATATAAATATTTCATATAGATTCTGCTACACACAGTACATTTCAGAGTTAATTTCAGAACTCACCAAAGAGATGGGATGTGTCTTCAATTTTGTCCATGGTATCTGCAAGAGAAAACACCATTCTAAAGCAAATTAAATATTAAAACCACAGTAAAAT
Organism: Sylvia atricapilla; assembly: GCF_009819655.1. NCBI lineage: Eukaryota > Metazoa > Chordata > Aves > Passeriformes > Sylviidae > Sylvia > Sylvia atricapilla. Next base: position 46,303,325 of record NC_089144.1, read on the forward strand.
AAATCACATAGAACATGTTTTAGGCATACAAATTATATTTCTAACCTCTGAACTCAGCCTAATATTACTTTCAAAATATTAAGTTCATCTGAACATACTATATGGTAACTTTATACACATACTAGATGTTAAAAACTTCGAACTTCAAATTCTACTTATCACTAAGCAGAAAAACAGAGGAACAAAGTAGAATCTATTTCTTTAACAGTGAGTTGTCAAACATCAGAAAAAGCATCACTGCCTTACACATTCTTTCCTTTAAAAGGAAAGAAAATCTACATTTCCTTTGTTGACTTACAACTGATTGGATGCATGCAACAAAACATCAAGTTCACTGCATTCAGAAGAATCAGGACAATCTCCCATGGTGGGGGGGGAAAAAGCAAAGAAAGAACACAAAAAACCATAAACAAATCCCACCAGGTGCTAATGTTTGAGCACACTGTAACTTCAGTCAAGAACAAGCCAGCCATCATTTCCTAATCCCACATTCCTAAAATGTGGTATATTCCTAAACAGATGATATACCTTGTTTCGATTATTAGCAGCCACAATTACCAAAAACGCAGTAGCTACTAGATTTACTGTGTTTCCCACAGAGGTCAGAATCCCTCAGAAAGGTATTTGTGGAAATGGGAACAGAACAAGACGGAAAGCAATAAAGGAAGAGGAGTGAAGAGAGAACACACAAAGAGAGTAATAAATAATTATGATAGACTAATTACCACGGACAAATGCAAACTTTTATTTCTACCTCATTTTCAAAACATGCAGGAATGAATTCTACTCAGAAAGAAAAAAAAATTAAAATAATCTCTCTTATTTTCATTATTTCCAGATGCATTTTATGTCATCAAATGAGAAACAAAAAAGGAAGAAATTATTGCTGATAAAAATCTTTGTTGTTCTTTAAAATTTTATTAAGCACTCATCACAATTTCTTACTAATACAAAGTTGCTTCAAAGTTTACAAAGAGAGAACAAAAAGAAGAAAGATTTGGTTTATTACCATTCCAGCACAATAAAACACTCACCCTAATGGATGCTTTATTACAAAACACCTTGTTTATAGCCAGCCAAGTTGGAAGATCCAGCATGTTCTGAAGTACCTCTTGATCCAGCTCTAAATTGGTCAGCTGACCTTCCCCCTTTAAGGTGCTCAGGTTGATCTTATCAGGTGACAGATTTTTGGTGAACCTAAAAACAAACATACATTAAGTAAACACATATAAAGCAATCAAAGCTATCCTGCACATCAGTGACAATTTAACTTAAAGCAATGGTCTGGAGGTTAAGAAATCTTAGACAAATTTCACCCTGGAAAGAAATGGTACAATGGAATTGACTTGTCCCTCTACTTTTTTTCATCTCAGTAGCTCAATTCATAAATATGTAAACAAAAATATATTGTGAGATATCTTCTAATTTTTGCATCACCCAGAGTAACAACAATCCTTGACTCAAACTACTGAACTCTTAATTTTAAACTATATAAAGTAAAACCGAATCTATTTCATGGTTTAATTTTTTGAAAGGAAAAAAATCCCAATCCCCTAAAATTGCTGTCATAAGAGTGCCTTTCTATATACTTAGTTAAAATCTTGCAATAAAAGTTTTATTAATTAGATTTAGTCATAGAATTAAATGACAAATTAAAAATACACACACAGAGCAGCAGGAGGTATATAAAATATTGGATGTAAACTTGAAAGCTGAATATGATAACCATGTGGTAAAAAGTGTAACTATTTAAAAGCGTACATATGAGTCACTTCATATTTCAAATGCACTAGGATTTGCTGATACAATGAAAGAATCTGTGTGACTGTCAAATGCTTCACCTCCTTGTAAGACAACATGATAGAGCCCACGGGTTCTCCACCTTCAAACCAACAGCTGTAGCATTGTATCTACCATAAGCTAAGAACAGGCTATACTTTACCACACTCTCAATCTCCCATGAAAAATTGTTTCTGCTCATGAATTGAGTCTAGTTTTAGGTAGTAGAAAATACTGCTGCTGGCACGATGCTTTGTGACTTTTCCTACCAAAATCTCCTGGTGCTGCTATTCTCCAGGCAGAGAGCAAAGGGGTTTGTCTGTCCTCAACGATGGAACATTGCCCTGAAGCAATGCCCCAGAAGGTGCAGTTCCAGCATTTCCTTTCCATTCAAGACACCAACTTCTAACTGAACTTCAAGGTCCTCATTAAGTACTTGATACTGGGAGAGATGGTGGAAGAAGATGAAGAAGGTCAGCAAGCTCTCTTAACAGTTTCCAAGTACAACTTGAAACAGAGCAGGCATTTTTTGAGTCCTACTGCCCTACTCCATTCCCAGGATGATCAGCTTTGAAAACGCGTTTACCTAGCCAGACAAAATGAAAGCAGTACGTATTTGCAAATATTACTAGACATGTTTCTTATGAAACACTGCAGTCGTTACTGTATTGCTTACAGTCATAAATTATTCACAAGCAATGAGATTTAATCTGTGAACAATATAGTTTCATAATTTCAGTACTAAAAATATATTGAGATAAGCCTATTGATAAATGTATTTTCCTTGGCAACTAATGTACTTCCAAATGCTCTGTTCAGAAACATTATGAGGGGAATAAAGGACTTGAATTATTTTGTTTCCTCGTTACTCTTTTTTCTCTCCTTCAACAAAAAAGAATAATGAGAAGAGCTAAACAACCTTCCTCATTAAAACAACCTATCAGTAACTGCAAAATATAAAATTTCCTATATCAGAAACCGTTGCAAAGTCTCGTTTGACTCAGGTTGTAAAAAATTCCTAGGAAAAAAAAAGCAGCCATTGAGTGTTTTCAGTCACCTGGTAGCACCTCTCACTCTTGACTTTCTAGGTAAGGGTCAACATAAGAATTACAAACTGGTGTCATTTTTAAGTCAGATTTACACAGCAAATGCAAAACCATGTACGCACACACAGGCACACGCACTCCTGAGACTCATGCTCTGTGAAAGAAGTCCCCCTCAGAGTTCTCTGTTGCTCAGCCACACCAGAAATGCCTCTCAGCTCGTAGTCAGATCTAAGCATTATCCTGGTCACAGCTGCAGAGAATCACAGTGAAACACACGGGACCTACAGAAAGAGTTTTCAAACTTCAGAGCAAAAAAGATATCAAAATAGCATTAAGGAGGAGAATGGCAACAGCAAAGCCATTTTTGAGTAACTTCCAATATCCTTCAAACAAGCAGAAGCCAGTCTCTCTCAAAAGGGAGCAGAAAGACAGGGAAAAAATTCAGAAAGGACCATCACTTTTTCTATATACATTTTTTTAATTCTTCCAAGACTATTGTTTTGAATTTACTTCCTCTCCTGCAGTGAGTGACAGGAAAAATGCTCTAAGTGCTGCTTCATTCAGAAGAGACAGATATAAGAGAATCTCTACCTCTTAAGATTGTACCTGTCATGTAAGTCACAGAAGGAAACTCAACAGGTGAGCTGTGAGAAGATATTCTTAGCAAAACTGTTTTCATAGACTGGGTTTCAATTTCACTAACAACACTTCCTTTCTCAAAACATATATGAAATTTGAATTACTGTGTGACAGCATGAGTTTCAATACAGTTTTATTATTGAATTTTATAAGTAGAATAATGCTGTAAAGTATTTACAATTTAAATGCAAAGATCCAGAAATATGAGTTTATCAATATCATAAGCTGCCTGACATAGCTCCTTTGGGTGCATCTACACACACATGCACTAAATATTCATATGCAGTTACAGACAGACGGTTCAACTTTAATTTACAAAGTACAGAATATGAGTTTAGTGAAAAGCATATAACAGACTGTTACAGGAACAGTGCAGAATCAAAGAGGAGTAAGTTACAATCAATGTATTTTGTCAGGGCCACAACAGTTATTTCAGTTCTCTCCCTCTAAAATAACTCAAAACCTACATAAAAGATGCATTTATTTCCTTGCCTAAAATATTTATTTTCCAAAGGTTTGTTTGTAGCATCACAGGCTTGGAGCCCTGAATGGAGCAGAGAAGATGGCCAAGAAGTTGAAAACAGAAACAAAAAACGCCCAAGAACAGGTAGAGAAGATGGGAAAACCCTATTCTGAAGTCACAAGGTTATGGTTTGTATACAAAATGCCACAAACCACATGAAGCTTAGAGCAGCTTTCCCAAAGGTTTGGAGCAAATACCAGGTGCCTTGCCAAGTTCGACAACAGAAACTCCAACCTCTGGATGTAGTAAAGAAATAAGAGAAGTCCAGATCACATTTGGACACGGATTCTCAGCTATTTTGCACATCTCCTGAATATGCAACTGGTTTTCCCAGCTCTACCATGTGCCCTCCTGTTTTTTAAATAAAATTTCCTCAGCGATATGACTCTAAATACATGCTTGAGTCATGACAAATTATTAAATCACAGTATGTGCCTCAAGTTTTGCTTATCTCCTTGTTATGAACTCAAACTGCTTAAACAACAGGCTCTGAAAAAGGGAAGCATGACCTACTAAGCACTGGCAACTGGACCAATAATAGAACAGCAGAAATGGAACACGAAGATAACTGCGTTGGTTTTTTTTTTTTTTTTTTTTACTGTTTCACCTGGCTGAACCATGTTATTTGATAACTAAGGAATATTACACCATTTCTGAAACAAGACAAATGGCCTTTTTCAATTGAGTTTCTCAGGAAGATGTTTCCTTCCCAGGACTCTAAGTAACAGAGTGGAGGAGGTCTACTACCACTCCAGCTCACCTACACCACTTCGAATTTTAAGACTTCAAGTAGGAAAGGAATAGAACTACCTCTGTCAAATTTGCCACAGAAACAAAGTATTGAGATCAACAGTGTATACTGTTACAATTGAGTTCCTCTCATCCAGCCTAACACCACAAAACATGGCTAATTTTAAGTAAGTAACTGGCTTGATCAAGTACACCCCTCACTGTCTGTGATACACAATTGACACATTCTTACACCCTCCAACATCAATTTGTACACAAGAAAGGTATCACCCCTTTATCTATCGGTATTGCGGCCACACAAATGGCTACATGCTTTATCTAATCTCACCTTGAACATCTGCAGAATTGTCAGGTGTGTATTTGCTGTCTGAGTGCAAGATAAAGAACCCTCCACGGCCTGTTGGATGTGCAGCATGGAGAGGATCTGCATCACCTGCTGCAAAGCACTTTGTGAAGGTGCTCATTGCCCAACCTTCTGGAGCAGGACAGGGCATTTCCTTGTTTAAGACCCAGCCTGGACCTATTGCTCGCAGGCTGGCGAATAGTTATAGCACACTGAGAAGTCCAAAATACCACCTACAAACCTACAGCTTCAGGTGGGACTTCTCAGGCTACTATACAGGACCTCAAGCACCTAACACTTACCATGCTTTTTGACCTGTCATAATGTAAATCCAGACCTTCCTTTCCAGGCAAATCACTAATTAGGACCTTGATTCAACAAGCAACCCATAGTTCTGTAACACATCTGGTGCAGTGTCACACCTCCCCCTCATCCATCCCACTGTAGGAGCCCTGAATATTACATCTGCTTTGCTGGTACTTTCCAAATAATTGTTCCATTTCATCACAACACAGAAGGACTTCAACACAGACTCCCACTCCAGGTGACTTCCTAAAAACGTCTTAGTACACTCCTACTAGCTTCAAGACTCATTCCACACTTTCTCAAACAATGACATCCTCACCAAGTCTCTTGACAGTACATAATGCTTCCCCTAGCTAATTCTGTAATAACACATACAGGAAATTGTTTTCTTTCAATTTAGAAAAGCTGCATTGCTTGCTTTTTGGGTACAGGCAGAACTGAGACAGCTGCTGTCATCAATGATTATTATCTAATTATGTGTCATGAAGCAGATCTGTGCAGACACAGCCAAGCACTGTGCATAAATGAGGAGATTGCACTGCACGAGTGATAATCATGTGGCAAATAAAACATTGCTTAAGCAATTCACCTTTCATTTATGATAAATCCTCACACAGACCAATATTCAGTTTTCTGTTCCATAAGTCTTTCCACAGCAAGCAGAGAAATGGCCAATATGATCAAATCCAAAGAACTTTATTCAAACATGACAATCCTATACATGTCAGGGCTTAATGATATGTTGAGTAGAAGAAAACACAAAATCCTGAATATATCAAACAATATTTGGTAATGTATTTACAACTTTGCCACTGCAGGCAGCAATAAAACCACCTTAGTTTGCTTATAGTTGATAACTATTAAATTCCATTTAAAATACAACATTCTGTACAAAATGCAAAAGAAAAAGCCATATGATGAAAAATAACTTCAGAAATTTAAAATCATGAAATAATGATATAGTTTAAAAGCATAACAATACCTGCTTTTTGGAAATTGCATCATTTATTTATATGACATTAGCACGTATCTATTTTAATGCTAGCTGATCAGACCTCACAACAAAATAAGATTTTTTGATAAGATATTACCTGTAAGAATTCTTTTAATAAAAAAAAAATAATATCAGTCACTTTCTTCTGTAAACTACTTAAAGAGCTGACCGATCCTTCAAATATATCGATAGAGGTAATACACAATAAGTAATGACAAGGAATTAAGTAGATGCAAATAATAAACAGTAAATGTCATATAGCCTAAAGATACTAGGAAATACTCAGACTACATTTAGAAAATATAGATAAAGGTATGTTTATAAAGGGATTGCTGATTTAGTTCACAAGCCCGTTTTACAAATTTAATTTAGGAGTTACAAAAACCCCAAAGAAGTCAAAACACACAGCTGCACAGCAAACAATTATTTTTTGCAGAATTTTAAATTACAAAAAGAAAGATAAGTGGAAACCTAAGTAGCATTTATAGAGCTCACTTCACTCCTAAATTTATATAAATACATACCACCTCTTATATTTACTCTACAAAGGTGGGAAAGGGGAAGTTACCTGAGGGCAAGGTATTCAGACATAAGGCCCCTATTCCTGGTGAAAGCAAGTGGTCAGTTGCCACGGCTTCTGAGAAGCTTCTGGTACTCATTTTGGTAGTAAGGATATTCACAGCAAACCAATCTCCACCAGAGCCAGCTGGGATCGCTGCAGGGAACGGGACACAGGGGACATACAAGGGATCAAGTTCAAAGGGAAAAAGGAGTGATACAATAATGTAAGAGAGTTTTAGCTAAAGATAACTGCAGTTACAACAGTTTGTTACACATCATGACACTACAAAAATCAAAAGGAAACAGACCTGTGTAAAACACCAGATTCCCATGAGAATATCTCTTGCTGTTAGATCCTAAGTACTGGAGGTCTGTTTAAATGAACTTATTATGAGCTTATGAAGAAAATTTTAATCATGCAAGGAGGATCTATAGAATGTAGCCAAGTCATTTCAGAGATACCCAGTAAGAACATTTTCACAGAATGAAAGAGAAGGAAAATAGCTCAAAGATGCAGCATAAGAGGGTTTTGTTTTATTTTTAAATGGAAGACAACTTTCCAGTTTTGTTTTGCCTAGCCTGAGATTTCTCACATTATTTATTCCTATTTACAGTGTCCCAACCTCAGCTATTCAAAATTCACACTAAAGACTGTAGATATATAGGAGAATGGGACTTCTGGGCTTATTTTTGTGTTTGGGGTGGTACTACAAAGACTTACACACATCTGAAAGTCTGATTTTTGCAGGCTATGAAATTTCAGTACAATAAGCTCCTCAAAAATAAAGTTTTCTGCTAACTGTCTTCACTTCAAAGAGATGCCTCATCTTAAACATAACTAATTCCTACACTTTCACCCTTTTGCCTGCAACAAAACCAAAACATTTGGATAGTGACCTTGGTAGGCAGTTTGTTGGGATATCAGAACAGAATTTAAGAGATTTATCACTGAAGTCAGTTACAGATACCTAGTTACAAATTATTCTTCTCAAGTTTCCAGACCCGCAGCAACAGAAGAAACTACAACATGAAAACTGTTTCAGAAGCCTGCGACCACCTAACTTTCAGATTCCTGGATAGCTGGATCCAAGTGCTGCTTCCTTGGGAGTCAGAAGGAGCAAACATCTCTGAGTGAAAAAACCCCAAACCTGGTTTTCTCAAGCTAAATGGTGAAGATGCATGGCAGAGCTGCTATGAAATCTGTGATGGGGACATTCTTCCAGCAAGGCCTGTACATACATCTGTGGGAGGCTGGAAGAACTAAAAAGCACAGCCTAGCTGGAACTCTTTCCTCTCCTGTGTTTCCTTATCAAAAATGAAGACAATGAAGAGATCTGAACCACAGTTAGCACCAGCTCCACAAAGATGTACTCCTACAGAAGTTACTGGATTGAGAAACCTGGGTTGTTGTGCAAGTGGCCAAACCCAGGTTTCTATTGATATAATTGAGTAATTACTTCTTAGCAATTATTCTTATGATTCTCAAAAAACCTGTGAAATAAATCACTTCACATAAGCTTTTATAATTCCATTAATGTCTCATCAGAAATTATCTGATCTCCTTCACCCAATCTTCTTATAGAAAAAAAGAAAAAAATCCAACACTTTAAAAAGCATCTCTAATTCTTGGAGTTATTTAGTACAGACTTTTATTCTGCCTCAATATTAAAAAAAATCACCTCAAAACACTAAGGCTTTGGCAGAAGAAATAATAAATTAAAAAAAAAAAAAAAAAGTAACTGTGGGCTAGTTTTGATTCTTGCATACTCCAGAATCACTTGATCTTAAAAGACAATTGTATTCCTTACAGGCTTTATTTAAATATCCTTTTTTTCCCAGGGAACACTTCATACTAGTGTGTCAGACACTTGAACAGAGCAATCTTCAAGATTATTTTCATTGTGTAACTTACTAGTATTCTGAGAACTCAAAAGAAAATTATCATTTACAACTAAAACGCTGCTGATTAATTCCTCTTGATTGTGCAAAGGCATTCGTTTTTATTATGTACGCACGAGAGTTGTCTGACCTCAACAAAGCCTCAGCAGAACTTTAACTGTACAAATACAGTGTCTGTAGAATTAGCATTTAGATTTATAATACATTTGCCAAAAAAACGTAAAACAAACTGAAAAGAAGTCAAATACTGTGAGTTTATTTTATTAACCCAAACACTACTGAAACCTTAAGAGATCTTTCTGAGATGTAACACAAGATTTAATATCAAATCTTAAAAAAGGTAATGATTAAGAATTTTACTAGAAAATGCTTTACTGCTTGTTTATCTCCAAAATACAGGTAAAATTTCATAAAGCACCACAGCAATTTCAGTTTGAATTTCGGAAGATGTTCTGTTACAGAATCTTAAAATTCATTTTGATGAATGAAGCTACTAACAAAAATGGTAGAAAGTGAAAGGTTTTTATTTCTGCTGAAAAAAGCATTTATTGATTCCCTCGTGTTCACTGGAACATTACCAACACATTCACATGGAAGAAATTGTTGGCATGAAGTCTCCACTTAAATACTAGAAGTATTGATTTTCAAACACAAGGGGATTTAAGAAATACAGGATTACAGTGAAATTTCACATTGCTCTTTTTCCTCCTTGTCTGCTGTCTCAAGCAGTTCTGCTTTACTACCTGTAGTTTTTTAGGCTCATTCTTTCCCTAGGTGCAGCATTTAAGACAGACACGCTAACACTTTCTGCAAGCATACAGATTCAATACAGACTCGTTCAGAACAACAGAGATCGTTATGTCTACATAGTGTTTTGCAATTTTATCAAACGCTACACAAGCAAATAAAGTCAGTAACCTAGAATACACTCTGCAAAATTAGTACAAGCAAAGAGAAAAGTGGAAAAGTACACGTTTTGTGTTCTTTGGCTGGCTAAAGGAATTGACTATCTTTCACAAAACTAAAGTGACATAGAAATGTAATACACAAAACTGAAAATAAGCAAAACCCTACTTATTTTGCTACTAGCAGAATGTTCACAGTTCATCAAACAATTTTAGTCATTTACTTACAGGAAGGAAACAGCCAGTTCTAGCCCAATGAAGGTTTACTGCTTTACTCTAAAAGGAGTCACCTCTGATCTCCTGAGAGGACAACATTCCTCATCAAATAGGCATGTCTGACTGGCATAAAAGCAGGTCAATAAGCAGGGCAAGTACTTCAGTAGGATGTATATCAGTGAAGCTGTCCCAGATTATGTAGGATATCATTGTGTATATCAAGACCAACTGATTCCAGATATCCATACAATTAGGATGCTACTCTTTGTACAACCATTCTTTATATGAGCTTCAGAATGACTTCCCAGCTATGAAATGAAAACAATTGTCGCAAAACTCCCTGCAATTTTCTTCTGCTGAAATCTTAGTATGTTCACATCTATTGGTTCAGATAAGCAAAAGCAAAGGTCTAAGTTCATGCAGAACATTAACTAATGACACAACTGAAAACAATTTCTGCCATACCAAACAATTTAGAACCCCTTACTGTTTTCTTTGTGGCAAACATTGAGTAAGATGCAAACTGTAACTTTTCAAGCTGAACTATGTGTTATTGATAAACTTAAGAGTTAGTATCAATTGAGGTGAAGACTGTCATATTTAGTGTGACTACTTATCAGACAGGCAAAGTTTATAAGCTTGCCTTCATTTACACATATCTTGATAAACAAAACTGTTTTTCACAGAAAGGCATGGATCATGCAGATACACAGAAGACTCAGACTGCTCATTAACTAGGAAAGGGAATTTCAATGAGTCTAGAAGCCAAATCTATAATACACCTGAAATCACCCTTATACAAGTCTGACTTAGTAATACCCGATCTCTGTATGTACCTCCCATCCAACAAACCCAAGATTGAAACCTCTGCCACGGAGATGATCCCCTCACAACCGGAGAAAGTATTGCAGCAACACCACAATGAACTTGCACAGGGCAATCTAAATTCCTATGGAAAATCTTTAACACCCTTGTTTCATACACTTGTCCACCAAGTCTGAGAAAAAAGAAGGAATGCTCAAGGATATGTGCAATAATCATAGCAGAGCACTGAACAGAAAATTTTGCAATAAAAAGGTGCTGTTCAACAAGAAATCTCTCACCCACTGAAAACGCGTAACGGCACAAATGATGATTCAACACAACTTTCAGTTCACTAGGGAAGACCTTTACAGTATGAATAAGTGATCCCAACACTACAGAGAAGACTTCTCCTAGGGAAGGCGTCTTTCCTACCTTTTTAAAGGACAATGCTATTATCCAGACCCCACAAGACACTTACTTTAGGGCACATATGAAATAAAGACACTCTGTCAACTGCATTCAGTAAAAGCACGCCTAATACAACATGGAGATGACAAAAATTCAAGCCTCCAAACAGCAAACTCATCTCTTCAGTTCAGTTGATACATTAAGTTTCATATCCTACACCAAGCACCACATAATGTGAACTACAACAAAAACACATGTAGTTCGTTCCTACCCCTTCCCTCCTCATTTTCTACCACAACCTTGGGAAAGAACAATACATGGTGAAGATAGAGGACATTTTAAAATTTTTTAAAAACCTGAAAAAGCAAAAAACTCATTACCACATCCATCATTACCACATGAGATACAGACTTGTTACAAGCTGAATAAAATAAGTTTCATTACTTTCAATGCTCTTAAACTGTAACACAGTAATAAGAAAATCCCTTTACAAAAGTAAAAAGTAATTTAGATATCAAAACCGTTTCAAAATCCAGTTTGGGTCACCTTCTTGTTCTCAGACCTTGAAGACTCATATCTATGTAAAATTTTCGCTGCCTAACAAATGTAGAATGACAAAGCTCCTTCTACACCAGTGTCCATTATCAGTTCATCTAATAAAAGCCCTGTGAACTGCTAAATGGAAACTGTGCTGCTGAATGACATAATGCTTCCAAATTTGGAAATACAGTACCTACACAGGTAAAAGAGTAAACACATGTTTAAGAGATATTACAGTAATCTTCACAGCAAACTGCCAAATCAATGATGACTGGGGGAGCTGGACAAGGTCTCTGCTAAAGATCCCTTCCAACCCCAACTGTTCTGTGGTTTGTGGCAAAAAAATCAAAGTACTTCCCTGTAACTTAAGGTACAAATTTGTGTCTTTGTTCAAATATAAAGGGAAATAAAACATTCAAAAATGAAAATAAATTGAGATGAGAGGTTAATTCTTTCCACTATTGCTTTATTATATATGCACCTCTTCCAATAAGTTTTAATCCCACCACTAATACCTGCTTAGTTGAAGATGACAAGCAGGCAGCAGTTTCAAGAAACTATGAAAACTGCAGAACAGCAACTACTGTTAATGAGAGTAAAAAGTGAAGGTGTCCTTTGGCACTCTGTCTCTTACAGGAAATTCTTTATGGCTCCTTAGTCACATTCTCAGAAAACTTACTAAAGAAAATCTTGAATACTTTCATAATTTTTGCTGAAAAATCAAGGTCCTGAAATTTAAGCTCACATCACTTGAGTTCTGTTTTCCTGAGTAACCAGCTTCTGAAACCACTGAAACACCTGTTATGCAGGAAGTAAAGATATTATCTGAACATGTAATGAAGAACACCCATAAGAAGGGGCTGAATAATACTGTCTACATTTTAGGTAGCAAGCACACTTTTAATGGCACGGATTATGAGCATCAAGTTCAACTTGCAAGCCTCAGATCACTGGATATATTCCGTAAGCTTTCCAGAAGTGATAAAATTTGTCAAAATCATTTGACAGAGCCTTGTTGAGTAAGCACTATCACAACACAGGGGAGGAATCACAAATTTACCAACATTACAAAGTACTTAGTTCTAATCTATTCAGCTGTTCATTTGAAAAACTAGACAAAAATTGAGTCATCTTACTCATGCCTAGCTCCCAGACACATTTGAGAGTGAACCTGTAGCACAGAGACTAGAGCTCACCTCTCTTTCCATACAGCTTGCTATATACCACGGCAGGAAACAAGCTGCTAAATCCAGCTATTCCAAGCTCCTGCTAATTAGAAAACTGACTCAAGGCTGATGACATCTTCTCCTTGCATTTCCATTCACACAGTGCTCTGTCATTTTCATGTGAAGAAAAGATTTCTTTGTCAGCATTCCCTGCTACATAACTCATGAGCAGGGCAGACAAGAAAAATTATTCTACTACTGCTCCATACATCACATTTAGCAGATAGGTATCAAATGATTTGGAATGACAATTATGTTTTCTGTGTGCATCAACAACAGATTAGTCAAATGACAATCTGTCACTTCATTTTATTAAATTTTCTCTATATGTGCTTCTCAGAAATACCACACAGAAGTGGAATTGAACATTTAGGGGGAAAAAAAACCCTAAAAATTGAAGTATTTCAGGTTATATTTTTCAAGATATACAAATAAGCTCTGAAGAATTAGCAATGCTGTGGTATTATGACAGATCAAATACCTAACAGGTTTTTGCTTCTCTTCAGAAAATGGGAGAAACCTGATGCGGCTTTCTAAAACGGTATGAATCAGATTGTGTACTTTCTGTGATTCCTCCATCTTTTAAGCACACGACATTGACAGCTAAGACCTTTACAGCAGATTTGTTTGTTTCGTTTCAGGCCGCGAGGCATCTTAGACATTATTTCAGTCACCCAGAAAACCACGAACTTATTTTCATCTCTCTGGGTGCACCATTTTGTTGCCCGGCCTCACCTGTGTCTCAAGAGCTCGGAACTGGCGAGCTGAGCTGCAAGGACACAGGCCAAGCTGCCTCAGCCCCGGCCAGCCAGCACACCGCGGCGGCCGCCCTTCGCCTCCGCCGCCCGGGGATCCCGAGGGCCGGGTCTCCCCCGCTCCTCTGCCCCCCGCACACCCCGGGCAGCGGGGGCGGGCGCCGTCTGCCCGGCGGGGAGGCGGCCGAGCCCGGCGGTGACTCACTCGGTGACTCCCTCCCGCGCCAGGCACGCCGAGCCCCCTCCCCGCCCGCGCCGGCGGGCACCGGGCGAAGGAGCCGGGGGCCACGGGCCAGGTAATCGGCTGTGGCCGCCGGCCACCCCCTCCGCCTCCAAATCACTACCAGGAGGAGGCTTCAGTTTCCCCTTCTGCGGGCAGAATGCACCCGTTCTCCTCGCCCAGCGCCCAGACCGAGGGTCGCTCTCCAGGAGAGGGACCCGCAGTCGACCCGCTCCACACCGCCCCAGCCTGCCCGATGCACCGCGCCCACTGACCTGGAGAGATGCTTCAGGATCTGCTTCTTGATAATCCCCGCCATGGTGTCTACCTGCCCGCGCCCCTCACGACGACCAGCCGGGACCAGAAGCGCGCCTCATCCCTGCGCCCGCCCCTGCCCGAGGTGGGGAGAGCGCCGGGAGCGGAGCCGCTATCCCCACTCGCGCTTACTCGACGCCCGGCGCCATCTTGGCCGCAGCATCGCCTGGTGACGGGGGCGAGACGGGGCGGGACGGGCCCGGGGCCCCCGCCCCCCGCGGAGAGCGGCCGCCCCGGGCGGGCCGAGCGGGGCAGGGGACGGGGACAGAGAGAGAGGGGCAGGGGACAGAGAGAGGGGCAGGGGACGGGGACAGAGAGAGGGGCAGGGGACAGAGAGAGGGGCAGGGGACAGAGAGAGAGGGGCAGGGGACAGAGAGAGCGGGGCAGGGGACAGAGAGAGGGGCAGGGGACAGAGAGAGGGGCGGGGGGACAGAGAGAGGGGCAGGGGACGGGGACAGAGAGAGAGGGGCAGGGGACAGAGAGAGGGGCAGGGGACGGGGACAGAGAGAGGGGCAGGGGACGGGGACAGAGAGAGAGGGGCAGGGGACAGAGAGAGGGGCGGGCGCGCTGGCACACATAGCGACATGGGCAAGGGCAGTGCCGCCTCCGCCCTTCGCTTGCTCGCACAGCCCCTGCCCGCCTGCTCAGCATCACCGTCCCCACTGAGCGCCCAAAGCCTCTGCCCCCCTCAGCCCCACCGCTCGCCTTTCCCCCACTCTCTTCCGCCAGCTGTTTCTTTCATCTCTCCTCAGCCCTCCCATCTCCAAAACTCTGGAAGCGTGTCTCTGCATCCCCGCCTGTGGCTCCATCCACCGTCCCGCCTGTGGAGCGTGTCCCAACACCATCACACCTTTGCCTGGGCCTGATCTCGACCACGCCAAAAGGCAGGATTAGCTGCAGCTTCTACAGCACCACACAAAAGGAACGAGGCTAGATGAGATAAAGAACTCACCGACAGAAACTTACAATACTATGGCAAGAAATTCACGTGTATGCACACACACACATATGTATCCTATACCCGAATTGCTCAAACCCAGAGACTTGTAAAATCAGGTTGTTCCTCAGATGCTTACATTTTGCTGGGTATCTGTGGCAAGTATATAGCCTTTGAGTTATTTTACTTTCGAGATAACAACCTCCCATGCTGTAGCAAAATCTCCAAGTCAGTCAAGAAATTAATGTCTTGTGTTAGTTTTGTTGATCCAGTAACCCTTTTCCTCTGGCACTCCCTCATTCATTAAAAGCATCTTGAAGAATTTCAGTGATGGGTCACCGAGTACCCTAAAAAAATTAACTAGAAAAAGAAAAAAAATATCAGTCAGAAAACTAAAAAGTTTTTCAGATGTTTTCCATATACAGGATGGTCCTCTGTAATACAGTCTTGAGCTGCTGAGGAAAGACATCAGACACTATTTTCTCTGCTTCTCATATACATAACATTAATAATTTACAAGCAATGAACCAAAACCCTAAGGACCTTTAAGTCAGAAATATGAAGCAGTAATAGAAAAAATAGGTCAGGAGATGAACATTTTCAATTGATTTTTTCAGACATTTAAAAATCCGTCAGTTGTGTAATATTGACCTCATCATATTCTTAAGGAGATTTATAAAGTAGGAATGAGCTGTGTATGAAGCTAACACTTTTATGCCTGTTCCACATTTGGTTTTCTCAACTAGAAAAAAGTCTACCAGTATCATGGAGAAATAATACTCATCATCCTGATGTGTCAGCTTCTCATCAAGACACAAAATACAAGGGGCAAAGAAAGCAGAACCCACACCATATGCCCTCTTTCAAGTGTCCCACAAGCATAGCTCTGGAAGAACAGGGGAAGTCCTGAGGCTCTTCACTGATGTCAGAACTGAAAACCAGAAATATTTCTGTCCAGCAGGATTGATCTGAATTACGACTCCATGTTGTATCCCCATGTCCTGGAGCACATTGTATGGAGGAATGGAAGAAAATGCACAGATCAGCACACACCACACCCTCCTCACACAGAAGGGAGTTAGAAGGGCACCAACTTTCCATGCTGATTTCAGACCTTCCCAGTCACCACAGACCTGCATGGTGATCCCTGAACTATGTCTGGCCCTTGCTAATCCCACCAGTCTTTATCCTGATTGTGACTTGGGGATTGTCTTATGTGCTTGATATTCCACCTGCTTCATTGTCACGACTGATTGATAACCTGGGCTCTGGGCTTTACTCCCATGCCTGTCTGCCTTGATCCCCGGCTGGGGGTGGTGGGACAGGCCCTGGCTAGCAAGGCCCTACTCTGCTGGCCACAGTAGCCCTCCTAGCTCCTGGATTCTCTCCCTCTCAGAGCAGCTGGCACTCATGTCACTAAGAAAGAACCCCACGTGTGAGTATATCCAGGATGCTGAAATGATCTCGAAGAAAAAATCTGTCTTATATTTGCCATAGGTAATTTTAGGGCCTATTTGTGAGCACAACAGAATCTGCAAATTCAGCAGAACACCCAAGAAGCTGTGGATGGAGAGTTTTCCATCACGCAGTCATCTCAGCCACCAGTCTGCCCTTCACCATCACCCAAATACAAATACATGGAGTACAGTTCATGGATGGGAAGTCCAGGATAACAATCTCATCAAAGGGTGCAGTAAGTTCTTCGAGG
The DNA here is from genome assembly GCF_009819655.1 of Sylvia atricapilla. Classification (NCBI taxonomy): domain Eukaryota; kingdom Metazoa; phylum Chordata; class Aves; order Passeriformes; family Sylviidae; genus Sylvia; species Sylvia atricapilla. Next base: position 46,320,199 of record NC_089144.1, read on the forward strand.
ACATCTTTCTTTGGGTGCTCTAAACAACTTGGAAATTCCATACTTGGAGCTATTCATTCTGAGGCTGCTTGCTCCCACAGACTGGAGCCAAAAAGAACCTGTGCTTTGTAGAGGGTGTGCAGAATGAGTTTGACTCTCTCACAGTTTCATGTGTTCATGGGGATTTCTTAATTGTAAAAACTGGAATGGAGTTGGGAGGAAAAAAACAAAACCAAATGAAGCTCAAGCAACTTCAGAAACATGAAGATCACAGAATTTGAAAAAAAAAAACATTTTTCCTATTAAATAAAGTAGTAGGACATGTAAGAGAACAAACTAAATTTGAGGTAAGTTTCAGTGAGTGCTTTGTATCATACTTGCAGAATGAGAAATCTGGCATGTCTTCTTATGGATAATGCAAAAGATAATGGTCTGTCTTCAAATGCAGATGTGCAAGGCTTAAGTAGTCTAAGACCATTATTCAAAGAGCATCACAAAATATCAATTCTCACTATTGTAAGGGGCAATGTGCAAGTTTTGCTACCACATGGACTTTTCAAAGTACCATTTATGTGTCCTTGCTGACTTTGTCTGTGTTATGTACTCTAACAACAACAGAAAGTATTACCAGAAGTGCTATTGGAATATATGGGTGAATGTATAAACAATCTCAATAAATACGTACAAATTGCCCTCAAGTAGCAGTGACAGTAAATACACCAACTTTAGTTTGAAGAGATTGGAAATAGTTATGTATATCTAAGTGAACTCTTAAAAGCCTGGCACTTGTCCTACATCCAAAAAAAAAAAAAAAAAAAAAAAAAAAAAAAAAAAAAAAAAAAAAAAAAAAAAGGCGAAAATAACTCCCAAGTCCAACACAAGTCATTGGATGATAACAGATGAAGCATCACAGAGCTGGAGCTAGTATTTAGAAGGGCAAAAGTAATTTACTAAATTCTGGCTTTCACTTTTATTTTCACAAGGCAAAAGTTAGCAATAGATATTTGGACTTTTTGAATCTAAACAATTATTCTAAGAACTTTATATTAGTAAAAGGATAAAGTAAAAGTTATGCAATTTTAAGAGTAGTATTTTATGCTTAACACTACCTAAACAATTTGTTACTATTATATGTTTTGTGTATTTTGGATTTTAAATACAAACCCAAAATTTACTATGAGTATACCTGTCTGTAGGCAAAGAATAAGAACAACCAACAGTGTTCTTTAAAAAGCACCCAGGAGCTCCTGAACTTGAAAAACAGGCTTTTGATAATTCTTGTGACCTCTTCTCAAGAATCAAATAATGTATCTGCTGGAGTCAGGATTAAGGAAGCTGTCCTTATGATACACTTCCTTTACAAGCACATAAAGAGGATTTGTCTAAAAGCAGATTGCCATGTGTTCCAGTGAACATCCTGGGTCATGGAAAGACATTTTATATTTGTTAGGCTGAAGAGTCATCATACAGAATAAATATTTTTAAGTTACAGAAAGCCAATTACACACAAATACAAAACTGTAATGCTCTTTCTGTTTTACTGGAATACAACAAAGGAACTAGTGATTGTAGGTAAAACATATAAATAGAGTAAAATTCATCACCAAGACAAGTGCAAGGTGCTGCACCTGAGATGACAGCCCAGTGCAGGCTCAGACCTGTGTGGCAGTGAAACAGCCTTGTGGAGAAGGGCCTGGGGGTCTGGATGAACATCAGGCTGAACTGGACTTAGCAGTGCACCAGTGCAGCAAGGAGTGCAAAGCAGATCCTGGGTTGCATTCACAGCGGCATTGCTAGCAGGGACAGAAACTTATCATCCATTCCTGCTAGGTGCATTTTAGGCTACACCTGAAGTATTGTGTCCAGTTCTGCTCCTAGCAACTCCAAAAAAAATCTGTGGACAACTGGAGAGCATCCAAATTAAGGCCATAAAGATGATCAAAGGCTCGAGAAGACACCCTGAAGAAAAGACTGAAGGACTTATTTTTTTCTGCCTGGAGAAGCTTGGGGGAACCTTATCACAGTACTGTGGTACTTAAAGAGTGGCTACAATAATGGAAGCTCTCTCTTCAGAAGACAAAGGGCAACGAGTGTTAAGTTTTATCAGGAGAGCTTTCATCTTGATATAGGGAACTTTTGCACAATGAGACAACCAATCACTGCAAAAACCTCTCCTCAGGGAGTTCCCATTACAGATTTTCAAGACGGTTGGACAGGATGTTAGGTCTCATCACGGTTCCCTTTACTATGAAAGGCTGGACCAGATGATCTTTCAGCACCCTTCCATTTGGTGCTGTTCTATGGTTCTATACAGGTGTGTGCTGTATTACGCAGACTTCAGTAAAACGAAAGCTGGTCAGGAATAGAGAATTCCAGTAGCACTGTTTTCCATAGTATTTATAATAAAAGTGTTAATTATGCATGTTCTGAAAAACTTTCTACATGAAGGAAGGTTGTAGCCAGTTGGGGGCGGGGGGGCGAGTGGTCTCTTCTCCCAGACAGCCAGGGGCAGGATGAGAGGACTTAAGTCTTAAACTGCACCAGCGGAGTTTCAGGTTACATACCAGGAAGAACTTTTTGTTGTCGCTGTTTCACAAAAAGGGTGATTAGACATTGGAATGGACTGCCCAGGGAGGTGGTGGAGTCACCATCCCTGAAGGTGTTTAAGCCAAGGCTGGGCATGGCACTTAAAACCATGGTCTAGTTTACATCGTGTTCAGTCATAGGTCGAACTCTGTGATCTCAAGTATTTTCCAACTTATTCTTTAACAGTAAAATAATGATGATGGAATTTAGAGTTGCCTCCCTTTCCATTGTGTCACGTTCTTACACAGCCCAGGCCTGTGTTGCTGCGCACTTCCCAAGGAGATTGTCATTCAGCACCTTTCTCCCGAGGAGCGGCGTTCCCGCACCGCAGCATCCCGAGCCGGCAGGGTCACCCGAGGCACTCCGTAACCCTAAACCACCGCCACAGCGGGCTCTCGCCCTAACATCCCCGCCTCATCCCCAGCCGTCGGTACCGCCCCCGCGGGGCTGCCGCCGGCCGAGGAGGCGCCTGCAGCCGGGGCGGGCGCTGTCCGCGATGACGCCGAGTCACCCCCACGCCCACCGCTGTGACGAGCGCTGCCGGGTCACGCCCGGCCAATGGTTCCCGCGGCTCCGGCAGCGTCACGCACCGGGCACGCGCCGCCCCGCGGCAGAGGCGGAGCGCTGCCGGCACTCCCGCGTCCCGCCGGGCCACGCGCGCACTGCTCCTCCGCTCTATGGTCACCGTAGAGATCCACGGCGGTGGCGGATCAATACTGGGACGGCGGCGGCCGTGGCGCCGTGGGGAACATGGCGACGCTGGTGCTGGATAACGGCGCCTACAACGCCAAGATCGGCTACAGCCACGCGAACGTCAGGTGAGGGGACGGGACAGGGCGGGACGGACGTTGGGCATCCCCTCACGGCTTCTCAGTCACCGCCGGCTCCGCGCCCCTCGGCCACTTACCGGCGCGCGGGCCCGCAGCGCGCCTGCGCTGGCCGCGGAGAGGCGCGGCCTGGCCCCGCCCCGCCCCTGCGGCGGCTGCGGACCCCGCCCCTGCGGCGCGCGCCGCGCTGGGCGTCGTGCCTGTCACAGCGAGCCCCTCCGTGTCACACCGTGCCGTCTTATAGCACCGTGCATCGCCTGTCACAGCGAGCCCCTCCGTGTCACACCGTGCCGTCTTATAGCACCGTGCATCGCCTGTCACAGCGAGCCCTTCCGTGTCACACCGTGCCTCGTCTGTAACACCGTGCCCCTCTGTCACCGGGCAGGGTCGGCGGAGAGCCCTAGGCGCTCTCCCTGTTGTGCCGGCGGCAGGCGGTGGAGGTTGCGGCTCAGCGCAGTGTGCGGCGGAGGTGGGGGGTGGTATTTGATTTTCCAAAAGGTGTCTTGTCTGCACTGCAGTTGTCAGAAATTAAAGATTTCCTTCATAACTGGCTCCAGTTAATGGACTAAAGCCAAAATACAGCAGCAAAAATATTACTGAAAGTACACTTGTTTATGAAAGTGGCTTAAAGAAAGTGTCTCATCAAGAAAGTGTCTCTTAAATGTGTCTCATACCATGTTTAACAGGAAACTTTCCAATCTTTTCCAGCGTTATTCCCAACTGTCAGTTCAGGTCAAAGACTGCACGCTTGAAAACCTTTACAGCAAATCAACTGGATGAAATTAAGGATCCCTCTGGTCTTTTTTATATTCTTCCATTTCAGAAAGTAAGTAAGGTATCTTCAGTTTAACATTAAAGCCAAGTATAAGTGGTTCTAAGGAATAGTTTTCATACTGTATGTCCCAACTTCAGGATTTTATGTATATCAACAATATTTTATGTATATAAAAGAATCAGTGAGCAGTGTGAAGTTTAACAGTCATAGAATTGTTTAGATTGAAAAAGACCTTTAACATCATCAAGTTCGGCAATTGACCCTGCACTGTCCAGCCCATCACTTAGCCATGTCCCTAAGTGCCACAGCTGCAACGGTGACTAAGCCAGTTCCCTGGGCAGCCTGTGCCACTGGGTGACAGCCCTGTTGGTGAGAAAATGTTACCAATCTAAAATTCTCTGGTGCAACTTAGAGCCATTCCGTCTCATCCTGTCACTTGTTACCTGGGAGAAGAGACCAACCACCATCTCACTCCAACCTCCTTTCAGGTCACTGCAGAGAGTGATAAGGTCCCCTTTGAGCCTCCATTCCTCCATGCTAGACAGCCTCTCTCAGTTCAGTCTTCATAGGATTTGTTCTCTGAACCCCTCACCAGCTTTGTTTCCCTTCTCTGGACTTGGTTCAGTCCCTCAATATCTTTCTTGCTGGGAGGGAGCCAAAACTGAAAGTAGGGTTTGAGGGATGACCTCACCAGTGCCAGAAGCAGGAGGGCAATCCCTGCCTTGGTCCAGCTGGCCACACTATTCCTAATACAGGCTAGGATCTTCTTGGCCACCTGGGCACGTGCTGGCTCATGCTCAGTGGATGCCAACCAGCACCCCCACGTCCTTTTCTACCTGTCAGCTTTCCAGCCAGCCTGCCCCAAGCCTGTAGTGCTGCATGGGGTTGTTGTTACCCAAGTGCAGGGGCTCAGCACTTAGCCTTGCTGAACATCATAAGATTGTCCTCAGCCACTGTCAATCCAGCCCGTCCAGAAATCTTCACAGAGCTTTTCTGCCCTCCAGCAGATCAACAGTCCTACCCAATGTCATGCGTTCTGTGAACTTACTGAGGGTACACCAGATGCCCCTGTCCAGATTCTTGATAACAGTACTGAGCCCTGGGGAGCACCACTGGTGATGGGATGCCAACTGGATGTGGCACAATTCAGCACCACTCTGGCCTGGACATCCAGCCAGTCTTTTACCCAGCAAGGAGTTCACCCATCCAAGGCATAAGCAGCCAGCTACTCCAGGAAAATGCTCTGGGAAATGGTCTCAAAAACTTTACTGACTTTGGTAAAGTCCAGGCAGACAACATTCACATCCATTCCCTCCTCACTGAGTGGGTCACCTTGTCACAGAAGGAGAAAATGTTAGTCAAGCTTTAATAAACCCATGCTGACTGGACCTGATCACTTATTTGTGCTGTACATGCTGGGTGGTGGCACTCCAGGTAATCTGCTCCATAACCTTCCCTGGCACTGAAGAAGACTGACAAGCTTCTGCCAAAAAGAGTAATGTGTACAGAAAACACAACGTACATTGTTTTTGTAGTGCAGTAATCAACACATCAGTGGGGAATATTTGTAACATACCTTGATCCTATGTAACATTTACTCCTTAGCCTTGACATGTAAATTTAGACATTTTAACTCTCAAATTTTTTATATTATCAGTCTCAATTGTTTGTTGTTGGACTTTTTTTTTCATACAATTTTATTTTTCTAAACAGTGTAAATTTGTTTCTAAATTCCTACAGGGTTACTTGGTGAACTGGGATGTTCAGAGACAGGTTTGGGACTATCTCTTCGGAAAAGAAATGTATCAAGTAAGAGCTTTTTTAAAATTGCATATTTTGTGTAGATTAAATAGTGACTAATGGAATTAACAAATATTAAGTAGAATGGGTGATCTTACTGTTCTCTTTGAAAGTGCCTTCAATTGGAAATCACAGGGATTTAAATTTTGGCAAATGTTTTTGAGTTCTGCTGTAGAATTTTGAAAAATATTTAAATTTTTTAATCTTGTAGGTTTGTACTGATACTGAGTACAGCTGACCTAAGAAATTCATATCAATATAATTAAGAGTTCATGTTAATAAGAAACAATCACAGACAATGTAGTTAAGAGATCAAGAAATAGTTAATGTGAAAGGGAGGGATGAGCTGGGTCAGTAGGCCAAAATACATACACATTTAGTCATCATCTTTGGCTAGCCATTTTCTACCCATGAATAACTTAAATGTATAAAATATAAATACCTGATACTTTATTTTTCATTACCCACAAACTTGATTTACCACGGGAAGTGTATTAAGACTTTCCTTCTTTTTTTTTTTCTTTTAAAAACATTATGTTCTCTGGAAATTCTTGAGGTTTTTCTAACATCTGTGTACTGAGAATGAAATAATGCCTCAAATTAGCTTATTCTCTGTACATTTTTGTATTAAAAATATAAAGTGCTGGCTTTTGATACGTAAATTTCATTTTAGTTTTGGAACTGTATTTAATGTAGTCATGTTTTTGAGAATTTGTCTTTAATTCTTCACAAGTGAAGACTACAGAGAAATATAGCTGGTAATGTTTTTAGGCCCATATCCAGTTATGACAGAAGTAACCCTATGAAGTCCTCTCTAAAGGAGTGTTTGAGATAGTGGTGAATATGGAAAGCCCAGAATCTTTTGCTGACATCAGTAGAAGTCACTGGGAGTTTTATTATTGATTCTGCACTGTACAGGACTTCGGTTATTAGATAAGGAATTCTGTGGTGCAAGTGCTGTCAAGGAGACTTTTTTTTCTGTAGTTGACAGGATTAATGTAAAGTATTTCACATTAAAATTGTAGTGTTCCTTCATGGAGTCTTTTTAAATGTTGGATTACGATTTGTAAGGATAGGAACAGAATCAGGATATGTATAAAAGTGTTCCCGTCTATTATGTTTTTTTACTCATTAATTAGATAAACTTGTATCACTGCTCATGAAAGTTTTAAAAAAAGGTAAAACATTTTAAGTCTAGCTTCTACAAACAGATATGGCAAGTGGTAATCATGTCTTCAGATTTACATTATCTTCCACTGCTGCAAAAGATGGTAAGGGATTATTAACTTCTACGTTTTATGCAATGACAATCTTAATGTGTTTTTCATAGGTGGATTTTGTAGATACCAATATTATTATTACTGAACCTTATTTTAACTTCAGTTCAATCCAAGAATCTATGAATGAAATTCTATTTGAAGAATATCAATTTCAAGCAGTTCTTAGAGTAAATGGTGAGTATGTCTCTTTGTAGTTTGAATTTATGTATTTTTAAGCTTGACCCTTTAAATAAATGAATAAGCAAGCACACATGCACACATATATATATACACATAGAAAAAAAACTTCAGTTGCTTCATGGCTCTTGAGTAAAAGTGGATTAAACATTTAAAAAATAATTTATTTTACAAATTCCAGCTGTACTCTTGTACTGTTTCCTAAAGAGTCTCACGGTATGTAATTACAGGAAATCTAAGGAGAGTAAGGATGACAGAAATAACAGATGGACTTTGAAACAGGATAGCATTTAAAGAGTTCTACCAAAATTTTGCATGAAGTCTTTATCTGATAGCTTTCATTTTAGGGTGGTAGGATTGTTTTTTTGTTTGGTTTTGTTATGTGTTAGCAAATAAAATGCAGCATTACAATTATGAAATGTATTGTGTCTCACAGGGAATGTGTAAACAACAATACCACCCTTCCACAAGATAACTGGACATAGGATACTCCTTTAGATAAATTTGATAAGTTTGTAGCATGATCAGTGTGATTAGACTTTAGAGGAAATGGAACATGGACTGGAATTCCTGAAAAAGATTAAATAGGGCCATATATAACACATACTTTTATCCACTGCCAAAATATATTAATGCATTGGCTGTATTATTATGTATTGAGGTCTTGAAAGTCTGTCAAAGGCATTTAAAATATGAAGCACGTGCACCTTCATATCAGTGTAAATTCTGAATGTTCATATAAAAATGGAATTAAATTTTCTGTATTTCAGCTGGTGCTCTTAGTGCACACAGGTATTTCCGGGATAATCCATCTGAGCTGTGTTGTATCATCGTGGATAGTGGATACTCTTTTACCCACATTGTACCTTATTGCAGAAGTAAAAAGAAGAAAGAGGCAATCATCAGGTATACTGCAGTGTATATTTTCTAGAAGAACTGTTGCTGTGCCTGAAGTTAATAATGACAGAATTTCTCATGTTACTCTTCTTCTGTAGGATTAATGTTGGAGGGAAACTCTTAACCAACCATCTAAAGGAGATAATCTCTTACAGGTAAAGCATGCTAATTTTCATTCTGAAACTTGGTATGAAATGAGCTTGAAGTTCATGGAGTATTCTTACTGGTTCTGTGAATTTTAGATTAATTGCTTTTCAAAGGAGAAGGGAATTTTTTGTCCGTTACAATCTGCTAGCTGCCATCTTGCCCTTAAGATCAAAATTAATTAAGAAGAGTTTAAACCCATTGAAGATTTAGGCTGTTATTTTTCAAAGTGCCAGTGCTTTTGAAGTTGTTGAAGTTACCTGTGTGCTCACACTTATACAAGTCAACATATTTTCTCAAGTGTTTCAGTAGATCATCAGTCAGTTTGCTGACTGATTGTATCAATACTGCAAATAAAATGCAGTAGGATCAACTTTTTATTGGGATCCTTTAGCTTGGAACTTTATCTAGGTAAAGGTCTTTACCAAAGAGCTACTGGCAGGATTACAGCTGTGTTTGTTAGCAAGACAGTGGGCAAATGCACGTGAATGTATTTACTGAGAATGTATTTACTGAACTGTGAAACAGGACAATACTAACCTCCAGTAGACGAGGAATGCTTTTGTAAATTGAATACAGGTTTAGATATTGAGACAGTAGCTTCCTGTGACTGAAAAATAATGGTTGCTCAGTTCCAGTGGAAAACTGGACAGAAAATGGAACACTTAATTATTCTCAAACTTCTGTGGTTTTGGTTTTTGTTGTTCACAGGCAGCTCCATGTTATGGATGAAACACATGTCATTAATCAAGTGAAAGAAGATGTGTGTTATGTTTCTCAAGACTTTTACAAAGACATGGACATTGCCAAGTATGTATGCAATAGTACTAAATGTGAGAGTTTGTTCTTCTGGATAATCTGTTTGTACAAACAAAACTATACTGTTAATCAAAAGATTTTCCAGTTAAGTTAAAGAGGTTTTGTCATTATTAAATAGTTGGAATTCAGAACTTGTTCTTGATTCTGTTGAATTTTACATTCTTTTTCAGATTGAAAGGAGAGGAAAATACTGTAATGGTAGATTATGTTTTGCCAGACTTCAGCACAATCAAAAAAGGATTTTGTAAGGTAATGATAATTCTGAAGGGTTTTTTTTTACTGTTCCTCTGCACAAGTCTAGTGGAGAGGTTAAAAATACTCCGTTTTTTCAAATGCTGTATTGTAGCATCTTTCTGTGCTATCCATTAGTTGGTAACATTTTTTCTCAGTAAGTTGGGATGAAAAAAAATACCGTTTTTCCACCATAGCTTTCTCTGTTTGTGCTCTGTCATATAACTTATCCATATCATTATGAAGTTTTTTTAACATTAAGTTAGGAAATGTTTTCTCTGTATTGATTTCTTTTTTAACTTTCTCTGAATTACATTTAAACACCCATATAGGTTGAAAGTTCAAAGTCACTTTACAGAAGAGCCTGAAACACCAGTGAAGACAATAGACAATTAAACAGTTTTATCTAATTTACTGAGCCATAGTTTTGAAAGCAGTCCTGTATTTTAAGGCCACTCTTGTGAATACCAGTTTTATTTTGCTTTGGACAAAACTGCAGTTGGTAAGAGCAAGGTCACCTCAGATGCAATACCAGAGTATGCATTATTCTTAAAAGATCTGCTGATAGATAATATGACAGTGGCAGCATACACTGCCTACCTTTTCAGGACATGAAATAGATTAGCTGAATATTCTAGGATGTGATTTCTTTTCTTAAGCAGTGGGTGCTATTCATGTCTTTAATTTAGCCAAGGGAAGAGATGGTGTTAAGTGGAAAATACAAGACTGGTGAACAAATACTTCGTCTAACAAATGAAAGATTTGCAGTTCCAGAAATACTTTTCCATCCTTCGGATATTGGTATTCAAGAGATGGGAATTCCTGAAGCCATTGTTTATTCTATTCAGAATTTACCTGAAGGTATATCCTAAAAGTATTTTGAAAAGGACAAGGGGGTGGGAGAAGGAGGGACATTGTAATGGCTTTGTTTCATTTGGTGTGAAACTGACCAAAAGTCACTAATTTAAGCATCCAACAGTAAAACCTTTGTGACTGCTGTTTGTCAGAAGTAATATTAAGGCTTTAATTTCATAGATTATGTACAAGTAATTATTGTTATTATTACAAAGAAGACATTTATAGGTTTTATGATGCCATATAAGTATGGCAGCATTTAGGCTATTAATGTACTGTTAAAAAGCCTGTGTCACTTAAAATCCCTTTTGAAAGGGGAATTGTGTTGGCAAAGGTGAAGTTTAATAAATATAAGAAAACAGTAGTTATCAAAGCCAAATTCTGAAATCAGGAAGAACATAGGGTGATTGCTCACCTCATATTTCTGTTTAATTGATATGCTGATTAGATTGTAATAAATTTTTTGTATGCATATTTCTTATTTCTGTTCAAATTCATAACAAAATTGGAAAAACCACCACCTTTAATCTGTAGGTGTATGTCCCGTCTATTAACTACAGATTTACTTAATTATTTTACAGAAATGCAGCCTCATTTCTTCAAGAACATAGTTCTGACTGGGGGCAACACCCTTTTTCCAGGCTTCAGAGATCGGGTTTATTCTGAAGTTCGATGCCTTACTCCAACTGACTATGATGTTTCCGTTGTTCTTCCTGAAAAGTAAGTCCTAAACTACTCAATAGAAGGGGCTCTATCTTTTAGCAGAACAAACAATAAAGTAGTGTTTCTTTTGCTGATTAAGAAGGTAGATTGAGTAAAGGCATTCATTTAAATATTAAGTGAACAAAAATTGTGCAAGAAGGATGTTTTAAGTCAGTGTATTTTCAGACAAACCAAAGAAACTAGAGATCGCCGGCTTGCACTGTACTTTAGCTAATAAAGTTAAGTAAGTGTTTTTAGGGTCAGCCTTTTTACTGTAAACACATAAATAAGACTGTATTGTCATTAGGTGGGTATGTAAGTATGTAAGATTAGAACTTAGTCTTTCACTTAGAATTTTCAGCATCTGAATGCTGCCATGTAATTATTAATGTATCACTTCAGGGACGAGGAAGGGGTAACATCTTTGCAGGAGTGGGGACAAAACAAGTATATTTTGAATATACAAAAAAATCTATTTTTAAAAAAGTACTCTTGTTAGAGTATTTTTAAATACTATTAAAGAATTATTATCTATGCAAAGTAAATACAAAGACTTTTTAAAATACACCAAGATGAGGGAACATGTCATTCCCTCATCACACCTGCCTTTAAAGAGGCCCTTTTTTAAAAACCAAGTCAGCTAGCCCTGCTGAAGTTTCAAACTTTGTCTCATAGCTTCTCTGGAGCTGGATGGTTTGATTTAGCAATCAGAAACATAGTTTAAATAGGTATGGCTAAATAAAAGACTTGGAAATCATCACAGTCTATTTCTATTTTAAATTTATCTATAGAGAAGTAACAATAACTTTGTTCATTTTCCAGCCCTGTTACTTATTCTTGGGAAGGTGGGAAGCTCATTTCTGAAAATGATGATTTTGAAGACATGATAGTAACTAGAGAAGACTATGAAGAACATGGACACAATATCTGTGAAGAGAAATTTGATATATAGGTGCATAGTTGGATATGTTGTTATCCCATGGATTTACTTAAAATGGAATTCTTTGAACTACAACCTCTTTTCCATCAGCTAGGATTGTGTTTTAGCTTTCCTGTATTTAATTGGGTTGAGAAAAAAATAATTGTAAGAGTTTAGAAATAAAGTTTTACAAGCGTAATACTATGAAATAATATGTTCATTGCAATTTCATTATGTTTGTATCTTTTCTGATATTTTTCATATTTCATAGTAATATTTCATAAGCTTCAGTGTATTTTTATTGCAGAACACCTCAGTGCATGAGGCAATAAAAATATCAAATGCTTGTATGAGTGTGATGCTTATACAATAGTCTACAATAGTGAGAAGAAATAGGTTTGTTTTTTCTTTACAAAATGAGTGTTATTCTAACTTACATATTCCACTAAAAGGACACTAAACAGAACTCAAAAGGAGCCTTTGATGTTGCCTCTCCTGAAAAGAAATACATGAATTTTGGTTTTGGTTATTTTAGTGAGTAGCTATGAGAGAAATACACTTGAAGTGTGACCACTGCTGACAGTATGCTTGGGCTTTGAGAAAAGAGTAATTTGAAAAATTCCTTTTTCTAAAGGGTTCTTAATTTAGTAGGTTGTGGGGTTTTCTGTTTGGATTTTGTTTGTAACAATGCCTGAGGAAATAAGCTTCTTGCCACTCCCCTCATCTTTCTGAAAAGGTGCCACAAAAGTGAACAAAAGCTTGCAGCTGTGTCCTGGGTGATGACCCATCTGTGTCCTCCATTCATCGGGTAACACAAATACCCCAGTACTTGTTATTTCTGGCATCAGAAGCTGTGTTACTTTGCCATCAGTCTGTGCAGCATGGCATGCACGAGGGGGAGGAGTCTGAGCAAAGAGCCAGCTAGAAGGCTGGGAGGGCCAGGCTAAATGGAGGTGCCCCAGTTGGCTTGCTTGCTTGCCGAGACAGGGTGGATAATGGACACTGGAGTACCCTGCTGTGTCTCATTTAACTCTTTCGTCTTCCCTAACATAAAACCAGTATTTGTAAGCACACTTACCTGGCTGCCTTGCATAAATGGAACAAGGAAGAGCAGCCAGTCCTTCAGAGTTGGAAATTATCTTTCTTGAATATGATCCTTTTTACTATGGACTGCCAGCTCATGATTGCTTTCCACTAGTCTAACCTGCTGAAAGGAATGAAAGGGGTACCTTCCTCCTGCTGTTAGCAGCTTACATGAGCTACACAGGAGGCAGCTAGGGTATGAAGGCATGAGACCAGCACCTACAAATTGTTGGACCCAGACTGTATGACTGTGTAGGACATGAGTATGTCTGGTACACTGTCACTTTGACAGCCACGTGGAGAAGCCCCTGTGTCCAAGCTCTAGTTTTTTAACTGCTTCATGAAAGTATCAGCATACTTTAGCTGGGACTTGAAGAAACATACATATTCTTGTTAAAGCTCGAATGAACTTTTTCCTTGGTAGGAACAAACATGAATGCTCTATGAATAGAAGCAAACCTCCTTTAATGGTGGCATCACTTGTGCTTTGATAAGACTGTACTGAAAAGTAACTCGATTGAACTCTTCACTCTGAATATTCTCTGCTTCAAACAAATACATACTGGCAATTAATTTGATAGCTCTATGCTAGAAATCATAAACAGAAATGAGGGACAGGTCCCAAGTTTCCCTACCATGATTCTGTGTCAAATACTGTTAAAAATACATGACAACTTTCTAAAGTCCAATAAACTTTTTCTAACTTTGGAATTTAACTGAAAAACAGTACTCTGTAGTCCATCAAACCCATTCTGTTCAGTGAGCCCTTAGATGTAAAATAACAGGCTTCTGTCAAGAGGAGATTAAATGTGAGTAGATCCTTCTGTCAGGGTATGTAAATAAAGCAGGGCTCTCAAGAGCTATTCCTTTCCTTTGCAGAACTAAATCAATCTTGGCTTCTTGTCCCATTAACTGAAGGGAACCACAGGGCAGCTATAAACTGCTGCTTGGAACACTTCCTTACTGTCTAATACCTGGTTTTATACTCCCTGAGCTGCATCTTCCTTAAGAACATACTATGAAATGAAAGACTCATTACTTTTTGTACAATTCTTTATTATATTTAAATTAGCACAAGAAAATACTAAAGTCACAAAGTGCAAGTTTGTTTCTTAACAGTTTTTCCCAAAGCAATTCCCAGCCCACAGATTACCACGTTACCACTTCTCCCTGTTACCTGGTTTAGTATTTTGAGTAAGACACAGTAAAGGGACTGAAGACAGAGAGCGAGATAAAGAGATTAGGATAAAAAAAGAACAACTAAAATCTCTTGCTTCTACTACTCGACACCAGAAGAATTTAGTCAGGAAATACTTCCCTGTTTACAAGTCTCAATAACCTGCTTCTGTATATGCTCCCTCTTCTGGGAGAATGACCAAAACCCCCACACAGAGCTAGAAAAAGAGTACATGGCCTTGTACTATAGGAATTAGGGCATTCACCTCTGAAAGAGGAAACTTGGACATTTTTCCTCCTCTAGAAATTATGTATGTCACACTGGTGAGTCACAGTTAAACAGCAAGTGTATAAATAGGGATTCATGGACAGAGATTTCAACTACACTCCCTGACTTCTACAGGGCCAGGTAATTTAAATAAGGCTACTTCAAATATGCAAGTTAACTAAGTGTAGAGGTAATAGGTTGTTTATAGCTTACAGTATAAGTATTTCAATTTAAAAATAAAACAGCACTTGTTTTAAGAAAGCTTTGGTATCCTGCTGACTTGACTATGATTGAAGCCTGCAGGAGGAAGGAGACACCTAAAGCAGCATATTCACAACAACAAAAAAATCATGTTTAGAGTGGAGTATGGAGTCCAGCATTGGGGCCAAGAGAATGAGAAGGAACTAGAGAAGGAACTGTTGTGGGAACTGACAGTGGTCAGAACACAGATTTTAGGCTCAAGGCAGTGGCTTGAAACCTGTGGGAACTTAGTGTTCTCTCAGTCTGGCCTGGGAAATCATAAAGAGGAACAATCTTTGCAGATATTCTCCTCCTGACACCTGTGTTTTTCTAACTTGTTTACTGGTAAAGATGTTTACAAGAAGGTGTTGTTCTAAATAACCAATCATATTGATTGTAGTGAGACACTGTATAATCTCTTACAATAAATCTTTGCTATAAGCCCTCAGAAGAAACAGAGTTCTACATATCATTAATTAAGCCATCCCAAATTGTAACGATAGAGCTGTCACACAGGGAAGAGGCTGAGAGTACTGATTGTTTAGCCCTGAGAATGCTCATGGGAAGGAGTGGAGAAGAGCAGGCTGGACACCTCAGCAGTGACAGTAAAAGGATGGGAGGCAATGAAGAAATTCTACCTAAGCATAAGGCAGTTTATTTTGGTTGGATTTTATTTCTTTTCTTGTGCGGAAGTAGGGTGTGTTTGCTTGTTTTTAAATACAGCGAGACTGATGAAAGTCTGGACCAGAGGCTCATCCAAGAGGCTGTGGCATATCTGTTTTTGGAGATTTTCTAAACTCAACTGGAAAAGTCCTTGAGGAGCTTGCACTTATCAACTCCACTTTAACCCGAGTGGTGAGTCTAGAGCAGAGGCCCCTTCCAATACCAAGCCTTTGAGTCTTTGTCCAATACATGACTAAATGTCTGTTGCAAGGATGAAAGAAGTAATGTAAACCCTATCACACTATAGCACATATTTATTTATTAAAAAAAAAAAAAACTGAGACAATTGATATTGTCCAGTCTGGAAAAGAGAAGGCTTTGGGGTGATGTAATTGTTGCCTTCCTGTACCTTAAGGGAGCCTAAAAAGAGACCTGGAAAGGGACTTTCCAAAAGGGCATACAGAGTGTAGTGACAAGATAAAGGCTTCAAACTGAAAGAGAACAGGTTTAGATTCAATATTAGGGAAAAATTCTTTCCTGTGAGAATGGTGAGGCACTGGAACATGTTGCCCAGAGAAGTTGTGGATGCCCCCTCCGTTAAAGTGTTCAAGGCCAGGTTGGATGTGAGCAACCTGGTCTAGTGAAAAGTGTCCCTGCCCATTGCAGGGGGTTTGGTAATAGATGATCTTTAAGATTCATTCCAACCCAAACTATTCTATGATTCCATGATTTAATGATTTAAATCAACAAATCCTTGTTGATATAGAGTTAACCATCAATGTGTTAAGACAGGCCAATATACTTTCTAGCTCTGCCCTATGAATTCATAAACATTACCAAAGTATTTATGATCCATAACTGGACACTATCAAAATACCCTCATGTTAAATAATTTATTTTAAGCATACTAAGATCTAAACCAAGATAATTATTTCTCAAGTTTCATGAAAATGTAACTTGTTACTTGAATTAACTGCAGCTCAGTCTGCAAAGGTGGGGAGGCAGTAACAACAGGTTGTAATTACTGACTGCAAGCATGCACAACTCCCCTACCTAATAAACCCTTCCTGCTGCAGATTCCAAACCCACTGACCTGCTTCCAAAATTTTTTACACACTTTGTACACTTTTACAATACCCATAGAAGTAATAACCTACAGTTTAAAATGAGATTACGTTATTATTAATTAAAGATAGAAAAGATTAAAACCCCCTACTGATTATCAACCCAAGCATGGCTCAGAACATCGATGTGGCTCAGACAGAAGGGCATGGGGTTGTGGGACAGATGGAAAAAAAGTGTCAAACCCTAAACTCGAGGCAGCCCAAGCAGTGTGCTGTTATTATTTACTTACAAGTAATTAAGTGTATTTTGCTTTAAAGATCAATTAGATTTAATGCTTTTTAGCAGCATAGCAATTTTGATAGCTGTAGCTTCCTGAAACTGAAGATGTAAAGACATAAGAAAAAAACATTTTTTATGAGCAATTTTCATGTGTCTCCTCTACTCATTTAAAACAAAGATTTAAAAAAGGCTGTATTGAAGTCTAACCATTTGGAGAACAAAATTCACATGTAGTTTTACAACCACTACAGTAAACAAGAGAGTGGTATTTTCGGAATTCTTTGATTAATTTCTTCTTTTGCTTCGAAGGAACAGTAGGGTCGTTGTCCATCTCTTGAATCAGTGCTAAAAGATACTGATTGGTTTGTTGCTTTTGATCTTCATATTCTTTAGTTGTAATGCGTTCACAGAAGGTGAAGCCTTTGTAAGAAATCAGAAGTTCAGATTAAGTTTCATGCATCATCTAAAAGCCTCGTTAAAAAATGCGATAAGAAACACAGGTATACTGATATTCCAGTTCAGTTGTGATTACACCTACAAGCAATGTGAAACACAGTTCCCCATTGAGAATGGATGGAAATCTAAACATTAATTGCAAAAATAAAGTTGAAAAGCCGTGTAACAAGTACAGTACCACAGAAGATTCTGTATTGCAAACAGGCCTGCAAGACAAAGAGCAAATACAGTTCTCACACAGAAACAACAATGAAGAACATTGCACAATAAGAATGGCATCTTGCATTTGTCAGGAATCATAGATTCCCTGAGACTAAATCAGATTTGTAGCAAGGCTCAGAACCTAATGCAAATGAATAAATACTTTGGAGAAATAGTTGCCTCTAAACCACACTACAAAAATCAGGAACAGAATTTAGGAGCTTCTACATGAGTAGACAGCTGAGCATGGTTTGGGCACCAGAAGCACAGGTTATGCAAGAGACTCAGCACAACTTAGCTATAAAAACGTTGTGAATCTCTGCACTAAAGTACTGCCTTGCAAGGACTCAAGCCCCCTTACTGGACAGGTGAGTTCTGGCCTGAGGAAAGACTGGCATTCAGGTACTCCACAGACATTTTTTCTTCCTACACATATTAGAGAGCAATTTGATTCTAGAAGTGTCAGTTGCCTAAAGGAGAAAATTTTTTTACTAATACTTCTTTACAAACACCATCATATTTAAGCTTCACATAGAGCAGTATTAACCTGAGCTGTCAGAGTTTTCACATGAACCTGTCCTTATTTTCTACAGTAAGTTTGTCAAACATCAATACTTTTTATGGCTTAGTAGAATCAGATGAAGAAAAAAGACAGCCCTTTCAAAAGCAAAAGCTTTACAACTGGCAAACAGACTAACTCTTAAAACTTCAGCATGGATCTCTAGTCCTGTGGTTTCAAGTGTCTCACTAGATTAAAACCAGCCCCAGAGTTCTCTCACTGGTTTTAGTCTTTTTTATTTCCAGCAGACCTAAGAATTACCTTCCTGCAATTGACAGACCCCTCTTCTTATCTGGGTCTCCCAGCTTCCCCTCCTGCTCCCACCTGGACTTAAGAAGTTTACCAGCTAAGAATGCTCAATAGTTCCTAGGAAAGTTTTTGGAAAGAAAAGGGAAAATGAAACCAGAATATGAGGCACACAGAAAAACAGGAATATGCCATGCCAGAGAGATTACAAGCCGATCAAACTGACTATTTCAACAAGTAGATGGAACCTATATGCATTTACAGAGTGGAACCCCTAAACTTAGTAGGAAAAATGGAGTATGGGGTTTGTACTTCAGTTGCCTGTTCAGTGTGTCGATGGAGATCACACAGGCTCTGAGAATATTACAGACAGACAGGCAGCTCTTTCCACTGTTGCTCATCTCTGTATTCTTTGGCTTCACAATATGCGATAGTCAGAACACTGAACCGGAAGGAATTTAGACTCATTCCAGAACCCAACACAGATGGCAAAATATTCTGTACCAAACTAGTTCTCCAGCAGATGCTGTATTAAATATAGTATTACACAGCAAAATAACTTAGTGTAATTTGATTCCCAGGTGGTTTCTTTTCAGTGTTTAAGCACCCAACACCCAATGCACTGGCCATATAGGAGTCAAAGAAGATAGAGTCAGAGAGAAATTCAATTGTTTAAATCAACCCTTTTAATCAGTCTTGCAAGATATTTTTGGCAGCAAGGCCAAATGGAATGTTAGCTCAAAAGAAATAAGCTGAAAAGCATTAACTCCATATACATAAGGGTAATGTAACCTAAAAGTAAGTCATTTGACACTGGTAAGCCCTAAGATCTTAATAAACATTACGCTTACCCAGAAAAAGGAGAGAGTTCTTCAAAACACTTAAAGGTCACAACACTAAACAATCAAAGTCTGTGCTCAAGTCATCTATCAGAACCTTGAACTACTGAGTTCTGTGAGAATTTGTAGGTGTCTTGTTGCAAAACCAAAAGAACACTGTCCCTAAATACAAAGTCCCATCAAAATTCACAAACCAAATTAAAAGCAAACCACTTCAGGAAGCACATTTTGCACTACTATTTCCAGAAGTAATTATTTGGTTAAAAAAAGTAAATAATTGTAATGTATCCAAGCTAGATTATTAATAGAATCCTCATTCTCCAGTATTCACACCAGTTTTGCAGATAGCATATTATATATTTTATATCTACAGTGCATTAGCCACTGATCCCCCTAATGCTTCACTTCTAACAAAAGAAAAGAACAGTCTATGCACAATTATAGTCAACTGTTGATAAACTAGTTTGTATACAATAATTTATATAAAAATTTATCTCATCATCTACCTGAATTGGTATCTGGATCTTGCCCTTCTAGCAAACTCTCAAGTCTCCTACTTGTTAGTTCCAGAAGAGTTAAAGGAGTCTGAAAATACAACCCAACAAAGAAAACATTACAAAGGCAATAGTTCTGTATTTTGATAACCTAAAGCTTTCAGATAACCAATTTAAAAACACATAGTTAAAGGCAGAAGAATCTATGCCCACATTTATTTAGGTACACATTCAAAGTCTCTCACAGAATTGCACTAGAACACATAGTTTTATTAAGATACATATGTTTATTTCTGGTATCTCTGGCCAAAGAAATAGGCAAAAATCTCTAGATGTTGTTTTCCATGGCAAAAACTGCAGTGTAAAACAAGCTGATTTCAGCTTTTGCACAAGGCTCTCAAGTGCAGCTGTCAGAGTGAACCACCATCCACTCACTGTCCCTGCACACAGTTCTGGCCCTAACTCCAGTGGGGAATCAAAGCCCCAACTCTCATGCCAGAACCCTTATGGAAGTTCAAAAAGGTGGGTTGGCTGTGTACAAACAAATACAAAACTCTCCCTAACCACTTAACGTTTCCAAACTAAACTGGAGCTAATTTAAAAAAATACATTTCCCATGTCTCAACCTGAAGTCAGAAGCGGAAATTGACGTGTTGTATAAAAATGAAAACCAGTATTTCACTGAACCCAAATCTCTGTGAAGCTTATTTTTATAGGATATGGTCAAGTTTCATCTTTTCACATGTGACAATATGATGGAACATAAATTAAGAAGACTATAAAAAGCCTGCATATTTACACAACTCATCAAGTTTAAAAGAAAGGGTACTAGCATTTTGTGGTTCTATTTTTCTTCAATTTAGAAGCTAACATTGCAAAATACTGAAGGATATTTTAGGGTTGCCATTTTTCTACTACAGTACGCCAGCAAACTTCTAAAGGAGAAAGATATCTAAATATTTAGTAGGCGTTCATTATCAACAAGGTGCCAAAATAAAATTATTAATAAATTTATAGAAGTATTAATATTTAAAATATTTTCCTAATACAAATCATGCAAAGAGAGAGGATATAATTTATAAAGGATTGCAAAGCTCTCGAAAATCTGTCCTCCATAGTCTGGAATAGCTTCTCATCCTGTTTGGCTGTCCTATTAGATTGTAACAAATGGAACATTAAACACCATTCCGCAGACTTGTCATACTCCAAAAAAGGCAATTCATGGCATTTAACATTTAAAATGACAAAGCCAATGATGTAAGGAGAATGATACCTTGAAGAGCTCGGAGTGATTGTCCATCAGAAACTGAGTCAGCAGTTCTGCCTGTGGTTTGGACAATGTCCTGTTTTGTAAGATGAACTTTGTACAAGTCTTGATGATCACAAATCTGTTCTCAAACTAGAAAAAGCAGTATCCAGATTTGGCATTAGATTGACTTGCAGTGTGCTAGCAAAGATTAAGTGTAACAGGATGCTATTAGTGGGAAACAGATTGCACAGAAAGGCAGTAAACAGAATACTTCTAACTGGAAATAAATGTTAGCTTTACTATGAGAAAGTGCTATTTTTCACATTAAGCAGAACAGATACTTACTTGTTTTTGCAATCTGTAGCCCTCAGATTCCGATGCAATAGCTAGGAATGTAAGGAGCCTGTGAACTTCTTCTCTAATATTAGGCGCCAATAATTTAAGATAAAGTTGTAATGCCTCTAGAGCTTGATCTGTTTTTCCTTTTTCTGCCATGGGGTAAAAACCAGCATATCCAATGTTACTATTCATTTTCACAGTGATGAATACTTAAATCCCAATAACAATCCCACTTTTGGGGGGGTGGGGGGGAATGGGGACGAGTTTCCTTCCAAACAAAATTTCATGTTGTTCCAGTTATTAAAGGAACCTCAACCTTTCCTCAACCCACAAATTTCAATTTTTCCTCCCTCATCAGGGGCAGGGTGGCAGCAAGCAGTGAGCAAGCAGCTTTGTAGTATATAGTTGGCAGCTGGGGTTAAGGCACAACAACCCAATAGGACTGAAGCAGCAGCAAAAAAGCCTATTTAACTAGGATTAATCTTAAATTGTATTTAAGTAAAACCCTTCTGGTTTACTTGTATGCATATGATGGGAGGGTTCTCAATAGTCCCTTTTATAATTTTAAATAGCTTCTATTACTAAAAAGGACCCTACATCCATAACTTGAAAAACCTTATTCTGGTTAACATGAAAAACTTTATAGCAATGATTTTAGTTTTATGTTATTACTTAGTAGTAGCAATAATGCAAATTCTGACTTGGGGTAAGTAACTTTCACAATAAGAGTAGTTACATATTGAAAGAGTTACCCACAGAGGTTGGTGAATCTCTATCCTTCCAGATTTTCAAAATTCAGTTGGACCTAAGGAAATTGAGCTAACTTTGAAATTTGTCCTTGTCTTGAGCAGAGGTTCTTAGTAGTGATCTTGAGCATTTCCTTCCAACCTAAAAAGTGCATCTGCAATGGCATTGCAAATGGTGTCATGATTCAATCAATTGATGCTCAGTGACATCCTCTACACAGCTTTCATCTGTTATTTTTGTTCCAAGTTGCTCTTACCTATAAGTTCTATAATTCCTGAATGAATATCAAAATCCTGAGTGGCAAGAAGAGAGTCCTTTTTTTGACTGTAATACTTAATTATAACATCAAAAAGAATCTTCTTGTATGTATTCAGACTGCTGGGGTTGTTAGTGCTTTGAGGTAACTGCTGACTAACCATCACTAGGAACTCATCAGGAAAATACTCCAAGCATTCAACTGCAGCATAGAGCCATCTGTCAAGCCTGTAGAAGGAAGAGGTAGTTTTAGTGCTTGCTTCAAAATTCTCTACCTATTTTTATTTTCACAGATTCATAGAATATTGTGAGTCAGAAGGGACACACAGGGATCATTGTATCCAACTCCTAAGTAAATGGGATGGAATTCATAACCTCGGGGTAATTAGCAGCATGCTGTAAACAACTGAGCTATGTCAGGGTCCACTTAATCCTTTAAAGAAAACTACACAGAAATAACCATGCAGGTATAGCAACATATAGGAACCACAATGCTGAACTGGTTTATTAAGCAGTTTGTGTAACTTATTTCACTACAGCAGTTCAAGAACCTGCTCAAAATGAGCAACTTCTGTGTTCTTCCTATGCTAAAGGCAATACACCTGAGATAAACCCAGATCAAAACAATCTGCAATCATGCCAGACTGTCACTGACCACAGGAATTCAGCTAGTATTTAAAAACTAAACACCATCCCACCATTACTCCAACACACACATTGAGAACCCACCAGGGCTAATCAGTGTGAAAAAAGCCTGATCTTTACAGAAGGGAAAAAAAAGTTATTTTTAAAAAAGAGAAAAATAAAATAGGTTAAATCCCAGAAGACTGTGGAAGCAGTTAAATATATAAACTACTATAGAGGCATGAGTTTTCACAACCATTTGTTGTCTCCATGTCTTAATTAAGGATAGAAAATGTAACCTAATTATGCACCTAAAATTCAGGTGCATGATTTATTGTTGAAAGAAGCCAGAAGATCAGAGGAAAAATCCCAACCATTTTGTACAAAAGGAATATAAAATCACAGAAATATGTGGGGCAGAGGGACAGTCATTTTTATCTGGTTCTGGATGTAAAATAATTCCATCTGAACCCATGACAAGCTGCAAATATTACTTAAGATCCACATAATCTAATTTTTATCATGGAGAACCGACACAGATTGTGAAGTTGCAGTTAAAAACTGTATTAATTTGACAAAAATAGTTGTTCCTAAGACATTCACATGAACCCTGACATACTCATTAGAAGTATATGCAAGACAGATCAGCCTAAGTACACCAAACAGGAACAAGACAAAAGTAAGAGAAGATTTAAGGAAAAGAGCACTGACAACATGCAGCCACTTTTACTATTATATTCTCATTATATCAGCATTCTTCAGTGATACAGCTTAGTTTCTCCTTTTCTTTTGCTAACAGTAGATGCCTTATTGACTTTGTATCTTCACACCATGGCCACCAGGAACTGTGACAAGCAAACAAAAAGCCTCAGAATAAAATTTTTCAAGTTCTCATGTCTGTTACACAGACTTAGGAGCAAAGAATCTGGTCTAGAAACTAGGAGTGTTTACAACACTCAAGGTTAAAGTTTTAATGTTTACTTGACATGCTCAAGTGTCCAACTCTAAACATATGCTTTTTGTGAAATTACTTACCACATATATAAAGAAATCAATCACATTAATGCCACCCCTGTCTACAAGTGTACAAGAATAATGTCTGTTTGTTCACTTAACACAAATCTTTGATCAAGAGTAAAATAAAGCCTTTGCCAACAAATTAATTTCATAGATACATAACTTACTCGGACAAGTTTAAGCTACATGTAATCTCTCTGTCCAGGAAAGTATTTGAGATAATCATGTCTTCTTCTTTGCCAAAACTGTCTGATTTTGTCTTCACTGAAGACACCAAGATATCTTCTAGAAGGGGAACGTCAATTAACTGCAGCAGTCGTAGCAGAGTTTGCTGTTTCCAGACATCTTCTATTACTGATACCATAAAGAAACAAAAAACCCCTCAGAAACAAGATCTTATGTAAACAACTGACCTCTGTTTTTACTCAATCAAGAATATTTTAAGTGTTCAAAGAAAACACAGTAACACCATAGCATGAAGTTGCTGTGTTGGGTAAGAAGATATCAAAATAGGATTGCTAAAAAACTCTCTCCCATCATATCAGAATTCAGAATAAACTAACTAGTAGAAGAAAAAAAAAAAAGAGACAAGTGAAAAGCAAAGGAATCACATAATAATGATAATCTTAAGACGTAGTTCCTTCAGAAGTAGTATTTTCATAAATAGCACCATTATGCAAAAAGATAACCCTGTTGTGTTTCTTTCTGTTTAGTTACTACAAGCATTAATTCCTTTATTACTTTTAGATATTTTGTCATTAGTGACAGGTTAAATTTAGGTCTCTGTGGAGCATTGTTTAACAAAAAATGAGGCACTCACTCCCAGATAAGAGTAAAGAACAATCAAGTTTTAAAAAGAAAAAAGCCAATCCTCACCTTCTTTTGAAAGCAAGTGAATTGGTTCATTAACCATGATCTTTGGAGGTAAAGGTGCATGAATATATATTGATCGAAGAAGCTCCTCAACCCTCTTTTTATCAGCTGCTTCCAATGCTAAAGGGTTTGAAAGTGTTGTGCCACACTTTGTTCTGCTTTAAGAGGAGAAAAAAAAATAGATGTATAACAATGTATTAGGAATTTTGGTGGTCACTACACTGCTCTTAAATCAGAACTTTAGGGCTTCATTATATCTGGAGTCTATCCTGCTACTAGAATTCCTATCATCCACATGTGCATAGTGGAAAGAGCAACGATATTGATTCCAAATACTGTTTGCTAGTTCCAGTTTATTTACCAGCTTTCAGTAACTAGCTCATTCATGCTAACTCTCAGATTTCAGCACAACTGATAGCAAAACCAAATTATTCCTAGGCTTATGCTACTGTGCCAGACTATTCCAAATAACAAAAGGCAGATGAAAACACTTTACCCAAAAATACCTGGTAGCATCTACAATTTAGACATGACCTTTCTCAAAACTGACTCTTAAGGAGTCTCCAACACCTGGTTTAGACAGACATAACTTCATTTAAAGGTAATCCTCCTTAACTTATTAAAAAAAAAAAAAAAAACCAACAAAACCTCCCCCCAAAAATAAACAAAAATAATAATTTAAAAAAAAAACCCAAAAACCAAAAAAAACCACCACAAAACCAAAAAAGAGAAAAACTCAAATAGTTCAGAGTAACTCACTTAGAACATCTTTTTGTTTTCTGTTTGCAGATTTGCTCAGGAGATAAGCTTTCATTGTCCTTATTCCTTCTTGGAAGAAGAGGATCAAGACTGCTACTTACAAATCTATAGAGACTAGTGTCTGTATCTTCAAACTCTGTTTCTTTCCCGTTCTTGAATAAGTAAAGCTTGGCTCCAACTGGCTCAAACACTTTGTGATCCATCAACGCTTGGCATACACGGACCCCCTTGAGCCGAGAAATATCATTGCAGCTTAGGTACATGCTTTGCATAAGATGGCTCAGTACCACATCAACAGCATTGGAGCCAGTGAAACAGTTTCTATACGATTTCAGGTGCTGTCTACGCCTTTTGATTTCCACTTGATTGTGAAGGGCATGTATAATACTATTCCACAGCTGAGTTGCTTGAAAAGGACCATCGCAGTCTGCAAAATATTTATATGAAATGCTAACAAATTTATAAATCTTTACCTTAATACTTAAAAAAAGTTACACTGTGATTTTAGTTTAATACATTTAAAAAAAAAACAAAACTATTCAGAAATCAGCTGAATTTTATAAAGACAAAGATAATATTTCATGACTCAGTCCTTCTTGTAAGCTGACTCACACCCGTTATGGTAGAGTCAAGAGAAGAGAATAAAAATCCACTAAAAACAGGCGAGGAAGGTTTTTTTGTCACTGTTATGACCACACATATTGTGTGTGTGCGCTGTGCCCATACACATTAAATTATTAAAGAATCAGAAAACAGCCGAGGCGTGCAGGGACCTTTGGGGACTGTCTGGTCCAACCTTCTTGGTCAAGCAAGGCCACCCAGAGCTGGTCGCCCAGAACCATGTGCAGACAGGTTTTGAATATATCCAGAAGCCGAGATGCCCATACACGACATCACAACCTCTCTAGGTACCACTGAAGAGTCTGGCTCCATCCTCTTTGTACTCCCTCTTTAGATACTTGCAGAGAGATCCCCGAGCCTTCTCTTCTCCCAGCTGAGCAGCCCCAGCGCTCTCAGCCTCTCTGAGGGAGGTGCTCCGAGGCCTCCAGTTTATCTCCACACATTGAGTCCAGCCAAAACAAGTGTTTGCAGTGCATTAACCGCGCCTGCCTCCCGGTCGGCACACCCAGCCCAGCTCCACGCTCAGCCCTACCAGCGGCGCCCTCCGTAAGCTCAGCTCCAGGGCTACGGCCAGAGGAAGCTCCTCTCCCCGCTCTTCAGCTGCCGAGCCTCCCTAGCCCCGTTCTGCCCGCCGCCCGACCATCGGCCCCTCCCGCGGCACCGGCGCTGCCAACACAAACAACCGGCGGCCCCTCGCAGCCCGCTCCGCTCCGACACTGCGGGGGAAAAGCCGCTGCAGCGGAAAGATGGGGATGACGCTCTTCGCCCACCTCGGCGCCGCCCACTCCCCCGCCGCGGCTGCAGCTCGCTGTGGCTGCGGATCCTCCTGAAGCGCGGAGTCAAATACCCCGCCATGGCCGCGGCCGGCCCGCTGGCGGAAGCCGGCGGAGAGCATCACTTCCCGCCCGCCGCCCCCGGCCGCGCCCAGCGCCGCCCCTGCGGGTCGGAAGTGAGCCGAGCCCCGGCCGCCCCCGCCCCGCCGCCGAGGCTGCCGCCGTCGCTATGGAGTAGCCGCGGCAGGACGGGGCCCGAGCGAGAGACGGAGCCGGGGTGACAGGCGGCCCGCCGGGCCCACAGGGCGACGGGCAGCCGGGCGCTGCGCGGCAGCTTCCTTCTCCTCAGGTGAGAGGCCGCGGCCCGGGTCGAGAGCGGCTGCCCGTGGCCTGGTGGCGCTGCGCGGGGCGGACGAGGCCGGCCGCCTCCTTGGGGGCGGTGGTCTCGGGTCCCTCTCGGTGCTGAGGGCTGGAGGGGAAGGGCCGCCCCGCAGGCTCGATCGCCGCGCGGGCAGGGCCGGGCGGGGAGCGCTGAGCCGCCCGAGCCGGCGGATCGCGGGTCACCTGCCGCCTGTGGCCGCGGCCGCCGCCCGCTCCCCGGCGCCCTGCAGCCCGCTGCCCCGCCGAGCAGGGAGCGCAGGCACCGGCCCTGCGGCGCGGAGCGCTGCGACTCCGCTCTCGCTGTCAATAACAGTAAATATTTCGTCCGGGGGGACTGGCCCGCAGGACGCTGCCTGGGGCTTGCGCAGCGCACAGGCTGGGTTTCACCTGTGGCCAGTCGACGGACAGAACCCTGCTCGTGGATGTCCTTCCGTGAGGTTTTGGTAGGGATTCAGGTGAAGCTCGGTACCGAAATAGTGCACGAAAGTTAAGGGTGACGTGCGGCGAGAGCAGCCTTTCACAGTACTTCATTGCATTTGACTCTCTCGGTGTTTTTGTAACAAATACAAAAGATTGGTTGTGCCTAAAAAATGCTGGCGTTTTGTCCTTTTGTTTGCTTTTGACTCAGTTGTTCCAGCACTTAAATCTGTGGATTGATCCTGGCTTGGAGCAGGTGGATAGGATGCGGTTTGTTGGCGTGAAGTAGCTGTGCCTTGGTTCCTGCAGGGGAATCCCAGCTTGTTATAGTTTAGAATAGTAGTAGTGTATGTTGTGCTGCTGCACAGTGTACACCCACAGCCATACATCAGATGAAGCTATGAGATGGTTTGAGGATAAATGGATGGTTTGCATGATGCAGTTTGGCGTTGGGTTTTTTTGAATGAGTGAGAATTGAATAATAGTGGACGGTCTTTGTTTTGAATTTCAGCAGCCTCTGTTTCAACATTTTGAATGTTTTTCCTTCTTTCTGAGTTCAGTGTTGGTTGCTCCTTACTACCTTGCTAAGTAACTGTTCTCATCATGCTGCCGTATGATTGCTGATGCACATCAGCATAAAAACTATTACTGATTATGAGGGGCATTAATGAAAAAAACATATTGAGCATTCAGAATTTTTAGGATTAGTTCCAGGTTTCATGGACTCAGAATCAGTAGCATTAATATTCCTCATGAAATTCAAACAGAAAGAGTTCTTAAACATTTATTGTATGTCCTGTGTTGCTTGTCCAAGCACTGTTACACCTCAGATTTTGCATTTGTCTCATTTTTTACCTTTTAACATGAAATGCAAATATCATTGTGGATGACTGACCTTATTTCCACTTGGTTGTTAATTTTTTTTAAAAATACTAGATTGGTCTTAACTGAACAAACGAGTTTTCCTACAGTTGAGAACTAGACTTGCATATTTCAGATGTGGTTAACTTGTCATGATTTGAGGTATTATAGATACTATCCAAAGCAGATATTTTTGGTGGAGCATGGATTTTCTAGGTACATTGTTCTTGATATATATATACTTTTTACTCAGGTTAGTGATAGCAATTGTTTTTATAGAGCAAAATACGCTATTTTAGCTTACCTTCAAATGTTGATAAGAGGATTTCTACAAATTTACAGTTAGGTGGATGTAAACTTTAAACCCCATCTGCTTATTGAGATGCAAGTTTCTTGGTACTGATTGCTCAAAAGCTAAATTAAATTATTGTTTGCCTATCGTCAGGTGGAGGGGAACAAGTTGGACAGGGTCTACCAGGCTTGAATTTTAAATCCTAGCATTTCAGATACTAGAACACTGTTGACATACTCACCTAGTGGCTTTCCTAGGCTACTCACTGCAGTTAGTCTGTCACCCACAGCAGAGGGCACTTCTGATTTAATGAATACTACACCATTTTGCCACCATCTGTGTAGAGGACCTTCCTTTCAGATTTTCACAAAGGAATTTGAACATGGACGCACATGCATTTTCTTTGTGATATTCTGCAGTTAATTTTGCAAAGTGTTTTTTAGTTTTGAGAGTCCTAACACAAGATGGTGTTGAATTGGTACTAGAGAAGATTTGATGGCTGGTAGTGAAAAAAGCAGTGGAAAAAGCACATCTAAACCCAAGTAAATTAGATTTTGGATTATCTTAAAATCATTAGGATTGATTTTGTAGTCTTTTATCCTATAGAGTTTGCTCACGGAATAGCTGCTGAATAAAATTGCTGAGAGCTGGAAATGCCTATAGCTCCTTTTTAGAATAATCCATGATTCATGTTTGTACCTATTTATCAGGTTAGTGATAAGTTCCTTTATGCAGGGACATTAGCCAGTGTCTTCATAGCAGTTTGGTCTAGGACTGCACAGTTAGGACTTGGGTGTGTTTTTTCCATATCATGAATCATAAAGTAGAATTAATTTCTTGTAATAATAAAATTTCAGATACTGAAAGAAAATTAATAAAGGAATTCTGTGTTTCCATAATTTATTCACAGGTATGTTCTCAGCAAAATACTGACTAGATACCAAACAAGTTTGTAGTTAAGATTGTCTTGTTGATTTCAGACACAGCTTCTCATATCTAAAACTCAGAGTCCCCATAATTGAGACCAACTTCACCCTTAACATGCTTACAGTCACGTCTGATTCTGCTCCTGAGTTGCCCTGTTGAAGTCATAACTGCTGTATCTGATTTAGATTTGAGTATTTGCGAGATTGAGATATGTGCAGCTAGGTTCTTGTCTTTTTAAAAAGATATTTTCTTAAAATTCCTGGTGGGGTTTGTCATTTAGTAGCATGAAGTTGTGTCACTTCAGCTGACATGGAAATTGGGGAAATAGCTATGAGCCATGGCATTAGTGTGTTCCCACATTTCCCTAAGGTAGAGTACTGGAAGTGGGTTATAACTGCACCAAGAGTGAAGCTAGAGCAGCACACCTGTTCCGCATGCAGCGCTGTGCTAACCTTTGCTTGTGGTCTGGCTGATGCTGTTACACACAACTGCGCTGGAGTCAATTGTTCCATAACACAGGGAACTTTTTAAGAAGTTTTGTTTAGTATATTTATTACCTTTTTTACATTTATAGACCTCTATTACAGGTCTGTCTTTGCAATTGAAACCTAATCAGAATATTTGTCCTGATTTGTAATGGAATCGAATCTATAATACCAGGGAGAGAAGGAGTATGTGTCCAGGTGACTTCAGTGTGGTAGATTTTGTTTAAGTTTTGCTGAAGCATATGGATGTCTTTACACATTACTTGAAAGAGGCTGAAGTTGCTTTTGAATATACAGCATAGTACTGATTCCAGGAAATAATTTCTTCTTGAATTCCCTCTTTTTCTTTGCTTACACACATAAGGAAGATGAATGTCTGTCTCTCTTTTTTTTTTTTTTTCTGTTTGTTTGCTGCCTTCATTCTTTCTTATGTATACATTATCATAGGAACAATTGTATAAATGGTACGCAGGATTCAGAAGTTGTATCTGGCAGAATTGGCAAGTCAGATTTATTATAAAAACATAGAAAACTCTGAAATACACACTGTAGGGGAAGACAAAGTGAATTGCAAGCTGCCACAGTCTTTTAGCTGTAAAATTTGAAAGGTGGTGTGAAAAAAGCTTCAATGTACCATTTCAGTAAAGCATAAAAAGGTGGTTTCGTGTTTCCTTCCCCTGCACTTAATACTTGAGTTCATTAATAGTTGCACCATGCAAAAGGTAATGTCAGCAATCTGATGGGCAAAATACTGAATTTTGAGCTTGTAATTTGAAAAGCACTGTGTGGAAGAATATAT
The DNA here is from genome assembly GCF_009819655.1 of Sylvia atricapilla. Classification (NCBI taxonomy): domain Eukaryota; kingdom Metazoa; phylum Chordata; class Aves; order Passeriformes; family Sylviidae; genus Sylvia; species Sylvia atricapilla. The sequence continues at coordinate 46,351,178 of NC_089144.1, forward strand.
TTGTTTTTTACTTGCTATCTGTAGTATACACACCCATTATTTTGCTGGCCTGGGATCTTAAACAATCCTTTGCTTCAGACAAATGAGTAGTTCTGTGAGTACTGGAATGAAAGGAGTCTGTTTTCCTTCAGATTTGTTTCTCTGTTTTGATGGGTACTAATACACAAGTTGTGAACCTTTCCTGTCAGGGGCCAGTTTATAAATCCTTCGCATTATTTGATTACTGTTTTCAAGAAATGGTTGAATTGAAAGGACTGTGAAACCTTTCTTTTCTTGTCTTTGTAGGATAAGCCATCAGTGCAGATTGAAACCATGGAGTCCATGCTGAATAAGCTGAAGAGCACTGTCACGAAGGTGACGGCTGATGTCACCAGTGCAGTCATGGGAAATCCCGTTACCAGGGAATTCGATGTCGGGCGGCATATTGCCAGTGGAGGTAATGGGCTTGCTTGGAAGATATTTAATGGAACTAAAAAATCAACAAAGCAGGTGAGTTTGCAAGTAAAAAAGTGATCTGACAAGAAGGAAGAAGTTTGCTTTAATGTGGATTGGTTCCCCAGTTTGTTGCATCTTGCAACTTTTTTTTGGTAACAATTCTGGCTTTTTACAGTTTAAAAGAACCCTGAAGTATGTCATCATTTGTTGTCAGAAAAAGACACTGTAGTTTTTTTGCTCAGCTACCATACAGATATTGTAACAGCAAGGCATGGGATAGAGGAGGAGGTTGTGAAATAAGTTAGTTGTGCTTTCCCTATGCTGCTTTTAGATCAGTATTGTTCCCTTTTAGTTTCCTTAAAGTATTAGGGTTTGGAGCACTAATACTCAAACTTTTGACTTGGAGTCATAATTATAAATGAATATGGGACTGACTTCAGAAGAAGGTTTGCCAAAAACAGAGTCTAAGTATTGTTATTACAGAAAAATATTTTGTTACACTGGACAAATACGAAAAGTGTTTTTTTCAAATTTGGGGAGCAAATATAATTTTCAAAATGTAAATAGAAGTGTTAATAAATTACAATCTTCAGTTAAACATAGTGCTGTGTGATGTGAAGTCACTTGGACAATGCATCAGCTTGCTGCACATGTACCAAAAAGAAATGGACACAAAAGAATAACTTAGGAAAATGTTTATACAATCTGTTAGATCATAGACAAATAAGCAATAGTAAATAGATAAATATAATACGCAGAATAAATAATCTGCAAAGAATCTGTAATCTGATTCTGTATGACAGTGTCTGAATAATGCTTAATGGGGTACTTTTGCCATGTTTTCATGCGTTTTTTTAGGTGTTGCAGAGCTCTGTGCATCTTTTATTTACTGACTTTACTCAATATGCCAGTTGACTGGGGCATTTGTTTTGGTTTTACTCACAAAAAAGTGATAACATTGGAACCATAGTAATTTTGATAGGTTTTATGCAATGCCCAGTAAGCATTTGACCTGTAGCATGTGTATCGTTAAGGTCTGGAGAGCTGTAGCAAATTTCTTTCACTGTATAGTTGACAGAATATATGTAACTATGTTCCTGTTAATCACGTTTTTCAAATCTTGAATGGGTGTTCTGACCAATAATTTTACAGAGTCTTAGTTCAGGTGCTCCATGTGGTCCTGCAGTATCTCTGTAAACCCTGACTAACATCTGTGCGGTTGTATGCCATCATTAGTAATTAAAAATACAGCAGCAGTTGTACTGCATGGAATTTTAGATGGCTGGTGTTATGACATGCAGTTGCCATTCATTATTAATATTACCGGTTAGGTAACATCATGTCAACATTCACTCTGCCATTGCAAAACAAAACTGTGCAGCAATAAAGCTTGTGGTGTGTGTATTGCAATATATGTTCTTTAACATTATTTTTTTATTTGTCTCCTGTGTATCTTCTGAATGTTCTTTAAGCTGGCTGTCATTTTCCAGGTGATAGCAGTCACTTTTGTGAAGTTGCACATATTTGCTGTATTACAAGTGTGTATATTTAACTTGAAGCTACAAGCTTTTTTTTTTTTTAGCTTATGTTGTAATCAGACAAGCACGATGTAAGGGTTTAATTACCCCTGTTGTTGTCACTTTACCACAACACAAGTAATAGTTTAAGTCATTGTAGCCAGATAGAACAGCTAAAATTGGAGGTTTTAACATTACAGCAGTAGATCCCATCAGAAATCTTTGTTATTGGGATTATTTTTGTTCCTATTTTAAGTTAGTGGGCAGTTACAAATATTCTATCTCTGGTGACAGTAGATATGTATAACTTTAGTTTTCTTTTCCAAGTTCTGCCTGGTTCCTGCCTGAATGTTTATCTGTTATTATTTTTTTAATGTACCTTGTCTTTTCTTGCTGACTGTGTAGGTGACTGAGTAACAACCTAACAGAATGTAAGGAAATTGCTTACCTGTGTGCATATGTTTGCCTGGTGCTATTTCATAGCTGATTTGCTGCTGTTTATTTGAAAGATTTATGAGTCACTCTGGTTATAAATAGGTGTATAATTTCACAGTATGTATTTCAGCTCGTCTTAGATTTATTTACTTAGACTTTATGCACTTATACTTTTTCTGGCATAATTTGGCACTTGTCCTTCTGCTTAGAAAGTGCAATCATAAATGGATAAGGTAAGGTCACAAAGTGCTTGCCAGCTATCAGACGTAAAGCTATCAGAAGTCCCAACAACAAGGCTACACACAGTCAAGAGAGACATAATGGCTTGAGTCAGCTGGTTAAGGATCTGGAGTACACGTTGTGTTCTCTTCTCCCAGGTGCAGGGAATTATGAGTTTAAACAAACCATGCAGGACTGCTGCAAGCTCCAATAGAACTTGCTTAGGCCCACCACAAAATATTCAAACCATAGCTGATTTAAACATTCACTTTCTGATTCTTTTCACGTGTCATCAAACAAGTTTTTTCAGAAGTGCTGTCTTAGTTTGAAATTTTGTTATTGGTCATGTACTGCTCAGTGCATGTCTTCCATTCCCTGTCATTGCTCTTCTCTGCCTTGTTTGGATGTTTGATCCATCACACTTTAAAGCTGGAGCAGGGAGCCAATATGGATGGAGAAGTATACTTATTTGAGTTAGTTACAAGTATTCGCCTGCTAAAGGCTTAATGAAAATAGCTGAAAAACATTTTTTTGTGTATTGGGCTGAATTTCATGGTTTGGATAGCGTATTTCTAAAAGTTTATAGTTTGGGATTTTTTAATTAATAATGTAGCTGTTCCTGTGAGTGTTAATTAGAATATTGGTTATAAAATGTGCAGTAGAAGAGCGCAGAGTTCCTCCTGGGACTGAAAAACTGTATATTATTTTCTACTGCTTTTTAACCTTTATTATTTTTCATAATGCGGTTGTAGCAGCATATAGAAGTCTGTTTCATGATAAAAGTTTTTAATTCCTTTTTTTGTCAGTTGATACATTTCACATTAACAACTTCCCAGATGGTTGATGTAATCTAATTTTTTTATTTTACATCGACTTCTGTAATTTCAAAGTTTCATAAAAATTTCTTAACTTTCTTCTGCTCCAGTTGCAGAAGTTGGAGATAATTTCACTGTTTTAAACATTTTTGTGACTTTTTTTACACATCTTTAAGCATTACAAAATTCTTAATGTTTTATCATGTGAATGGTCTGATCAGATTAATGGACTACTGTGACTATTTTGTCAGATTGTACTGATTTGAAGCAAAGCACTGAGACAGGACCTGGTTTAATAAAGCAACACTTGATATATACTCAGAATATTTTAACTGTTCATAGTTGATATAAATGCTTTCATCTACTTAAAATCAAGCTGATTTCTGACTGTGGATCTGCTGCTTTGTCACTGTGTAGGTAGGGGTTATAGTTTACACATTACTGTTTATACAATAAAGGAGCATTAGTACCTTAACTCAAAATGTGTATTTCAGAGTTTACGTACAATAACTTCTCCCATGACTGGGACTAAGTGAGAGCAACAAGTCTGTTTCTTTGTTTGGTTATTGTATTGGTGGGATTGTGCTGTTGATTCAAAAAACACATTTGAGTATAATTGTGTATAGGCTTAGATTTTGGCTGTGTTATATACTGAGTGAAGTCTGTTGCTTATTTTCAGGAAGTGGCTGTTTTTGTCTTTGATAAGAAGCTAATAGACAAGTACCAAAAATTTGAAAAAGATCAAATTATTGATTCGTTAAAACGAGGTGTTCAACAGCTAACTAGGCTTCGGCACCCTAGACTACTAACTGTTCAGCATCCATTAGAAGAATCCAGGTAAGCTGTAGTAAAGTAGAGAACAGTTATTTTTAATCATTGTTTGATGTTGGATATAAACTGTCTGGAACATTCAGTATATACATCTGATGAGATTCAAGTTTAGTGTATTTATTCATATGGCAAGGTATTCACCCCCATATTTCACCTTCTCCCCACCCCCGCGGTTCTGGTGTGAATCTAAGTAACAATCGGTTGCTTAATTCTGGTCCAGTTGCAGCTGTAAAGCTACACACTACCATTACAGCATGAAAAATAGGTGCTTTAATTAATTTTGCTTTTAAAGAACTGTCTTAAAATGTTTTCTCTCAAAAACCTATTCATGCAATTTGTTCCATGTATGAGATGTATTTATTATATGTGAGATTAGGGATTTTTGGTAAATTGTATGTGTTGTAGCTAAGTATCTTGGAACTCAAGAGCCACTCGAGGCAGACAAATTCAGCATGTTCTTCTAGTGCTTATTTGATTTATAAAAGGTTGGTCACTCGGCACAATAACTGGTTAGTCTTACAGATTTGTTGTTCAACTGTAGGGATAAGAAAATCAGTTAGGTAGTTGAAGGCAGTTCTCAATACTCTACAACAGTAAATAAACTATTACATGCTAAATGGCCTAGGGTCATCTCAAATTATGGTGTATGCATGTATACCCAGAGTATACCTCAGGCTTCTTCCTAAAAGTGTCACAGTTTTCCAGTTGACTCAGTAACTCTTCCCCTGAACTTTGCCCTTCAGAAGAAAAGGCTAAGATTCATACTTTTAGGAAAGCTTTGGCGGTGTTCTTGAGAAGCATTTAAGCCTTTTGAGTAAAATTAACAGTGTAATTACATCAGAGTTCTTGTTTGTGAGTTTTTAGTAATGCCTTACCCTTTGCTTCTGCTCTTTTCACTTCTGTACTCCGCACACTCAACTGCTGGTAGAAACACCAGAGGCACAAAACCTATACAGTTGCCTGCTGTGCCAGAAATTGATGTAACAGTTTTTGGAGGAGATTAATAAAATAAAGGTTTATGTAGAATATATGTGTGTGTAATCTTGTGCAAGTGTACTGTGAGATTGCTTTAGGATTTCAGGTCTTTCCAAAGCGCTTATTCTTGAAGAAATCTCTTGTGGGCTTCTGGCTAGACTGTAGCTGATGTTTTTTTTTTTCTTACTTTTTTCATTTTTGTGTTTCTCCAAAGTAACATACAGTTGTAATGAATTGCATGCAGGTCAGCCATTATTCTTCCTTTATGAGGCAAATAGGTACTTGATGTACCTGGAAGGCTAAAGTAGATACAGAAAAAAAGGCCATACCTTTTCTTACCCTAGAGTGTTGATAGTTTTTCCACTATTAATAAAATGTTTCTACTACAAATTATTGGAATCCAACATAATTATGTTTAATATAAATGTCCATAATACATATAATGATGTATACCTCTTAATATACATTTATATGAGTAACTCCTTATTTATACTAAATATTTAATATTAGTATGTTTATTTACAAATGGTCCTGAATTCTGTTAACAGCACTGGAAAGCAATATTAATTCATATTTAGCTTGTTATTGAAGGAAAGGATAAAAAAAGAAATTATGGGTTGACTCATAATATCATTCCTACCCTTGAAAAACAGTAGTAGTGTGAATTTCCCCAGATAATTTACTAGACATTGCATTTGTTACATTGTTTCCCTGTAGGAAGCATACGTATTTTTATTTTTAAAATGTTTTTATCTTATTAATCTGAATTTCATGTTGATATTATTCAGGAAACTATTAAAGCATCTGCTGCACTGTGTGGCAGACATCAGTTTCTGCAATATTCTACTGTTTTAATTAGATTTACGATATCCCTCTGATACTGTAGGTTGGGCCCCTTTTTTAAATTACCTCCTAAAGTAAAAAATAAACAGCTATCTTTTTATTTCCTCAAAACAGCAACAATCAGAGAGTTTGTTATGAAAACTACCAAATAACTGTTCTCTAGATATTTTGTATCATCTATGCCTTTGTAATAATTAAATGGTTCAGCTCTCTGGTAAAGCTGAAGTCAGACTGAAAATAAAGGACTTTGTCTTTCCATGTTTTCATTTTGACTTGTATTTATAAAAGAAACAAGTCTTAAAGCTCTAGTCATATTAATAGAAACATTTAGGCTATGTCATTAACAGAATGGTAGGAAGGAAACCAGGCAAAAAAATAGTGTCAGGTTGGCTGACACTTAGCATTCAATGTATTTTACTTTTCAGCTGTTCTTCTTTGTGAGAGCCAGTAGATAAAATTAAAATCTGGATGAATAATAAGAGGTTTGCATTTTTCAACAGTCTAATTTTACCTCAAAGGTCAAGCTTGTTAATTATTGAAATACTTAAAAAATAGTTGGTAGTTTCATGCTGAGATGTGTGTTCTGATGCATTTATGGAGTGATCAAAAAGTTAGGCTCTGTTTTGCCTATAATTTTATATTCAAAAGTCTATCTTTGTTACTGTTACTCAGTTTCTGTTTTCTATGTTCATACTGATGCAGTATTTAGTGTTCTCATTAAGTAATGATCCTTAAAGCAGGTATATGTGCTACCATCCATGTACTGCTTTCTCAAAAAACCCCACCCTTTTAAAACAATTAAGGAATGAATTGCAGTGGCTGTCCAGGGCCTCCACCACTGTGCAGAGTATGAAGAATGTGGATATAAAGAATGACTTGGTCTGTGTTGCATGAAGTTTGTGAAATTGAGACATACTGGTTTCGAGACCAGTTTTGAAATTTGCAATTTTGACAGTGTTACAGCCAGTCCTTATTTGTGGAAGTTTTCTTCTGCTGTGCTTTTCAAATGCAATTGGCACAAAAATGCAAAAGCAAGACCATTAATTTTCATTAGAAAAAAAAATCAATGAAATAATTTAGAGAACAGTCGCTTCACATGCAAACTGCAGTTCATATAACAACCATATTTGTGTTTGCAGATCTTTTCTCTCAGTTGTCAAAGTAAAAGAATTTTAAGGTGCTCCCTTATATTACATTAATTTAGTTTCTGATCATTGTCTGAGCTCATTAAGTATTGCTTCAGTCCAGGGACGTGTTGGTTTTAGACATAGGTAGAAGTCTGATTTTTCAAGTTTTAATAGTAGTAAGCATTACTTGATCAATTTTTCTTGGATCAGGAGAAGAAAAGCATTGTTTAAAAAATAATTATTAAGCATTATGTGAATAATTAGTGATTTATGTAAATGTTGGAGAATAAAAGAACCTAATTCTAGTATTTTTTTAAACTTCAGACATTTATGTGTTTCTCTTTGCCATAATATTAAGGGAATTCAAAACCTGAATTATAACATGGCTTTTGGTAGCACCAGGTGTTTTGGCAATGTATAATATGGTGTTTGTGTGGTTTTTTATTTGCAGTCAAGAGATATATTACGTTTTATTTGCCGTCAAGAGATATATATTACATTTATGTACAAGAAATTTTTTAATGCATTTCCTATACAGGGATTGCTTGGCATTTTGTACAGAACCAGTCTGTGCAAGTTTAGCTAATATTCTTGGCAGCTGGGACAACCTACCTTCTCCTTTACCATCAGACATTAAAGAATACAAACTTTATGACGTGGAGACCAAATATGGTTTGCTTCAGGTATGGTACAGGTTGTCTTTATAATTTTTTTCTGCTTTTAGTATTAATGATTTTTTTAATGAAGTCAGTGCACTACCAAAATTTTGTCTGCCTGTAGTAAATCAAATAATAGTAAGGTGAGAGTATTAGTGCTCTGATCACTCTTAAGTGTAAAAGAGGATAAACACTAGAAGCTCTAGGGTGCTACTCTTTTTTTCTGACATGTAAAATAGAAAATTCAATTAATTTTTATTTTCCATGTAAATGTCTATGCTACAGCTGTCTCTTCCATATGTGAATCTTTTCTTAATGTTCTGTGGAGAACCATTAGCTCCCAGGTTTTGTTTGGTGAATATGTTGATCAGCTTCACAAAGCCTTTTTGTTCTTCTGAGATGATGTGGCCTGAAGGGAGAGGGCAATGCACCATCACACTTGTGCTGTGATAGTTAACTGACATTGGTAATCTCACCTGCTGATTACCCATTTGTGTTTAATTTCCTTCATGCATAATTTTTAAGGCATAGGCGAAAATAGTGATGAAACATTGTTTCTTAATTAACATAGGAATTTGACTGTGACCATAACTACAGAACTTTTGGAAATGTCTTACAGGATGTTTGGGGAAATAAATAACCTGAAATAATGATCTTTTATGGACAGGTTTCTGAAGGTTTGTCATTTTTGCATAGCAGTGTCAAAATGGTCCATGGAAACATTACTCCTGAAAATATAATTTTGAATAAGAGTGGAGCGTGGAAAATTATGGGGTTTGATTTTTGTATCCAATCAACAAATCCATCTGAACAGGAGGTAATAATCTTTATATTTATAATCATTCAATTCCAGATTCATGTCTTTGACTGAAACCACTTTCATGATCTTGCATTCCAGTATAGAACTGTCTCTTTAGTATTCACCTTTTTATTTTGTTGGCCAAAAGTTAGAACATATAGCACAGGTCTGGATTGAAGTGGTGTATTTGATCATCTTAGAAAAAGAGCCTGAGTGGGCTCAGTGGGGTGACAGTAGACTAGTGATGGTTTCACACAGAGGCTGGAGCTTGTGCCGCTTCTGCTCCTCTTCATGTTGGATGACATGCAAGCCTACCTGACTTAGTGTGTTGCACACTTAATGCTTGGTTTTCACAAATTAAAATAAATTCCATCTTAGCTCCTGTTTCCCCATTACAGCAGTGCTTTGATTTTGCATTACACTTCCCAGCTCTAGTAGTCAGATAAAAAAACTGCATCAGCTAATCACTCTAAGCTACAGACAGAGATCCTTAACAGTTTTGCCTTACTCTGTTTCTGTTTGATTCATAAATGAATTTGAGTGGTTTAATTATTTTTCTCTGCTTGAGTTTCTTTTTGAAAATGATCTTTAAAAATCCTTGATAAATGTACTTCCTTTTACTTCTCATACTTCTTTTGTAGCCGATGTTCCCTTGTAAGGAGTGGGATCCAAACTTGCCATCCTTGTGTCTTCCAAATCCTGAGTATCTGGCACCAGAATATATTCTCTCTGTGAGCTGTGAGACAGCCAGTGATATGTACTCTCTGGGAGCTGTTACGTATGCAGTGTTTAATAAAGGGAAACCAATTTTTGAGGTCAACAAACAAGATATTTATAAAAGCTTTAGTAGACAGCTGGACCAGGTATTTGTTTTCTTTATGACTGTTGTTTGTTGATTTTCATATTTGACAGTTATTTTCTTACTTTACACATATAATTACTGTAAAATAGATTTAAATATTGAGAACACTATCAGTGCTCAAAACATAAACCATCTGACAATGGTATCTAAATAAAAACCAGCATTTTACACCTGATTTCTCTGTAAACCTGTTGAATGCTGGTCTTGTGAAATAATGCTTACCTGGCAGTGAATTATCTATGTAGTACCATTGAAGATGGCTGGGTTTAGAGTGATTTGATCACTTGACATGGCAGTTGGTATGCACTTAGCTATCGCTATTTCACATTCTTTGTGGACTGTGGATATCAACAGAAGACAGTGTCACAGTTACTTGGATTAGCTGGCATAATGTCTGTTCATATGCAGGTTTCCTTTGTTGTAACTTTGGCTGCCCAAGTGCCACACAGTACTGTGTTTTAATGTGTATAGACAACACCTTAGATAATATTTGCCTGTTTAAAAATACCATGTTTGTATTCTCTGATAACCTGGACTACAATGGGAAGTTGAAAAACCAGGAGTAGGGCCTAAAACAGATAGGCTTTTTGGAAACAGGAGAAGACTGTGAACAAGAAGGGAGAGATATCAAATGTGTGGATAGAGAAACCATCAAGAAAACAAAGTATAGGCCTGTTGTATATTGTAAATAGTTACATGCAGGATTTTCTGACTTCATGGTGTTCATGCTTGAATTACTTCACAGCTGAGCCGTTTAAGCTCCAGTACTCTTCAGAACATACCTGAGGAGGTGCGTGAGCATGTAAAGCTGCTCCTAAACGTAGCTCCAGCAGTCAGACCAGATGCAGATCAAATGACTAAGGTCAGTCCATGGAAAATACAGTAGCCATAGGAAAGAGAGAAATTAATGTTTGATTTATAGAGCTATTTTAAAATGTTTTCTGTTAATCATTTTAGTTGAAATGTTGAATATTTTTAACCCTTTAGATGCAATGTTATCTGATGCCAAAAGTTATCCTTATGCTGACATTTATTTTTATGGAAAAAGTGTGTGCTGAGACAGAATTTTGAAAAATTAATAAATTATTCAAAAATTATTCAATGCAACACTGTTTATTCCTTTCCATACAGTTGGAAGCTTTTTTGAACCATGATTTTATACAATTCAGTCTTTAAAATTATATTGGAAAGATTTGAAAGTGAGAAAATCATAAAGGGCAGTAAGCATAAGGATTAACTTTTGGCTTATGATTTTTGGTGTATTCTTAAGTATGTAGAACAGTATATTCAGAAATTATTTGCCGTAACAAACCAAAATTTAATCACAAGTAGAATATGATTAAGTTTTAATTTGGCAAAACTGTTGCTCTGTTTTCCTGTCTGGAAGTAGAACTTAAAGCATTGTTCTTCCCTTGTATTATGCCCCATTTTCTCCAATCTGATAGCCTTTCAGATTACTACTTGTAGATTCGTTTTGCTAAATTATTTTATTCTTTTGCTGTCATGTAAAAAGATGGTATGCAGAGATAGAAATCAGTGTTTTAACTGTTGAAAGAAATACAGTGGGTGACAAAGGGAGAGGGAGCAGGTGATGGTTTTATCTACCTATATACTGAAAGATGAGAGTGAGGGAATTGGCAGATTCTTGGGTGTCATCTCAGTTGCCTGAAGGAGTACAATAAACAATCTGTAAATGGTTGTATTAAGCATTGTGGTTTTATAAAGACATTGAGGTTTTTTTACCATATCTGCACACTGCACACTGTCTTAATAATCAACCTGTATCTGAATATTATACCATTTGATATGTAAAAAATAATTTTCTAATTGTTAGTTGCAGACATGTCATTGTAAAGGCTTGCTGTCATGCATTGAAAGGGGAAATAGATGATTATATTTTGGAATTATTGTAACAGTATCAATGTTGTCCCCCTCCAGATCACAATCTTTTAATCTTATTTTTAGATACCATTCTTCGATGATGTGGGAGCAATGACGCTTCAGTATTTTGATTCTTTATTTCAAAGGGATAATCTGCAGAAATCACAGTTTTTTAAAGGACTACCAAAAGTTCTGCCAAAACTACCTAAGGTATGTCTGAATGATGATATTTCAATGACTGGAAATAGCAAGTTTGAAAATCTATGAACATCTGTAAGCATTTTGACTCTTGGAATGCTGGACTTTTTGTAGCATTGTACCATAATAGACTGCTGTGACACTGTCAGAATAGAGTAGAAGGAAACAAAGGGAGATTAGGACATACTTATTCTGGAAGTACTCTTCAGCAATCAGTAATACTTTAAATGGAAAATGGCAAATAAACCAAATAAAGAAGCCTAATTTGCATGTCCTGTTGTAGTTCATCCCAGTTTTAAAGGGACTTGTCTTCTCTCCATTTACAAGGCTTTCTCTGTGTTTCCAGATGCCATCATAGCTCTTTAAAGTTGCCACCTTTTCTTGCTATAAGATTGCTTCAATATTTTTCATAGCAAAGCAGTACTTCAGTGTTGCCTTCTGTCCCTCAGTAGACTAAGTGCTTTCTTGTGCTGGCAGTGCTCAGAAATCTCAAAGGCAAATGCTTGTCATTATATATTTCTCCTGTGTAGTGTTAAGCTATGTCTAGACTGGCTCCCTTTCCTTTTGTGGTATACCTTAATTTATATAAGCCGTAATGCATATGGGATAGAAGAGTAGTATTAGTTTAATACATAATGGAATAACTGAGCTTCTCAACCAGGGCATTAAATCTCTTTATTTTTAATTCTGTTTTGCACTGCTCAGTGCAACATTTAGACTCCATATTTAATACTATATTCTTTATAATTTAGTAGTATTTTCCTTTGATCAGAAATGGTTGCTGGTTTGAATTTGGAAATGGATAGCATATATTTCACCTAACTTTAGGCAGCCACTGATTGACCAAATAATCCTTAGAGCATTCTTTTTTTTCTGTCTTGAAATTATATTTCATGAAGGAAGTGACTGTGCCCATGAACCATATATTTCTGTTTATTGACTTCAAAAGCATTTAAGGATGTCTAATGCTGCAGTAGACATCCACAGTTTAAATATCTGTTTCATCAGCAGAATCCTATTTAGGTAGTGTATCTGAAGTTTTACAGAGAGGTGTAGTAGTAGGATTATGTGTTTGTTCAGTGAATGATGGGGTACAGAAAAAAATTACTAATTTGGAGGGTTTATGGGGTATTTTTAAGGGTCTCATTAGGGTCTTTTTAAAGAAAACATATAGAGTATGGCTTTTATAACTTGTGTGTGGCTCCAAGTCCTATTTTCTGTACAGTTAGTTGCTTTTTTGTTGGTCTTCACAGTTGTTAAAGTCTTCATTTATGTTTTGAGTCCAAACAGCGAAAATTAAACAGAGTAGCCCAGTGTAAATTAACAACAGTGTACTGTGCAAATAAGAGATCAAAACTGAAAATTATCTGTCTACTTTATTGTAAATATCAGGCTAATACAAAAGCTGTTGAACTGGCACGATGGTAACTTTTTTCAGTGCAGTACATGATTCATACTTGGTGGATTTTTTTTTTTTTTTCCTTTTAGCGTGTTATAATTCAGCGAATTTTGCCTTGCTTGACTTCCGAATTTGTGAATCCTGATATGGTACCCTTCGTCTTGCCCAATGTTCTCTTAATTGCTGAGGAGTGCACCAAAGATGAATATATCAAACTCATTCTACCTGATCTTGGTCCTGTTTTTAAACAGCAAGAACCAATCCAGGTATGTTGATAGTACTTATATTACAATTTTCTCTTTGTTTTTTTTTTTTTTCCCCTGAAAAAATGACTAATTGTTCTATTTCCCTTTTCTGGCTTGACACACATTGCTCAATCTGCCCTATAGTTGTCCAGGCAGTCAGTCTTGATTCATTCAAAATAGATTTACCAGGAAATTCTCAAAGCCTCTACCTCTTCTTCTTTAGATGGGTTTTGAGGGTATGTTGCATTTGTAGATGAAATGAGATTTGCAAGAGATGGTTTAATTTACCACTTGGTTTTGGTTGATTGCAGAAGATACATTTGTAAGCATTTTAACCCTTATCTGGACAATCTGAGCAGGGTTGAACAGTACAATGTTTGCATATATTCGACCAGTAGATGAACCTTGGGTTTTTTCGGTTGTTTTTTCTTGTATCTAGTTTGCTGACATTGGGTCAAAGGGGGGAGGGCGGAATTGTAGCTTTGACACTCTCTAAGAAGTGTTGTTTATTCATATTAAGAGTAGTATTTATTTGATGACTGTGTAAAAATTTGTGAAATTCATTTAATTTCTATTTGACAAATGTAATGTCAAATTTACATTTGACAAATGTAATTTCATTTTACTTACTATAAGTAAGTAAAATATGCTGGTTTCCTTGCTGTTTAAATGTATAAAAGTTCTAAGACTTAACTGTTACTGTAAGGGAGAAAAAATTTGCATCCTTTTGTCATCACCATGATGATTCCTAAGAAACTTGTCGCAAAGTGGGGCATTGTGCTTCCACAGATGAGAGACAGGTATGCATTCCTTCTAGCTCACTCCTGTGCCATTATTTTTCTGCAGAGCACTTAAAGGGCACGGTAAACATAGCAGACCTTTTATTTCTGGATTTCAGAAAACTGGATCAGAGAACTGTATTATGCTGTGGAGGTGGGGAAGGGGACAGCTGTCTAACTCATAATACCTCAGGAAATTTGAACTACTTAATGCTGTTTATACTTGGTACACTGAAGCTTTATGTTAGCTTTTTTGTCTTGAAAAAATCAATGTTTAACCAACCAAAAGCCAGTGAACATCTCATTTGTGCTGTGTCATCCTAAAAGGTAACTCTGTGTTTTGCTGCATTTAACATTAGATTTGTGACACAATCCTTGCTGCAAAAAGTTTGGAGCAAAGTTACATCTGGAGCATAATGGACCCAAAAGCTGGTATATATCTTGAGAGATGAAGGAAACAAAATACAAATTGAGTCAGCTCATATAGATGGAGCTTTGACAAGTTTTTCTGTGACTATGTAGACACTATTAAATTCTTATGCTGGTATTTTTAATGCAAAGTACTACATGGCTTATTCAAATATTATTTCTATGGTCTTTCTAGTATGGCAAAGTTTAAATAATCTAGGTCATGTTTTCAAAGTTAATATATCAGGAATTCTGGAAAAAATACAAAGGTTCAAAGTGCCAGAGTGCCTGGTCTGACTATCTTAGTACAAGCAGAAATGTGCAGTTTCTGTGTGCTTCTAACTCCTGGAGAGGGACATTCAGGGAAGATAACCAGTATTTCTTCCCAACACTCTTTCAAGATGTTACAGATTTGTATGAGGGGCCTGTTGCTTGACTTTAATAGGATATTCGAATTAGGAAATGAATGTATCATAGGAAAGCTGCTCTAATTCAATATGAAGAAATTATTAGGTGGTGCTCACAATGTCTTTTTGTGAAAATGGAATATTTAGATAAACTTATTCATGGGGTTAGTGTGGAGTAATGTGTGCTGTACATAAACATCCTCGCTTACTCTGACATAGCTTCCCAGACAAACCCTTACTTTGTATCTACAGGATTCCATAGACAGTTAATATAGGATGTGCTGTAAATTCATTTTCTAATTCACTACAGAGAAGTGTTCTCTGAAAAGTACTGGGCTCTGCACTAATGAATGAAGCATTGTTACTTAGAGTACAACTGCTGTTAATTGCTTATTAGATGATGTGTGTGAGACTGTGACTGTACCTTCTTAATTTTTACCTAAATAGATGAAAGTTATCAAATAGAATCCTAGAAGCTTTAACATAGAAACTGTAATTCCACAGTACTACGTTATTAGGGTTGTTACAGAAGAATAAGTGTTTAAAATATGTGTAGGTCTTAAAAACTAAAGTTTAGGACAAAGATTGTATATTGAAGAAAACTATAAAATCTAGCTTTAAAATTGATCTCGTCCATTTCAGCCTTATTGTCCCAAATATGAGGTTATTGCATCAGAATCAATGTTGATGGAATGAATGAATGATTTTGTGTGTGTGCGCGATTTGGGAAATCATAAATATCCAGTAAAAAAACACATATTAGCTGTACTTTAAAAATCTATTTTTCCTCATTGTAAAGAGAAGGGGGAATAAATAGAAGGAGAAAATTTATAATGGGGTCTTGGTGCATTTCTGTTTCTACATTTCAATGCTTCTGTTTATTTGGCATAGAAATACTGATTGCCGTGTATTTTTAGATGAAAGTTTTAAGTTTTCCTATAAAACACTTGGCTTTTTGTTATAAATGCGGTACTTTTAAATGTAATTTATCCATCTAGTTTAACCTATTTTCTGAAAGGAATTCTGATATCAATGGATAATCACTGTCCCGTCTAGCACCTGTCCAAGCTGTGATATGAATCTTATGAGTTACATAGTGCTCTGTATTTGAAACTGAGCTGGGTGAGTGATTTAGAATAGTGTCTAAATGGCTAATCTTTTAGATGGCTAATCTTAAGCAAGATGGATCTCACTATGCACGAGTGCTAATCTAATATTATTTTTTAAGTTAATGTGATGTGAATATTTTGTTAGAATTATTTTTTTTTATGATACACAATTTCTGTTAAATAGGATAAATGCAATTTTTTGTCCATCTAGTAGCCATGTTATTTTTTATAATGTCCCTATTTTGATTTTAGACACATGGAATACAGCTTGTATATGCAGAGTTGTGGTCAAGTACTTGGAGAACAGAGTTTGAGTTACAGTTTTTGGAAGTTTAGCTTTTGCAACAGTGATATGTGTGTAAAGATTTTCTGTGAGCGTATTCTAACAAAGACCATAGAGAGAGCAAGAACTATTTACACGTTCTTGTAAATAGAAAAAATGACTCTTCTGAAATAACAAATCATCATGACTCAGTAAGGAGTTCGTCTAAAACATGCGTATTTTGTTTGATTTGTATTTGCTGTTTTTAAAATGCAATAACATGTCAAAGTGTTTTTTGTCTTCCATGCCTTCAGGCAAGCAACATGGTAAGTGATCACATTTACTGAGTTATAAGAAAACTTGTGAAGTTTTTTTGGTATGATACAACACACTTTAAATTGTAAATACATCCTTTGCAGTCAAAACTTTTGGCTTCTGAATTGTCTTTCTTTGAATAGATATTGTTAATCTTCCTGCAAAAAATGGACTTGCTTCTAACCAAGACTCCACCAGATGAAATAAAGAACAGTGTTCTGCCAATGGTTTATAGAGCCTTGGAAGCACCTTCAATTCAGATCCAGGTATAGTAGTTGCAGCCTTTATTAAAAACTTTCTTTTTTCTCTTTCAGCTGACATGCCAATTTTTTGTATACTTGTATCTATTGACTTAAAACCTATAAAACTGTATAATATGCCTGAATGTTGAAAGCGATGAATGCTTTATTAAAGAACATTTGTTTCTGGTAAACTAAAATTTAGTTCCCTTGTTTTCCAGGAGGGTAGCCGCTTGATTGTTGTTCTAATACTCTTATCTTAAATTCTTACTCATCACCGTAGCAGAAAGTAGGATGTACATTTATATTTCACAGCCTGTGCAGCAGAAACCATGCATGAGAGACATGCATGCTCGTACCAGTCAGTGAGAGTTGGCTTATTCTGAGCTCCCACTGCTGAGAACATCTGTCCTGACAATTACCTCAGGAGACCTAACATGCTGCAAAATCATATTAATGTACATTCTTGTGACATTTTTGTGTATCAGTATTTTTTTTTCTGTATGCTTTCTCTAACTTTCTAGGGTTCTTCTGGGGATTTTTTTAATCATTCAACTGCAGTTAACTTTCAGTTACCCAAAAATGTTCAGGAGTAAGAGATAAAGAAACAAAATATTTCTCAAAGGCATTTTTGGATAATCAGATGTGACTTCTGCCTTTGCAAAGCCTTTGTAATATTAGGGACAAAGCTTTTTGTTTCTAAGTACCTAACATAAGTTTCTTGCTGCATCAGTACTTTGATTACTGAGGTGTTTACTTGCAACGTCTATACTGTCTCTTATTTTTGAGATTGGGGTGAAATTGTGTGTTTATTTTTTCTCTGCCAAAGTATGGTTTATCTTTACATATTTTATCATGCAGTCTGTCATTGTACTGCAGTATTACTGATAGTAATAATTGAAATTTTCTTGATTTATGTAGGAGTTTAATACTTTGTAGTAAAAGCTGGGTTTTATATAAAGGTGCCTCATGAAAATTCAGTATATTCTTGCTGTTTAAATATTATGAATTTATGAATGATCTTTTTTCTAAAATCCATTTTTGAAGGTTCTGTATACATACCATGATGCTTTATTATTCTAGCTATTTTTAAGTGAGTCTGATAGATTAAGGTCAGCTTAGTTGAACATATTTCCTTAAGAGGAAAGGTTAAGAAGATATTTCAAACTAACTGGTATTGAGTTATATTAGTACTAATTTTATAATAAATATGCATGTTTCTTTTTAAACTTGTATGGATTTTTTTTTTTAGGAGCTTTGCCTAAACATAATTCCCACGTTTGCCAATTTAATAGATTACCCATCAATGAAAAATTCATTAATTCCAAGAATTAAAAATGCATGTTTGCAAACTTCTTCTCTTGCTGTGAGTATCATTGTAATGTTCTCTAGTGTTGTAGAGCATGTTCTAGAAAATGTTGTAATCTTTAGTTACTTTGGGTTTACCATGTTGTGTCTTTAAAGGAAAGCCCATCAATGTGTTCTGATTTCTTACTGAAGTTTTTTTCAAAAAACATCTTAAAAGTGCAAAAGCACAATTTCTTTGCTCTAACATTTTTTTAAGTTGTTAACAACTTACCATGTTAATAATGTTGTAAAAATTACTTCAGTGCGTTCCACATTAATATACATTTACAATGTTGTCATGCAGAAATGCCAAGTTTTTGTGAGCATAAAAACAAGTGGTTTTCTTTCATGATGCAAAAGCATTTTTTACCTTGTCTTGAATTTTTCAGTACAAAGATTTTCTTACACGTTTTGTAAAGCTGTTTTGTTTTTCTTCTATAAATAGTTTGTTTAATCTTTACCATTCTTCACAGGTCCGGGTAAATTCGCTAGTGTGCTTGGGCAAGATTTTGGAGTACTTGGATAAATGGTTTGTGCTTGATGATATTTTACCTTTTCTACAACAAATTCCATCAAAGGAACCTGCAGTGCTCATGGGAATTTTAGGTAATTAATACTTCCAACTTTCTCTTTTGTGTTTTGGTATTATAAATCCAAGAGCTTTCTGTGTTATCACTGAACATGTTTACATAGTGTATCACTAAAATGACTATTAAAAGCTCTCTGGTTCTTGAGTATGTCCCTGTTCAGTTACCTTATGTATGACATTTGAGGACTAGTACGTATATTTTTAGTCTTCAGGGCCTGGTGCAGTTCTGAGTACTCACTGCAGTTCATGGGCTGTGACACTTACATAGACTGGGTGCTGCACAGTCAGAGAGGCTGGTTTCTTCAGAAGAATATATGAGCTGTCATCTTTCAGATGCAGGAGCTTTTGAGATGTTATTGTTGCCACTTTCTACCACTCTTGCTTGGCAGATGCTATAAATGATGGTGTATGAATCTGCTGTTCTTTACTGCAGGTTTTGTTAGACTCATTTTGCTGAATGTTCAGGCATGTAGTTGTGCCTGTGTGCAGAAGTGGAACACAGTCTCACAAAATTACTAACAAAACCTAATGGCTTGGTACTTCTGGAAGAGGAGACCTCACTCCCACCTAAGCTTTCCTACTGCCACTTGGTGCTTGCCTATTTCTCCTCCTGACACCAAAGTTGTGTAAACCAATTGTAACAGCTGAGCTGCACTGCCTGTGACCATCATTAAACACTGTACTAATATGTGATGGCAGCATAATTTTTATTTGCTTAAAAGCAGCAAGAAGGCATCTTGTTTGTACTGATTTAAAGCTGCCTATTTTCCTTAATCCTTGCAGCTTTGATTTTATTTGCTGTCTAAGAATAAGGGATGCTATTTTGTGCTTCAATTGTGTTGATTCTGAATTCTACTCAGATACAGTGAGTAAGTGAATCCTAGTTTGGAAATAATGGGCTGAAATCATTTTTATATACTCAGGCTCTCTCAGGATTTCTCAAGTGGCGCTGTGTCAGTCTGTGGCAAATCACTTGCACATGATCTATTCAAAGATGCATTTTCTCAGATAATTGGCCACAACAATACATTGACTAATACCAGATTTCATAACTGCGAAGTATGTCTTTGGACATCATCTTGTTCTGAGCTGTAGCAAAGCCTCTTCCTGTTCGTTGTGCATCAGTACTTAGCCTTTAAGATTCTCTTGGTCATGTTTGTCCCTGCTTGCACACAAACACAGTGGTTGTTCAGATGATCAGTACATATGAGCGTGGGACTTCGAGTTTGTTCACATTGTTTACTAAACCTAACAATTTCTGCTATTTTTATGTTCCATGTTAGGTATTTACAAATGTACATTTACTCACAAGAAGTTGGGAATTACCAAAGAACAGCTTGCAGGAAAAGTATTGCCCCATCTGATTCCTCTTAGTATTGAGAACAATCTTAATCTCAATCAGGTAGGAACATGACTGTTTTAAATGCTTTTCCTTGACAGTTATCAGAGAATAAATTTAAGCAGTCATCATAAAAAAATTCATCTGTTGCTGCCTGTCTGTGTCTGTTCTAAAAATAAACAATACCAAAATCTTTCTCGATTTTACTGTATTTCTGTGTTTGAAGATTGTTATTTTTCAGTGTATTTAACTGATCTGGTGTAAATTTTCAAAATTATTACTGTCAACCTTCCAAATACCCTGCAAAAGGAGTTAGCTACTAACATAATAAGTGTTCAAATAAAATGCTATGTTGCTGTGAAATATTGGGAAAGAGAGTAATAGGCTGGTTTGTTTGTTTGAGAATGAATCTGGTAATGTGGAGGTTTTGTCTGCAGTGCCCCATTTCAATTTTTTTTAGTGGCCTATATTTTTCCCTGTTTCAGTATGCACTCTGCTTGTAATTTGCTATCTAATGCACAATAATGAAGGTGGAGTATAAATTGTTTAAAAGACTTCACTTTATCTGACGTTGTGTATTGTAGGTTTATGAAGTATTACCTGCTAAGTTACACCTATCTGAATTCTATCACTGCAAAATCCAAACTTGTTATGTATTTCTTTTCCAGTTCAATTCTTTTATTTGTGTTATAAGAGATATGCTCAATAGATTGGAAGCAGAGCATAAAACAAAACTTGAGCAACTTCATGTCATGCAAGAGCAACAGAAGTAAGTGTTAATGTTTGTGTTGGAGAAGTAGTCATTTTTTGGCTAATGTTAGAGAACTCTAGCCATAGCAATAAAACAATGAAACTATTCTAAATTTGAGGGAATTACCTCAAGTAAGCACAGTTGTCGGAAGATCTGCTTCTGTGTGCAAATTGCTTTCCTGTAGTTGCTGAGAAATAAGCCATACCAGAGAAACATAAACAGTGCAGACTTTTAGAAGGCTGCGATATTTTAAAGTATTTGGATATATTTTATGGAGCCTGATATGAGGTGAGATTTCTGAGACAAAATAATTTGGGATATCTGAAGTCTGGGTCACCCTGCTCAAAGAGAGAAATGAAGACCACAGAAAATTGCTAGGAGACATTCACTATTTCTCAAAGAATATTTGCCAGTCTTCTGAAGTCATTACATAAAATTGGTTGCTCTCATAATGCAGTTGTTTGGTATTATTTAAATGCTGAAGAATAATCTGCATTGTTAATGTTGTGGATGTGATTGCAAAGTTGTCTTGTCGTAATATACTCTCCACTGTGTAGATCCTTGGACATAGCCAACCAAATGAGTGGGTCTGAGGAGGCAAGATCTAGTGGTACAGGCAATCAGGTAAGCAACAATATCTAACTTACACATAGAACACTGAAAATTAAAATCACTTAGATGATATTTACATAGCCTTAAATTACAGTATTTGAAATAATGAAGGTTTTTTTTCTTTGAACTTAAACAGATTGACAAGGTATTTAATAATGGAACTGACCTTCTAACTAGTGGATCTGATAGTAAAGAGAATGAGATGTCATCAATACAGAGAAAGGTGTGCTTTATTTTATTTTGTAATTCTTTTTTGTCCATCTGTCTATGGACAAA
The DNA here is from genome assembly GCF_009819655.1 of Sylvia atricapilla. NCBI lineage: Eukaryota > Metazoa > Chordata > Aves > Passeriformes > Sylviidae > Sylvia > Sylvia atricapilla. The sequence goes on from NC_089144.1 coordinate 46,372,848, forward strand.
ATGGATGGGGTTGCAGAAAATGAGTATGTGTAAATATATACCATATTTAAAGCTTTAGTAGAAAAACTAAGTGCTTTTATATATAGCACACCACCATACATAGTCACAGGAGAAGGTGCAAGAAAAAAGTTCAAATCATATCCTTCAATTTCTACCTATGCCTTTCCTTGAAAATAGCTTTGTACTAAGTAGGCAGCAATTCAGTTTATAAATTTGTGGTCATTTTCTTACTTCTTAATTGTAGATTTAAATGAAACTAAAACTTCACCACTGGATTTAAGTAGGAAAAGCGAAATAGGGATCCTTATGATAAAATGACAAAGAGAAATGAAAATACAATGTAGAATTTTAAGTAGTAACTTTTACTGTAGTTTTCCAAGTTTAGTGGAAACAGTCAATATGTGGTTAAATACAAGACACAAAGAAAAAACATAGCATAACATAAACCATAAATGGTAATACAGTAAACATAAGACTTGAGTATTGTAAAATTATTTTCATACTAATAATTACAAAAAATGGCTTCCCAGAATCTATATGTTTTATAATTTCTATTTTCTGGTTATCTGAATCCTCCCAGTAAAGAGGGATTGATTTAATTATTTCATCCTTTATTATTAACAAAAGTGGAGTTAAAATCCTCAAAAGATTCTTGAATAGTTTTAAAATGAAATTCCCTTTTCAACTCCATGGTCATTTGCATTTCTAGATCAAATAAATAACTATATAAAAACAAAAACTGTAAAGAACACTTTTTCTTATGCCCAGTTCAAGAAAATTAAATTTCTTATGCCAGTAAGGAAACAAAACTAAATTGGTTTTGTTGATCTGTCTCTTTTATTTAAAATCTGCCCAAATTTCTCATTAGGCTGCTCTTAATATTATATTTATTTGCTTTAAGTACTTTCTAGCAATATGGTAAATATTCTAATAGATTTTGCTTATTGGCTTTCTCTTTTGTGTAAATAATTGTATGGTTTACCACATAGAAACGGCAGTGCTAGTATGAAATAAAAATATGAATGTCAGAATAACCATTTTGTGCAACTTACTGTCAGTACTTTCCCTTTCAAAGGCCTCACTTACACTGGAAGAGAAGCAAAAGTTAGCTAAAGAACAGGAACAGGCACAGAAACTGAAAAGCCAGCAACCTCTTAAGCCCCAAGCAACTACAGTAACACCTCCAGTGAAGCAGGTGAGAGAGATCAAACAACTGCACTGTTTTCATTGGAGCTCTGATGCTTTTTCAGGGGTTGTATGCATTTAGCATTTTTTTCGTCCTGCGAGTTACTCTTGTTTTTTTTTCTGGTAGTACAATGGCACAGCTGAGAAAAATTAAATTTTCATGTGCCTTTCATTTGCATCGTTAGCAATATTCCCACTTTTTAAATTGATAGAGTTGCCAAGGGTATCATTATTATTGGAAAGTCATTGTACTAGATAAGGGAAGAGGGCATACTAAGAAAAGTTTTTCTCTGAAGAGTTCATTAAGGAAATATATAAAGGTTTTGGAGATAGGAATGGGGCATTTAAGCAAATAGTCACAGTAGTACTTTGTGTAGTCTTAGATGTCAAAGCTGCATAACAATTAGTTCTAAGTAGCAAAGAGCACAAATATTGTAATTTCTCTTGTGTATTACTATATTTCATCCCCAATTTGATGCAGTGAATTTTAATTTCTGAAAAATTAATGCCAGGTCTGCAGGGGTAATGATAAAATACTGTCGCCAGAGTGTCTGTAGAGGAAAAGCATTTAACTGCATTTTATGTGTTTTGCAGACAAAAGACTTGACAGATACCTTGATAGATAATATGTCATCTTTGACCAGCCGTCCTATCAACCAAGCTCAAGCTGCATCTTCAAGCAGCTTCGCTTCTGTTCCTTCTGTGGGTGTTGGAATGGGATTTTCATCACCTATTGACAGCACAAAGAGAAATATGACAAATGGACTAAATACAAATATGGGATTCCAAACTGCTGGATTCACTATGGGAGCAGGTCTTGCTACTCAGAATTTCTTCAGTGGTCCAAGTGCAACAGGAGCAACCAAGATGAACATTGTACCACCTGCCAATATGCCAAACTACAGTCCTATGAATGCTGCATCTGCAATCTCTCCACTGACACAACAAAACAGACCCCCAGATATGTCTGCTTTAGATAATCTTTTTGGTCCTCAAAAACCCAAAGTTAGCATGAAGCAGTTGGCTCAACAGAAATCAAGCCAGTGGGTTAATCAGTTTGTGCCACCACCAGGGTCCCCGAATGCGAGCAATACAGCCTTGGGACCTCAGATGAACATGATAGCACAGCCAGGCTTTGGTATACAGGGTAATCCTTTCTTTTCTCCTCAGAACTTTGCACAACCAGCAAACACAATGACAAACAGCAGCTCAGCTAGCAATGACTTAAAAGATCTTTTTGGGTAAAATGTTTTGGTTTCTTCTTTCAAAGATTGATGAAATTTGAATCATGGGTAAGCTGATTAACATCTTGTTTTGATTAATAAAAACATGACTTGGGGAAACTTTCAACCCAGCAAACTAAAGAGTTTTGGACAGGAAAAAAGGCTGATCTTTGATTCACCTGGTACTGCAGTGGAATTGTGTAAGTGCAGAGTCATCTTACATGCTGAAGATTTCCTGTCTCTTTACCAACACGAGAGTGCTGAAGGCAGGATGCATATATTCAACTGAAAAAGAAGTATATCAAAATTATTTAGAGGTGAATTCAGTCAACTCCTATGAAATTTCCTACAAAATTTTGTTTCTTAAGCTCAGCAAAAGTGCTTAGGGGATAATGATGCTATTGGATGCAAATCTAGAATTACTCATGTTGCCTGAATTTGTCTCAAGGTGGCATTTTGTCCTATGACAGTTTGCAAAAAGAAAATTATTACACTGACCCAAAAATTTTGATAGCCAAATTATACAGAGAGAACTCTTAACAGATAACTGTGGGCAAGACTAAGAAGGCAGTATATTTTGACTTTCTTCTCTTGTGTAAGCTAATGTAATTAATGTAGTAGTAAACTATAAAAAGATTCATCAAGCCTAAGAAGTTGTTTTAAAATTTGGTTCAAGTTTGGGACAGAATAAGAACACTGCTTCAAAGGTCATGCTGGTTTACAATCTTTTTTATAATGCCAGATCCTTGTTACAAGCCCCATAGCAAAAGCAACATACCACTTAAGCAGGATTTTAAAATATGTGTGGTGATTTAATCACATTTACTATATGTTCCATTGTTTTGGCTAATACAATACTGCTTTTAACTGATGTGAAAAAACCCTGAAGTTATGGAACCTCACAAAATGAATGTAAATGTACAATTCACATGTTGACTGCCCCAGCTGTGTAACTAAGTGCACGTTATATAGTTACACAGAAATATCTTGAATTAATAAATAAGTTTTGGCTCAATTGAGACAATGAAAAAGGATCGCCTTATACAATTTGCACAGGATTGTGTGAAAAAGCAGACTGCCATAAATTGCCTTGACTAGAATGAACTATTTCATTTTAATTTTGGTTTAAATCAAGTCCTTATGAAGGATAGATTGATATGAAGTGATTTCTCAAATACATATTGTATGATAAATACACAGGTATTTCAGATCCTTTTTATTGTATTACTCTAAATTCAATAAAGGTCTCCAGATGTCCAAATACTAGTTTCTTCTACTTCTAGAAGGTGCGTGTTCAGCTTGCCCATGGTGGAATCTTAGCTCTGTCAGATAATATTGTTGAGTTTAATTCTTTTTCCCTAAGAATTTCAAGAGCTTTCTTACCTAGTGTTTTGAAGACTATAAATGGTTATTTTGAGAAGGAAATAACTAGTTACCTTTTTTATGGAAAGCCTACCTGCTTAATTTTTCAAAGCCTTTCACTGAAGAAACTCTTATTTCATTTGCTGCTTAAGAAACCAAAGGGCCTTATGCTGTAAATATTACTTGTATTTTGTTATACTTCCACAGTTCTAAGCGGTCATAGCATTAAGCATATTTCTTAAAGATTCCTTCATGTATTATAGCTGCTGCGTTCGTCCTATTATTTTAAAATACCTGGGACCAATAAATTTGTGGTCTAGAAAACAATACCTAGTACATTGTGATGCTTATGTGCTGTTAATATTCATGGTAAGCATTGTAGGTTATGTTAAAATATCCATGTCAATTTAGGTACAATACTAGAACTGTTGAACTATTTAAGTTCATTTACAGTTGCTGGCACTCCATTCTCTCAGTCACACTAATGTTATCTTTTATGTCAACTCTTGGAAGCTGTGTTTTGTTAGGGTAACCTAAGGCAAGCTTTTGAAGAATTACTTGAATCTGTGTTCCTTTAAATTATTTGGAAAGTAAGTTTATATTGAAAACAACATCTCATAGGACTTTACAGTGTATTATAAATGAATCCATCTATGGCAAAGGCAGTCTTAAAAATCGGTGTTCTGATCTGGGGTTTCAGTCACTGATCTCTCTGGACTGGGAGCTTTTCAGAACTGAATTTAGTTTAATCTATTGCAGGGAAAGTTAAATGAATAAAAAGGATCTGATTTTATATACTAGACTTCCTCAGCCATGTGATTTGGGGTATGTGCTTTTGGCATGGGCTATACCAGAACATAATCTATTTTGTAAGAACAAAGTAAAAAAAAATCTTACCGGTTCAAATTACAAGAGTCTCTTTTATGAAGTGGTAATGAAGTGGAGTAAGGTCTTTATCTGACTCAAGTAATAGGACTTTTTTCCATTTATATTTGAGAACATAACTTTGATTTCTTTTGTTTGCTGCAATTTTCAGAATGTCAAGAGTAGAATAACAACTAAGAAAATTGAAAAGGGTGCTCATGAAAGCTCTCACAAAATCTTCCAGTTATTTAAAAATTAAAAATATATATATATACTGTATTTTAAAGTCGTGAATCCAATTCCTTTTCCACATAGACGGTTTCTGCTTAGTGTGTGAGGAAACCCAGTGTGTTCGAAGTTCTTGAATTATTTCTTCTTAACTTAAAGGAAAGAGGACTTGCAAGAGGTAAGTCACCATGGCCATGTGCTACTTGGCTCCTGCTACAATAGTTTTTCTTTAGGAGGCCTTGGCCAACTGATCTCTCCACTTAGAAGTTGTCGTTGTGAGGCCCTGCAAGAGGCTGGAAGACTTGTTTTGTGGCCAGAGTGAATTGTTTGAGAGCAGCAATTGTGCTTCACATCCAGGTTGGGTTTTGGGAACGACAGAGGGGAAATATTACAAAATGTGGATATTCCAGGAGCCTCCTGTGGCTGAGCTTGGATGGAAAGCAGTGCTGCATCTAGCTTGGCCTAAGCAGAGGGTCAGCCTAGTCCTCATGTAAAGTAAAACGGAAAACACAGGTTTGAAACTGGTACCTGATTAAGAAACTGCAAATGCTGTTAATGAAATAGTAACCTGATAATAAGTTATTATTTACAATGCCTCGAGGAAGACTGTAAATTGCACTAGATTTCTGCCCTTCAGAGTCAACCTAATTTAAAGGAAAAAATGTGAAAGCCTGTCAGGTTGTATCATCAGAGCACCCATTGTGCACCCACTGTGCTCACCCACTCTGAGCATGTCTTCATTCTACTGTGGAAATGAAACAGGGTCTGGGTTGAAGTGCCCAGACCATCTAGTTTACATTTATTTGTAAAGGAGAGGTAAAGGGAAGGGATTAAGTTCGTATTGTTCAAGTGGTTCATCTCTATTTTTTTTTACTATAAAAGGAAAAGCTAAGTGAAAATAGCTCCACATCTTGCATCAGTTGTGCTTTGATTGCTCTGGTGTATGCTAAATGAACATGACTGCACCAAACAACTGTTTTCCTTCTTAGAGCCCTTGGTTCTGTTTGGGTTTAAGTATGAAAGTGTTTGAAGCATCCTCTCAAAACTCAGTCATAGAAAGCAGACTAATCCTGCTGTAGGGAAGGATTGTATTACAGATGCCTGAAAAACCTCTATTTTAGCTGATGGAGAACCTTAAAATACTGAGTTTCAGATTAGCTTAGAAACCCCTAGTTCTGACTCTTGAGAGAAATTGGGAATGAAATGGCACAGGTGTCACTGGAGGAGGGAACCGATCTTCTGTTCCTTTTCGTCACACAAGTGGTGTGAATAAGGCACAGAACAGCCCATGGAACTTGTTTATGCAGGAGTCTTTTGAAAGGTAAAGGAGTCCACCAATTATTTGGGAGATGGGGAGAGAAATTTTACTGGGAGCATGGGTAGAATGGCCTAGTTTGTTTTAATGAAGATACTGTGTTCTCCTCACTGTGATTAAGAAATGTTGTAGGTAAGTTGTGGCCTTACACAGGTGTTGAGTACCCCAAGTAAAAGGCTGAATTTTTATATGTGTAGGTGCACAATATTTCAAGCCTTATTCTTTAAAACTTTCCTTTTCTGTTTTGTCTTTTTAGCAACAACTGGTTCACATTTATGTGGAACCTTAACAAATACCCTAATTGCCTTTTAAAGTAGGAAAAATGTATATTGACTTTTGTATTATAACCCGTGTTGTAATGTTATCTGTGTCTGTAGATAGATAAGTGTGATTATATTCTAGATTATAGGATTTTTTTGACTTTTCAACTGCACCAAAAAGAGACTAAATGAGAAATTAGATTTGAATCTAATTCCATAAAGCTTCTATACAGACTAAGAATTACATGATACTTGTAATAAATAATACATGCTTAGTTTGCCTACTAAGTCATCCATGTGACTTGAGCAGAAAAGGAAAGGTTTTAAAACATAAGTTTATGACACTGGATTTTGGATTACTGGATCTTGCATTACAATTAAGTTGGTGGAGTGAGCTTTGCTTATTGATTAGGGTTTTTTATTGGGGATGGGTGGGATATTGCTGATTTGTGCCATTTCCAATGAAAGAAGCATAGGGAGGAGGAGTATAGAAAAAATACTCTGTTGTATATGTAACCATTCTTTTTCTTTGTTAAGAGATATGCTGCATTTTATATATTCATTGTGAACTTTTCCTTTGGAAAGCTGTGAGGAAACCTATCTGGAGAATTTCAGATGAGTTAGCTGATTTTCAAGTGAGGTTCTGCCTTGTACCTTACCTTCCATTAAGTTTTGACTGCTTTGCAAGAAAATTACACAAGGCAGTAAGAATACACCAAATCTTCTTGCCTTTCAGGCCTCACCCTTGTATCCACATAGCAAATAAGCTCTGAAGTTGTATTGTCTTCAAGTTCTTTGAAACAGGTCTACCTGCTGTACAGATTTCTGAGATGAAGCTGTAAATCAAAATGTGTTATAGTGAACTCAGGCCTTGTGCAAAATACTTAGTACTTGTTTATTTGTCTAATTGTACAGTTTCTGTACTAGTGGCAGTTTTATGTTCTGATTGTAAAACATTAAAATTCTCATGAGATTTATAAAGTGATGTTGTTGTGTCAGCTGTGATTCATAAATAGAACTGTCATAGCATGGCATTAGTGCATATCTGGTTTATTGGACAGCTCTTCAAAACCAAAATTATTCTTGTATCAACATGTAGAAACAGTTACTTTAAAGCTATGTAAAAGGTACAGTGACAGTTCTGAGAAATACAAATCACTTTGTACTCTGAATTAGGTTGCCTATGGAAATAAATGAACTTTTCATATTTTCACATTGGAAGATATTTTTATTGATAATTTTCATTAAATTTACTAATACTAACTTCTGCAGAAAACTTTTTCCTTGTACATTTTGTTCGAAATACATTTTATTCCATGTACTTTTGAGTTAATTTCTTAGAGATTGCTGTCCAGATGTTTGTAAAATGTCATCACATATTACCTTCATGCAGTGGTAAAAGTTCTGGGGAAAAACTGCCACAGTAAATGCCTCTAAAATGAGCATTTACTTTTTCTGATGACACATAGTGATCTCAATTTGCATGTTCATAACTCATTGACCCAGAAACCAGCCCTTTCTCTAAACCTGAGTTTCAAGATATGCTGCTTTGTCAGGTTAGAGTTTGCCAACATTCTGAAGGACTGTAGTTCTCAGATTTTTGTATGGTATAAATCATTCCAAGTACAAGACATCTCAGTCTGATTTGATTAGAATCAACATTGTTTGCCAAAGATGGTTTGGGAGAAGAGAATAAAGAAACAAAAAGATAGATTAGGTGAAAATGGACCGGTAGCATCAGGTGGCTTCTATGCTCTCTTTGTTTTCACTTGGTGAGGATGAGAGCAGCCCCTATCCTTCCACTACTGTATCCATCAAGTGAGCACAGTCCTGTCATATGCCAGCCCCTGCTGAACAAATGCCTGGCTTAATTTGCTCAGCTAATCACAGTCCTGGTCTGACTGGTACGTCCTTCACCTTGGTAATGTTCTCTTTGTCTCTCCATTTCTGCATATTGGTAGGATCCATAACCACTGCCTGTTTCTTAAGCAAGAAGGTTTCTGTGCTGAAATCCAGATGTTCTGGGTTGGTTTGTTGTGGAGTAAAGTTGACATCTTTATAAATAAACTCGTTCATGAATCGAGATAGCCTAAACCTTCAGACAGGGAAACTGGAGATCTTTGCAGTTGGTTTTTCTTTGCCCGGAACCCTGTGATATTGGCAGCTAATTGTCTGTATTTCATCACTTAAATATCTCTAGTCCAACCTTTGGATTTGTCGTGTACCTGAACTTTAGATTAATCTTTTTTATATCAGCATTTGTAGAGCTGTGTTACCAGCTGGAGACCACTGCAGTTGCTCAGTAGTTTGGAAAATGGTTCCTAAGGTAACAAGGTGGATTCTGATTTCTTGTGCCAAACTGACAAAGCAGGAATTCAGTTTATCCTCCTACCCATGCACAAACTCAAGAGCAGCTCAATAAATACTAGTTATTCAAGCTCTGACATAATTTACTAAGTATTCTAGACATAAAATTTAAACTCTAGACTTTTTTTTTTCTGATGTAGGACACCTGCCTATGAACTCTACTATTATGGTTCCATTGCATTTTCTTCCTGCAGATTAAGGCAGTTGTGGGTGTGGAGTGATTGGAAACTCAGAAATGGTAGATGTTTAACGACCTGCCTCTATTTGCATACCAATTTTCTAAAGGGGGTTAGTTTCATAATTTTTCTTGTGCCTTTATTATTTGGCCTTTTATGATGGAATTTCTTAAAGGGTTTCACCTTTTGTGTAACAACATCAAAAGACTAGTTTTTACACTCTCCTGCAATAATTAGCCAGATAATCAAAGAAGAACCTCCATTTGTAACTACATCAATGAAAACATTGATATCTTTTACCTGAGAACCAACGGTTTGGGAGCTGAAGTTATGGCACAGGCAGTCTTTGTTCATGTCAGTCTCTCTGTCTGCTTGATGCCACCTAATACTTGTAAGGGTAAGCAAAATCAAAACCTTGAAGAACTTGCTTTCCAGCGGGTGACTTTTGAACCAAACACCACACAGAAGAGTAACTGCTTATTTTCTGAACAGAAAAATCAAATGTTACAGCAGTTCTGTTTTAGCAGAATTAAAAAATCTAGAATTGTAATTCCTGCTGTTGCCATGCTGATGAAATAAACACCTAAGGCACAAAAGCTGTGAGTAACCATTTTAGCCAATGTCACAGCAGTGACCTCAAATATCGAAAATAAGAAAAATGCTAGTGAAGCAATCAGATGGCTCTATAATTACAGCAGTAAATCTCATTTGAAGAATCTAACTTGGCACCAGATAGTTTTTTTTTTAATGAATTTCTAAAAAGAATTGTGTCTTACCATAACTGTGACTTACAATCATTGTATTTTAGAAAATCAAAACAGGAGAATCAGGAAAAAATAGACTAGAACATAATTTTCATACTTTCTGCAATTGGAGTGATTTCAGTATAATGTACAAGCATATTTTCATCATTATTCTGTGCAGGATTAAATTATTGCTTATCTGTTCTTTTTTATTTGGCAAGCAGGAAACTTAAATTAGCTAAATTTTTTTTTTTTTTTTTTTTTTTTTTTTTTTTTTTTTTTTTTTTTTTTTTAGTTTCATTGTCTTTATTGGTTTTATGTTTCCTAAAGAATTCATTGCTTGAGTCTTACTGATTTACAACCATTACAAGTGAAAGATTTGCAGTGAAATAGCAAATTTCTCTTGCAATATCCTCATGGCCGTATTTTACAAACCAGAGCCATACAGCTGAAATTCTTTGATTTAGCAAACACTAAATATTTCTTAAGATAACCAGATCATTAACAGGCTGCTGGGTAGGAAGTGTTTCCTTATTCTATTCATGACGTAAATAGGACAAAGCTGTGATTTCCTGCACATTGCAGAGATTAAATCAGTGTGTCTTAAATTTTGTGTGTCTCTTCACACACAATTTCCAAGTTAACTGAGCTCAATTCCACATATAGCACTTCCTTTGTCAGAATTTTCCTTTGGACCATATGCCTGCTACTTTTCCAGGCCCTTTTTGGTGAAGCCATTTCTTGAATCTACTTTCTCTTAGATTTTTTCCTGCATCAGTGCTCCCAAGCAGTGCAGGGGTGTAGAAGCAGAAGGGCAAAACAACTCAGGGGCTTCTGGCATTTTTTTTTTCTGGTGATGCTTGGTAAGGGAATGCTGAATTTTTTTTATGACAGTGACAGCCTCAATTTTGTGCTTGTTGCTTTTCAGCTGGAGATTGTTGCCGTGCCATGAGGGGCTGCAGAAGAGAACCTAATATAAGGCTCTGCATCTCATCTTGATGGTCCAGCTCTGGCAAGCCAATGGAGTGGGCTGATGATAGACATCGGTTTCCCTTGTTATCTATACTACAGGCAGTGTGAGCCTGAAGTAGAAATGTTAAAAGCAGCTGCAGGTGAGTGATCCAAAGGATTACTGAATCGAGATGCCAGTGATAGAGCAACCCTTCAGTGTAGAGAGGCAGAGTTCAGAGAATTGCTGTGGGGAAGAAAAGGAGGAGGGTGGAAACTGTCATCTTCAAAATGCCAGAATATCTAAGGCCTGCCCCACAGGGTTGGACCTATTTTCTTTGAATTTGTATCTCCTGCCCACCTGCTCTTTTCACATTCCTGGGGCCTTTGCAGGGAGTGCTGGTGGATGCTGTTTCATGGAAGAGTCTAACTGGTCCTGACAACTATTGCTGCTGCTGATGGGCAGCTGTTTGAGCTCTGATTTAATCTAGTCTTAACACTCTTATTGGAATGTTTCTTTTCTCTGTGTTTTTTTGTTGTTGTTGTTGTTGGAAATTACTGTTTCGTTAAATTGAATGACTGTGATTAGGAAGTTGAGTAATTCACTTTTTATTCCCCACTCCCTGTTTTGCTGTAGCATACATTTTCTGGTGAAAGGTAGGTCAAATATTTACTATGTAAATATACATAAAGATTAGAGACATTAGAAAAGAACTTTATTAAATCTATGTGTTTTAAAACAAAATTTATTTGAACAAAAGTAATAGTAATTAAAAATACTGTCCTGAACTGTGAGTTACTGGTCACCAAGCTACAGTTGTTTAAGTTCATTTTTCTTCAGTTCTTTTTAATGCAGGCATTGTGAGAGAAGAGAATTTGCTTTCTGTGTTGCTCAGTTTGTTAATTTTGAAAAACTAGTGGTTTTAAATTGAAATAGAACTGGTTTCCTTTCCATTCTTTTAAAAGAGCTGTAGGTGATGCTGGGTGTTTAATCAGCTATCTTAGCAATAGAAATACCTTTAAAAATATGGTAAAAGCATGTGGGTTTTAATTTTTTAATTTATAGATTGTAAGAAATTTGACATATTGAGTCACTGACATCTGTTAAAACTTTGAATATTAATTTTAACAAACATTTTGCTAAAAAAAAAAAAAAAAAGTTTGTCATTTTAAGCCATCTCTATGTCATATTTTAAACAAGAAAAGGTTACATGAAAGGTACTCTGGAGCTTGTTTTATTCTAACAAAACTAAACCCTAACTTCAGTTCAGCATAAACACAACTCCCTCTTCAAGTCAACTTGAGCATTTGTAGATTTTCATCTCTGTTTTTAAGATTAGTGTGACTTCTCCCTTCCTTCTCCCTCATTCTTCCTCAGCCCTTTGCAACTTCAAACCTGTTGCCCACTTTCAATCCTTGTTTGATGAAAGCATTATTAAAATAACAAAGATAAAGATGTATGCAAAAAGATAAAGATGTATGTTTTATGGTAACTATTGCCTCATTAGAGGGACCAACTTTGCACTTCAGGAAAGGGCTTTAGGTAGAGATAGCTCTGGTTAGAGGCTAGAAAATTCACATAAGGGAGAGTCCCAGGAAAGCAGATTTTAAAAATTCTGATATTCATGTAGTACTGAGCTTTATTTTCATGTCCCACAGTTTTGGTTTCCAACAGTGTTTAAAAGGAAACATTTTTTTCATTAATTTCTATTATTATGTTTTCTTTTAAAGAGTTAATATCTAGTATTAGAGAAACACAATGAACTACATACTATAATATAGTGAATCTATCATGTAAGAGACTATTCACAAATTATGCATCACTATAGGTAGTTATGAATTGTATGTTATAACTGTACTGCCTGGCATAGATTATCTGTTAAATGTGATAGACGATAATACCAAAGACTACTTCCCTTTAAAATGTATTTTTCTAGTAAGAGGAAAAGGGAAAATACAAATTTGAAGAGGTGGAATGATCTTTTGACTAACTTGTAAATAAAAGATTTCTAAAAACATTAAAGCAGTTCCTTAATAATAGTGATAGGTGACAGTCTGTAAAATGTTATGGTAATTTCAAAACGTTCTGTTAGATACAATAAAACTGCCATAAGGTGTCACTATAACCCAAGAAACTTTCAAATAAATTTCAAACATTATAGAAATGTTCTTGTCCAGGTACAGGATTTTCCTTATACAGCTTTGTGAAAGTAAAAAAGGACCTATTTTTAATTAACAGACAAGCACAGGGATCATCATCAAATGAATCTGTATTAGTGCAATGGTGTAGAAACTCTGCCCTTTTTTCTTTTTGCAGAGAAACAGACATGCTTCGCATAGGAACTTTCCACATAGAAATGCTTTAAAGCCCTCTTACTGTGTAAGGTAAGAAATGAGTACCTAATTAGCAGCTTTCACTAAGGAAAATTATAATTCGAAATTCTTATTTCCATTGTTCTTTTATCTGTTATTAGCATCCCATGAGGCACTATTTTAATTTTGTGTCCAGCTGTGATCAGATGTCTTTCCTACCAGTGATCTGATCAGGATGCAGAAACTAGAAACTAAAGAGGAATTTTTTAACCATTTGGAATTAGTGCTGCTTTTGCTGCAGTTATCAAGGAAAAAAAAACATAACATCTGAAAATTTTATTTGAGCTTACTCAACATGAAGCATTTTAATGTGGCAGGAAAGCACTCAGTTCTCATATGTGGTAAAATAGAAGTCAGGATTGTGAAGTCTTTGAATCCAACTTCATCTATGGCAGAAAATTGTAGATGTAAAGCCATAGGTTTCAAAATCTGAAGGAACAGATTGATCATTTACTCTAAACCCTTGTATAACTTGGGATCCCAGGTCGCCTCTTTTATCTTTGATATCAGATGCTGTAGATCTTGAAGGCTGAATTCCTATAGTACCCATTCTTTAATGTAATGTCACAATGACTTTTACAGGTGCCAGCAGAAATAGGGTCTCTACTACACCAGACACTGTACAAATACGAAGGAAGAATTGGCTTCAGCCCAAAGTTCCATGCCTAAGAATAAAATACGTCATCTGAGTGGACCTCTTAGGCACCACCTAACGACATGATTTAGCGGTGGACTTGCCAGTGGTGGGTTAACAGATAGACTCAATGATCTTAAAGGTCTTTTCCTGAAAGAATGATTCCATGATTCAATGAAATCTACCAGACAACTCTTACCAAGGCCTTGTTCTTGTGCAAAGCATTGTCAATCTCACAGTGCTGTAAACACTAAAGTCTACCAACCCTAAGACCTGTGTGCAGATGAAACCAACATTCCTCATCTCTGCTTCAATACTTTGCTCCATTTGCAAGAAACAGAGGCGTTTAAAACTTTCAAAGAGACTTAGTTTTGAAACATCAAAATCTTTTAATTCAATTTAATTTTAAGAAATCTTCATTTAGGAAGAGAGGTCACTCAAAGCAAAGCTGCTGCAACAGTCTCTGCAGCAGTGATTTGGATCCAGGCAGTTTGCTACTCTGTGAGCCTGAGGAGGAGGAAACAGAAGCAGCAGAGCTGCTTCCCTGCAGAGAAGCAAGAGTGAGTAACACACTTAGTTTAGACCTTAGAGAAAGGTTCAGTGAATTTCGAAAGGGGCTACTGCTGTAGCACTGCAGAAGTGCAGGCAGTGAAGGATTGCAAAGAGTGAAGAGGAGGAACAAAGGAAACCTGCTGTGAGAAATGTGTAATTCTGTTAATGGTAATGCAATTGGTATTGCTAATGAGAGACCCGTATGGCCTTAAGGGAAAGATACCTTGCCAGGGCCAGCCAGGGTAGATCTCTGAGGGAGCCACTTGAATCAGCCCCAAATGCATGGAGGACAGACTTCAAACATCTGTGTTGAAGTCAGCTAGAGAAGGTGTGGATAAGTGAACAAAACACTACACTACATTTTAAGCATAGCTCCTTTCTTGTGTCTGCTCTGTGCTCTCTTTATCCAAACCAGGACAAGTAGACCAGAAAGATGGGCAAGATAAAACCCTTTTTTCCACAGCTGCTGGCAGGTTTTGAACACCACTTTCCAGCCTGAGTTCCAGTCTTCCAAAGTGAATTCCTTGCACTGGAATTTGCCTCGTTTCCAGTTTGGACCCGGATTCTTCCATTATTTCAGGTGTTCAGCTGCCATAAGAGAATTCAGAATACAATCTCAAATACCAGCAAATACATGTTTGTTTACATGTAAGACAATTTTGTTACGTAGTTTCACATGTATATATTCCCAAACCCGTAGGTAGCTCTGGTGTCTGGCAGTTGGCCTGCTGTAGTTAATTTTCTGTGCGCCTGTTGAGAATTGGAGAGGCTGCTTTATTGCACACACGTGTTTGTGTTGGGCCTTTCCATTGTGGTGACCTTCCCACTTGGCCTCTCTGCACACCCCAACAGTAAACCAGGATTACAGGTCTGGAGTGAGAAACCAGGAGGAATTTCTTCCTTTTGCTCAGTTTGGATGTGGCTCAGATGCAAGCCTGAGCAGTGTAAGGAGGAGGAGGAGGAAGTGGAGGTGCAGCTGCTCCCAGGACAGCAGGATGTGCTGCAGGGAGGGTTACTGGTCAGTCCTTGAGTTGGCAGTGAGAGCAGTTGCTGTTCAACCCAGCTAGAGAGAAATACACCTAGAGAAGCCCTGCCAGAGGCATGTGGGTAGGTAGTGCTGAGATCTGGAGGTACCCATGTTCTAAATGCTTGCTATGGAAGGACTTGCTTGTTCTGCAAGGACAAATGGCTCTGCCGAGCCAACACTTCTCTACATCACATGAATTATTGATAGAGGAGAATGAAACTCTAACCAGTGCTGCAACAAAAGAGACTGCAGCAAAGCCAAACTCTCAGCTCCTAAGTATGCTTCCTCTCCCTCTCTCCTTCCCTCCTGGTTCATACTAGGAATAAAAGATTTCAGTGAAAGCTGCGTTCCTGCTTCACATACCCTGAGAAAATGTATTTTCCAACAACACCTTCCTCAAAGTGGAGCTGGGATAATTGTAGCAGTCCGCTGTTTCTGCCACAGTGGAGGCTTTGGTATTTAGACATACAGCACGACTTCCACTTTGCTTTCATGAGTGGGTCGGGTCTTGTAACAGACGCATTGTACCAATATGGCAGACGGTTACAAAAGACGTTTATTAAGTAAAAGGTTCAGGTTATATACCCTCGGGTCTACTACTACGTCAAACAGGATATTGCCACACTTCCTGGGTTAGTAGTTGGAGTGGAAAAGTACTGGCACATGTTAGTAGAGGGTCTACATTCCTTTCAGGGGTAGCTTATCTTGAGAGGGGGATGGGGCTTGCTCTTTTCCTCTCCGTTACAGCCCGAAATCTTCCGCGCCGCCTGTCCCTATCTAACCACAGATAATCCAGACATTTGATGTTCATATTATGGAGAGTTCTAAAACCCAGAGACTGGGGGCCCATGCAAGGAGCCAGGAGAGGAATGGAGTGGTGGATGGAGAGTCCTTGCACAGCTTTGGCCCAGATTTACATCCCACTCAAACCCTCACTCTGTTCAAACACTGAAATGAGGAGTTTTTAAGTGAAAAGAACTCAGATCCAGTTTGTTTCTCTGGAGGAATCACTTTCTGGGTTGCTTTTTTTCTGTTCTCTCTCTGTAGACCTTGGATAGACCTTCTGTTCAGAGCTTGGATAGACCAAGCTCTGAACAGAAGTTAGGGGGAAAGTGTGGCCCCTGAGCCTGGAAGGATAAGGACAGTGTAGGGCAGGAGGGAGGGTTCAGAGCCACAACCACTGGCTCAGGGACTCCAGGTGGCCTGTGGCGGAGCAGGAGCTGGGGTTGCTGGGTGGGCAGCTGCCCACATGGCCTCCATATGGCAACTCTCAGCTGGGGACTTCCAGGGGAAATCAATTCTTATTGTGCTGGTGGCCTGATGAGGCACTGACAGGTTCTTAATTTAACTTTCCTTGTAGGAGTGAGGTAATGTGCCAAACACAAAGCTCTCCATTGTTCTAACAGAGTTTCTGCCTTCCCCCTCACCTAAAGGGAGGGACTGATAGAGGAGGGAATATATTAAATTGGTTTCTGGTTTTGGGTTTCTTTTTTTTTTTCCTTCTTTTTATTTTTTAACTTGTCCATAACCCAAATCCAATATCTGAGGCCTTGCCAAAAGCAGAAATTCTTCATTTGACTCCAGCCAATGTAGAGGCATGATGAGTGGAGTGCCAGGCTGCATTTCTACAAGAGTTTTTTAAGTACTTTCTGCCATGCTAGGAGAAGTGTGTTGTCATCATGAAGTCACATTGAGTTGGGCTGGTTCACTTCTTTGAGCCACTTTTTGTTTCAAAAATGCAATGGATTCAATTTATGGCTGATCTTTCATTGCTTATTCAAACAGCATTACACCAGTGCCCCTCCATGTCTGTCTGCCCAAGGGCCCAGCAACATCAATAATAAATGACCAGGCATGGGAAGGCAGCTTTGGATTCAAAGCAGCAAGTGTGTTGGGGCAGGGGGCCTCTCCTGGGCGGGGGGTACACAGTGAATGGGAACTGTAGCTCGCAATAATTCCCTCCCTGCAGAAAGGACTGGTAAATATTTAATTAGCTTCTGGCCCTTGCCATAGATGAGGTCTTATTAGCGAACTGGAGTGGCTTGAGGACAGGTATTGTGTCTGTTACTATAGCACCACCTTGCTCAGGATCTCAGTGTGCAAGAGGCAGGGGAGGGAGGGCGGGAAGAAGGGAGGGACGGATGCACCGAGGATGAGCCCCAGCGAGCAGGCGGAGGTTTGCCTGTGGAGCAGCAGCACGTCCTGCCCAGGGGCGCTGGCCCTCGGCAGCACCTGCAGCCCCCAGCTGCAGCCCCCGGACCAGTGCCCCGCACAGGTACCCACCAAGTGCAGCAGAGCTGCTCCAAGGGCCACGCCAAGTCCCTGAGTGGTACTGAGGGAGCTTCGCCCCACAGCTTTTCCCTTCTGGCTTTGCAAGATCTGACCTTTTTTTTTTTTTTTTTTTTTTTACCTGCTCCTGTCTTGAGCAACTGGTTGTTGTTGCAGAGGTCACCGAGGACTGGTGGAGGCTTTGACTCTGACACTGGGAAATATGACAGCAGAAGTGAATGCTCCTTAACATAAGGGATTTACTGAAGAAGAAAGACAAAATGCCTTTCAAGGCGCTTGGTTCACTGAAAGAAAGATTTTTTAACCCAGGAAAGGAAGAGGTGAAGAACACCATTAGTGACTCGCTGGGGAATCTGAGAAGGTAAAACCCAACAGAAAATTCCCAGACAGGTCCATTGATTCAAATTATTACGAGAAATGCAGTGTAGGAAAAAAAAATGCATAAACATAAAACAGAATATAGAGTTGCAAAATTAATATCCAAATACAGAGAGTGAGATAGCTTGCTGTAAGACAGAAGATGTAAAAGGAGCAGTTACAACAGCATATGACTGTACATTATAGAATATTTATATTAAACAAAAAAAGGTGAAAATAAATTATGTAATAATGTTCTAATATTTAAAGGAGCTTGGAAAAGTGTTTAATTAAAAGAACTTTTAAATAATTAAATATGACTAATTCTGTGGTTTAGCTTGCATGAGAAAAGCAATAATTTAATGGGAATTAACACTCCCAATAATGCCACTTTTGAAATTAGACTTAATGTTCCTAAATACAGGTTTGGGATGTTTTAAAACTTGTTCCAAATCAGAAAGTGAAAATGTATTGAATAAAGATGTTTATGTGTGAGTTTACTGACACTAGCAAATTAGAGAGAGAATAAAGAGAAGCAGCTGTTTGCTAGCAAAAGCAGAAAACAGATTAAAGATTTTCATCTTAACCTGGTGGTTTTATGAACCAAGAAATGGAGGATTTTTAGAGAAATTAAAATCTGATGTAACAAATGACCAGTTTCACAAAGGGAACATATTTCTCATTTAAAGAGGAGATTATTTCTGTTAGTAATGGCTACTGACATCACTTATTTGTGTAATCAGTAGCTGAGAGCCAGAGGGGTTAGTGGCATTTTGATGCCATTCTTGATGTTGTATTTTAAATCTTTGTGTGGATCAGACCAACATTTTAACCGAAAGTGTTTCTAGTGACTGAATTGTATTTGCTTTTATATCCAGCCCTTTGCCTTCTATTGGGATTGCTGTTTTGAGCCAAGAAATAGTTCTTGGTATATCTAAACAAGCCTTTGATCACAAGAAAATGTGTAAGATTTTACATATATCATACTGCCGTTATTCTATTTCTTTATCATGTGAACAAAGTATCTCTGTTCTACGCAGTTTCTACTTAACTTTTTTAATTTAAAGTGTTACAGATGAAACCTGATGTTTTGCTTTTATAAACTTTTAAAATACTCTACAGTAATTCCAGGAAATCTGTTTATCTTTTTGAACATTGATTCAAGTCATTTGTTCAATGATAAATCCTCTTTGCTGTGGGCTCTGCTGGCCCATTTGACCAAATACCTGTAAGGTTTGTATCTGGTGAATATGTGATGTGGCAGTACATTGGGCTCACTTTAGATTATCCAGATTGCTCTCCTCTTGTAGCCATGTGTTAAAGATGTCATGCTGGTTCCTACACAGTTGATAGTACAGGCAACCAACTTCAGCAACAATGTTCCTGAATCAAATTAACCCAAATATCACTTAAGATGCAAGAAAGTTTGCTGAACTTAATTATTTTCTGTTTTAAACATAGGTATCTCAGAGCCTTCCTTAGATGTACCAATCAGCAGAGGAAATGATCCAAACTATAAAATCTTTTTACAAAGTCTGCAGTCAGATCTAAGTAAGAATTGCTGCAACTTAAGCAGTCGTGTAGGAAATGCGCAGTCATGTTTGAAAGTTTCCATAAATAAATGAAAAACACAAGTTTTTAATATGAACTTAATTCTCTACAGTTTAGTCTACAAATGAGAGCATACACTAGTGTTTTTATATGGTGGTACATATACCTATATACCACTATAACCTTGACTCTGCTCTTCATCCAATCTAATTGTCTTAATGTGGGGAAAATAAGCAAAGAATTTGGTTTCTCTTCTAATATTCATCATAATTTGATGAATTATCATAATGTACATCCTTGATTAGACTTCTAAGTGTGATTTCACTGACTCTGGTGTGTTGATGTCAAAACTAGCAAAGTAGGTAGAAAAATTCCTTTTAGGTTTCGTAAATATGACTAGTCTATGCCTTCCTTCCACATTTCCTCTGTCTTGCAAACAGGAGAGCAGACTTAGAAGCTGATGCCTGGCAAGAGCAGCTGCTGCATAGCAATTGTCCACAATCCATCTCATGTGCAAAAGCACAAGCATCATAAAGCAACTTACTGCCTCCACAGGTGTGCCTATTTGTTGGGTGCTGCATAATAAGAGTCTGCTCACAGGAGGTGCCTTCAGGGTGTCTGGGTCCTGGAAGAGAGGCTTAGGGGAGACTTAGCCGAGACACCCAAGAGCCATCCTTTCTTTAGGCTATTGGCAGCTGTTTAATTTGTGAGATCTTAGAAGATGTTTCAGAAAATGTTGTAAATGCTTTGTATAAAATTTTTTAATGCGAAAGTGGTTTTTTCTTGATTAATTTTATACAGTTGGGCAGTAAAAAAATAGAGAATTCAAGTCTTGGGTGAATGAATATCAGAGTTGTGGCTCTGTCATCCTTATGTTCTCAGAAAAGAAAAAATTCGTGTAAATCTTCCTGACACACACAAACACTTTGGTCCTTCTGTGAACTTACTGCAGTCAAGGAAAAAATCAGAGACTGAAGTAAGATCTCAGGCTCTGCCTACTCTAAGGATTTCAGGAGTCCTGGACCAGCTAACGGCACTGTGGGCTTCCTGATGGAAGTGGGAAGTGTCTAAGTGGGTTTACAGCCCAGTATTGCCTCTTATAATGTAAAAAGACATATGGGCCATGCCTCTTGGCTGCTCTATGAAGTGCAGCCCTGATAGATGTAGTTCTGGCTGCTGTAGCTGTCCCTTGGTGAATTAGCCTAAATTGCCGAAAACTGCGTCTTGAAGCTGGGTGATAGAGGCTTGCATTGGACAGGGCTGCTCTGACTGTGCTGGATCATGGAGTTATTCCTCTCAGATTTTCCCTTTGCACACAAGCAGGGAGAGCTTAGTGTCTCCCAGATGGTGCAGTGCTGTGAACACAGCGTGGGGTGCCCAGACCCAGCTGATGTATGAGCTGTGCCTTTGTAGCAGTGTTAGTGCAAGGGCACAGTGCACTCACACAGCACTGCACTGGAGCACCCCAGTGCATCCCTTCAGTGCTCCACAACTGAGGAGAGACTGCCCTGCAGCCCAGGAATGCAGCACCTAGAATGTGCAGTCCCTTGGTGTCTGAGACTTGTTGCAGGTTCCATGGAAATACCATGAGAGGTCTCAAGAGAAGTCCCATGCCCTGAGTAGCTCAAGAGAGTTTGGATATTTGTGCTGGGATTTGGTAGAGATGCATCAAATACAGGATTTGTTATGGAAAATTATCACCTGGACAAATACCTGAAGAATTAATAAGATCTTAGGAGATTGTATCTGCTTATGGATTATGATATTTTTTATAATTACTGCATAGGTTTCTGAAGTTACGCAGGGATCATTGTAGTTACTGGATTTGTAGGTGTGAGCTTTGAACATTGTGTATGATTGTGCTCCAGCTGCCAGAGAAAGACTGCCACATCTGGTGAAATCCATGTTAAAACACAACACATATTAACATTTGTCTGTTACTGTAGAATCAATGAGGTTTTTATGAAACAAAATTAAATTCTAGTACACCTAATTTATCATTTAAAGAAAGAAATAATTCCTTTGCTAAAACCTCCTTAAATACAGAGTGCTGAATGTATATGTGCTCTAGGGCACATATATTTATTTATTACTGATAGGGATTTTTAAAATTTCTTTGATTCTCTCAAAATTTTGTATATGCCAGAGTAGGCATTGAATGAAAAAGAAAAATTTTGCATAAAGTTATTATAACATTTAGGCGGAGAATATGGATGCAGATTCAAATAACAGCTCTTTTTACTTGCCAAGTGTCGTACGTTTGCTGTAAAAAGGAAAAACAGATCTAAGGGGTGAACATTTCCTGTGCAGGAAAATGCATGCCTGCATCTCCTGCATGAAGCTGATGATTAGAGGAGAGCACTGGCCCTGAAGCTTTTTTTTTTAAGTCATCATCTACAACTAGTAAAATTTTTCACTGACACTATGAAAATGTGTGGATCAATTGAAAGATAAATTTCACATGGTTTCATGGAGTTGCCATATCTTCATTATGTACCTATTCAATAAAATAAAACAATAAAGTCAGTGCAGACACTGGCTGTGTGAATGTCCGGACTGCTCTAATACCTATGTGTTTGGACTGCTACTAAAAAATAGTTTTCTCCAAAATATATAGAGGCATTGAGGTATAGAGGTATTGAAATTAATCTCCGGGGGTAGGAAATAAACTGTGCGGATTTGGGGTGATGGATCAGTCCTCAACTTGCTTCTTTTACTTAGTCAGTACAATGGCAGAATAATTAATTTCTTTGCAGAGACAATATTGGTCCATAGTTCTAGTCTTAGATCACCATTTTTAGCACTGAATTTGGAGCAGAAGGATGTTTTCATGCCTATCTGAATTGACAGCTAGCTGAAAATGTCCAGATGTTTTGGCTTTGCATGAAGTGTCTAATCTTTGCCAGCTGCCCAAAATGATTGACCCACTAAAGTCTAATATCTCTCTTATAAATAGAGCCTGGTAAAGGTTATATAAAAACATTTGAAAAATTGTTAATTGATTTAATTCCATCAATATCTTATATTCTGTTAGAGGAAGACATATTATTAATTTTAAGACAATTTATTTCTTTTCTTTTGTTAAGAACACTTTGGAGATGATAACTGTTCTAAAAAATAATTATTCAATTGTTTTTTCGCTTCCTGAGGTCTTTACTTTTGGTGTCTCATTCTGCTTACACCTACCTCTATTAACATAAAGAGCATGAAATATACAGTGTCTTCTTTTTAAAATGCCTGACTGAATTAGTCTCTGTACTCCCATTTCACTAAAAAATGCTGTTTCCCTGCAAGTGAATCATAAGATCTCAATCACCCCCAATAACACCACAGTAAGATCACGTTTTCTGTGTTACCTTGCTTGAATGGAAAGTCTTTGCTACAGTCTGACAATGAGCTAAGTACCTAACTTTGCAGTGAGCAGTGGTTTGATAAAGGAATTAAATAAAATAACCCCAGGAGTTCCCTTCTGGTCCAAAACACTGTGATTCTAGTGTTTCTTGAAAACGTGAGCTGTAGCATGCTTATTTTCTTTTGGCTAAGACTATGGCTGAAATAATGGGTTTATATTGTGATGTAAAAAGGAATAATATCAGAAATAATGCTCCAGTTATTTCTGGACCCTAAAAATGATGAGATTTTTAAGTGGAACTTTACATTGGAAAGATATATTTAAGTGCACAAGAAGGCATACTTACCACCTATATCTGCAAACTGTCCAGTGTAGAGTACACTCTGTTAGATTATGGGTAGTACATTAGACTTACAGCAACTGGGGAAAGCTGTGATTAAATCAACACTGTCCTAAAAATCCCAGCCTAGTCAGATGTAGCCCATACATGTATGCTCTGTCAGCTTTTGTTTGCAGTTGATTTTCATACTGAAAACTGAGGTTTCAAATACGTACATTAGATTTCAAATATGCTCAGACAGATGTGTGAAAGAAGGAAATAAGCTATTTCTTATCAGAAAAGAATTAATGAAATAATTTCATCATTTTACATGAAAATCCAGGCTTCCTTTAGATTAATTAGCTGTTCATATTTTCACAGTATTCCATGACAGGCACAAAAAGAGCTGGATCCTGAGCTCAGCATTTCAGAGTGATGCCAAAACTGAAAAGCTGCTGGTCAAGGCCTCTCTTAGTAAAGGCTCATGGTTAGTGTTCAGTGGGTTAGTCATGTATTCACAGTTAGCTGTGTCCTAAAATATTTCATCATGCCAGAAAAACCATAATCTGCATTTTGAAATAGGCCTGGAAAGATAATGTTAGAAAAGGAATTACCTAGCTCTGGTCTGGTTGGGTGTGTCTAGTTCTTTCTTACCTCACCTTTCCTACCATAGACTTGGCCTGGTCCTGCAGCACAATGTTAATAGCCAGACTGAGAGACCAAATTAAATTTTAATTGCATTGTCATGCAAGTCCAGATTGCATGGAAGTGCCATTTTGTTTAATTTGAATATCTCAGCTAGATTGCCTGCAGGAAAAGGAAAGGCTGGATATGCAAAGCCTGAGCAGCACTCCTGTTTTAGTTGGTAGCTGATGAGCAACCTCTCACACGCTCGTATGACTGGGTGCCGTTTGCTCCCATTCAGGCCCCATCCCTGGCACCTTCCCGCCCAGTTCTTCCCAACTGCACTGCAGTTGCTACACCAGATTTGATCCCAGGCAAAGCCTTTTCAGCCTCCACTGCTGAGGAATGGGGAATCTACTGCCCAGAAAGCCTCTGTCTGCCTTCAGATCTCATTTCATAGTAAGTATTTTACACAAAGGGCAACACGTTCCACAATAGGAGTTGCAGGGGTTTACTTTAGAGCAAATGGAGTCCTTGTAGTGGCAGGATATTTCAGAGATGAGGAAACGTGACTTCAAATGCTTCCAGGCAGAGAAAGTCTGGGCCTGTCTCTTTTGCATCTTTAATGGGGGATCTGATGCCAGAGAAATTGCTCTTCTGCTGTACAGTCCTGATTTTTGTCTCACAAGAGAAAACAAATTCCAGGGAGTTTGGGGCTCGGTGAAATCATGCTTTGTGTTGTATTTTCCCTTTTTCTTGAAAACTACTGGCAGCTCTGCTTAGTACATCTAGTTAGAAATTATGGTTAATTTAATTTTATGTAAATTTTCCTAAGAATCAATGGAATTTATCACAACAGACCTCCAGTTAGATCTCATAGTTACGCTCATGAATAGCCTGTGAACGTTTTTGCAGCCGGCTCTCTGGCTAGGTGGCTCAGAAGTGCAAACTTCGGAAGTTATTCAGGGAAAAGTGTAGTCTCTGCTAACCTTTCGCAGCCTGTCCAGCATTAACTCACCTCACTACCAGCAGGCAAACACTTCACAACGGGAGTCAGCAGGTGACCGGAGCATGGAACTGTCCACCCACGTTTCCGCAAATTTTACTGAGACAACAGGGCACCACCATTTTTTTCTTTCTTTATCTGTGTAGGAAGATCGATGGCACCAATGTGGAGGAGGAGCCCCTGGAGCTGACGGCGGAGGGGCGGCCCGTGGCGGCGAGCGGCCGCCGGCCGGCGCAGTGCGAGTGCCGCTGCTGCGGCCTGCCCAAGCGCTACATCATCGCCATCATGAGCGGCCTGGGCTTCTGCATCTCCTTCGGCATCAGGTGCAACCTGGGCGTGGCCATCGTGGAGATGGTCAACAACAACACTGTCTATGTCGATGGAAAGCCAGAGCTGCAGGTGAGAAAGTAGCTTCCTTTCACTCCTCTGAGCAGATCACCCAAATGCCTCATAGCAATGTCCTGGGTATACACAGATTAAAAAAAACAGGAGGGAGGCACATCAGTCTTGATGCACATCGATGTGCAGGCACTTAAGTCCTATTTATGTGATGAAGTGACATTAAAAATCTTCAAGATTGGAGGATTTGCAGTGTCATAGAGAGGATATAAGTACCAGAAATGAGAACTGAATTAGTTTTCATGTCTCCCAGGTCCCTGATCTGTCAGTTGTAGACAGATTTTGCTGTGGTAGCAGAAGCTTTTGGTTTTTACTCTCTCTCAGGGAGATGTGCTCTGATGCTGCTGCAGAAGGAATTTTCAATTATTTTAGGTAGGGATGCAGCCACTACATTTGTATCAGTGCATAGTTTTTAAGATCTTAAAGCAGTCATTGGCAATAAGACGTCAGGCTTTTGACAATGTGGATTGTTGTCTGGAGCTATTAAGAGCTAGGTGCCAAGCTATTTTCAAATTTGCAGTGGATAGCATGTGGTCTACAACAGATCCTACACAGCTTTATCAATGCACCCAAGCAGGTTCAACCCATACCTAGTGTTGCCCATCCTCCCTTGGTATTTGGCTGTGATATCAGGTGCCCCTTTATGGATTTCATGAACTTGAATCTCCACATTCCCTCTTCTTGTTGACTTATTTTTGGATATATTTTGAATGTTTTTGTCCTAACAAATTCACAGGAATCTTGACTCTTGAGTGAAATACTGTGCAAATATTCTTCAATTTTTCTCATAGATATTTTAACTTTTGGTAAAGAAGAGTGCAGAAAATGTCTATCATAAATTTCCACTGTTAAAAGTATTGTTGTCTCTATGACTCATGACCACAGGAGCTATGCTTAGACTTCCTTCTGAATTTGTATTTATTCAGTCTAATCCTGCTCCCCATTGTCCTGCTGGGACTTCCAGGTTCTGTACTTAAGCAAGAGAAGGTATTTGCCTGCACAGGTTGGGAAACTGAAAGAGGTAATTTCAGAAAATGGGAGTAAATTCCTTCCACAAATCTAAATTAATAGTGTTTGGGCATGAGCACCTCCTGAATCAGAAGGAACCTTCTTCTATATCTCACGGTGTTTCTGTCTTCAGAAATTAACATTACCTAGAAACTCAGCTGTAAATCACTAGTAGAAAATTAGATGTTGAAACAGAAGTGCTTCAGCACAGGAAAGTGGGACACATCAAAATGCATATTGATGGGAAGGGAAACCCTTTAGCCTTCTGTAAACATGTCTGGCTAATTAATGCCATCTTGCTATAGGTCAAACAGCAAGCTGTTTCTCAGTTTGCTTCTTTGTGAGCAAAAACATCAATGTAGTGGGAAAAACTCTTTTTCTTTTAACATGCAGAAGGTAAGATCGAAAAAAGAGATGTTGAGGCTTATCACTACAGTTGTCAATTCTCTGTGGTATTTTAGCAACAGTTTTAATTTTGAATTTAAAAGATATCTGTGCTGCTTCCTCACAGAATGCTTAGCCACCTTTCCCAGACATGCGATTAGCATGAAAACAATAATAAAGCACAACATAGTGGTTTCTTATTGCTCCAAAAGAGTTCTTCAGAGCTGAGGGCTCATGGAGCAAAAGTTAACATTGACCTTACAATTGTGTTTATACTGATTCAGGCCCAGAATGGAGGGCAGAAAGGGCACCCTCTCTTTGCTTTATGTTCTTGTTGTTTTGCCCTGGGCACTGACTATCCCTCTTCTGAACAAGGTATGTCAAAAAATGTCATCAGAAAATTGAAAAATCCTTGTTCAGGAAGACTGAAACTGCTTGATATTCAAAGATGAGATGCATGGTAAAAGCATTTCGCTTGGCTGCAGGCATTTTTGAGTAGGAGCCACCTATGACCATCTATGGCTGTCCTGTATCCAAATGCAGCCCTACACCTGGCATCACTTCTCACAAAAGATAAACTAGTCACTGGCTAGTGTTACTTGGTTTTATTTTGAGATTGCTTTGTGTTCAGATGCTCTCCTTGCCCCCAACTCTTTTCTACTACCATGCCATTTAACACTGACAGTAGATGATCAGAGTTCAGCCCTGACAAGGAGAACCATGAACAAATGTGACCAGGAAGCAAATCCACTCAAATGACTTAAACAACCTTGATAATCTTGGGAAGATGGATATGTTCATTGAAAGGTATCAGGTCCTTCTTATAACTCTAAGCAGTCTTGAAAGTAAAGGCTTCAAGTTTAGGGAACCCAGGGGGAAGCAGTGGCAAGTGACAAAGCTGAAGGTCCAGCATTAGCGAGTTTGTGGCTGAAACCTTTGCTGCTTCTAAGAACAAAAGCAGTAATCTCACAGGGAAGCTGAACACCCTTTTGCCTTAACTGGAGGCTTTCAAACTCAGCAACCCTGAGCATCGAGTGCAAATAGGAGCACAGGGTGACTTCTGTGTGACTTCTAAGCAATAGTTACCTTGGAATGAGTGTGCTGTATCTTACAGTACATGTCCCATTTCCTTTACAGACAGCCCAATTCAACTGGGATCCAGAGACTGTGGGACTCATTCATGGCTCTTTTTTCTGGGGTTACATTGTCACACAAATTCCAGGAGGGTTCATCTCAAACAAATTGGCTGCTAACAGGTAAGAAAACAAGTAAACCAAGTAAGCTTTAGAGTCTGACAACTGTTCTACACTGTGTAAATGAGAATACTAAAATAGTAAATTAATGTGTTTCAGGAATTCACTTCTGAAGCTGAACATTCAGTATTTTTGTGTAAAATCAAAAATTATTTCAGAGGACAAGACTTCCATTATAAGTCTATGGCTGATTCTTTCAATTTAACTTGTTCATCTCAAATACTTACACATTTCTTCTCTAAACAATAATGCTTTCTGGAGAGTTCAAGGAAAATCACACTTAATGCTTCCAACAATGGTTGAAGCATTTATCTTTATGAAGTTAACTTAGTGTTTTTTAGCTCAATTTAACACCAGACAGCAGTGTTAGTAGTTTTCCAGCAGTGTTTGGTCTTCCTCTTTAAAAAATTCCCTGTGGACTGAAACTGGGCTTAAAGAAATTACAGAATAATCTGAAGTCACAAATCTATCCTCATTCACACAAATATCCTTGCCATGGCTGGATACAGTATTGGCTGTAATTAGGATTGCATAGAACTTCTAATAGAGCCTCCTGATTTCTGCTTGGTGAAGTCTGAGAATCTGTACAGATTTTTTCTTTAATGATCAATGTGTTTGTCAGCCAATTTTTATTAGGTTATTCAAAATTCAACTGCTTTTGAAAATGTGAAAAAGAAAAGTAGCTAACTTTGTCAATATTAACTTTCGTTTTGGGCTTTACTTCAAAAGGTCTTCAGAACGTTGAACTTGATCACAGGAGAGGGACATTTTCTGAAGACAGCTGTTGTGATGAAATCATGAGATGTGCATATTAAGGGTATTTGGGATCTACAGATTAAAAATAAAAATATAAAGATGGCTTGCACTAACTTCATTCTCTGCAAACAAGATGTGACTTATCTACAAATAATGTCAGAATTGGAAAAGGTCTTTAAGACCAGTCATATGCTGTACTTTGCCCCAAGTCAAAGTACTTTGCTTTTTGCATTCTGCAAAGAATTACAGGGGTTACAGGACTGCCTGGATGGTCTTCTCACCCATATGCCCTTGTGGAAATTTCTCCAGAGCAGAGTCATCCCACAGAATTGCCCAGGCTGTTCAGTCCCACTCTTTTCTGTCCATAAACAAAAGTTACTCAGAGTTTGGTTTGCACTGCTTCTTCAGCACTGTTCGCATCCTCAATTATTCATTTTCTACCACATGACAGTGCCTAGGCAGAATAGTTTTCCATCTGCCAAGTAAGCCAAACAAATTAGCTAAGCTTAATCACTTCTCCAGCCTTTCTAGTCTTGCCACCAGCTTTTGCAGCAGAAGGGCTCCAAAACCCAGATGTGCACACTGTTGGCTGAATAATTCAGCATGTTATTAGTTTAGCTTTTGTTTCTTAATTTACTTGCAAGCAGTAAAACCAACCATGTTTACACTGTAATTGATGTGTTCTGTCAGCAGTGTTTCCTTAAGTACAGGCTGTGCGCAAGCACAGAAAGCTCTGCATTTATCCCTGAGAGAGTTTTCAACTGAATCTAATGCTATACTACAACATCACATCATCACATTATGAATTTTCCCATCGAAACTGGGTTTAGGAGTAGAATTTGCTGAGGAACAAAAATATCTCAAGAGCTGAGCTCAAAGAGAATTTCTATTTGCAGTAACAGGATTCACTAAGTCTATGTTTTTCCTTTATTCATTGTTTACACAACAAATTTCAGTTCACCAGTAGTGCCAAGTTTTGGTTTCAGAGCGGTTATTTGCTAAGACACAGGGCAGGAAAACAGGGGTTCTGTGGCCAGTGAACTTACCAGGCCTAGAAAGAGGAAAAACTTTCTTTTGTCCCAGCTGGACTCTGGAAATGAGAATCTGTGCTATTACTGACCTTACAGATTTAGGCAAAGACTCCTTTGCCACTTGTAAATTGTGCAACCTTGAAGATATGTATGGATGACCCACCCTAGGGACTTCTCTAATGCACATAATTACCTGTAATAGTGTGGGATTCAAATGGGTCTCATAATGGCTGAAAATACTGAGCGCTTTATGGATTTGCACCCAAACCCTCTAACACTACATAATTTACTCAATACATTCATCCAAATTGATGTAGATATGCATTCTACCAAAAGTTCATCAACAATTTACAGATACCATCCTTTTAACTTGTTGCTTATCCTCAAACACACATCTGAACGTGATTTCAGCATTGTTTGGTGGATGCATGAAACATGAGGCATCTGTTGATATCAGTTTCCAGTAAGAGCACCCTGCAGGGCAAAGGAGTCTGTAGCTGAAGAACTCTGTTTTGAACCAAAAGTGGCAGCTGCCCATGGATCATGGTAGGGAGGACAGAAGAAAATGTGAATTGGAAACACCTGGAATACTTTGTGTCAAAGTGGAGACAAATTTCTTTGGGATAAATGGCAGTGAATTGATGAAATGATGCTACTTCTGTGGAAACAATACTCAACCCTTTAAACAGTAGCAGAAGAGTGATTGGTTCTAACTCAGTATAAATTATGCATTTACAACCTAGGCATATTAAGAGTTGGCATTAAAAGAAGTAGCAGAGATTGGAAACTCGGTCTTTAGAGATAGCTGTTTGGATAATTAGAAGTGTTCTCTTTGTTACGGTTTCTTTTTTCACATGGTTATTAATTCACATAGTTTGCTGTAGTTCCCTGAGTCAATAGTGTTATGATAACAGACCTGATATTTCTGTTAGTGGTAAGAAAGCAAAAGGCAGAAGTCTTTTCTTCAGGGAGCACAACAGAGAGATAAGTAGTACTTATTTCTCAGTTAAATGTTTATTTGACTTTTAAAGCAGTCTCCTAAATGTCAAGATATGACGGTGGGCTTTGTATTCCAATTCATATTTTCAGACTGTTTTCTATATAAATCAGTTCCTTTGTCACTTCTCTCTGCTAGCCTACTCAGCTTCTTTGCTTTTGTGCTCATCTGTTTAGTGCTTTCTTGTCACTCAGATGATGAGCTGTCTAGGCATGGGCTGTTGCTTTTGTCAGTAGGTGTAGAGAATTTAGATAAATCAGTGTTGCTCTTTGACTGTAAATTTTTCATGCTATAATGCAATCATGAATCCTACTGTGAATAAGACCAGACACAAAAATGAAGTGACATATATTTCCTGTGAGCAACTTTTCAGAGACTGAAATGCAAACAATTTAAATACGTACTAAAAAAATGTAAACAAAAATATTTAAAAATAAGTTTATAAATATTTTGAAATGGAACATGAAAACACTTCTAAAGAACAGCTAATAATTGTATTCCCTTCCATGCTACTTTTCTCCATAGGGTATTTGGAGCAGCTATCTTTCTAACATCTACACTGAACATGATCATCCCCTCTGCAGCAAGGGTACATTATGGCTGTGTGATGTTTGTACGGATTCTTCAAGGTTTGGTGGAGGTAGGAGCACACACTGTTTTGGTCCTTTCAAACAGTTTGATTTTGAGATTTGGTTCTAGAAGCTGTAAGATCTCTTTCGATCAGGGTTTCTGATCTATATATGGTTTTACTTACTACTCATTTTGACGTGATAACTTTCTAACCTTGCTGATTTATATTTCAACGTTTAATTAAAATAAAGAAAAATGTATATTTCTGGTACTGAAATTTGAGTTAATTTAGTTTTCTTGTGCCATCAACTGTGTATACTAAACAGTTTTTTACTTCAGAACATATTACTATTCAAGTAATAGGTAATTCAGGTTAGCTTGACATCTTCATACTCAAACAATTGAGTTCTTCCAGATTTACCTAACCCTTCCTATATCATTCCATGGTGACAAACAGCTAGGCACTAGGGATAGTATCAGCAGTGGAATGCAGTGAAAGCAAATCATGTGATGTGTGAAATGTCTGCCAGGGCGTCACGTACCCAGCCTGCCACGGGATGTGGAGTAAGTGGGCCCCACCACTGGAGAGAAGCAGGTTGGCTACCACTTCATTCTGTGGTGAGTTGATGGGCTTATATGGTGTATGTAAGCACCTATCCCTATTAGATTTGTTTTATTGATTTCATTATTTGAAGGCGATGCACAAACCCTCTGCCCTTTGGTACAATCAGCCTGTACCCTAAGCTTAGGAACTTGTGAGTCATTTTTTGTTTAATATGTCATCATTCTATCATTTAAAGCCAACACTCAAAATACTTCTCATACTAAACTAAAATGAGTCTAGTGATTTGCATGAGAGAAATGATATTGTATTTTTTCATTTGCTTCATCCTTAGGAATTCAATTTATTATAAATACTCAATGGATGCTCCTAAACAAGCACATACTTTAAAATTATCTGAAAAGGACTTCACTACTTTAGGCTGGCTGCTTGATATACTGCAGCGGAGGTGATGTAACTTCTTGCCAGTAGCTGTTCTGCTTCATTCTGTTTTGAGTTATGATCAGTGAGACATGGACTTTGCTCTCTTCTCTGTGTCCTTTTCCAGTGCTGACAGCTAAAGATGAATGTCTGCAGGAGAAAATGTTCAGTAAAAATGTAAAAGTGACAGGAAAAAAATTCTGTCCATTAGTAGTAGAGTTGTATGGCTGGGTAGAGTACAGCACTAAACAAGAAGATAAAAGATAAAAAGAGTGAAGCAACTGGAAAAAGCCCCATGTTTGTATATTTTGGGAAATTTATTTTTACTACAGATGGCTTCATGTTTTAATTATTTAGTTGTTTTCACTTCCTTCAGAAGAAAAGGTCCAAAAAAAAGTGTCTCCACGCTCAGTGTTCCCTTCTTGCAATTCCTAGGATAGGATCTTAGAGAAAGCTCCATCCTTCAGCTTGACACCTGTTTTAGTGACTACAAATCACTGATCCTTGCACTTGAAAGGTGTATAGGAGCAATGGAAAAATTAGGAAAATCCAGGTTAAGCAGGTTCCTGGTTCTTATTTCTACATTCTGGCCTAGGGCTTTTCTGTAGGCAAGCTGTAGGAAAAATTAGTTACATGAAGATGAGGGAGAAGGATCACTGTGACCCATTGCAGAGAAGTATTGGCTAATGAGTAGAGCATTAACAGATCTTTATTAACAAACATGTACTACTCTCAAAACCACAAGTATCTCATTTCCTAGATTACTTCAGAGCAACACTCTTCACATGTAAAGCCATTGGCACTGTCTTACACTGATACCTATTGCCTAGATTGTGCTAAATACTCATTTCTTTCCAGAAGACACTTAGAAATACATTTCACCACTATTATGTATTTCCCAATCAGAAACCTTGGCACAGACCACATTTTTATCCTCTTTTTTCCCCATCAACATTTGCCTATTTATTCCAGCTATTTGTTTATGCTGTTGATATGAATTAAACATGTTTACACAGACTCAGGGTTGGTTTGAACACCTCTGCTACCAGTGTTTGTGCGGTCATGGGACAAGAGCCTTCCAACATATCTGCAGTCATCAGAATTCCTCCATGAAGCTTCTGAAACTCAGTCTATAATCTTCTCCAAAACTCACCTCATACATCACAGTTCCAGGTGGGATTTCCCACTCAAGTGCATAGATATAGCTTATGCCTCTGTAGTGGTTTGTCATCAGTCTTGGATTTGCAAATCATATTTCCCTACAGAGCCCTACTCTGCAAAATGAGACTGATGACCTATGAGGGGTCAGTGCTTCCTGTCACCCCACTTCCATCCCATTCTCCCATGTTCATTAAAAAATCAGACAAACACAATCCTCCAGTTCTGCTCTCATGGGCACCTGTCTGGATCATTTTCTCTGAAAGCTGGGCACATCTACCACAGCTGACGTGTTTTACTAATCTGTTTTCTCTTCAGGATCTTACGCAGGTGCAGTGGTGGCCATGCCCCTGGCAGGTGTGCTGGTACAGTATATAGGATGGTCGTCAGTCTTTTATATTTACGGTGAGTTGCCTGACATGAAGGACTTCTGCCACTATATCAGTACTGCCAGTCATTCACTAAAACCTGTCTAACAAGGATGGATCAAAGTTTTGATGAATGAAGAGGTTGCAAATGGATGCAACTTATTCTCTACTTACTGCAAATTCTGAGAGCTTTCATTTTCAGATGATTATCTGTTACAAAAGGTTGTAAATTGTTATGACCCCATGCTGCCCATCTTTAATAAAGCAGTACTACCTTTACAAAGTGGTCCCATGGGTATGGCCTTATGGCTGATTCTTCCCCTCACAGTGTATGGCAGAGGTGGCTCCAACCAGCCTTGCACATCAGCATCTAAAAACGGGTTTTCTCTGACTTCCCTGAAGATACAGGACACACCGTAAGATTTGCCATTGCTATCTTTTGGTGAAGTCCCTTCATGCAGATTGCAACCACATTATGGCCTGTCTGCTTTTTTCTTTCCCTCGGTTCTACAGAGAGCTTTCCTCCTGCCTTTTCTTTACCTCATGCATAATGTGATTAAAGTGACAAAATGCTCAAATGCTTTGCAAGCAGGCATATAATATACACAGAATTAGTTGTCATATTTTGTTATTTCCCTGGGCATAATTTCTATGAAGGTTTTGTTTACCTGACACTTGAAACAAACTTCAAGGCTTGGAGATACTGAAGTGTAGCTTTATCAGCTTTGAAAGCCAAGTTGCTTTTCCTGTGTCTTCAGGAATGTTCGGGATTATTTGGTATGTGTTTTGGCTGCTTCACGCCTATGAGAGCCCTGCTGCGCATCCAACAATATCCAATGAAGAAAGGATATATATAGAAACAAGTATAGGAGAAGGAGCCAGCCTAGCTAATGCAAGTGTAAGTAAAAAAAGGCTTTTCTTGTCATTTGTGAGCACTTTGCAGAAGATGAGCATATGACTGGATGGATACTGTTAGCTGGATAAGAGAGGTGGAACTAGGGGCTTTTCCTTCCACGAAAATTACAAAATCAGACTCTTGCAGCTGGGCCAGATGAGTACAGGAAAACACAGAATGCTGTTTAAGCTCTTGGTTTATGGAGCTTCTCTGATCTAAGGAGGGAAGGGGTGCGTTGGGAGGGGGAACAACACATTCTGTTCTCCTGCCCTTGGGTAACTGTCATGCTTGTTCTAAAAAATATTCATGGATTTAGCTAAATAAGAATGTGATTGTGGATGTTAAATTATCCAGCTGCCTTTTGAACTCCTATTAAGGATGATTGCAGATCCAATAGTTTAAGGACTGGGTTTCTGCCCTGCTCACTCTCACAGCAGCTCAGGTCCTTGAAGACTTTGCATCCTCTCTCTGAGATCCTGGAAACTTTGAGTTAAAACCCATTTTCCCATTCAAAATGGGTTTCCTTCCATTCCCTTTTACAATTTTTTTTGCCAGTAGTGAAAAACAAAGGTGTTTCTTGATAAACTGTTCTGTCTTAGCTTTCAGTTTTGAACATTCTGGAAAAAAGTAACTCCAGTTATTTCCTCTACATGTTTTGGGTAACAGCCTTGCTAGGAGTGTAAATACCAGACTGTCTTTTTGGTCATGCATCTGAAATTTGGCTGATCAGGTCTTGGCTGGAGAAACACACACACTGGTTCCAGGTCATGGTTTTTCCTTGCAGTGCAGTGATTTTACTGCAGAGGAAACTGGTACTGACTTCATGGGTGCACTCATAACCACAGGCATATGGTGGCCTGTAGAATACAATTAACATTTTTTTTGCAAAAAAAATGGAGAATATCAGTGTGTATTGCTATAGCAATGATTTCAGCTACAGATTTCAGCTTCTGATTTGAATTCTATTAAAACATCAGTAGGTCTCTGAAGTAGGTTTCCTGCTGTATGGAGTGTTGAAGTACTAATTGAAAATGCCAAAAAGCAAGTTACAGAAATTAAATTCTCTGCCACAGGCGTTTTTTTTCTGAATTAAATTAATTAGGTTGAAGCAGGTAGCTGCTTGCTGCTGCACTACTGCATGTATCTGAGCTTGGACAACTCTTTTTTCCCACTCCTTTCAACAGAATGACTCAAACTGCATCATGGCAAAAAGCAGGGAATGGCACAAGCTTTTCTCTAGTTTTCTTTGATTCTTTTACTAATCCTATTATTCCAATAGCAGGATTCCAGAAGATGTCATGTAATTTCAGTAAGCAGGGGCAATAGTAGTGCAGCATCCACCTTAAAAATCCTAAATGTTCTAAGAAAATTTCTCTACCTATTTTTTTTGCCAGTAATTCAAGAGATATATTTCACTTGCATTTTATGTGATCTGCAATGTAAGTTGTATGCAATGTACCTAGTAGGCTTGATAATAAAAGATACTGTTCTATATTTTGCTTTTGTCTACCCAATTTTGTGGGTATTTTTCCCTAGAAATTTAGTACTCCCTGGAAGAGATTTTTCACTTCAATGCCAGTTTATGCAATCATTGTGGCAAACTTCTGCAGAAGCTGGACCTTCTATTTGCTCCTTATAAGCCAGCCTGCTTACTTTGAAGAAGTCTTTGGATTTGCAATAAGCAAGGTAAATACCTGAGAATAAGCAGTGACCTAGGAGATGTAGCATGGGATGCTGAGGTTGAATTTCTTCACTGAAAGGGTGGTTAAATATTGGAATAGTCTGCCAGAGAGGAGGTGAGCATCATACCTGGAGATGTTCAAGAAATAACTGGACATGGCACTTAGTGCTATGGTTTAGTTGTTTGAGGAGAACCAGATATACCTGGAATCATTACAGTAGATTATTCCCAGTTCTTGAGATTACATGCTTCTGCTGACCTGATAGAAATAAAAGTATGCAAGCATCAAATTATTAGAAAAAGGAAAGAATGTAGAAGTTACTTTTGGAAATCATTGCTTTAGCGCTGCCAAATATAATTAAAACCCACTAAGTAAGTAAATAGAAATGCACATTTTGTTTTATGTTCACTCTTTAGCATTTAACCAGGTAATTTTTTATCCTCTTCTTGATTTTTGTGGCTTTTCATTAGCAATGGAGATGAAATTCTTTATAGATTTATATTCTGTGCCACCACGATTTTATTAAAATCAGAATTGTTACACTCCCTCTTCAGAGTATGAATGAGGAATGCAGAATAATTGTTTCAGGAAAGTTTTAAAAACCCTTTTGTTTAGCATACATACTTGCTATGTGGTAATCATTTTTCAAGGAAGTTTAAGGCTGATAACATAGAACATCATTATTTATGTATTCTGGGAGCACTGTCTGCCTAGGTTCTGCAAGAGGAGCAATAGTTGTGGCATGGTAGCAATGACACTCTAAATGGGCAAGTACAGCATGGAGATGAAGAGGGATGTTAAGAAAAATTACATATGTTTATTCTGAGCTGCTTTTCATTAATGTTAGAGAACCTCACTAATTTAAAACCAGTGTGAAACCAAATGTCAGTGTTGCTCACCCAGAAAGTAAACTCAGACTTCCCACTAAATTACTGTTTCAAATAAAAGATTCTAGAAGATGACGCCAATCACAAACTCTGCCTCAGGTGTCATACTGAGTCTGATCCTATTTGACATCTGCATTACTGACCTGGATGATGCAGCAGAGTGTACCCTCAGCAGGTTTGCAGATGACACAAAACTAGGAGCAGGGGCTGATACACTGCAGGGTTTTGCTGCCGTACAGAGGAGCCCTGGCAGGCTGGGAAAGAGGGCTGACAGGAGCCTGATGGAGCCCAATAAGGGACAGTGTAAAGTCCTGCACCTGGGGAGGAACAAGCCCATGCACCAGTAGATGTTGGGATCTGCCCAGCTGGAAAGCAGCTTAGCAGAAAAGGAACTGGGGGTCCAGCTGAACACCAGGCTGGACATGAGCCAGCAGTGTGTCCTTGCAGTAAAGACTAATGGTATCCTGGGCTGCATCATGCAAAGGGGGAGATCTTTCCCCTCTACACAGCACCGGTGAGGACACACCTCTGGTACTGTGTCCAGTACTGGGCTCCACAGTACAAGAGAGACATGGACATCCTGTAGAGAGTCCAATGAAGCACCCTGAAGGAATGGAAATATTTCTTCTATGAGAAAAGGCTGAGAGAGTTGGGACTGTTTAGCCTGGAGAAGAGAGGGCTCAGCAGGGTTCTATCTACATGTACAAACACCAGAAGGGAGAGTGTAAAGAAGACAAAAACAGGCTCTTTTCAGTAGTGCCCTGGGTACAAACTGAAACATGGAAGGTTTCTTCTGAACATGAGGAAACATGTTTTTACTGTGAGGATGACTGTATACTGGAGCAGGTTCCCCAGAATGGTTGTGGAATCTCCATCCTTGGAGATACTCAGAAGTTGTCTGAACACATTTCTCGGCAACATTCTCTAGGCAATCCAGCTTGAGCCGGAGGAGGCTCCTTCTAACCTCAACTGTTCTGGGATTCTGAGATTCTGTGAAAATGAAAAGAAGATGAACATCAGTTTGTAGGCTGTAATCTTACATTAATAAAAATAAATCCATGTTTTTACATATATGATTATTTAATAATTTGTAAAATTTTATCATGATTTCAAGTTTTATGCTGTATGGTCTTCAGTCCCTATGCAATGTGCTTCCTTCCTTTACACAGAGGCAGGTAACAGGGATTGATTTGTTGCTCAGGAAGGAGGTCTTTAAGAACATGAATAACAAAAATATATAAACACAGTTGAAAACCAAGATAGAACACTCCAGTATCAGGACTTTGTGATGTCTACGATAGAATTTCATATAAACAGTCTTCCATGTCCCTCTTTAGAGTAACCATTAATACTAGGGATATTATGTGGCATTTCTAAGGTGAGATTCTCACTTTTGCTCTGGTTTCTCCTCCTGGGCCACAAGGAGATATTCCTTCCCTCACCTAGTTTTGAGCATCTGCTGTAATCAGATAAAGTGATGCAGGGGAAAAGAGGTGAAGAAAAATTATTGTTCCTGTTCTCTTGCCCATAAATCTTGAAGGAGAAATGACAGTTAAGCACTCATTTGTCTAATTGCAGGTTGGCCTTTTGTCGGCAGTTCCTCACATGGTCATGACAATCATTGTGCCCATCGGAGGTCAGCTAGCTGACTTCTTACGGAGCAGGAACATCTTAACCACTACCACTGTAAGGAAGGTCATGAACTGCGGAGGTACTAGTGGATTCTGAAAATATGACATTTCAATTATGCACTGCAGTTGATGCAAATATCATAGTTTTGCCCATGTTTAATTGTAACAAGAGACAATTGAGATTGCATTTGTAGGTGACTAATCTGAACCATTAAGGGGAGAGCTGATGCCTCATGACATAAATCCTAACTCATATGAACATGCTTTAAAAAAGGGAGGAGACAAGAAGCCTGGTTAATAATTGAATGGCATGTAGGATAGTATGATCAAATAGGTTTCATCCTGCCAACTCATACAGACAAGGTAACCCTGCACCATGGTGCTGGATAGTTCTTGAAGTAACTGGCCATGTTCCCATTTGCTATTTCCAGCAGAACCCACTGACCAGTTTAGGCTGAAAGGTTTAGGGTGGGGGGTAAAAAGTGAAGGATTTACAGAATAATTTTAACTCAGCACAAAATAATTTGTTTCCAGTTCAGTCACTAAACTGAAAAATCAGTGACATGTAGTGTTGATATTGAATTAGAGAAAAGATTTCAGCCTGTGGAGTAGTTAGTTGCCCACTGCCAATTGCTGGCTTGCATTATTTATAGATGGCATGGGCTTCTAGAAACAGAAGTGCCTGCAGCCAGTGATACCACATAACTTGGCTGTGCATCTTCAGAAAGGATGATCAAATGCATTGTATTTTCAGGGCATACTACTAGTGTCGCTAAATCAAAACAAACGAAAAGAGAAGCATTGTGATGTTACATATCAGAAAACGTTAATTTCCAGTAATGGATGTTCCCTGTGGTGCTCAGGGATGTTCTATTGTGTTGGTAGCACAGTTGTATGTAAGATTCTCTTTTGTTCCATTTACTAAGAATATCTTACATCACTACAACCATGAGAAATCAAAGGCAAGTATTTTTCTCCTTTCCCTGTAATGTTTGTGTATTTGTGAATTTTTCTGGCTTTTGCACAGAGCCACTTTCTCATTGTTTTCCTCCATGGCTCAGTGAATTGACTTTACCAACTTCTTGGGTCATTTATACAGCAGTGAATGAAGAGAAAAGAGGAATATATTCTCAAACAATAAATATACAAATATTTCTACAAATGCACAAAGCTCTCAAGTGTGTTCAAGAATAGCTAAAAGATACAAAATAATTTTCTCTCATTTTAAGCTGCTATTCTGGATAGTGCTTATTAGAATTTTCATGGCAACTAGAAATTTAAATGTAATTAATTCTCATGTGTTTTGTTTGAAGGCTTTGGGATGGAAGCAACCTTGCTTTTGGTGGTTGGTTATTCTCACACAAAAGGTGTGGCTATTTCCTTTCTGGTGTTAGCAGTAGGTTTCAGTGGCTTTGCAATTTCAGGTAAGAATTAATCTTATTCTTGCTTTTACTATTCATGATATAGGCAATGTTATTGTCCTCACTGTTCTTACTGGCATAATTTCTATTATTTTGTTTGCTCTAAATGTGGCAACTTATGGGGTGTTTGCTATTTCTTCCCATATCAGAACTAATTTACTTCAGTGTCTGTGAAACAAGTTTCACACAGGACATGAAGCTTTGAAAAGAACCTGCTCTTTCTAGATTCCAGTTTACATCAGCTTTCTACTGTTATTTTCTAATATACTTTTACACTGTCAGTCACCTTTGCATCCTATTTAACTGTATGCCTAAAAGGAAAGAGAGAGAGAATTACTTTGCAGTCAATAGCTGCACAAGGGATATCAGTTGCAATCCTGTCCACAACTTTAGCACCTGGTTTCTGCTTTCTATGTCAGCCCTCACTATGTTGCATCCTACAACCAGCCGTTCTCCAGAAGCTGTTTCTAACACTTTCATGAGTCTCTCACCTACGTTTTGTAGTCTCAAGCTGTTTTGTGGCACCATCAGTGCCAGCATCACTGAAAAAACTCCTTTTATCATGAAGATTAAAGATTTTGTTAAAAAGATTGAAGATCTTCCAAGAAGACTGCCGAGAACATGGATCTATTGAAGAAAAATTGACCAGCAAAATAACTGCTGGTCTTCAGTTATTTCAGGATTCTGCAGGTGGGAAGTGGTTTTGCTGCTCAGTTATGAGGTTCTTGCATAGCTGGCCATTTCTCTCAATCAACTTTTATTGCAGGATTTTCCCGGTAGTCTACTTCTTACCTTATTTATTACTATGCTCTTGGAATTCATCGTCACTTCTTGTGATCAGCCATAGTTAATATGACCAATTTTCATTACCTAAGGAATGAAAATTATATTTAGTATTTTTTTTATTTCTTAATAAAATATATGCTCAGAAGACACACTACTGTAAGGGAAATTATTTTTCCTGCTGGTTTATGTTCTAATTTTTAATCATGCTGTTAAACTGCTACTTAAAACACCAAAAGAAATTAATTTTAAATGCTACTACATAAATAAAGAGATAGAAGACATTTCACTGATGTAAAGCATTGAATCTTTAATTAAAAATATTTGCCAAGTTCACCATTTCAGTATGAGGAAATGGAAAGTACAGACACTTTAAACAGGGCCAACTCTAACTTTATTTTCTATATGGCAAAATTTTCAGAGGTGTTACTAGGGCGGTTGCCACCCTTTTCAGTCTTCTTCAGCCAGAGTGGCTGTAGAAAGCCTTGTTGGCCTGGTAGTGCAATGCTGTATAGCTGGCTGTTTCTGTCATTTTTTGTAGGCTTCAATGTGAATCACTTGGACATAGCTCCTCGTTATGCCAGCATCCTGATGGGGATCTCCAATGGCGTGGGGACGCTGTCGGGAATGGTGTGCCCACTCATTGTTGGTGCAATGACAAAACACAAGGTAACATTTCTCCATGTTTTCTGGGAAAAGGGTTAGGTAATGCACCAAATTTAAGACATTTCTAAGATTCCTGGGGGTGCCATTCTATCATTGGCATGTGCAGCTGCTTTTTGTTTGTCTTAAACATGCACTTTTTTAATACCACCTTGGCCTAATTCCCTAATTATAACTAATTTTCTGTGTAGGCAGTTATTATTTAATACCACCTGAGCCTGAGTCTCTGCAATATCTCCACACAACTGTGCAATGCCTATAGGACTTGGAAAACTTCTTTACAATGCATTCCTGCCCCCATGGTAGGGTTCCTAAGCAAATATTTATCTACAATAATATTTATGTAGTTGTTACAGAAATCTTTGCATTTCCAAATCCATAAATATTTCGCATGCAACAGAGAAACTTCTCTGTGAGGAAAAAAAAAAAAACACTAAGAAACTCAAGTTTTATAATATTTGCTGTAGTTATCAAAAAAAAAATAATCTTTACAATGATTTTTGTAAATTGTTCTATCTTCATCAGAAATCAGTAATCATAGTCCCTCCTCAATATGTGCTAATTCATGGTGTAATTCGGAGAGTAATATTTCTTATTTACTGGAAACTTAATGAGACCTGCACCATTCTTTCAGACCCGTGAAGAATGGCAGAACGTCTTTCTGATTGCAGCCCTGGTGCATTACACTGGCGTGATATTCTACGCTATCTTTGCTTCTGGGGAGAAGCAGGAATGGGCTGACCCCGAAAACCTCAGTGAAGAGAAATGTGGCATAATTGATCAAGATGAGCTGGCTGAAGAAACAGAGATGAACAATGAAACTTTTGTAAGCCCAAAGAAAACGTATGGAGCTACCAGTCAAAATAGTGATGTACAGAGAAGGGAAGGGAGGAAGCAAAAGCAAGTAACTCAAGACATGGAGGAACAGACTTCTTACCATTATGAAAATGGAAATTTTCAAGATTTGTCTTAATACTTGAAACTGTAAGATTTGTATAGCTACTCCCATGACTCCTGCCTAGCTGCCCCAAATCAACAGGTATCCATATTTATTGTCTTATTCAGTTATATAACATCTGGCCACGTGGCTAGATTTGAGTGTGATAGTTGCCTCTCAGCGGTGTGTAAGAAGGCTAACAACAGTGGGACTGGGATAAGTGATCCTAAATCCTCTCCCAGCCTGCATGGGTCAGCCAACATGACCTTGGGAGACCAGCCCTGGCTGGGCTCCTGTCTGATGCAAGCTGTAGACCTAACTGTAGGAGCAAGGAGTTCCCTCATCACCTCATCTGAACAGTGAAAGAACAAGTGGTATCAGATGGTGGATCTACAGAGATCTGTGTAATCCCTGGGTCTCCAGTGGTGTCACAGTCTGTAGTGAGTGGCCCTGCTTTGCCTTTTTAGGATTCCTGTAGGGTGGCATTTGAACTGCTTAATCCATGTCAAACCATAAGCTCATGCTAAAAGATCAGAGCAGAGAAAAAACAGATTTATGACAGTAGGCTGTAATTAATTGCTAATAATCACTTAACAAGGGGAAGAGGAACATGTGGCAGAGGTGACACAGGATTGCTTCAACAGTTCCTACAGACTGACTGGCAGATATTTTTATATGCACACCCCACAGAGTATGGATAAAAGAATAAAATGGATACTTTAAAAATTTCTCCCCTTCCAAAGAGTTTGCACTGGCATGGAATAATTTTGAATACAAAATCATCGTTAGTGATGCAATATTATTTATCCTTATAAAAGGAAATCTTAGCCCTGGTTTGTTTAGGATTCTCACTCAATTCATTATTGTGAAGTAATTTGAATATATTTTTGTTGTATTCTACTGATAGAGTTCCTGATCTCAGCAGTCCTCATTTAGGTGAACGAGTTTACTTACAGGATTAAAGTATTTAGCTCTGGATCTGTAACTTTTCAATGCCTCAGTCTTGTTCTTGCTATGAATGAAACACTGTACCATTTGAGAGTTAACAGGGTACCTATGTATTAAAGTAATTATCCTCTGCCATTGGTGTATATTTGACAGTATAAAATGGCTTTAGCCTTTTTCTACCATTTTTAGAATCCAACAGTGGAGCATGCTGTATCATCTCAAACAGTCAGCTGCAACTCAGAGACTCATTGTGGCATTAATATTCTTTTCAGAATGGATAATTTCAGTAAGCTGTTATTTAATTTGTCTTTCATTATAACTACTGCCTCATTAAATTCAAGTGAAAGCTATCTTGTCTAGCCTATGCTGTGCTTTGTGATGTTTCAGTATTATTGTGCTCATGTATCATATGCAGCCACTGTGATACACATGAGATTTGAACATTTCTCAGGTATATTTTACAATTTCATTGAAGTGCAATTGAATAGTATGAGTGTGATTACACTTGTACATTCATTTGAATCCATGGATGATTTATCTTCCTTACAAACATGTATATTGGGAAGTTAGCTAATTCTCTGTTGTCTCTTGTTTCTCTTCAACTCAGCAAAATCCAATCTGCAGCTATATATGAGTAAGAAGCAAAGTGATTTGAATGGATACATGCCTAATTTGACTACAGTGAAGGCTTTTTAATTGATATGAGCAGATAATTTAATGAAAGGGGCAGTTTTATGGTACTCAATCCTGTTAAATCCTGCTCAGTCCTATTAAAAAACTCAGTTTATTAATAAACCATTCCACAAAAAATTGTCACTTTATTCTGTTAAGTCAGAAAATAATACTTTTTTAAATTCAAAACTTCATTTTGGACTAGAGTTGCTTATTTCACTACTGGTATTTAGAACAGGTATAAGAAAATACCTTATTTCTTTCAGATGATAGTTGGCTGCAGGGGATTTAACTGGCAGTAACCTGGGTTAAATATTCTCATCAACCTATCACAATAGCAGGACCAGCTGC
The DNA here is from genome assembly GCF_009819655.1 of Sylvia atricapilla. Lineage (NCBI taxonomy): Eukaryota > Metazoa > Chordata > Aves > Passeriformes > Sylviidae > Sylvia > Sylvia atricapilla. The sequence goes on from NC_089144.1 coordinate 46,417,379, forward strand.
TTTCAAACTATTTTGTGACATCTGCCACAATTTACAAAAGAAAGAGGTCCACTACTTTGCATATGTGCAAAGCAAACAGCTTCTACCTCCCTCTACAGTAATAGAATATTCTTATAGTGGCTACAGGAAGTCTAATAGGGAAAACCATATTATGAAAGGATTCAATATAAGAATCTGTGTAAGTATAATCTCATGATTATACTTATATAATCTTATATATATATATATATATATACTTATATACTTTGGAGAAAAGAGAAGAGCAGGCATTGTATTATTCTAGAAACAGTAACAGGAGCGGCATAATCTTTCCAGTAATGACGAAGGGTAGCTTTCCAGTTGTTAAGAGGAATACAAAGGGAGGGAATATTGTTGTTACAACAGAGAACTACAAACATCCCAAAAGTTTGGGAAATGGCTGCCTGGCTGACGTGAGCTTGGTTGCCTTTCTGGTGAGTGTAGCTGCTATTTTTTCCTGTTGCAGATGCACCACAGCTGTCACAAGTGACAAGCCACAGTTCAGTTTAGCAGGATCATTTTGTATCCACAGACTGCACTGATTTAGCTCAGTGGAAGTCTGACTTCAGTGGACATTTGAATATCATTTAACACATTGAAAAAAATGTCTTTAAAGCATCTGGGTAAGCTTTTGCATTTAAAAAAAAAAAACCCTTGCTTTTTTTTTTTTTTTTTTTTTTTTTCCCCTAAACTTAACTCATTTCCACTAACCCAATGTATCAACTCTTAGCAGCTGAAGTTACATACATGCCACAGTGCTTTTCCAGGCACTTACAGTGAGATGTTTGGGCTTTCTCCCTTTCCTTTTCATTTGTTTAAATATTTCAGGTGCATTGCTTGAAGTGCAAACATCAGCACTGGTTGGAAACTAATTTTTTTCCTGGAAATCTGTGTACTTAATCAGCTCTTTGATACACACAGTGGCTTCTGCAATCCAGTATGACAAAGAATAAAGACAACCTATTGAGAACAAACTGACTTTGTAGCTCCAGATTTGCTGTATGTTTCTATCTGCAACAAGCTCCAATAGAATTTTCTTGTGGAGTCTAAGGAAATACAGTCGCTGAGGGTGTTTTTCCTACAAAACAACTTCTTAAAATATGTCAGAACTTGGAACACTTAAACAGTCAGGGAAACTGGCATATCCCACTCAGACTTCTAAAAAGTCATGTCTTGAATGGTAGTGGATGTGAATAATTCAAATTATATTTTCTATGGAGGTATAGTAACTTGATTACATTTCCTTTATCACTTTTGAATATTTTTCTGTCCCCATGCCCAAAATAATTTTGCATATTTTCAAACACAGCAGTGTTCATACAAGTCAGAGTTTGATTTGGAAATGGCTTTCTGATTGCAGAAGGAAGCAAAATTTACTTTACACTGGAATAAAGATCTTAAATAAGCCAGAGGAAGATTCAGCTCTCCATAAGTTGGTAGAATGAATTCAAGTCTGAGGAGAAAAAAAGCAGTACAGTAAGTCCCAGGAATGTGTTGTTCAGTGTTGTTATCTACTGATCTTTCTTAACAAAGAAAGCTGTATCTTTTGTTTCTTTGGCAGCTTATATTTTTTAGGCTCTACTGGTATACATTTAATGATAATTAATATTCCTCTTATATTTTTGAAAGAGTTAAATGCTCCCTGTAGTGAGAAAGGACAAATTAATGACAGAAATTATGAAAAATTCACCTGACTAGAAACTTCTTCAGGGAAATAATTATTTAGTCTAAAAGAATGTACAGACTTTGGGGTAAAATATATAGCAAGGGCATCCAGATGTTAACAAAGCACCAGGAGGAGTCTCATGTGTAACATAATTAAGTGAAAGCAGGAAGGTAAAACTTAACTCAAGGTCATGCCAAATGTGTTAAGGCTTCACATGTATGTTTCCAACTGACTTCTTTTGACAGTTACAAAGATCTGTAAGTTTAGTCATTATTTTTTAAAAAAAATTGTAAACCACCAGATTTGTTATCTTATTTTTCTTTTTATTTTCCATTGAAGATCTTAATTTTAGACTGTTACTTAATTATTCCTACTTTCAGAGAGAGAAGTATTTATTGTGATTTAAAGAGTAGAAAGGGGAATAGAGAAGAAGAGAAAGAAAATTGCAGCTACAAGGCCATGCACATAGAGGGCTGAGATGGATAAGAAATCAATTTTAAAGTCCTGGAAACAGAACTTGAAGTTCTCCAGATTTTTGAGTTAAAAACCTACAAGGCATGCCAACATCTAATATTCTGCATCATCCTAGGGTACAGGGAATTGAGATCTCGTGTCAAAGCTTAAGTCTCGTGAAATCAGGAGTAAAGGAGAGATTAAAAACTCCTCATTCCTATGTCTTCCAAATGCTTATGTTGGATGAGATACACTGCTGGAAAGGTAACACTGCTAATACTATTGCAGCTCTATATTCCATACAGAAGACAGGCTTCCTAGTAAAAATGCTTTCAACTACTTACTAGTATCAGTTACTTCTTAACTTCCATTTGATAACAGTGTTTAGCTGTGACAGAAAAAAATGTCCCTTTTTATCTCAACATTTTTGGTTTTGTGTTTATACTGATTACCATTTTTGCTGCTTATTTATTTCTGCATGCAAAATTACATAAGTAAAGAAGGAAATTTATCTAAGAAATGTAGTAAGATTGTACTTCTTCATGCTGAACTATCTATAGTGTAATAAGAGCCAATAAAATACTTGACTTTTCTGTTGTAAAAGTATAAGTCTTGATCACAATATAAACTTGACCCATTTATTTTGTTGTCCTCATCCCATGTTGTTGTGTACTGCCCTTCAATTTAATTACTATGTTGGATATCTGTAGCAGCTAACAGACTACATTTGTTTATGTGTAACCATATTTATCTGTTCCATAAAGTCAGTGCTCAGACACTTGCTGTACAGTTTTTGACAACTATTTCACTCATTGTTTTAGACTTAGTTCTGTTTGCACAACAAATTCAGAACTCCTCTGAACAGGTCATGGCTGTTTTGTTAAATATGTGTCATGAAAACACTGAAACTCACGAAAAATACATCACCATTGGCTCAGAGTTTTGGTTGCCCAGAGGTGTCTGAGAAATCTTTGAAGCACCAACCAGGAAGACAACGTTTATAAACCAAGTATTTGAGTACCCCCAATAAAGATACCTCTGCTCTCTGAAGCTCGCAATCATCATCAGAAGCAGCATGCCAGGTGCTTTCTCTTGGCTGGGAATAACTGTAACGAACAGCAGTGGAATTAATGGGAGAAACTTGCTGATTCAGTGCTTAAGATAAGGAAAATGGGACTTTCTTTTCTTCTAGGGAGGGGATGTTGGTCTCATCTTCTTGTTCCCTGCTCCTTCTCTGATGTATAATCAAAAGAACAATGTCTGCAGGTCCTGAGAGACCCCATTTATTTTTTGGCAATGATCAGTTGTGTAGTTTGTACTGGTACAAATCTGCCGGGGGCTGGAAATGGCTAATGGGCCCTTGCTGATTTATGTTGGGCGAGGGGAAATTATAGCACTAACATGAAACTTGAATTCAGATGTGAAAGAGATTAACATTAAGGACAAACAAGTGAAGGACAATCAGTGTGAATGGATGTAATATTACTTTTTTGGAATAATGCTGCTGTGTGGGGCAGACACAGGAAACTGGGAGTAACTCCAGCAGGTCGGTTTTCCCTCATCAAGGGAGTATAATGGAATTACCTCTATCCTGCACTCTTCACTTCCCATTTCCCAGTGCCCTATACTGACTGCAGGTTTACCTGTTACAATGCTTGGACAGAGTACAGAAAAGTGCTGAAGTCACACCAGACCCCTATCTTCACCTTGTCTTTTCTTGTCTTCATGATTGGCTTCCCTTGACTCTTGCTAACTGATGGAAAGCTGCACAAGACACCAGGGCAACCCAAAGTCAAAACTAGCCAGGGTTTACTTTTTAGTGTATTCCTTATTTTATAATTTATTTTATTTTGTTTTATTTTATTCCATTTCATTCCATTTAATTTCATTTTTGCTAGGAAGAGGCAATTTTTTTTGCAAACGTTTCTGGCAGCAGAGGCTGGAACCGTTGATCCTTGGTGGGCAGCTGAAATGCTACCCTGGCTGGTCAAAGGTCAAGGCCACACTGGCCTGTGCTGCTCCCACTGTGCCAGAGCACACAGTAAACTGTCACGCTTGTAGGGGGCTGAAGGGTAAAGTTGCTGACAAAGCTGGGAGGCGAACTGCAGTCAGGATCTTTGTCCCCTACCCTTGGCTGCCTGGGTACAGGAAATGTCAGATCATGAGAAACATCTGGTGTTTCCAAGAATTTTTCTGCGTTCCTCATCCACAGTCTTACTATTCTCAAGGAACCACCACTATTTCAATTTATTGGAAAATCGTGAGTAGCTTAAAATGCCCCTTGTCAACTGGCATCTTGTGCTGTCATATTTATCTGAGACAAGAGTAACCCCACAGCTAATTCCTTCTCTCTCCCAAGACATATCCCAAGCCTGGAGCTCATTATGCAGCAGTGCTCTCAGTCCAAACCTCCTTCATTGCCCTTGAGCTGTACCTTTGGTCCAGGGACCCTTCTTGCTCCCTCCTTCTTCCCCAGAGTGGTGGTAGGTGCCCCAGCCTGGGAAACATTCAAAGGTCAGGGTGGATGGGGTTCTGAGAAACCTGGTGTAGTTGAATATGTCCCTGCTCATAGCAGTGAGGGCGGACTAGTTTACCTTTTAAAGGTCCATTCATACCCAAACTCTTCTATGATTCTATGACTCTTGGGCAATCTTACATCTTTCAGAGAAGATATGGTGCTGACTCATTCCAGTTATTGGGAAAGACTTACCCCAAAAAGATCTGCCTTTTCAAAAAAGCACATAGGAGCAGTTTGCTAACAGGTTGTTCTCTGTTTGTGTCAATGGCTGGAATTGGTTTCAGAGGACACAGACACGTATTAGTTTAAAAAAAATCACAAGATGTTTTTTTGAGCCATCAATTTACTGCAAGAGCTGAAGGTCAGCAAGGCTTCCAGCCCAACACACCACACATGCAGATTTCCTCATCAGGAATGCCTGGTACAAACCCTACTAGGAAACAATGCATTTCCTTTGGTAATATTTTCATTAATGCTTCCCCCAAGAAACAATGAAATATCTAACAATGAGCAACTAAAGTCCACCAAACTAGCGTAGAGTTTGAGTTTCCACACCTGCTGTTTTCCCCAAATTGTGGCTTAACATTTATTTTATTTAGTGATGCTATATTTTCTTTGGAGAGATAGGTTTCTGTAGCTGGTGTCTTAGTAAAAGATGCCCAGGTCAATTTGGCTACTCCACAGGGCTATTCCTCCTCCCCTGCAGTACTTGAAATACCCTTTGTTGAAGTTTGTAGGACATCTGCCAGGCCATTTCTACAACCTGCTGAGGCCCCTCTGAGTGGCAGCATGATGAGCTATAGTTCCAACCACTCCTGCAAGTTTTGCATCATTTGCAAAGCTGTTGAGGATGTGCTCTGTTCCATCATACAAGTCATTACTGACTGCATACTGGTCTTAGTATTCAGTCCTGGGATATACCACAAATCACTGCTTCTAGCTGGGCTTCCTGCTGCTGATCCCAAACCTTTGAGACAAACAGTTTAGCCAGTTTCAAATTGAACTCACTGTGTACTCATCTATTATGTGCTTTATGATTTTGTCAATGAAGACAGTGCTGAAAGCCTTGTTAAGTTCAAGCTCTGCCCTTGTTCACTCTGCCTGTCTTCTCGTTACAGAAGGCCATCAGATTCCTTCCCTCCTTCTTAAAGACCAGGGTGATGTCTGATTTTTTCCCAGTCATCACGAATATCTCCCAGTAGTTACAACCCTTCAAAGGCAATCGAAAGTAGCCTTACAGTGCCATCAGCAGGTTCCTCAACACTCTTAGTACATTCAATTAGAAGTCATAGACATATGCATGTCCAGTCTGTATAGATGCTCCTTAAACTGATTCTACTCCATGGAGGGCAAGTCTTTCTTGTTCTGGGTTTTTATACAGGTTTCAGGTACCTGGAATTCTTGGAGGCTGCTCTTATAAGTGAAGACTGAGGCAAAGGTAGCATTGAATACTTTTTTTTTCTCTATGTTTGTCAGCTGTCCATTCAGCAGCAAGCCCAAATTTTCCCTAATTTTCCTTCTGCTGCATATGCAACTATATGTTATACAATTTCCTTGTTGCCCTGCACATCTCTTGCCATATGCAATGTGATGGACTTTAACTTTGCCAACACTATCTCTCCATGCTTTGCATGCTTTGTGTTCCTCCTGGATCATGTAACACGGCTTCTACCATTTCCATGCTGCTTTTGTATGTTTGCTCTTAGTTAGAAACGTCTTGTTCATCCATGTAGGGCACCTGATAACTTTGCTTGATTCGTGCTTTAAGGATGTAATGCTCTTTAACTTGGAGAAGATTTTTGAATGACAACCAGCTCTTCTGGACCTCTCTACTCTCCAGAGCCATGATATTCTTCCAAACAAGTCCTCAACATGCTGAAGTATGCAGAGTTATGATCTACCATCTAAAGGCAAAGAATGGAGACCCTACAAATTTTTAATTAATTTCTAAAACTCTGGACTGGGAAGTAGGTTGCTATAATACTGTTGAATTGTGAAATTAAGTGGAGAGATCAAGCACAGGTACAGGAAAAGTGTGCTTTTCCATACCCCAGTTATCGCCTTGAAATGATCCAAGGTCAAGTGTAAAGGCAGTCAAGGTCTCATTTCATTTTAGCACCTGCTGGCTGACATTCTGATTAGAGAAATCATGTGTCTCTACCCACTTTCACTGGTAGTCTCAAAAAACTGTATCCAGGCAATTATAGATCAAGATTTTCCACCTGAAGAAGCAAGGAACAGTATATTAACAGAACAGAGATTTATTACATTCAAGAAGCCTAAAATATCTGGTCAATTATAGTTAATTCCTGGAATAAATTGATGGCATTCCAAACAAGATTTTATCAGCTTCTTTGCAATACAGTCCATTTTACTGGCATGGTGTTCAAAGGTTTCTATTGCAACTCATACTCAGGAGAGTTACATAAAACTTGATGTAGGAATAAGTGACAAAGGTTTTGTTTATTTCATATTATTATCTGTTGACTTTAAAAGGCCTAAGTAACAAGACAAGTTAAGCAACAAGTCAATGATTAAACGGATAAAATGGGTATCAACTCTGCTAGTTCAGAGATATTTAGAAAGTATGAAGAAAAAAGCCCAGTTCTCTGAGTCATAAGAAATTTGCTGAATTTTTTCTGTTGTGCTTATTTAAAGCCTCTGATATTTATTAATTATCCTCTTTTTCAGGCAATTTATTTTTATATAATATTTAATGTTCAAGGAGAGGCACAATTTTGGCAAATTACATTTATAGATCAACTTTACAATACAGCAAGGTTATGCTTTGTCAGTTTTCCAAAAAGATTTAAGACTTGAGGTTTCTTCAGAGCAAATATCTTGGAATACAGACAATATCATCCAATAGCAATGACATAAAGGTCTTTCATAGTTTAAGGTTACAGTTCATCACCTATTTGAACAGAAGTTCTGTCACTGGGAAAATAGCAGTTCCCTCACATTTTTTAACTTTGACTTATCACCCTTGAACTAAATTGAAAATGGTAAGAGCTAGGTATATTCTTCCTTTGCTCTCTCTGGAATGAACTGGATGTGGAGAAAAAAAGAATGCAGTTTCAGGCTTTATGTACATTTCCAGATTGATATCACATATCCAGGAGAAAAATGTTTTCTGTTTTGAAAAACTAATGTTGCTACATACAATTTTTTCCTCCTCTATTAATCTTTTATTTGGCAGCATGCATGTTCAGTGACTGCACATTAGCAAGAAAAAATCTGAAACAGAATCATCTGTCTGTAGCTGGGTAATATTCATGCATACAGAAAGGAATCCCTTTTATTGTTGTGCTTTACGTGAGGATGACTTTCTGAAGGTATACATTACATACTGGAAGCAATCAGTTTATTTATATTAGAACAAGATTAGTTGCATTTAATAATCAGATCTTATTCTAATATTTGGTACAGTTGATGTTTCCATCAACTTCTTCTGCTGAGTTTATTAGCATCGGTTATTATGGGGAAAAAACAACTGAAAAAAGAATAGGGAATGACTTTTGCCCCTCAGTTGTTGGTGATCTCAATCACATGCAGATATTCTCTTTGCTTTGAGTAGGAATAGCAACATTTACACATGGAAATATATGTGCTTCACCCCAAAAAATTCATATCATATCATTCATATCATTCATATCTCAGCTGCAGCTGAGACTTAGCTGTAGTCCTTATGATAACCAGAACAGCAGCTCTGATTATTGGTGCTGTCTTGTTTTAATTTTTTACTCAAATTCAATAGATTAGATACTTGAACTGTAGTCTGCATGCTATGTTACGGCTGATTCATGTGGACTGGGAATGTTTTTGTTAAGCAGTTCTGTACATCAAATAGCGTGGTGGAAAGACTCCTGAATCCTACTGGAGCCCGGTTCTTAGTTAGTGCCTGCTGGACAAAAGAGTTAACACCAGGGCTGGTGCTCAATCCAGTCACTTCTCTGAAGAACTTCCTAGCTGGTATTTCTGTAATGATAACACATTCCTTTCCCCATTTCCATTGTGGTAACCAGTTTATATATCCAAGAAATACAATTATGGCTGCAATTGGCTGTGACACATAAGAATGAACTCCACAGGCTTGTGAGGACTTATTCCACCATGGATTAGCAGCTGAGAAAGGGCCACCTCCTTATGAATACAACACATTCTCTGGGTAGGCAACTCCATTGACCAAGGGAAATACAAGTTTTGGTGGAAGGCTTGTAAATTCAGAGAGCTGTAGGCCCAGTCCCCCACTAACTTGAGGCAATTTTGAGGAAACTTCATGGGAAAGGATAGAAAACTCTAATTTGGCTCCATATTTGTGAGAAGCCAGTGCAAAAGGAGGTAAAATGGCTTTAGTTGCTGATTAAGTTGCTGAGTAGGTGAGCTGCCATGCTTAGAATTGATTTTTTTTCCTTTTCCTCATAAATTTTCTTATCTTACACACCTACTTAGAGAAAGAGTTAGTGCCTAAAATTCACATATTTGTAAGGTTCCCTCCCTTGTGAAGGTTTTGCAGGAGAGGCTCACCAAAGACAAGAAACAAAACTAGACAAACTTCCCATGCATGCAATCTACTCTAGATAACTTGTGTTTATTATGTGTTTTGTATTTTGGGATGAGATGGGGAGATGAGATACATCAGCCAAGTGAGATTTGACATAAATGAGGGATCTGCCAATGCAAATTATCCCATATTATATGATGAGACCAAATTCTGGAAAAAAAATGGTATTCAGATTAAATATTGATAAATGAAGCTTTTGTTCAGATTGAGCCCAAGCTAATACTGCTATGAGATAAGTAACCTTTCCATTTCCTGATATGCATTATTTAAATTTAATAAGCTTTATACCATATTTAGTTTCTTTCTTCTAAAAAAGGAAGTTATTTGTTTTCAGAATTCAATGATCTCAACTGAAGATTAGGAAAGAAAGGAAAATAAACTAATTCTTCCATGATCTACTGTTCAATATCCCTTTAACTTTCCCTTCCATGACCACACTTTTCCTCAATCTTCAAATCCTTTTCTTTTCTTAATGCCAACTCTTTTACTAGGTGGAAACTAAAAGCACGACCAGATTGACCTGGGCCCTGGCACATGAAACTACTTTTCTGAGTTTGGAAACATCTCAGCTGTATCCAGGACCCAGCATTATCTAATCTCCTACCCCTTTTATCCCTTCTTAGCTCTGTAGAGTCATGACTACTCTTCAGCTAAACTTGTGACATACCTCAGTATTTGGGGTATGTGCAAGCTGGATGTTGAAGGTCTAGTCCTGCTGCTACTCGTCTTGCCTGCCACAAGTGATCATAACTATGTTCATTGTTTGTCTAAAGTCTCTTAGGGAGCAAGGAAGAGTCAACAAAAGCTTTGAGAGCTGCTCTACATCAGGGTCCTGAGGTACTAATAGGCTTTAAAACACCTAATCAGCCTCATCTGGAGCCTGTCACATGCCTTGCCTGTGGGTTGAGGATGCTATTTAAGCTCAAGCCTGGCCTTCTAGTCATGGTTTGAGTTAAATTTCTGGAAGCACGTTTGGTATTGTCTCCTCATGTCCCAGCTAATGAGTGGATTTTAAGCTGTAGCCTACAATATCTGCTCTCCTGCCTCTGCTCTGCCTCCTGGAAGGACCCTGGGCTGATGCTGCAAGCAGTTTCCAGGCCTGCATCTGGCCCTATCTCTTCCTGCTGCTGTTGGTTGATCCCTGGATGGCCCCTCATCCTGGTTTATCATGTTGCCTCCCCTGGGCCTGTTGCTATCAGCACCCTGGCCCCTCAGGTACTGTACAGCTGTCCTTAGCTCCAGTTTTATCCCCTCATGAAACAGCCCTGCTCCTGCTCCTGTTCCTGCTCCTTCCTGGTGTACAAGTCCCTGCCTTGCCAAAGGAAGCAGGCAGCTTCTCCTAAACTGAGCACTGAAGTATTACTTCTAGTGGAATCTGATGTTTGCTTTTATCTTAGATGTGAAGGCAGATGTCATGACATCTCCATCAGCTGCTGAGTGTGCAATATCCCGTTTCCCCCTGGTTGGTCATGGAGTTCTTGGGACAGGATAGGGAGATTCCTCCAGGCTTTGCCCTGGGTACCTCTTGGGCATCTGATGCCAGCTCTGCAGCCCTCCCTCTCAATGAATAATGAGAGCAGTCATCTGCCTGCAATGCTTCAGAGGATGGCAGAGCCTCTTCTAGAACAATAAGTTATAGAACTGAGAGTTTAAGGGGTTAATGGTGTCTCTGCCTTGCCAGATAGCATTAGCAGAGCTTGTCCTGCACCTCCTATGCTTTACACTGTCCATTCATATGAGGTCTAGTCTACACTTCCTCTCCCCTCCTGAAAGAAATGGTTTCTTGGTAGCTACTGAACTAGTCCTTTTAAACATCTGTCTTTTCCCTGACACTAGGATGAGTGTCATTTTCCTTGACTAAGAATGAGAAAAAAAAGTAGAGGTTTAAAAGTTTTCAGAATGAATTTACTTAATGTGATTATTTTAACAATTAAAAAACCCATCTAGAAATCTTCTAATATTTATTTATTAATAATAATTTACTTGTCACCTTTGACTTTTTTTTAAAGAGAACTACTTATTAATGAAAGGACAGTGCATTCATTTACTGGAATAGATTAACATTTCTTAACAATTTTATCTCTCCAAATATTTACCTAGATGAAGACTAACACTTACTGAACTCAATCACTATTACATTGTACAACAAAATGTCAAGAGAAAAAAAATTGTAAGAATAAAGCATATATTTATTCTGAGGCCTCTAAGAGAACTTCTTATCAGCTAATGCTGTTCCAACATGTTTAATTTAAAGCTGTGATTTCTTCAGGAACTTGTAAACTTGTAACCTCTAGAAGGGGGTCAGGGTGGGGAAGAACATGTAATATCAGTGTCTTAATTAAAATTTAAAATAATGAGAGATAATCTAATGTGGAATACCAGAACTTATTAATAAAAAAACAAATCTGAAATTTCAGTTAAGTCAGCTAGAGGGATGTAGACCAAGTTTCCTCTACTGAAACTTAACTTTTGATGCTGTAGCTGATTCCAGATATAGTCAGCTCTCCTCTTGCACCCAGGCAGCTGTCAGATGGTATCCTACCTATGTGATCTCACCAGTACATGTTGGCTAACAATTAACTCCCTGTCACCAGGGAGGAATTCCCCCTCTTAGGACAGATTGTTTTGTGGTCATTTTATCCTTCATGACATTCCACTAAAAATAAGCGAGTGACAAAGATTATTTAATCAGGGCAAAATATAAGATTATTGAATAAATTGTGCCTTGCTCAGAAACTGAATAATCAGAAAGTGACCTATAATGAAGAGGCTCTGATTGATGAAAGACTTATTCAACAAACTAAACTAATCTTAAAAGCAGTTATTCCTCCACTTTTGAAATGCAGGAAATAATTAAAAAAAAAAAAAAAAACAAAAAAAAAACCCAGACGTTTGAGTTAACTTATCAAAACTTTACACCCATTCCTTATTGATTTTTTAATTTGTACAGAAACAACCCTATCTATTAAGATTGCTTAATTATTTTCAGAAGATAAAATTTATTGTAAGCTTGTGATTAATCTTGGACATTTTTCCAGAAATGAAAAAGTGAGGGTACCTGAGAGTAAGAAATGGCTGGTTTGAGGAGACAGACCATGGCCCAAAGTGGTGTAGAGAATGTGTATGTAGAGGCTGTAATGATAAATAAGGCATGCCACAGGGATGAAAGAAGAGCTGAGGGTGACTGCTGCTTAGTGACAACTGTTTATGGTCATGTTGGGAAGACTTTAAGAGCTGAAACTGGTGTTTTGTGTGCTGAAGCACCATTTAGTTCATGTGATCTCTCAGGTGTCTGCAGTATCATTCATTCTGGGAGCTGTAAGAATAAAGAAAAAGGAGTCCTTGAGCACAAGTAGATCTTGGTCAAGACACCTGTCCCTTGGTCTATGAAACAAACATAGATCCAAGGTATCTTACTCATCACTGCTGCAAATTGGATCTTTTGTCAGAAATGCCCAGGTGTTTTCAGGGTATATTGACAGCTCCAGGTTGGAAAAGCTGATTTAACTTTCAGCCAAACCAGATCTACTCTTTGCAATTCTAACCTGCCCCAGGTTGATGCTCCCAGGAATCCCTAAGTCAAGAAGACGTGTTTTCCCACTGGCAAGTGGTTTCTCCCTTTGCATCTTGGGGAATAGAGAAATTAATCCATTGGCAGAGATCTATCTGGCTTTTACTCCTCGTCCTCACCTTCCCTGTGGTAATGACTGTCTAATGCAGAAAAGAAACTGCCTCCAGTTTTGCCAGGGATGGTTGAGATTGAATATTATGAAAACTTTCTTCACCAATAGGGTTGTCAAACATTGGAACTGTCTGCCCAGGGAAGTGGTTGAGTCACCAACCCTGGAGGTACTTAGAAGTTGTGTAGATGTGGCACTTATTGATATGGTTTACTGGTGGACTCGGTGGTGCTGGGTTCATGGTTAGACTCAAAGACCTTAGAGGTCTTCTTCAATGTGTACAATGTTGTTGGAGCTCCAGGAAACTGGCTGGGAGCAGTCAGTAAGCTGCTGGAAAAAATTCTGAGCAAAAAGGAACAGGTACTGGTTATTTGTGGGTGTATTCTTTTTGTATTTTTTTTTTTTTTTAGTGTGTGATGATGCATTCATTTGGATGTGGAGAGAAGAAAATGTTGAAGGTAAACACTCAGGCTATTTTTTTCTTCTTTTTCCCCTATCTCTTTCTGTACTAGATTTTTCCCATCCACGCTTTCGATGGCAAACTACTTTGTTGCCAGGATGATTTTTCCTGCCTTTCCATGACGTACCTTGTCAGTGAAAGTGTGGAATGGCATTTATTTCAGTGGAGAAAAGACAGAGTAGCAGGTGGAGGAGCAAATGAGCTATGGCAAATACCCCCATTCTTTCATGTAGTGTGAAGTTTATGAAGTGGTATTTTCTAGGCACACAAGTTTCTAGCTCTGAATGCTGTCTATATCCCTGGTTTTGTTGCTGAACCTGCATTTGAACTGGTAATGGCATAGATGTAGTGTAGAACATATGCTCTTTGTCAATTACAGAAGTTTGTTACTATTGTCTGGAAAGGCTTCAGGATGTCAGATAATATTCTGAAATTTTAAAAATTATAGAATGCAATGCTATCTTAGAGAAGATACTCCATTTATAAGTATCTGTGTTTGAATATCTCTTCACTCTATTCTCTCCCCTGATGCTGTGTGATGCTATATAATCTCTTATAGCATAGAACACCAATGAAGATGCATTTGATTTGCTCCAATTCCTTACTCTTCAATTCTCATTTGTACATGAACCACAGTAAACATGAACACCTGGATTTAACCAGTAATGCCACTTGGCAGTGCTACAGGTAACTTCTCCTCTTTTTATCATGTGCATTATTTCTTTGCTTTTCCAGTAGTATCTTGAATGTATTGATTAGTGTACAAAGCACAACTTTGTACTTGCCTCTTTATTATTTTAAGGAAAGAAAAAATACTTTAATGCAACGAATATGTTGGTGAATAGGGGCATTAAATTCCATTTCCTTTGTGCTAAACTCTTAGCTGTCTGACAAACAACATTCACACAGAGGAAAATGCTTTTTGGGAAAGAACATCCATTGAAAGTTAGTCTCTAGAGACTTCTAAAAAGCAATTGCTCTGTGCCACCGGCTATATCAGACTGAGGGAAGCTGAATGATGAAAAAGAGATTTCAGATCTTTGGAACTGACCAAGAGAGTGAAAGCTCCATCAGAAATAATATGACATTCATTGGAGTTCTTGGCTACACTTCTGCTTTTTCTCCTGATTTGGGACCAAACCCATCACTGCCCTCAGGATGACCAAAGAAATTGTTTTTTTGGCATGGATTTTCTAGGCATCATTGGAGTGAACATATAATGAAAAACGAGAGATGGGCTTGGTTGTTGGCATGTTGGCATGCTGGGATGCTTAGTTGAAGAGACAACCTGTCTCCTGTGGGTAGGATTGTTTTGGAAGAATTCTCTTACTTAAAAGTACTTTGTTGATTTTGTTAAACGTAAATTTGTCAAACAGAAATCTCATTATTTATGGAAGTGAAATGGTGTTCAGGGAGTTCAGAAATGAGGACTGAGAGAGCCTTAGTCTTAAAGGTGATCATATGTCCATTGCCTACTGGAATAAGCTGTAGGCATAAATTCCTGGAAACAGTAGTCCCTTGGGAGTTAGTGTCCAATGACAGTTTTACAGCATCATTCTCCCATTGCTCTCTTCAGAAATCTGTCATACCACAAGTGTTTGGGTGGCTACAAGGTGAATTTGCAAGGGACAGAACCCGTAAAAAACTCATTATTAATAATATTTTCATGAGAAGCATGGAGAATTTATAGAGAATTTGAGTTTCCGTGAACTCAAATACCTTTTTTAAGTATTATTTTTTCTCTTAAAATGAGGCAAAGTGAAGGAATTTTATTCTTGGTAATTTTAGGGCCAGCAGCTCTCACCTTTCTCAGAGAAAAGACCGTGTTTGTTGCCCGGTGTCTCTTTTTGCTCAAGTAGGAGGCATATCCTGTATTTCTGTGTATTCAATCTTGCTCAGACAGTGCAAATATGTAGGGAGGGGCAGGCATCGTATACTGTGTGGCAATCATGAACTCACTTGCCATGAGTGATGCTGTCAGTAGTCTCCTCCGACTGAAATTTGTCAGTACCACTGCTAGATCAACTCATGCCTGCTGGGTATTTTTAGCAATGCAAACCAGGGAATTATTATGCTTCCTGGGTAGGTGGTATGCTGAAATAAAACAGCCTCAATCCATTTTTCTCTTCACTTTAATTTCCTCTGCAGCATAAATGGAGATGTTGTGGTTCAAGGTCCCCTTTCTGTCAGTGACAGCACATCAGCATTTTCAGATACAGTGCAACCCACAAAGGATATGGTTTTCCATCTACAGGTACCAATTTCTTTCCCCTGTTCACAACTAGTGCATGAGTCTAATAGATTTAAAGTTAGGGGCCTCAGTTTCTTGTCAAAAGCTTTATGTGATGAGCCCAAATCAACATGATTCTGTTTTTTAGAGGTTGTTGCAGATACAGGAATTAAACTTTAATGTCCTCACATCACTGTGATGCTGTAATTTATAGCCTATTCTGCTTCAGTACACAGTATAATGCTCAGTCTCCCTAAAAAGTGTGAAAAATAACAGAAAGACTTAAAAATCAAGTTTATGTCTTGAAATAACTTCTGGACTCTTTGGATGGGAAAGACAAGGAGGCTGAGTATGTCATAAAAATGTACAAGGGCAAGGGAAGTGTTATAATTAGCACCAAGGTACTGTCATCCCACTGTCTGAGTTAACTTCCACTCTGCACCCAACCAGAGTATTAACAAGCATCTCAAATCTCTGTGTTGATGGTCAAGCTGGAATTCACAACATTTTAATACAGTCCATGTTTGGAGAGTTTCGCAAAGAAAGAATTGTTAATGAGTAATCCTTGTCCATTAGGGCACTGAGCCAATAAACCCAAGCTTTGATTCATTGTGTTATCACTAAGGCTTCTGCTAAACATGAAAGAAAAGCAAAACAAAAATGTTCCTATGCAAGAATCATTAGGATACTGAACTGAGTGCAGAACTGTCTTACATCCTGCCATCCGCAGTCTTCCAGCAAAGAACAGTAAGTAATAATTCTTTAAACTGATAGCTCTTGTTGTTGTGTAGTACAAAAGTAATTTTATCACCTGAATTATTTAGTGGATATTAATGGATTTTTGATCAGAAAAAGTAATTAAAATGAAGAATAATGTAAGAAGTAATTTCATCCACAAAACCATCTCAAAAGTAGGAATTCCCCTTGGGAAAAATCATAAGGTGAAAAATAAGATCATGTTGAAATTTGTGTTTAGAAAGCTAGTTTCTGTGTGTCATTGGAACAGAAGATGTAAATTTGATATTGAGACTTTCTTGCAACAGCACTATCTGGTTAATTAAGTGGATTAATTTTAAAATTATATTTGTTGCATTTTTTAAATCCTTTTAGAAACAGGAAACATTTTCAATGTGATTCATGGGAGAAGAGAGAAAAATCCAGAAAGGCAAAATTATATTTGTTTCAAACAGTTTTTTCTTTGACAGTTCTGTGTACAGATTCCAAGTGCATCTTCCAAAGTTGAAGACTTTAGCAAACACTTCACATAAATAGGAAGAGTAAAAGAGGGTTTCAAATTTCAAATTATTACTATTTGAATCCACTGCTAGTTTTTAAGAAAATGCGATTCTACTCTGAGTGCTCCTGCTACTCATTTATCTTCAGAAAACTAACTGTGGCAGAACATGTTTTGCTTTTGTTATTTTTATTGCTATTGCTTGTGTTACTGGGAACCTAGAGGTTGGGAATTATATTGTAATTGCACTAGTCTAAATGGCAGTCCAAAAACAAGTTAGAAGTGGAGGGCTTGCAGTTTTTCCAGGTGAGACATGAAAAATCTGCTGGAAAAAGCAAGAAATACACAAATGGTTTTAGGATGTAATCCCAAGCAGAGTCTGAAGCTAGCCCCACTCTTCCAAGTTAATTGCCTGCTTACAGAAATGTCATTGATACTCCTCATAGAGTTCTCAGATCTTTATGGTTCTGTAAAGATACCTGATACCTGGTTTTGCTTCAGATACCTGGTTTTGCTTAAGAATTAAAAAGTAGGAATATACTGGGGTTTTTTCCATGCCCTGTGTCTCTTTCCTGCTCTGATTTTAAACTCCATATTAAGAAATGTAACAGAAAATCTCAAATAAACATAGTAACACTAGTCCTGCCTCTGCTTCTCAAACTTGCTCATATGGTAGCTTGCATTTTGCATCAGTTGCTATGTAGTTGCCTGTAGTGCTGTGCTTGCCAAAATGACCTGAGAGCAGCAGGCTGGAAATAGGGAGTATGAATCTTCCTAATGCTTTCAGGTCCCTTTGATACCCTTTAAAACAAATAGATAAGCAAATAAAACAGCTTCTTAAATAACTGATGCATTGCATTAAATATTCTACACAAAGGCTGTGAGGCCACATCAAAAGCCTGTGAATGAGATGGAAATCTATTTTCCCATTGATGTTGACAGTGTTTGGATCGGGCTATAGATTACTGATGTTACTGAAATCTCTCTATGACCAATAGGCAGTCAGATGTGTGAAGTGTAGGAAAATATTATGGGACAGATGGAAGGAAATGTAGTGCGCTAATATTCGTGAAAGATATTGCATGTGCTTTGATATATCTTCCTTTGCTGAGTAATTGAAATAGATTGAGTCATTCTTCTGAAGGTAAATCACAATTACACTGTCAAGGAGCTTTTCTGATGATCAAATGTATTTTTACATTACTTGAAAGTGTGGGGCCGTGATGCTTTTGTTTTCAGTGAGCTCAGTTGATTTAGCTTTAATCGTTTCAGTAAGAGGCCTGGCCTTGCTTACACAGAAGCCAGGGAAAGCTTTACTGTTGACCATAACAAGGTCAGGGGTAGTGCACAGATAAGAGCCAACAATAAAGCTGAAGCCTAGAGTTCAGTGGTAAGCCCAATTGTGTATACATACATATTTGTATACCTCATGAAGATACATCCCATAAGAAATCAGAATAAATATGTGTATACACCTATGCAGTAGAAAAACAAGCCCCATATATAATAATATACATGTAAATTTTCTTAGTTAAACATAGAACATGTAAACACACATTGATTGTTCTGAAGTATGTTAAAGGTTATATGTAATAAAACTTTATGCAATTTGGAGCTCTTAACCTGCAGTTGAAGACAATAATCTCAAGCAGTTGGGCACATATTTTGCTTTATACATACTGATCTCTGTTTTTCTTTACTGTATAGTTTGGCCTATGAAAATAATCTCCTAAGGTGGTGGAGTACACTGGTGTATTTAAATAGTTAACTAAAAATTATTTGGAAAAAGAAGCTTTCTAATTTATCACATGGCCCTTCTTTTCTCTCGAGGGGCTCTTATTTTGGAGAGCAATATTGATTTCCTGTCCTTCCATTGCCTTTATTTCAGCTTTTAAATGTCAGATGCTCTTTGCTTGTGCTGTTACACCTCAGAATGGAGTATCAGTCCAATATAGTGACCTACATTATTTCCCAAAACTGAACAATGAATGGAGTACACATAGGTTAAATGCTCTCTACTGTGTATCTAGTGTAGGTCTTAGAGCTGGAAATCAGCATCTGCTGCTTTTAAATACACGTGAAATTAATTATATGGATAAATCTAATGTAGGTTAGCTCACAGCACACTGTATGCAGGAGAAAAATCAAAGCCAAATATCAATCAATTCAATGAAAAGTTTGGTGTTCAGTGAAATTTACAGTACCAAAGCTAGATGCATTGGAAAATATATTTCTGGCCTTTTGGATGGTGGTCTCGTGCCTTGCAGAGAGTGTAATAAAACATGGAAATAAAACCAATAAAACTATCTACTCCCTAGAAGATACGAGTAGTCTCTTCCATGAAATCTAGTAAATGGTCTACATCAGCTGGATATATTAAAGAAAATGAAGTATTAAAATGGTGGGAATTGTAAAATTATCATGAACTTTTGGCTTGAACTGAATCCATCCAGACAAAAATTTATGTGGCAGGAGGAGAAGGGTTACAAAACCTGTAATGTCCTATCATAGCGCAGATTATTACAAATATCTGTCCTCAAGATCCTTACTATCAACAAAGCAGTATTAATAACTTAAGGGTTGGGACTTTTTGTGTGTGTATGCAAGGAGTAATAGATTCTAAGGAGTCCATCTTGAGCTTAAAGAGGGGCATTATACAATGATGTGTTTAAAAAATGGAACATCCTCAAAGAAATGAGAAAGAAGTTTATAGACATATCAAAGAGACTGTAAAAGCACAGATGCTTTATAAACTTTTAGTAGCATAGCTTACCCACTTTCTTCTTTATTTGCAGCACAAAGTAGAAGGATCCAGAATATAAAAAAATTACAAGCTAAGAAGCTATGTATTGAAAGTCTGACCATATACTGGCAGTAAATACTTTTAAATAGATACCTTCTTGGGACTGTATTTAGAGTATTTTGATATAATTTCCAGCATTCTCTCAGATAAATTCTCTGTATGAAGGTACACTGTCACAATCCCAGTGCTGATGTTAGGTGTTGCAGTGTTAAGCCCTCAAACAGAGGGTGATGAGAAGACAGGAGAAGTAGTAGTCGTGGTGGAGCAGTCTTCATGTCTGGCTGTTGGGAGAGCTGATCTGCAAGGAACTCTAAAGGTTGCACTCCCATGGGCTGTAAGGGAGATATTAAAGGGTTTGGACATGAAGAGAGCATGCTGATGGTCTCTCTTCTCTGGTCTTCAACAAGAAAATCCAGAAAAATATTCATTAGGCCTCTGAAAATACCTTGTTTTGATGTTTTTCTTGCTGGCCATTATAATGGTCCTGACTGTGCCAGTGTCTTCTCCCATCACAGAACACTTGAAATGGGCTGTAAGAGAAATCCCATCCCAAGGGTTTGTCATTGATATTGTTAGAGAAATCTGTGTGTCAGGAATTTTAAGACCTTAGAGCCATGTGGGTAGCCCCACCTCTTGATTTCAGCAGATAACTTCCCTGGAAAATGAGGCAGCAAGGCAATAAAATGGTTGGAAGTAAATGTGGATCTAGTGGAGTGGCTGGGCTAGTTGCCAAACCCCATCCAAGATACATGGAGTTTTTCTGCTGTTGCAAAACTATGTTTCTGTGCTAGATTTGAGACTGGTGTTTACATGTGATTTGCCACAAGAACCCTCTCTGGTCTGTGATACAAGTAGCTTTTGACATTTCTAAGTAAACTGTTTAAATTATCTGTGGGCAGACATTTAAAATGCATCTGTCTAATTAGAGGGCCTCTGTTTATGTTTAAAAAAGAGCTTAATTAATCCTTATGGACAAATCTGAATGTAATTACAGAGTGTGCTTGCCACTTTCACAAGCTACTTCCCAGTCTGCTCAGCACTGGGGCCTCCTGCAGCGCTCACGTTTTTGTCAGATAACTTCATTTCTGCTCAAGAAACAAATTGAGCCTTCACTGGGAAGCAGACTGGGCTGTACCTCTCAAATGCCTTCAGGGAGTGGAAATGCAGTCCCAGGGACAGTCCCACGGTAATAAAACCAAATAATGATTTCAGACTGTAAACCAAAGGAAAACAGATTGCAGTCTGGAGCTGGCCCACTCCATGCAGGTGAGCTGGGCAGGGGAGTCCCTTCCCCACCTCTCCCAGACTCCCCAAGTGAGAGTTGTGTGGCTGCTTGAGACCACAGAGAGAACGAACGGATGGGCGAGCCTGGTTAGCGGGGGCTTTCTGTGTTTGCCACCATTTATCTTGTTCGGTAATTACTGAAGACAAGATAAAGAGCTGGTCCCTAGAAATTAAACTCAAGTTTCATGTCTGTGTTCTTCTGATCTAACCATAAACTTACACTTTTTCAGTAACTGAAAGCAATGAAATGATGAAAGGGTGGTGAAAAATAAGGCAAAGAATTGGTGTTGTATGGTTGTGAGGCTGGGCATCATACCCTCAGGAGGTCAGACCAGTGATTCAATCTGAATATTTGAGTAAATTTGGGCATGAACAGCTATTAATTTAAAATTAACAAAAAGAGGGCAAATAAAATACGCCACAGCAGGGATAAAACAAACGGGCTGGATGTAGCATTTTATTTAAAGGCTGAATTAGGCATTGTAATTTCAAGACAATGTTTTTTACAGCAAATATTGAGACAACCTCCTGCATCCTGCTTTACACTAGGTACACCAAAGTTAGCTATCTTGTTTTAAATATTCTTTTTGCTTCATAGGTTTCAGGGTCTCTTTTCAACCTCCTGTTTAATCAGCATATTCCTCCTGAACTGAAGAATAAATGGGATCTGAAATGAATTTAATAGGACATCATCAGCTAGCCACTGCTGATGGATTTCCTCTTGCTGAAGGTCCTCATTTGTTTGGTAAGTCACCAAATCAGGTTGAAATAGCAAGCTGTCCTATACTTAGAAAGCTAGAAGAAAATGGACTGAAATTTCAAGTCAAAGAAACATATGTGGCTGAAACATGCCAACCTTCTTGAATCTTCAGTACTTCTGAGTGGAATAACAAACAACAGATCTGTGGTGTTAATGTGATCCTGCACAATATTGCTGTCATCACTGCTTACAGCACAACCTGTAGGTTGTTTATGTGGCACTCTTCTAATACAGGAGATCATTTGGCAAAACCAGACCTCTGTATGAAGGCTGGATATTACATTATTGTGAGTAACTTAGATCAAGCTGAGCTGATGTATTTCCAGTTAATCTATAATGAAATTATAGTGCAATATATTTGCATTGCCATATTATGAAAATCTATGAAAGTAATTTCAGCTAAATTAAAATCTTTGTCTTATTAAGACCATTGAAAACTTATCCTATGAACTTCAGTGCACAAGAGAATTTATAAAACAGGCTGGAAGATTCTCCTTGCTCCACTTCCACTGAATTTTTCAAGGCTAAGTCTGAGTTTGTTAATGAGTTCAACTATTTTTCAGTATTTTATAAGCATGGGTGAGCTGTTTTCTGATATATATACTGCTAAGAAAAAAAAGAATAATACAGTTTTAGCCTTTCATCAGACAAGAGAGTGGGTCTTTCATAGAGTAAGTTATGATACATTGAGGGCCTCACACACAATACAGACTCCCAAAAAATGCTGCAACACTTCAGAAGTTTACAGTCCAAATAAGACCAGAATTCTGCCTTTTTGAGTGCTGGAAAAACCAAACACATTCCAGTTTCATCTGTCTGAAACTAGAATAGTGCCTGGGACATGGGAGGAAGGACTGGCACCCAGAGCCACTCCAGCTGCAGAGCTCCTAGAAGTCAGGACCCTCTCTGTAAGTCACACCATCTGCAGCACCCTGGCTCCATACAAATAAAATAAAGCATGATCACTAATGATAAGCAGAACTCACTCCATTATGGTGTGTTACTGGTTTTTATCCCTCTTTGTTTGGGGATTTGGTTGGAGAAGTGTTTTGGAGCTGTTTAAAAAAAATATATGCTAACAGCTAAACAGCTCCTTTGCTACCTCTTCATTCCAATGTCAGGCTATGATATACAGAGAGGATAATTATGTTCAAATCTAAGGTGCCAAATTTTATATCCAGTAATCTTTCAAAACTCCTCCATACCCAAGCTACTACAGATTTTTATAAAGAAATTTCCCCTCAATATCTACTTTTTCATTAATCATTTCATTATTTTTAAGGAGTAATGATAAGGTTGCTAGAAAATACAAGGAAGAATGTTAATGTAAAATACTTCCCCTCCACAGGGTAAACTTACTTAAAAATTGTGAAGCTTTCGGAAGAGGGATTGTGCCTCTCATTATAGGTGTTCAGAGCTTAGCACAATGGAGATTTAATTCAAACCATCATACCTGTAACAGAAAGAAATAACGTATTAAGGAATTGAGTCAGGGGTCCCATTAGGAAGAAAACTTAGCATTCCTGCTATGTTTCACTTAATCTGACTTTTGTTTTGTGGGGTGTCATTATAATATGGTGTCTTTTTTGCTTTCAAGGATGGAAAAAAGCCTATCAGAAATAATGCACAGCTGAGTGCACGGAGAAAGTTACTCATTGTGAAAATATGACTCCATCTCTGCAAAACACTTGTAGGAAATAGCTTTGCCTCTCAATTCTGTATCTTTGTAAATAATTTGCAATTTTTTGACATTCAGTTTTGGCAGAAAGTGACTTGTGAACCCCTGAAAAGAGGAAGAAAGCTTTTCTTTTAGATGGTCCTTATAATGCATGTTTCTTTTAGGTCTTCTCATACATTGCAGCTCACAAGTTAAAAATTGCTGGCTTACAAACATTACTTTTTTATACAAATCAGTCTCCTTTATTCAAAGATGCATGCTCACATTGTGTAAAAAACCTTGGAAATACATTTCGGGGTTGTTTTTTTATTGTATTCATTCAACGGGAAGAATGTTCTTAGACCTTCAAAAGCAAATCCAATTGCATCTCCAAACATCAGCCCCAGGTTCACATCTTTCAAAAGAAATGTTGACAATTCTGAGTTGCTTGTGCTTTGAGCCTCATCACCATAGTAATTCCAGGGCACTTCTACATCCTTAGCCTCAAGACTTCTAGATGCAACAGGTTTCAGAAAAAAAATTTTTTCAGAATTCCAAGTTTTCTACCTTTCAGGAGGTGCATACTATATGTTGCCATTTTAACAGTACACGTCTAAGGTAATCTCTGTATGTCTTTGGAGTTAGTGTGTTTTAACCATAATTTTTCACTTCTGTAGTTATGAGTCCCTGCGAAAAAGGCCCCAAAATTCAAATTATGAAGGATCTTTAACCTAGTTAAAGTGAGCATCCTTCCCTTCCATCCTGTCTTCCTGCAAAAGTGCTTTTCTCTTTCGAACTCTCTACTCAGGTGATTTAGAAAGGTTATTTATTTTTCTAGCACTTGGAATAAAAACAGTATGTGACTCAAACTATCATTTCTATGATAAGTAAGTAGCAGGCCTCTAAAGTACTAGCTCCATTCTATTTTCTGTGAAACCACCTTATATAGAAGTTGTTAGTATGCAAGATACTAAGTCTGAAATTTCAGATATCAGAAATGGAATTATTTCAAAGACCCTGGAAAAAAATTACATGCTTAGTTTGAATGAAGATCTGTTTCAAGTATTTTCAAGTGTTTCAAGTATTTTTGATGGCCTGAAAATGCTTTCTTGTAATGTTGCATTAAAATATAACAAGGCAAGAAATGCCACCCTCACTTACGTGTCCTTAACTGGGAAAGAAGTTTTTGGGGAGAATGAAAATTCTTAAAAGCTGTATTGAAAAGAATGAGGAAGAACAAGGAAAAAAGAGACATGTAACAAAGGGGGGGGGTGTGTGTGGAAAGCAATATACCTAAACTTCTTCATGAAAGAACAACAAATACCGTTGAAAATTGTTGTAGACAGAGAACAGTGCCTATGAGGACCTTAAAATGTTGACTCCTTTTAGGTAAATCTGCAACTTTTTTCTGTTTGTTTTGTTTGTTTGTGGGGGGCTTTATTTTTTTTTTTTTTCTTTTTTGTGGGTTGTTGTTGTTGTTGTATGTGGATTTTGTTTTTGTTGGTTGGTTGGGTTTTTGTTTTGTTAAGGTTTTTTTTTGTTGTTTTGTTGGGGTTTTTTTGGGAGGGAGGATTAACAAAAATAGTAATAAAAAAGTTAGTAGGGTCAAGTGTCCAAACTGATTAAACAGCTTCAAGATCATAAGATGTGTTAAATAACTTCTTGTCTTTAGCACCACCTGGCAGTTGATGCAACATCTGGCTATATCCCTGCAGAGAAAATAATTAGGCTCATAACTGACCCCCAAATCAAAAATAAACAAACCAGAACAAATTAAAACAGAAACATTGGATGCATAATCATCATTAAGAGAGCCAAACCAAACAGAGTGGCAATTTGAGTAAAAAAATTAACGAGAAGGACAGATCGGATGTGGCTTTCAGCAACCTGTTCAAGAGGAAGATGTCCCTTCCTATTTCAGGGTTTGGAACTAGATGATCTTCAAGGTCCCTTCTAGCCCAAATCATTCTGTCTTGCCATACAGGTGTGTCCAGTATGGTCTGAGCACTTTGGCCGTTTTTTGAGAATGCAACATTTCTGCACTTAAAAAAAGGTGCCTCCTCTGATACTGGAGTGGTTTCTCTATTGCACAGAAGCACCTGACCTTACCAAATATTTATTGATACAAAATTTTGTTGTAACTAAACCTACAAAAATACAATGGCTAGGCTACTTGGAGGCATCCCCTCACATTGGTAACCAAATTTTATCCAGGTAAATCCTCACTGGGAACAGACATTGTTTCCGGCATTCACAAACAAGTTACTCGTAATGAAGTTAATTAGTAAACTATATAACCTCTGGTCTGTGTCACTCCTTGCTAATCTTAAAGAAAGTTCTCACAGTAAAGAAGTGAACAGGACACAGACAAAGCAGAATTAAGAAGTTTCCTGTATATATAGACTTTAGGAGACAAAAAAGAAAAAGGAGAGGGAAACAAGGACTGAGGCATCTTAAGGAGAGTACTTTTCGTCAAGAAATGGTCGGCCTGAACACAGCCTGAGGTAGGATATTGCCATATTCTCACTTGGATATTTTTGTTATCTATTCTTGCACTCTTCCTTGAAATTGTAAGGTGCTTGTAGGTTTTTTAATACAAATGATCTTTAAAAGATATGAAAATAATTTCTTTGGAATTAAACCAGGATTTTGTTAATGGCTATGCCATGGTTTCTGAATTATGTCATTCTGAATATTATTATTTTATTATATTCCTTCATGAATAATGAAGGGGATTCAGGGGTTCATATTTAAAACCCAAGTAGAATTTAGTTCTCTTTTTTGAACTTTGTATTAGTGGAACAATAACATTACATTAAAATGTGATCTCGTAATTTCTGAATTATTCTGCATAAAATCACCTTTAGCATACACAAAATCTCAGTATAATTCTGCAAACTGAAAACAGTTTCGTTATTCCCGCAAGGAATATTTCTACAAGTCAAATATTTTTTGCAGTTTTGCGTAAAATATTCTGTGTAAAATTTGAAGTAACAAAAGTAAAAACTCAAATAAGATTCAGTTACTAGTAGAAAAAAAATTTGTAAAATAACGATCACATGCATGTGAAGGTTTCATTTTGTTTTTAGTAAGCTTTCAATAATTTTGTAATAGGCTTCAATTGAAAAACACTTATTTACAAAATGTAAGATTTGCAAATAGAAAAAATCTTCAGCTGTAAGTAACTTAACATTTGTCTGTGCTTAAATAGTCTTTGCTAAAAACTCTGAAAGGTATCCTTCCAAAAGAAAAAAAGAGATCAATGTTTCAAAATATTTAAGACCACACAAACAAAATGCTGGTGTAGTCCAGTGAGCTCATTTCTGATTTCACTTTCACTACTTATACTTCTGCAACTGCAATGATTTTACTGGGCTGCTTGTGCTTTAGTTGCATGAGACCAGTCCATCTCAGACCTCTTCTAATATAACTATCTGGAGAAAAGCTTATGTACATTCTGCTTGGTAAGATAAGATTACTTTTCTTTTGTGATAAGAAATTATTTGGTCTAGACTCTCATGTACAGGTCTACAGGTACATCATGCTCAGGTCCACTTAAAACAAACCAAACCAAAACCAAACAAACCCTCCTCAAAACTTCAAGCTAAAGTGAGAAAATGTACACAGTTGTAACCTAATTATCTTCAAAAATCATTTTGGTCTTTGAGCACTTCCCAGAGTTTAAGCTGTGAGTCTGTTTTACACAAAACAAGACCATGTTCTCTCAGTCTGTCTCAAACCTGTCTGTTTTTCCTTTTCCCTTCTATTGATCTGGACATGGACTCAGTTCAGTTAAATTGTTTAGCACTGTGTCTGATGGAAGGAAAAATGGGCTCTTTGGCTTTTTTTCCTGTATTTAACTTAATTAATTCAGAGTCTTTTGTTTGTTTCTTTCTTTTGGAAGCAGAGTGGAATTAATGACTGGGAAGATTTTTGTAAACATACTTGTAACCCAAATGGCCCTACAGTTGTTTAAAATAAACTCCCAGTATTGTCTCAGGATGTGCTGCAGTTCTTTAGTAGCTCTGAGTTTTTTAACAAACCCTGAGATTTTTTTCTGTGGAAGGAATGTTGCCTTCTCTTCTTGCTCTTTCAGAGGCCTAAGCAGTTCAGGAGGCTGGTATACAGATTTTGTGGATTTTCCTGTGTATCCTACCATTAACCACAGCTTTTGTACCTGAAGTGCCTTGTGACCACTGACCAGTCTTCATGAGCAGCAGTCCCAACAAGTGGCAAATACAGCTAAAGATCTACCATGCATTAAACCTACCCTGGACATCAAATCTTTGTTGTCTTTACTTGTTCTGTCAGTGTGGCTGGCAGGTATCAGGGACAGTTTGCATCTGATGCATGAAGCTGTAACACCACTTCCAGACTCTTCATTGAGTCCCCAGATGTCCTCTGTGTGTCTACACTCTTTGTTTAAATGGCTTAACCTTGGATTAAACTTGGATTTGGAGAGTGCCTTCTGCTACTCTGCTTCTGCCACTGTAGCACTTGGTGTCCTGGCCTCTTCTGGAGCAATGAAATGCAACCATAATTAAACTAATTGCTGGTAATAAAGGGCACCATTATCCTAATTCAATTTTGTGTCATATTTTTTCAGACATACAGCTTGCTGCTTATTCTGGAACTGGGATCTCAACATTTGTTGTTGGCAAAGTTGTGCTGTGGCAATAATAGAGAGACCACACAAACCCAAAATACTTGCATGGCTTCTGCAGCATGGTAAGATAGGAAAGCTGCAGAAAGCCACAGAGCAAGAGCGTGAGACCTTGAAAGTGAAAAAGTAGGTGTAATTAAAAGGTTAGTTTCTGGCACTAACTGAAGTGAGACAAAGGAGAGGGAAGGATCCCCCACTATAGATTTCATTTTCTTTTTTTCTCATTACACATGTTCACTCTTCTTAACTGTTAGCATTTCTTCATTGTTTTTGATTTCTCACAGAAGAAGGACACTTGTCCGGGACCAATTTTATGTCAGCAAAAATGCTTTTGGAGTTCTTCGGAAGCACTGTTAAGTGATGGTCATCAATGAACATTAATCTATGATTTCCTTGTAAATGCTGTTGTTGATTCATATAAAGCTGGACTGGTCATCTTCCTGGAAATATGCACTATTTTTCTCAGACTCTCTTCTTGGAACAATTGAAGGAATTGAGTCAGTGCTTTCATGAAACAGCAAGATATAGATGTCTCCAACAGAAAATAAGAAACAGTTTGCAAATAACTTTTAAATTCAGCTTTTTAGTAGTTTGATGTGGATTTGATTTTACCTACACCATCCAGGGACTTCTAGATGTTGTTGTGTTGGACTACAGAAAAGAAATGAGAGTTCAGTTGTCTGCAATTTTAAATATGCTATTTAATGATCAAGGTTAAGGTGACCTCCATATACTGTGTTGATCCCGACAGAAAAGGTTGCCACTTCTTGTGCCACTGTCAGGTCTATTGCTGGCTCAGAGTTGACTAATGCTGGCTTTCAGAGGTGCTTCCTATGAGAGCTGCACAGCTGCACTGAATGGCACAGGCTTGTAGGGGCTGGGGACCAGGCTGCAGAGGCTGGCTGGCCACTGGAGGCTGGATGGTGAGAAGGTTACATTTCTCAACTTATATTAGGAATTTCTTTCTTGTTCTTTCCTGGTAACCTCACCTTCGTATTACATGCTCTTATTGAAGGTTTATTTCATGTTTTCAGTCTTCTAATTAAGCCTCACACATGTAATTTTTCCCTAGTGCAACTTTTGTCTCTGATGATGTATTCATTCAGAATTAAATAGAAATTAACATAATGTTTGAGTCTTGATTTAGCCTTCACCATGGGGTATTTGCCATTTGTTTGGATTTCTTCCACTCTGCTTTTAGGCCTAATTTGGGTTGTTAACTTCTCTGGGGTGGGGTTGCTCTTTCTTATAAATTGAACCGTTATACAATTAGTTTCACTGTATTTTTCAAGATTTTTTTTTTTTAATGTAGCTGCCAGTGTCAGATGTTTCCACCAATTATAAAGGATTGTCTGAAAATGAATTAATTATTTTTAAAACTTCTTGCAGTGTATATGTGTAGCAAACCTGAGTTGAGATAATGCAGTCTTTGTGTTTGTGCCTGGTTTTTGAGATAGATGTCTGGAAGTGGAAACTCCTCTGATAACTACAATTTCATGGCAGTAATAGAAATTGGTTTTGCATTATTATTTTCCAGGTGTCCTTTCAGAGCCAATGAGTTCTCCAGTGCAAGAGGCAGATGTGTCACCTTATGCACAGTACAACAATGTACCGTTTCCCCAAGTTCAGCCTCAGATCTCATCGCCACCTTATTACTCCAACCTAGGCTTCTACCCTCCACAGCATGAGGAATGGTATTCCCCTGGGATGTATGAACTCAGGAGGTTACCCTCAGAGACCTTTTTCACACGGGAGACAGAGATAATGGATATCCCTGCAGCCAAAAAGCCTAGACTGGGTCACTCCACGGGAAGAGTGAAAGGAGAAGAGCTCTGTGTGGTCTGCGGTGACAAAGCCTCTGGGTATCACTATAATGCCCTTACTTGTGAAGGATGCAAAGGTAGGATGAAATCAATTCAGCTAATAGGCACAGTAGCATCTCAGGGTTTTTGGGCTTGTTTTGGTTTTGCTTTTTTTTAAAAAACTTTTCTTGTTAATTTTATCCAAATCATTAAACATATTAGAGATTTGCATTTGGATCCTGTGTACCCTATTCTGCATTTTCCCTAACACAGACTGGCAGTGTCTTCTACCACTGCCATATGGTTACACAGCATAACAGGCCAACTTATGGCTCTTGAGCACCCTTAGCTTTTGGTAAACTGAAGGACAGCCTCAAAGACAGTTCAAAGAGCAGCCTGGCTTTGCTCTTTGTGGAAGCTGTTCATGCCATTCTCTGCTGGTGGAAGGAACACACCCATGGAGGCTCCTGGGCGCTGAGTGCTAGGCTGCCCTAGAAAATAGCTGAAATGAGGCCAAGTACCTCATGTAGTGTGCATTGAAAGGGAAGTAAAAGCTGTCAGCCCCCACCTGCAGAGTGTTCCCAGGGACTCTCTCTCCCCCCAGCTCTCAAAGGATATGATGGGTGTTTTCAGGTTTGTGAAATGAAAGGATTTCTGGTTAGTACTTCTAAGGATAGTCCCTATCTATAGGGAGGGAGCTTCTTCAGGAGGAAAGTTGTATCTGTAGGACAAATATCTTGCTTCTTAGAAGAATATTATTCACATATTATTATCAGGATAAATGTGATGTGGAAAATCATTGCTGTTATGGTAAATATTATAGATATTTTAGCAGACAGGGAGAAGAAATTATGTCAACTATTATACCTGAAGGGGTATAATATATCTGTGACAGGGCTGAGGTACATTATGGCCAGAAAAATAGTGCCCCATTTTTTCATCCTGTCTTGTAAATAAGTATTTCATTAACATTTCTGTTTTATGGATGAAGACTAAAGCATGATCACTACCAAATTACTGAAATATCTTAATGTGGAATACACGGTTATAGAGAGTGGACCTGGACCTAATTTGGGGCTTTTGCTTTATCTATCACAAAATCATTTCTGAGGAAAAACCAGACCATAATAGTCGAGCACTCTAAATATGAATACAGTCAAGCCTCACACAGTTTATCTCAATAATTCCAATAAATAATAGACTCATTTCTTTCTGCTGTCTGGGTGAATAGCCTCCAAGTCAAAAACTGTGAATTAACTCATATTGATGCTGTCATTATAAACCAGGTTAAACTCAATTTTGATATGACAATTCCAAGTAATGCATTTATTCTGTTAGTAAGCTGTTCCTCCTTTTTATTAACTTATTATTAAATGTGTGAGAAACTTTTCAAATACTTAAAATTACAAACTTTGAAATTTGTATAGAATGCTTCTGGAAGAAAGGTTAAAGCTATCAGGTAAATACTCAGACTAAAACCCATGGTGAAAGGAAAAGTGCATCCACTTCCCTACTGATTCAGTTTGAATCACTCTATGTAACCATAATTTTACTGCTTTATTGGGATAATCTATTTTATGGTTTTGTTCTGTTTCATGACTGCAACATCAATTACAAAGAATAGTACCCTATATCAAACATAGTAAAAGTTGAATTACTTAAAGATAATGGATTCTGTTTCAACAATAAACTTTAAAGGTGACTAAAGTACCAGCTGATTCAGTAAAGACATGTGCTGAGGACAGTAATTCTGTCTGGCAAGGCAAAGCAGATACTATGTTTTCTAGATCTCTTGATCATTCTTGTTATCTGTGGAACTTTTCACACGGGTTTACATTACCTTCAAAACAAAATGACCAAAATTAGCCTCAGTACTTCAGCTGTGCTCTTATCAGTGCAGCAGAATAACTACCTCACGTGTCTGTGTCTTCCACCTCAGTATGAGATTATCCCTTTTTTTGGCAACAAGACTGCTAATTCATGCTCAATGTGTGTCCAAAATAATAAGCCAGGTCCCTCTCTGTAAGACTAGTGCTCACCTTGCAGCACCTCTGCTCCATTGATGCAGTGGACATTCTTATTCAAAGGAAGAAGCTTTGCACATATTTTTATGGGCTTCAATCCTCTGTGATGAATATGTTCATTTTTTTTAGAATTTTCTTTCTTGGGTAATTAATTCAGCAAGACTTTCTATTCTCTTTGGTTTTCTTTCTTGGGCAGATGGAACAATATTTGGATCTTATCTATTGTCCTCATGAGAATATTCATTGGAAGATATTGGCAGGAGTATACACTGATATATATGTATATGTATTTCTTAATACATTACCATCCATTAATAAATATGTATGAACTATTTAATCAGCATTTTACATAATATTTGCAGCACAAGGAGCTGTGTATAAACTTGCTACTGTGATGACTATTTCTGAAACAATCTTTGTAGACCAACATCAAAGACATTCTGGTACAGGCTCAGCCTGGATAGTTATACTGGGTTTTAAGGGCCATTGCTAGGTGTTACAGAATGAGCATGACATAATGTTGTGCTTGTTTAATAAAGCCACAGAGTAAGTTCTGTTGAAACAAAAAGCCCCCATCTTTGAAAGTCCCTTTCAACCCAAGTCATTCTATGACTCTATGAAGAGCTAGTTACACATGCCCTCCATGCAGGCTTGAAGTAGGAGTTTTTGCACTATTCAAGCCACTCCTGTACTGCTTGATGTGTCTCATACCAGACTAGAATTCTTCTTGCAAAGAAGGGTTCCTCTTTAATCTTCTCCTCACACTAGCACCCACCACAGGGGCATGGGGCAAAGGAACACTGGAAGATGTCTTGATAGTCTGACAGAGCAGAGCAGGTGCTTTGTTAGCAATTGTGAACTTCAAAAACTTTCAAATTTAAAACCCATCAGGATGCAAAACAGGGATATTCCCAAACCTTACATCTACTCTTTTTACTCTTTTTTGCCCTCCTTCAACTTTCATAGTTTTGGTAAGAAAAAAATCAGCATCAGTAAGATAGGAGCAGCTCTACCATAATTAATCATATTCATGACTATCTGAGAACAAAGCAAATTCAGCATTTTCAGCCAATATGAGCTTTTTGTATTTTGGCTAGATCAAAGGAAAGTTAGACTGTACCAGAAAAACCTTCAGCTTTTGGGGTTACTAACCCTTTGTTAGTTTAACATATGCTGGTTCTGACTTTTCTTTAAATTATAGTAAAACTCCTCCTGTTACACAAAGTCACATATAAGTATTTCTAGCAGTTTTAGTTAATTTTGAATTAGTAGTGAATAGTAAATACTGAAATTTTGTTCATAATAAAAACTAATTTCAAAATTAATTATGAAGAAATCTGTTCTGGAATACAACGATCAAAGAGTCACTTCACAAAAAACTAAAGCAAGAATAGAGTCAAAATTAGTTTTTTCAAAAAAAAAAAAGAAAAATTCACTTTTCATTTCCCATCATTTCACTTTTTCAGAACCTTTGTTTTCAAGAGAAAGTATTTGACAGCTTGAATCTTAAATGTCCCTATCTTTTGCATCCATGTTTATGCCTTTTTCTTTCTTGGACCTATTAAAAAATAATTTACCAAAATTCTTTTTCTTTCTTCTTCCATGAAGAAGTAAATGCACACCTTATGTATAGGTTGAGTGATAAAGTCATCCATCAGTCTTAGAATGTTATAAATATTTGTGCAGAGCTTTTCAGCATTTACTCCTAATTCATGTGTCATAAACTGTAGGATTTAAAATTAACAAACAAAACTATAAATTGTATAAAGCAGATGCAGTTGCCTTTAAGTGACAGAGAGAATGTACAGCTGAAATCCAGGTTTTTTTCCCTTCCCTGACCAGTAAATGGTAATGTATTAAAACCATGGGAAGTGATGAATAAAAATAATGCCTGGGGCTTCTGGAGGTTCTAAATAATCTGCATTTCAAAAGAGACTGATGCCAGTCAACTGTATTTGTTTGAATAGCAGCCAATAAAACAGACAGCATGGAAGAGATTTCAAGCAGGAATTAATGAAGATTCAGAGAAACGCCAGATTTTTTGTGGCCAGGTAGTGGAATTGTTTTACTGGTTGCTACTCACTGGTGCTTGCAAGAGATTAGGCAACTATAAAACCATGGGTCAAATTTGGGAAATAGTCATCTGACATTGCACAATTCTGCAAACACATAGGCAATGCTTTAGATTCACAACGAAATTTGCTCTATGATTTGAGTATGGGAGACTGGCTCTTAGCTGGTCTCCCTTTTAATGCATCAGAGTGCCAGGTTGGAAAACAATAGCTTCATTGTGCCAGGCAGTGGTGATAAGAAAGCAAAAGCTTTTTTAATTGCTCTGGTTAATATAAACGTACACAGAACTGTAGTTTCAAGCAGAGTATAAATCAGTGATGTGGCAGCAAAAGCTCCTAGGAGTTTATTTCAGAAACCTGCCCTCACATGGGGAGGAAAACTGATTCCCACTGTAGCTGATGCTAAATAGTCTCTGCCATGTAAAGGGCAATGTAAGAAGATTATAATGGCAGTGAGTAACACTAAAAATTCAGGAAATATCGACAGCAAAGATTCTGTTGCTTTGTGATGACCCCTGTTTAATCACATTTAGTATCTTGTGTACCCCACATTTTGCCCACAGTGCCGATCTCACATTCGGGGAGCAGCCACACAGGAGATTTAGAGAGACTTAGAAAGAGTCCTCTCAACTTCTTGTATCAGTTGCTGTTTGCAGTGATTATTGTGCAATTTTGAGTGAATCCAATGACGATAGCAGTAGAACTGCCTGTGCAGGTGAAATTAGGTGACTACTTAACTCATCAAGTGAACAATACTTAGTGAATAAGGCTGGAGTATCTTGTAAACAGTGCTGGAGGCCACATATACAATAGGCAGATAGAGTGCAGCTTCTTTATTAAACTTGGGGATGGGTGAGCAGGCCAGTATGTGGAGCTTCTGTTGCTCCCAGGAGCTGGGGGAAAGGTGAAGAGTTGCTCACTCTCTTTCTGCACATTCTATGCCTCAAGAGAGTTAACAGGCTTGTATTTTTTTTCACTGGCTATTTGTATGGTATCACCCTACAGCTCCAGTGCTGGTGCTCAGCCTGTTACTGGCAGGTTTCAGATTTGGGTCTGAATTTTCCCAACATTCACAATTCCAGGACTTTGCTTTGGACTAATTTCTAGTGTTTGGGCTCATTTATTAAATTATATGACTTGGACAATGTTGTCAGTACAAGTATCAAGAAAGTAGTCATCCAGGCACAGAAAGAAACTAATGGTCTGGCATAGCATATGTTATTCAGAAAATTCAGTGCAGATGGAGATGAACTTCACCTTGATGACTTTGTTTCTGGCTGTTTTCTTTCATCTACAACACCCCTGTTTTGTGCAGGATTCTTCAGAAGAAGCATCACAAAAAATGCAGTATACAAGTGTAAAAACGGAGGCAACTGCGAGATGGACATGTACATGAGGAGAAAATGCCAGGAGTGCCGTTTAAGGAAATGCAAGCAGATGGGCATGTTGGCTGAATGTATGTATACAGGTATTTGCATCATCTAGTCAGAGTGTGCATTAAATACTGTATTTGCTTGAGTGGTCTGGTTTTGATAATAAAGTTATAAAAGAGTCATTTGGCAGGTGAAAAGTGTATGAAAGAAGATGATGTACCTGTGCATCAAACCCTGTTGAAAGACAAATGGACTTTCAAGGAATGGGGTTTAATTGGTGGTCAGAGATGCGAAGGCATAGCAGCTGAGCAAATGGCAAAGGAAGGCCAGTCCTGCCCTGGATGGCAGCTATTAGTTTGCTTGAGTGGGAAGGAGCAGGGGAACTGAGTCTGTGGAAGACTCCCCAGGAGTGAGGGCTTTGCAGTGTTATGGAAGCCAGAGCAGGAATGTCCCAACACTTTTCTTTCTGACTCTTTCTGGGGCTCCTCCAGTCAGGTTCTTGCCGGCAAACTCCAAGTTTTGGCACGTACATTATGCCATTTTCAAGAAAAGAGCAGGAGTGTTGCTAGCAGGAAGTTTCTGTTGACTTGCCAAATGTATGTTCCCAGACCTCACCCAGCAATCAGGCAAAGCCAGGAAAGGGCTAACTAGCCCTTTTTTATAGTCTCATTAGCTTTTATCATGGTGCTGTAGATTTTCCTGCCTTGCATATAGACACATACGTCTTCAGAAATTAACTTGATGGATTTTAATAATGTTTCATATTAAAACAAATATTCTATTTAGACTGACTGTTTATAAACTTTATTGGGCTTCAAACTGGATAACTTAGAACGGCAGAGTAATTGGAGTGCAACTTTTAACATGCTTAAAGCTCCTCTTTGAGTTATTGCACTATATTTGTAAGCTTGCTCCTGAAAACACTCTGTAAACATCTGCTCTTTTGCCTTCCATGAATAGGACTACAATTTATTTTTCTTGATGGCTCCAGTCACTGTAGCATACACGTATGTGTGAAACCAATTTAGGTTCATACAGGAAATTAATCTACTTGGAAATTTTAATATATTTCTATCCTTCAATCTGATCAGAAGATGCTGTAGTAATTGTTGGTTATATGAGAAACAATAAGATCCATCAATAATGTGAAGGTGTTGCCAGCATAATGTAATTAATCTTTCATTCTGCAAATTGAACAGGCTGCACAGATCCTGAGACAATACATATTCTTGTGCAATACATAAATATATAAGCAGACCCCACTTTGATGGAAGAACTCAATGTGTCCTGCATTGCCAGAGGAAAATAACTCCCCAGTGGAGCTCACCCCTGACCCATTGCTTCAAAATTTTGAGGATTCAAAATAGCCTGAGTCACTCAGTGCAGCGAAAAACCCAACAACCCACTGCTGAAAAAAAAAAAAAATAAAAACAAACCAGGTCAGC
The DNA here is from genome assembly GCF_009819655.1 of Sylvia atricapilla. NCBI lineage: Eukaryota > Metazoa > Chordata > Aves > Passeriformes > Sylviidae > Sylvia > Sylvia atricapilla. The sequence goes on from NC_089144.1 coordinate 46,454,085, forward strand.
GTAAATAATACTGACTGGGACCACATGAAACTTTTATACTGGCCTATCATTTTCACAAGCTGGCAGAACTGAAATAAAAGCCTGTGGGTGCCACTGCCATTTGACTCTCTCTCTGCAATGGAAACACGGGATATCTTGTGTTGCATATGACTTAAACATAAGCGTGCTCTAATGCACTGCAATGAGGATGTTTGGCAAGGCACCATTTAATGGCTTTAAAGTCGGAGTGCGTCGTATAATTGCTTTTAGTTCAAGGCAATCTAGGACAGTAAAACATGAAACTTCTAGTAGTATAGGGCATTTATTTGAAAAAGTATGACTAGGAAATAAAAGGTTACCTTGAACTTTGTTTCACTTACTCATTTTGTGGGATTGTAATTGCAAGCTCTGCGGATTCTTTTTTCCCTCTGAACAAGAAGATAAAATATTATAAATATTTATGGCACAGCTACTCAACAGTCTTTCTCCTGCCCTTTATGTGAAAACTACACACAGACCAAAATTACTACCCATCAATTTCAGTCATTTGCTGTCATTTGGATCTAAACTGCAAATTTCTTGGGTGAAATATCTACCTAGGAAAGACCCAGGTTCTGCGACTCTTCCTGGAATTTAATACCCATTGAAACCTAGCTATCTCTGAGCTAAAAAGTGATGTTCTGTCTCACACACAAATTTTTCAGGTGACTTAAATGGAACCAGAATAAGTTATCAAGGTAATAATTAGTAGCAAGAAGCACGAGAAAAATCTGTCTTAATGCTTAAGGCAAATGCGAAGCAAGTTATCCCTAGGAAGGCAATAGACCAGATCCTAAGCTGGTGGAAAACAGCACAAGCCCATTAACAACACCAAAGGATGTACAAAATAATTTAGGAAAAAAATCTATGATGCTGTGTGGCACCACAAATTACATGGCTTGATACCAAATATTATTTCCATCATCCCTATTGCCTCCTTTCAAGGTATTCTTTGCAGGTCTTATTTTAATCATGTAAATTTCCTCTTCTCTCTGTAGTTCAGGTAGGTCTTTTTATATAGGGCTTAAACAGGAAATTAAAAACATTCACCACGAGATTCATTGGTTTCATGGTATCTTCGTCCACATCATATACTCACTGAATGAGCCTCTTTTCCTGCTCTGCATTTTTGAAGGTGAAGAATAGGAATAATACTTGAAAGAAAGAAAGAGAAAGAAAGAAAGTCCTGTGCTGATAGGTTTATTTTTAGATGAATACTTAGGTATTTACTTTTTCATTTGTGATTTCTGACTCTCTTCCACAGATTATGTAGGGTACCTATTGTTCCTTTCTTTAGTTAGCACAAGAAAATTGTTAGTTTTTATGACACAAGGATGCTTCTTGGTTCAATGTACTGACATGTAGTCTGGAACAAAAAAAACCCTGAAGAAAAAAATCCCAAACCACAAATACAAAAATCCTTTTTTGCAAGTGAAACTCTATAATGAAACCAGGACTTTATGCACTCCTCTAATACTAAAAGCAAAATAACAAGACCAGCTGGGTAACTTCTTAAATACATTTTAACGGTATGTTTGCCAGTTTGAGTTACTTCTGAGTCCATGTTTTCAGCTCTTGGTCTACCTGTGTAGTGATGCAGTAATGGCTGAAGTCCAGGAGTCCCCTCTTCTGCATGGGCTTTCCTTCCAAATATTCTGCACAACAGAGCTAATATTGCTTAAAGGTTCTTGAAAAAATTCAATGCCCTTTGTGTAAGAGCAGCTGCACCTCGATGACTGTTTTGAATCAGAACAAAAGAGCATAATTTTGATGACAGTCTTCCAGTTGTTCCTATTTATTGCATTATGGTTCAGGTCTTGGAGCACAGGAAAGGCTTTTCTCTTGCACAAAACTGACCCAAAGGCACAATCCAGCCAACTCCCATCACTAATGGGCTTTTTGCCTGTAAGAATAGATTAGACCTGGTCCAAAGCAAGACCCTTGACATGCTCAGTGTGTGGGTTCTCCATCAGCAGAACCAACTATTCTGCTCTGCAGATAAGCTCCATGTGGGCTAGAATACCCATAGTGTGTGCCTAGCTTGTCTCAGTAGACTCAAATACAAAGATAATCACACGTTCAGGAGATGATCTGCACAGGTAAGCAGGTTTGTTTGTGTAAAGGGCATTCATGGGCACATGTTTATGTACCTCTTCAGTGCCTCAGGCATATATAAATCTGATTGCTTTGTGTTGCATTGTGTCCTAGGTCTCTTAACAGAGATACAGTGCAAGTCAAAAAGGCTACGGAAAAATGTGAAGCAGCCCCCAGATCAGACTACCAATGAAGACAATGAAGGCCATGATGTTAAACAAGTAACTTCTACAACTAAAATATATAGGGTAAGAGAATTCTTGTAATAGTTCATACAGTACTGGTGATGTAATTTTTGTTAAATGCATCTAGTATAGTGAATAAAGATTATTTAAAACTGTCTGGAGCTACCTGTATCAATTAAAACTCCATCTTCCACTAAGTCAAGGAAATACCCTGAGTGTAGAAGTAGTTCTGATATTTTTAGTCAAAACCCTGTAAAGCATCTGTATGATCCATGCAGTATTTCTTCTGTGGTACATATACCACATCCAGTGAGGTGTGATATTAAAACTTGAACATACCTTATTATTTGCTAAACATTTCCTTATTTCTTATAACTAACCACACAAACCTACACAGTTTAAGAACATTATACACCTCTTTTCTGTACACTTCTGTAAAAGCCTCAGTGACAAGCAAGCCTCTTATCTTCTTGGTCTCCAAATGGTGAAAAATAGATGCATAGCTTTTGCCTAAAGGAAAAGGTGCTACATCATTACTATGACTGCATTTCATGGTGGGCTTTTTATTTTCTTTTTTTTTGCCAGTATAGGAGAAGGTAGAATTTACCCCAGAACAGCAGAAACTTCTTGATTATATTATGGATTCATACAGTAAACAACAAATACCCCAGGAGGTGTCAAAAAAATTGGTAAGTATATTGACAAATTCATTCACTGATTGACAATGAAGGTGAGGATTACAAGGCAAAAAATATTTGTAGTCAGCATAAGTAGGTGTAGTAAGTAGAGCAAACTATGGGCTTACATTTAAAGTATGCTGGAAGTGGAGCAGAATCTCTCCCATTCAGTCAACAATAAGACATCATTATCAAACTTAAATGTTAAGAAAAAAATCCTTCAACTCTAGAATAAGACTTGTATGATCAAATCTAACCTTTGCTGATTGGAGCTTTTTTTTTTTTTTTCTATTGTCAATGTCGGCAGTGATTTAATTTTGACCTGCTGTCAAGCTTCCTTTCTGTAAAGACACCAGCCTGGAATTTTGAAAATCTTTTCTAGAGTAAAAGACACTGTCTACTTCTTTTGCTGCCTTCTAAAATACTTGGTTTTGACAACATTGCAGAAAAATCACAGTGTTTGATGGAACTCTTGCCTGATCTAGTCTAATAGTTCTTGTATTTTATGTTCTTAAATATGAAATGCCAGTGAAAATTAACAGATTTTTTTTTTTGTTTGGTTTTTAACAGTTGAATGAGGAATTCAGTGCTGAAGGAAATTTTCTGATTTTAACAGAAATGGCTACCAGTCATGTACAGGTTCTTGTGGAATTCACTAAAAAACTACCAGGTATATCCAGTGTGTTTTGGTATTGCAACATTTACATGCCTTTCTGTTGCCTTTTGGTAATCTTTGTGTATATTTTAAAGATTATTTTAAAATTCCTGATCCTTCTACACATTGTTTAGATACTATATACAGAAAAGGTGCTTTATGCTCCGAATAGAATACTGAACAATCCAAACTCTGCTACTCCAAGATGTGGCACCCTTTAGCTATTGACAAAGAAAATGATCAGAGAAGAAATTGTGTCTGTAGAGAGATTTTATTTTATATTGCTGCAGTGTCAAATAGTCTGCCTCTAAATTACCTCTAACACTTGCCAGATGCTACTTTGTTCCCTTAGCTGCCTATCTAGAAATGCTTCTAGGTTATAACATCTGCTGAACTCTGAGTCCCACACAGGAACTTTCCCTAGCTGGTGGCACCAATACTTACAGTCCTTGCATAGTGTGTTATGGGCAAGTGCTGAAAATCTGAGTTTATTAGCATTTTTTAAACTCTCAAGTTCATGTTACCTCAAGACTGAACACTGGGCATTTGGCAGAAATTCCCTTTAACTAAGGAAGATGCATTTTAACACTGAAAGCAGCATGATAGTGGGAAAGGAGTGTAGAGAGCTCTGGTGGAAACACGACATAAGATATTATGGAGCAGCATCAGGTTAGACAAAATTCTCACTATTGCATATGCTACACCCTACTTGCTTATCCTCTAAAAGTACCATGAACACTGAAATATGTGTGTAATCCTCATAAACTTTGAGGAAGTCCAAATCAGTGTCATTTTCTGAAGTCCATGTTTGAATATCTGCAGCACTTAGCAACCCTACTGACAGCAACATCGAGGCTATTCAGATGTGTGGCACCTCACATGCAGGAATTTCAGGACAGAAGGAAGTGGTAACTCTTTCTTCTGCTGCTCACTTGTCTCTAATGTGTCCTCAGGCTTTCAGACCCTTGATCATGAGGACCAGATTGCTTTGCTGAAGGGCTCAGCAGTAGAAGCCATGTTCCTCCGTTCAGCTGAGATCTTCAGCAGGAAACTTCCTACAGGACACACTGTCCTTTTAGAAGAAAGAATTCGCAATAGTGGTAGGTATTTTCTTTAATGAAGCAAAACCAAAGCACACCATCACACTTCTGCGTCAGTATTTGCCCCCTTTGGAGGCTAGTAAAATTGTTTACTAGCATTTAGATAGATTTATCTGAATGTTGTTCTTTACATTAACCTGAAGAAATTTAACTTAGCCTTGAGTCTTAAGTTCATACGGTAAAGTATTCTTTACAAGTACATTGCAGATATTATGAATAATGCTACATCAAATGAACCTAGTGCATGTCTCCAATGATAGGTATGAAAGAATGACAAAGAACTATTACCATTTCAAATTGTTCACATAAAGTATTGGTCATTATGCTTTCAAAGATAATCCCTATAAGAAGAAAAGAAAAAAAGATTTTAGGATGTTACTGAAGATGACTGAAGGCAAGCACCTACTCTTAGGCTTGTTCTGGTAAAATCGAATCACACTGAACAAGGTGCATACAAGAATTATAAATACAGAAATGTTCTCAGTAGGTTTTTTGCTTCTTAAGGTCCATCAAAAGCTCAGTGACTCTGGTAAATTCCACTGGTTCTAGACATAAATTTTAATAATTATGAAAAACCAAATGGGGCTAGATATTATTTGTTCCTTAGAGCAGGCAAAGTTGTGTTGTACATTATTATGCTTTCTTTGTGCTCCACCAATGCAATACTGAATATTTTGCCTTTTTTTGTATTGACCAGCAAGCTTTATCCAACCTTCAGATACCTATCAATGAATATTCAAGTGGATCAACAATTCTGAATAAGTGTATCAATCTATAGATTCTGGCTTCTGACTTTCCTTTTCAAGGATCAGAAGGAGAACAGACAGAAGAACATGTACCCTCAATATTAGTCATGGAAATGGGCTTGAACTCAGTTCAGAAAGTACTACTGATGTAAGAAAATTAAGCCAATACTTACATGCTTGTTTCACTGAAAAAAAAAAAGCCAGAAAACATGAGGATAATTCACTAGATGGCCATGTGTATTTTTTTTTTGGCTTAGCATACTCATTTATAATTAGTAGTTGTTTATATTTCTTTCATTTTGATTGATTATAAGAGGGTACTGTTTGATGGACTGGAAACAGTGACTTCCAAAGTGATATGAACAGCTTCTGGTCCAGGTTCTGCAGGCAGAGAAGTATGCCAAGAAGGCCAGATATGTTTCCTGGAAACTGTAATGAGTTGTCACAGATCCAAATGTCTTCATTAAGAGATTTTTTTATTGGATTATAACCCACATTTTTGATAAAAATAGGTCTTAAAGAAATGAAACCATATGGCAACATGATTACTGAAAACTTCTCTAATCTGTACAATGAGTATGAAGCTTCTTTGTTCAGAGTATCGGCAGTTCATTTAAAAAATCGCCAAAGCAAGAAATACTTTAATCCAAAACACTGCATAAACCATTATGTCATACCAATAATTTATCCTTAGTCATAATTTTATAAAACTCTGTTAATTCTCTGCAACTATTGAATCCAGATGAGATGCAATATTATATTTTGCAAGTTTGTGCTTGACTTCATGATAAACAAGTGGATGGAATATTACATTGTATCCTGCCTTAATATCATTTACCAGTCATGTTGCAGATTTTTTTAAAAAAAATAAAAATGTGTAGAACGACTCAGGAGAAATTTGTATAGAAATTTCAAGACAAGTAACAAATGTAGATTTCCTGCAATTCTTTTTTTTTTTTTTTTTCCTGTGGGGAAAAAACTCCAGGGCAAATTAAAACTGAATTCTTAGGCCAAAAACCCAGGCTGAAACACAATAACTTTTTAAACGTGTATGCCTGTATAAATACAAATGAGTATAGTATCTTCTTGTTCTTGGAAGAGGCTTTTTAAAACATCTTTCCTCAAGCCAGGATCAAGTTGAAGACAAAAAAAGAAATACTGATGTTAGAACTTCCCCCTCCATGTATTACAGAGGATAATGTATTATCAAGCTTACTACTGCTGACTGCATTTTTTCTTTCTATTAATAGCCAGGATACAGAATAAAATAAATTTTTCCATATATTTTATTTCTCTATGGAGTGCACATTCAAACCTATATTTTAAAACATTTTCCTTTGCTGCATTTAATGGGGCTGTGACAATAAAAAAAGCAGCTTGTAAATCTTCGCATTTGTAGTTTAATTACTGCTACTGGACATGTTTGACTTTTAAATAAATGAAACTTTGAAATAGTTTTAAAATATCTACTAGAGAAATAGCTCATTTTTGTGGCTTAAATTCTCATTACTTTCATGTGTCAAAGTTTAAACAAAATGAAAGAAAGGCATCCAAATTCTTCTGTTATCATTGTTTACAAATACAGCTTTCAATGTTATTTCAATAATATGTAATATAAAGTATAGTCAAATAAAATATTACAAATATTCAATATTAAAAATATTAAATGTTACGCAGTTCACACCCCTGCATGTCATAGGAATCAACACCAGGACTCTAGGTTTCAGAGTAGCCTGTACCAAATATGACATTAGATTGGAAATGTAAGCAGCCTTTTCCAGTCTTAACCAATAAGGACAAATGCTACTAAAAGCTGCAGCTGCCCATTATCATGTTATAGACTGGTCCAGGAGATAAGAATGGCCAGAAGAGATTAAACCCCTCTTTTTATATATGCCTCATTGGAAAACAAACAAACACAGAAACAAAAAAGTCTAAATGCAGCAAACAGAAACATACAAAGACAATAGAGAGCATCAGAAGAAATTCAGTGATGGTTGACTGGGAGTTTAAAATCAAGTTTATAGGTAACAAATAAAAAAACCAGCATCGGGATTATTTATGGCTCCTAGTGAGGTCCTAAACATTGTCATGCCAGCAGCCATAAATTATTGCTGTTAGTCAGAATTTATGTCTGTATATTTTTAGGTACAGACTAAAGCCTGAATAGCACATAGGTTCCGTTGTCAAGCTTTGATGCCTGTATCCATAAAATCAGGGAGGGTGGTGGTGATCCTGCCTAAAAGTCACGAGCTGTCCAGATGTCTGTCACCTGCCACCATGTCAACTTTGAAGCTGCCTACATCTATTAATATTTATGTCTTCTCTAGTCTGATTGTATGGAATGTTTGGGGCTTTTTTTCTGATAAAGAAGTCAGAGATCTGGTGGTGATGACCTTTGAGCATTATCAGCATTCATTTTCATACTCAAGCTGATGAGGTGTACTTTTATTTCTCAGCTTGTGCATATTGCTCAGGTCCTGCTGCACCTCAGAGACTGCCTTTGTTTGAGCCCTGATGATCTTTCTCTGTAAGCCATTATGAAATTCTTGCATTAGGTGCTCCTGTGACTGGAATCCTCTCCTATGCACTCTAATATTGAGACTTAATGAGAAACACAGACTTCTATTTAATGTTACTGAGATTTGGTGCCATTTACTCATCTTATTTGATGCTTCAGTATGTGTATACCATATTGTGATTGACCCATTCTGTGAAAGGCTGACATTCTAGTAATTTAATGCTTAGTGTTTTTCTGTTATTTTGAAAGCAAATTCTCCCCTTTACTGAGCAGTACAGCATTTTTAAAAAACAGTGCTGAGAATTTTTCTCTGTGAGCATTTGTAGTTTGTTTTGCTAAAGATACCAGGTTTCAATAGTCATGAAAAGACAGACACTTTTATTTCATCATTTTACTCTACAGAGCAGTTCTAGGAATTTGAGTATTGGGAAATAAAACACTGATATTGACAGAAAGGGAAGAATCTGGACCCAAATTTTAAGTTGGCAGCAGGACCTCTGACATTGTGAAATACACTGCTGTCTTCTTGGACGGGTTACAGGTGCTGAAGTACACTCAGATCCAAGGGAAAAAAAATAGCTACACTTTCAAAGCATTGGCAAGAGGCCACCTTTGCCATTGAATGTGGGATATAAAGTCCCCATTGATTTGTATAAGAGGGTCAACCAAAAGTAAAGTTTGGTATTGGAACATGGATACCTAATAATTTCCATTGCCCATGTCTTTTATAATTTGGTTATTAGTACTGAGCAAGGGTGGTGCTTCAAATCCCCCTTGTGCTGGGGTTTGTGCAGAGAAACAAAACGATCTTTACTGATGTGTCCAAAGTGTCTAACCCTCCAAATGGTCATGTGTGTCCGCATGGAAGGAGACACATCATCCTGTGACTCAAGGCAAAACTGGCACACTGCCCAAAACATTTAAAAATTCAGACCACTCTAAATTAGGAAATATAGGAAAGTACTTGTCTGGTCACACACCTTTCCTGCACAATCTACCACAGTGAGTCATCCAGTGCTAGGTACCTGAAGTACAAATAAAGTTGCTAAAATTATTTAAATCATATCTACAGAATCGATCTATCCCATGAAAGCAAGAGCAGATGTCAGGGACCCAATCTCTTTTCTTCTGCTAAGTGTGCTTCATCAGGCCAAAAACCTTTTTAGACTCTGCGTTATGAAGACTAGCTCAAGGCAGTGCAGATGCTGCTACTGTGTGCCAGACCACATTTGTCTCCAGACTACAGGCATTCAGGCCACTGCTGGAGGAGGTTAGGTGGAAAGGTCATTTGCACTCTCCTTAAGACTTGGTTTGTAGTTTGTTTTGTTGGTTTTTTTTAAACTAAGGCTTCTTTGCTCGCAATTATGACTTAACAGAAGTCTTATGGATTGCTTCAAAAAAGATGGGGGTTTGATATTTGATTGTGAGTTCTGCTCAGCACATGCTAACATCTCATTTAACTTGGCCATTTAACCCCCCACAAGATAATGACAGACAGAAAAGTATGTGCCTGTGCTCTGGTGTGTCTTCTCTCCTGGCTAGAGTTTCCCCTGATTTGGCACTCAGCATCAAGGGGGTGAATTTGGTCAGTGTCTAAAGGGCCATTGATGCATTGGAATAGCTCAGAAGGGAGAGCTAATATGCAGCATGAAAAGCAATTCTGGTAGATGGAATAATATGAAAGATAAAATGTAAGTTTGTAAGTAATTAGAATATTTTATTTGCATAAAGCAGCTACTAAAATACCCTTGGTTTCATATTCACTAACACCTCAATGTTTATCAAGAAAAAATGATCTCTATCTATATTAATAACACAGTGCTAGTTACTGTTAATTAGCATTTACTTTCAAGCTTTCTTCTTGCAATAGAATAATTATTCAGTTTTGCAAAATGGCCAAAATAGAAGAAAGAATGCTGTCTCAAAAAGCTGGCAATACTGACTTGATATCACAGTAAATACACATATTCCAGGATTGTGTTAAACAGATAATTATTCATGGCCTGAAACTGCATACTTTATGAAGGTATCAGTCATCTTACCTTTAAAGAGAAACCACGGCAACAAAACTCTAAAAAAGACAAGGCCTAAAGTAATGCTGTGTCTTGAACTACAGATGGGAATGAACTTGTGCAAGTAAGGGATGTGGCATGAATAATGCTCACGGGTTTCAATCTGCTCTAGTTTGATGCTGCAAAGCTGCACTCAGTAAAGCTTGTATTTCCCACTGACCATGCTTGGGTTTACAGCCAGACGTGCATGAACACAACAAAATAATCAAATGATCTGCAGTATCCTCTGCAAATGACTGAGTTGGGTTAGGTAGGAGTCCATATAATGCAGAAAGATGCCCAATGACATATGAAGGATAAGCACGTTACTACTGCTATAATCCTCCATGAAACAAGGTTTTTGAAACCTTTTTGAAGAAAGTTAGAAAGGAGGCACTATTATCAGTGACCAGGAAACTCTGCCTGCCAGACAGTACTGTGCAGGGCTCTCATCTGATCTAAATATAGAGGGTTAGGCAGAACTAACTTCTGTTCTCAATGAGGCCAGAAATAGATCTTTTTTTCCCTGTTGGTTGGGGTGGGGAGGTTTTTTGTTTGTTTGTTTGTTTGTTTGGGTTTTTTTGTTTGGTTTGGTTTTTTTGTTGTGGTTGTTTTGGGGTTTTTTGTTTGGTTTGGTTTGGTTTGTTGTTTTTTTTTTTTTCCTTTTTGAGTTATAACTTTGAGTTATAACTATGACGTTGAGAAAATCATGTAACTCATTTCTTCTCTAGCCTTTCCAGTTACCAGCACCAAATCACCTTTATTCTTGTTCTGATAATCTGAACTGAAGTGGCAACATGTCATATAGTAGCAAGGAAAAAAAAAAAAGAACTATAAACATCTGTTTCCTGTGTTTCCTGCCTTTTTTTTTTCCTTTATGTTGGAGCTTATTAAATCCAAACCGAAGTGTCTACAATCATATTGGAAAACAGCCCCCTCTTGTGACAGAAAAGCAATTTGTGTAACGTGCATACAGGAAGATGAAGTAATAGCAGGGAAACTCCAGCATAGCTGGGATGACAGCAAAACTACTAAGATAAAAGATTCCATTATCCTAGTTCCAAAATTACTCATTTTCATGGTTTTTTTTCATAATTGTCTTGTGACATACATAAGTTTAAAAATTTTGGAGTACTGTTCAAACATCCCTTTTTTACTCCCTTTCATCTCTGTGGTTTTATTTCTCTGCTTGCAGTGCACTAATGCAGAGTTCTCTGCAGCATTTCATTTGCATTCACATCTATACTCATTTTTTTGCTTTACCCTCCCATACTTAATGTTAGTTTATAAGCTTTCTGGGGAGGGATTGTTTCACTACATGCTTAAGCATTGTTTGGACCTGAATTTGTTTTTCCACATCCTGTTTGCCAGCATCATTTTCATCCTACTTCTTCTATATATACAACAAGATTTGAGGAGTTTGGGCTCACTAAAAGCAATGAATTAATCCAACTGAAAGCTAGCCTGACCTTTGAAAGAAAAAAGAGAAAAATCTTCAAATTATGAATATGAGAAACAAATGATGAGAGTAGTCACAGCCCACTTCCTACCACTTCTTATTTTTTGTCAAGATGATTGTGCCCAGCAGCATGATACCTTGCACAGAGAATTCTAAAAAAAATCAAGTTTGTCTTGGCTTTTTCTCATGTTGTTGCTGAGCTACTCATTTCCATAAAAGGAATTAATTTGCTCTGCTTTAGGGCCCAGCTTTTTACTTCTTTTATTTTCTACTTTCATCCAAACTTTAAGACTTTGGTGGGCCATATATATGTGCTACTTACATATTATAAGGAACCTTGGCATTTAAAACCACTCAAAAGAGAGACAGGTGGTCTGCCCAAAAGTTAGCAATAACAAGTATTCAAAATTTTAAGTAGTTAACACTGATGACTAACAACATAAGCCTTACAGCACATTAAATGCTATAGCTATTGTTTACTCTGCAAGAAGGTCCAGCTGTGTTACTAACTTCTGCAGGACAAGCTGACCTGCATCATATATATCCCCTTAATTGACTTAGATTCAGCAGTATTGAACTCATCACAGAAACAAGATTTGTGGCTTGTAATCTGAAGTGAACATAGGTTGCTCATGTCATGTGTTTGAACACATGACTCAGCCGTAAAACAAACCACACCCTTCAACACCATTCTTTCACTGCTCTGCTGGGACATATAACTATTCCACTGCTTGAAGTAGACTTACTGTCACAGCGAAATGTGACTGTTTCATAATTGAGTCAAGTGACTTCATGTTTCCTTTCTTTGAGTTCCACCTGCTGAGTTTCAGTTTGAATTTCACCTACTGTGGGCACTCCAAACCTTACTAATCCTGGACTTCAGCTTCGTGTTTTACTCAACACTCAAACTTGCATTATTTCATGTTGTTTCCAAAGCAAGTTATAAAGACTTCTCCTACAGCAGCTCAAAATTAGGATCAAATCTACAAGAAATGCTATGGCACTCATCTGTGGGAACCGAGGAGGTTTCCATCCATTCATTCAAGGAAGGCAAAAAGGCTCTTGCTGCAGAACCACTGCTTTGGATGTCTACACTGCTTCAGAGCTGTAAGCAGCCACTGTCAATAGTTCAGTGTTTGCTCTGTGTGACTCACATATCATTTAAAAAAGGAATAATTTTGATGTCACAGGACTTCTCTTTTACACCAAAGAGCAGGATGGAGTACATCTGTAATTTAAGGCTAACTAAGAACATTGTGACCTGATGACAAAGTCAGGAAAAAGAAGTCCCATTGGCATGCTTCAGTTTGGAAATCCCAAAGGCTTCTGCTGATGATGAGAGAATCACATGATCCCATTCTTAGATAGGCCTGGATTTTAGCTATTTTTTGCTCTGTATTTTATAATACATTATTTTATGCTTTAAGGTAGTAGTAGTTGCAAGCAAGTTGATCTTGGACTACAGGTAATCCTGGACCTAAGGAAAGTTTCAGGCTACATAAAAGGAGTAATTAAGTGTCTTTATGGAGACAACTGAAGCAACTGTGCAAGGCAGTTAGCTGTAGGGTTGGGCTGGAATTAAACCATACAGCCTGAGAGGTTTCCATATAACTAATGCAGAGACAGGGAGCAAAGGGTCTGCTTCGCAAAGAGGATTGTCAGCACACAAGGAAACCATGCGTGAGACTTGTCCTGAAAAGCCAGATGGACAAATCTGCAGAGTAAAACGAATTGTTTGAAAGAAAGACTTTGAAACTACGTAAAAAGACATTTCCAGTCCTTGCCTGTGTCTAGTTTGCTCTGAAAAACAAGGATGTGCTTGTATTTTTGTAACTAATTGTTTCACATCATGATTTCTATAGTAGATTTCTCCCAAGACGGTTGATACAAAATATGAAATAATTTCTGTGTAGCAATAAACCAGAGTGCTTCAATAATGAAGACATACTATAACTATTTTTTCACTCTCACAGGTATCTCAGATGAATTCATAACTCCCATGTTTAATTTTTATAAAAGCATTGGAGAGCTGAAGATGACACAGGAAGAATATGCACTGCTCACAGCCATAGTTATCCTGTCTCCAGGTAAGTTCTCATCCGAAATTAAATATTAGTGGTTCTGGAAAGAAAGCATGAGGAGCATGATGTGAGATTTTAAAAATTTACGTTATACGTGAATTGAATATGCAAGCTCATTCTGTATATTCAGTTGTTAAACCAGAAAACAAGCACATGAATGCAAACACCAAATGTCCTGCTACACCATTTGGTTTTGAATACAAGGAAGAATCTATTTAAGTAATATGTTTTTTTAAATTATGAGTATCTCTCACTGTTTAGCAAAACAGGCTTCTTCCTTCAGAAAAACCCAGATATGGCTACGTGCACATCACCACTGACTGTTGTGGAATGCCACATATTCTAGAGGGAAATTGGGAAACCTTTTAGCTTAGAATAGAGTATGGCAATGAAGGTCTTCAGACTTTATTGGGTGGTTTCCAAATGAGATTTCATGAAAAATGGGAAAGCGAAGCATTTCCATCACTCTTTGAGTCAGCGTGTCTCAGGAAATTTTTTTACGCCAAGAATCCCATCTCTTTTCCTCCCAATCCAAGTACCCAAACACAATTTCATATGAACAAAATAAAATTACAAGTAATTTTCTAACAAAGAAATTTAATCTGAGGATGAAGATGTTTGAATTTTACCCTGGTGACCTGCTTGTACACTCTTCCCTACTGGCTAAATCCCTCAGGAGTACTATGCCTCCAAGAACTTACAGTGTTGCTCAGTTTTTGCAATGCATTGTAAGACATACTCTGGTGCAGAACCACATGGAGAGATGATGACAGAACTCCAATGAAACATTACAGAGTTAAAACACTTCCGTTTTTGAGAAGGCTAAAAGTTTTCCCTAGCTAGAAGTGGAATGCTTGCATGCAAACCCTAAAGCAAAAATACGGGATTAAACATTTTTATTTCATAATAATTTGAAAATAAATATTCTTTGTAGATGTGAACATCAGTGGCCAGTGTAAATATTTGATATTTTTATACTAACTTATCAGTGTAAATAATTGCAACATATCAGAGCATATACTTGCTAATCATTTCTTTTCTTTAAAACCCTAATCAGATCGACAATACATAAAGGACAGAGATTCTGTGGAAAGGCTTCAAGAACCACTGCTGGATATTCTACAAAAAGTCTGCAAACTTCACCACCCAGATAACCCTCAACACTTTGCATGTCTTCTGGGTCGTCTCACAGAATTACGGACATTTAACCATCATCATGCGGAGATGCTGATGTCGTGGAGAGTGAATGATCACAAATTCACACCTCTTCTCTGTGAGATCTGGGATGTGCAGTGATGATTTGGTTTTGGGTTTTTTTCCAGGAGAAATATCTTTTTAAAGGACCATATATTTTCATAGAAAAGTAGCTCACAGTGCATTATATTTTCTTTACTGCATTTTTATAGAAACATGCCAGGGATTCATAAAAGTAATTTTGTTCACTATGCACAGAATTTTGTATAGCTATCAGATTCTCACACGTGAGTATAACTTTTCCTGTATTTATACCCTCTGATCAGAAAGAGCCCACTAGCTCTTCAGAGGAACACAATTAATTCCTGCTGCAATTAAGCTAATTGCAGTTACTGTTCTTCTGTAAATGCAAGTTTCCATTCATATTTTTCATTGCAGCAGGGTTTTTTTTGTTTGTTTGTTTTTGTTTTTTACCTCTGTCAAAGAATATATTCCAGATGGTTACAGTAATTAGGCAGCCAAAATGGTTAATATCATAGACGTTTGCTGTTCAACTCTGAAATGTGTTCATGTAAGGTATGCAAGATGTTATTTCTTCACAAGATGAAAAATTATGTAATGGAGAAAAAGCACACAAAACCCCTTTTCATGATATAACATGTAACTTCAATTGCATTATTATTTCGAAGTGAAAATTATAAAGTATCTTTACTTTGTGAAAGTGCATCACAGGTTATTTTGCTTAATGACTTTAACTGCTGGTGCTTAATCGCTCAAGAAAATACCATCAGCAGCATCCCCGGGACAGGTAAGCGTGTCTGGATGCTGCTCGCGGAGGTGCGGATGCCGCCGGGGGCTGCAGGCAGGTGAGGACTCTCCGTGCTGGGGTCACCTCCCAGCGACGCGGGCCCAGGCGGCTGAGGCAGCGCCGTGCCGAGCGCTCCGGGAAAGGGCCGGCGGCCGGGGCCCGCCTCGGCTCCCGCGCCCGGGGGTGTGGGCGGGCCGTGTCCCAGCCCGGGGGCGGTGTCCCAGCCCGGGGGCGGTGTCCCAGCCCGGGGGCGGTGTCCCAGCCCGGGGGCGGTGTCCCAGCCCGGGAGCGGTGTCCCAGCCCGGGGCCGGTGTCCCAGCCTGGGGGCCGTGTCCCAGCCCGGGGCCGTGTCCCGGGAGCAGGGCGGTGTCCCAGCCCGGGAGCGGCGTCCCAGCCCGGGAGCCGTGTCCCAGCCCGGGGCCGGTGTCCCAGCCCGAGGGCCGTGTCCCAGCCCGGGGGCCGTGTCCCGGGAGCGGACCGGTGTCCCAGCCCGGGAGCGGTGTCCCAGCCCGGGGGCCGTGTCCCAGCCCGGGGGCCGTGTCCCAGCCCGGGGGCGGTGTCCCAGCCCGGGAGCGGTGTCCCGGGAGCGGGGCGGTGTCCCAGCCCGGGAGCGGCGTCCCAGCCCGGGGCGGTGTCCCGGCCCGGGAGCGGTGTCCCAGCCCGGGGGCCGTGTCCCAGCCCGGGGCCGTGTCCCGGGAGCAGGGCGGTGTCCCAGCCCGGGAGCGGCGTCCCAGCCCGGGAGCCGTGTCCCAGCCCGGGGCCGGTGTCCCAGCCCGAGGGCCGTGTCCCAGCCCGGGGGCCGTGTCCCGGGAGCGGACCGGTGTCCCAGCCCGGGAGCGGTGTCCCAGCCCGGGGGCCGTGTCCCAGCCCGGGGGCCGTGTCCCAGCCCGGGGGCGGTGTCCCAGCCCGGGAGCGGTGTCCCGGGAGCGGGGCGGTGTCCCAGCCCGGGAGCGGCGTCCCAGCCCGGGGGCGGTGTCCCGGCCCGGGAGCGGTGTCCCAGCCCGGGGGCCGTGGCCCGGGAGCGGTGTCCCAGCCCGGGGGCCGTGGCCCGGGAGCGGTGTCCCAGCCCGGGGGCCGTGGCCCGGGAGCGGTGTCCCAGCCCGGGGGCCGTGGCCCGGGAGCGGGGCGGTGCCGCGGCTCCGGGCCAGGTGCGGCGAGCACGGGCCCGCCCCCGGCGCCGATTGGCGCTTTCGAAAGGAGCGGCCGGCGCGGGCCGGGGCGGCGGTGCTCGGTGCGCCTTGAGGACGGCACGGCACGGCACGGCACGGCATTGCGGAGCGGTGGGTGTCACGGCAGCCTGCACCGGGGGGTGGCGGTGGCTCGGCCCCGGCCCGCGGGGGAGGTGCGGGGCGGCTGAGGGGCAGAGGGCCCGGTCTCGGCGGGGAGCGGGGCGCCGCGGCGGAGCTCCGCTCGTGTCGGTGCCTCGGGCGCGCAGCTCCGGAGCGGCGGTGCTCGGGGGGTCCCGCCTGTCTGCGGGGCAGCGCTGGGAACGCGCGGAGGGTCCGGCGTGTCGGGGAGCCCCGGCTGAGCCCGGTGTTGGGCGGAGCCGGTCACACGTTCAGCGGCAGCCGTTCCAGCCAGACTCTCTGTCACGGATGTCGGAAGGGAAGTGCCTCGAAACTTACCGTGGGGAAGGGAGAGGGGAGAGTTTTTGCATAACAGCTTTCTAACCAGTCTCTCCTGTGCCTTACGCAGGCGTTTGAGGTGTCTGTATGCAGTGCTGTTTCTGTAGGAAATTTGCCCCAGTGCTCTTGGCTAACACACTCATTCATATTGCTTAATAAGTCGAAAAGCGTCTGGCTCCTTTCTTTGCCCAAAAGCTGGCTGTGTTCCAGGGATGCTGTGTGTCGCCTTTGGCTTACTATCAGATAAAGACATGGGGAAAAGTACATGTATTCCTTTAGGAGCTATAAGGCCATGCTGGCCCATGCGTTTGAAATTGTTTCGGGTAGATCTTTCAGAATAAGACACGATTTTATATTTAAGTCATAATAAACTACTCTTGACTGTGGCCAGCCAGCAGCCTGCTAAATGGGCATCGAAATATACTCCCCTCCGTGTTGCTTTGCTGGAAGAAATGTGGTGTAGAAATAAGAGGGAGAGAAGAACTTTCCTGTGTATGTGAGGGAGCAGCTTGGGAAGTGTGTCTGGTGTTAACCAGCCTCTGCCCAAACTGGATGCTCCTGTGGGAAAGCAGCCGTCTGCATGTCTCCTGTGGAGATGCCAGCTATTGAGACAAAGTGCTCCTCTCTGATTACGGGAGGGTTTCTCTGCCCTGACAGGTGTACCCAGGGCCTTGTTGCCGTTTGGTAGGGGGAGAGCGAGCTCAGTACCTCTGCTTGTGTGCACTTCATGGAGAGGTGTGGAAAGGCAGTCTCTGAGGAGAGCAGTCAGCGCCTTAATATAAAGACGTGGTTGCCACCTTAAAGCCCATCACCTTGGACTGACTAGTCTGGTTCTTTCTCTTTCATGCCTCTGAGGCCTCCTCAGGGAAGCAGAACTCCTGCTGACTCAGTAATGCAATAAAAAGGCTCTGTAGTTGCTGTAGTGAAGGAGGGAGTAGACATCCACTCAACAGAGTGGATGTCTCTTGTGCTTACCCCTTTTCTTCTGTATGTTAGTAGGTGTGTCTGTAAAAAAATCTTCACTATCCTGTAGTCGGTTTCAACAGATACTGATGTGACAGCTTCTTTCATTTGTGTGTTTATAAACATGGGTTTCAGTAGCTCTAGTCAAGACTAATCCAGTTGCTCTGGATTGTGACTGCCTTTGGGTGTTGATTGAATAGAAGATGATGTTATATATCTTATAAATATAGGGTGAAGATGTAGAAGTGTTTCTATCCAAGTTTTTTCTTAATGAGCCTGTTAACAGAAGGCATTTTAATGAGCCTGTGAGTCCCTTTATGTTCCACTTAAGCTAGGTCAATGGCTGCTTCATCAATGTTTTAACTATCTGTAGGGTTGTGGATTTTGTTTGTTTATGTGTAAACTGTTCAGTCAAGTAAAATGAGATTTGGACTTGGTTCATCTTGTGCATCAGAAAGGGTTGTAATTAGTGTAGCATGTCTTGCTGGTTGGGTCCCAGTGAGTGATCTATAAATACTGATACAACTGATCCTAAGCAGGCTATCTAATGTAACATCTAAGAGCATGTGTTAACACCCTGAGGTATTAGTGTAAAATGCTTTAGTATTTGCTGACTCTGCTGTTTCTCAGAGTGTCTGGGCATCTCTGTGGAGAGCAGAGGCAAACTGTGGTCTCACAAGTCTGTGTGGGTCATATCCAGGGTGTCTGTCCCGTTCCTGAGGAATGCCTGTCCCTATGCCACATGTCAATAGATAGGGATGTTTTTCTCATCTCTCTTACCGGGTGTTGATCCATAGCTCTAGTCCTCCACTGGAGGTTTGGCACCCAACCAGCTGAAGGCAATTCTTGCCTCTCCTGATATATCATTTGGGACTGACCACCTGTCTCCTAGTAAGCCAGTGTGTCTGTATTGATCCAGCTGTAGGGTGTGGCTAGGTGACAGCTCCTCTCCTTCCATCCCACAGAGCCATTGGCAGCAAAAGTACCAGCAGAAATGAGGTGTTTCCTGCAAGTGAGGTTGTTGGTGGAGGACCTCTATGCTTACTGAGCTTGGAACTGGATTGGCTGCCTCCTGATTCGGAAATACTCACAAGTTTCTGGTGTTTTCCTTGTTTTAAGGGGTGAATCAGAGAGGGGAAAATGGGGAAGAAACAACACCAGAAAGAGGAAGAATTATTAAAAGAATTGTTTCTACTGTGATGGGCTTATTCAGTCTTTTATCCCAAGGGACCTTGAGGGTATCAGGATCTGCCTGGAAATGATAATGGCACGGCCTGAAGCTATGCGAGGGACCCTTACAGTGTGCTTTTATTCTGAGGTCCTTTCTTTCACAAACTTCTGTGTCTGAACACCAAATGCCTGTTGAATGAGAGTTGATAAAACTGGCATATGTGGAAACTGATGCAGTCCTATCTGGAGCTGCCAAAATTCCGTATTAAATACTTACTTCATTCATTATGTACAGCTTTTTGATGCAGGGAACCCAACTGGTTTTAGAAGTCAGATTGGTTATGACTCTGCCTAATACTGCAGTATTCACCTCACCACAGCACCTTCTGCACATTTGCAGGCTGACTACTTGAAGGTGGCAGATCTGGGTCTTCTCCTCCTGTGCCTCTTGCAGTAAGTAACAAGGCTACATTAATCTGTATTCCCTGCAATTTCTGAGCTGAACCGTTTGGCATCTGAAAATGGGTAATGCTACTGTATTCCTTTTTCAACTCTAAATTCATGCACTGTAGCTCCCATTATCAGAGGGGTTTTTGTTAAGTGTTTTTCAGATGCCCTAATAATAAGTGAAGCCTTTTGATGTTCTAGGGAGATCTGACATATGGGCTTACAAAACAACTTGTTTTAGAAGAGCAGGCCCTTGAAGTTCAAGTGGCACAATTTTTCTCAATCCCTTCTTTTTTTTTTTTTTTTTTTTTTTTTTTTTGGGCAAGACTATTTTTTGTTAGGCATGCCACAAAACTGCAGATGCTGAGCATTCCTGTGATAGCTGCAGTGTGAATATTTTGCTTTGTTCATATTTTCAGTGCTCCCTGTGAATTAGGCTGTCTTTTGTTTTCCCTTGGCAGTTAATATGCTACAGCTCTTGTTAGCCTATATGGAACTCCTTATTTTAATGAGACCAACTTCTCTACTGGCTGTTCTGCTGTTGTTTTATTTATTTTTTTAATCAATGAAGCCTCTTATTGAGCTTCTCTTAGGACAATAGCTTTCTTATGCCAAAGGAAAACGTATTCCCCTGGACAAAGCTGTGGGAAGCATAGCATGCTCATTAGTAATGCTTGGTATACACCCTTCCCTTGTTCATTCATAGAAGGAAAAATGACATCAAGGAGAGGATGTCTCTTTTTTTTTTTTTTCCTTTTTTTCTTTTTTTTTTTTTTATTCCCTAGAAATAAAAGGAAGGGAAAAGATATCACTTGGAGTGTCTCTGATAAACACTCTGAGAAGTGCTAGCAGTCCTGGTACAAGGAAGTGTCTTCACCTGAAACCAAACTGGTTGCTCATTTGCCAGTTGTAGAGGTAAGTTGTTGGAAATGCCTGATACATGTGGTCCCACGAAGTCTGTGAGGTTTAAGGCAGTGGGAAAGAACAAGGCGGGGGGAAATGACACCGTGCTGCTTTCTATGTAGGATGAAAGGGTGAGAATTTCTACAAGAATTGTGTTTTTTGTGATGTGTTATTTAGATTTTTGTCATAGGAAGGCCAGGTTGTGCAGGAAAGAAGATGCTATCTACATACAAAGCTGAAATATCTAGGACAGGAGAGGATAATTACTTAGTTTTAAATGAAAACAGATGACTTAAAATGTCTGATGTCTGAAATCTGGTTTTCAGTTTAATCAGTAAGATGAAATTTTATTCTAGCTATTAAGTAACAGAACAAATAAATTGTTTTTAACAGGCTTCGAGACACAGATAGGAACTTTCTGACACTGTAAAATACCACTGAATTATGGAGAAGTAACTTCTGTACATGTGCATGCAGCTAACCTGGCAATACTGCACATCTTTAGACCAGGAGCCTCCAGGGAAAGACTTACTAATCCTTAGCCCTGTGTAGTGCTTGTGCTGGATTTTCCCATGGTTGAAAGCATTGCTGGAAAATACAGTGTTGGCTTCAGGAGAGAAAGCATTGGCTGGGTTGTCTCTGAAGTTTCCTTATCGTTTGTTTTGCCAGGGATTTGTACTGATAACTATAGTCCTGCAATAGTTTGCAGCATTCTGTTGAAAATTTAGTGCATGCATGCTGCCTGCAAAGTCACGTTCCCAACAGAGATTTATAAAACCATTGATTTGTCTCATGTCTGTGCTAGAACCTGATGATCTTTAAGGTCCCTTCCAACCCACACCGTTCTATAAGAGAAAAATCTTATTTGTCAAAATTATTTCTTTACTCTAAGGTTTTCACGGTCTTCCAAGTATTTACATAAACTGAGGATACATAAATCTGTCTGCACACATGTACAAGATACACTTGTGATAACCTGGAAGGAAAAATCGGTGTCAACAGTGTTAAATCCAAGAATGATTTGAAGTATATGTATTACTCTTTGGCAAAATATGTCATACAGCTCCTAAAAATCTTGCCAACTTGGGAGCATTGTTTACGCGTACAAAGTTAGTTGCTACTTTTGCTGCAATAACTGCACTTTTATCTATGGGCAAAGAACTGATGTTGACTGAATACTGGATCAAAACCTCAGCTACTAAGATATTTCCCTCTTTCCAGATAGACTAATTCTTATTTTTCCAAAACAGCGCTGATGGAATTTTCATGAAAGCAGGAGAGACTATTAAAAATCTCTTCTTTTTTTCCCCAGGAGGAGAAACTAATGTGAAGCAGGTGACCATGCAGAATGCAATTCAGGTAAATGCCGTTTGAAGTATTTAAATCCTGTATACATGTATAATACTTTTGTTTTATAAATACAAAAGTCTACCCTGAAGCAGATGAAATACTAGATTCCCCAGTTACCTCTGATTAAAAAGAAAGCAGTAATTTTACCCTTTTACAAGGAGCAATGTGACATGGATAAACCACTATTATCAGATAGGTGACCCATTCACTTCTTAGTGCTGTTAGCTAAGAAGGTTTTGAAGTCAAAGCCTGAGATTATTGAAAAATTTCTATCATGATTAAGAAATGTTTTTTTTTAATAACCTTCTATTCTAGTTAATCACTTAAATGCATTTATTTATTTATACTTAACTTACACACTGAACTGAAGGAAAGTAGGTAACAATACCAGAAGGACTCTGTTTTTGAAAATTTTTCTTCACAAAATTTCTGTGTAGTCCTTTCCTTGAAATGTAAGTTACCTCTTATTTAGAAAATATGCAGTCCTGAAGAGAAATGCAAAGTATTTGTGTTCAACAAATGTGTTATGTACTTGCATGGGAATGTTTCCTCTTTTAATGTTATAATTTCTAATGATTTAGAGCACAAAATGCCTCTGAAATGTTTGGTCAAGAAGTCAGTAGTCTATAGTAAATTATATGATTTTCAGATTTCATGACTTAAAATGTGCTGAGTTAAAAAAACCCCAAAACATTTAATGCATGTTCTCTTCAATCTATGTTCAGGAAATTGTAATTGTAAAATATGTGATTTTAAATCCAAAGGAGTCAAGAGAATGAATGCAGTGGTATATTGATGCAGGAGTTGCTAACAAGAGCAGGACCATTTGATTGCTGTGTTGGTTTGCTGTATCTGTTGAAAGGGAAGTGAATGCTAACACTTTGAATAATAGCTCTTCAGTCTAATTCAGAACCACAACTTTCTGTCATCTGACTGCAAATATTAGAGCTTCCTGTCTTCAGCTAACTGAAATCTTGTGCAGGTGTGGTTTGGAGATGAGCTTCCCTTGAGTCCCCGAAGTCCACTGACCCCGAGACATGGGCCGGGTTTGGCAGATGTGTGCCTCTATGACCAGTGGATATCTGTGCGGCACGAAGCCACTTTGGTGCCTATGCAAGAAGATCTCTCAATCTGGCTGTCTGGCTTGCTGGGTGAGCTTAAAAATAAATCACTCTCTAATGAATATCAAAGCACCTGCAATATTTTAGTCAGAGCTGACGTGTAATAGTTATAGTACTTTTAAGATCTGGTGTATTTGAGTTTGAATGGCTGGGAGAATTGCATTAAAATGCATGCTTTGATTTCAATTTTATTAGCTGCCACCACTTAAGGGTTGCACAATTAATAATTCTAATTTATATTTCTGCATCTTGTTAGTCTAATTAAAATTTCATTACACTAATATTTTATTTTACTTACATATTTCTTCAGTATTTTGGTCTTTAACACTGGATTGCTGTTGAAGTTGCCTCTAACCTCTTGCCTTTATATGAAACTTCTTTACCTTTGTGAAGTAACTCTAATATTGCCTTTCTTTTTCTTAAAGGAATGGAAATCAAAGCAGAACAACTGCTAGAAGAACTTGATAATGGGGTACTGCTTTGCCAGTTGATTGGTGTTCTTCAAAACACAGTTAAAAAATGTTGTAGCACAAATAATTTAAGGGTGAGTTGTATAATGATTTTTAAAATACATATATATAAACTCCTAAATTTAAGTAGTAGTTACAGGGAAAGCAGGTGAGTGAGGCTTCCCAAAGAAGTGTTTGGTATGCTCTGTATCCAGAGACCGATTAACAACCAAGTGGCTTTATAGATGGATAAACTCATGCAACAAATTACTTGCTTTGTTAATCACATCCTAAGGTCCTTACTAGGTTTTTAGCTTGATTTCAGTAGAAGTCTTGCCAGAGGAACATCTAATCCAAGTATGGAGTTTGTTCCCCTGGCATCAATGTGGGTTGTTAATAAGATAGCCATTGGCACTTGGTAGTACATTTTATGCCAGAAAGTGGTAGCTGAACTCATGTGCAGGTCAGCCATAAAAGTATCCAAACCTGGAGATTGGCTTCAGTGTTTTTGAAGCACTGAGAAGCAATGCTTAGCTGAAATGTGAATCTCAAGGAAGTCTCTGTTACTTTGGAGTACAAAGGCTGCAGAGCTAAGGACTGTTCACTCATTGACTGTTCACAATGATAAGGCAGAATGCCTTCTACATTACTGTAGCTTTTTTCATAGACTACATACTGAGGTGAACACAAAATAGTTACAACTCTTTCTGTACTCTGAATTTAGGGTGTATTTTGCTTCACGAATATGCTTTGAAATCTGTTGGCAATGTTCACGTGCCCAATGTACTTTTTGTTTTCTTCCCTTTCCAGAATTTTCCTATGCAAAAAGTTCCATGTAAGACAGATGCTCCAACAGGATCTTTCTTTGCCAGAGATAATACAGCAAACTTTCTTAACTGGTGTAGAGCAATTGGAGTTGATGAGACATACCTCTTTGAATCTGAAGGCTTAGGTAACTCATTCTTTTTGTAAGATTTGCTTTGATCTCTCTGTGAATAACTACGTGTTCAGGGAGTTGCCTTGTTATAGACTTTAGAGCTTTTTCTCTTGAATCTGCATGTCTTGTGCAAGCTTTTATTTCTTTTAAGGCAGTGTCAAAAGTAAAAGCCTCAAAAAATTAGTTCAATGACTAACATAACTTGCATGATGCCTTTCCAAACTTCTGAAAGTTACTGTGTGGGATGAAGTGGGGACTGAGAGCTGTGAAACAAAATACCATGTTTTTCTTCAGTAAAAAGAACCACTGAGAAACAGGGGAAAATGGTGGTTTCACTCTCTTTGTGTGGGAAGACCACAGAATCAACTCACAATAAGATCTTTCATTTGGTATTAGAGCTCATTCTTGTTGTAAAAATCTCTCAGAATAATGCATTCATGATGGTTAAATTTGGTTAAGTTCAATTTGGTTATTCAGACAACATCAAGGCGTTGTCTGAAATGACAACAGCCTATTGGTAATTAACATTTACTTCAGGACTTAACATGACCATTTGTATTTTCCCATTTAATAAGATAGTTATAAAAATAAATATTAGCAACTATGAATATGCCTGCCCAATGCACAACTGGTGCTGTATAGCATCTTCTAGACTGATACGATGGAATAAAATTTTTTTGACTGCTAGTTAAGAGGATTGTGCTTCCATCACATAATAAATAAGGAAATGCTCTTCTACCAGCTATTAGTCAGTAAAAAATAAGCAATACAAAACTTTCTATGGTAAGCCAAATTCTGGGTTGTGTTGTTTGGCTCTTTTTTTTTTTTTTTTCTGATGAGCAAAATGTCTGTCAGCAGACTAGCAAAAACGGAGCAGTAACTTTGTTTTCAGTAATCATATGAATTTGTCATAGTATTTACTGGATTTTGAAGTCTTAGTGCCATTAAATGGTATTTACCTGCTGGCTGGACAGCCCATGTATCTCTACTGGATAAGTCATCATTTAAAACAGTTGGGAAAACTCCATCATTTGCATCTTGTCTCATTTTGATTAACTAGTGAGTGTATCTTTTTTCAGTGCCAGGAAATACAGAAGTAGAACTGGGTTATGAGAATATTTTAATTTTTTTTTTTTTTTTTTTTTTTTTTTTTTTTTTTTTTTTTTTTTTTTTTTTTAGTTCCTTGTATGAATTGTATTGCTTAAACAAAATTGTTCCTGTAAGTAGACAGGTAACTAGAACCTGTTTATCTTCCCTGAGATAAGCAGACGTGATTTCCTAGTACTGTGGCTTTCACTAATAGCAAAGAAGTGTTTTCAAGTCTGTAACTCTTGACACAGGCTTGCTTTGTGGCATAAATATCTTCTGTGAGCCTTTTTGGCAGTTGAAATGAACGGACTTGCAGCCTCCTGGGTGAAACATTCTTTCCACTGATGTCTCCCCATCAGACGTTCAAGCCATTCTTTTTGAATGAAATAGGGGCAGGATAAGTTGATAGTTGTCTTTTTTCCCATCAGGTACATATAGCAGCACCTCCTGAAAATTGTAGAAGACTGGGCAGGAAATAAATCAAATGGCTCCTGAGGCAGCCAAAAGGAAGAGTAGGCATTGTGGGGTGCCCTTTGACATCAAGCCAAAACAAATGTCTTGGTCTTTGCTAGGGGTATATTTGCATTTTTCCCTTTTGGATTCAAGGAAATTAAAACACTTCTGTTACAGCTGGTAAATACACAGACACATATGTGCACATATTTCATACACTAAAAAAGAGATTAATTGGCCTCTAAAAATAGCTTTTAGATTATGACTCTGTCAACTTTCTATTCTAGATTTACCCTTCATAATCAGATCTTTTAAAAAGCAGGCTTAGAAACTGGAGTAGATGGTGTAAAGATGGTGTAAGAAGATTTGACTTCATACTTGGATTATACTTTAGGAAACACATTTAAAGCAAAGGCATCTTAAATATCAAATCACACCTCAGAAAGATGTTGGATTTCATCTGTAAATATAGAGTGGAACTTTGGAATTAGTGATTAGAAAATAGATCTGTTGCTTACTTAATTGGTAAGTCACCCAGATTGTTCTTTCCCAGCCAAGGTTTAAAACCACTCAGGCTGGGTGGCTGTGGAGCCATCCACTTGTCAGCTTGGGCCCTTGCAGTGTATCATCCTGTGGATGGTAACTTCCAGAGTGCATGTACCTAGCTGTGCCTGTAGGCATGAGCATGAACAGATGGGTGTATTTTCCTATTTGTAGTTGTTAAGTGCTTTTGATCTTTAAGACTATGATATTGCATTTGAGGGTAGGGAATGGGAAGTGTCTATGTCTCTGTTTCCTGTTCTCATCAAGAAGGAAAATCATAAAACATGTTTCTCTTAGGAGGAAGAGTGGATGCAGGAGTGCCAGGATGGGTTTAAAGACTTTATGGAATAGAAAATTAGAGTTGTAAAGCATGTAGTGCTTTATCAATGATAATGTACCTTGCCTCTGGGTAGGATGATGGGAAATTTATAGCGTGGATACCTCATCCTCCCTTCTCTTGGCTGTACCTAATTGCATAGGTCTCCTGCAATAACTATGAACTATAACTCCTCTTTATTCTCTTCCCTCCTAGTGTTGCACAAGGATCCAAGACAAGTGTATCTTTGTCTGCTGGAAATTGGGCGCATTGTATCTGGGTATGTGATCCACACATGATCCCAACAAGAAATTGAAGGACACATAAGTAAAAGCTAAGATAAAGTTAGGGCATTATTTGCAGCTGTTAAGTGCAATGCAGTGGATGTTAATTCTGTACAAAAAGTAATGAGTAGCTTTTCTAAGGTGGTCATACAATATGATTATTTTTTTTTCAAATATTTATCAGCCTCTTTCCATGGAGTGCTGTTCTATGCTGGTTTCTTATAGCTGTGTGTTTAATTTATAAATTCAGCTTATGTGTACCTCTTGGAAGAGCTCACTGAGCATTAAATACAATTTTAGGGGTTTAAATTTTTCAACGTTTTGGAAGGTATCCCTTTATTACCTAAGTGTAGACTTAATTTATTTCTGGTGCAGAGCTGGAAGCTTTAAGGTAGTCTATCTAAATTGGGTGTGACCTCAACTGCTTAGTTTTGGCAGTATTTTTATCGCATCTTCTGGTAACACCAAAGCTACCTTGGGAAGGGCTTCTGCTAAAAACTCAGAGGTGCTTCTCTTTAGATTATCAAGGCAATTACTCCTCTGACTGATTCAGATGTCCCTGTCTGCCAAACCACTTATAATTTTGGAAGTTTGTTGTCATAAGTTTCTTTTTGTTTTCTTTAGTAAATCAGTAATTAAACACTCTGCTTTGGTATTTGAGGTATGGAGTTGAACCTCCTGTACTTGTAAAACTAGAGAAGGAAATTGAGCTAGAAGAAACCCTGCTGATGACCTCTGGGCCACCATCACCTCTTAGCACACCAAAGTCATGTTGTCACCATGGGGAGCTACATGAGGCAGTAAGTGCTACTTACGTAGTGTGATATGGGCTTTAAATGAAACTCTTAGTTTCATAGTTGTATGATCTATCTCAGTAAGGACAGGCTGGTTTTCATCTAATATGTGTGAGCTTCCTCAAACAGAAAACAGAAGGGTATGGACCTCTTTTTATCAATTTTTTTGTTTGTTTTTGAAAATGTAAATAAAATGCTGTTCTCTATGGTTTGGAGTGCATATAACCTACGTTGATTTCCTTTCCCTTCATTTTCCTTTATTCTTTGAGTATAAGAAATGCTCTCATTCAATTTTTCTTGTGTGTCAATATTCTGTGACTACAATGAATGTTTCTCTTCAAGTTGATCTTTTCATAAAACTTCATCTGATGTTAAAGTAAGCTTTGATGACAGTTTTTTGAAAGAAGTTTTTAAATCAAACCTCAATAGCTGTAGCAATTGGAAATGAGTACGTGTGCAGAAAATGAAATTATTTGTAGAGCTTGTGAACAGATCCAGAGTAAATGATGAACAATTTTCCTATTCTGCTTAAAAATGTATTTGTTTTAAAGATCCTCTGTGTTGTAATGTAAAAATTCTGTTTCCTTGGGAATGTCAGCTACCAGATCCTTACTTCCTCTGAAAACTCCCTATTTTTCCTTCTTGGCAATAGTCTCACCCTTACAATTTGTTGCTTTTCTACATGGCTCTTCGAGGCAGATCTTCTCTAACCCAGCACTTATTTGGGGACTCCTTTTCCCCCTTTTTCAGTGGTTTCCTTCTTGGATCTTCTTTCTTAATAGAAGTTTAGCTCAATAGATGGTTAAACTTGTGCTTCTGTCAAAATACTAACAAATGCTTTCAATTTAATAACTAGGTAAAATATATAGCAGAAGATCCTCCCTGCAGTTGTTCCCATCGATTTTCAATTGAATACTTATCAGAGGGACGTTATAGGCTGGGAGATAAAATACTCTTCATACGAGTAAGTAAATTTTAGAACTCAAATTTATATTTTATTCTGGGGAAAGAAATGCTTTTAATTGTAATACCTTGCTTTTATGGAGTTGTTTTAGGATTAAAGAATTATTTAGGTTGAGACAACTTGTTGTTCAATCTCTTATTCTAAATAGGTGTAATTACTCCATTCTTTAGATCTTTGATCCACAAGCATTAATTTTACAACTGTACTAAATAAAGGTAATGTTTCTCTGTGGTGTCCTAAAATTTAGTAATGACTTGCAACATAAATAAGGATAATGCCATAGAACAATATCCTAAAACATTGCTTGTTCAAAACCTGCATTCTTGGGATTTATGATTTGCGGAGTAGTTGAGTACCCTCATCAGCAGTCGTAAGAGTTTATGTTACAAGGACATCCATAATTTAAATTAAACCCATGCCCAGAATTCTGTGTACTAAACAAGGATTATTACAGAATGGTTAAAATCTCGTTTGTTAAGATGTTTCCATTATTTCCTGACACAGAATTACTATCTCTGCAGGAGAAGCTATCTAATAAAATAATTGGGAAACATAAACCTTGTTTATCACATAATTTCTCCGTTTTAAAATGTTTCTTTGTAAGAAAGGAAGTGCTATTTTTAGTCAATTTTCATAGGTGGTAATGTAAGATGAAGAAAAATAAAACAAGATAAAATTTTCTTTTATTCTTCTGCTCCCATCTCCTCTTTCCCATTCTCAGATGCTACATGGCAAGCACGTGATGGTACGTGTTGGTGGAGGCTGGGACACTCTCCAAGGCTTTCTGCTCAAATATGATCCATGCCGAGTGCTTCAGTTTGCAACTCTAGAACAAAAAATCCTGGCATTTCAGAAAGGGGTCACTAGTGACAGTGTCCCCAGCTTGTCAGCTAGAAATCAGGAGCCTCCTCTTATGAATCCAATGTCAGCTGTCAATATGTTTCAAAAGCAGCCATCAAAACCTCGTGCTCCTGTTTTAGGTCTTGGGGCCAGTGCCAAGAAGGCTTTATCTAAATGTCCTCAGTCCCCTGCCCTGGCATTACCAAAAGTACCAGTGACCCCATCTTCCGCTGCCAAGTCATCAACAGTCAGGTCCAAATTACAAGGGTCCTCAGCAACAGGTATGCAGTCTCCTTTCAAACCATTAGCTGGCACCTCAAAGAAACTCGAGTCTCCTGCACGCAACTCACCAGCTTCTGCTCCTTCACAGCCTGGAAGCAAAAGTTCTTCACGTGCAGGAACTAGAACAGCTCTTGTTCCCTCTGAAACGTTGCGCAAGCGTATTCGGTCCCCCGATGCTACCAAGGTGAAATTTGCCCTGCCTTGTGGCTCCCCAGCATCAGCACTCCATCCTGTCCTCTCACCCTCTAAAAAACAACCACCTCACTTGTCTGGGACAGCTGGAACAACAGCTTCAAAACAGAAGTGTGTCCCTGCTAAATGCAAACCTGTACCTGCCACTAAAACCAAAGCGAATCCAGTTACTCTCAGGGCTGCTCAGCTGCCGGTTACAAATCTGCATGCTATTGCCAAGTTTGCACATTCTCAACAACTCCTTACAAAACCTGCTGAAAATGGTACTCAGATCTCAGGTGCTGGGTCTCAGCGTCCTCAGAAAGCCCTACAAACAACTTCTCACCTAGCAAGGAACTTGAAAACTGCTTCCAAACTAAAACTTTCTGCTTCTGCACCTTCCCTTGCAGTTAGCAAAGCATCAAAGTCACCACCTCCATTGTTACCTACAAGCAAAAATGTGTCGTCAGCTGGCCGGAAGCAGCCAAATGCCAGTAATGCCCCCCCGGCTGGAGCCTGTTTATCCAAACCTGCTGAACGCACACCTCTGTCTGTTGTACGGCTTCCTCAAACTTCAGCCAAAGCAGCAGTGACCGAAAAGCCAGCTCAGCCTTCTGCAAAAGGTCAGCATTCAACCAAAAACTTGCAAACAAACAAAAGCTTGGCCCCAGCAGCCAAGAAGCCACTCCCAGAGGAGCAGGAATATAACAAAGGAACACCTGGTGTGTCAAAAGTTCCTCTTCTGAAGAGCAGGCAAGATGATCACTATTTTGTCATGACAGGGACTAAAAAGCCCAGAAAGTAAACTAATTTCTTACTTTTTGTGGAAGTCTCTGTTTTGTTCAAAAGGGCCTCTTGTGACTGCTACACTGAGGGCAAGAAAAACAGTTAAGTAACACTACATTTAATATGAAACATTAGGTATAACCTGCCTTTTGCTGCCTAACGTACTGTAAGAACTGTGTTTATTTTGCAGTTTAGAAACTTCTACTTGGACATGTTTAGAAGTGAGCTTACTTGCTTTGTAGCACTGTGGAATGGCAAATATCCTCGATCTGCTGCAGAAAAGTGCAGGAGAGGAAAGGAGAATTAAGGCTGATGCTTTTGCAGCAGAGCTCTGGTGGTTCTGGCACATCTGCATTGAGGTGTGTGGCAAGCAACAGAGCTGTGCACAAGCTGTAAAATTTCTAATACCTCAAACAAAACTGTGGGTTTTGTTCACTGGTATCCCAGAACCCAAATCTGGGTCACATATTTTGGAAAGACAAGAAATTTCTTGTCCTGTTTAAATTTGACAGGTGCCGTTTTCAGTGTTTATTGTACCTCCCCCCGCCCCATTTGCCTTAAGGTGGATTCAGCTCACTTGCAAGTGGAGCTTGGTTTGCTTTGAATTGCACACCAATGATCATGGCCTTGATTGCTCACTTTCATTGTGCCTTAGCCTCTCAAATTCAGAGCAGAACTCTTCAGTGAGCAATACTACCTTTAAAACCCAGGGCAGATAACATTGCTTGGTACACATTTAAATCTGACCAGCTTTCCTAGAAAGCTCTTGCTGCATGGAGACATGCTCCTGAGTTCCAGAGGACACTTTCCCCTGGGCTGGAGCCCCAGAACAGCTCCTGATGCAGCAACACTGAGCTGCAAGCACTGACCTGCTCTAGCAGAGCTTTACTGTTCTGCAGGAGTGGCCTGTGCATGTAAGACTGAATTGCTAAATACTTTTCTTGGTGCTACAGGTTAATTTTTTGTGGCACTCTAGTCTGCAGTGGCCTTTCTTGTTTTATTTATGGACATCTCTTTCCTGGCTCTCCTCTACCGCTCTCTGGAGGTGAGAAGTAGTTTCCCAAAGAGGAATATAGTCTGCATTTGCCTTTAAACATCTTAAAGTGCCAGAAAGCTATGCACTATTTACACCCAACTCCTGAAGTGCTCAACACCTTTACTCTTGAGAAGTGAGCTTTATGGTAGACTGAAAACTACTGTCTTTGGGAGTAGTGCTGTTTGGGTTATTTTGGGGTTAATGAACAGTTGTCCCCACAAGCACTGAGAAGCTCTGAATGTCTTTGAAGATATGCTGATGGTTTCCACAGACCAACACTTCTGCCCTCCATTCCCAGTCTGTTTATGGGCAGGAGTGGGTGTCACTGCCATAGAGGCTCCTGGATGGTGGAACAGGGAAGTCTTTTAAAAATAAGAGTTCCATGGAATATGTAGTTTCTGTTGTTAAGGGGTTTTATTTTGGGGTTTTTTTGGTTTTTTTTCCCCCCCGGAACAAGAGGAAGCAAACTTTTGTAAATTGAGTTCTCATGCAATGTGGCAGAGTCATAGAGCTGCTTTTCTGAGCACCTTGTTAGCTTATTTTATTTAATTTATGATTCTATATATGCATATCTACTGTACAGTATTGCTTACAACCTGCTGGGAGTAAGCAATAGATGCCAGTACCCAAACTGCAGGAGGAAAACAAATCTGTTTTGATAATGTGGACACAAGTCCCACAAGATCCCATACAAAGGTGCATGTCTGGGGAAGGCCTTGGGCTTGCTTGTTTTATATGTACACTAGTCAAAGCCACTGCTACGATGTTAGGCAGAGTATTGACTATAGTGGGTTGCTGTCAGATTTGATATGTCATGTTTTCACATGCTGAAAGCGTTTTACAGTAGGTGACTTGCTTTTGATTTTTGGGCTTCCAAATGGTGAGTTACATGTGATATATCTCATGCAGATTAATAGCTGACGACTTGGAGTTTTCTTTCTGTAATGGGTCTGGAAGAGATGGAGTTAACTTTCTTCATAGCATCCTGTATGGGGCTATGTCCTAGATTTAAAATCTACACCAGTGTTGCTAACACACTGATGTTTAGGCTGTTGCTGAACAACCCTGTCCAGGGTCCAGTCTTTTTTTTTTTTTCCTGCTCTGCCCCCACGGTGAGTAGGCAAGAAGATTGGGAGTGACATGGCAGGGAACTGGCCAACCTGAACTGGCCAAATAGCTATTCCATATCATAAAGCATTACCTCAACAATAAAAAGAAGGAAGAGGTAGAGAAAGAAGGACATGCAGGTTGTGTGGCTTCGAAGGTGGCCCTTTGCCAGCTGGCTAGGCACTAATCTGTGGGAGTAGTGAAGGATTGCTTTTGCATCACTTGGTGGTTTACTTTTCATATCATTTCTTCATTCATTAAACACTTTATCTCAGCCAGTGAGTTATGCTTTTGCTGCTCCTCTCTCCTTATCTTGCTGGGGATGGAGGAGAGATAAGGGGAGTGAGCAGCTGCATAGGTACTTGGCTGCCGAGTGGGGTCAACCCACAGCACCTTTTAAACCCTTTATAAGGTTTTTAGCATCAGTTTAAACGCCGAGGTTCTTGGATCTCAGTGTAAGGCACTTCAACATCTACCTTTCTGAACTACAGAGAAAATGAAGCAAATGGCTTCATCTTTGTGGTGTATGATGTCATATAATAGACTGAATTTTAAAGTTCAAAATTAAATAAAAATGCATAAACTGTTACAGTTGGAACCTTAATCAGCTAATCTAAAATTGCACATGAATAGAATTGGTTTGGTTTTGTTATAAAAATAGTGTATTTGAATGTGATGCAACTTCTGTGAAAATTGTAGTCACCAACGGCAGTCATGTAACATGAGGTGAGCCAAGAATAAGGTGTAATAAAGTACTTCCTAATAGAAATACATACTATTTTTGCAATGTTTGTTGCCAAATAGCAAGTCTGATCTTCCATTTATATTACCTTTTGTGAGGCAAAGATAATTTGAAGCAAGAATCTGACTGAATTCTGTGTGATATCGATGTCCTCTGTATGAGTACTTATTTAAATAAACATACACTGCACCTTTTTATGTGCACAGGTGTTTCTTATCCTGACATCTTTTTGTGAGGAGGGAAAGAGAATGCATTTCAGAAGGCTCATGTTTTCTCTACCACTACATAAATAGTAGATTCCATCTCTAGGATAAATAGCTGCGTCTAAACCATTGCTTTGTTTGGATTCCAAGACATTTTTGCTCTTACTCTGACTCTGGTGTCAGTGTGACTAATTATGTAGAAGGGGCTTCCTACTCTTTCCTAGCTGAGCCTAAGTAGTTTCAGAAAACCTCTGAAAGTTGTGTTTGCAGCTCTACTTCAAATATAAAGCACCTGTGTGCTAGTATTTTCCCTGCTTATATCTTGTCAACAAACTTAAGACCTATCTCTGTCTGTTGCCATTAATGACAGAGATTTAATTAGTTTTGTTGAGTGGAGAATTGGGTGTTCTCACTGGACCCACCTAATTAACTTTTTTCCCCTTCCCTATTTGATTTTTTTAAAACGCTTTTAATAGGCCTTTGTCTGTCTGTTCAAAGTGTCTTCAGTTCCAGCCAGTCTGGTGCTGGTACCTAATCACACAGATTTAGCCTTCCACTTCAATGTGTCTAGTAAGCACATGCAAGTGGCATCTACTATCCTTGTTCCTACAGGACCAAGCTCTGCATAAGTATTAGTTGCAGCTTTTTTTTTTTTTTTTTTTTTTTTTTTTTTTTTTTTAAGAGATGCTGTTCAGCTGGCCAATCAAATGCAAAGGCAGTCCAAAATTTTCTCAGGTAAGTATCCAAACCTTATTTTATATATCCTAATCATCTCTCTCTCTCTCTCTATCTATATATATAGGGTAAATTTCAGGACAGTTTTTCTTCTAAAACTTGAAGCACCCATAACTTTGAACATGAACAACATGGAAACTCTGCAGCTTCTTTTCTTTTTCTGTAGAGGGAAACAGAAGTATGTTTCTTAGATGAATGTGTGCTATGGGGCCATCTGGTGTCTATTAATTTTATAGAGACTACCCTGATAATGTAAACCCCTTAATTTCTCTAGAAATGCATGGGCAAAACTTTTCTGTTTGATCAAATAAAACTTTTAGCTAGCAAAATCCAGACTTGGCATGAAATAAATAATACAAGAGATGTTTAATGCTATAAGACCCTTTCACTTCATGCAAATGCATTCCTGAAAACCTCCTTTTCATTATTTTTTTAGGAGCCAAGATTAAAGATCACTTCCTTACTAAAAGTTTTGAAAAATAAATTGTCTGAAATGTAAATAAGTTCAATACTTAGACATTTCAGACATTTTAGTAAAAAATAGAGCATTAAAATATTTGAGGGGTGAGACCTGCCCACAGTTCAGATCTAGCTAGCCAACAAACCCCATTAACTGAGAAATGAACTTTCAGGTGTGTTGCCTGGTGGGAATGCCAGCAGTGGATTGCCGCCTACTTCGGGAGGGGTCCTGATGTCTAAACTAATGCTATTACGGCATTTTGTGTGAAGTATTTTGTTCCAGATGGAAGAAAAACCTTGCAGGACAGAAGCAGCTGGCCATTTCTCCAAAGAATGTAGCTAGGCAGAAAGTATTGACAGATTTGTTGTGCTATGAGTTTTTAGAAGACAAGATTGCAGCATAGAACTCTGCTGTAAAATTGGCCTTTAGTGCTGAGTCAGAAAGTACTGTGCAAAGCTGAGGTCCTACTAAACAAAGCCAAACTTGCATGCTTCCTTAAACACCCTGTTAGGATATTCACTCAGGAAAAGTGGAATACACTGGCATTTGTCAAAATATCCAAACAGGGCACCTCATAAAAGCTGTATTAAAATCACTTACATGCATCTTTACAGTGATAGCAAATACTTTACCCCTTGCATTTTGAAATAAAATTAATTGTTGAAATTCAGGTTGAGAATCTTCTAATTTGCTGATCTTTTATACAAGTATTATTATTATTTACTTTTCTGAAGTACTGCTGCTGTAACAAAAACTGCCTTGTAGCAGAACCTATATTCCCAGAAGAACAAAAATAATTACTGTGATGTGTCATTCTGATGAACAATATGCTGCTTCACAGCATTTTTTCCCTTTTTGCTGAATACACTGCTCTATAGACACCTGTGAAACAAAACTATAATAAATTGCTTTTATTGTGTACACATTGCAGCATTGACCCTTGAAGTACCATGATGTTATTTTTTGCTGCATCCAAAAAAAAAAACCAGCAGAATGAGTTCATTTAAAAACAAAAAAAAAAAAATAAAGGCCGGGTCTATAGCCCTGGAATTAAGCTCCTGTATAATTAATTAGATTTGGGAGGTTTTTCTGGGTACACAGTTGTGTAGTCTGGATTTTAAAACACTCTTAGCTGTAGTAGGATGTTTTGCTAGGTCAAATTTATTCACAAATATATCCATGAAGAAGCATTTTTGGTGAACTACATTACAATGGCCATAAGAATGTGTGCTAGATTATGGATGGGCTTAATTGTTTAATGAAAAATATTGAGAAGTTTCTTTGTGATTTCTTCTTAAAATCCCCTAAGTTTCCCTAAGACTTAGGTCCTGAAGTCACAGTCCATTTACACTGGTGTGTAAAAGTAACATATTAGGCCTGTGAGGTTATACATTCACAGTTTAGAAAAAGCTGTAGTTCAGACAGGTAAGTACAACTATTTCACTAGCATACGAGGGTTCAACTCTGGGCCCTCAGTGTAAGAGGGAGGTGGACCTGTTGGAACAAGTCCAAAGGAGGGCCATGAAGGTGACCAGAAGGCTTGAGCACCTCTCCTGTGACGACAGGCTCAGAGAGTTGGGGTTGTTCAGCCTGAAGAGCAGGTTCTGGGGAGACCTCATTGAAGCCCTTCAGTACCTTAAGAGGGCCTTCAGGAAAGCTGGGGAGGGGGTTTTTATGGGGGCATTGTAATAGAGTAATAGGACAAGCGGTAATGACATTAAACTGGAAGAATATCGGTTTAGATTGAGTATTAGGAAGGGATTCTTCACAGTAAGAGTGGTGAGGCATGGGCTGCGCAGAGGAGTTGTGGTTGCCTCATCTGTGGAAGTGTTCAAGGCCAGGCTGGCTAGACCTGGTCTAATGGAAGTTGTCCCTGCCTGTGAGCATTGGAGCTAGATGATCTTTAAGGTCCCGTCTAATTCAAATCATTCTATGATTCTGTCCTTTTGGACACACATCCATTATAAATTAGGATTTCATCAGAATGCTGTTTCACTCAGCCTGTAGAAGAGACAGCTCTGCCTGCATAAGCAATTTTTCTGTATTGGGGATTCTCTCTGTACATCAGTGTGTGGCCCCTTGCCTTATTTTCTAGCCTGTGCTGAAGACATTGAATCATTGTCATACAGGTATTTGCAGGATCTCATCCCAGCACCTGAGGCTTTCTTGAGGCTTATATCCTTAAAATTGAGGAAAGTCAGGGCTGAAAGTCACTGAGATTAAAGTATCCATTCAATTGAGTCAATTAACTTGAAATGACTTGCACTTCAAAGTAGTTAGTGTGATACTAGATTGAATAACTTTGAAATTTCAGGTGACTTTGCTTTATATCTTGAAAGTGCTCAGCAGCATTGCAAATTTGAGTAATGGTCTTGTCAGACACATAACGAGAAAGTAAACTAGCTCTTTGTGAAATGGTGGGCTTATCTCATTTGTCTAATGCAATTATGCAGGGAGGTAGAAAGAAAAAAGAGCACATATAAATCTTGTTCCTAGAGACAGAAATCATTTGCATGAAGCAAGAGAAAGTCATACGGCTTTCCTGTATTCCTTCAACATGTTCCCCATCTATCTCTCCCAAGGATGCAGAACCAATCTTCAGAAATTTACAGCTCATCTCATCTTAAATGCATGTAAGGGATCTGAGTTCAGGAGCTACAAGCAATTCTGACCAATTTATTTCTGTTATTTCCTAAACTTACAATATCTGCCTCCAAAATTATTTGACCATTTTGTATGTTGCTCTGTAGAATGAAATGTGAAGTCTCTCTGTTCCATGAGTTCTGGACCACACTGTAAGTATCATTTGACTAAATGAATGTGGGAATTGGGTGACTGGAGACTGGGAGCAGGCTGGCCCTGGTTGACAACAAAGTGGACATTAATCTAAGACCATGGGTAACAAGATGCTAGGAAGGGGAATATCTGGTTAGATTATAGAGAGAAGAATGGGATTGTGAGTATAGTTACGTTACTGAAGTTGCACTATGTAAAGTTATGTTCTGAGTTCCTGTATATGCTTGGTTAACAACATTTTAAATATATGGTAATGTAATTGTTCATTGGTCCATTGTCCAGGCTAGAGTCCATATATCGTTTTGTTTGCCCCATTGTAGGGCCTTTCAAGGTTACCCCATACTGTGTTTGGCTGATGTTCTTTTGCTGGCTCAAGCTATTATTAAAGTTATTTTCCGGGCTTACTCGATTGTTCCTGTCCCTATTTCAATTGCCACCCTGGCTAGTCCAGTTCGTGTTGCATTAGCAGCAACAAATGAACAGCACAAGTCCATTCCAATTTAGCTATTCTGCTCCATGTCACCACCACAAGTGTTCCTGTTCAAATCAAGCAAAAACAGGTGAATATACTAGTGAAATATACAGCTGGATTCAAACAGTGTTTGAGTTATTCTGCTGGGTTTGGGCTATAAACTAACAGTATAAATGCCAAAGGTGAAGGAAAGAAAACAATAAAGAAAGAGTAGCTGCATACAACATACAGCTGATGCTTCACTATTTACCATTTTTTATTATTTATCTTCTTAGCCAGTCACTACCAACTTGGACAACAAACTTCTTGTGGACATTCTAATGGGAATGGGTGCCTGTAATTTGTGAGAGAGTATTGCTCTTGCCGTGACTGCACAAAAAGACATTGTGTGATTGATTTTCCAAGAATTAGGTTAAGAGTGTTTTATAAAGCTTAAAAAAAAAAAGCACATAAGCTTAATTTAGGTCTTTTACTGCTTCCCCCCCCTCAATAAGGAAGTTATAATTAAGCAGTCATGAAGTTATACCCATAGTCTCAAAAACCTTTGCTGAAGTTTCTGCAACAGCATTGCTCAGGCCTTGCCTTCTGCCTTTTCACCCCCAGATCTCCAGTCATAACCTACAACCACCTCAACCACATACAGGGACAAGCAGCATTGTGACACTTGGAAGATTAAAAATCTGTATTTATCTCCCAAAAATAAAGAATTTTTGACCAAGAACAACCTGGTGACTAGGTGACTGCCAGTGGATGAGAGAGATGTTGCCTTTGGAGTGCTGGATGCCTCAGTAACATCTCTCTAAAGCAAAGTTTATATGTGAGCTCAACTCTTGTTTTTAGCTCAGCTTTTTACTTCTCTGTGAACATTCTTCTTGGGAAATTCTCATCACCAAATGTTCTAGTAGATAATGAATTGTGGTAGTGTTTGGCTTAGTTTGCCTTTTGCTTGACACACAGATAAACACAAAGGAGTTTTTAAAAACCAAATAAGAAATGTGGGTTTTGGAAAATACTGCAGTGTCTGTGGAAACAATAAGTAGTATTGTGACAATAAAGTGGTTTTAGCTGAACAAGTACTGCTCTCTATAAAATCTGATTCTGCACAGGCTAATAAAAATTCAAGGGCATTGCTCTTACTTTGCCTGAGTCTTCCCAGATTTCTGCAGTTCGTGAATTATAAGAAAAAAAACATGAGATGTAATGATATCTCTCAAAGCAAGGTGAGTTCAGTGTTTTAAGAGGAGCTAGCTATGTAGTGGTGTTTTGAGAGGCTCTTTGGAAACAAGGCTCAGGCTCTCTGTCTGTATGCTTTATTCCTGTACAGCCAGAATTCTCAAGCTGTACTCAGGCCAATGGGATCCTAAAGCTAAGCTCAAGCTCAAGAAGTTGTAAAAATGTACCTTAATGAGCAACCTCATAAAATGCAGTAAAAACCTATGCTTGCCATCCAATTCAACATGTGAAAATCATTAATTATAAATGAGCTTGTGAAACTGAAAGCGGCTATCTTTGTACCTGTTCTTTTGCTCATAATACTATACC
This sequence comes from Sylvia atricapilla, assembly GCF_009819655.1. Lineage (NCBI taxonomy): Eukaryota > Metazoa > Chordata > Aves > Passeriformes > Sylviidae > Sylvia > Sylvia atricapilla. Next base: position 46,494,254 of record NC_089144.1, read on the forward strand.
AAGAACTAGAAAACAATCCTTTGATTTTTTTTTTAATGAAAATTGCTTATGACTCAGTTATTAAGGGCTAAATGATGAAATAACAGGACATAAATATGTATTTTGAAACAGAAGTAAAAAAATTAGGAGTCTGTGTGTGTGTATGTGCTGAAGTCAGGAATGAGTTCAGAAAAGGAGAACAATCATTCAAGTTTCTATGAAGCTTTCAGTAAGACTGTGTTACCAAGTGACAATGAAAACTAAGCTTCTCCATATGCTACCTATCAAATAGTTCATTTTATCCTGACAAATCTGGGTGGCACCTGATGGAGCCCACTGCACTTGGAGTATGTTCCTCTCGCAAAGGAGCAAGGTTACCCTACATTCTAATGTCAGCATCTGCAAAGGTGGGGCAGACATACCTGAGCCTTCTGGGCCTTTGGAAGCAACAGAGACTCTGGAGCTTGTGGAGGTCTATGAGGAGTCTGTGCAAGACAGGAAAGTGGTAAAAGTTACAGAGCTGAGGAGGGGATTTGTACTACTCTAAACAATGGGAAGGCTTTATTCAGTCTCCCTTTGCAGAGCAGAGGTCTCTCTTTAAAGGTTTAACTTGTACTTCTGTCTCTTGCACCTTATACAAGGAAACCATACTGTGGAATTCAAAGCCCCTCTGTGTCTCTGGGCATGCACACTTTCAGGCAGAGGTGAGACCTACCGTACCAAGGCTCTTGGGACAGGACCTGTTTGGTGAATGATGATGTTAGGTTATGTATTTCAGGCAGCTGGCACTCTGCATCTGTCTTCACCCCTGTTGACTGAATGTTTGAGTTAGGAAGAGATAGTCATGATCTGCATCTAATACACAGTGAGGTTTTTCAAATAGATTGTGATTGATGCTTTTGATTATTTTTGTCAAGATCTATAGCAAACCCTGTGTTATCCATTTGTCAGCACTTGCAACAAGGCTGTTTTCTGAACAGAGTTCTCCTTATTAGACATGAAAACTTAGTTTAATTGAGAAGACTGAGTGAACTTCATGCTGTTGTGAAATCTGATCTTTTATTTTTCACTTCCATAGTAAAAATTAAAGCTTTTAGGATTTATTTAACTTTTACTAAGCTGGAGTACCACAGTTATTGTTGGGAAGAGAAGCTGTTAATCTTAAAGACTCCTGCCTGTATAAGCTGTAGAATGCAGCAAGCCAGTCTCTTCTTGATGTATTTGTCTTTTCATTAAAATGCCAATATATGTAATCAGTGTGTGTTTTTAAAAAAAAAAAATAATTACTTAAAATTTTACAGTGCACTACTGGGAAAGAGGACAACTAATAACTCCTCATCTTGAGTTATCTAGGTTCCACATTGAATACTTACTGCTAGAGTTTGGCCTTCAGTGCCTTGCATCTAGCTCTTTCAGGAAAGATGTTTATAATCATTGTTCTCCTGGGGTTTTTCTGCAGTGGGGATTTTTAATGATGTTGCAGAGTCCCTAGTGTAAATATAAATTATTATTGTAAATGAAATGTTTCCCATGCAGTATGTTCCAACTCTCCCCTGCCCCTCTGCTATGGTATGTCTAAAGCAGTGCTTTGCAGTGCTCCTACCTCATCTTGTGTAGCTAAACAGATGATTAAAAAAAAGTCCATCCTGTCAACCACACCAGTGATGAAGTGGACATCCATAGCAGTGTATTTTATTGAACTAACGTGAAAAGTCCCAGCAAGGGCTCTCAATCAAGTTGAAGTTATCTGACAGATAAGCAGTCTGAGGTGATTAACTGAAGATCAAGGCTTTTGTTAGTGATGACATAGATCCTCCTGTGTGTAAGCAGAGCAAAAATCTTTCTTGTTGTTTTCTTTTGTATATTTCCAAAGCTGCTATTTACACTATCCACTTCCATAGTCTCAAAATCTTTGGGTAAGAAGACAAGGAAACCCTTTCCGGTTCTTAGTTCTTTGTGTATTCTGGCTCTGCCAGGTGTTCTACCCACTGATCTGCAGTGAGACAGGTGGAAGCAACACCTTGTCCTTAGTAATTTATTATTTTTGCCTTGACCTGTAGAGAGCCAGTGTGATCTCCATAACTGCTTATGACTTGCAATCTGTCCTGATCTTGATGCATTCCCTGTGTAGAGGGAAACAAGATGTGATAGTGGAGGCCAGTACTGCTTTTTCCCACAAAAGTAGGTAACTCACTTGTGGAATTGCCTCACCAGAATAAACTCTTACATGCTTATTGAATCCAGAAAGATATGGAAGGAGGCTGGATGAAAAAATGGGTACAGTGGGACATGGTTTACGCTTCCTATTTCAGGAAACTAATTTAGCCAGGTAAATTAGGTAGCTAGTTTCCTTGTGCTGCATCGTTATTTAATGGTAAATAAGAGTAAAGCTCTTATCAATAATTTTTCACAGACTAGAGTTTTGATCTTACTACAGATTACTCCAGTTGATCCTTCTCTCTTCCTTTATGGGAGAAACTTATGAAGGCTCACCTCCTAAAGTGAAGCTAAGCAGTGAGAATATGCCCTCTTCTGTAAAACACAGTTTGCTGTGCGTCTTTTCTGTGGTCAAGTGCAAAATTCTGTCTTTGTATGTGAATCTGTAGTCTTGATATGAACCAAAGGAAATTACTTCACATGTCAGCAAATGCAACGTGAGTACACATTGCACATAATACTTTCATATATACATGTTTTTATTTTCTACTAAAAGTTTATATAAATATCAGTTCTTGTTGAATCCAGATGTGAATTAATAACAGCTATGAGAGATCTGGCTCACCCAAGGCAGCATATCTCTTCCAAGGAGACACAACTAAAGGATAATTCCCTTTCTACAAAGGGGAAAGGATAGAGTGTTAGCTAAGAGGTAAAATAATTTAGTTATGTCAATTCCCTATTAATATAACATGCTCTTTATATCTGGTTATGTGTTAGCCAGTCTACCAGCTAACACCAGTATTTGAAAGCTGGACAAGGAGAGGTTAAGCTGAAAAGTTTGACTTGGGACACACAGAGATAATAAAAAACTAAAAGCTGTTTTTCTGCTTAACCTAAACTTTGAAAAATTCCTACGTATGCACTTTCAGTTTTATGCTGTGTGTGAATGTCAAATATGCTTAGCTGGAACAGAATTTCTTGAAAGTAATTATTGTCGTCCCATTTGGCTAAATATGCCTATAAACATACCAGAAGTATGCAAGACTAGAAAATGCTGATATAGACTTAATAGTTTGGGGGCAGGGTTATTTAAGAACTGGTACTCTTAGTCTGTTATTCTGATTTTTTTTTTTTGCTGTGTTAGCTATATGTGATCTATTCCCAACCTGTATATTTTCAGGGGAAAGAAATTAATAAAGTGGTTTATTCAGAACAGATTATTTCAAAAAAAGAAACAAAATTTGAGAATGATATGTCTCAATCCTTTCACTGCTTTAAGGATCAGAGAATCTGCAGAACCTTTTTCAGAGCAGGTAGCCCTATGCAATATTTCAGGGCAATAAGCAAGTAGAGCAGGTAACAACACAAGCTCTGATGCCAGGATTAGTCCTGTCTCTTTTCTTCCCTCCTTCCCTGCACTGCAGAGAATCAGACTCCTGGGATAGAAAGTGCAGCTAATACATCTAGGGGAGTTTTAACCTGGGACAAAAGGTGTGTCCTGTTTTGTCTCCCTAGCAAATTCAGGTTACTGTTGAGGATTAAGGGATTAAGTGGGATGGCTTTAGGAGTTTCCATCAAGTAGCACACTGCCCATCCACATCTTAAGTTTTTGGAGGAAAGTGTCAGGGTGAGAGACTCAGGTGGCCACAGTCTACCTCCCATGGCATCGGTGAAGGAGAGGAGCTGGCTGGGTCCTGACCTGCAGCAAACCTCAGGCCCAGATAATCTGTTGGGTTTTCTGCCTCCTGCTCTGAACAGGAGCAGGTGAGGTGGAACATGATCTCAGCTGGAAATGTAGCAGTAAAACTTGCCACTGAAGTCTCTTAGATTTGGATTTGTTTTGTTTTAGTGTGTATATTTCTCCCAATATAAACACTTCCTTTTAATGTCCAGTCTTTTCTGCAGATGTATTTGGCCCACCCTACAGCAGCCCCATTTCTCTATGCAAGGGCTGTGTCTGGTTTTACCACCACAGCTCTGGGAGGGTTTAGCAGTGAGAAGGAGTAAAGTGAATAAATACAGGTGTGTTTTTGCCTTGTTCTGTTCCCACCTCCTAGAGGGAAATTGTTTCCCTATGGAGCAGCCTGACTGGAGCAGCAGCAGCCACGTGAAAGGACACTAACTCCTCTGCAGGAGGGGAAAGGTGTGTCTGATTGTGAAGATGAGGATCAGCTGGAGAAGTGGGAGAAGAGATGAGAGGAGGGAGGGGAAAAGAAAGGAAAAAAAACCACCAAGCCTTTGAATGGCAAGACTGCAGTTCTGACATGCGGCCAGCATGTGTCATACAGGCTTCGGGAGGCAGCAGGAGCACAGGTGAGAGGCGCTGGCCGGCAGCGGCAGAAAGAAGCATTGTGGCAGGATGGGGGATTCTAGGACACCTGGAAACAGGGGAGGTCTGGAGGTGCAAAGGCCACCACAGACACTCTGCTCTCACTGTGCAGCAAACTCACCCTGGAGCCCAGGTAGGGCAAATGCATGGACCATGCAAGGTATGTAATTTTTCCATCTCTCTCAGTTTTGGCTTGTTATGTTACACGGCAGAAGCAGGTGTTTACTGAGTTACGTGCTTGCTGTATAGTATTACTGCTTTTGTGGGGTAAGAGGAGCATTAGGGGATTGTTTTTGAATGTTGCCACTACAGGAGGATATATAAAAGTTTAGGTTTCTAGGGAGAATTTTTGAGCGTGGTGTTGTCTGTGAGAGAATAAGGCTGAGGGCAATCTAGCAGAGAGAAAACTCAGAGATGCAAGTCCACCACTTCAGAGAAAACTGCAGAGAGAAAGGGAAAGCTGTCTAAAGTGAAACAAGGGCATAAAAAGTGGATGCCTGACAGGAAAACCTGTGGGGCACTAGGGTAGCCAGGTCTGTATCAAGTTCAAGCTTTAAGGTTTACTTTTTGGGGCATTGCCTCTGCAGTGCTCTGAAGGACTATCAAGCCCCTTTCAGTCCTCTTCACTTGGAAAAATTATACAAAATTATATAAGAAAGGTATACAATTTAATTTAATTTCTATATTGCTAATAGAGGATGCATGTGTTTGTTTTTCTCAAAGCATATCTAAACACCTGGAAATGGCATTAAACTTGCGGCTGGAACATTGTCTATGGATTCATAGTTGTCCTCTTGTTTCCAATGTTGATTTTACTAGGCTGCTAAAGAGCCTTCTGCAGCACATCTCAGGCCACCCTTTCCCTGCCTTGATGTTGTGAAGTTCTATTGAGAGCTATATACTGCTTTCCTTTGCTATTATAAGTTTGAAATTTTTGGTACAACTTAAAAGATGTGTAACAACTGCAAAAGTATCTTTCTCTCTCTCTCTTTCTTTTTTTTTTTTTTTTTTTTTTTTTTTTTTTGAGGCGAGGGGGGGTGGTCGGTCAGAAATACCCTGTGCATGGATCATGCAGTTAATCATATATGTCTGTACTGCTGCAGGGTTAGCCAGCATTCGTTGATTCCTTGTATTTTGCAATGATCCCTGGTGTTGCACTTACCTTACTTACCTTGAAAGACATATGTCTTTGACAACTTTTTCAAGTGGCTTTTTTTGTCATGAGTGAAAAATTTTCAGGGGGCTTTTCCCCCTCTTCCAAGAAAAACTCCAACTGAAGCTAAAATTTTCTGCAAACAAAACAGTTGTGGCTTTCCAATTCAAGAATTTAAAACTACTGCATTCACTTTTCATACATCCACTTTCATGGTGGTGTGTGTGTTTGTATATATACTCATATATCATTGATATATGCACATTTCTATATGTGTTGTTTCAATTAGACATTTATTTTAATGTGGCTGCTAGAAGTAGTCATGGTGAAAGCTGTTCTTAACCAATGTGACTAATGAGATTAAACAGTCAAAAACTTGGATAGCTTGTATTCACTCAAGAGTGCTGACTAGTTCTATTATGAACTTTTTAGAGTCTAGCGTAGTTTTTCAACATCAGATTCTGTGTGTAATATGCTTACAGCTGCAGCATATGCTCTCTTACAGATAAAAATGAAAATTATGTATAGGCAAAATGCCCTTGCAGTGGTGAATGGATAAATAAGACAACTAAAAGTCTCATTGATGTGATGTATCTCTGTTGTTGTTTGTGGTTTGGGTTTTTTTTTTCCTCAGAAATGATCAATTCCACATGCTTACAAAGGAGTTTATGGAATGACTCTTTATTGGTAAAAGTGAAAGTCAATGTTTACAGGAAATTATACTGGATCAAGGAGTGACTGCAAGGGTATTTTAAAAATCTGAACATAAATCTTTATGGATTTTTTCATTAATATATCGACAGTTAAAAGCAGCCATAAATTCCATATCCTGTATACACAGATATATTTTAATGCTCCTATTTTCCTGGGCCTTCATGATAAAGCAGTCAAGCACTATGGGATAATCACAGTCTTTAGTCTGTGGGTATCTGTGTTAAAATGAACCCAAATTACAACTAGAAAAGCTGAACAAAACCTATGTCCTTTGAAGTTAGCCAGGCAAAGCTCCATGTTCAGTAAAAGTGATGGTCTCAAATGTGCTGAATGTTTGCAAGAGAAATAGAACAATATATTGGCAGCTAACTCTCTAGAAAATCCATCAATTTGTATTTAAGAAAAACCATAAGCCAAGATGAAACTAGGGAGGGTGGAAGTTTTTGTTAAACAGGATGTCTACTGCAATACTGGCTACTATTGAACATTTTACTACCGTTCACTAAACTTTCTGCAGTGACATTGAGCTCTTTCTCTGGAGTGGACACACTTGAAAGTCCTTGCTGTGTGGGTCTGTCTGTCTAGTGGGAAACTCAAATAGCTCTGAGGGCACATATACTTATTTAAAGGGGATTGTTTCCTAACTCCTAGAGGCTCCTCTTTCTGAGACTACTGATAAAAAAAAATCTCAGTACTTTTGCTCCCTTTTAAGGGATCTACCATTAGACAACTGCTATGTTTCAGGTGCTTAGTTTGATACTTGGTTACAGTAGGTGACAGAAATGTGGTTAGTGCAACTGAAATGACTCTTACAGTAGCCACTCTCATATTGCTTTTGCAGAATTTATGAGCCAGTTATGAGTCACCAGTTCCATTCAGGCCTGCTCTATTATTACATACTTCTGCAGGTGAACTCAGGAATTCATTGCATGATCATGTCTGAGGTCTGAGTTTCTGTGTTGTATTGTGTCTTGGCTTGATGAAGCAGCCAAGGTACATCAGATTTGTAGTCTTGTTGTGAGTGTTGCCATAATAAGCTGAGGGGGCTTGTGTGACCACCACGGGTTTGATTTGTCTGCATTTGAGAGTTCGGGTTCGCAGATGGGGTATTTCGTATTCAGTCTTGCATTTTGTATTCTTAGTCTTGCAAGTATCACAAACATGAGAGTTAAAAAGTAGGAAACTACTTGTAGGAGAGACATATAGAAGTCCCCTTATTTTGCAGTTATAGGTATTTTTTTTTCTTTTTCTGTATTTTGGGATAAAGCAGCAGAGGAAATATCATGAGCAGCAGAATAATCTCTTCAGGGTTTCTCTCCTCCACAGTCTTGTGGTATAATGTCATAATAAACTATATGATTTTGTGCCACAATGTCACATGCAGCTGACCTTTTAGTAAAATTGAATATGAATCTTCAGAAAGTGTTAAAAAGAATATCCAAAATAGACAGAAGAAATCCTAAACCATTGATTGGTGGATAAGGGAATTGCTGAGGACTGTAACATAAGAACAGAGAAATGGCTGTAACAGTGGGATGGCTGTTTCCCACTTCCTGATTTCCACTGAGGTCAGCATCTCACAGGGGTCAAAAAAAAAAGTCACAGCAAGTTGGTGATTTAAAAAAAAATTAAAAATTCAACACTAGCTTTCCACTTTTACTTGAGAAACCTTCAGATTGTAATGTATGAGTTCCTGCAGAAATCCATGTTTCAACAAGACCACCACAATCTGTGAATTCACATTGAAATTAGGTTTATTTCATGTTAAATGTATCCTATCCAGAACAAGGAGAACACATGCTGAAAATATTCTTGCAGCATTACACCAGCATTTAACAACATTAGTCATTGTGGACCAGAATAAAATACAGCATTCTTTTCCAGGGGACAAACTTAATGATCAAAACAGGAATTAGTATTATCTTGCCATAGCTTCCTTGTCCAAAATTACATCTGTACAATACAAAGACACAGGTTTTAACTCCAGGTGTTTGTTGTCAGGTTCTGAAGCTGTTGGCCCTCTTGCAATAGGACTGCTTCGCTGGAAAAATCTGTGTGTTTATGGCAACCCTCCCCTCGCTCTCACTGTCCCTGAAGATGCCTGTGTTCCTGTGTGTCAATGTTTTGCTACACAAAATGACTTCTCATACCCACTGTCCTGTCCAGCATCACTTTCAATCACTCCAGTGCCTTCTTACAACAGTAGTAGTCAAGAAACTTTGAGTCAAGACTCCACAGGTAAGTGATTATTTGTTTTTTACATGTCTGAGCTTAGTTTGATCAGCAATTTTCATGGTCGATATAAACAGCTGTTTCTGCTGCCAGAGTGCTTTGATTGCTCCTAAATAAGGATCAGACCACAGAAACATCATGAAAGGATTTATGGTTGTGCAAAATTAATCTAACAATTTCCCTCATGGTTTAAAAGTATCAGAAACAAAGATGTTCTGAGCAGCAATTATACCATTAATGTATGCTTTATTTAAAACTGGTAGGCCAACTGTTTGATGAGGGTGCATCCATCTTAGCACATGGAGGCATTTGAGGACAGTCTCTTCTGTGCCTGTCATAAAACTTTGTGTGATGGAGGATGTCCTCATATATCTGTCATGTTCAAAATGCTACTAGCATCTCGCTAATCACAAAATGGGGTGTACAAGGTGCATCCAATTACATCCATGGGAATGCACTCATGCTCCACCCTGTTAAAAGGCTGACATCTATCAGAAGATATCAGAGGCAACAGCAGCATGCTGATCACTGGTGGTGCTCTTTCCTACTGAGATTTGAACATCTCAGGGTCTGATGGAAAGATGATAGCTAATGAAGAGTTGTGGTTTTAGGACAAATCACTTGACCCACAGTCTAGCTGCATTTGTCTCTGAGAGTTTTTAATGACAATGATGATTAGAAGTGGGTCATGAGCTCAGTGAAATTTTCTGGCTGCCAAGGAGTTTATATGCTTCCTAATTAAACCCCTCTAAAAGTATTTTAATTCTTGATGCCTATGTTGTGTTGCTACGTGTAAGAATTTAGAAGGTTCTGCCAGGTAAAATAATGGTATGTATGGAGAGAGAAGTATTAGTAGATGCAGTATTGAAAGGCATAATGCTGGAAAAGTCTAAATACCTAGAGCTGGTATGAATACCTAGTGCTGACCTAGTTCTTAAAATTGTAATAATTGCTGGCAACAGTGGCTGAATGTAATCTGTAGTAAAAATGATAGTCAAATATGTATATTACTGTGATTTGTATTTGGCTCTTTTCATTTCAAGTATCACAGTACATTAATATAAATAAGTGTAACTGATGAAGACATTACTGCGTGTTGCCAAAAAATAACGGGCCTGAAACTCTGTGGTGGTTCTGAAATCAAATCAAAACCCATTTCTCACTTCCCAGAAATTTCTGATCTAATGGCTCATCCTCTGAACCTGACTGGATGCTCATGGCAGCTGGAAATCCCAGCCTCTAGCACGTCAAGTACCATTCCTAATGCTTTGATGGTGATGCTTGCTAAGCAGGAGCATTAGGGCAAATGCTGAACGGCTTCAGGAAGGTTAAATGTTGTGACTTTCATTTATCTTTTTTTCTGCTTCCAGTTAAGAGCCGTGTAAATATGCACCTCCTTCAATGCAGTGTTGATTGCATGAACTCTGTGACTATATTGTGTGGGCTTAATTTGCATCTTGGTTTACATTACCATCTGTTTTACTGATACAAATACCGTACTGCTGTGAGACACTTAGTATTTTTCCCACATGATGAGTGACAACTCTGGTTTTAATTTGAAGTGGTTTTGAGACAGTGAGACAATAAGTGAGGAGGCACTTGACACCCAGAGGTGATGTTGTGGAGAAGGAAAGAAACATTAATTTAAAATAAAAGAAAATAGTAGTAGCATAATAAATATTAGTAAAACTTGATAAGGCGCTGTTAGCATTGCAGAATAACTTCCCAGTTCTAAAGTATGGATGCATATAGCCAAAGATGCCATTAGGATATTATATTAGCAAGCCAAATACAAATAAAAATACCCTCATTTTCACCCTCATTTAAGAAGCTACAAGGTCTTTGAAAAGTTGGCATTGAGATGTTTATGAAAATGTCATACTGAAAAGCAGCATGGTGTCAGGTTAACACTGAAGTTATGTCCATTTTTAGTGGGGCAAGGTGGTCCTGGTTCAAAGTACAACTTCTACCATAAGAAGGTACATTCTTCATCCTGCTAGTTAATATCCCAATTTCTGTATGCAATGATACAATTTATAATCTGTGCAATTATTTTAAATCTACTTTTTAAATCGAATCCTGCAGCAGAGTAGGGGGTACTGCACATAACCAGGGTGTCTTGCCATTATTGCTCAGGGGTAGAATGGTGTATCAGCAGCTACTCCTTAAGGCTGGATATCACGTCTGCTACTCCAGTGTTGAACCCTCTCCCTGGGCTTCATTATAACACTTCTAATGCAAAGATGCTTCAAGTTTTTTAAACTACATCAGTTTTCAGGGACTGTCTTGCAATGATTGAAAAGCTTGTTTGCAGCATACAGCACATTTGTGGAAACTCAGGCAAGAGTACTGCATCAGCTGAAATGGGGGAGTTCTTGAAAAGACAGAAGGTAACTTAGATATAGATTAATGAGGTAGGGTAACTCTTAGTTATAACCAAGCTCATTTATGTCCAAGACTGGTTGATCAGATCACTTACAAGAACTTGAAATGCAGAAGAATACCATGCCCCAGGCTTACTGAGCTGCTTTTCGTCTGTGCATCTACAAATTAAGCTCTCTATAATATTTTAGTAACAAATTCTTTAAAAAACAAACTATGTTAAACCACCAGTATATAATGCATGCAACACACACATTGCAGTTCAAAATAATTCTTTTTTTAACTGAACATGGAAAAATTTTGTCTGCTTCCATTTGAGCAGGGCATGTTTGGGACCTTGTAATAAAATGTGCATGGTGATAGCTGAGCTGGATTTCAATGTTCAAAAGATAGTGAAGCAGAAAATAAGATATTGATGCAAAAACACTCACTGTATTCTGATACACAATATGAAAGAGATAAATCTGCAGCTTGCTTTAGTGGGTGCTTTGCACCTACTTGAAACATTAGTCTCAATTTACTGCTTTTGTTCCTTTGCAGCATTTTGCAATGCTAGATATTTACAGAGTAGTGTCAAATTTTGTCCTTGGATATAGGAGTATAATACACAGCAGAATTAATCAATTTCATGGACTGTGGAAGGGAATTCTTAAATTTCTAGTATGAGTTGTAATTTGAAATAATGGGATTTTGAGAGGATTGCTCCGGTGAATAAAACCAGACTTCTGTTTAGAATGAGACAAAACATGAGTTATTCCTTGCTCATTTTCTAACCTAGAAACTTTGTGAGGGAATACCAGAGAGGAAGGTCATTGTGGTAAATATTTCATAACTTCATATTGGTTGTTAGCTGAGTCATGAAGAGTTCTTATTGATTAGCTTTCTCTTCTTATGGTCATTATTCAATGCTTAATTACACTGAACACTATATTGCAGAATATCCAGAACATTTGCTAGACAACACCAGCTGGATTGAGATTAATGGATTTGTACTGGGTAGAAAGGAGTCAGGAGCTGAACAATACCTGTCAAATTTATGTCAGCTGCAAATTTTAAAGAAATACAAAATACCATAATTCATTAAAATACTGGATGTAACAAAAAAGCTGTGCCTTTTCAAAATGTATTCCCATTTTTCAAATAATAATCTGAATAAATTTATTCAACTGCTTCTGACCTGAAATTAGTGCACCTTCATTTAGACTGTATTTCTCTTGTTTGTTCATTACAGGGCCCTGTCCCCTTGTACTCTAGTTTTGAAAGCAATTGTATTGATTTGTCATGAATTGTTCCTGACAAATAGGTCAACTCTTTGTTATCATCTTGTTTTCTTCAAGGTGGTTAGAGACAGCTTGATTTTTGCTTACTTACTAATTTCTCACTGTTTCTTTTCAAATATCCATGCTTGGCTGACTGGGCTGTAATTACCTGAACTACTTTATTTGCCCTTCTTCACTGTTATGGGACCTTACTCTATTCTTACTTAAATGGAATAATCCCAAAAATGCATTTTTAAGCTGCTAAATCCCATCAAAGCAACTGAAAGGTAAAGTAGGCAGCTACATTATTTTCCTTGATCTGTGCCTGGTCCCTGGTGTGTGAGTGTCCAGACCACAGCTATTTCAGGAGAGCTTATACTTCACAGCAGAGACAGGGAAAATACAGAGGATTCAAGATGGACCCTCTTCAGGGATGCATTTGGGCCTGTCTTGCAGTTGGACAGAAACACACACTTCAGAAAAAAAAAAAACAACTATGATTGTAGTATACAACTTTGCAACCATAGGTAAACCAGAAAGTGTTCCAGGTTTATTCCTCAAATCTATTGGAAATCTGGCTGCAGCTTATGTCCCTTCTTTTATTTACATAAATTCCTGTGACCTTTTTGTTTTATTTTGCATATGCAATCCTGGCATGAAACTTTTTCCTTTTCTTACTACACTGCAAGGCTTTGCACCTGCTGTGAATGCTGTATTTGACAAAGAAAAAAAAAATTATGTGCATTTCTCAATTTGTGAAGTAAGAATGTATATTCTTACATATAAGAATACTTACATGTATTCTTTGATTCTGCAGCTCTCTTGTTTTGCACAGCTTTTAAGTTTTAAATTGTGTGATGACAATAAAAACCTATATAAAGAAATAATTTGTGACATTGCCTACTTTCTAGTGTGGTATAGGATTCCAGTTAAAACTATTTTATAAGTTAGATTCAAAGGAACTAGATCCAATATTAACTGGATTCTGTAAAAGGAATAATGTTGGCCTGCCTAGGAATTTATTTGTTCCCCTGAAGAAAAATGATACTTAGAAGAACTATAATGTGAATAAGGAGATGATTGAGGGGGACATGACAACAGTTTTGAGAAGAGAATGTGAAAGATGAGGAAGATGAATAGTGGAGTTTTCCCAGTACTGGTTGGGAAACAAGGTTAATATTTTAATGGATTACTTCTGCCTGGAAAGGAGGACTGCATTGATGAGATATGCTGATGCATCTAAGGTGGGAGACATCAGCACTGCAAAGGATATTCAGAATGTCAGGTTAAAAAAATGGATGGATTTTGGGAACAGAATAGGGGAAAAGTGATGGAATACAATGGTGCAGGTTTTGCTACTGTACATAGCAAGTTTTCTTTTCTCCAATAAGCTTTGAGTCCTCAGCTAGAAATAGTAGAGGAAGATAAATTCAGCTACTAATTGGAAGTGGGATGCATTTATGAAAAAAAAAATGGAGGCCTGGGATGTTTCAGGTGAAGTATTTGCTACAAAAGGAGAGATAGAAGATTTTTACCTAAACTGACTGTTTATTTTCAAAGAGAGTAGAGATTTACTGGAGCTTAAGCAGAAAAAACCTACCAGATCAATAGAGAGTAAAAAATTCATTGTGTTTAGACTAGCAAAACAAATGCCATTTAAAGAAAGAAAAACCAAGATAGGACAGTAGGTTTCTGTTTACTTAATGATCTAATGTTTGTAAAGTTTAGGGAAATAGCTGAGTCTGAAGAACAGGCATCTGATCTGTCCATTTATCCCAACCAGCAGCTTTCAAAGTCTGAGGAAACTGCTAAGTGGCCCTAGAGATGCAACTCCTCATTTTAACTCTTACAGTTTGTGTTCCAGTTGCAAGTCTTAATATGGAGGGGTTATAAACTGACCAACTCCTGGGGATTCTGTGCAAAAGTGAAAGCCACAAGGTGGTGCTGACACTCCTTACTGTGGCTCAAGGGATTGTGAGACATTTAGCAGAATATGCAGTGGCCTCGGTGTAACCAGACAAAAGTTCCATGGTGTTTGGTGTGTATTAACCTGAATACAAGTACTAAAGTCAGTGGATGACTTCCGGCTATAGTTTGTGGTTAAGCATTGATTTTTGGTAAGAAGTCCCAAGACATTCTTAGTACATTGGAGGGAAAGAAGGAATGAAGGGAATTAGAAAGGTGATGGTTGTTTCTGAGGTTGTAACACATTTTTACTTGGCTTTCAGTTGCAGAAGGATTGATAAAATTATGAAATTGAGATGTAGAAAGAAAACACATCTTTATCTCTGATTAAAATCATCACTTGAATTTCTGTGCTTTTTAAATGCCAAGGACAAAATCTGCTGTGCCCACAGTGTTGCTGATTGCTTGTGCTTCTCTGCCTGTTTTCTTTTTATGCTTTCATCAAGGGAGGGACCGTTTTGGGATATTGTTTTGGTATTCTCTGTAGAGCATCTTAAAAGGAGTGAAAGAGAGACAGGTTTTTGCCGTTTATGACTGTCTAATAGAGAGTTCCTAGTGGAGTTTATAAAGAGGAAAAATGATCTTTGGAAACTCTGTAGTCAGCCAAACCTGAGAAACAATGAAGTCCAGTTGACAGCTACATAAACTTATCTCTTCTACCCTGAGAACAGCCTGCCTTCCCTACCCCTCTGTCCTGTCTGCCAGCAAAACCTCATGTTCACTAATCATTGTGGCCATGATTAGTGAAGAGAGGAGGCTTATACTTCTCAATTCTTTCATTCAGCCAGCAGCAAAATCTTCCACTGTTATGAAAGGGAAAAGTTCACTACTTTTTCTCAAAAAGGGGAGTGCACTTTGTTACAGAATGCCTTTCTTCCAGTGCAATGTCATCTTTTGCTCCTGAAATGCAGTATATGCATTTTTACTCTTAAAAAAGGGGGCCTAAATGTGTTTAAGTTTAAACCTGAAGTGGCTGAAATGCATACTGCATTCAATAAGTATGATAAATTAGGATCTTAAAAAGAATGTTCTTGCTGACTCTTGGGAAAGAGTGCCATTAAATCTATACTTCCAAATATCTAGATGCATGTACTTAATCAGTTTCAAGACTCTGGCTACCAGTAAAATTGCTTTTATGATTCAAAGAAATTTAATATTGTTTACTCAAAATTCTGGCTGACATTAAGTGCACAGACCATTTTAAACACTCACATTTAAAAGGAAGGAAATAAAAACTGTGAAACATCTGACCTTATTGTAGGATCAAGTCTAGAAGCTGCTTAACTTCCCGATTCTGATCTAGCAAAGCAATGAAGTAGATGCTTAATGAACTTGAGAGTTGTGCCATGGAGTTCAATCTGCTTCTCTAATTATTCTTACCACTTATGAATGAGAAACTAGAATCTGACTGAATACAATGAGCTGGTAATTCCTGTAAAAGTGTATATGGAAATGCCAGCCAGCACTGATCATGTTGTTGGTTCGAGGTATTTAAGACTGTCAATGCTAGCATATGCCTCCTGTACTGTTGTACCAGTGTGCTTCAAACTTGTTTTCATAGAGCATCTTTAGAGCAGGAAGTGCATTTACTCTCCTGTGTTCTCTGTGTTAATTCTGAAGCTAACGCAAGGCCTGGCCTTCCTGTTTATCTACAATGTGGAAATTTGCTCCTTTTGCTGATCTGAAGTTAACACATCATTGCACAAGTTTAAAGAGGAATCTGATGTTACCCCTGTTTGCTTACTGCTGACGCTTTGTGTGAACTTAAACTCAGGAGGGACTGTAATACACAATCTCCTTCCCATATCACCACTTAGCTAACACGGACTTAAAATTAAATCTTATAAATCTTTCTGATTGCCTTGGTTTATTTTCTTGAATATGTTTCTACGCTGTCCATTGAGAACAGCTGGGGCAATAAGAATTATTTTGAGTATTATTTTTCATGGAGACTCTTTTTCCCTGGGCAACTGTTGCAGCAGCCCTCTTGTTAGAGGGTAGAAGTGAGCCAAGACACAGATGTCTTGTTTATCACAGGATGGAAAGGGTGCTGGTTTATTCCTCTTTACAACTGTTCACTGACTCTGGCTGCAGCAAGCTCCATCTCTAGGTTTCCCTTGCAGCCTCTGACTGCTGGTTATTTCCTGCTGAACTGTGACTGCAGGTCACAGTCAGAGTTTGCACGCTCTGACTGCAGGCTTTTACCTGGCTAGACTGTGACTGCAGGTTCCAACAACAGACTCAAACTGCAGACCCAGACTGACCCCTCAGCAGTGATTCTCTCTCCCAAGGATCCTTCTTCTTCATGATTTTCCCTCACCAGCTGACCCACTCCCTTTTATCACACTTGTCTTTATGGGATACAGGTGTGACTTAGGGGGCGAGGCTGTATTGGGTAATTAACACAACTTACTGATCAGGGGCAAGTTCACCTGTAGTCCCTTTTCTTGCAGGCAATATTTGGTTTTGTAAGCTAGTCAATTAATGAAGAAAAAGGTTAGGACGGAGTTTGAATCAGTAACTGAAGAACTGCTTTTACCCAAGGATGTGTCTTTATACCAACTTTCCAAGAAGGCTGCAGCCTTCTTGTGCTAGAGGATCTTCAAGACTTAGTACAAGAAGGAAATGTTTAATTAGTTCTTTAAATCAAAGAAGGGTTTACTGATGCTGTGTGAAACAGCAATCTGATTCATTCTCCTGTTAATGACTTGCCTTTCCCTGTGAGCAGTGAACAATATTCCCTGTGAACAATATCTTGCATATTTTATAACCGAAACACTAGTAAAAGATAAGAAAATAACTATTATTTAGTATCTGCTTGTTCACTTTACAGAATCAAAATAGGAATTTTTCAACTTTACTTCCAAAGAAATTAAGGTCTAACAATAAAATGCTTTTTATTTCGTTACTCATTAGAGAATATAACACAGTTAAACCTTGAAGTGTTCTATATGTAAGTAACTGATATATACTTGAGCAGGAAAACTATTAAAAAACCCCAACTTTATATAAAATTCACTTTTGATAGTCACATTAAAGAGCATGAACCAAAAAAACCCACAAATATCTATTTTCTTTATTATTTTCCAATGATTTTTAATGAGCTGTTTCATTTTTCTGTGGATAATGAAGCCTTGATCCTTTAAAAGAGAAAGGACACGTCAAGAGTTTCAGATGTCAAGTGGGAAGTGTTCATGTGTAGCACTGCAGTACAAGACTGAGGCAGACAGCAAGAGCTGTATAACTGAAATGGAATGAACTATGCACAATATCTCCAGTAAAGGCCTTATTTATTTTTCTCCTCTGTCTTTAAAGATTGGTTTAAGGTAACCAACTTAGTATCCCATCACTTCCCTCATTGAAAGAGGATTAATCAAGCTTGAGAAAAAAAAAACTGGAGTTACCAATTTCAAAAATGCAATCCTGTCTACCCTTTCAAATACTGTATTTCCTTCTTTTTGCTCATTTTTAATGTTCAATTTTACATTTCTTCCTCTTCAGTCATTCCCCTAACTGTATACCTCTGAAAATCTCTTCCTATTTTCCTTCTTTTTTCTGCCCACCTATTTGTTCTATGTACATGCTGTGAATTTGTTCACCATTTTCTACCTATTTTGCATTCCTCATTTATAATGTTTCCTGTTAAAAGGAGGTTCCAGCTATACATCTCTGCTTGCCCTCAGCCGCCTTCTCAGCTCTGAGGAGGTGATGGCTGGAGGAAGCTTCATGTATGTAGCTTTTCCTCTCCCACTGCCTGAAGTCTCTCATGCCTGGATCACAGGCGAGGTGCTTTGCTTCACTTGTGACTTTAGGAAACTGAAAGGTTCAAACTGAGACCAATAAGTACAGTGACCCACTGTGTTGCCTGTACCTCTCATTCAGTCAGGATGAAGGATGCCCATGGAGGTAGCAGGCTCCTGCTGAGGGCCGAGGGAAGAGTGGATAGCCTCACTCCAGAGCTGGTCCATGGCCAACTTCTAACTGGGAGCCTAATCCTATAACAGGTAACCGGAGGCACACGCGGATCTGGTGTCCAGGAGATTATTTCCTCCTAAGTGCTTGTGTCTGATTGCTTTCTGTTCTGCCATGGTATTTATGTCTAAACCATGTTTTTTGGTTGAGAAGACTGAGTAGCGTTCATTATAAAAGGGAAAAAAACCCTTGGGCAGAATTCCTAAGTCTACCAACATGTTTCTAGTTGAATCCTGATTACCAAACTGCTGGAGCCTCCTTAATCCTGCAAGTCAGGATTTTGTTTAAACTCTGTTGGAATCAATGGAAAGACTCATTTGCACTGCAGCATAAGGTAATCGAACCTATGATAAACAAAATTGCTCTTCAAATATATGACTGTTCTCTCTCTTCTGTCTGTGCTTCCTTTTGACCATGGTTTCCTACCTCATTTTTCCCTTCTATCCTGGAAATAAAGCTGCAGTATTCTCCTGAAATAGGTACTTGACTATTTGTTGTCTGCATAGGGAAAGAAAAGTCAGACACCAGTCTAGGGTTACAGAAGTAATTGGTGCTTTTCAAATGACAAGTTCTCAAAGCCCAGTAATCTTTTCCACATCAGGACTAAAACCTGCAAGCTACACTTCATGCAGAAATAATGATCGATCTTATTCTTCTGAGTGCTTTCCCTGGGTGCCTCTTTTCTCCCTTGCCAAAAATTCATATCCTTGAAGAACTTCAGCTTTTAAGATGAAAATATTGAAGAGTGAAAATAAATTATTGGAGATTAATTTTGTGGGAGAAGGGAGAGCGTTCATGCAGATCTATGCATAAAGATAAGAACATGCTGTACTTCAGGCTTGCTGAAAGCAGGCTTTTTTATTTTCCTTAGGGAGATATTACACTATGCCATTCTGTATATAGTAGGCAAGGGAGAAAGAAGCAGGAAGGTGGAGCCATTATCCAACTATTCTGCACGGTCATAAGAGTACTGTTTATCAAGTCAAAGCAGAAATCAGATGTCTCTAGCTGGTCTTCAAGTTAGCAGGTTAAACAAAGTATTATCTCTTGTTATAAGTACAGTTGATTGTCAACAATCTGTATTAGTAAACATCCAGTGTTGCATTGAAATAAAAGGCATCTTTGGCAGAAATTCTAAGCAATGAAGCTGTAACAATAAAAAATTGTAGCTGTATATTTTACTAGTTTGAGTTATATAATAGTCTTGAACTGAGACCACAAGAGGGTGAGGATGAAATTAAATGAGTCATTGTTAAAAATAGGAGATGTGGGATTGAATTAAATGTTAAGTGTGCTGGGCAGCTGAATAAAGGATGAAATTTGCAATGAGAAATAGACTGTGTCTATATGACACAAATGCTGATTACTACCTAAATGCACAGTGATTAGGGACGAGAAAGGCATCTGACCAGTCTAGTGATTTCCAGTTGTTTCCTCCCAGGTAGGGAGATGAGGCACAAGGGTTTTTAGTCTTTCTTTGTACTGAATACCATGAGTAGCAAGTGGAGAACTGACTATATAAGCCAAGTGGAAATAGAGAAAGTAAAAATCAGCTATTTTGGTATATACATAAAATAATGAGCTCAGTTTGGTTTTAAGTTATGTCTGGTTAGAATGGAGCTTCCCTCATGGCCAAGGGGATGCAGCAGTTCAGTTTACAGCATGAGGGAAGAAGTGATCTCTTTTAACGATAAAGGTGGCAGAAATTAGGACCCCTGGGTATTACTGGGAACCCGATTCTTCAGCCAGTAGACTAGAAGGCTTCTAGCCTGATCCAGCACACCAAATTTTAGGTTATATTCCTACCCAGTTTAAAGGAAGAGCATGTTGGGCTTGAGAAGTGGTTCACCTGCTTGTCACTGTCATCTATATGGCTTAAAGAAATTCCTTGATGAACATTTTTGTCAAAGTAGAGTAGCTACTAGTAACTGTGTTGGATGAGCAAGCTTTAGACAAAAAGAATGGTGTATTATGCTGGTACTGTGTGGGCATCTAAGTCCTCAATTTGCTTTAGATACTGTAGGGAGGAAAAAAATCACATTTCTCTAAGCTTATTTTCTATCCTAATTTTGGGGATGGGTGACATTAAAAAGCAAGGGTTTTTTTAAAACTAAAACAAACCAGCAGATGATGTGCTGGTCACCGTGGAAACCAGGCTTTTGATGAAGAGGTTGTATATCTGGTAATACTTTGTACTGAGTTCTGATTACAACAAAAAATCTGCATTTTTAAAAAATTATTTCACATCCTTTTCTGCTCTACAGTTTACTTTTTTAAGATAGAAAGGAAGAAGCTGCAAAATACGGTATTTGCTTTTAGAGAACAGAAAAATACTTATTTCAGCAAAATAGGAATCCATTTTGCTGAAACAAGGTTTTTATGTAAGGCTAGAACATGCAAATGGAAGTGATGGCAAAGGAATTCAAGACTTAACAACTCTCTGGACATGCGTCAAGCTTAAAGGTCAATTACTTCAAAGAATATGTAGAAAAAATTGTGACTAGAGTAGTGCCTAAAAGTGGACATTTGCAGAAATAATGCCTCTGCATTTGTAAACATCCAGACATCCAGCACAGTCTCATGATGTCAGTGAAATTATTAATGCACACTGTGGGCTCTTACTCCAGAAACGCTATCTTGGATGACTTAGCAACCCGGAATTTTGTGCTATGTTAAAAGCTTTCATCAAAATATTATTGAAATTATTCAGTTGAGGTTTTTCTGAGCTCACGTATATGAATCAGGCAGTGAATATCTGAAAGCTGAACCAGAAGAACCTGTAATGACTGAATAAAAATGGTTTTGCACAAAAATCTGGGGATTGACTGATGTGTTGATGTGACCTTCAGTAAAACAGCTTCTGAGACACTTCAGAATAACATCATGTAAAGTCATCTTCATAGCAGTGGGAAATTCTCATTTAATGGGCTTATGTATATAGGAGAACCAATTCAGGACTGAGGTTTCGGTGCATATTTTCAGATGCAGTCGTTATATTGTCCTCATACTCACAAGCAAGTGATAATGTTCTTACATCATGAATACACTGTTCATTCTTATTTTGGGTAACTTACCTGAATACCAAATTAATAGTAAAACCAACTGTTAAATCTAAATTTTCACACACATAAATGTGACTGATAATATATTTTTCTTTAAATAAGGAATTTTTATTATTGACTATTATTCCTTTACAAAAGTTTATTGAATTTATATCTCAGCTATTTATACTATAGTTTTAATACTATGTTTTACTACTTTTAATTTGATATAATGTTTTTTAGTGTATTATTTCCTGGTCTGGTGATAATATTGCTGATCAGAACTGCATCTACATTTACTATATTTTGTGGACTTTCAAAGTCTCATCTTCCTTCTTTAGCTGTGGAAAGTACTCCAAGATTTTGCCACGTTACTCTTTTGAAGATGACAGGGTCTGTTGAGGCTCTGTAGAACGACTTGCCTCTGTGACCTCTATCTCAAGAGAAATCAGACACGTTTTTGCTTTTATTGATAGAACCTTTTTTTAGTAGAAGACTATAGAACCATATTTCCTAATTCTTCAAAATATGGCATATGCAGAGGAGAGTTTGGCTCAGAGAAAATAGCCTCATTTTTTCTTTCAGGCATACAGTTTAAAATTTTATTTGGCAACTGAGGAGGCTTGACATAGACTTGAAGGGCTTAATAGAAGTATTTTATTCTTAATATTGTTTTACATTGATTTAGATTTCATTTTAAAGCAACTTAACAATGAGTAACACTTCAACCGAAAGTGAGTGTCTAGAAATTGTTTGTATACATAATTACTTGCAGTTTTGATATTTTGGTATTTAATTGAAAAATATGGTTATTCTTGTTTCAAAATTTTTATGACAAATAAATATTTGGCTCTGCAGATCCTGTGCATGGCTGTCTTTAAAAAAATGAAAAAGCCCCTCCAGTTCCATATGCAATAGTTTGCTTTTCAAAAATATCTGTTTTGTTACATATAGGACACTGACTTTTGTGTTAAATTCATACATTTCCTTCAATTTGTTCCTTGCTTATACAAAGTAAAAAGCTCCAGCTTATTAAATTAAGAATTTTCTATGATGATGACAAATCTATCAATTTAATTGATATAATTTTCTATATTAATATATCTCCATACAGAGCACTTGTGGAAAAAGTAAATAGTTAATCAGTGTAAATGCAATAGTAAACTGGACTAGAAATACTAATACCTGATTATTCACATTTCCATTACTTTAAGTTATTTAAATAGTTCTTTTTATTTTTTTAACTGAAAACGTAAGCATATTTTTAAGGTCTAGACCTTTCAGTCAGTCCTCTGTAAAAGCCTTTCATTTTCCAAGAAGAAGAAGATAATTAATCATAGATACTGCTGAGACCATGATGAATGACCTAGCAAAATATTTTAGATAATATGTATTTTTTAGCATACAAGCAGACTTTTTACTTTAGCAGTGCTTTAGTGTGCTTTAGGTTTGACATTCCAATGTTTTGGTCAACTGAGTCCCGAATGCTCAGGGTGGTTGATGCCACTCCAGAGACAGGATTTGGTTGTCTGTGAAATGACCTCTGAGTGCACCTTGGCTATTTGTAAGGAAACTTATCAGTTGGAGCCTTCTGGGAGATTTTTTTATGAAAACTGCTTTGGGAGCTGAAGTAATGAAAGAATTTAGTCTGCATTGAAATAGAAACAAAGTCCTTTCGCTGGTTCTACAACCTTTTGCCAAGAGGTGGGACTTAACAGTCTCATGCTTTTTTTTTTTTTTTTTTTTTTTTTTTTTTTTTGAGAAACTTTGACATTCTGCAATGCTGCTGCAGAAACACATGTATTTAAAAATCTTCAAGTCTTCTGGTGAATGACATGCACTTTGAAGCTTCTAAAGGTTTCCCTCTTAATTTTATTTTATAAAAATTTTCAGCTGAAAAGCTCTGTAGTTGACTCCACTGTGTGTGAAGGTAGGTGTGCTGAGGAAGTTAGTCTTTACTATGAGTACAAATTTCTCTAATTTGGAGTCAGAGGGACACCTGGAAGGCTTCTTTTACAGGCCAGACCTGTCTCCTATGTTTTTTTCCTGCAATGTGGTTTGATCCCAGTGAGGGGCAGACAATGGAAAGTTTTGAAAGGTAAGCATGCAACAAATATTCCAGACAGTTTGTTATTTATAAGAAAATGAAATAGTCCTGAGGTGACTAAAAAAACCTCAGAATATATCTAAGCTTGGAGAAATTTATTAGAGAGTGTGAGGGTATCTGCGATGAGAGGGCCTGGAGGGCCAAGAGGCACCTCACTCCTGCACCTTGATGTGCTGAAGTCTGGGGATAAAACTTGGGCAATGGTACCTCTACTTGTTAAGGAACAAGAAGTCAGGAATGGCCTTGCTGCTTGTTAGGAAGCAAATGAGAACAACAGAAGGTCAGGAAGCTGCCAATCAATGTGGAAATGGGAGCTGGAAGGCTGTGCTTGGGCAGGAGGTAAGTGGTTTGATGCAGCAGCCCCCGGAAAGCCCATAGGGCTCAGTTGGGAATGCAGCTGCCCCACTTTTTTTCCCCTGCAGTGAAAGAGGTGCTTCAGGAGTTCCAAGTGATAGCTCAGGGAAGGTTCTGTCATTTTATAAAATAGGGTTTGGTTCTTTTGTTCTCCTCTTTGTCATCAGAAACAAACTTTTGGCTCTGACAGAACAAAATTGTACTGCTTTCACCTTTTCAATCCTATTGCTAAAAATGAATCCCAATGAAGCTGCCAAACTTAATGTACATTACTACTCCAATTACAGCCAGTATGTATAGGCAGCCACTTGGGAGGGAAAAAGGACACCTACTGCCAAGCTGCAAGGACAGTTTAAGGACTGGTGTCATGAGAGGCCGAGTTACAGGGAGAAATCTTCCTGTCTGGCAGAGATTAGTGTGTCCTCACAAGCAGAGGTGGTGGAAAACCAGCTCAATTCTTTCATGGGTGCCTCATGTCTGGTTTGAAAGGGTGGTGTAGAAGCAGTGATTGATTCGATTCCACGCTGGTCTGTTGAGAGGATTTGAGTTTTGCATTGAGGATTCACTTGTGCTGTTCTGACACAGCCATCATGAAATTTGTGGTTTGCAGCCCCTTTCCCCTCAGGAGTGTGCTGCAGCCTCAGCAGAGGCAGAGCAGCCATGTGGGCAGGCATGGCAGGATGGACTGTGCAGGAGAAAGAGCAGCAGCACTTTCTGAGGTGACCTGAGCCTGCCACTGAGGTGATGAAAGCTGCAGGCTGATCCATGACAGTCTCCTTCAGCTCATTCCCCCACCTGCCCGGATGGAGATGGCAAAAGGACACTGTTTGATGCAAACACATGGAAGGAGCAGGAAGCTCAGCTCAGCTAAAGAACAGAACAGGGACATCGGGATCTGCCTGTGGTGCTCATGGTGGTGGTTTCCCAGTCACCTTCCTCACAGACCTGACTTGATGATGGAGTGTTCTTCTGCTGTTGCTTTGGTCAAATCCCTGCTGGGACAATAAAACCAAAGTGTTTCATCTACTCAGGAATTGATCATCTGATTTAGTTCTCCAAAGAGAAACCAAAGGGTACATTGGAAGATACAGGGAGCAAAACCTATCTCACGTTCTTGCAGTCCACTCTATAGTGGCAGCAATCAGGACAGCCTGACCTCCACATTGTCATGGGGGCATATGACATTGTAAATGTAAGTTGTTTTTCTGACTCAAACTGTACACTGAGTTTTACTCCCTGTTAACAATTTTTTTTATCCTGAGTCTATGGCTATGGGACTAATGGTTCTGCTGC
This sequence comes from Sylvia atricapilla, assembly GCF_009819655.1. Taxonomy (NCBI): domain Eukaryota; kingdom Metazoa; phylum Chordata; class Aves; order Passeriformes; family Sylviidae; genus Sylvia; species Sylvia atricapilla. The sequence goes on from NC_089144.1 coordinate 46,519,194, forward strand.
ATTATGGAAATTTAAAAAAATCTTCCTTTCTGAGCCCCAGGCAGCAAAGTGATAGAAATGTGAGGAAGGAAGGTGAGAGGAAAGAAAAAGAGCTTTAGAGCAAAAGTTGATATTAATCATTTGTTTGCTTTATTTTCTGCATGTCACAGATTATTTCAGCCAATTGTTCAGTCTCATTTGGTATTCTATAGGTCTAGGTGAAAAAATTACCTCTTTTCTGGCTTGCCATTACTTCTTGCTCTGCAGCTACTTGTGGTGATCATATTTTCCTAAGTCACTTTCTTCCTGATGGTTTTTGTTTAGTGTGGAAATGGCAATTTGAATAACCAAACCATTACTTTTTTCAAGGCTAGTGTAGCCCTCAAATTCCAGCTCTTACATATAAAAATGAGAGGGAAACAAAGCAACATTTGAAAATTATTGTTCTGAATCTGTGGCTCTAGGAAGCATGGAGAATGTCAAAAAGTCCATATGGAGAATTTTTTGGTTTTAAAGAACCTTTCTCAGGCTACAACAGGAAAAGACAACCAGAGCATGGCTGCACACAAAACCTACTTCTGCTTTCAGGAATGTCTTCAAATAGTGTTTTACTTCAGATAATAATATCTAAGTTAAAAAAACATAGTAATAAATGGAATTTAATACTTCCATGTGTGCACTGGTCATTCATCATTCTTTGGTAGTATCAGGGAGGTCGAGGATGTATCACAATGAGCAAGTATTGTTTGTTTGGTACGTATTTTGGTTTGTATTTATTTGGTTTGTATTGGTTTGTTCGAATTAGGCACCTCTCTTGCCTAATTACCTCCTGTGTTTTGCACACAACATTCCCCCCACAGTGTTCATGGGGAGCTGCAGATGGAGTGTTGTGATGTATCATTAGTGCCAGCTGGTCACTGCTGCTTGCACAATGCTTTAACAGCAGAGTGATCAGCACCTAAGTCAGCAATATTTCCATGTAGTCTTAGTTTCATGTCATAGCAGCAGTTATCAGATCTCGAAGTAATGCAACAGCTTTTTCCACCAGGGATATTCAAGTCCCCTGAAAACACTTTCCTTGCATATAATTTATGGGGCTCTCAGGCAACTCTTAAGACCTCAAGCAATGTTAGCTCCAGATATCAATATTAATTCTTTGTAGACCCTTACAGGAACAGCTCTGTTGGGTTACATGTGGATTTTCTTCATGAACCTTTCTGTTGAACTATGTAGGACTTGGTGCTTTTTCTGTCTTTCAGGGCTGGTACATCAATGTGTAGGTGTCTTCCATTTTGCCAGCAAGTGCTTCTTCCTTTTCTTCACTACAAAGAAGAAAGCACTCCAGAGTGGGTGAAATATTTTTAAATTAAATATAACAGCAGTTACAATGAAAATAGTAAGAAATTAGTAAATTATAAGTTCTCCACCAGAAAGAATTTGGATGTGTGTGTGTATGCAGAGGGGAAATGGGAACTAAAACAGTGAATACAGATGAAATCTAGTGAATGATCTTATTCAAGCTGAACTGTTACAATGTCAGTGCCTTTTTGCTTGTCATGCTTTCAGACTGCGGCATTCCACTTGGGAAATACAGATATTTTCCAAACTTTTGGTATTTCAGGTGCTTTCCCCAACCCAGATTAAAATGTAGATACATGGCAGATCTCCCAAAACTTGCCAGACAGTCCTCTGTGTCTAAGCAGCAGATCTGTGCTTACATGCAGGAACTATTGTACTGCACCTTTGGCTTCTAGGTGTCCTGACTTACTAATTCCCCACTGAGCTTCCAATATAGGTGTTGAAGTTGGGTGGCAGAGCACAGTATTACAGTATACAAACATGCTCTTACAATGTCTCTCTTACAATATTGAAAATTTGAAAAACAGTTCTGAAATTCAATTTTTTCAGATTTTTTTCACATAAAAAAAAAAAAGAAATGCATCTAAATTAACAGGGAAGGGAGGATATCAATACAAGGGTTTAATAAGGCAAGAAATAAATAAAGCATTTCTGTCTGCTTCAGTCAAATAGCTTACACAGTCCTATAAAGATTTTTCACTTAACTAAGCCAAAAGAACCTGTAAAAATACTTCAGAAAAGCTTTGTCTTTCTTTCCTCACCATAACTCTTCAGTTTACCTGCCAAGCTGAAGAAACTGTTGTGCTGACATTTTTAGGCTCTTTCTAAACTGGAGAATCAACAGTGGTCTAAAAATAATGTGCATTTTCGTTCACAGGTTTTATGTATTACCACAGCATAGACAGAGATAGTGATCAGTAAATACACACAAAATACTGAGTTTGTCACAAATAGATACTAATTTTATTGCATTTTGTCCATTGCATTAGGTCCTAAGTGCCAAGTGATAAGATTTATTTCTTGGTGGGAACCCAGTTCTTTTGAGCTTATTTTATAAGGCATTTTAGAGGGGGATGTAAGCTGTTAGTAAAAGGTTATCTTGAATTACTAGAAGGTTGAATTTGAATTTATCAGTGGCTGGCAGTATTTACGAATGTGTCCTGAAGAGATGCATTTACAAGTATAGTTTCAATTATATACACTACTTAAGGATAAATATTTTTATTTCCTCTTGCTTTTGGTATTATAAAGATCCAACAGGATTATTAACAATGACATTTCTAGAATTTCTTTTTCTTACATTAAAAACCCATGAAAACCTGGAAAGCTCAAATAAATAATTAGTTTTGTGGTTATTTTATTTCTGTTTCATATCCAACATTTTAATGGTTGAATGCCTGAAAATGGTCTGTGCTTCTGAATACGCTGAAATACTGAATCAGTTAATTAGGTAGTAAGTTAATTTAAAAACACCCTTCACTTTCTGAAAGCACACTTAATAATCCCATTATTATTTTTAAGATGCACTTAAAATATTTCTATAGAAGAAAACGTCCTTTAAACTCCAATAAAGGACTAAGGGAATTCACCCCTGCCTCTGTAGGTGTGGTGGTATTTAAAAGGTCATCAGCAAATGGAGTCACTTTTTTCAGAGTTTGATCAGCCAACTTTTGAAACTTCTCAGAATGAGATCTTTTATGTAGGTCCTTGCTGAGAGAAAGAACTCAGTATAAAAATCTCTTCTTTTCTTGACTCTGCCTGAAATACCTGTTAAAGGAATTTAGGCCCTTGATTATGAAGTGCATATGCGTATGTTCATCAGTGGATATTATTATTTAGTGGTTATCATTAACAGTTTTGCTGCTGTTTGTTTCTATTTGAGAGATTTCCTTGGTTGATTGTTCTTGAAGTTTGGTGGGGAGTTTTAGAGTTGTAGAGTAATTTAGGTTAGAAGGCATCTTGAAATAATCTTGTCCAGTTCCCACATCAGGACCAGGAACAGCTTAGATAATTTTAGATTTTTTTTGTTTTGAAAGAGATTCATTCCTACCCTTTAATAAAGGAGTGGTATACCTCAAGTCTGAAGTTAATAAAACACTTTGTCTCTTCACAGAGATCATGCATTTTTAATTATTATGTTTTATTTAAAATTATTCTTTATTTAAACCTCTAAAAGGTCAGCAGTGACCTTGTCAAGTGTTTAAATGCTCAGCAACGCCCCCTACTACTGTACGCTATCAAATGTTTGTCGCATGTGCAGGTGTCATGTCAGGGTGCCTGACCCTAGAGGCTCTTCAAATCTCAGTTGCCTATTCATGACATCTAACGCTTTCCCCCATACCCCTGTGCTACATTCTTAATGGTTTTTAATGCTGGGTCCTTCCTCTCTGCTTCAGCATTAATTACAGGTCATGTTTTACTTCCATGAAGTTGAAGGATTACTGTACGGTCACCTGCAATCTGAGTAAAGGTCTGACACAGCTCTAAGACCCCTGCTTTAAGAGTGGGCTGGAAAGCTCTCATAAGTGTCTGGGGGCCTGTCTGTTCCTGGAAGATGGCCCTTGCTTTCTAGATGTCATCTTTCCCTTTATTCCTCCCAGGACCTCAGTGTCGCAGCCTCTCCACCCTGTGTGACCTGATGTAATCTGCCCGTCTTCTAGCAGGTTAGAAAAGTTCTACCAACTCCAGTCTAGTACTTAAAAACTTTCACAAAGGTAGTTTTATTTGGGCTAACATAACACTTGTTTTGCTTTTATTATTTCAATTTACTTAGTTAAGGAAATAGCTAGAAATAAATGGAATATTCTGTACCATTAAATTACAATCTGTTAAGAGTGCTTTAACTGCTTCATATGTTATAATACTTGTTTCTTGTCATGGTGCATGGTACAAAATATGGTTAATATGGAGTTATGTAGCAGTAGCATAACTGATTTTTTTACAAGTTTTAAAATACTTAATCATTGATTATTTAATATTTCCCCTCTTTTTTGAAGAACTTCAAATCAAAACTTCCATTTGTTGACCTATGTATGTTTACAGCTTATACCTACAGGCTTGGCCTTCAGACAGCAATTGATTTGTTATAGAGCCTCCTTGAAGTTGCTTTAACAAAACCTGTTCTTTATGCTTTAAAAAATACTACCTGTCTACAATTTTCTTACTTGATTTATGAAAAGTCTTACTGTGAGGTTCTGAGCTGAAGACAAATGGTACTGTAGATATTGGAACTGCTGATGGTGTTCTCGATATGAGTTGTGTCCCTCAAGCTACCTCTGTATGGCTTTGATTTCAGTATCCCTTTAGGAAGGAAGTGAGAAGGTAGGGAGAACACTCTCATTGTCAATTTGTGCCTCAATTGTAGAATTTTGAGGTGTTTTTATGTGGATCTTTTTGTTGTTGTTTGTTTGACAAATGTGCATACGTAAGCCACATGTGGGTACATGGATAACCAAAATGAAGCTATTTCTCTCATATAAAACATCCAGGAAAATTCTCCACAAGTGAAACAATCCCTAAATAGCATCTTGCTACTATTCCCTAGATAAACTCCTTTTAGATAAAGTATCTGTCTGCAGTGCAGACAGGGCCATTATGGATTTTTCAGCTAAAAGACGCCAGGAGACATAGGCTGGGGGGTGTGTGGTGAAGTTTTGGGGGTTTCTTATGAACAGCTATTCTGCCAGGAGATTTGGCTTTATCATTGATAAGCCTGTTTGTTGTTTGCTTTTTGGGGGTTTTTTTTGGTTTGGTTTTTTGTTATTTCTTTGGGTGTTTTTTATGGTTTGGTTTGGGTTTTTTGTTTGTTTGTTTTTTTTGTTTGTTTGTTTTTGGTTGTGGTTTGTTGCTGTTGTTTTTTGGGGTTTCTTGGGTGTTTTGTTTTTGTTTTTATTTTGTTACAGCAAAGGTCATAGAAGGTTTCTTGCCAGAAAGAAAGATGCCTCAGTGAGCATCAGTTGTTTCTCTCCATGCGGTCCTGTCAGTTCTGTACTACTTCCCACCTGCATTAGATTTAAACTTACACTGCAGAAATGGAAGTCTCTCCATGAGAGATGATTACTTATTCTCTTTTCCTCTATCTCAATATTTTTAGTACTTCAGAAATGGCAGAATGAAGGGGTTTTTTAAAATTAATGGTCATTTTGATTTTGTTTATCTAACATCTTTTTCTTGAGGTCCATCATACTTTTTAGTTTTCTTTTCATGCATGTGTTATTCAGAACCTCTCTTATGCTATTTCAAATGATGTAGCAGCAATAGGAGCAAAAGCTTGTGGACCACCCACTTTTCTTGAAAAAGAGGTTGATAAAATTTCGTAAATTGACACTGATAATTCCTGTCTCATGGCTAAGAGATTTGAAAAATGAAGTCACTTTTCTATAATTATGAATTTTTATTTCTCTGGAATCATTTAAGAACACTTTACATTTTCCAAGTAAATGACATTTTGAAGAATGAAGTTTTAACAATAAAATTATATTAATTTCATAACTGTAAGATAAAGATTATAAAAAAAGAAAAACATTTGCTGTATTGACAGCCATGAATATTAATGCCTCTAACATTCAGTAGAAAATAAGCAAGGTTTCTTTGATAACTGGAAATAACAGTATGTTAGGAATTGATTTTTTACTCAAAATGTGTTGATCTGTTAGAGTTCTGATGTAGAAAAGCAAAATTTTCCATGACAATGTTAAAAGCAGAAATATTCAGTAAATATTTCTGTTCTATATTTAGGGGAAAACTGATATAATAACCTGAAATACTTCATTCCAATACTCATTCAATTGTTTCTAATCAGAAACCACCAATTATTTTAGAATAAGTAGAAAGATAACTTCTTTTATAGTACCTTAAAAGAATTGTTGAAATTCCTAATTGATATAAAAAAAGGTCCTGAAAAATTGCGAAGGAGCCATGTGACAGAGGAAAAGATCAGAAAATATCTGAATTTTAAAAACATCATTTACCAATATGACAGCTAAGAGGGAATTTTTGCCAGTTTTCAATCGATCAATGTAGAGGTTAAAAAAACTCATAACTGAAAGCACTTCAATTTAATGCATAATAAAAATAGAAAAATCAGAAAGTTGAAGGATGTTCAAGTTAAGCAGTACCAATTGCTGACTTTTCTAAGTCATTTTCAGGCAAAATAAAGTCAGCAGAAAGATAAAGTTTTTGCTCTCCTCACCCTCCTCAATACCAGACATGGGAACTGAGCTTGGAAACACTCACAGGTGTCAAGTAGTAATCTTTCTGCCAGCATTTCAGTCTGTTTTGAAAGCTTACTGCAGAGTTTAAATGTATTTTCTTCTGCTACTTCCTTATTTTATCGTGTTCACTCCTACACTGGCTATATTTTAAATTTTGCTTATATACATATGTGTTATATCTGTATAAATCTTACGTGCATTAGTTGCAAATGGTAGTTGCCCTCCTCTGCCATTTGGTCTTTTGATCTGCCTTCACCTGTGCCTACTCCCTCATGAGCAGTTCTCATGGTTTTTTGGACTAATTATATTTATGAAAAGGGAGGAATAAATATCATGCGTGTTCTGTTGACAGTATGAAATCAACTAATTAAAACCTAAATAAAATGTAAGACAGTAATGGGCTTTCCAATGTCCAATAAAAATATTTTTATTAAAAAAAGCTAAAACCAAATCAAAACAAAAAAGAAAAGAAACATACAGAAAGGTAGTATCTTCTCACCAATATGGGATGATAGCCTAGTGTTCGGCTGTAGTTGCTACTGGAATTTTTATGGTTTTGCACTGTAGTTACATTTTCAAACATTTTGGAACAGATTAGTTGTATTGGATTGGCCTTTAGATTTTTAGTCAGTGCTTCAAGATGTAGAAGCTGTGATTTACTATTTTTTTAAGTGTTGTTTTTTTGTTGTTGTTGTTAGGCTTCCTCTTTCCCTGATAGATTTACGTTGTTACCTGGTGTTACCCACAATACTCAATATTGATGAAGTAATATGGATACCACTGCTGGTAATGCTTTGATGTCTGATTTCTCCATGCTCCCCCCTTATACTACATGGCCTTTTCATCTTCTGAAATGTGAATATCAGATGTATAATATTTATGATTACTTTGTGATACAGCAAAAATTCAGGACTGGCTGTTCTAAAAATGTTTTGAAAAGGTATGCATCTAACTTTTTCTACTGGCAGAATGTTGGCTTTAAATAAACAGATTTCCATGCTGCATTTAGTTTTCTTTCACTATGGACTGCAATATGAGTAGGATCAGAATAATTTCTTCCTCATAGTCAAATGCAGCCATTTGTACCTTAGAATCAGGAACATCCCTTGAAAGTTACACTGCTTGGCAGCTTTAAATCTAACTGCATTGCTTCACTGGTTCAATCGTTTAAATACCATAGGAATATTTCTCTCTAGATCCTGGATATCCTTATTGAAAATTAAGTAGAGGTGTGTATATATATATATATATATATATATATATATATATATTTTTTTTTTTTTTTTTTTTTTTTTTTGGTGTCAGATAGTATGGTAGAAAGCTGCAGAACATATAATCCAGTTGTCATCTTGGCAGGTGCAGGGAGAGGAACTTTGGTCGTGCATTTTCTGCGGCTTTGATGCTGTCTGGAGTCTGTGATGTCATGTCAAAACCAGCACTGGCTCTAACAAGGCCATTCACAACAATGGGTCCACGCTATAAAATCTCTGACAGACTTAATTTTTTTCTTCAAAAAGGTACCTCTGAAGAGGAAGCAATAATTAATGCACGTTTTACGAAGGGGAGGTAACAGATAATGAAATTAGAAGGTAAATGGCGCTGATACTCGAACCCCCAAACTTTTCCTGCCCGTGCGCGGCTGCAGAGAGGCAGCGAGCAGCCTGTCAGAGCGGCCGGCCCGGGCAGCCCGGGCGCTCTCTCGAAGCAGCAGCACGGCGCGGGCGGGAGCTGTCGGCCTGCGGGGGCACAACAGCCTGGGGCTGGGGGCACACAGGCCCCTCGGCCACCCCGTGCCCGGCAGCGCTGCCTGCTGGCCCCTCGGGCTGCCCTGCCCCGGACCGCCTTGGATCGCTGCCTTGGATCGCTGCCGCCGCTCGGGTCCCCTGATTGGCGCTCCCAGCCGCCGATTGCAAATGCTGATGCCGCTTCTGCGATCCTTTCCACTTGGAGGAGAAATCTCTTATCCCCACCCCCAAGCCCACCTCTAGATGTAAGTAATGGTGAGAAAAGGAAGATGAAAACAGCGCGGTGTGAGTGACTGGCGATCCAGCAGTCTGGTTTAGCTGCAGCGTTATGTAGGAGTCGTCTTCAGACTTCTTACCTTTGGTTTTTCGGCACGAACTGCTTGCAGGTTTTCGAAGGCTGTGGAAGGATTTACCATTCGTGTGTTAGTGTTTTCTTTGTATCACTATATTACCTTGCTTTTTACCCGGACAGCTGTGTTCAGAGCTTCATGTGGAAATCTTTCTACTGAAGAGAGATAAAAAGGATCCTTAATCTGATTCTCTTTGGATCTTTCTATTTTTATGGTAAGTGTCAGCATATATTGGCTGAGCGTAGCTTCTCTGCTGCAGTGCTCGTGCTCTCTCCCTCTCCCTCCCCCTTCCCCATCTGTTTTTCTCCCCCTATAGTCTTAGATAAGCCTCGTGACCTTCACTTAATATCTCGTCATAATTTTCAGCACCTTCATAGCAGATACTGGCTCAGTGAAATACAAGTTTTCTCTTTATTTTGCCCTTTCCCTCCACCGATCCGGAGCTCTGAAGTGTTGACTGCAAGCTGAGTGCTGCCTCTTTGTCCTTGAAACGGGAGGTTTGAGCATTGCTCCCGACTGCCTGTGGCAGCAACGGGATACAGCGCTGGGGAACTGGAGGAGAGGTTGGGAAAGGTGACTAACTCATTTCTCTAGGTCTGTACCCCTGCACTGAGGGCACAGATATCCCCTGCTTGACCAGCCACCTAGAAAACTCTGAAGCCCCTCAGTGCTCAAGTGAGAGCATACATGTGGTTTGAACCGGTATTTGCTGTCGTTGATGTGGGGCAGATGGGCTCTTTCAGCATTTTCAATATAAGCCTATGTCACCAGGTGTTTTAAAAACGGACCTTTTGCATCTTACAAGTTCCGACTAGCTGGGACAAGAAGTTACAGAATAGGCAACCTAATAACCCTCATCCCTATCTGGTCCCTACAGTTGCAAGTTCTTAGCTTTTTGAAGTGCTTTTACATCTCTGCAGTGAAAAAAGTGCTTTTAAATGTCTGAAAATCTGTTCTGGCTTAATTTGTGCTCTAAGTTATTTTAACAGCTCTGATTTTATAAATAGGAAAGGTTGTTATTTAGACCACAGTAATCTGTGCTCTTAGTTTTGGTTTATTTTTTTTCTTTTCTAGTTTGTTGCATGAGATTTAAAGTAAAGGGAATATACAGTTTGTGTAGATAGATATTTTCCTTTGCTTTTGGTATGAGAGAACAAGGAAAGTATTTCTTTTAACTTAAATGTGTTTCATGCTGTGGATTCGTTATGTTGATTGACTATGCACAGCCCTTACAGGCTGCTGGAATAATAAAGACTCTGCTACATCTTCAAAGATCCACTGAAGGCATAGATATAACACTGGCTTAAACTTGTCACATGGTGGTCTGACTTCAAGCAGAGCAAAGAGGAGATGTGTTCTTATACCTTTGTTTTACTGAGGTAGGAGAAGAGTAAAGCTTTTATTCTATCTCTGCATTGCCTTTTCTGGGTTTAACAAGAGATATGCTGGTGTCTGGGATTTTTTTCCTTTTTTTAATGTAGCTTACGTGGTGACTTCATAAAACAATTTTGTTCCTGATTTGTCCTGTAATTCAGAAAGTTTTGCTTCAAATGAGCTTCACATTAGTTTTGTGTACCTCCTTTTCCCTCCCTAACAAATAAAAAACTCTTTAGAACACTGCTGTTATTTTCAATGCCCTTGGTTTAATTTCTGTACTTGGATGTAATGTGCCATTGTATTGATAAGCATGTATGTGTGTGGTGAGGGAGGGGGAAGCCCAGGTTGGACAAGAGGCACTGGGGGGAGGAGGAGGCTTACCTAGATCTGCAGGTAGAGGACTTCATGGTGCAGTGAGGTACCTGCTGCATTGCCCTCAGAGCAAGCAGCAATGGCCTGCACCTAGCCCACATCTCAGTGGTCCAAGTAATTTCCCCCATCACATCTTGTGTTTTGGCATCATGTAGAACCCACTGCTGCAGCTGATCCTGAGCTTGGTTTCCCTTTTCACGGATGCAGTGAGGGCACACTGCAAACTTCCTACTCTGGCAGGGAACAGGCCAGGTTTGGCAACGGTACAGCCCAAGGAACTGCCTAAAAACACCTCTAGTGCAGCCTTCCCCACTGTCTACTACCAAAAGGCTTTGGCACTATGAATGGTGTATGTGTTCCTTAACTATTTTATTTTAGTAATGAAGGTTGCCTGAGTTTGTTCTCTTCCAGTTTCAGAGAGTGCTGATACAACAACAGCAGCAAAGAAACTTTTTGCTGCAGAAGATATGCAGGGCTCCTGGTAACACATAGGAGTGTGTTAAGCAGTCCTGAGACCCTGCAGAACCTGCAGGCTGTGAAATTGCCTTGGAGGAATAAGGCTTAGGCTTTTCTTGATTAAATATAAAAAGTAATTGTGTGTATGCATTTGAACTTGGAGGTTTTTTCCATATAAAATTATTGTAAACTTTAAAAACAAGAGGTTTTGCAAAATACATGCACCACTTGAAATATCATGAAGACCTCACAGTTAATTACAGAACTGCATGCTATTATTTTTAAAAATAGTAGTTGTAAATTCAGGTATTCCTATTCCCTAAAAGATGAACAATTAATCAGAAGTGTGGTTGTCACTCAAAAATTACTAATGTTTAAGTAAATTTACCTTGTAAAAGCTAATCTTAAACATAAGTGCATACTCATATCTGGCTTTTCCAGTAAAAGTTTAAAAGCCAAAGTGGATGATGTAATGTGCTTTTTCAACAACCTTGAGGCAAAAGGAAGAGAGGAAAATTATCCTGAAGCATTTTCTCCAGTTTAAACTATATGAACTTGAAACAGGATGTTTGCATTTGGAATCTAACATCTGTGTACTGCAACAGAGAAGTCTATGCATCTAAAATCCTTGCCAGCACATCTTGTTGCAGGCTAAAGGCTTGAAAAACAAACATGCAATCCTCTACAACAGTCTTGAGAGGTATAGAGAAGAGTGAAATTCCCCAAATTACAAGAAATTCAAGTAGGTAGATGTGCTGTTCATTTTTTGGGAATTCTATGAATGCTTTAATAGGGAATGCATGCATAGTACTTCCTTGTTTCACAGCATGGTGTCATGTTAATTTTCTTTGCAGAGTGGCTGAAGACTGCATAGAAAACAACTGCAGGGAAAGAGAGGGAAAAAAAAAAAAAGCTCTGTTTCTTAGCCAGCCAAAATCCCCCAATGGTCTGATGAAGTCATTTCATTTTTTCCCTTGTGTATGATCAACATGCAGTCTTTACTCCACTTGTCTATAGAAGCAAGTTTTTTGAAGCTTTTTACTCTAGAAATATTCAAAAATATACATTTGTCTTGGGAATAAAAATGGGTATGTATTTTTCAGAAAGCTCACTTGTTTATCCATCCACATGGCTTCAGTAATTTTATGCTTTCCATCTGCTCATAACCTTTCTGACAAAACCTATGCAGACAGCTATTGATAATCACTGGCTGAAGAATTCAGGCAGTGAATTAGCCATGCTCCATCTTCCCCCTCTGCCCCAGACTGGAAAGTAATACTGAGATATGCATGTTGCAGAGCTGAAGTCATCAGTACCAGGCAGCACTCTGGCTAGTGATTTTTTTCGTGCTGTATCAGCTGTGTTTTTACCTGGCTGTTTCTTCATCCATCCTGATCCACGTGTGCCCAGATAAATAATCAAAACCTGACTGCACCTTCTAGGCTTTCTCCCTTTTTCATAATGCTAACTTCTGAGGTGTTCCTGGACATATTATCCCACTTAATCTGCAGTTTTAGTCCAAGAGGATTTCAAGGACTTTGTAACTCTAACGTTGCAGATACTGCAAACCTGTCTCTGTATGTTTTGCAGCTTTAACATGTGAGCTCTCTTCAGTGCAGTTGCTACTTCTGCAGTTCATGGATTTCTGGAAATCCTGTGTGTGAACGCTGTGCCGCATAATCTGTCAGAAGTTTAGTGCTTTGGGGAAGTACTAGGCAGGGGCTGTGTGCCCTTTGTGCTTTCTCGTGTCTGTGGGGGAGGATTAGCTTTCAGGCATTGTTCTGTGTGTCCTGTGTTTCCTGTACATAGCCTGCCTTCTTAATACGTGCTGCCTCCTGCGCCTGTCATTTCTCAGGAGGGGATCGCATTTGCTGCTTTTTTTAAGTGCATAGTGCTAAGTGTAGATCTGTCTGATTCTTCATGGGAACTGTGGTGCTTCATTTCATGTCATGCAGGTTTGTTCCTATGTAACTTCTGCATAGGAAACACTAGACAATAAAGTGAGAAGTGTTCTGTGTGTTACAGAACTTTCTCCTGGATAGAAGAAGTCATAATTATTTTATTCCAGACTCAATGTGGTAACAGTGGAGCAGCACTAGGCCTGTTTGACTTGACCAGTGTTAAGTGTTTGCATTCTGGTAATGTGAGACTGCCTTAGAATGGAGAACTTCTCATTGTATAATATAAGGAGAAATAAGAGTTTTGTCAGGAGTTACGGGTTAGTTCTTCAGTATTCTAGTAGATGGGATCTTGGCACTGGAGCAGGCAATGCAATTGTTTTAGTCTTTATGAGTAACACCCTGAGCAGGATGAATATCACTAAAGCAGCAACTAGATCCCCAAATAAGGAAGCTAAATGGTGTACAGCTCTCTGCACATGCATGGATTTTACTCTAGGAAAGTACAAATCTAAGGGAATTTTTTCAGAAAAACCTCATACTTCTAAGAGCTGTATATAGATACTAATAATGCTGCAAGACCAATCCTTCAAGACAGTTTCCCTTTATGATCTCAGGAGGAGTTATAGCAGTCTCACCTCCAAATGAGCCTCCAAATTCAGCTCTGAGTGAAGACTAGTTCCCACCAAATGGTGAACTTTGAACATAAATCCAGAGATTTTCAGACTCAGCATTAGCTGAGTTATCTGATTGTCCAAAGGGAGGCTTGCTGTCCAAGAATTTTGGACAACTTGGTGCTTCAAAAGCCCATACTACTTTTTTTAAATTTTTAGTTATTTAAAAATAAATATTTTTCAAAAGACGAACAAATCTTCTGAGTGCATTTTCTGGGCTTAAGTTAGTTCTAAGACACCAAGATTATGTAGGTATTGATGATGAACATAGGAGATGAGATGCTCATGCGCTCTACAGAGGTACAATACCAAAAATTTGCACTTCCAGAGAGTGGTCGGAAATATGACTAAAAGAGATGTCTTAATCTTCTTTAGAAAATTATTGCTGTTTAAGATGAAGCTAGGAAGAGTAGTCTTCTGTATAATTTATCTATCAGGTTTATGTCACTAGTGGTGGGCGATTATTAAAATAAAGCCCACATCAAAACAGCTTTTCTACCTTCATCCATTTCATCTTGTTGCAACCCCCTGCAGTATTGACATTAATTTCTTATTTTATATAGTACTTACAGCCTTCAAATATAGAAAAACTTTTCTGCCTCCCTTCATTTTTGGATGAGGAAGTTAATTAACAAAATCACTTGAGGAGAGAAAGACAGAATCTCCTCTGAGCCAGCTTGCTATATGGAAAAGCTGGTGATGAGCTGGCTTGGTGATTTGCTGTTTTGGATCAGCAGGAGATATATTCCCGTTTCAGATAATTTTCTTTGAAGAAACTGGTTTTCATAAAAAATAAGCATAATACTTTATACATGATCTATTAGACCATCAGAGACTTTTTCTAAATAGGCTTGATACTTCTTGGGAAACCACTCCTGTAAAATTCCAGTTAAAATCCAGAGCTATGTGAAGTCCATTGGTATTTGTCCACGTTATCCTGGCAGACATACAACTTCTCTCTACGTGTTATTCATCTATCCTCCAGCTTCAATTCAATTATTTTCCTGTTTGTCCTCTGTGTCATTCTCTCTCCACTGTTTTCCCTTGGGATGTACTTTTTTTGTATTTTATACATTGATTTGCCTTCACGTTTTTCTTAGTTTTGATTTTCTTTTGCATTTGGGTTGACGAGGGAGGAGAGGGTTATAACCATACCAGTTGCCATCCTATGCTGAGTTTCATCTAGGCAGAAAACTGCTCCGTTTTGGTGCCTAGTGAAAAGCAAATATTGTTCTTTATAAAGACAGTGTTTTCTAAGAGCTTTGTCTGCAGTCCCAATACGTTGTGAAGCATGCACAGGAAAATGGAGAACAAGAGGCAACAACAAATAGGTTTGGCAGGTCAAAAGAGCTGGAACTTAAGAGTCAAGTAAAATGTCAGCTTTATTTACAAGAATACTCTTTTCCTTAATCTAGCAGGAAAATAATATGTTTGGTAGCTGTGGAATCTGAGATCAAAGAATCATAGCAAAGAGAAATTAGGCAGGTGAAACTGGTCTGAATTACTTCAACCTCTCTGCAATTTCATGCAGGCAACACTTTGGTTTTTGTTTAGTGTTTTTGAGGCTATTGCCATACTTTTTTTTTTATTATTATTTTAGATGAGGGAGAGAAAATTATTTAAGTTGAATATGTGTCTGCCCTCGGGAGAAGGAAAAGTTTTACCTCTTCTAATTTGTTGTTGTTGTCCTTTGTTCCCAGAGAAACTTCTGCAGCATTTGATTTTCTAGCCTATGTCATTTAAATAAACTCTTCCAGACTGGTGAAAATTCCTCATCTCATTTAAATAAAATGTAGAGTAGTCAAGTTTCTAACCACAGACCTAGTTTTGTTTTGAATGTTGTTGAGTGTTGCTAATAGTTATTCTAATCTCTGCCTCTTTATGGTAACCACCAGCTGAGCCTAAACATAAGTTCTTTCTGACTGGTGGCACTGAAATTGTTCTTGAGCCTTAACCAGAAATTTCGTATTTTCCTTTATAAGGTAGGATTTGTGATTTGGATTTTAGAAATGCCTTGGCAAAAGGTTGGATAACCTTCTACTTCAGCATGCTTTATGAAGTTTACTTAGTTTGTATTTCTAATAATAATAGACTCTGAACTATTCTGGTTATAGTATATTATGGTACAATTTTGATGATACAATCAAGTTTCCTACAGTACTCAGTGTCCCATGATGAAGTTACTGCAACTTCTCATTGCACTTTGTCACCTCTAACAGTTCTGCAAAGAATGTACACATTCTTATGTAAGAAAAATACTGCTTTATTTTCCTTTTTAATCTAAGAACTAACATGACTCAGTTGTTTTGTGATTAGTAGATTATGTTAATATACCACAACTTTTCTGACAAAATTTAGGTCTAAATTATTCAGTTGCTTCCTGTAAAGCTCAGTCAGATCAGCATTTAGGTAACTCTTTCTGCAGTTTTAATTCTGCCTCTTATATTTCAGCTTCTGTGTCTGATCTTATTCTTACAAT
Organism: Sylvia atricapilla; assembly: GCF_009819655.1. NCBI lineage: Eukaryota > Metazoa > Chordata > Aves > Passeriformes > Sylviidae > Sylvia > Sylvia atricapilla. The sequence goes on from NC_089144.1 coordinate 46,535,096, forward strand.
TCTGCATTTTGCACTTCTGCTTCTTGCTGGACACCCTGCCCTTTGACCCTCGTCCAAGCTCTGCTCTGTTCCCTGTTCAGCATTTCTCTGTTTGCTCCTTCTGTTCTTTACCTGCTCCTCAAGACTGTGTCCAGGTGTGCACTCACATACTGGTGTTTGTTTTTTGCTTAAAGTTTCGAGCCTTAATGAAAATATGAGCTCAGACCACTAAATTTAGGTATTTCACAGTGCCTGTTGTGCAGGTCACCAATATTTGCAACAGCAACCAAAACTTTCTATGAATTGTTTGTGAAACAATGCAGGGGATGTTAAAGGTGACATTGCAATGCAGAGGTGGGGGCTCAGATTTCAATATGATTAAGCCATTTCCTTACCTTAAGGTACACTGCTCAAATTGAAATTTAATATATGTTGCACTGAGGACGTCTGTGCTTATCCTGATTCTCCTTGTGTGAGATTGGTTGCTAAAGGGTATCACCTCTGCTTGTAAGTTGGGAAGGGAGACAGGTTCAGGACATGGACTTCCTTTCAGTTCCAAGACAGACGAGGAAAGAAGAGAGATGGATGTGGCACATGTCCACAGGGAGTTTATTTTTTTGTTTGGGTTGGTTGGTTGGGCTTTTGTTGTTGTTTGGTTGGGTTTTGTTGTTAGTTTTTGGGTTTGGTGTTTTTTTTTTTTTGGGGGGGGGGTGGTTTGGGAATTATTTTTGGTTTGGGGTTTTTTTTGACATTTTGCTTCAGTATTAGGTTGTGATGAAAGAAACTGTGCTTCTGGGAATTTCTAAGTGCTTTCAGCTATCATGTGATAGCATGGCAATTACTGCACAGGAACTTGTTCATTGTCAAAGATTTAAGTGTCTCACTCAAGAGCACACAGAAATACATGTCTTTGTTCAACCCAGGACTCTTGAAACTTGTACCAGTACCCTGCCCCTGCCAGGCTAGCCTGTTTTCCCAAAATGACAATACTGAGGAAGTGGAAGTTTTAATACAAACAGGTAATTCTAAATAAGCTACATTCAAATACACAAGATAAAGGAAAAAGCTTTTAATCTTCTAGTTTCTAAAACAAGTAAAAGACCTCAGAGAATTTTTTGAAAAATAAGAAACTCTTTTAAAATAAAGTCTTTTAATGACAAAATCATATTGTCACAGAATATGGAGAAATATTTAGGTTATTTGCTAAATAACTTTGGTAACATTGCAGCTTGTTGGTGCCTGTCTAAAAATTCCAGTTGTTTGTTTCCAGGGTGTAGCACGATGCCTGGTTAGTTTTTCATGTGCTCCTATTGCAGTGCTCTCCAGGCTAAGTAACTTGCAATTGCTGCGTTTCTCTTTCATATGCTGTCAAACATATGTCATCTTTCCTGAATGGAGTCCAGGGAAAAACACGTTCTGAGGTCACTCTGTTTGAGCTTGCATCTTTTGAACTGCATTTTTAGAAATATCTGCAAGCTTGTCAATCAATTTTAAACCTTGGGTATGGCTTTGTGAATACTTCATTGCTCTCTTGGGTAGTAGCACTGCTAGTTTTATTTGACTGAATACCCTGGGAGGAGGCAGCTTTGACCATTTAAGAATTATTAAATGCCAAAATATTGGTCAGCTGTATTTATGCGATATCCTGGAGACTTCAGTCACGTGTTCACATGCAGTGTTTTCTTTGAATTATCTTTGTCTCTTTTTATTTTCCTTGTGAAATATTTAATTCTGTCTATGATCCAAACCAGGCTCCAAACAAAAAACCAAACCAAATATTTCCTGATATTTGTATTTTTATTGCAATCTCCACAACTTCTGCTAATGTCTATATGGCAAATAATTATCCTTCATGGGAACTATGATGTAAGAAGATATTATTTTGGTTCTTGGTGTCATCTGTTCTTATTACTTGATAAATAGGGAGCCGAGGTTTTTTGATGTGAAAAGGAGAAATGCTCATTAGTTTAGGGTCCTGACCGTGAAACATCAGGGCATGATTGCCTGATGAAAAGTCAGATCTTTATCACATTATAGCATTTTACATAATCAAAATAAGGCTTCAGTGGACACTGGCTGTACCTATGAGTACCATAACTTTAGTTTTGTCTGTTGGGTGCTTGGACAGTGACATATCCCCTCTGAAGTAATTTCCTTAGCGGCATAGAAAGCAGAGGAGGGTATACAGTTGAGTACCTTAAATTAAAACCCAAATTCTTTGATCCTGAGACCAAATTTTGTCTTCGTGCAATTTCAATGTGTGTTTCTGTATGGCTTTTCCTGTGCACAGAGACTGGGCAGAGCCGGATGGAGCTGATACTTATCACAGAAGTGCCCATCCTAAGTGCAACTGAGGATAAAAATTTCTGTGTGGTCTGAAATTAAAACCCGTATCATGTTGCATAAGCACAAAAGTGCTGAGTGTGTTTCACAGGTGCAGCCTTAATCCTGGCACTTCTTAGGCACTTGATACTGCAAATTCAACACCCTTCTGATATAGTTGTACTGTATGTCAACACCTAATTACTTTTTTTTTTATAAAATCCAGAATGTTCATCCTATGATATTGACAAAAATGTTGACTGCATATGTAAGGTATTTGAGAGCTTCAATTTTCTTCTTTGTCTTAAGCATAGTGAGGGGTCATCTTGGTAGCCATGGTTGACACTCCAGGGCTGGTAGAACTGTCAGAAGAGGGAAGTACATCTTCTGCTACAAAGCTCTCTGATGATGGCATTTTAATGGAACTAAGTGTCCTCTACTGCCACAGACCTTTTTATCTTGACATTAGGATAATTCTTCCTCTTTTATGATGTGATGTGACTGCTAGCCATGAGATCCCTGGAAAGAAGGTCTTTACTCTTCTACCATTACACTGATGCCCTTGAGCTGTAAGAGGGGAAAAAATATGCCAAATCTATTCTGACAGAAAAACAATAGTTAGGCAGCCTATAACTTTAGGTAATCATACATTTTAAAAAGTAATAACTATCTCTCAGAGATAGATAGATATTCACAGAATCAATTAGTTTGGAAAAGACCATTGAGATCTTCAAGTCCAGCCTGTGACCTATCACCACCTTGTCAACCAGACCATGGGACTGAGTGCCACATCCAGTCTTTTCTTAAACATCTCCCACCAGCAACAGTGACTGTACTACCTCCATGGGCAGCCCATTCCAATGCTCAATTACTCTTTCTGTGAAGAATTTCTTCATAATGTCCATCCTAAACCTAATGTTCTTCCTTTTGAATTTGCAACAAAGTTGCTTTTAAATTTGCCAGAGCAGATTTCCCAAGTCGGAAGGGGAATTTTAAGTCTTGAGGCATCTGTGTTTGTATGTGCATGGTTAGTGATTTTATAGCATATTCATTGATGTGGTTAATACTTTAAAGCTGCTTTTTAAAATGAAAAAATTATGTTGATTAGCTATTATGTCAGCACAAATTCTATCTGCACAGTTTCAGTGTTATAAGTAAATCCAGTTAAATTGTGGAAGTGTTTTCATTCCTTCTCATTAACATAGTTTTAGCAAAGGACTTTACACAAGTAGTAAACCAGCAATTGATCAAATCCAGAAAAATGTAAAAAAATCTCTGTCCTGTTTTAAGTGCTCTGAGTAAAGCAACTAACACTTTGCTCATGTGCCCTTGAAAATAGCATGGGCACTGTCCTGTTTCAGAAGCCTTGCCAGCATCTGGCCAGTGAGCCAAGGTTACAGGAATGCAGATTTTGAACCAAGCAATTGTGTACTGAATGCTGCTGGAGTGTTGTTGGCAAGATGTCACAGCACGGCATCCCACAATGCCTGTGGCTTTGTGGTGGTTTGTCACCTGCATTTTCCACGGCAAGAACAAGAATTCTATCTAATGTGTAATACCAGGAAAGGGCCTAAACCTATCTCTCAGCTGGGGTTCAGTATATACCTTACTCTGGCTTCAGCTGATGCAAAATCATAAGCTAGTTTTTCATGCTTTACAACAATTTCTTTCAATTACTTTAGGGATTGAGATATATCAGGGGGAGTTTCATGGGCTGAATATACTCTGAAGCCAAAACCAGAGATCTGCAGAACTCAGGAAACAGTACAAAGGATGTTCCTCCAATCGTTGTTTATCACTTAGAAGTATAACTTAAATGCATCATTTAAATGTTTTTGCATGTAATCACACTAACAATTGTATGCTAAAAATACTAATGCTTAGGAGGTGGAGGGAGCCATTTGCATAAATAGAAGCATGCAGAGCGAGCTGGTAGGTTTAGTTACTCTACATAGCAGTTTTAAGGCACTAAGCACCTAATTCTGTGTCAAGAAAATTAGGGACTTATTGATTTCCTCTAAAGGATATACATAAAATTCTCATTTTCCCAGACAGACTAAGCAGGCCTTTCAGCATAAGCAGGCATTTATTAGTTGATTTAGGACAAGCCAGGTTTGCAACCTAAGCCAACGGTCACCTCTGTGTTGAATTTCATGCTTTGTGAAAGTCTGGAGAAATTTGTCCTTACTCTTCATGTGAAACGCCAGACACACAACTAATACTATACTCTGTTAACTGCCAGATGCTGAGTGCTTTGGTGCAATGTTAATCCTCTAGGTCTAGTGTTGCCATTTTGCTTAGCAAGCTCAGACTCAAGTGCGATAAAATAATTCAGAGGCAGATGCTTTCAAAAAAGTGGAATCATGCAATACACATTGCAGATCTTCTGTATGTCAGTAGGAATTGATGTAATTGAAAATCCTTGAAAAAGTGAGAGAGAATCCAGTGCTGCAGTTTTCTGGGAAATCAATTACAAGTAAAAATGCATGCTTGCCATTTTCATTCTTGCAAAAGTATTGCCTGGCTGAGGTAGAAGCTGCTGCTGATCTGTAGTCAACAGCACCCCAGTTGTTGAAATTTTCAGCATACAGTGATACTGTCTGGTTGATTTTAGAATAAATTAACAAAAAAAAAAAAAGGAAAAGTTTAAAATTCAAACCTAGCTTGGTGAAATATTTTTGATTGCAATCACATCTTCCTTAATAGATGGGTATCAGTTTTTATAAAGCACAGTATATTATTTTGAAAGTTTTAGTAAATGATCCATGCAACTAAGAGTAACAGGGAGTGAGTGAGAGCAAATGAGCTTTGTCTCATTCCTGGTTGGCACATTAGGTACACCGTAGTTTCATTCTTTTGCTCAATTTGTCTCTTTCATACAAACACAGTAAGCATATGAGACAAGAGATTTTGGGGGTTTTTCAAAGCATGTGATATCTAGCACCTGAATTTGTATGATCTTGAACCCTTTTAGAAACACAGTAATTTTGCCTGGTACAGATTTTTAAGGCCTAAACATTCTTTAGTCTGTTTTGGGTGATGTCAAAGTCCTGACAGAGAAATCTCCATTCCTTACAGAAAGTCCCATAAAATACAGAGATCAACACAGCAGCTGGTGCAGTGGGGCCAAAGATTGAACAACTCTGTGTCTGGTTTGGACAGTGAATGGTTGCCTTGAGTAGAAATTCTTTGTGGAGCTGAGACATGAAATATTTCCTCATTTCTATACAATTTTTTTACTAACTCTAATTTCTGGAGTTTGAAGTGGAATGATGCTGCTAATGCAGCAGAAGTGAATGGCAGTAACAAGTGGAAGTCTGAACAATGAGGAGTAACAGGGTCAAGAGTTTTCTCAGCACAGTTTGCAGATTGTGAGCAGCACAGATGTGGAGAACTAGAATCTGGATCTTTCTGTGGGTGTTCAAGAGGTCAAGTACCAGGGAAACAAGCAGAATTTGGTTTTCTGAAATTTCTCCTGCTTGCAGCAGAAAGGTCACTTAGTGCTGTTAATTAGCAGTTACTCATGGTGATGATTTAATCTCCCTCCATAGATCATCCAGCCTCCTGGACACTCTGGGAGTCCATTGGCAGGGCACCTTCTGGCCCATACAAGGATAGTCTGCATGGAGCAGTTACCTGCTGTAGGAACAGTATATAAGGCTGTAAATATCAGTGCTGTGTTATTTCGTGTTTAAATAGACTTTTGGATTCTTCAGGGTTGAAAAATAAATAAAAAGGTGAGAGGGGAGGGTTTTTTCCCCCTTCTCTATCTTTAGGAAAAAATGTGGTTTGTTTTACAAGGGAATTGAAGGTAAAGAATAACAAACTAGGGTAGGAAATACATTTTAGATATAGCATTTACACAGAATAATTGTGGAATATGTGAATGAGGATATGATATAATGTAATGAAAATTGCATTGTTGGCTGCTTTAAAGCTCTAACTTTTTCTTGATGTACATTTTTCTCTTTCAAAGCCATGCTCAAGTCAGCACAAAAATAAATTAGGTAATTAGCCAAATAAATGGTCTAAATCTTCATGTCATAATTACAGAAGACCCACGGATTTTATGGGCTCTAAATTCTACATTGAATTTGAAGGTTAAATTGCTGGAAATTAACAATTCCTTGCTTAAAGTCTATTGAATGATCAACTAAGAAAAGAAAAAAAATATTTTCTGCTTTAATAGTATTATTTCAGGATCATTGGATAGAAATAGCCCTGAATTAATCGACAGCTTAATCTGATGATTCATTTTTATTGTGAGGCATTCACTTGCAGACAGAAAGAGTACCTTCATTTTAGCAAGAATTGCTGGAAGTGTATTGTGGTCATTGGAGATAAAGACCCTGACAATTTTGTTGACACACTGCTAACTGTTGTCCTCTGTGCTGTGGTGTACACCCTATGCTATGATTTCTGATGGAGAACAGCAATTATTCTGTTTTCCCTGGACTAAAACCTACATGCTTCCAGATTCCTAAAGAAAACTAACATTAAAAGTTTTCATTTTCTTCCCATAAACATCTTAAAGAATCTGGACAGAACTTATACATTTTTATATCTCCCTTATGCAGTGAATGAACTAAAATAAAGAGAAAAGTAGAAGACACTTATAGAGTTTTTAAAAATACTGCGGTTCCCACACTGTGACCTTTCCAAAATCATAATAAATGTATCGTAACATCATATACAAAACATAAATTATGAATGCTAGCTTCAAGATGAATGATCTTACAAATTTCTAAGTGAGTGTTTTTGAAAATCTAGACTGAATTGTAGTTCTCCACCTATTCACGGAGCACTTCTGATAGAAACTGCTTTTTACAGACTTCTTTCTGATTTTAAGAAATACTGTGGAACAATAATTTTAAAACAAAATTTCTGTGCATATAATCAACTTTTCAAAGAAAGAGCAAACAAAATATTGAGATTTAGACAAGGAATATAAGTAGTGGTGAAAGAATTTTTGAATTACATAATGCAGTTTCATGTGGGACATGTATGGATGTATAGTATTTTAGAGGGAAATCCTATACCCACAAGGATGTGATATATAGAACAATCAAGGAGTCTCACCAGGGAGATCCAACGATAGGTACAGGAAATTGTCTCTTGTTCAGAAATCCACTACTAAGTGTAGCAAGAAATTTCTACAATTCGAATCAGTTTCAATGGATTGTGTAGTGTGTGTTTGCTCCTGAAAAGTTGTAGTGTAAAGCAGTCAGACTCCTTACCCTGCTCTTGAAACCCAGATCCAGGGGAGCTGCAGGAACACTGCACAGGCTGCAGACTAAGGGAGAAAAGCACTGGCTTGGTGGACATCTGTCCTCCTTGGCTAACTTGTGTTGTGTTGAGATAATTTATTTGATTGCTGTTTCTCAGAGATGATGAACATAGAGACAGTCTACATTGCTGTTAGTTTCATCACCAACTTGAACAAAACTTCTTCACTGATACCACAGTCATACTAAACAACAAGAAACTGTGTCAGTAGCAGGATGATGACAAAACCATCCTAACATTTCAGTAGATGCGGGAAGATCTGTATATTTTAAGTATGAGCTTCTTTGAGCTACCTTTTCAGAAAAAGGCATTGTTGGTAGATTTCTTTAGATCAATTTCCCATTACAATGAGATCAGTATTTGAAACTTTAGTGAGTCACTAAGGTTCTCCTTAATTATTTAATGGCTTATTTATTTTAATTTTTTTCAGGAGAGAAACAGAAAATTAGGTAAGGGGCTGATCTCAGCACAGCATATCTGGAAGATGGGAACCCTCTGTCTGATTCTGCCAATATTTTGCTTTTTGAGTTTTGGTCAAATCATTTGGGCCTTACTACAGCTTTGCTGATTAGGCTCAGTAACAGACACAGCTATAGCTACACCAGATCCATATAGGAAAGAGCAGCACAGGCAGGAGAGATGCAGCTTTTCTTGTTCCTCAGAATCACAAGAAGAACACATTCACCACTAATGATGCTACACTGATGACTGGGGCATAGACAGTCCTTCATGGCTTATCTTCTTGTCTGTAAAATAAAACCTCTCCCTTGTCTTATGGGAGAGGTTTGAAGGATAGATCAGCCAAAGTTTACAAAGAGAGGATAAATGTCTAAATTTGAAGTTGTAAATTTCTATTGAAAATAACTTGGTCCTAAATTGCATGGGAAATAGCACAACTTTGTGTAATTTAATTATCTGCCTACAGGCATGTTTATCTGTAATAGCTGTATTTGATCAGAATTTAGTATCTGCAGTGGGCTATGGGAATGAGAGTCGGAAGGTCACTGGTGGTAGGTAATGTGCAGATTCAGCACTGGATGTTGTGCCAGGCACAATCCTGGAGTTTAATTGGAGTTTATAACATCACTTTTAGTGCATTTTTACTTACGTCTGCTAGTGCGTTTAGAGAAATGCTCTGCCATGCTGTCAAACCAATGACATCCAAGACTTCCTGAGCTTCTGATAAAAAGAAATTGAAGGTCACTTCTTAAGATCATCAGGTTTATCTCTAATCCAGGGCAGTAAAGTAAATTGACTGTGTATTTTGCAACAACAGCAGAAGTTTCAGAGGAGCTGGAGTGTAGTGTCTCATCAATTGCTACAATAATTCATATTTGAGTGAATCATAAGGCCATAAGATTTTAATGATGTCTTAAAACTAATGAATCCCCAGAGAATGTGGTTTTGTTTTGACTTTTCACTTAATCTCTGAGTATTTCTGACAAGTTCACTCAGTCAGATGGTGTTCATGCCCCTATTGTTGCTAAGATCTCCATTACTACACTATTCTTGCTGAGGAAGATATTTAAAGCTCTGTCTTCATCATACTGTTGTATTCTGGAGAATATATTCAGGGTCATGCACGAAACAAGTCTTTTACAGCTGAAGCCTATTGCTAAATTGTAAATGGATTCCTGTCTTTATAAGGAGAAATATTTGAAGTATTGGTCCAGATTATCTCAAATACTGTCTCTTTTGCTTGGAAGAAGGGCAAAAATAGCCAAAGCAACAGTTCCCAGTTCTTGTACTTCCATCTTGACACCCGACTTAGCAGATGCCTTTGCTTGGTCAGCACCAGCGAAGAGCAAGAAAGGATTTCTGCCTTCTGCTTTAACCCACTGCCTCTGCCCACTCTGCGGGACACATCACTGGCTACTTTCCTGCCTGCTCGGTGTTCCCTTCCATTGCTGCTGATCTCCCTTTGGCAGCCAGCACCACGTTATGTCCTATTTGTACTTTCCACATGGTGTAGAGGTGAAAGAACTGACACTGCGGATTTATGATTAGTTTGGTCGAGACCACTGCAAAGCCTGGGATTTCTGTTAGTTGACATTTGACATTTCTGGTTGACAGCACCAATGACAGGGCTTTATTACACAGGGAAGTGCTGCTACCCTAGGGGATAATTCAAAACATTTCTTATTCATTCCCAAAGTCAATTAAAAAATTAAATTCATGACTCTTATCAGCGCATGCACACACACAAAAATAAATGTGGTGCAGTTAACTACTAGCTGATTTCTCTTTGTATACTTATAAGGGTGAACAAACAAAGGACCACGTCTTCAGCTTCTAGTTGAGTATAGCACATGTGATAAACATATGTTTCAGTTTTGGATAAGAGTTGGTGATCTTTTTAGCCACATTTCTGAAGCCTTGCTGATCAACAAAGAAACACTGGCAAAATTTCCAAACAAAGCATCTTACCTGGGAAATGATTCCTCTTGTGACAAAAATTGACAAAGCATCAAGGAAAGAGAGAGATGAGCAGTAAAGTAAGGAGACATTTACTCAGTTATGCTTTAAATCTTTTCCCCCTCACATTTAGTCGTGGCAAAAAAAAAAAAAAAAAAAAAAAAAGTGTTGAAGCTCCAGAAAAAATGGTACAAGATTTTTATCCTACATTTTATGATTTGGCGGTTTTAATGTGTTATCCTAGAGGAAAAGATAGTTGGAGACATTATGGCAGTACCTAGGAAAGCATCCACAGTGCAAAGACCAGTTTTCTAAGCCAGTCCACAAGAGTGAGTAGGCCTTAACAGGTAACATTTATGGGCACATATCCCCTGGTTTCTGAATTACTATTCTTTTGCTGCTTGATTGTGCATTGAAGCCTGTCCAAGGCTGGAGGTCACCTTCCTTGTGGTAGAAGAGAAACAGGCTGATGGTTTTTATTCTGCTGCAGCCATGTCTAAACCAAGAACTGATGAGCTGCATGGATATTGGCATGCTTCAAGAACTTGAACGTTGTTCAAGTCAAGCTTTGGAGCTTAGGTTGCAGTGCTTAGTCTGTGACAAGTTTGATAGCACTGGAAATTCTGACAGCAGGAGGAAGCACAAAAGTGTGAGGAAGCCCATCTATTTCCATCTGGATTGTTTGGCTCTTCAGAAATGCAAGTCAACTGGTTTGGATGGTGCAAGATAACGGAAATCTCTTTTGCTTCACAGTGCATTTGAGCCTGCTTGTAAGCTCTGGGAGTAAATTCTGCAAGCACTTGATAAGGTTTCAATTAAGTGTTCATCTTGCAGCCAAGCACTAAATTACCTGCCTTTCCAGGTCACTAGCTATTTGCCGATTAAGCTCTGATCTCCATTTTGAAAGGATTGCTGTCATTGAAACAACTGCTGTATCACCTCACAGCTGACATAGCACCTTCTCCTGTCCCTGTGCTCTGCTCAGCTCTGAGCATGCAAATCACAGGAGCAGGTGGAGAGAGAGCAGGAAACATTGCTGGAAAATGAGAATGCATCTTCCCAGCTAATTAAATTCCTGACTCCTCTGTGCTTGGTGAGGTGCAAGGAATCACTTCCATGTAATACAGCTAGTGCTTGCTGCGTAAGTGTTGCAGCATGCATAAAAATTTTACGCATGCATTAATTTAAAAATCATTTTTCTAAATGAGAAGGCTGCATCCAGTTCTGTCATAGACAGGACAGCCATAACTGTGCCAGGAAGGCAGAGTTTGCAGGATATTAATGCAAGAGAACACTTAATAAAAAAAGGAGTCAGCAGCACGGGGAAACAAACCATATGTGGAGGGCTGTCCAGTGCAAATAGAATAAAACTACTCACTAGACAGAAAAACACCATTTCCTTCCTCTAATCCTGCATATTTTCAGTAATCCCAGGCACTGCTTGGGGTAATGCCAATTTAATACACAACAGTGTAATTATAGAACATATCTTTACCTCAAAAAGCCATGGTCCTGATGGGAAATTTGAGATTATCAAGTCAGTACTGTAGATCAAGCAGATCTGTGAATGCTGCAAAGTGGAGCAGGAACTGCTAAATCAGACTATTTCTTCATCTACATCATTGTGGTTGGCAATGGACTTCTCTTAATGCTATAAAAAAGAGTAAGGCTTCTTCAGAATAAATTATGGTTATATAATAGGTTGTATGAATAGCATCATACTGTAGTGATACTTAAGAAAATTAGGCCTTTTTTACTTTTTGAGATTAATAGTTTATTTCTATGACAGACAAGATCTATTACCCTATGTGGCATGCATTGTCAGAACTTGCAAAATTGTTAACATGTTGATCCAGGACATGTAGAAATCATTTTGTGCTGCTTGTTTCTCAGAATATTGTCCATGTAATGGATCTAAAATGAGCCAAAACCCTGTTATTGATCCAGTGGGTTCAAGCCAGCAGTTCTTGATGTCTGAAGGGCTGGAATCAAGACAGAGGAAGTAGAACAAATAACAGAGGTCATATGAACTGTCCTATATTTGCATGAGCTTGAACCACTCTTTTTACCTGGAGTCTTAGCCTTGGGATATTTCCTTCCTGCTACCTTGCACTGAACTTCTGCCTTGAACTGAAAATGGTAGCCCACAAACTCCTGAGTGAGAGACAAAAGCGGTATTCCTTTCTCTCTGAAAATCTGCCACAAGGTGGAATGTGACCCCTCTCTGCCATGAGCCTTGTAGAAAGCCAGGAAAATGGAGAGACAGTGGTTAATTAGGAGGAACTTAGAATAAGTACTTCTGTGCAGGAAGTTATTTTAGGAAAAGGCTGTTCTCCCTTGGTAGAAGAGCTCCCACAATGTGAGTTTGTGGAAATGATTATCCAAAGTCTGTGAGGGTACTTTTAGAAGTTATCAGCTGTGAACATTTAGGTTGTGCTGTCCAATAATTTTTGTCTAGTAGCTCTTAGACCCATAATCAGTCTTGCATTAGGCATATTTTGGTTGATTTTGCTTGCCATTATGTTCTTTATGTTAACTTTATTATTTGAGCACCAAAACTGAATGTAGTGCTACGAGCAGAATAAGGTATTCTGTCGCAAGGAACTTGTAGTCTAATTCAGGCACAGTGACGCACAGGCATACATAATATACATGATAAGGATGCAAATTCAAAGTAATAAAGGTGTCCTGGGAAAAATCAGTGCTGCAGGCCAATTTGCTACTTCTGAAGAGCTACTAGACTGCAGAACATAATGAAAACATCGAGCAATTCAAAAGATGTCTTTTTCTTCTTTTTTCTCCTTTTTCTCCAAAATGCTAATTGCTGATGCATCATCAAATGGAGAGCGAATGCCCAAAGGAAATAGAGAGATAACAAAATTGGGATCCTCTCTATGTTCATGTTTTCTGAACTGGAGCCCAGAAAAGAAAACTGGGTATTTCTTTACTTTTTTACCTGGAGTATGCCTTGTGAAATTAGAATTTCATTAAAATAACAAAAAGAGAAGATGAGCTGAACCTGGATTACATCCACTGTTGATGTAACAAGAGTCCTGTCAGCAATGTACTGTGAGCTTCTCAAAAAATCTTAAGTTTCTACTGGGCTTTATGCGTACGTGTATGAATGAGACATTGGACATTGCTTTTCTTGCTGAGTATAGAAACAGACTGATAAGGTAATGATCCTAGAAGATAGATACTAGGAGTACCCAAAGCAAACAAATCCAGATTTTAATCTGTTTCCCAGTCGATATGTCTAGTGGGGATTCACACAGTTACATGCACAAGCAAACCTCGGGAAGCAGCGATCCTATTGAATTTGCTGGCAGTGTTTTACTTTGCATTTGGACTCTTGTCTAAGCCTTGATTTTGTGCCTTTTATGGTGGTTCTTTTTAAGGAGTGCCACATAACTTTTTTTTTTTTTTTTTTTGTGGGTCTAATCACATTTCATTTAAACGTTCAGTGATCACAGTGAAGGAGCTGTCAAAAAATAAGCTTTGTATACCAAGCTTATTAACATCATGTAGCAATTTTGTCACTGATATTGATCCTTCAAACCGCACCTGAATCAAGAAATAGCTATAGAGTCAGAAGAAGCAGAAGGAACACAGCTAAAACATGTATGGACAAAGAAGTTCTCTGCAGACTTTCAAGTGATGGCTGCAAGTCCTGACAGCAGTTGCATCCCTGACATGTAGTGTGTTCTCAAGGAAACCACCTGACTTCTCAGGAAATATACTGGTTCCAGTTGAAGAAATACAGGACAGTTTTTGAAAGACAATGATCAAAAATGCAAGAGGAGTTTTGCAACACAGATACGCAAACACACAGGTACCCATAGATTATTTGAACACAGAAGCATCAATAAATTTCGTTTATTTCAGAGAATTAACTAAATATTTCTAGTGAGATCAACTGTACCTGTTTATTAACATTTTGATAACACTACAACTGAGAGTCAAGAACTGCTTTAATTCAGTTGGTGTGTCTGTGACTGACTCTTGCGGTAGATGAGCTATTAGCATGGAACGTTAAATTTTTCTGTTTTTCTGAGTATGCTTATTTTCACTTTGCTATGTCTATATGTGGAAAATGATACATTTAACAAAGTAGCATGGACAAGTCTTCACAGTAGATGTTTCTGGATGTCCATAGTCGTCTAGGGTGACCAAATGGGTATCACTGAGGTTGTGTGGATTTAGCAATGTAAGTCCAGGAACTTTTCTGTCTCATGTTTTCTTTATAAGGGTAAACCCATTAAAGACTCTAAGATATTCAGTTCCTGTGGGAGCTGAGTCAACTACCTCTCTAAGATTGATTAATGCTAGGAAAAAATGCAGTATGTCTTTCTATGGCATAATTTCATGAAGCTGAAGTAATTCCTTGATGTCTTTTTAAAAATGTGATTACAGTAATTTATTATTTATATGAACCCCACAAGATATCTCACCTATTCACATTACATATGTATTATGTTGTCAGTGAAGTACTCCCATCTTTTCTCAGGAGTAAGATTTTTTTTTTTTTACTTTCTGGTTAACAAATGCCGTATACTGATTTGAAAGTATTCATTTTCATCTGTATTTCCAGAAAACAGAACACCATCACAGTGCAGGTTCTTTCTCTTAATGCACTGATATTTTAGCATTGTAAAAACTATATATTGAAGAAAAAGGGGATAAATGCTTACTTTGGTAAGGACCTTTGAAAACAGCAGAGGTGTCTTTCTTCTGTTTGATTAAGACAACGTTTTAGAAAAACAAATCTCTCATGTCCGTATCTTTGGAAATTAAATAAATTATCTGATTCCCAAGAGAGACAAGCACTAAGTGTTGTCCACAGACTCCTGCAAGAGAGAGGTTAACTTTGTATTGAGAGCATCAAAAAACCTAGTTTGCAGTCTGAAAAAAAGTACTCACACAAATTTAGGCTGTAAAAACTGTGGCCCAAATTTCAACAGTTTTTAAAGCAAGCGCAAGACAAGAAACAACCACTGACTTTAGCAGCCAAATACCCATCTGGTTCTCCGCATTGTGTGAGAGCAACACACTGCAATTTTGCAAACGGAACAATTTTTTGTTATTATTTAATTAGTCTCAAAAGCTAAGTGATTCAAAGAAATAAACTGAGTCCGTGAAAATTTAAAAAAAAAAATAATACCAGCAGGACTGGTGCCTAAGCATCTTACTCATGAGTGTAAAAATGATTGATTTTGTTACCAGCTGTATACTCTGCTAAATAATGAGCTTGAGCATCCAATTTCGTCTACATGTGACTATTTTCTCTGCTTTTTTGTTAGCCAAGATGTGTCTATGAGTTTGCAAGACCAAGCCTATTCAAAAGATGAACGTGATGGGAGATAAAATACAGAACCATTGCTGCCTGCCACTGTGAATGGGAATTCTAGATTTCTGCTTTTTGTTATGGTGCCTCTTTTGCTCTGGACTTTGGTCTGTCCTATTGTGGGTCTATTGTGAAGGCATCACTCCGTGGGGAGTTAATATGCTGGAACAGGTTAGCCAGGATATTATCACACTTGTAGGTTTTAAGCTGAGAGTCAGTTTCTAAGAAAGAAACATTTGACTTATGAATGTATATGGAAAGTCCACAAGGCTACAGGGTCATGGGGTCTTAGGGGAAATGGACCACTGTCTCCAATGCAAATAGCAAGGTCACTGTGAGGCTAATATCTACCTGTCTAGTTTGCAGCATGTATTGGCATAGGAGCATCAATTCTTCTCACAGACAAGGAATCCCTCTGGAAATATACTTTCATTTGCTTTGCAGCTTTGGTTGCTGGGATTGGTGTAGCAGATCCATATTCACAGAACCACAGAATGTGCTAAGTTGGAAGGGACCCACAAGGATCATTGAGGCCAACTCCTGGGCTTGCGCAGGACCATCTTTAGGTCAGGGTGTCATATTGTGTGCCCAAAAATATTGTCCAAACCCTTCTTGAACTCTGTCAGGCAGGTGCTGTAACCGCTTTCCTGGGACCAGGTTCCCAGGAAACCTGTTCCAGTGCCCAAACACCCTCTAGGTAAAGAATCTTTTTCTAATATCCAACCTAAACCTCCCCTGACATGACTTCAGGTCATTCCCTCAGGTCCCATCACTGTCACCATGAAGAGATCAGTACTTTCCCTTGCTCTTCCCCTCATGAGGAAGCTGTAGACTGCAGTGAGGTCTGCCCTCAGTTGCCTCCTCTCCAGGCTGAGCAGAACAAGTGACCTCAGCTGCTCCTCATACAGCTTCCCCTCACGGTTCTTCACCATCTTCATTGCCCTCGTTTGGATGGTCTCAGTATCTTTTTATTGTGGTGCTCAAAACTGCACACAGCTCTTGCGGTGAGGCCGACCAGTGCACAGCAGAGGGGACAATCCCTTCCCTTGCCCAGCTGGTGAGGCTGTTCCTGATGCCCCCCAGGACAGGGTTGGCCCTCCTGGCTGCCAGGGCACTGCTGGCTCATGTTCAACTTGCCGTCAAGCAGGACCCTCACGTCCCTTTCCAGGGCACTGCTTTCTAGTATCTCATTCTCTAGTCTGTCTGTATATTCAGGATTGTCCCACCCTGCTGCAGAATCCAGCACTTTCCCTTGTTGAATTTCATATAGTTGGTGATTGCCCATCCCTCTGATTTGTTGAGGCCTCTCTGCAGGGCTCCCCTGCCCTTGAGGGAGTCAGCTGCTCCTTCCAGTTTTGTATCTGTTTGCTTATAGAAACAAGTTTTGGATGTACTGAGTTTACTCACCAAGGCAAGAAGAAATTAAGAATCTGAAAATTAAGAATCTGAAAACCTAGAAATATAAATGTGTTTCCTGTTTGCCTATTCCTGCTGCAAGATTCTGCAGACCTAGACTCATTGGAAAATGCATGCTGCTTTTTCATTATGTCCATTTTTTCACATTTCAAATATTCATTATGTCCATGTATTTGCTCACCCATACTTGTGTGAGCTGACTTGATGCCCAAAAGAGATCTCCAGGACCTGGAGACAAAATCAGCAGTAGTTGGGACAGCACAGGAGATGGAATTTTCTCAGCTCCCTGTAGAAAGTCCTATCTCTTATATGTTAGCAACAAATTAGTTTCAGGTCATGGCTTTGAGGGTCCAACTGCTGTCAGCAAGTGGACTGTGACGCAGGTAGTTGACAATCCCATGTCAGGCAATTGAAGAGACAGGGGCCTCATGGTTTGCATCATGAAGCCAATTTTTTTGAACACACTGCTGGTTTATATACCTTTTAAGCATAACAACAATATCTATGTCTCTTTGTAACATATCTTAACTATGGGCTAGTACAGACTTGTATGGGCGTGTACTGTCTTGCATACATACATACACCCTGATCTTTTCCTCCTTCAGGGTCTTGCTGTGACTTGCCAGGGCTTGTAGCCCTCCAGCACATCTACTTCTGCAATGAGTTCAGCAGTACTCTGAGTCCTGCTTCTAAGCTCTATTCCTACAGTCCCACCAGTGAAGGTGGAAACAGGGCTGTTCCCAGGTGTCCCTCAAGAGAAGGGCAGTGCATCAGCTGCTGTTCCTATTGACAGAACCATGGGTTGTAGATTGGGTTTCGACCTTCCCCTAGGTTTTGGTTATCCTTTACTGTTCCAAAATGCCTTCTCAACTCTATGGTCTTATAGCAATTTACCTTAACTGGATGTTGGACTCAGAACAAAGCCCCAAACTGACAGGAAATTTGGATAAAGAGAGAAGAGTTGAAATAAAAATTGCAGGCAAGCTACAAATAAACACTAAGAACACTTGTGCTATTGTTAATACTAAATATAATAAGTACTCTGTGCAGAAGTTCACACAGCTGGAAAGACATCTAGATAATAATAATGGAGGTACTTAAAATGATGTTATTATGAATAACTTAGCAGCAACTACTGGAAGAGAGAGGTTTTTCTTACTGCATAAGAAATTAATAGATCTTGATACTGCTTATATTCTTTTCGGTTCAGTTTTTTTGAATGCCAGGTGACCCTACTGTATACTGTGAGCAGATCATGTATTTGTAGCAGAATTGAGGAGAACCAGTGGCAACTTGAATCAACTGGAAACTGAAATAAATTTAAATATTTATTTAAAACATTAATATATTTATCTCTTTGTAGCTTAAGGCAGAGACACCATAATTCAGCAGAGCTCCCTCTCACCTCCACTCAGTAGCAAAACAAATGCTGACCCATGAAGTGTGCTGAAATACAGTGGAAAGAGAGGTGTTTCAACACTCTGTTGTCCCTCTGCTCCCCTAACTGCAACAGTAGGGACTTAGCTTGCTTCTTCCTCCCCAACTTTTTGCAGTAAGGGCTTCCCAACATTGCATTTTTGGTTTTTTCCTTCTAAAATTTAAAACTCGCTTTGGTGAGTAACACCATTTGGCAAGGGAGAACAGTGCTTGCAGAGAAAGGCCACAGGTTATAGGGGAGAGAAGCCAGGGAAAGCTTGGCACTGCTGATGTTTCTTTTCCACCCTCTACCAGCTGGTCCTTCCATTTTTTTGTCTCTGATTGCTAAAACTTGTATTGAAAATTCAGGCACTTTTGCAAATATTTTATTTCTCTGCTTTAAAAAAACCCAGATTTCTTTGTGCTAGTATAATCGTTGAAAATTAGCATCATGCCTCAGAAACTCCAGTTTTCCATTACAGTGTATATCTTCTAAATTGATGTCTTTTTTTTTTTTTTTTTTTTTTTTTTTTTTAAGAAATGTGAATAACTAATCCTATATTATTAGCCTATCACATCATAATGCTGTTAGGCTGTATCTCTGTTATTTCCTGATTGAGAAATGCTTCATCTACTGTCCTTCATCCTTTTTTTCCCATTCACCTTCAGTTTGGCTCTCCCAAACTCCCATGCCATGCAGTTCTCCATGATCAATATAAGGTATAAAAGGGTCATAATATACTGGCTATACTGCAATCCATTAACGAAGATTTTTGAAAACAGGCCTGAATATCAGTGAAGTCTACATCTCCTTAAAGAACATTTTCTGTATTATTTTTATGAATTGACACAAAAGAATTTGTTCTCTTGCAAGCTGTTCCATGGAAATAATTGAGAAATACTTAGAAATTATTAAATTTTTCATTGTGAATGCCCGAAGAAAGCATTTATGGGGTTTTCACAAAGTCTTGAAAACTTGTAATTATAGTAGTAATTTTTTTCATTAAATGGGCCATGTACTGCAGGGAGGACATTCCTCCTCCTGGGAGGAACAAGGATTTATTCCCTCAGGTAGCTTGGCTGTAAATAAACAGAAGGTTACATATAACATTTCAGAAGGCAAGCAGAATCCAATTTAGTTAGTGAAAAGTAAAATAGATAAATAGAGAAGACCATTATTTTTGGCAATAGCTATGTATAATTTTGAGTTAATGTAAGGTGATGAGGATACAGCTGTGCAAAATCAGGCAATTTCAGATCACAGAATGAAAATGTCTGGTGGAAAAGATTATTGCAAAATATCTAAGCTAATCCAATATTAGGTAAATTCAGGTCAAACCTGGGATTAGTGCTCTTTGTTCTCTACTGATAACCTTGATGTTTCCATACTTAACTTTCTCACCCTCATACAGTTACTTAAGCCCTATATTCTTTATGTTAAAAAAAACCAAACCATGCCTCTTACAGCTCCTCTCTCTTCTGTTAGGAGCAACAGAACAGTGCTAGCCTGGTGCCTTGAAAATCTGCAGATGAGTATCAGAGATGGCACTGAACAGCTGTTTCTCTGGGCAAAACTCATCTGTGCATCTGTGAGCAGTTGGGCTTTTTGTTATATTGATATGAGAGTGGCAGCAGCAAAGTGAGGGTGAAGGAAGAGGGCAGATTGCATAAAAAATCCCTCATTTTTTTGCCAGATATTTTTGCCTCTCTGAAGCATTTGCTAAAGTGTTTAGGGGGTTTTTTTATGCCATTATAGAAAAGTTGTTTTTCTAATGTTAACAAGATCTTAATATAAATTCTGTTGAATTGTTTTTGAGAATCTTTTCTTTGTAGCAAATTTTTGGTTTGTAACAAATGCTTTTTAACAGGTTGGTATGTCTATACTGCTTTTACAAACAACTACTCATGTTTTGCTAAGACAAAAAAACCTTAAAAAATCAGAATTAATTATAGGCAAAGGAAAAGTTATAAAATTATGCTTTGAGATAGGAAAAAGAGGCAGAAAGCAAACATTGCAGAATTTCTTTGCCCCAAAATAAATGACAGCATATGTAATTTTATGTTGATTTAAATTATTTGTGAATTTAAGTCCAATTCAGGAGTTAGAGACTCATGAAAAAAAATAAAAAATAATTGAGGAGATGACAGTTTCTTGAAAATCTTGTTTCAACAGATATTCACCCTCTCCTCATTCACTGCAGCTGCAAAATGTGGCTGTGTTCTCTAGCAGAACAAAGATAATTTTTAAACTTTTCCCTTCCCCACATCCCAAACTTTGGCACTCACAAAGTAAGGCTACATTGGAGGGCAACTCAGTATTCAAAGGAAACATTTCCCTAAAATTCCAGAGTCTCAATATTCTGGCACTTCCGAGGTCAGGGCTATGGGTGAGACTTGTATGTAAATTAAGTAAAGACCCTTCTGAGCAAAGCATTCTAAGCCAGGCTACAATGCCTTTTTAGATATTTCAAACCAAGTGGTTTCCAGTGTGGAGTCCTAGTAGAAAGTGAATACATTTTAACAGCGAAAAGAAAGACACTTTCAAAGGCAGAAATTAAAAAAAGAGGAGAGACTAGCTTAAAAAGGGCTATTTAATGGAATGAGAGGGAAAGCACAGTACTGCCAAGGCAGCTTGCCTGCTCTACTGTGCAGGCAGAGGAGCTAATTTATTCTTAGTATGTTAAAGAATTATTGATCCATTGATAAAGTGCAGGGCAGTTATACTGGTAAAAGGAAAAAAATGGGAAAAGAGATCACACCTTTATGAAGGAAGAAAAAGAGAAGGCTGGAATTTATTAACTTGTTCGTTTGGGATTAATCCCTGAAAATAAAAAACAGGAAAAGATACTGAGCAAGTAAACTGTTGATTCATATTTAGAGGGTAACAAGGAGATGAGCATCAGTCCTCAGAGTCAAAAAGAAATTGTATGGAAGCCATCTAATTTTCTCATGTTAGAGAGTACCGTGTTTAATGGATATGGAAGAAATAACAGTTGACATGTTTCTTGGTTTCAGTAGCAGTTTTCACAGTCTTTCATCACACTCATTTGCAAACTGCTGAAGCCTGATGCTCATGAAATTCTTACAAGGTGTAATATTGTACTACGTTGTTCTGAAAAAGAACAGGCACAGGATAGATATCAAACCAGTTGCCCTGAAATGCTGTGTAGCACACACCTTTTTATGAAGGTCACCTGGAGTTTGGCACTATATAATTAATGATAGAACATCACAATCTATGGCATATATAATATTATATTCCATGATATATTTTATATCTATTTGATTCTAAGTACATTTACAAATTACACAAACCTGTTAGATACACTGCAGGAATGCTGAAGTGTAGGAGTCAGACCCAAATAACCAAGATAAACTACAAAAATGGTCTTAAAAAAGTTGCCTGCTCTTCGGTTGGAATGACCACATTTAGGCACAAAAAAATCAACTGAAAGTGTGGAGGATGGGTAACAAGAAGTGGCTGCTTTCTGGAAAAAGATCTGGGGGTAGGAGAGTTATAGTGATACAAAAACTGAGTGTGAGCCAGTAATGTTGTACTGCTGCAAACAGGCAACATACTGGGGTGTAGGAGGAGGATAGCTGTGTGGAAGATACCTGGCAAAATCCTCCTTCTGTTGCTGGCACACAAAAGTTCTCAGCTGTAGTATTTTGCCTAGTTTGAGGCAGTCCCGTTCTAGGAGGAAGTGGAAAAGCTGATGGAAGAAGTTTTGGGAGAGAGCAGCAAGGGCAGATGAATAACAAGGTGTGCAGGAGTTCAGCCAAGGAGCTGCTGGTCAGTCTGGCAGAGTCAAGACTGAGAGAGGGCATGTTTGTCCCTTCAGTTATGTTACATCAAAGGTGGTGGCAGACAGGAAAGGAGTAGTCTGATTTCTCTGTCCACAGCAAGTAGATCAAGGAGAAGAGACGTTAACATGTAGTAAAGAAGCTTCAGACATGAAGGAAAACTTTCTATTCCTGAGGAGAGTGAGACAAGATACTAGAACAGTACTGGGAACAGGCAGGGGCCTGTGCCATCTCTCCTGGAAGATTCCCAGGGTAGGTTAAAGTAGCTGCATGGGTTTGGCCTTCAATAGAGAAGGTAGAGGAGAGGCTGGGCGATCCTGCAAGCTCCTTTCCTCCCTTTCCTCCTTTCCTGTGTTGCTCTGGCCCTAGCCCTGGCAAAGCAGGGTTTGTATTTCACTGAAAAGCTGCCACCTGCTTAACTCCACAGCAAGACAGCCCAACACAAGTATCACCCACCTGGTGCTGTTGGGGCACCATTACAGCACCAGATTTTGGGCACCGTTTTAATATCATTATAGGCATTACCTCCTCCTGTTAAACAAACAAGGTGTCAGAGTATCTTTTATGGTGCTGCAGAGCAGCATTGTCAGACTAAGCTCTGACCTTTTGGATCCAGACAAGCTGTCAGGCTCTGAGCTAGGTGTGCTTTCATGTCTGTGGTCCTTGTGATGCTTTGTGTCTGTTAGGATTAGTACTCTAACCCCTGCTAATGTTTCAAGTTTGCAAGGTATGAGGCTTTTTTAGGGTACATGTCTCCAGGTAGTACTTTAAAAGAGCCCCAGTTACTATGTAGCCTCATTTCATAATACTGAGTTTTATCTTCCTTACATCTTACTTTTTAAATATCCCTTGCTACATCCGAGAGCAGCTGTGGGCTCAGAAATGGTGTCTTCCTGAAGGGTTACAATGGAACATCTCTGTGAGAGTCTGGCTGCACCTGGAGTCACTCGCACACTGTCGCTACAGCACTGTACAACAATCTGCCATCATTTGAGCAAATATCACTCAATGTTTCAAAGGGGCTGGCAAGGTATAGAGTGGTCACATTTTAACTGATAATTTCAAAAGAAGATCTTCATGCAATAAAAGCTGGTAACAAATCAGTAAAACTGAATAGGTTTAAGTAAAATTATTAGCAATGCTTACATTCTTTAAACAAGAAAAGGGATGGATTCTAAGGGTATAAGGTGGTAAATTATATAAAACTTTGTGCAAGGAACTTCTGATGGCATTTTAATTCAAATCTGTGTTGACAACAAAGGGGTTAGTTCATTTGGCATCATTTATCTGCATTCAGCTTTCATATAGGCCCAGTATCTACTATCACCTCTGCCTTGCTATTGTAAATCTGAAGAAAAGTTTTATAACATGCATAGAACTGGATAAGCAATGCACTGACATTTTTAAGAACTGTATAGCAAAATAATTCTAGAGGCATCCCAGGTGGTAATTATGTAGTCAAAAATCACTCCACTCACATTAAAATGAATCTTCCTCTGTGAGGCAACTTATGAGTGAAGAAGGCTCCATTAGTTCATTGTGTTTCATAGCCTACAGGTAACAGAACTTTTCACATAGAAACTTGGACTTTGGCAACAGTAGTTTTTACTCTGTTTGCAGGAAATACAATATTACTAGAGAAAAATATGTGTTCAAGAAAGGATATCATGTAAAAATGGTCGTTTTTTCAGATTCCTTAGTATAAAATGAGTGTCTTTTTATGTAATTTCAAATCCTACATTTGTAGGAAGGCTCCTAGTGTTGGTAAGAGACCCATCCTGCAAGTCTCCTAACTCCAATCCCCTCACTGACTTCTCTTGATATTTATACTTTTTTATTAGCTTATGCAAGCTTATTTTCACACTGCATATTTTTCAGCCTTGAAATCACTTTTGTTGCAGTCAGTTGCTCAAAAGCTCTATGTTGAATGGGGATCCATGTCACTAGAAATGGTTTGCTTTGCCAAGGGCCATGCAAGTTAACAGGTTCATGGGTAACCTTCAGCTCTGGGATGCTCTCTAGTTTTGTTTGGAAGTGTTGCTGTACCTTCCTTGCCATTATTTTTGCAACTTTTTTTGAAACAGATTACCCTGAGGTAATTGTGCAGGATTCTACATTTTGCTGTAGCCTGGCAGATCTTCCCTCTTGCCATAGTGCGTTCCCCAGTGAAATCAGGAATGTTAATGTTGTTAGGTTTAGAATATCATTATGACTATATTTTGTAGAGATGGCAAGTATGACTGCTACTGTAGTAATACTTATGATGACTGATGACTTGTAATATATATATACACATATATGGGATTTTTTCAAATGTGTGTAGGAGTATATATACAGAAGAAGAGAGGCAGAAAAAAAAATTTCTTGTTCCGCATATTCAGTTTGGTTTCATTTTCTGGTTAATTTGCCGTGGATAGGACAGAGACTTCTAATAGTTGATTTTTATTTTCTAGGTTTGTTTTTTGTTGTTGGTTTGGTTTTGGGGGGAGTTGTTTGTTGGCTGGGTTGGGAGGAAGAGGGGTGTTTAGCATGCTTCTCCATCTTTTTAATTTAAAGAAAGGTGAGTTTTGTCTAGAAGCCAGGAAGCTTGATATAGAAATATGTCGTGTATGGATTTGGTACATAAGGATTTCCCTGCATATCAGAGGAGTGGGCAACACAAGCTTCAGAACTGATTTGTCCTGTGTTATACTAGTCCCAGCAGTGCTATTTCCCAGCTGTTAGAGGAGAAGCAGGCATTTGCTTTCTTTATATGCTATACCTAAATAATACTCAGCAAACTGAAGTATTTGTGAATAACACAAAGTTTACCACCTGCTAGAAATATTTTTTTTTTCAAAATTATGATTTTAAAATGTAATTAATAGATACTTCTAGTGAGGGCAATTATATGAGGATGTTTTTGTTGTTTTGGGGAATAAATTGTTTTTATTATGAAATTTACATTCATGTTTTGGCATTTATGTGTTGTTTGTATCTGAATGTAAGGCTTGAAACAGTGGATTAAATACATAGCGTATTTCAGAGCTACTTGTGCAATGACAACTCTGTTTCCAGCACAATCTAAAAACCTTCCTATAATTATATGATGTCCTGTAAATAAGCTGTCTCCAGAAGGCTTTAGAGAATTAAATAACCAAGGCAATATACAGTACAAAAAATAGTGCTGCAAAGACATGATACTGCACTTGAACAATGGCAACCAGATAATTAAAAGATCAAAGATAGAGGAAATGGAGGAATGTATGTTTTAAGGGATCTGAAATGAGACAGAAAACAAGTGAAATGGAAGATCTTTTTTGAAAGATGGAAAATCTCTGAGTGATAGATGAGACTGGGTAGCAAAAAGGTATCAGGCTTCCAAAAGGCAGAGCTGCCCAGGAAGCCAAAGTAGCCCCAGAGGCGATGCAGCATGGGCTAGAATTGAGCAAAGCCAGGGGCAGAGCACCAGGAGGACAGTGCTGGCACCTGACAGAGGAACCTTGGACAGTCATTGAGGACTGCAGGAGGGAACAGCTGGTTTTATTTTCTGTGCTTCTGCCCAAGCCCTGAAAAGGTGGCCTGTGGGCGTGACACAGGGACGTGAAGCAGCACCATTTCAGGTTGAGAGGTCTTCTCAGAAATAAGGTTGCACTCCACCCCTTTGTCCTCTGGGCAGAGTAGCAGACTCCAGCTCTCCCCATTTTGGGACCGATTTGGCCCTCTGTAGTCTTGGCCCAAGGTCGCAACACCAGTTGTATGAGCCTGAGTCAGGGCTGCCCCTCCTGTCAGCAGCTCATTGCAAGGTCTTTGCTGCTGATGTGATTGTGTGTTTCTTCTGGGTAGCGGGCAGTGAGACCTCTAGGATGGCACTGCCACCTTCCCATTTTAAACATGTCAGGAACAGGGATACTTGCTATTATGTTCACTTGTCAGTTATTTACTACTTTCTTTTTTCCTTGTAAAAACTGCAGGTCAAGATTATTATACCATCAGCATGAGGTATGTTAGTATGAAACCATAAATGTCTACATCCAGAGAAAATTACAGCATGTCAGTGGTGCTGGTCACATTGGTCTGCTACAATGTGACATTGCCTGTGGTGTAACTCTGCTGGAGAAAACATTACTCTTCGGGAATGAAAAATTATTAATTACTTCCCAAACAAGTCTCTTAATAAAACATACATAATAATTGGCTGAGACTTTGCTTTTCTTTCTTTTTCTTTGCATTTTCCCTCTGTGGGGAGGGAGTCTGTCCCTCTCAGCTTTGAAGGTGGATGACTTTCATATTCAGATGTGTAAGGTAGACAAATCATCACCTTCACTGTTTCTTCTTGTGTTGTTTCCTAAGTTGCCTCGCAGTAAATTTTCTATTTCTCATGACTCCAGGTAAACCTGGTGAAGAGAATCAGTGGTGAATGGATGCTACATCTGTTTTTACCTTTACCTCAATGTGTGTAGTAATATTAATAATAATCTTAGTATTTAATATGATAATGTTTATTCTTACTCTCTCTGACACTGTAGAACTGGTAGATACAGGACTGAATTTTAGAGATTACATACTTTCTATTGTCTTTGATAATTCATTAGCAAATATAAAAGTGGGAAAGAAGAATTTTTCTTTTACTACAAACCCGGGGAGGTAAAATGAGAACTAGAGAGAACTAAGAATGAGTAATTACAGAAGTGGAACACAGCAGGAGAAAACTTAAGCTCACTTTTGTTTTAAAAACTTCAAAATTTCTTGTATTGTATATGTAGAAGTAATGTTTTCATCTTTCTCAGCAAGGAAAAGAAAATCACTCTTTTTTTGAGTCATGTAACAGTGTGCCCCTGAATTAGCTGTTTGCAGATGCATAGCTGTGGTGCCATCCACTGAGGCATGTGTAGACTGATCAGTCCTCAACCTACTTTTTCAATAAGATCTATTTCTCCTTTCAACTGGTATGCAGGTTGCTACACATTTCTACTTTAATTTTTGTATTTGCTGGATGGGTGGGGTTTTTTTGAAAATGTTTTCTCTTTTGTTGAGGCCAAAGGTTGCTAATGCTTCACAGATCAACCCAGGCAAACTGCTAGGCTTCAAATTCCTCTAAAATTCTCAATAATCTACCACTTCTCATTCATCTTTGTGGGAGATAGTAAAATTTCTTCTGTTATCTTAAAGTTTCTCTGGTGGGTTGCATGGAATTGGAGAGCTTCCCATCATTTTGTCCTAGGGTAAAGAGGGTGTTGTGGTTTTGGCAGGTTCTAGATAGGAATTATTCCTACTAAATAGGAATTTATATTCAGAACTTTGTTCCCTGATTTTAAGACTGTGAAGCCTTCCAGTCGAAGGGTCTCCTCCCTGAAAGTGGGCTGCTGATTCTCTCAGTAGGTGTGATTACATTTCTATCAGACCAGTCTCAATGACTCCTCTTTGGTTAACACAATCAAGTGTTTCAGGAAGGTTGGGCTGCATAGAGAGAAAGCAGAAGACTTACTGCTTGAGCTCTAATCACCCAGGACCTTGAGGGCACCGTCTTTGTCATCTGCCAAAACTTCTCTCACACCTTGCTTACCCTGCACTTCTGCCATGCAGTGTGGAGGATGAGCCTCACATCCATTGCAGACACTGAAAGGCAATCTGCTCTTTCATGGCTATCCTAGGGGCTGTATTTTTGTGTAGCAGTCACAGATTGCCTCCAAGACATATTAATAATGCTTGGCCACCATTCTTCAGGCTAATTGTGCCACTTAGCAGTGCTGCAGGAGATTATATTTCAGTGATTCCTCCATCCAGCTAGAAACTAATTGGTCATACTGGTCTAATAGCAAATTTGCAAATTTAACAGCTGAATTGCTGGCAGCTTGTTCTGATAGTGCTGGATTCCTTGTTCTTTGCTACATTCACACTGCAGCTCACTCCCATCTGGAAATGATGAGGTAGGTACAACTATGGATTGGAAAGGAAGAGGTTGGCCAGTCACACTGTTCAGTGCTAATGAGGAAACACTGGCAGAAGGGAATAAGCTGTATCTTTCTTCTCCCTTGACAGGCAAATTCATTCCTCTTTTCTCATTTCTAAGTTCTCTCAATTTAAGCCTAATCTTCTCATCCTATGCATTAACACATCTCATTTTGAGTTAGTCCCAGAGTGGCCTTCCTATCTGAAAGTATGTGTGTTTATTTAGATTGTGTCTCTGCAGTGCTGCCTTGTAAGCTGGAAACACCCACAAAAGTTTTGTCTCTGACTAAATGACTCCTTTATTTTTCCAAGATTATCTATAGCATGGTATTTCAAAGTTTATAATGTAAGTAATTATTTCTTGTGCTCAGTCATTCCCTCTTTTTTGAGAGTAGGGTAAAACAGTCCAGCATCTGTCTTTAGTCCCATTCTGTGCATGAACAAAAATTGTCCAGAACTTTTACTGTGTGCTCAAATGTTTCAGCCACTGTATTCAACCACTGTGTCCTCACTTGCTTTTTATCTTCATGTCTGGGTGGGAAAGCTCCTGGGAAGACATCACACAGGTCTTCAAGAGAGAAAGGAAATCACAATATGATGCTGAGCTGACATATATGTCTGCCAGAGATGTGTTGGATGTGTTGATATATGTGTTGGCCCAGGGATTTCCCAAGGTGGTTTTCCAGTCACCTGCCTCCAGTGCCCTTCTCTCTTCCTCTGTTGCTGGGTTTCCATGAATTGCTTTTTGTTTTAATGCAAGGAGCTAGTTCTAACATATTGATGATGTCGTGTGGGAAACATCATCAGCTTGAGCAAGGGTGATGAAAGAGAAGGTTAAGCTAAACCCACTACATTTTCTTTTGGTTTATTATTTGATTTAGCCTTTCATTAGATGAAAAAACATACTTCCAACTTCAGGCTCCAAAGAAATTCACACTCTATTTAAGATCACTTTACTGTTCTGTAACTGGCTTACTTTGAGTAAATGAGAAGCAAATCATGGCCTAAAGATAATGCCTAAAGAAAGGACAGAAAGGACAAGAAAGGGCAGAGACAGAGGGAAAAAAAGGTAAAATACAGGTTAAAATAAAAAGGTACAAAGCACATGAATGATGCTTCACTACTTTTTGTAGCTTAACTTATCCCTGAACACAAAATTAGCCTCAGCCTTCAAAGAACACATGACAGAGTGATTTAAGTGTGGTCAATCTCAGCTTTGTTCTGAGCTATAACGTGCTCTGTGGAGACGCTCAGCAACTTCTCTGCTGTGAGTACATAAGGAGATTGAAACTCCTAAGGATGAATTTTTGGAGCAAGGCTTGTCTCCATAATTCTTACAGTGTCTCAAGAGAGAGTATGGAGAATAGTTGCAATTTAACGTAACTATATTCTCTATAAAAATCAGTGGGTAAAAGAATGAACACACCTGTTAATGACAGAGATGACAGGCTTGAAATGTTAGCACCAGTCTAGCTGTTTGCACACTGAACTCCAGTTTTCCCCTTGCTCAGGAAATGGATTTTTCTTTGCCTAAACTTTGTGCACTAAAAACACAGGTCTCTGGGACAGTAAAAACAAACTGGATTTTCTTTAGGGAGCATGCAGTTGCCAGTAGGTGTGATCTATCCCTGGAAGAGGAGGCAAAAAGGCATGGGTATCACTAATTTGCATGTTCTGCCATTTTTAAAAAGGTGTTTTCTTTGATTATCATTATGACCATGTGTGTTGAGTGTAAAATAATTCTACATAACATAGACTATCTTATATTTACCATGAGCAATGTGGTAAGATCATGTAAAGAGGCTTTCTTGGGTGGTCATTCAAGGTAAAATGAGTAATGCTCAGGCACTGCACCACATAGGTCTCAGCCTGGTTTTCCTTCCATTGGTTTAAAGCATAGAGCTTTAAGGTCAAGCAGGTCTCTGAAACAAATTTGATTCTTTGTATTAAAATCAACTCTGTCTACATCAGACATTTTAATTGTGCGAGTACAGATACTTTTGCCTACAGAGATAAAATATTAAACACATAATGAATAATGCAGCTGTCTCACAGTACTGTGATCTTGAATAAAGAAGCCATAAATTGCCTGGGTATTGAACTGGCACAGCATTTCCCAGTTTAATTTGCCAGTGATTTCTGCAGTGACAGCTTATGCAGGTGCAAGTCAGACAATGTAATGTTGAAAATTGTATGGTTTTTAGAGAAGCAATGGTATTTTTCCATCTCCCAGTGCAGGAACAGAGCTGTGCAGTTGTCTGTTCCCTGACAGCTAACACAGCTGTGTGGACAGCCAAGGTTTAATGTAGCTCTGCGCATCACTGGAGAGAGAAGAAGTCAATAGATGGAAACACCCATGTGAAATTACATCTTGAGCCATGGAAATAAAATGGACAATGCCTTAGGTAAAGAGCTTTTCAGTAGTGACCTTTGGTTTCTAGGCTTTTTCTTTGCAGATGCATTCCACTTCTTTCTCTTGCTGCACAATGTCACTATCTCTAGCTGACTGCTGGTTTTTCTATTGAGTTTCAGCTACCCCATCCATTCCTTCCTTGCCTTTCCTCCATCCTATCACAAGTATAACCTAGCCTGCTGGCTGCAGTCTGACTGCTGGAAAATGCTGCTTTTTTCCTTCAATTCTTTTGCATATGGATATATTTTTTCTTTCATTTTTAGGTAGAAATAGATGTTCCCAGTTTTTTTCTGAACACATCTCTGCTGCTAGGGTTGCTGTTACACAGAGGTTATGTCCTTTAATCTTCAGGATTAAGGTGGAATTTTCATTTTAATTTGTCTTGCTGTGAACTGAGCCCTAGCACATTTCTTCTTTAAAGAAAAAAATTTAAAAAGGGAGAATTTCACTTTTAAAATTAATCACCATGGCAACATTTACTGTGAGTTTCCAAACATAGGAAGTTGCCTTTAAGAAGCATCCTCAGCTAAGAGAAAGGTGAGTTTTTACAGCTTCTAGCAATGTTCCCATAGAATATAAGGTTTTACAAGAATCAGTTAGAGGGACTTATATATGCAGAAAGAAGTTAAATGATCTTGGTGATTTTAATTTTTTTATAAGGATGCTGCATGCTAACTAATCTCATTATAAGGCTGGCTTAAAATAGACTTAGAGAACTAGATAGAGCCTGGTGGTAATACTTGTGATATCACTATATTTCATCTAAGTAGATATTTAGTTAACAATTTGCCAACGTTGCTCTCAAACTTAAAATATTATTCTTCTTTTCTCTACTTCTGGGCTGCTTTTTCACGCATATTCAGAATCTTAGTAAGAAATATTTTTTAAATCAGAAAGGAAAGTGAGGTAACAGAATAGAGCTGGAGAAAACAAGTTGTTTGTACATTAAAAGAAGAAAATCCTTCACACATTAGAGCTCAGTGAAATGTAACTTTAACAGTCATCTCTTATTTCTCTCAGTACTCAGCTGGATTATCTTATATCCTATTTTTGGTATGTATTAGATCCAAGGAATATGTAATTTCTTTTCCCACTGGAATTTCCCCAGTGAACATATTGTACATGAGATGGAATCACGACATTTTCCCTGAAATGGTAACTCTGGGGTGTCATTCTGAAATAATCAAAATAAGAGCATTTTAGAATTAAACTTTCTATGTCCGAAAGAGTTGTGAGACTGGAAGAAGGAGGTTACATCCAAGGAACTTCAGTCACTGGGCAGATTTCAGATTTTCAGGTAGGAGGCTGATGGACTGGCAAGAGAAAGCCATTTTTTATCAAATTGCAAAAATACCATGGAAAACTAAAAAAAAAAAAAAGCCATCCAGTTGGTTCTACCAAGGTTGAATATAATGATCCAAAAGTGTACCAGGGTGTGTGGGAGTGTTCCCACACTGCATGTAGGAAGCAGTAGGGCAGGTCAGAAGAGGACTTTTTTTCCTCCTTTCATGCAATCTGTAACTGTGAGATTTTGAGCTGCCCACGGGAGACTGGCTGAGCCACATGGCCGGAGTCTGGACTGGGCATGGTGGGTTTTGTCCGTGAGCTCACCACTCAGGTTTATTTATTCAGCTATATGGCCACAGTTGTATTTCACTGGCCGTGTTCCCTGCTTGAAAAAAGCAAGCTGCTTCTGCTGGGATTAAGGCTAGCTGATGCTGTAAACACTCCAGTACTTCTCCATGCCCTGCATATCTGAAAGAAACAGATTATAAAGCACCTCTAAGCAGGTTTAAGTTTTAGAAAGACTTTTAAAAATTTATTACATTAATGTAGCAAGTCATTTAAAGGTGACAGCCTTAAGTTCAATACTTGAGTAGCTCAATTAAAAATAAGCCCAGATAAAAATAAGCTCAATTACTGCATTACTCATGTTATGTAATATCGTCAGAAAAGTTTAACTTTTAGAGCAAACTTAGCAATAAAGTTATTAACACTTATCTTAAATGCTTTCTCTTTTGAGATATTTCTGCTGTCATGCAGTATTTTTATTCATGTGAAATGGGGGTAAGTAAAAGTTGCCTTTTGTTCTTTTGCAGTGGAGAATAGGATCAGTGTGATCTAAAGGGATATTTTTTTTGCTTATGTATACA
The DNA here is from genome assembly GCF_009819655.1 of Sylvia atricapilla. NCBI lineage: Eukaryota > Metazoa > Chordata > Aves > Passeriformes > Sylviidae > Sylvia > Sylvia atricapilla. The sequence goes on from NC_089144.1 coordinate 46,567,575, forward strand.
GGGTCCTGTAAAGTGCTTTATATTCAATTCCAAAGTCAGGTGAAAGCTTGACAAAGTGATAGGTGAGCAAGCAGTACAATAAGCAGTACATTTGCAAAATACCATTGAGGCATGGGCTGGTGCCTGCAAGAAAGCTGGTAGTGGGTCATGCCAAGTGACTGCAAGTTGAACAAGAAGCTTTCAAACAAGAAGTGACTGCTGTGAATTACTGTGGTCAAGTTTCTGAAAAATTGTCTGATGGACTGACCGTATGCCTGTTGGCAGATGTTCTCGTTCCCCAATCTTTCTGATAGATGGGATTATAACTGGGGCACAATCTTTCTCATACCATCCATTAGCATGCAGTAAAACCTAGTGCATAATCATTTTTACTGACGAAGTCATGTTGTCCTGGATTTACAAACAATACATGTTCATTTCTACTGAAAGAATGAACAGTAGACTTTGTGCATCATAAATAACAATTACAGTTTTAGAATAAAGGAGATGAGATTAAATGAGCTGTGCCCTAGCACAGTAAGAGAGGAAAAAAAGAATTTTCATACATTTATAGTATCTTGCACTGGTGAAAATGAAAAAGAAAGCAGAGAGGAATTTATCACTTTGCATGAATTAAGAACATATATGGTCTTTGTATTCATTGAATGTGAATTTAGAGTCAGTGAAAATTATCACTGAATTTTAAATTGCAGGTATTCAGAGACTGGATTACTGTAACTGCTTTGAAATATTTTCTTTTGATTGAAGATAGTACAGAAAACCTTTTGACATATACCATTAAATTCCCAGAAGGAAAAAACAGTTATGGAACTAATAGGGGCACCAAATATCTCAAGCATATTTGACAACAATTTTTAGGACTTACAAATGTTTGTGCATCATCTTTATATTTGGCCTCATGTTTTGGTTCTGATATATTTATCTATAAAATGAGTTGTTAACTGGAAGACTTGAAAGAAAATTAAAGGGTTAGTATTGTCAATGAATAAACTCTTTTCATCTTGACTGGCTTAGATTACTTTTTAAAAGTCCCCATAATGGAAAAATTAATTTTGAGAGGAATAAGTTTTCAGAGTTGCAAACCCAAAACCCAGCAGTTTTTGAGAAAGAGAGTCTGTCACAATCAGTTCCTTGCCATGGCTTGATCACTGAAGGTGCTATTGTCAGAAGTCATTAAATTTAGACCATGCATAGTTTTCAACAAGGAGAGGTGCCACATAATGAGATCGAAAACTTCACCAACGTTATCCGGAATTAGAGAAAATGTTAATAGATTATATTCTTACCTAGTATTAATTTTCTCATGCTTTCATCCACTTGAGATCTAACTCATGGTAGTTTGACATGGGGAAGTGATATTTTCAGAATGTTTTAGCAAAAAAAACAATTAGTGACTTGCTTTGAAGTGGACAGCTTGATTTGCCAATTAGAAAGTGATAAGTCTCTGTGAACACATGGGGTTAAATATCAGAGGAATCTTGGGAAGCTTCCTTTTTTCCTCCCTGCTTTGGATAGAGGTAACAGGAGTGGCTGCGTTCTGCCGTTGCAGTAGCCTGGTGGGAGCGAGCTGGGCCCTGGGCCCGCGGCTGCCGGTGGGGAGGAGAAAGCCACGGCCACTAACATCTAGCCAACTTTATAGCTCCTTCTGCTGGCCGGGCTGGGCCCACCCCATGGGACCAGGAGTGGGCAGGAGGCATCTACCATCCTGGCTGCTGAGATTCCTGACTGCCATTTCCCCGGGCAGCTCTGAACTCTTCCCCGCTCCCTGCCCCATCGGCATGGCTTTGAAATCCCACAGCCCTGCCAACAGAGCCACTGCTGGGCAGAGATCAGGTGACCACTGGAGGCCCTGGGCAAGATGGTAAACTCTTTCCTTGCACAGATGAAACTTCCAAAGCCCTTCTCTAAGTGAGAGAAAAGGCTGAACTGGGAACAGGTAAAAGGACAATGTGAAGATACTAGAATCAGTGAAGGAAGAATGACGCATTGTTGGAAGAGATTAGAAGATGCCTTGGTATTTTCGGCTGAAAATCTTTTGTGAGCCATGGTAACAGACTGTAATAGGCTAGAATATTCCTTTAGACCATGGAAATACGAATTGGGGAGGTGGATTGAGCAAAGGTATCTGTAATTGACTGAGTGAATATTGAACTATCCTGAGTGATCCTGTGATGCTATGGGATGTTTGAAAAGAGGGAGATGAGATAAGAAGCCCTCTGTACCAGTGAAGAAGTGAAAAGAGATCTCTGTTCCATGACATGAAGAAATCCTTTGCCTTTGGAATTGTTTATCTTTAAAACGACACCCTGGTATGCATGACTCCATGTCCCATATGTAGCCGTGTGGGAAAGGCTGTGTGATATGGGAGGTTCGCAACTGCAGATTTTTCTCTAAGCAGCTGCTTTTGTGAAAGTGAAAAGCCACAAGCAGACTGTTTTTTTCTTGTGGAAAGTTACCACAACAAATCAGGACAGACTTTTCTCTCTAAAAGGACTGATGGGGGATAGTTTTGTACGTGTTACTGACCTATAGTTCTGAGTTTTGTCTTTATACATAGTCTGTGAGAAAGAAGAGAAGCTGAGGAGGAAGGAGGAGTGTTTTGAAAGCTTCATTTTGATTCTCATTTCCTTCTTTTAGGATGTGTTAACAAACCTATCTTTATACCTATAAGTTTGCGCCTGCTTTGCTTTTCTCTTGATCCTATCTCACAGCAGAAAAGACATTCAAACCGCTACGCAAATTGGTTCACCACCCAGGAAACCAAACTGATGAACATGAAACCACTACACTCATCTACATATTTGACTTCTAGACAGACAGTATGCTTTATTGATCGAAGCATTAACATCATATGTGGAAATTTATTGCCAGATTCCTGTTCATGTAATTGTAATTATGAATGTTATGACTCATCAAAAGCGTCTTGTTAGGTGGCTCATATTGCTTTGTAAATGAAGAAAAATATTTCTGGTTGGTGGTTAACTACTCATAGAAATTTAACAAAAATATTGTTTCTAAAGTCAGACTTTTCAAGGTTTAGAATTATTTTCATAAAGGATTAGAAGAAAGAGATGAATTCAGTGGGACCCATGGATTTCAGTGCCACTTTGATTCTGTAGATCAATGTGAAGAGGTACTTTCGGCTCTTCCTTTCAGAGAGTAGATAAAACAGCTTTATGGAGTTACGCCTAACCAGGCACCCCTCTGGAAAGGAATGAGACAGGTAAATTGTTTGGTAATTTTTATGTCGTTGAGACTTGGGTGGGGATTTTTTAACAAAAATGAATTTTGCATGTAGAAGGCTTGATGTTATATTTGTTAGGTTTTTGGTTTTTTTTCCCACTGACCTGCTGCCCATCAGTTTGCTTAAGTTTAATTGCCCTACTGGTAGACTATTCTTTTAGTTTCTCTGAAACTCCCAGAAAATCTGAACCCAGATGATCCACTTTGAGTTTCCTTGGGACTCAGTCCTGTGGTGACTTAATGCAGAGAGAGACAGCTTCGATCTAGTTGCCTGAAAAGCAAATTTAATAATATAAAAATAACAACAATAAGTCATCCACTGTATTGGAGCGAACTGGACCAAGGTAGTAACAAGGGGCCAAAAGCACGAGGCCAGAGAGCCCTGGGCCAGGGTCAGAAAGGTGTTTATACATCCTGGTGTGGGAGGGGAGTTAAGATGGGGTCTGAGGGAAGGGTCCAATGGGGGACAACAATTAAGAATATTAAAATTCCTGCACCAAAAATTAATCTATGGTAATACAGAGAATGAGGAACCTTCTAGTAACATTTGCATAGTTGAGCATGTGAATAAGCTCCTTGATTATGGCATTTTGAACAGGCTTTCCCAAGGCATTTTTCCAGGGTTCTTTTCTTCCCTGGGGAGACCACCCTCTAAATTTCTTAATATACTGCTGCCCGTGTATTTGAGTTTTCTTTTTGTGGATGTTGTATCATCACAGGAGCAGAGTACACAACCACTCTTAATTGTTCAGATTCTGCATATTGCTCAAAGACAGACCGAGTTACCACATGCTAAGATCTTCTCAGATTGCTTCAGGATTTTATAGACAGATTTGGTGATGAAATTTCAGTTTAGGATTTGTTCATAGAGGTTGTGTTCTACCCATCTTTTGGTAAATCTGCTCAACTGTGGACAACATGGTACTTATGAAGAGAGACTGATTCTATGCCTGAACTGTCTGTTGGTTTGAATCCTCAAAATGATTGTGACATTCAGAACAAATTCAGTATTGTTGTCAGACTGGAATGTTCCTAAAAATACAATTTTTAGTATACTTGCAGTACTTGCAGGTGTAACTTAGTGGTATTTGTAATATTTTTTACATATGCAGTGAGATTTTTTAAAATATTCTTTTTTACTTTCACTTGGAGGTTTTTAAAATAAATGAACAGTAATGGGACACTGAGTGTCAGGGTTATGAGTGAAGAAAGGAAAAGTTTTATGAAAGAATATTCATGAATGCCCTTTCACTAAGAAGATGTCAATCACAGGAGCTAAATTTAGGCACAGGTTTCTTTGATAATAGGCTCTTTCTATAATCAAGTGGCTTTAGGTGGATTCAGAAAACTTATGTCTCTTCTGTGCCTCCTTTTAAAAAGTAGGAACATCAAATTAATATCCAGTGTTTTATATAATGTATAAAACCTACCTGAAAGTCTATCTTGCATACTTTGTATGTTTTTCTGAATTGCTAACATATCAGGAAATTATTATGAAAGAACAATAGGCCTTGCCCTTGCACAAGGCTGTAATTCAGTAAAGGAATTAGAGCATGGATGGAAACAAATTAGAAACAAAACTGTTAGAGACCTTACATTCTACAGTTCAGATACTGTGTTTCTATAGTGTTCTGTCATTTCTTCACATTCTGCTATAAAGAGCTCAAGAAATTCAAATGGTATTTATTTGAGTGGGGAGCTTTTTTCAATCTCTGTCGAGTCTGCCAAATTCAAACAATCATTATGTGGCCACTGTTGTCTTTCAGGGTTTGTTAGTCTTCCATCAGAAATGCAGTCTAACTCAGAAGAATTAGCAAGGCATGTGCTTTGTTCTATCCAGATAAGCATAAGCTGAGAACAATCAACTGGATGCCTGTGAGGAACATATGTGTAAACATGGCAGGTTTACTTATTCTTTTCAATGGTATTTTGTTACTGTTAATGGTCTGAAGTACTGCCAGAAAGATAAGGTGGCAGATGAACACAGATGTTCATTGGCATCTACTACACACTATATTTGGCATGTCTTCTGGGGATCACCTTCACTTTAGGGCCATTTAGAAAGCTTGGTACCATAGGCTTTATTACAACCAAAATCATTACTTGCCAAGAGGGAGTGTTCTGAAAGCTAATGATGCAAGAAAGAAAGACAAGTAATACACATGCCTCAACATTTCTGGTAAAACTGGCCCTTGTTAATATGTCTGCTGTAGAAGAGCCTGATCCATAGGTGCTGCAGAAAGCAGGGCTGTGGAGGCTGGTGCTTCTTCCTTGCAGACCAATGCCCGTCCAGGCTCTGATGAAACCTACCACAGCACGTCCCTCCAGCTCAGGTGAGAGCCTTCCCCAGGAGGGGTGAGGGACTTCTGGGCCTTCTCCCAGGGCCAAAGCCTGGGAAATGCCCACATCAGAAGGCAAAAACCCTCTCAGTCACTGGACTTGACCCAACATATGTGACCTGTTTACTCAGATACATACCTATCCACATGCATGTTTAGTTAAAAAACATTTTAGTAAAGTTCACACTTTGCTGCAACATTATCTATAAGATGATTTTTCCTATTTGGCAGAGGGAGAAATAAAAGTAAATTTTGTTGTCTTAAGGCCTACCACTGAAGGCATTGGCTGTGTAATTTCGATGATAATATATAATTGAAAGTAAAAGTCAGTTGAAGGTTGATAAAGCTAACTGTGAGCATGGAGGATTTAGACACCAAGCCTGTAAAAGACCCCATATATGGGGCTATAGCACAGGGTGGGTGAAGGCAGGGAAGTGCACTTGATCCGCTGCTTGAGTGTGCTCCAGAGAGCATGGCCAGGGCCTGCCCCTGGAACAGCAAGAGGGTACTGATGACAGACCAGTCCCCTGGAATGGGATGCAAAAAGAGAAAGTTAAATTAAGCCGAGTTGCTGTGCTGAAAATTGTTGCTATCTGTGCCATGGAGCAGACACATTCAGATATACCCTGAGATATCTTCTTTTCCCATCTGTGAAGTCTCCTGAGTTTTTTTCCCTGTTTCACAGATGATATCTCAGATTGATTGCACTGTTTTCCATTATGGAGAATATCCGATTAAATCAGACAAAATGAGATGTGGTATTTGCAATGTTGCAGTTGACATTCAGGAAGCAAATTGAAATGGGGGCAAAATCTGCTTTTTAAATCTACCTACACTTAGAATACATCTGCATGGGTAGTGCTACTTTTCATTCCTCAGCCAGTAAAAAGCATTTAGGACTTGACTAGTTGCTTTGTTTCACAGAGCACTGTGGTTTGCCCCATGTATTACTGCTGTGTGTGCACTTACCTTTTGTTCTGTGGTAAAAACCTCAAAATCAGTGCAAACAGTTTTAATGAGAATGCTCTTGATTTTGAAGATCAGAATAAGAGCTACTTGCTACAAAAGAAAATTATTTTAAGTGCAGTGCTTACCACAGGTGAAACTAAGTTTTAAATCACCTCAGTATTGAGTCTATTTTCAGCTAGTAAATGCTGTGCATATATAATATAATGAATAAGACAAGATTAACTGCCTCTTACAGTTTCCAAATCAATAAGAGGCACTTAAGGAAACTCTCTTCAATTTTTTCTCTTTTTTTTTGGAAAAACTGCCTCAAAGAAAGAAGTGTTGATGTGATGTTATTTGTTGTGACAGAAACTGAAATATGAATCTATTGGTTTTTGTATGATCTTACATTTACTCTAATTCAAGTCTATTCCACTTGATTATAGAAACAGTGAGTCAAAATCCAGAATATCCCATCCATAGAAATTCTAATATTCTTGCCTACCATCCCCCACTTGGAATTTATTTTGCACACATTTCTACATAATGCTTTAAATATTTCTGTCAGGATTTGCTTCTGCACAGTTGAAATATTTAATCTTCGTTGGACCTCTTGTACTTGTTGTATTTTTTTATATTATTTTGATTTGTTCTGCTCTCTGGTTTGAATGATTTTGGTTTTAATTATTTCTGACTATTGGCATATTAAAGTAACATTAATTATGACTGGCAATACAGACAGTGTTTCAGTAATTTAAATTATTTCTTTGCCTTGCTCAGAGGTAACTGGTATTCTATGCTATGATTTGTATTCTACTCATTTGTTAGATTACATCTTCCAAAGCATCAAGTTGTTTTTTTTAAAAGAAAAGGCAATTGTTACTGCTCGGTGTGTTTCCCAGGGTTTTCGCCCGCGCTCCCTGGTGAGCTCAGGCACCAAGTTCCCAGTAGAGGTAGGATTCAGTGTTCTGGAACATGTCCCTGATCCAGTAGGTCGTTGCCTCGGCAGCAGCATGAACAGTGCGAGAAATAAAAGAATGGAAGTCCAGTGGAGGACTTCAACTGGGTTTTATCAATTCCACGACTTTTTTCCACCCAGGAGTCAGCCTGCTGGAGCCGGCGCTCCCCTTTGGGTGGCACCTTAAGTAGAGGGGTGGGGAAGTGGGATGAGGGCAACTTGGAACCAATCTCAAAGGAGGGGGAGTGACCCAGAACATAAAGGACAGACAGTAGAACAAATCAATCAATTAGGGGGGTGGGAGAACTGCCATCACTCGACGTCCCCACTAGAACCTTCCAGGCATCTGGGTGAGGCTGTGGAGTGATGGACAAGACCCTTAATTATGATTGACATAGGACAATCACTGGGGTAGACCAAAAAAGGTTTTACATGGAGATACAGGGGGAAACCATTGTGAAACAGTACAAAATGAACAGATGCATATAGAAAGCTGGTAAAAACCCCAAAACACACCACAACAGGCAATATATTCCAATCGAGATTAGTTCAGAATCATTTTCTAAACAAAATTTTTGACAGTAACTCTTGATTTTGGGGTTTTCTTTTCCTGAAAAAAATCACAATTTGTTGATAGAAAAGGACTTTATTGAAAATGTTTTATCAACCTCCGTTTTTTATTTCTATTGTGTTTAACAGATTTCAAGGCACAGTATTTTTCCTCACTGCAATTTTCATAGTGGGGCAAGCAAAGGAACATTTTTAATGCTTTTTTTTTTCAAATTACTCTTCAGCATTCATAGAGTTCTAACAGTAGTGGATGTCCAATAGGAACAATAAACTAAATCAAAATACATACCAAACAAACAGAAAGACAACAGTAAAAACTAAAACAATAAAAATGCAGGCAAATCTGGAAGAGTTCAGGCAGCTGGGATGGTGACAACTTCAAGGTGAACTGAAGTGAGGTATATTTTGCACACAATTGTTAGGCATTTATTCCAGTAGCCTGGTAAATATAACATATATGCACTCTACAGTGTGTTTGTTTTTATACAGAGGAACTAAAGAATGAATTTTCAGACAGAAATAAAAGTACAAGACTTAAAAATTAATCAAATTAGGCACCTTGGGAGTGGAAAAGAGTTCCAAATTATTCACCCAGGTTCATACAGCTTCCATAGGCATCACCTCATGTTCAGCACCATGCCCTGCAACATGCCTGTAACAATCACCATTAGTTCAACAGCAAACCTAGAGTTTTATATTCACTTAACTAAACTTTTCATACCAAAGGAAGACAAGTGTTTTTTCAGAGTGTCTTGAAGTAGGACTATTATGACTCTCTCCAAGATATTTCCATGACATTGGGTTGTTATCATGCCTCTTAGGGAGCACTGCTGGAGTTTTTCAGTTATGCTAAATAATCACTGTTGAATGTTAGCTTGTTGTAATTCAATAAACCACCTTCAAGACTATAAAAACAATGCTTTGATGGCAGGCCTAAGGTGGGCATGATCTTTTAATTCATTAGGACTTTGACAGATTTAAGTTAACACAGGTAATGTAGCCACTGTTGTATGGAAGAATAAGCTATTCTGGTCTAAAGCACATAAGCAATTGTAAACCTATATTCCGCTGGAATCTGTGGCCCTTTAACAGTTCATTTCTAAACCTGTGTAGATAAAACTGAATAAAACCCAGTTTGTCCACAAGCCTCTTCTTCCTGGAGTCCTGGTTATAGTTCAGATGTTCCTTTGATCCCACTTCAAAATGTAGATCCTAACATCACTAGCTTGGGATGATGCAAACCTCCTCACCTTAAAGGCAGGTAATGGGAAAAAAGGTGACACACTGGCAAGTGAAGATGAGTTTCACTGATAGAAAAGGCTGTACAGCAATGCTTGTAGAGAAGTGACAAACATGAGTTCTGGAAGGCAACTGATGTGGACAAAGATGCAACATAGAAATGAGAAGAATAATGCAGCATTGTTTCTCACAGTCTTTTCTTGACATAGGGATCTCAAGCAAATGATTAGAAGAGAGGGTCTGAGTCACTGAAAAATTGCCCAAAGAGCTGGCAAATATGACAGGGAGGCAGAATCCATCTACAAGTATCTTGGGGCAAATGAAATTACAAGAGTAAGAATAAAATGAGAAATTTCACTGTGTCACTGTGTAAATCCTCAGTGAAATCACAGTCTGAATATCACAGGCAATTCTGCTGTTGCATCTTGAACCTTTCTTAGTGTGCATTTCAGGTCTTCATCCCTTGAAAAAGGCAAGGAACAGAAGACTACTAGGGATGATTGGAGATATACAACAGTTCATTAGTAAGGACCAATAGTTTAAAAAAGGTCTCCTAAGCTCAGGAATAGAGACAACAGAACAGGGGGTATGATAGAGCTCTGTAGTATCAGGAGTGGATGGAGAGGGAAAGAGAAGAGGTCTTTCATGATCTCTTTCAATACAATGCTTCCATAGATAACATGTTTCAGACAAAAAAAATATTTATTCTTCTACCAACTCTATCTCTAAGCTCTGGGGTTTCTTTCCATGGAAAATTATATATGCTAAAAATGGATGTAAATTCAGAAGCTAACTGGAAAAAAATTTTGATAAAAAATAAGAAAAAAATGTAACATTTAGGGAATATCATCTGAAACTACTACAGATTTTGGAAATCCTGTAATGTCTCCAATATTTGGGAGGAAGCAGGGTGGGAGGAGCAATCATGCAAAATCTCAGAAAACTGAACACATGTAGCTCGTCAAGATGTACAGTATTAGTCTTTCTGTCCAGCCAGTGCAGTTCCTGGGAAATTTTGTAAGTAGTAGCTTTTCTGTTTGCTTACCTGAAGGCTTGCAGTTGTGAGGCATTTTTTTACATCTAATGTAGTCACAAGTATTTCAACATTTCCAAAGCAATGCTTGAAGCATAGTATGATCTTAGATATGATTTTATAGTCATATGTTATCAGTGGCAAGGGACTTGATGCTGTGTTAAAGAAATGATATTTAAACTTTTGAGAACTGATTTAATCTAATATGGGAATCCTAATGATGTTGTAATATTTTTCAAGTTAAAGATGCTTTCTGGATGTATTTGTTACCAAAGTAATACATAGGGTGAGAAAAAAAAAAAAAAAAGGCAGCTGCCTTTAGACTTTGCTTTCAGGCATGTATACAGAAGACAGCAGGAGAATTTTTCTTTCATGTTCCTTCATTTCCACCTAGGATTCAGAGCAAGCAAAAGAGTCCATCATGACACCAAACACCGCTGTTTCTCTGCTGATTCTCAAATGAACTGGGTTTACACGAGAAACCTTTTATATTGCTTCCCTTTCCGAGATCTCTCTATCAAGGCTATCTTTAAAATGTGAAAAAGCTGAAGCTGTCTGCAGAGCATCACTGACTTTAATGGGAAATGTGACAATTTGCACATGGTGAGGAAAGACTGCTTAGCTTATCAAGGTGGACAAATTAGCTCACTTTCTCCTTCCCTGTGTGTAAAAGTTGAAAGGAGCTAAATATCTAATTTTCCCATTTATATACTGCTCCTTAAAGGCTCATTTTCTGCTCTCTGCTCATGCTTACAAAGTGCTTCCTTATGATCTTGCTAATCTGTGCCTTGATGACTGCAGACTTTCCGGAGCTGCTTTACTTTTTGTGGCCCTACATGATATAGCAGCTGATAGTTTCTTCCTCACTTCTTTCTCTGTGCTCCCCTGTACTTGGTCTGCTGTGAAAAGGGCCTTGAAAAAACAGCCTACCTCATCTTGATCTGCTCCTAAGGCCCTCCATATAGGGCTGAAAAAAATTAAAGACACATAGAAAAGAGAAATAGATGGAGTAATTGGTCTCCAACAGGTGCACTGACACTAATGATACAAAACTGAAAGCACCTGCCAGAACTACTTTGTTATCCCAGGGAAGATCAACAAAGCAGGTCAGGACACTTGAGGCTAATCAAGCACTGTTAGCTAATGGATTGTTTTTTCAGCTTTTTAACTCTGCACTGTATTATTATTGCCCATTCATGTTCATATAATCTGTGTCTAGAGACAAACACTTCAGAAAGGAACCTATAAATAAATACCTGTAACCCAAAGTGGCACAAGATGGAAGAAAACTGGGGCTGACAGAAGCCTGACGGTCACTGTAGGGATGCCTTCCCAGGTGGAGAGGTGTCTCAGTCCCTGTGCAGTATAATTTGGATACATGGTCTTTCTGACCCAAATTCAAGAGTCTCCTCCATTGGCGCCAGAGCCATGTCACTGTGCTCAGTCACATAGCAGAGGTGCATGGTGCAAAACCAAAGCAGATGGCCATGAGATGCATTGGCAGAATGATTTCTGAGTAGCTTAGGATGTTGTTGTTCATCTTTGCAACATTTGATGAGCCAACAAAACAAGTATCAGCCACACAAAACTTTGCATGCAGGCATACTGTTGTTTTGAACTTTAATAACTTCTCCCTCCTTTTTCTTTTTTTATGTTTGATTTTATTTCTTCATGACTTGGAAATACTTCATTACTCCCTTTTAATGTTCTCATATGCAGGCTTTTTCTGAAGCATTATAAATCTCCAAGTGTCATAAGCATATTACCACTTTATAAAAGACAAAATATGCTCAATGGAAAAGGATTGATGGTTTGAAAAAATCTATACTAAAAAGACTTATCTTGGAGCAATAAAAGTTGTCCAGAAGCAGGATAGAAGCTGCTTTTCTCTGCTGGCAAACTGCACAGCTGAGATGTATTGGCATGAAGGTAGTGAAGGTGTTTGCCTTACATGAAAAAAAAAAAAAAAGATAGAAATACAGGTGAGGAAGAGAAAGACCTGAAGATTTGAAAATATAGAGGAGGATTTTTGATGTACACAGGAAAGGAAAGGAAAAGAGCTCAGTGATATATATAGTACTTAGAGGGTGAAGTATCATCCAGCTTCAAAACACTAAACTACTTCCCACTCTTACTGCAGCCAGCCAGGTGCAGGTGGCTGAGCCCTGTCCAGAAGCCAGTCCTCCAAATTTGAAAGTCATCTCTGGATGCTGGACAATATTTAAGGACAGTATTTAAGTCTTTCACTTGCATGTGCACTGAGGCCCTGGCTCAAAGTGGTGCTTGTGAGCCATTACATTAAGGCAGAGGCCGAGACAGGTGAAACCCCTGGTTTTCTTAACATCTCTACTACCTGCCAGAGCAGGCCAGCGTGCTTGTACCCAGATACTGAGTATGAATGCCAAGCTCACTTAAAAATCACCATGCTGTAGGGACAGGTACAACCAAAGGCCATACAGCTACGCAATGGTAGGGGATTTCAGTGTCAGCAGCTATATGGCCAGGCCTAAAGGCAGGAGAAAAACTCCACTAAATACAGTTAGTTGAAGCCCCAGACTGCAGTGTGCTGCTGGCAAGTTCTCTTTCTTTCTGTGTCTTGTGTGGGCAAAAAAGTAATTTATGTCAGCTTTAACATCTACTCTTCAGAGAACTCTTTGCTGTTTTCTCATATCTCTGATCCACAAACCCTGGGATTCATCAGAAGCATGGGTTATTTGCAGGAAAAATAGGGAAAATTTACTCTAGAGTCTGCTTAGTGCCAATAGTTCACCAGGTTTTTATCTGCCATAAACTACATGCATTGTTCACAATCCCTTTTCTACTTCTGATTCCCCCTCCCTTTGTCTGTGCTTTTCTGCATGTTATCTGGGGATATATTTTGAACTGCCAATATATCTTTTTAAAGAATTTTCACCCACACAAAAACAAGGTAATACTGCAGCCTGTTGCAGTATTACCGTCTTATATTTTTTTTAGACTTGCAGTTTAACAGAAGAGAAACACATAGAAAAGCAAGACCTGATCTTTCCCTGGAAAAACCTAAAATTATAATTAAATTAGGGCATTTGCATCTTTGTCCTGTATCTGGCTCTCACGAAAATAATGGAAATTAATTCTCCTAATTAAAGGATATCTTCTGTGAACAAAATAACTGCAGTACCAATGAGATAGGAGTGAAGAACTTCCAAGTATACTGTATGCATTTGTGACACACTTTGCGTAGTTGGTTTTAGACACATTTAAATATGTCTAAAGAAGATTGTAAATCTAAAATTTTCAGGAATGCTGGAACATTCTTCCTCATGTAATTTGGAGGTATGATTTATCATCTTTTTTTAGTGGAAGAAGAAAAAGGTTGCATATGACCAGCAGCAAGTTGTTGAACCTAATTTTGGATGTGATCAATCTGCAAATTTTGCATTTCATAGGAATAGCAATCTGGCAGCAGTATCCTTTATTTTGAGGTCTGGAAAAAAAAAAAAACAACGTGCTGCAGAAATAGTTTAGGAAGCTCAGTCACAGCTGTGCGAGAGTTTATAGACAGTTTTCAGAATGTGAAGAAGCAACTTAACTTGAACCCCCGAGTAATGTAGCAGTCAGTATATGTTTGGAACCAGATCCTAAAATAGATCCCTGTTTTCATAACAAAATGAAAGCACAGCCTTACTGAGATCCAGCTAGAAAGTGCGTGTTGATGACAGGCTCAAGTTTAGTGCTGAGCGTTGGCTGACTCCAGCATAAACCTCAGAGGGATGATTGTTTTAAATGATGTGACAATCTGTCGTGATGCTTAAAGAAAATGGTTGTAGTTAATTTTTTAATACCTTAGGGATAATTGATCAATATTTTATGCATCACAATGTTTTAGTGACTGCAAAAGAAGTAAAGAGCTCATTTTACAGCTGGGGCTTAGCTTCTCACTCTTTGAAGCCCCTTATAGCTAGCATGGTCAAAGAAACATGTTGTCCTGGCAAGCTCATTGTCATTCCGTTCACATGGATTGATATGCTGCCTTTCACAAGAATAAGATGACTGGGTTTTGTATCTGTATGTATCCTAAGGATGTGATTTGTCTTTTGAAGCTGGCAGTTACATTAGCCCTGAAACCAGAAAGTGGGTGAGAAGTTGCTGCAGCAGACTCCTCATGCCTTTACATTTCCTGCAGGAGATCAGCTCTGGAGTCAAGAAGCAAAGACAAGTATTGAGTGCACAGCTTCGATTCTGAATGTACAAAGCCATCATAAAAGACCACAGTTTGCATAGCCTTTGCTCCTCTCTGCAACCCCACTGTTTCCACAAATTGCCTATGGAAGTGGTAGCTCTCTTCCCCTTGGTAGCATATTATGGACCAAAGCGTATTAATATTTCAGAGATTCTAAGTCTCTTCTGTGACCTGGAGGTTCACACACATTGACTTCCAAGAGAGCTGGAAGAGCAGAGTCATTAATGCATTCTTGGCCATTTCACTTCACAAAACTGAGCAATCTAATAAATAATATCTAATGATTTTGAGTGACTACACTTTACAATGTGCTTACAATATCCACATTTTCAATTTTTAGGGTCTGGTTTTCCATCTGCTTTTTAGTTTGCTTATTTATATCTGGTGGGGTGTTTGTTTTTTTTAAAAACAGAAGTAGTTTGCTGACAGAAGCAATAAGAGTCACAAGTAAATTAAGCGTAAAAGAGTAGTGTAGAAGTATAATTCAGCTTTCTTGCCCAAAAGAGATTGTCTGAAGGTTTTTAGCCAGAGAATGCTGAAAGCAATTGCATCAATGTGAAGAGGACAAAATCAGAATCAGCAATTTTCTGTAAGATAGCATTTCTTTCTAAGACTGTGCATTAGCCACATAGGAAACTTCAACTTTGCTTTTCTCTATGGAAAAATAAAGCCTGTTTTTTAATCACAATTTCAGTATAAAAAATGATTATGTGACAAATTTGAGAATTTTAGTGTGAAAGAAAATTTCCAGTACTGACAGTAAGGTTTCACAAGACAGGAGAAATCAGAATTTTTTTCAAGCTTAAGGTCTCATTATAGTAATTTGTAGCCTTACTGCTTTTCTCAAATCAGACTTCTATTTTTGCCTTAAAAGATAGTTAATACATAACTTGTAGCAATTTTCATATGATGAGACTTCCTAGTATTGGTAAAGGCTCAGTAGAAAATAAATAATTTCTGACAAGTTCTAATCCATCAGTCTCAAAGCTGTCATATCATAAACTCTATGGTAGCTAACCTGTTAATATTGTCCTTTGTGAGCTGTGTCCTTTGTGAATATTTTGAAGGAATGGAAGATATTTCCTCCTGCAGACCAGTAAAGTGGTAAACCATGACTGTGTATTCATTTCAATATCTATTACTGTGTCTGAATCTAATGCCTACAACACAGCAGAAAAGGTGTTCACATTTTTAATTTTCCAAGAAAATTCGCCTTTTAGAGTTCTCTTTTTGCTTTTCTTTTTTTTCCCTCTAAGAAGATTGTCGCAGCTCCATTTTAAACCTGACAGCTTATATTTTAGTTATTCCATGCTGATCTCTTGTATCTAATAGTACTAATTCTTATTCCTGTCAGGTATAAATTTATCTATTCATGGGGCTGAAAAGCGTGTGCAAGTCTGTCAGAGGAGAACTGAAGCAAGTTACCCAGTGTCACAGCATCCACTTGTGGATGGGCATCCTTCAACTCTACAAGCCAGGGGGTCAATAAAAATGGAAGCATCATCTTCTGGATCTGTGATTTCATCAGTCACTGGTGGAAAAGCAAAAACTCATCAGCCAGGTAACAGATTTTCCTTGATATCTTTTCCAGTCCCATTTCACGTGTGAGGTGCCATGATGTGGTGAAGCTGGTGTTAATAGCACAGGATCATGCTTGCGCAGAGATCAATCTAATGATTGTCAAAATTACCAATTGATTTTTGTTTACGTTTGATGTTTTTGTCAATTATAGATTATAGGGAGTGACAGTGGTTGGGACAGCTGAAAGGGGGAAATAAAAATGTAAGTTTAATCATAAAAACCCCTACGATGTGTAGTGGTATTCAAAATGTTAATGCAGAGACATTTGGGATATTGCTTTTTAATACTTATACATATTTAGTTTTGATAAGCTTTGAGCTGATTGCTCTAGAAACTACAGGCATCCCCCATGCAAATCAATAATTGACACTAAAATTGGTTTTGAGCAAATACACAATCCAGGGTGTAGATCAAACTCTTTTTTGCTATAACACTAACAAAACCTTTGGATCTGACAACATAGGTTAACTGATTAGCAAAATGAAACTTTTCAAAAGAAAGTCAAAATCTCCAGGGAACCATCAAATTCTAATTGGTATCATGAGTTTATTCCTTGTTATGATATTTGCCAGTGCTATTTTAGAAATACCTTTTCTTATAGCAGGGGAGTACATTTGTGCTGGCCATGCTCAGTCATTCTTCACAATGAAAATTATACTCCAAATTTCTTTCCTGAGCAGAGCAAATTAAAGCTGCCCATGAAGTCACTTTTGTGGCATATTTATTGGAGGTTGTCAATAATCTTCCAGTGTTGCTGCCCAGAAAAGGGCATGATATATGATGTATGCAACTACTTGGGTGCTCAGAGGCAGAGTCTGTTTGTGTGAGACAGACAGTTCTGCCCACAAACTCTTAGTGTACCCCCCTTAACTTGCAGATCTAGTAAATGGCTTAATTTTTATAAATATTAGATTATCTATTGTAAGTTGCTATACAGCAACTTGTACTCTGTGCCATGAGTTTCATGCACTCATAGTATTTAGTCACCATAATGTTTGTGAACACAGATTAAAGAATTTACAGTGACTCACAACCATATGCTTTGTTTATTTTAGTTTCTCTGTTCACTTGTTTGTCTTGTTTTTTCAGCTTCTGTCTTTTTTGTTGAAGTTCAGAAATTACTACTACTGAAATGTTGCTGTTGCTAAAGATATATAGTGATGTAGGCAGCATGTTAAGAGATTGACAACAAAGTCCTGCGTCATAGTTTTTAAAAAAACTATCTTGAACATGTACAATGACAACATTCATTTTGAGATGCTACATATTCTACAGCTATCTGTTGATAACTATGGCCTGAGCTTTAATAATAAACTATGTGCAAGCAGCAAATTCAGGCCTCTGATTGAGATAAAGATCTCTTTTTAGGGAGACCCCAGAGGTCTCTTAAAATGGAGCTCATTGGTGACCATTTGGACAATGATTATCTTTCAGTTTATGACATTAGTTTTATCTGTCATATTCTCTTCTTAGGACAATAAGAGCATCTATGACCCCCAGAGAACATTTTTTGTATGACAGGAGTCTTCTCTTGACTAACTTACAGTCCCATTTTTTAATTTCTTGTGTTTGTGTCCAGGTTAAACTGCAATCTTTTGAGCTGTATGCAAGCAGATCTAAGTAAGATAATGGTCAACAGCAATATCAATGAATAGTATTCCTAAGAAGAAATCCTAATTTAAACAAAAAATTATATGTTCTTCACTCAAACTCAGTCACAAATTAGCAGCTATGGCTTCATAATTGGCTTAAGACATCAGTTGTCCAGTGGTAGTACCTTATCTAAGATATCATAAGAAGATATTTTAGAAAGATGATGTTCTTATGTATATTAATTACTCAGATACCACATCTTACAGCATTCTTTTCTAAGCTAGCATCCTGCTACTGCATGCAGTAAGTTTGTAGGATTTTGTTCCATCTAATTTTAAATAGTTCATACAATTTGGGGTTTTTTTGTCCAATACAAATTGGACTGCTGTTATCACAATCAAGTAGCTCTCACTGTTGGAGTAGTGTATGCTATACTTACTCTGAAATTTTCTTTGTCCAGTTAGCATATACTCCAAACATTAAGGCAGTCCAGCATGATAGAAAGTATTTTTAGGACTTAAAATGGCATTTTAATTCTTATCAGTAAAAGAGAACAGGACCATGGAAAAGTGCTGGTTGAGAATTCTTTTTTTTTCTTTGATAGCACACTACTTCTGTTTTCTTCACAGCAGCTTTTTCCCTTTGCAGCATTTCTTCTTTCAAGAATGATAACTTTTATTATCTATTATGGATTCTATTTATTTGACAGCAGTTTCCTTTGAATGAAGTTCATAGGCAGCTGTGTGCTAAGGACAAGAAATAATAGGTACTGTTCATTGTTCCAGCATTCCTTTCCAGTTACTTCTCTGCCAATTTTATTTGTAACTAGCAAGGAGCCTGGGGCTCATAACTTCTATTATTAATCTGGGTGTTAGAGTGGCTAGGGAGCAGTGGGTTGTCTGTAGTGTACCTTACTTAAAAATAAATACAATTCTAAAACTTGTTTTGTGCAAGCTTGTAAAGAGGTACTGCTCAGCCATGAGCAGGACTACAACTTCCAAGCTTGGATTTTAAGCAGATATAAAGGTGTCAAGTAGCTGAAACGAAACACAGAGGAAAATGGAGAAACAAGTGGAAGAAAAAGGCTATTAATGGGGAAGACTCCTGACACCTTTGCAGGTGCATGCATATGAGGGAACTTTCTCTTGGAAAGAAGAAAAGCAAAGATGACTATAACTAATCAGATGATAAATTTAGATGTAATGGCATTAAGGCAAATACGCATTTCTTCCCAAAGTTATCCTTTTTCATCTATATGAGCGGTTGTGGTGTAATGCGGCTGGTGGGGTACAAGGCTACTGAAGTCAAGAGTTCAAAGCCATTGGGGCAGACTGCTGGCTGCAGTGAATTGGCACAATGATGCCAATAGTGGTGTCTGTGTGGTACACAGAAGGCTAATTTTAAAGCAAGGGTTCATCATTTAGGCTCTCTGTAAGAGCAACGGAACAAAGTATGAAACAAGCCTAGAGGGAGTTAATCTGTCATCCCAGTACATTCCCTCAATGTAAGGGTTAGGCTAATCTGGGGACAAAAAACTCCTCGCCTCTCTTCTGATGGCATTGCACCTTTGCAACGAGTAGTACTTTGGTTTCTGGGCTTCCGTCTGGTCTTTCCTATGTTAATCTATTCCAAATCAAGACAGCGTTACATTGCTTCATTCTCTTGGTGACAGATTCTTTTATTTTCATAATCTGCAGAACTTGTTAAACCTCATTTTTCTAGAAGTGGAAATTTGCTGGCTGTGGAAAAATGTCTTATTTAATACGTCTAAGCAGCTGTAAAGTAAATACTTTCCTTGTGTGAAACTATGGAACCTTTTTAGTTATTCCCTACTTGCAATATTCCCTAACGCTTGTTGCCCATTTTGTAATAACAGGAATTCAGAAGTTCCCTGCCAAGATTTTCTCTCTCTGTGCTTCTAGTAAAACCTTAGTGCATTTTGAGGTTTAGACATATCAGTATACGCAGTACTGTAGACTGTAGTTTATATCACTTATAGAAACCAATACTGCAGGCAACTTACACGACTAGAAGGAAGGATTGTCTTTGAAATAATTTATTTCCAAAATTTAGTTAACATGTAAAGATGCTTCACTTAAGGAAACACATAAAAATATCCTGGAAAATTCTGCTTTCAAGAATTTAGTGTTCAAAAAGGTCCCTTTCAAAGCTGAAGAAGTGTACATTTTGGAAAGGACACTCCTTGCTACCTGAAATTGTATAGGCACATCCATGCTATTTGAAAGAACTTCATGTGCTGAAAGTTGCCATTATGGTGAAAGTCTACTGGGGTTATTGAAATTCACTGAGAAACTTTTCTTGCACTCTCTTGCTTTTTGTTATAAGAAGTATTTGATAAATTACAAATTTAAAAGAAGATATGTTTGCCTTGGACAGGTCTTTCTGTTTGGGTCCTCTTTTTTTACTGCTTATCAATCTGTAGCATTTTTTAATTGATGACTGTACTGCTGAGCTTGTAAATAAGAAAAAAGAACTAACAGGGTTGGCCAACAGAAAAACTGATTTGGGACACAAGTAAAATGGCATGGTTCTTGAAAGTAGCAACCAGAATTAAAGGAAAAAAGAAAATGTGTTTAATAAGCTTAGTCACAAATTAATTAACTTTGAGTTATCAAAAAATCTAGGACTGAAGCCTTCAACAATGATAATTTACTGTGCAAAAGATATCCATTTCTCACCACAAAATATGCATATACTTATTAGCATTTACATTTGATTGTAAATGGTCTTTAGAAGTTCTGTGTTAGTTGGATGTGACTTGATGGTTAAATCACATTTTCTTTTCTTTGCTGACTGGCAGAACATGTGGCATGCATCTCTCCTAGATTAAAAGACTGAAACCCTGCAAATAATTCTGCCAGGAAGCTCTGTCATACAAGTACTTCTTGGCAGCAAATGCATGCATGGCATGGGGATGGCTGATGTAAATTCATCTGGAAATTTGAATTCACACTGACAGTAATGCTGTTATCTTACTTGTCTAACATTATTAGGGGAACAGTCTTTTTCAACATGCCTTCTGCAGGGTGTACATAGAATTTTCTCTTATGCGAAATGAAGAATAGAAAATGCAAGCAGATTTCAAAGAAGTTTAGGATTCCCCTCATTAAGCTAATTTTCGTATTAAAACCCCCACGTATTTGCAAGAATCATTCTTATGTGGAAGGGACATTAATGTCAAAGAAACCAGCCTGCATATTCAACTTTTTCCTTTATCTACAGCCTGTGTTCAAAGCAATTTAAGTTCAACGAGTGGAGCAAAATTTCTCCCATGTTGATATTTCAAGCATGATCTGTAAACACCTCCCTGCTGAACACAGACTGTTCATTCTCCTGGCTGTTGGTGCTCTGCAGCTCTGCAAAACTCCTAATGAGAAGAACAGTTTGCCTCAATTACCATGAGGACCTTTTGTCATTGGACTGTGTGGCAGGACAGAATATGGTGATTATGCAGTTCTTTGAAATTCAGAGCTGAACTAGCTTGCAGATGATGCAGAGCCTGAAATCTTCTGTCACTTTGCTTAGTCATTCAGCCTATGTCATTCAGCCTTTTACTTTTCTATGACAAAAGTAACTTACTTGAAAATTCCTGGTCCTAAGGCATCCAGTCTCCTGTAATGTTCATTCTAGCACTTCGGAGAACACTTTTGCAACAGCAGGTTAACAAAAAACAAAACCCAAACAAACAACAACAAAAAACCCAGCACAAAAAGCTCTGTTTTTCAATGCTATCTCTCTTGTTTAATTTAAATGTATTTGACGCAGGCAGAAATTGCAACCCTCTGTACACACACAAGTATCTGGGAGGGACCTGTGCATACTCTCAATAAGGGACTTCAAAAATAATTTTAATAATTTTAAGTTGTGACTTTGGGGGTGTTTTGCTTCTCTGGGGACTCTGTGTTTTTAAACATAACTCTTTTCAAAAACTAATTTTTTTTTCCTTCCTGCTTTCATCACTCTCCTGTTCACTGTTATAAAACAATCATTTATTCAGCCCTGCAATCAATTATGCATGATGATTTTAAAATCAGTACAATTCACCCTAAGATTTCAGCTCTCCTGGCTGTTGTTAGTTTGCAATATGTAGTCACTTCACAGAGGCCATGCAATGCTGCTGTGTTTGGATGTTCCTGATTGTTCTACCATCAGAGAGTTTCCTTTCAAGACTAAACTCAACTGATCCCAGAGCAATGTTATAATGTCCTGGGACCAGTGTAACA
Organism: Sylvia atricapilla; assembly: GCF_009819655.1. NCBI lineage: Eukaryota > Metazoa > Chordata > Aves > Passeriformes > Sylviidae > Sylvia > Sylvia atricapilla. Next base: position 46,589,545 of record NC_089144.1, read on the forward strand.
TAGCTGTCTTAAAAAATCTTGACCACTATTCTGAAGAAAATAGACAATACATAAAACTTTGCAAAGTTTCTGAGAAAGAAATGACCCATTTAATCTAAAAAATAACTTATAATTCAAGGAACAGTGAGAGAAACTTTGAATACTCAATTATTATGTTCTTGTAATGCTTGCCTGAAAGAAGGGGCCTTTTCTTAGCTCTATAGCTCTTGCTTAAAGGGGTTTAGTGTTATGTAAGACTCTATTTCTAATGTTAAATATGTTACATATATTCCAAAGAAAGATTCTTGCAGGAAAACTGTCAAAAGATGGAATAAACTAGCTTCTACTTTGGCAGAGATGCTTTTAAAGTCAGAAAAGGGATTTGACTAAAATAGGGCTGCATAGTGTTACTAATTTCTATAAAAGGTATATATAATTCCAAAAGATAGCAAGACCTCTTTCCTTACACCAAGTCTGCTGGTTCATTCTGATGTCTCAAAATTACGCCAGACCTTCCTATATAACAAAACAAAACAAAACAACAACAACAAAAAACAACAACAACAAAAAAGCAACAACAAAAAAAACACCAAAAAAAAAAAAAAACCAAAAACCAACAAACAAAAAAACCACCCAACCCCCCCCAAAAAAACCCAAACCAACAACAACAACAACAAAATAAAAAAAAACCACACAAACCCCCAACCAACCACCACCAAACTGACAAAATCCACAAAACACCCCCTCCCCAAAAAAACACAAAAGCAATGCAAAACAAACCAACAAAAACCACAACCTAAACCAAAACAAAATAAATGAGGAGAAGGATCTCATTCCTTCATTGAGTAGATATGCTACAGGTAAGTACTTCTAGGGCTCAAATGAATCCACTAGAAATTCCAGCCAATATACTGTGGTGCCAATAAAGCTCAAAAGACCTAAAGAGTTGCATAAAACTCTTCATAACTTAGACCAGGTACAGGGGCAGCTGCAAGGCAAAAAGGTGACGTCATTTCCAATCTGTTCTTTGTTTCTGAGAACTTCCTTTGGATTCATACAGATCACTGACTGTTCCTGTGCCATGCATAGGTGGATATCTCAAGAGAGCAAATGTGTCCTCTGCGTGCTGAGATTTTCACAGAGGCACAGGGTTTGCTGCTCCCATCTCTGGGAGTGCAGTTCTTTACTGTTTTATGCTTTAGAGGTGCAATAGAACAAAAAGCACATGAGTTTTGAGGTCTTCTTCATTAGTGGTAAGATTCAGGCTGGTTAAAATAGAAAAAGGGAGATGGCACTACAATTTGCCACTTTATTTAGACCTTGCTTTAGAAATGCACCAAACATAGAATAATAATTCAGGACCTATTACACTGATGAAAGACTTTTAAGAGTCATCAAAACTGCACATTTTTTCAACTGAACTTTTTATGTTGCCAGAATGCCTGAAAATTATGACCCTTGCTATTCTGATACTCTGCTACTGCTTGTGAGAGAGACTCTGCTTAGTGCTAGTTGCTGAAAATAATCTCTTCTGGGTAGGCATCTTATGTGAACAGCCCAGTACTTCTCCATGCATCTTAATGTCAAAGTGTTCTATTTCTCCTTTGCAGGTTTTGGTAATTATAATAGGTTGCAAGGCTATATAAGAAAGGTCAACTGCACCAGTATAAAGGGCATGATTCCTGCTGTTTGTAAGGGTCTCTCAAAGACAAATTAAAATTTTGAGAAAGAACATTTTTACAAAATCATATATATAAATATTGGTCCCATTCTTCCACTCCAGTTTGCAACTGAATGGTTATATTTATCATAACCTCTCCCTAATTAGGTCTCCACACACCCAGCCTGGTAGGTTGGAACCATATCCTCTCTCTGTGGTAGACTAGGATGGGATTCATTGATCTGTGTTTAGTTTCTGTACAGGAAGGCATATTTCATGGGGTCTGCATGGCAGCTTGCCTGAGACAAATGTAAGGAAGATTTTGCAATGAGTGTCATTCCTGGGCTTCATGGCCCTAGCCTGGGAAAAGGCTTATGAGGCCGTAACTAAGGAGCAGGCCTTCTAGTTCATGAAAACTGGAAACAAGGTAAGTAAAAAGGGGAGGGAAGAATCTGATGACTACCTGTTAGCTCAAAAGGAACACAATTGTGGGAAGAGGGATGTTGGTAGCTGGGAAAGTTTCTCATCCAAATGAAACCTTCCACTCCAGAAATCTCTAAATCTTTCCAAGCTGGAAGGGATAGACTGGGGATGAACTGGATGTACTTGCACTGTTCTTACTCCCTTTGGCTGAGCATTTGGTGTCAGAATTATGATCCTGCCCTGGATAGACCTCTGTTCTGATATCCTGTCTTCAGGATAACCATTTTCACAATCCTGTGCTATGTTCATTCCTCAGCCGTGTTAGGACAGCAGAATTTTCCGAAATGACTTAGCTGCTGGTACTTTCTAACAAAACAAATTAATATAAACTATCAGTTTATATTTAGACTGTGAAGGCAGTGCTGTGGTACAATGTGAGTATAACTGGTTTTTACATTAAAACATACCTGAAAGAGACACCTGGTATCTTTTAAAAGCTGTCTTGATGTCCCACATTTTAATTAAGTAGATCTTTGATGCACCTAAGTTTTCTGTCAGGTTGTTCCCTGTGCAGCCAGAATTTCTGTTTGTCTCATCAATAAACTACTGACTTGAGAACTGGCTGGGGGTTTTGCAATAAACTGTTCAGCAAAGGTTTTCCTCTCCTCCCATTAATGAATTGCTTGCTAATGACCCCTGATATTGGTAAAGGGATTTATCATTCACAAGTAGTTAGATTTTTCAAACACAGACAATGTTTGAACACAATGATTTGATAGCTGTGTTTCTGTATGTGTACGCACAGAGTAAGAGGAAACAGGAGAAGCTAACAATCATTCTTACTATTATTTTTATAGAAATAAGGGTAGTAGGAAACAAACTGAATTGTTCAATGTGTTTAGATCTTAGACTTCTTTCAAGATCCTTATTTGCAATATACAACTGTGGAGAAATGTCTTTGCTTAGTTATACTCTGTGGCTTTGGGCCATTTTCAGACTGTATCTTGTGAATACCCATCTCAGGCACTGTAACACTTTGAGGGTAGCTTTGTTCCCCGTAGGAGGGGCACTTCGGAGCCCTGTCTCTTTGTATCATCACTGAAGCCCTTTTAGGAGGTAATTCCAAAGGCTTGTTGTGCAGCTCTGTTCCTCTACTGATTGCTGAAGAATCTGGACCAGGGCCAAATAGAGCCAAGTGATTGGAAGTGCTGGGCATAGGAACGTGTGACGTTCTGTGCTTGGGGCTTCTGTGTGAACATTCAGGTTCTTTCAATAATCAGAACATTGAGGCATCCTCTGAGTGTAGACAGGAAATGAAGCAAGAGTTTGTGGGCTTTTGCAGAGCAGTCCAGTAGTTTGACCTTTTGGGTTCTGCCGATGTGGGAGACACAAATTATCAGCTCTCTGCAGTTTTCCTGTTTAAACCCGCTGCTTAAAAAGTGCCTCTCTCTTGATGATATTAGAACAGCGTTGGTGGGTTTGACTGCACTCATGCCCACAGCTCATTCTGGACAGTGATGGAATTGGAAATATGACAGTTGAGGGCAATCAGGACCCTGTCCCTATAGTCTGGTGTTCAGGCTGTTGTGACAGTAGAGGATATTTTCAAGGTATTGCTTTGCACCAAGGGCTATCTGTCCATTTTTCTGGAAAAGGCATTCACAGCATAAAAGAACAAGTGATGAACATAGAACTTCCCACATCTCTATATTTAAATGGCACAAACTGTGTGTTTGATGCCAGCCAGGGTTTAATGGAGGGGACACCTTATGCCATCAAAATGCCATAGTTTGTGATAAAGAAGTAATATTATGCATTCAGAAATCTCCCCTTTGGTACTGCTGCTTCTGGAAGATAGAAAAGAGTTTGTTCTAACATAATTCAACATATGTCATGTCTTGCATATGTCATGTATTACAATGCAAAGGGAATCTATTTTTAAATTTCCTTTCAAAAATAATTTGAGTATTTTTATTGCTGTGCCTATGACATGATCATGCACATGACCATGTAGAGATAGCTAGGGCATAGGTGCCTCATTTTAGCCAAAATGATTTGGGGTTTGAATTTTTTTCCTAATATTCTTTGGACTTTCTTATTGAAAATTAAGAAGTCCTATATTTTTATTCCAATAGTTTTCAAAATTAAAAAGATGTTTTTGTACTTTTGCACTCCACTTGGATGCTAAGAGGCAGACACATTATTTTATTTATAAACACTGTGAAAACCATTAAGATAAATGATGTTTTCTGCATACCAGAAGAAGATGTGTTTAGCTATACCAAATAGTGATAGACTGTACTCTTTTGTTTTAAGGAAATTGATAAATCAGTTAAGAATATCAAAAGTTATATGAAAGTTATATGTATTTATAGATGTCTATAGCAATCCACCAGGAGAGAAGTTTTTCAGAGGTCTTCAAGTAATTCCACAGTGTACCCAATCTTTCCAGTCTTAGAAACACATAAGTATTAATGCTATTGTGATGGAGCACTTTGTCTTAAATCAGAAGTCTCCAAAGCCTCTCAATGTGTACCATTAAAAATTACTTAAAAGTTTTTGAAAATTGTGGATGTGTGTAGCTAGACGGGGAAAATCCTGTGACGTACATTGGTACAAGTACCTTGTATTGTGAAAAACTGAGACCTTTAAGATATTCCAGTTTGTCACTACATGTACATGTGTAGACGTGGCAGACAGCTGTTCTTACTCGGATGTATGCTGCCTTAAATGTAAAAATATGTCTGGAAGTTCTCAGAAACAGAGAATTAAACACATGAGTATTCCTGTCCTTATCCCCACTGCCATCTTCAAAAGGAACTCAGGACTGCAAACAAGCATGAGAATGAAATAAGAAGGGAACTCACCACACACACTCTACCTCCTTTGTAGAAATTTGAAGTTGTGTTGAAGATGTAAGCTAGAGAAAGCTTAGTGCTGCTGGCAAGGAGCAAGGATGGAAGGCAAGTTTCTGGGTAACAGTCTTTTTCCAGAAAGGAGCCAAGTGTTGGGCTGGTGAACCAAAGCAGCATTTTGCAAAGACTTTTTATTTTCTGCAGAGAAGAGGAAGCTCAAGGCAGGACTCAAGGCATCTTGAGCTGAGAACATACTTAGCAATGATAATTTTGCATTTTGAAACTCTGCACTATTGTACATAAGAGATTTAAGGACAGAAACAAAAACTTAAATACTTTTGATACATTAAAATCTAGCTAATCACTGAAGTACAATAGATGTGTATAGTATTCACATAATGCTGTAGGAGAGAAAAATGCCTAGGCAGAAAGAATGTAACAATACTGGTTGGTGAGGAAGAAAAAAGAATGTGATGTAGGATATAGGACAGAAGAAAAAGTCTCTGACCAATGTAGCAAAAGCAGCTCTTTCTGCAAGACTTGTTATGATACACATCAGCTTTCCACTTAATGAAATAATTATCTCTGAACTACTGCTTTTAGGCCAACTTTATCTTGGTAGGAAGACATGTATATTAATATATTTGCATACTATATAGATATAATATATTTGCATACATCCTATGACTCTTAGAACAGCATGGGGGTTTTTGTCTGCAATAACAGAAGCAATAATTAAACCAAAACGGTTTTCATCTGTTGCAGTTGCATGGTTCAGTGCAGTAATGTAGCAGCTCCTGGGAAGGCCAGCTATGTTGAGCATTTTGTTTCTACTTCTGTCGCAGACATGAGAAGTGCCAGAATTGAGAGCAGTAAAGCTGTGCTGTACACACACATGCAGACCCCTGACTAACACGTATAAGAAATGCTTAATGCAATTTCCATTTGAAACTCTGCTTTTCGTGTAGATGACCTGCCAAGAACTCATAGGAAGAAGCCAATAGAATATGTGCCTGAAGGGATGATTCTTTATCCCTTGTTGACACGGGTTTTCCTAGAGTAAAAAGGGCACCGTGCACAGCAGATTTCTGCTTGCTTTAAAGAAGCGAGTCTGGTAAGAAGGAGCAACTTCTCTGTAGAACTGATTGCAGTACTTAGTGTAGCAAAACAAACTTGCTAATGTTAGAATTATATTTGTTTTTGCTAAGTATCACCCTCTTAGAGGTAGATGGCCCTGTGACAGAAGCATCCACCCACATGGCAAAATCTCTTTCACTATGAGTTGAATGCCCTTGTTTATCATCAGTACCATACTATGTTGGTACACAAGTCGCTTCTCTGATACATTTGGTCATTTTTATGTTTAGAAGTATGTTAAAATTCTGACTTAAAGCAAGCCATCTCATTTATTCTCTAAAAATTAAAGGTCTTTTAAAAATCCCATTTGTTTTCTTAACCTAACTAATTGGGCTCCTTCAAGACAAATAAAGGGAAAACTATGTTATTTTATGCACAACTTTATGCATCAATGAGTAAATCACAGGGAGTGCCATGAGGTAAATTAAAATATTATTCCAGTTAGACTAGAAAGTCTCAGTAAGCTGATAAAAATCTCAGACCGATCTTTACAAAAAAAAACCTATAAATTTTTAAAAATCTAATATTTACTTCTGTAAATTATTTCTGTATATTTATTTCTCATACTTCTGTGGATAGGGAGTCTTTACCATGCTCTTAGGCAATATTGCTTAGATTTTACTCAGTGGGACACGGCATTGATAAGACATAAATCAGCAACTGCTAAAGCAAGAAGGAAATGCTAAAGGCAGGTTAGTGATCCATCAATAGCAACAGTGACATCAGATAATGTCTTTGCATGTAGTATTGGAGATCTGTGATAAGGTAAAGAAAATAAATCTCTGGAACATGGATGAGGTCATTGTGGCTTTTTCCAAAGACCTACTAGTTAAAACCCTCTGTCTGATAACAAGCCAGAAATCATTAATTTGGCCAGTCCACAACCCATCACATTGGTGGTGTTTCTCTCAGCTGAAAAAATGCAGTAGTCCCTCCTGAAAAGTAGATGCTGGCAGAGAGGGAGGAGGATAGAAGCCCAAGTGCCCCAGCTGAAGTCTATTGACATCATTAAAGTCATGGGAGAAGAAAGCATTCCTGAAACTCCTGATTTAAAAGCTATGTTGTTGGTAGACACATTTTTTCCCTTGTATTGGTGAAGCTTAGTTTGTAATTAGTTTTGTGTTTTTATCACAAATGATTGGTAGAAGATTACGTCTACAATTTTGACTGAAATCAGACTGGATGCTGTTAATCTGATACTTGTGCAGTGAGGCCAGATATTAAGGCTGGTGTGAATCAGACAAGTATAGAACACTGTCATTTCTGTGGATTGCTGAAAGCTTCCTACACTGGAGAGGATCAAATGCAGGAGAGGAAATTCAAATGCAGCAAAATTTTCTTGACTTCATTTTTTGAAATACAGTCAGGTTTGGGATGGTCATTTTCTGACCACTTCCTAGGCATTTTGGTTTTGTTATTTAATGAGGGACTTTGAAGTAGACTATGTACATTCTCCAAGAGTTGAATTTTATTAACAGGTCTATAGTTAGATAGTCCATCAGATATCAGCACTTAGGCACCTCCATAGCTGACTGCCACTTCCTTTCTCCGTGGCCCAATTAGTTCAGATCTGCTGTAGATGCTGCAGGGATCCTGCTACCTTCATCTCTTCTGAGGAAAAGCAACTAAAATGTAACAAGGATATAGGATTTGGGGGAGAAGAAAGGGTATTTTATATTTGTCCATATTGTCAATAATTTGCTCTAACTAGGGTTAAAATGCAGAACTAAGGCTGTTGGACGTGAGGATGCAAGTATGAAATGGTCTATGTTAAAAGTGGTAGCTGAGTATTTAAGAAGAAACCGAATGACATAATTTGCAAAGCTGCTTAACTGAATTGCAGTCCATTGAATACATTTCTACTTCCATCATATTGTTTGTATGTATTTTCCAGCTGCTGGAGTGTATTTTCTTGGGCTCAGAAATCTCTTTTGGGGCAAATCTTAGCCTCATCCCTGAGGCCATCTGGAGTTTTCCCTAGGCTGCTATTGTATGAATAATCAGTTCTCTCACTTAAGAAATTCTCTGTTCTACATCATTAAATGCTGAGTCCTGCTGCTGCTATGACAGATCACTTTGCAGGAATCTACAAGGGGAGTTGTCTCTGATGTTAACAGTGAATCTTTGCTGTGGAACAAAAGAATACGCTGAAACAAGCATGGGGCAATTTGAATTTATAATATTTTAACACTGAAAAATAATAAAGGATTAAGCTGGTCAAAGTGTACCCATTTTGAGATCTGTGTTTCCAAAAAGTGAAGAAAGGCCTTTAAAATACTTTTGAGTAATTTTATGCCTAGGAATACTATTTGTTGCTCCCATCAAGGCAGTAGTGAGATAGTTATTTGGCAAGGAGAAGGGGAAAATACAGTGGGCTAGCTGAGAATTCAAAATGAGAGCAGCTTGCTATAGGCAGATGGTAGATGAAAGGAAAATGCTTCTTTCTAAAGCATGAGTGATAGCATCTAGTGAAGCACAGTAATCTAAATGACCTGAGGGTTTGTTCTTCCACCTTTTTGTCATGAACTTCTGCAGATATCTCCCTGACTACTGAAGGTCTCTGCTAGCTCTGTGCGTTAGGTACTGAAGAGCATCTCTAACAGATGCCTTTGTGTTGTGAAAGGTTTTCCTACCAGTCTTTAAAAAAACAGAGGTATTCCCAGTAGTTCTCTCTTTCTCTCTGTCTGTATCCAAATACCCTATAGCCAGCATCTTGTGCCGGTTGGCTGATTTTCTGTTCGCTCTTGATATGCAGCCACCTTTCTCTGCTTGGAAAGTGTCTGTTTTTAAAACTTTCTGCTTTCTTTGCTCATGTTGAAAGAGCATTGAAATGGGCAAATTTTGTGTGTAAATAGGTTTGAAAGAGTGACCTGCCAGAATAAGTTTTTATTCTGCAATGCTTTTAAACAGCAATCCTTACATACCAATGTGAATCTATTTGAAATGGACTCCAGTGCTGGACTTCTTCCTAGCATAGATCATGCCATCAGGTTGGCATATGACAACTTACGGTGCCCTGCGTTTGAAACATGCTGTCCATGCTCTTCTTGTCCTAGCGGTTGTTTTCTGTCTTGCAGCTTACTGTGTGTGTGTGTTTTATTTTGGTCTGTTTGTTCCTGTGTAGTTTGTAACAAAATCTCTTGTTTGTTTTCACATTTAGGAGTTAGTTTTGTAGATGTATGGTGAAATGATGCTCATGGCATGGCAGCATATTGTCATCTGAACAAGGGACTTGCCAGAGGCAACTGCATCATTGCTGATAGCATAGAATGTTGTTGTTTCATTCTATTTAGCTTTAAATCAGTCCATGTTCTATCTGAACCTCCTTGGCTTGAAGAAAATTTGGTTCTGCTAAGGAGGAAAAAACAGAAATACATTCAATGTGTATGTTTCCTCACCTAAAGCCCCTTGTCTGGATTTTCTGCTGCACTGTCACAAACCCCATCAATCTCTTCAATTTCTTCAGAAGGAAGAGAGGATTTGCAGGTTAACCAACTGGGAACGCAAATATGGATAAAACCAGACATACAGAAGACAGATGTGGACTTTTCAGAAATTCTTAATGCAATACAAGAAAGTAAGTTCTTCCTTGGATGCAAAATTGTGTTTATGGTAGAAGATTCAATTGAGACACATTGAAATTGTAACTGAAGGCACACACAAAATGGTGAACTGATTGATAAGAATCTATTTTTAATACCTCTCAGGAAGTGCAATGGATTATTGAAGGCTGGTAAGAAATCTTTTACTATCAGAGAAGTCATAGTAAGATTTGAATTGCTGTGTGCCAAAGGATTTCAGCAGTATATATTTTCTATGCAGACATAATCAGAAATAGTAAGACCCCTGATAGTCTAATCAATTCTTTGCACTCCTGAGTGGCTGTGTGAACTAATAATGTCATTAAAATGCTGCAGTCTGGGTTTGAAGACTGGATTTGAAGTTCCAGTTGTTCCAAAGTGTTGGGCTGTATTCACATTTTTGCAGCTGGTATTTTTTGGAGAAGTCATGAGGTTGTCACGACAAGTGAAGGTCCACATGTCTTAGATGGTGCACGAAATTATCACTTTTTATATGTAATGGGCTGTGGACTCAGAATTTGTTGGTTCACCCTTCTTAAATCCAACTGCAGAATGATCTCAACACTTGTGCTAGAAGTAGTGCTACTCTTGCCAATATCAGCAGAAGACACCCTCCTACCCAAAACTGATGCAATTCTGGAATCCAATAGAATCTGGAATTTCAGTGAGAATTTTTTGTATTAGTTTAAAATTCTTATGCAGGCTGAGAATCCAAATGCAAGGCATGGCTTCCTGGCTTCCTTATTTTCCAGTTTGATTTTAAAATGGGTGTTTGGTACATCAATTTTCTAGAGCGAGAAACAGCAGCTTACATTTTAGAGTGATAAAGGATGAATAAGAATGTGTAAAAATCCAGACTCTGCCTGATTTTTGCCATGTGATTAAGAAACTACACAGTAGTATAATCAGGCCATTTATTGTTTGTATTAGCTTGGGGGTGGATGGAAAATGCTCAGGTTACTATGATGATGATGGGGGCTGTAGTGGTTTCACCTTCACCAGTTTTTGTTTCACAAAATTAGTGTAGTGGTTTGAGTGTTTGCTAAAATCACTTATTCTTTTTCTGCTGTGAGATAGGATTAGGAGAAAAGCAAAGCAGGCTCAAACTTTAAAAGGTATAAAGACAGGTTTGTTAACACAACTACAAGAGAGAAGAAATTAATAAGGATCAGAACAAAACCTTCAAAACACTTCCCTCTCCCCCAGCAGTTTCTTTTCTTTCTCCAAGACAACGTATAAAGACAAAACTCAGAATTCTAGGTCAGTACCACTTACAAAATAGTCTTTCATCAGTTCATTTAGAGAGAGAATTTCTTTGGGTCTGTTATGGTAACTTTCCACAAGAAAGAACAATCTACTTGTGGCTTTTATCTCTCACAAAAACAGCCGCCCAGAGAAATCTGCAGTTGTGAAATCCCTCCCATATCCTGCAGCCTTTCTTGCAGCTGCATATGGGCCATGAAATTCATTGAGGTATCATTTTAAAGATGAACGGTTCCAAATGCAAAGGTTTTTCTTCATCTGTCTCTAAAACCATCTCCATCTCAAGAAACAGAGGTCTTCTTTTTCCCTGGAGGGCAGAGGGCTTCATATCACTTTATCTTACTGTGTTCAAGCTTCTCATAAGATCACAGCTACTTCAATATTCCCTTAGCTCATCACAAATACCTTTGCTCAAATCTACAATCTAAATATTCTCTTCATCACCCCAATATATACTTTTTTCCACGGTTTAAAGGGGTATTGTAGCATATTGCAGTCTGTTAACACAGCTCACAAAAGACTTCTAGCCCAAAAACCAAGGCATCTTCTCCATCTCATCATCTAAGATATAACTTCCCCTCAACTGACCCCGATATCTTCATAGTGTTTGTTTACATGTCCCTCACTCTGGCTTTCCTAAGACTCAGAGAAAAAGTTAGTGCTTTGCAAGCTGCATCTGTGCCGTGAAAGAGTTGAATTCTTGTCTGGGTCTCTCCCTCTTAGGCTGAGGCTCACGATGTTACATTTCAAAGCCGCGCTGATGGGCAGTGTGGGCTCAGAAACGGGGACAGGATTTCAGTAGCCAGGCTGGTGGACATCTTCCCCCCACCCCTCAGTGACATGGGGGTGGGCCCAGCCCAGGCTCAGAGCTGCTCCCAGGCGCCCAGGGGACATCTTCCTCGGCCCAGGCAGCGGTGGGGCAAGCCTTAAAGTCATGTTTGCAGGATGTCAGCAGAAAACTGGGCCTAGCCCGGCTGCAGCGGTAGGGCCCAGCCTGCCAGGCCCAGCGGCTGGCCCTCTTACCTGAAACAAGGCAAGAAGGAAAAGGAACTTTTTCCAGTATTCTCTGATTTTTAACCTGTGTAGTCCAAGGAGTTTCTAACTCTCTAATTGGTCAATCAAGCTGTCAACATCCTGCTATAACTTCCTTAGAAAAAATCACTTTCGTGCTAAAGCACAGGGTAATAATTTGAAATTGAATCACGTTATTACTTAAGCTACAGGTTTAGGAAAAACTCCAGCCCAGATATAGGCCTGGGTGCAGTTGGGATGCAGACTGGAGAGGCTGAAAAGGCACTGTAGTCTTTAGAGGTGAATAGACAAGATTGCAAAACATGGATAAGCAATATAATCTGTGAGTGTTATATGAATTAACATTTTGACTTATGGATCATTCACAAGCCATTTGAGAAGGATGCAGCTTTTATAGCCTTGGAGAGAGTGTTTTTCCTTTATCCAGACAGACATAGGGGCTTTTGGGAGGTTAACCTCTATTTCCTTTAGCTACATGTCGTTCATCAAAGACAAAAGGAATTCTGTACAACCCACTTTGCAGAGGCTTGTTGTGTGTCCAGGAGGCTGTTGAACCTGCAGCCTGTTTCAAATATCATCTAATTGGGGTAAGCATGTCTAAATATTCTTTCTAGGGTAGTTGCTCTGAACAGTCAGTGTTACTTTTATTCCCAGTTGTTAGCATTGAATGATAATTTAAAACAGGCTAATGATGCTTTTAGAAACCAAATAATTTTTCTTGCTAAGATCAGCTTTGGAATATTGATCTTCAGCTAGCATTATCCAAAGTGAAACTATTCTTGATGGCTTGGTGGGACTCTTGCTAATAAAATGACAATTAACAGAAACATGATCTCTGAGTGTGTTTCCATCCTCTCACACAGAGTTAACATAGTCAGGTCCAATTTTTTAATGGAAGTTCTTATTTTTAGGCACTTCAGTTTTAGTATCCAGCTTCAGAAAACTAAAGGAGTTATCTTGGTTTTGGGTCCTACCTATCAGCATCTTGATCTGAAGTGACTTGTGAATCCACTGAGATTGTGCATGGACTCCTGCTCAGAATTTATCAGCATCAAGTTTTCAGAATATATATTCTACTATATTTAGAATAAAAATATTTGTATACCGACTTTTTTTTCCTTTTGTTCTTCAAGGGATTGTGAATTATCAAGTAATTTTGGTTTTTTAACAAAATAGAACATGAGAGGGAGAAAAAGGTTTGCATATTTAAGCTGATCTAAAACCAGAGGGAGAATTCTTATTATCTCCTGTAGCAATGCATGTGCTGCTCTGTACTCCTGTTAAATTTCACTACTTAAAAATGCATGACTGTACATTAACACCAGTCTGTCTCTCAAATGGCATTTATATATATAATAAAGCCATTATATATCATTCTGTTAAGTACATTCGTGGGTATACGCATGTCAGGGTCTGAAGGGGACAAGAGGGAGCCCTGATTATCCTTTAAGCAACAATTTGGCCATGTAGGTGTTCAGTCCATTGGAGTGGAAGGGCTCAGCTACCTACAAGCAGCAGGAGAGTTATCTTGGAAGTACCATTACCATTACAAACATAAAGTAAACAGGATTTGCTATATAAATTATCTATTTGGTTTTGTAGAACAGTATTGTATTCATTTATTTTTAAGTGTATAATGAGACTTGAGGTAGAAAAATTATGTCAGCAAATGTTGGGTCCCGTATTTTCTGTAGTGACCATCGTGTCAATTATCTGCATATTTCTGATACAAACAATTTTCCACTGCAGTCAATCTGGTCAAGTCCCGGTAGCTATTTTCACTAATCAGCTTCCACAAGAGAGTTGCTTCCACAACTTTTTCACTGCTGAGAAGAACTGTATTCTAAAATTACCTTAAAATAAGATTTTTTTTGTCTCCTTACTAGTCCTCAGGATAATCCAGTAATTCTGTATTTCAAGCCTTCAGACGCATTCACTGTCTTGCATACCAACTTCTGTATCTCAAAACATCTGCTTAAAAACTATATATTTTGCAACTCAAAGCATTACCAGCATTTCAACAAGCAGCAGTTCTAGTATCTCAGAGGCCTCCTCTTTTATACCAAAGCAATCTTAATGTCAGAACAAAGATAAATTCCCTCAAGTATAGTAAACAGGCAAAACTTGCATTTTTACAGCTTTCGTTGACACTGTCTGCAACAGATATATCTATCTTGAATAATCTTCAGAAAGATTCACTGCTTAATTATTTTGGGGGATTTTTCCACTGTTGTTTTCAGATTGTATTGAGGTTTTATATACATATACAGATTCACATGCCGCTGTCATGGAGGCACTGATGGGTTTCTATTCAGTGAAGTTCAAGTCATTCAAAATTCTTTTTGTTGAATACTGAGATTAATTATTCTCATATGAACATGTGTGCAAAATCTGGTCATGACCTACATCCAAATTATTATCTGATGGGGTGAAATGTTTCAAATCTTGACTTTTGAAAGGGTGAAGGACATAAGGTTAGTCTGCTGTGCTTTGATGTGGCAATTTTTCTCTCTTTTATAAGCATCTCTAGGATAATTTTTGGGGAGCGAAATGAATGAATGTGGGAAAAAAATCTGTAATATTACTGTTGCATGTGCTACAAATTGGAATCTCTTTGTTGCCTTTTAAATCTCCTAAAGCCGCTGTGGTTTCCCCTAGGACAATTTGGAGGCAGCCAGCGATACTGAGGAGCTGCAGGCTCTCATCGCATATAACTAAACAACACCAGAAATTCAGAATCTCTTTTACAAACTATGCTGATTAGGTTAGCACATTAGCCTAGTATTTAGAGTGGATTAATTTGGATGTGAGGACTTCTATGTTGTTTCTGAGACTTACACTTGTTTTCCATGCAAAACTATTGTAATTAAAAATACAATTTCTTTCATTAACCTTGTCCCTATTTTATGCATGAAAATGAAGATGAAGGATTCTTGAATATTTTGATACGGTTTTCTTTTTTTATTACCTACAGATGTAATAATAGACTTTAGGTGCTGTAAAAGACACAAACAAAAAGGGAGGAAACTTTTCCCCATGCTCAAGTTTGACAGAGAAAGAGTAGTATATTTAAATTGCAACATATGTCTGTTTTAAGGATGAATATTATGGATAAGGCTCTCCTGCTTGTGAGCATGAAAAATAGGCCACCTGCAGAGACTGGGGATTTGGTATTATCAGCAATTTTTTAAAAGGATTCTGAAACTGGGCTATGACCCCTGAAGAAGGAAAAGGTGAAAAGTAAGTCACAAAATACTCATGATCACTGGGAACAGTTAGTGGCTGTTAATTTCTGGCAGGTATTCAGTCTCTCCACAGTGGGGAATTGATTTTTACACCTGTAGCCAGTTGTTAGAAATGAGACTAAGTTGCCAACAGCAATTAGAGGTTTTTGGCTGTTAATACAGATCCTCACCAACAGGAATTACAGTTGCATGTCACTAAATTAGGGGAGCTGAGGGCAAGCAAAAGCAACAGGAGTTTATTGCACAAAAGAAGAATGATTCCAAAAGTCAGTCAGGCTTGCAAGAAATTTGAACAGGGATAGGGGGTTAGACTAATTTCTGTCGAGACTATTAGACATTTGCTGCCACTGTAGTCAGTTGAA
Source organism: Sylvia atricapilla (assembly GCF_009819655.1). Taxonomy (NCBI): domain Eukaryota; kingdom Metazoa; phylum Chordata; class Aves; order Passeriformes; family Sylviidae; genus Sylvia; species Sylvia atricapilla. The sequence continues at coordinate 46,605,082 of NC_089144.1, forward strand.
GAGGCTCAGTAGCTGGGACCTTTGGGGGTCCCTTCTAACAGTTATAACTCTACTTTCATAATTTTGGATTTTGCCTATGAGGCATGAGATTAGAGAGCTGAAGTCCATCCACAGCTGAAACATGATCCTCAGCTAAGGCATTTTTCCTCTGGCACACATCTCTTCATCATCTTTTTCATCAGACGTCTTGTGCATGGAGTACAGAGTGAACCTGGCTGCCCTGCCCCTCCCATCTGGCAGTCACTCCAGACCTTAACATCTATACTTTTTATGAGGGTTGGTGTACCACAGCTTAAATCTGTGAGCGATTCCTTCATGCAAGACTGAGGGCTGTGTAGTGGGTGGATCTGAAAGTGTCAGATTTATATGCATCAAACATGCCAAACTGTGAAAAGAGAAATATCTGCCCAGGTTTGTTTACTCAATGCCTTTCAAAAAACAGTATTTATTTAAGGCCCTCTGCCTCTGGCTGCCCCACAGGCCTGTACAACTTCAAACATCACACACATATAGTAGATTAAAATTCTGCCTCCTTATAATAAAAAATTTTCAGAGACAATATTAATCCAGAAGGTAGTCGTTTAAATCATTTGCCCCAAAAGAAGCATATCTTTTATAATCTTTTTTAAATATCTTTTTTATTGTGACAGCAGATTGTTTATTTTTCATCAGAGGTGTGTCGTAGTGTCCTAAATCTTTATGTGGCTCATTCATGAAGAAAGCATTCCAACAGTGCTCATCAGATTTTAAAATTAACATGGTATATATTTATACCAGAACTAAAAAGGTATATATTTATACAGAACTAAAAAGTGAAATTATTGAAGGGTTATACTTGCTGTCTTCATATGGTCCAGTGGTGATTTGAATGCATTTTTTTATTTTTGTTTTTTAGTAGCTAAGGATGTCAACATTTTTTTTGATGAGCTAGAAAGTGTGAACAGCCCTTCCAAAGATGATGATTCCCTGCTTCACCATGGTAACTTGACCTGTACTTCTGATGATGCCAGCAGGCTGGAAGTTGTGGGAGAGGTAAGGACACAGAATTACTAATGCAATATTTATTCATGCCCATTATAATATAATTTGATTTTAAATCTCATTCTCTACCATCAAATTGTGTCTAATCTTTCCCATGAGAAATGGTTTACCATTCTTCTGTTATAATGCTGAAATATAAAAGATTTCAAATTCAAAAGTTTTGATTTCCTACACCCTCAGTGAAACATCTGTACAAATCTAAGGCTTCAATGCTTCTGAAATGGCTGGAAAATTTTCCCCTCTGGTCATCCTTTAAGGGGAAAGAGTGTGGAGAGGATTTATCTACAGTTCCCATGAGAATTAAGTGTCAGTTATGAGACACATTCCCTTCCAATGAAGAACAATTATGATGTGCTGGTGCATAATGATGATTCAGAGAACATACCAGGGAGGGAACATTCAGCACATAGTCCCTTTTAAAATCTGTCTTAAAGCAGGCAAAGTGTCATGGACTCATGATAAAAATTTAGACCTTAATTGCTTCCTGTGTCTTTTGTGAAGAAAGGAACAGTATGCCCTTTAATTTTGCCTCTCACCACCCTGCCACCCGTGGGTGCTAGGGTTGTTTCTTCAGCAAGTGAAGAGACGAGGGACTTCTCTCCTTTCCTCCACCTCAGGAATGGGGCTACATCTAGACTACTTACTGAACTGGTCCGATGTTACCTGCAAGTTGTGCCTGAGGAATTTTTGGCAGAGGGCTCACTGGAACAGATCAGAACTGGCAGGGACCATGCTAGTAATTAAAAAGAGTGAAAAACCACAGGACATTGCCGAGGGCCCTGCCCTGACCCTCTTTTGTTTACTAGTTTTGATAGAGTTTAGAAGAGGCAATTAGACATTATCTTTTTCAGCAGCTAGAGGGTTTTGTAATACAAGTTCTTTTGTGCAACACTGCTGAGGAAAGAGAGATTTTCTTTGTTCTAGAAATTCAGCCCATAGAGAGCCGCACTCCTCGAAAGTTTAGGCAGATAATTGAAGCAACTAAATTCAGGACACCCTGAATATGTTTGACCTTGCTCACAGTTTAATCTTCCTTAATCAGAGCTCTTCTCTAGCTTTCCATAAAATGTACAAAGTACCCTCTTTGCCTGCTTGCACCATAATAGGTTAATCTGAAAAGATATTCCCACGTTGCATTTTCGGACCATGCACCATATGGTTTTTAGAAAAAAAGAACAGGTGAAAGACACATGATTTTGTAAGTTAAAGAGGAAAAATTGACAGAAAACTATCAGAAGGACATGCTGCTGTAATGTAATAATATTAAAAAAGCAATACCTCAAAACCTTTTTTTTCTCTTAGATGTGTCTTCTGGTTTTTTTAATGGGAAAGGGAAAACCTTTGAGGAATATGAACAGATTTAAGGGGTCTTTTTGTAACCATAACTGAGGAAAATAGCAGTGTCAGTCAGATATAGGTATAAGATGAGGGGAAAAAAATGAAAATTGAAAGTCTTAATGGGACTTCAGGGATGCTGCAACCTACATAAAATGTTTCAAAGTACTAGGTCCCTGCTAAAATCTAGAAGGAAAAGATACACAGGAAAAGTTCCTGTTAGAGTGAAGTCTTCACTATCTTCCAGTATCCTTTTTTAGATGAAAGAATTGAGTTTTGATGTATGGGACTTCCCCACTTTTTCACCAAAGAACAGCAGTCAGACCTAGTGGTTTATATTTTTTCTTCATCAGTTTAGGAAAACTGTATTTTGATGTCATAACACAGGTAAGGGAGATGCAATATCTGGAGGAAAGTAAGACAAACTTCTGTCTGGAATAGCATAAGCCTGTAATAATTGAATGATGCAGAAGTCCTGCAGCTGACACTGCTGAACCAGCCCTGACTGTCTGTGTATCATGCTAGATCCTCGAGAGTTCTTGCAAGTCCAGACTCAGTCTATAAAGTTGCCTTAGAGTCTGTAACAGAGGGCCAGAGAAAGGATTCTTTCCCAGAGGCCATAACAGTCTAATAGAGTGCATCAGTCTGGATTTGACATACAGTGTTCCTAAAAGGAAAAGGACTTTCAAGTACAGATAAGGGTGTCCAAGCTGCCTTTCTGAGTGAAAAATTACAATACTGTAGTTGGTAGTGTTTCACAAGTCCAAGAGAAGTAATTGTCCCAGGCAGTCATATTTGTAGTGGAAGAAGTCTGACAAGTCAAATACTTCGGCTAAATCGCATAGATACTCTTTAATACAAGGTTCTGAATTCATTGATGAGTCAGTGCAGGGCAAACCAATTTTCTTCAGAGAAAGCAGAAACATAGGAAGGGGCAAATCAATTTTTCCAATGGAGTCACTACTTCATGGAAAGAAGGACACATTTCTTATGGTACTCTCAGGATGAGTCTGAGTTCAGATGAGGAGTGTGTATTTGAAATGGATCTCTCAATTGCCCCTACCCGTGATTTCTTTGTAGTCTGGAGCAGTGTTGGATTTTATACCTGTGTTCTTTATGGATGTAAATCCAGTGGGTCTTTTGGACCAGACTACAGTAGTCCCATAGTGAGTCCTTAAGCCTAATAAGCAGGTCCTCAGCATAGATTGTTTTGCTCTACACCTCCTTTCCTATTATGCCAAAAATACATGTTCACTCTGACTACTGAACAAGAGGCTTGCCAGGAGAATTAGAAATCACAACAGGACCACCAAGCTGACCCACAGCCTCTAAATCTCCTGCTACACTCTTCCTTTATTTAAATAACCTTAAATATCCTTTGGGTTGTTTGGGCTTTTTTATGTCTTCTTGACAGAGATTTTTAATGGAAAAAGATAAAATGTGCCTCCTGAGCTGTTTTCACATTTAATGTTCTATGAAAAATACTTTTTGTATCTTGATAATATCATTTATCAGCATGATATGCAGTATGGATATAAATAGTTTGCTACTGTTTTTTCCTTAGAGATTAAATCTTTTTTCTTTTGTTCTTTTTGGACTCTAAGAAATATTCCGCTGTATCAAGTCTGCCCTAAGTTGTTAGGAGTTAGGGACTGCAATGAAAGAATGTTAGAAAAATTCCCTTCGTCCTTTAGTGAACTGGATGTATCAAGGGGATGGGACATTTGGGATGCTTTCATTGTTTTTTTTTTCATTTAATCAAAATGCCAGCTGAGAATCAGAAAGATCACTGGCACTAAACTCTCTGAATGGGAAAATTGTTTGGGGTTTTCTTGTAAAAACAGTTTTTCCTATTGTAATGTTCACTTTGTGATTTAAATTCAAAAGCAATTGTCCTATGGAGAAAGTATTTTGAAGATTTCCTCCTTCCCCCAGATGTGAAAAAAAATATTTTTTTATTTTCAGAGACTTGATTGTGTATTATAGGGCAGGGCTATTTTTGGCAGGAATAGCAGAGCAAGTTTTGGAAAAACAGAGGTAAATTAGCTTAACCTTCCCTTCACCTTGGAGCTGCACTGATCTTGAGGTTCCTGAAGGTCCTTGCCCTTTATATTGTTCAGAGAGAGAGATGTTTGTTCCCATGTATCCTTCACACTGTACATTTCCTGCATGAAACACTCCAATCATTGCAAACTGCCAGGCAATTTTAACTTGTCTGAAAGTGAAAGCTTAAATGCTGGGCCAGACTTGTATAATGTAGAAGTAATGTTAAATTGTGAGGAGGATCTGTAGAGAATTTCATCTCATGACTTACTGGAAAAAGCCCAGTAGTTTGGTCTTTTATATCTCAGGAGAGTGACTTCTTTGTCCTCTTATTAACAGTGAAATCAAGTTGTGTTTTTCTGTCAGACCAAACTTTTTTTTTAAGAAAAGATACAGTATTTATTGCTTTTATTGTTTTATGTGCTGCTACACCTGAAACCAGGAGTTCTTTCCAAACAGACACAAATAAATACATCCGCAGCTATTCCTTAAACCAGGAATATTCTGAAGTTAGTTTTGATGCGGTATAGTGAGGTCAGTACAGAACCTTCATATTGTTGTCTGTGTCTGTGGGGCAAAGCAATGAAAACCTCCATGCCAGGTTTTAGTGCTTCTCACTACAATAAACGTTAATGATAATGTTAATGTTTACTCTTTGCACATACACAAAGACATTCAGCCATATAAAGCTCTTAATTCTAAATTTACACTTCAGTAACACCATTCTCTGCTCTATTTTATAAGTAAGAAATTATCTCTAATCTTATGGAGGGTGATGGGGGAGAGAGGCTTGTGCTTTCTATTCTCTCCTATCCCATCCCCATATCCAAGGATCCCATCCAAGCATTTTCCTAAGGCCTCCTGATGCCCCTTAAGATCCCCTTAAGTAGAGAAGTCTGTGCTACTCTCAGATGAAGTCAGAAGCACCGTATGTGAAGAGCCTAAAACTTGAACAGCTTGTTGGGATTTTCTTATCTTTCCTGTTGAGTATTACTGATGATGCAAACAGCAATTATCAAGGCAAATTAACCTGACTGAATCGCTTGATTTTCTCTTTACAGGAGGTACCTGATAAGAACAAAATCAATGGACTATATTTTAGAGATGGGAAATGTCGGATTGACTACATCCTTGTGTATAGAAAATCTAATCCACAAACAGAGAAGAGGGAAGTATTTGAGAGAAATATCAGAGCAGAAGGACTTCAAATGGAAAAAGAAGTAAGAGATCTTCCTTAAAATAACTTTCATGTTGAAGCTATATAGAATCTGGGGGTATGGTTTACTCAGAAACTCCTTCACTCTGTTGTAGCAGTAGAAAAATGCTTTTAAGGATGCCTAAATATAGGCTAAAGCAGTGCAAAAGTGTAGCCTTAAGGAAAATCAGACACAGGGATTGAAAGCCAAAGCAGGCCATTATAGTCATCTTTTTCAACCTTATGGACAAGTAAACCACAGAATTTTGTCTGGTGTGCTGTGCAAAACAAAAAACAGAAACAAAAACAAACAAACAAAACCAAAACCAAACAAAAACAAAAACCACCAAAAAATGGTGCTGGGTTTGAAAGGCCTAAGTTCTACTGAGTTCAGTCCATACTTCTGCAGCTACATTTTTTTTCTAGCTATATGCTCCACTGTTTGCTGAGGCTCCTGGTACTCTTTCCAGAGACCTAACTAGATCCCTGCCTTCCTTTATCTGTCAGCTTAGGCTGTGAGAAGTCAGCAACATAAGAAGTATTTCGGGAGTTTGAAAACAGCTTAGTTTCTCCTTATGTCTTAACCCTAAGCACTGAAATAATTGGACAGTACATATTAATCATTTTTATCTATGTTATTTCCAACATAATGTCCTAAATTAGTAGGTGTTTTATGGATAAGAGTTGAGAAATTAGCGAAGTGTCTAAAATTCATTGATATGTTAGGTAGCAGGAGCAAGGTTTAAAGAGACTGTATCTCTTTTGCCAAGCCTATGATCTTCCTTAAGTTTTGATAATGTGCTTAAGCAGGGCTTAAGCCTCATTTCCATCCAGAACAGATATTGCTGAATGTTTACTTTTATTTGTGCCTAGTGGGCTCACACTCATGCTAATATGCATTGCATGCTGCCCCTGATGGAAACAGAAGAGGACTTTTCAGGATATAGGCTTTGGTCAATTAAGCAGGTGTTATATATTAGCTCCCTTTCTTTCAGTGAATTCTTGGTACATGTGTAAATATTCTGTTTATGTGCTTGAAATGCACACTTCTTTGGAGAACACTGGGGAGGAAAAAAGGGAAGCCTTTACAGAAAAATGAAAATGTTTCTTTTCTTTAAATGTTTTTGATTTGACATGGTGTATGTAAATGCATTAAGAGCATTTACTGGTTGCACCAAAAGTTGCCTTAAATTGTTCCTTCAAATAAGCTGGAAGTCGTCACCTTCAGTGCTGCAGTAATTGATAGATGTTTTCAATGCCAGAGATTGTTCATTATCACATTTCTTGTATGTGTACTACTGTCTACATGTTACTGTTGTAACCCAACATCCAAGAACATGAGAGTGCTGCTGCAGCTATTCACCTTTACATCCTAGGATTCTGCCCTGATTCCACCAGGAGAGATACTGACAAGTCTCTGAAATTTGAGCAGTGTAGAAAATGAATGGGGAATGAATTCTCCCTATTAATACATATGTCTAATGGTATAAAATAGTTTTTTTCTACTTTGTGGTTTTTGCAGATTTATTACTGTGCTAAGGTCAGCACTGAAAACTATGAAATCACTTTCTATTTTAAGTATTATGAAACTTATTGCAACTTATTGCACTGAAAACTTTTTCAAATTGATTATTGAAGCGCTTACTGTAGAGGATTTTTTGCTTTCAAAACCAATTACTTGAACTTTGTTGCCTAGGCTGTATGAATGATCTGCCAATTTGATTCTTCATTTCTGTTTCTATTTTGCTAGTGACATGCAGTTTTATTTCTTACTAATCTCATTTACCCTTGGTGTGACTTCTTGCCAGAATGAGTAAAAGTACATTTTCTAAATTCAGAATGATCAAAATGAGGTTGTGCTACATGAATTTGCTAATGTTTTTAAAATCTAGGGTAGCAATCTTTTTAAACATATGACTCTGACCTAAAATTAAACCCTAGCATGTATATTTTATGATTGCATTAGTTTCTAAATTTAATTATAATCCTGAAGGAAATATGTGCATCCTTAGTACACTCCCTCCCCCATCCTCAGAGATTAAGAACAGTACTGCATAACACTTAGCTTTAAACTAAGATGAATGATCACCTGGTGTCTAGAATATTTCTCATTATTTTTACTTTTCCTTTTTTGGAGACTACACATCATTTTGAGTGTTAATTCTGGAAGATTATAGCTGCAGGGCTTTTTTCAAGTTGTTCACATGCAATATAATGTCTCCACTGAAAAAAGTTTGCTCCCAGATGAAACAAGAAAACCGTCTGTGGCTTTGGCCACAGAACATATCCAGAGGCAATAGGTGGTAGCTGTTGGACTGAAAGAAACTTTTTACCTTCTGTGAATTTGTGTGATTGTTGGTTCATTCTCCTTTGAGTACTGGCTGTTCATATCTTGGCATTTGATTATGTTAGCCCTGTCCTTTTAATGTGAAATCATTTGCAGAGAGGAAAACTTGCAGAGCTATCCACACTGCAATTTCAAACCCATTTGCTTCACTGCAGGGAGGATAAAATGCACTGCAGTGGCTCACTGACAAGTACAGCATGGTGAAATTCCCAGGAAGTGGTGAACGCAGGGAGCAGAGTGTTCACTTAGCAGCATGAAATGAGAAAGTGAATCTGAAATTAATTCACAATAGTTGAAATAACTTTAGGCACAGTATCAAGGTTGTGTATCTGAGAAAAAGGTGATAATGTTTTGCACATATTCCCCAATGAATTTACACTCACAGTCTTCAGTTGTGCCACATTACTCTGCCTTGGAAGTTCTGCCAGATTTGGTGCTCAGTACATACAGTAGTAAAGCTACTTGGTCTGGCTCCCAGACCAAGGAACAGATAACTAAAATAAAAAAATTTTTAATGAAAAATTATTAAATAATAGAGAAAAAGAGTAATAAAACATTTTTAAAGAGTGGAAAAATATTTTTTTAAAAATTAAAGAGTAACAATTTTAAATTGAAAACAACACTCTAAGAGTGAATGCTAATTAAGCGATACAGCACAAGTAATTTTATGGTAGTTCCCCCTCCTTTTCTGTGTATATTTGTTCTGGATAGGATGAGTGTGTTGACTGTGTCACATCCAGACACTTCAAGACCACATCCAACACATGTGATCACATGCAGAGATGCTCAAATAAGGTAATCAGAAATGTAGGTCACTCCTGGAAAGGAGACCCTATTTTCTTTTCGGCCAGGTGTAAAATTTCCTTTGTTCACTTATGCTCTATTCCAATGTCCCGCAAGTGAAGTAAGTGTGAAATCTTGGCTCTGGTATCCTTGATGACCCTGCTGCTCTCATTTTCAATACTCTTTGAAAAAGACTTATGTGTGGGGAAAACAGAGAGGATGGTCTCCAAATGGAACATGTTCTTATGGGACACGAGGTACCAATCACACAGTAAGTTTGTAGGCACTGATACCATCTGTAAATATCACATGAGACTCAATCCTTCCAGAGCTGCTGGGTAAAAGGTTAGCAGGGTCCACATTCTGATGGTACATTTCAAATTCATCTAAATGCAAGATAAACCTGAGATTTACATCAACCCACTGACATGCAAAGGAGAATTACTTGGGATCACTTTTATGTGAAGAGAAAATACAGATAGTGCCTTTATTCCTGCAGCATGAATTACTGTTTACCTGTCCTAAATGACCAGGTAGAACTAAGTTGCTGTCAAGAGTATCTACGCATTTCTGGTACATGAATACAGTATTATAGATATCATTCAGTAAGATACTTTAAGCTGTATATGATAATCATGCACGGAGGCAGCAGCATGCAGCAGCTAATTTGTATTACTCATTCACTTGCAAATTTTTTAAGCTGCACTGTAAAGTAATACAAACGCAGGATAGAGGTAAGAAATTTATACTGGAGGAACAAACACAGACCACATTTGCATGTCTAATTTGTACAAAAGAAAAAGAAGAAAGCCATCCTGCATTTAACTAAAAGGAGTGTATCCAAAATGAATCTGATGTTGAGTTAGGATCTGATCCTGTAACAGACTACCTTTAATTTGAACTTGGCATGATTTTTTTGGTTTTTTCTGATTCTCGTGAGTACACTAAACTAAGTTGTACAGAGTATTTCTAATACTAAATGTACTTGATGCACAAGATACTACAAGAAATGTAGTAAATGGGAACTAACCACGTAAGTAGTGAAAATAGTATTCAGGCCTCTTATTTTATATATTTTGTATATTTATTGTAACTAATGTCTCAGTAAAAAAGCAATTAACTACTTTAAAGCACTAGCATTCCTTACTGCCCTGGAAAGCAGGTCTCCTCACAGCTACTGCAGGCAGAATGTGCTTTAGAAACTAGCTTCAGATTTTTACAAGAAACACCCAATCCATTTGGACTTCTGCTGGTACACTGATCTTTGCATCTCCCTGATAAAAGATGTCAGTGTAGTGCTGATCTAGTTTTCAGAAGAATCCAAGTTATGTGGGTTTTTGTGTTATATGCCTGATTAAAAATTTAAACTTTGCCATCATAAGTGTCAAGCTGTCACCAGGGCACCTGTAATTGCATTCAATCCCTGCCTCAAGTAGCAGCTGACATTTCTGGTGCAACATCTGGCAGCAAAAATGCAGCTGGTGTATACAATAGGCAGTAGAAATATATAATAGGTATTCTCTGGGGGAAACCCAAAAGAACAAGAAAGAAAAGGTCAGTATAAGCTTTAGTTGTGTTGCATGAACAAATATCTACTAGTGGGTATACTCTGAGTCTTAAGTTATGTTAACATGACCCTGGAAGTTATTTTTGAAATATTTTTCAGTAGTTGATACAATATAATTACAGAAATTTCACAACTTTTCAGGTTTGCAAACAGATGTAGATAGGTTCCTTAAGAGCTAGTAATAGTTGTGTAAAGCAGTTTCTTTTATTGTGGCTGTAACTTCGTGCTGGTGGGGAAGGACATAAGAGGCTAGAAACATGTATTCAGTAAGATACTTATATTTAGCAGCCAATTGGAGTCTGCTTCCAAAATGATGAATGTTGAGAGAAATTACAGATGACAGAAAGAGCACACAGAGTAGCTCTGTGACTTTTACCACATCCCTGAGTGTAAAAGGAAAATAGACTTATGACCATGTCAAAGTGAGGTAAAACTTTGAAGTTCTTAGCTTTTTCATGCTCTTTATTTCTAAGACTGAAACTTCTGAGCACTAACTGTGTTCAGAAAGTGATGATGTGAAAGACATATTATAATCAACACCTATTGCTTCTGAACTTAATCAAATACTATCATCTTTCTGGAAAAAAAATTACATCTACTCCTTTTTGTTCTTGTTTTTGTTAGTACTGCAGAGCCAAAACAGTTATGAGAGACTGATCTGCTTTTTTCTGGTTTGTGCGTCATCACTGCAATTGTTCATGAGATTCCTGTTACATAAATGTTTTTTTTCTGATTGTGATTCATGGGTAGAAAAGAATTAAGCTGACTCCCAGAACCCAAGTGGCACTTGTGGATCTGAGTTAGAAAAGGTGTTTTATAAACATAGCTTATGTAATCTGGTTCTCTGAGCAGTGCACAATAAGATCTCAGTGCCTTTATAGTTGATTTCAAGTTTATTTTTCAGTTATGACTTCAGTTTATCCAGTTATTGAAAGAACAATAACGTTTTTTGTAGTTTATTGCTCCTGTAGATGTTAATTTCATCCACCAGGCATACAGTTAAAACCAGAGTGCTTAGTCTATGGTCAACTGACTTTTTAAAACTTGCCAGGAGAGTTTGTGCACTAGCCAGGAGCAAGCTGCAGGTCAGCTGGAAAATCTTTCTGGCTGCCTAGTGGTTTTTTTGGTGCTCATATCCTTTCCCTGTTGTGATGAGCTTACTCTGCACATATCAAAAGCAGCCATCCATCCACTAGAGAAAAGGGTCGCTAGGGGAAGCTTCCACCACTGAAATTATATCAGCTGTTCTCTGAGCTTTTTGACAGAGAGAAAGATAGCTATGAGCACACCTTTGTTCTCACATAGGCATGTACTAGGAAGCACCAGGACAACAGTGAGAGTGGTGATTATCTCTACTGTACATGCATGGTAGGTCAAGCAACATGAAGGATGTCACCTAGTAACAGGTTTCCTTCATGCCAAACTGGCATTTGGACAAAACCAGGCTTTCTTGATCTTTGGAGAAGATGAGACCTTGTATTGGGTTTGCACAGCAAGGTTTTGGTGGTACATGGGGCTACAGGGATGGCTTCTATGAGAAGTTGTTAGAAGTTTCCCTCATATCTATCAGAGCCAGTGCCACATAGCTCCAAGATGTCAACAACAATGGTAGCAGCTCTGTGATAAAGTATTCTAAAAGGAAAAAATCTGCTGCAGAACAGCAGCCAAAAGAGAGGAATGAGAAAATGTGAGAAAAACTCTGCAGATGCCAAGGTCAGTGAGGAAGGAAGGGGTGGAGGTCCTCTAGATGCTGAAGCTGAGATTCCCCTGCAGCCCATGGTGCATACCATGGTGAGGCAGCTGTGCCCTGCAGCTCATGGAAGTCCACAGGAGAGCAGCTATCCACCTGTAGCCTTTGGAGAACCCTGCACTGGAGCAGGTGGATGCCCAAAGGAAGCTGTGAGCCTGTGGGAAGCCCATGCTGGAACAGGCTCCTGGCAGGACCTGTGGCCTCCTGGAGAGAAGAGCCCGTGCTGGAGCAGATTTTTTTGGAGGACTTGTGACTTTGTGCAAGAGACCTACACTGGAACTGACAGACTGCGTCCCATGAAATAGACACATACTGGAGAAGTTTGTGAAGAACTGCAGCTTGTGGGAAGGACCCAAGTTCAAAAAGTTAGTGGAGCACTGTCTCCTGTGGAAGGGACCCCACACTGAATCAAGGGAAGAGTGTGAAGAGTCTTCCTCCTGAGGAGGAGTAGCAGAGACAACAGGTAACTTGCAGCCCCCTTTCCCTGTCCCTACGTACCACTGGGTAGGAGGAGGTAGAGAAAAGTTGAAGTGAAGCTGAGCATGGAAAGAGGGAAGGGTTAGGGGAAGGTGTTTTAAAGTTTGGTTTTATTTCTCATTATCCTATTCTAATTTGGTTGATGATAAATTAAACTAATTTCTCCAAGTCGAGTCTATTTGACCCAAGATGGTAACAAGTGGGTGATTTCTCTTTGTCCTTATCTAAACCTGTGAGCTTCCTCTTCTATTTTCTCCCCTGTCCTGTTGTAAAAGAGAGTGATGGAGTGTCTTCAGTGGTGCCTGGCATGTAGCCAGGGTCAACCCACCATAGATGCAGTTCAATGTTACTCCACTACTGTAATCAGTGTCAAAAATTCCATAGCTTTCATGGACTCTAGTAAGTTGTTTCAGTCTTTCGCTTTTCTGATCCTGTTATTCAATAGGTGAATATCTACAGCTAATGAACTTCCAGTACAAATTATGCAGCCGGCAGTCTTTGTATTTTCATGAGCAGCATAACATTTTTATTAGCAGGTACAGTTTATTTAATGTTTTAAACTATGCATCTGTTTGCATCCACAAATCATGGACAAGGACATCAACATGACATAAACTATGCCTGCAAAAAGGGAACCAGACTGAAATGCAAACTTTACCACAAGCATTATAAATGAAAGTGCTTCCAGCTATTTAATTTAAAACATTGGGCTGTTCATTTCATCCCAATTCAGCCAGAGCAAGTGGAAATCAGGCTGGTCTTATTATCTAATGCACATAGCAAAAGGAGTCTCTTTTCAGCAATGTTTTACAGAAAAAACGTGTTGGTACAAGCAGAACAACGTCCCTTACTGGGGAGTGTACAAAAAAAACATGGGCATTAAACAGTGGAGAAGTTTCAAGCTGCCTGGACTTCTGAGGGAAAAGTTTCAGATTTCAGATGCTATGTCTGTCCACTCTACAGCACAATGGCAATTCAGAAGAAAAATTTGAGGAGATAAAGTCTGGATAGATAGGGTCTGAATTCAAATTTCAGAATACAGTTCGTGAAGATAAATTTCTTGATTATCTGATGGGGCCCATAAACAAATGTTTCTGAGTTGACATTTACCAACTTTTAATAGGGTAACCTTTAAAGCTAGTAGACTAAGCAAATATTACTGAACACTTGATGCACTTTTTTTAAAAAACATAGCCTTTTCAGGAATAGGGAGGTAATACAGAAAGATACATAGATAATGGAATAGGAATTTAAAAGCCCCTGACATACTTCTTTCAGAAACAGGTAAAATTTCTTGTCAAAGAATTTACTGTCATCAACATCCACAAATCAGGAAGTAAACATCTTTTTGGGAAAAAAAAAAAAAAAAAAAAAAAAAAAAAAAAACAAACCACCAGACAGGCAATAGATTAAGAAAAAATTATCATGGTTATATATGAAATGTCCCCTATATGTCAAAAGTCACCTTTCCCTTTACAATAACTGGTGTTAAACTGCAATTATTTTTGAGGTGTTATTTTACCTGCCAGCAGCATCAGGAGTAAGCACAATACACAAGGCTACAATCACTTAATGCACAGTGAGAGTTTTCATTGCCCAGAGGTGACATGACCAGTTTGCTGCAACACTCCCTTAACGTGATGGCTTAATAAGCAAAAATCTGAAGTTGTCTCTAGGGAACAGAAAGACAGAGTATACAGAAACCCAGCAGTAGGCTATGTGTGCTAATTTTATGTTAATGATTTTGGTGTTGAACTTATTTTGAGAAGACAGCATGGTATTTACAGCATTCTGCATCTAAACCAAATCGTAATAATTGTTTTGGGGGAACATTTACATCTTCCCCTAAAGCTGGAAGTGGAGCTTTAAAAACGATGGTGTGGGGCTATCCCCCCGAAAGTAGTGCCAAGAGGGAAGTATGAACCTACAAGGGACATCTCCCTTTCTCACTGCTCTCGGCACAAGGACTCCAGGCCCTCTCATTGTTTGATTTTCTTTGTTATACAGGGTTAAGTCAGTGATGGAGCAAGTAGAGCATTAGTGCCCTGTGCCTTGGATTGCCTGTATTTCACTTTTGGCAGCAGAACAAAATAGAAGTAGTCAACTACATCAGGGCTCAACTTTCTTGAAAAAGGCCTTTCAGTTTATGGGTCTCTGGGCTCAAATGAAATCCACTGCATATTTACATATTTGTTTCTTGCTGCTTGAGTGGTAACGAAGTGGTGTTGTTTAAAAAAGTGGTGAAGTTGTAAAAAGCTTGACTTGAGAGAAAAATATTTCTGAGATAGCCATGCTAAGTGAAACTTCTGTCAGCCAGTCAGTCAAGTCCTCCTGTTTAAAGTCTTATCTGGTTTACTAAACTCTCTTCTGTGCACAAATTATCTTTTATTTTGTTGTCTGAAACCTCTTGAAAGAATTTGTAGAACTACATTTTCGAGAAAAGTGTGAAAACCTTTTTTTTTCCTCTTGGAGGTCTTCATGGTACTCTATTTACTACTCCTCTTAGGTACTGCTGGATTTTGTTATTAGACCCAAATAGACCTTTACATTTATAACAAGATTGACTCCTCTTTCTTAAAATATAAGAATTTTGTGCTTACTTTTTTTGTCTAAAGGCCATCTCTTACACCTTTTTAAACTTCAGAATTTTTCATATGAGTCTATACTTTGTCTTTCAATATGCAAAATTCATGTTCTTCTCCTCAATAAATTTGTCATTTTGTATTTAGAATTCTACATCTTGTGCCTTATAAGTTAATAATCTATTCTGTGACTCCATTTTCTGGGGAATCTGGTGAAGTTCCAGAGTGCTGATGGGAAGGCATGTCTGAAGATCAACTTCATAAAGCAGAGCTGTCACCAATGCTAGATCAGGATGGCCATGGCTTTTTTCTATAGAATGTAGATTTTCTATAGATTACAGCCTGGCCCTTCAATCACCAGAGTTCTTGAAGTTGTACTGTGAGTGCTATTGCTATTGGAAACTGCAACTTTCTGAGACAAGATTGGATTAAACAAATGTTCTAAAAGAGCAGCTGATAGAAGCTGTGATTTTTTGAACATTCCAGGTCAATGTCCTTGTGCAAATTTATGGATTTTATCATTAGCTTCAGAAATTCACAGGAGAGAAGAATTCAAGTAGTGAAATACAGAAAGTATTGACCAAATTCAAGAGGCCTTTTAAAGTACAGAGGACACTGATGGGAGGCTTTTTTATCTAAAGATCTGCATTTCCCTGTGTCTTCTCTGCGGGAAGAATGAATAGGGTGGGATGGGGAAAGTGGATGGCAGCCAAGGCCTTTTAAAATGTTCTGAATCAAATGCTGCCACAGTAGTGTGTCCCAGATAGCTGAGCAGTGCACTAGAGGCACCCAGGAAGGTGCAGTTCTAGGAAGTAACATGTCTCTGCTACTGCAGAAGTTAATGTGGGTGGTAAGGAAGGTAACTGGAGTCCATGGAAAATAAGATGATTGTACTGCAGAGCCCCAAGAAGAAAAATAAAAAAATCATACTGACTGTAGCTGTTGACAATGTACGTAATGTGATTAGGTAGGAACAAGCCCTAAATATGCATCAGTTCATCCCTTTCTGAGGAAAATAGAATTAATTAATTACACCTTGAAGGTGCCTGTTCCTCTCCATTGCAGGTATCTAAACTTAGTTACCCCGAATCACACCTGTGGTATCTGCTCCTTGGGAGTAAACCTTCAGGGAACTTCTCAGGATCAGTGGGATTAGGGACATGATATTGCCAGTGTTTTGATACAAATATAGTGGTCTGCCAGTATCCAGCAAGGGAAACTGGTTCAGATACCTGTCACACACCATATCTATAAACTACTCAAGATAAGCCTTTTTGTTTGCCCTCTGTCCAGGTGTTACCTATAGATTTATATGAATAGATCTGTGGATTGCAAGACTATCCCCAGTACTGCTGCAATGTAAAGTATACAACTAATGGTATTGTGTGACAACCGGAAATTTCCATTCTAAACCCCCCAAGCTATGGAATGGATTAATGTTTCTGCAGTTTTTCCATTATTTGACAGTTTTTGTTCTTTGATGTTTTGACCGGGAATTGATGACTGCTTGCCATGTCGATTTACATTTCCATCTTGGGCTGGTTTTTTGTCTGTCTTATGAAAGGAAACACCATTTATGTCTCCTACTAATGTATTATTCCAGCCAAAAGGCACAACACAAAAATGATTTGGCAAAGGTGAGCATCTCCAAGTGGAGAGCTGCCAGGAGTCACAGGCACAATAACACAACCACTCAACACTCATACTGGATAGCTGTAATAAATCCCTTGGTAGAAAAGAAAGGGAAGGGTCTTTGTTTAGAGTTCCACAGTGAGGTTTTATTCCCTCTTCAGGTAAAGGGGTCCAGGGCCAAAGACAGGGGCACAAGTGCAGGACCATGGTTTATATACAAGGTAACAGGGGTGGAGCTGGGAACAGGATCCAATGGGTGAGGGAGAAAGTGGTGCAGAGGCAGGATAAGGTAGAAGGAGAACCAATGGGGGGAACAGGGTGGAACGTGGGTGGAGGGTTGCACCAAATCAAGGCCAATGGGGCCTTGGAGGAGGGAGAACATTCAAGGGGGAAACATGTAAAGGAGAAAGGGGTGGGGAGGCCAATGGGTCAACTGCGAGAGCAGACTGGGGTACTTTTGAATAACAACCAAAGAACTCTGGGAGGAGGCTACTTCTTTTCCTCCTGACATGAAGGGACTTGTCTCAATTAAGGGACATTCCTCCAAGGGAGCCTCAAAAGCTCTGGTTTAAGAGGTGCACTGGCCTCCACAGTGAGCGCATTAGAATTTTGGGAAAGTGAGGAATTTAGAATGATGGTGAGAAAGCATAAGAGGACACTAGAACCAAAATGTGGAGGCATATCCACATTAAATCATGGCATATATGTAAGAAACGCCCCCTTCTCATTGTATAGCTATCACTATAAAAATGTGAGTGTAAAATCTCTTTGGAAATACAGCACAAGCCCTTAACATCTTGAAACAGTTGTTTTGTATATATGGAGAATGTCTTAACAGAATGCAGAAAAGGAGAAAGGCAAGGAATTAATAATCGCTAGTATAGATTAGCAAAGAGTTTCAGCTAAGGAAAGGCAAATATTTTGAATATGTGAAAATATTTCATTTAAGCAGATTCAGTGTAGGCACACAGTTTGTGGTGATTTGGGCTGCAGCCAAGCCTCATCCCTAATGGGCTACTGCTGTGTAGGACAGGTGACTAGTATTGAAGCAATGAAACATGGAGCACTGAGATGTACTGACCAACCACAAAAGCGTAGATATGGCACACAGGTGTAATTCATGTAAGATGAAGGATAGAAAAGGTTGTACTGGAAAACAGTACAGTGCTGACACTTGAAGCCTTTTTTGGTGTCTTTTGTACCTTGTCTGTCAATTCAGTATTAAATACATGATATTAAAATGCTGTGCTAGTTGTTAAAAAGTCTATATTTAAAAAAGAGAAAACAGATATAATTCAGTGAAATATCAAAACATGCTATTTTGTATGGACAGTTTTTTAAAGTAAATCAAAGTGAAATTTTTAACTAGTTTCCTGACAAATTTTTAGAAACCTTGTTTTAGAACCAGTTTGTTCCGTTTCATAAAATTTATTCAGTTTGGTGTTGCAGCAAAATACTTTTCTCTCTTAAATGGGATCACAGCTGATCACTGGAATGTTCATACAGGACTATCCTTGCCTTGCTAGCAAAGGCTTTTATATGCTATCTTCATTAATTTCATAGATTACTTGCAGTGCATGAACGATATTTCCCATTAGACAATATGTCACATAAAAGAAAACCTCATTTCCTAAACTCATTACTAGATTCTTGATGAAGAAATGATCGAACAGAAGCCTTTACAATCAGGGTCTCTAAACCGACATTTTATTTCCTGTGACTATGGAAAAGTAAAATTAGATCAACAGCCTGGGATGTTGTGGTGGGCCACAATTTGTTTCAGGTCACATCAGGATGTACCTGGACATGAACAGATTACTTGCACTTACATTCATTATCCTATGTTCAGAGATTAACACAGCCACTTTCTAAAACTCCTAAAAATAAAATGGGAACATGAATATCTGTCAGGTTTTCTTGTATATCTAGAATTTGTATTTTCTAAACCGTACAAATCCACCTCTCCAAACAGTTGACAGACATTGTAACTCTACAGCAAAGCCCTGGACCATGGTCAACAAACTATTATATAGTTTGTATACTATTATAGAGTTTCTATACTATTATATAGTATACAAAAGCACTGATCTCTTTCATTGTGTTACTCTTGGGTCCCTAGTCTCCTGTAGATTAAGTGTATGCCTCTAACAAAGGGAAGATATGTTTCTCTTGCCCTTAACAGCTAAATTTTGATCCTATAAAAGCCTATAAAAACTGAAGATCTCAGTAAGCAATTTTAAGTTAAATAATAACATATTCCACATTAAGTACAGCACATAGATACTGTTGAAACTCTGAAAGCTATCAGATGTGTTTGAAGAAATTTATGCTTTTAATACCACTTTTGTCTGAGTCCTCTGTGATTTCTATCAAATAGTTCTTTCATTGATTTTAGTATGGTGAAATCAAAATACGTGTGTGTGGATGTTGACAAAGAGTTTAAGTAAAGAAGCATTTCTTCACAGGGTTTATTACAGTAATATCCAGATGAGAGAATACTATAGGGCTTCTCCTTTTATCCCAGGCTAAGCACTCTCAGCCACTCATATTTTCCTTACAGCCCCACCTGCCAAATCCTAGCAATTGTCTAGTGCGAGATAGGATCTGACCTAAACCTCCTTTGCTACAATTTAATCCACTTATTTCTTGCCTGATTGACAAGGAAAATAGAGGGAAGTTAGTTCCCTTCCTATTCATAACTATTTGTTGCTTATTTTTAAAATGTTACTGTGGTCTCTGCTTAGCATTTTCTTTGGTGTTTTGAATTCCATCTGTGTTTTGAACAATCTTTTTCCCCTAGGTCAAGTTTTCCAAAGTTTCCCAAGTTTCTTTATTATTTTTATTGTCCTGTTCTGATCTTTCTTTAATTAATCAATCTATTTCTTACTCAGGCTGTACTTTATCCCTGCTGGATAGCTATACAAAATGAAGGACTAGGGAATATGGATCCTGTATGCCCTTAATTTGACTTTTCCTTTTTTTTTAATCTTCCTGCATCTTACTGTAGTCTGTCTTCTATTGCTGTCTTATCTTCTTGATTCTAATAGTGATGTTTCATGTGTTCATATTTTCTGCATTTAACTCTCAGCCACCTCTCTATCTTCTGTGCTACAAGAATGTGTTTGTCAGACATGAAAGTGTAACAGGAGATGTCATTTACCTAAGCACAGAGCATGGTTTTATCCTCCTCCATTTTCCTTTGCTCTTCATTATACATTAAAAATATTCAAATGTTAGGTTAGTGCATCACTTTAGGCACTTGGTGACATTTCCAACATTAGACTTTCTATTTTCTTGTCAGTGTTGCTGCCATTGCACTTTCCACCAGCTATGCACAGTAGGGATGATTGCTCAGTTGTTACCCAGAGCTCTTTCCTTATTAGTATTTTGATATTTTCCTGTTAAACTTCCATGTTTTAAAGAGGTGATGGCATCTGTATTTGGATGACCTCTTCACTTAAAATCTGCCAGAAAAAAAGGTAATTTAAAGTTTTCAAATTTTTTTTCTGTTTTGTGCTTAAATACCATCTGGACAAAGCAAGAGTCCCCACATTCTTGTTCCTTTGGTAGTCTGGGAAATTTAGTATATTATATTTTATACAAGGTTCCTCCAGTTCAAAAGTTAAAATGACTTCCTGTTACTTTTTCAAACTGGAATTTTTAAAAATAGAGATCTCGAATTTGTTGTGCTCCAGAGGCTGCCATTGGCAGAGATCTGCCATTGGATCTGCCTCCATCATACATCACACACAGCCAGAGTGATGGGCAGGACTAGTTGCCTTCTGTGGTGGTGAGAGGAACCTGGAGAAATGTGACTTCGACTGATTAGGAGATAAGAAAACAAGATGCAGATGGGATTCTGGAGGAGGAAACAAATATACCACTTAGAGAAATATTTGTCTGTTCTGGGTATGTGTGTGTAAGATACAGAAAGGGGGAGGAGGAATTGCTTTGAAATTTTGCGCTGCAGAAATTAGTTAATGTTTGTAATTTTGTAATCTTTCCCTTTTTGAAGAGTAATATGGCATTTGTGGACAGTAGGACAATAACATTATTTTAGAAAAGAAAATCACCAGCTGTTCTACTGTGATGATAACAATTCAGTTCAATTTCAGTCTCTAGTACCAAGAACTAGGAGAGGTATGTGCCATACAATTTTAATACCATTTCTTACCTAACCAGTTCACCACTCTGCTCTGACATTCAAAAGAGGTTATGCATGACAGTGTATGTGTGTTTGTACAGCACAAGTAAATATAGTTATTTTGTAAAGTTGCATCAAATGATGCAAAGTACATTTCTACACTATACTTCTTGGACATGCTGGATGTTTTATTTTAAATATTTGTCAGGAACAACAGCCTGCAGTATATGTGCAATTATAATACCATAAGAGGTGGTTTGTTGAGATAGTGTTCTGCAATTTGCAAAATTTTTCCCATTGTCTAGTGATTTAACACTAATGGATTTTCCCTCTAGTTTTAAAATATCTTTTGTAATATTCATTGAGTCAAAAATTCTGTGTTTTTAGGAAAACTGCTTTCAACAAAATTATTATTATTTATAGAGCCATTGGTGCATGAGCCATATTGCTTTATGTAAAAAATTATCTAGTGGAATTATAATTTTCCAGTCAGGAAATTTTAGTAATAGCAGAAAATGTTTATAACAGTGCATCTATAAAGAGCTTGAAAAACTGGGATTATTAAGTAAAGTGAGATTGCAATTTTATTTCCATGTTGAATTTCTATACTTCCCTGTAGAAGAGTACAAAACAGATTGCTGTGAGCATATTCGTTCCAGAGGTACAATAGATAAGAATTCCAATTCTACTCCAAAATTTTGCTCTGAATAAAAGAATCTGAGTAGTACCACAGAGCTAAAATCTCTTTTGTAACTTCTGTTTCACTTTTGGACTGTGAATTCTCAGCTGCAGCTCTGAGAGGCGCAGCCCTTATAAAAAATGGGCAAAATAATAAAAAAAATCTAGAAATATTTATCTGTCAATAGATAAAAAAGACATCTATACTTTCCTAAGCTGGATAGGCTGCCTTTTGTTGGCTGGAGGCTTCTTAAAGACAATAATATTTTTTATCTCTAGAGAAGGATAGTATTATCTATTAGGAAAAGAATCTCCATTACAGCAGTTTCCATGGTACAAGGGAAATTGGAAGGGGGGATTCTTTGCCAGTGTATATGTGGCCTTTATATCACAACATCATAGGGATCTCAAAATCCAAAATTTTTCTGCAAACAATTTCAGGATTAGTACCACCACTTTGCAACATATGCAGTCAGATCAAAACTAATGTTATCTCACGTGATAGTGATGTTGTCTTTCGAAAAAAAGAGGATTTGTATGTTTTCTGCAACTCCTCTCATTAAAACTGCATGTAGGAGCTCTAAACTAGGAGAGAAAATCATCTCTGTGCTCTACCACATTTATCTGAACCATTAAGATACTGAACTCCATCTGGTGCTGCTTGGCTTTTCTGTGTCATACAGGAGGTGTTTTCATCCAGCACCTTATGTCAGTAGGCACACTGGGAACAGCAATAATTGATCAATAGCAGAGCTCATGTTTAGGTGTCTGCCTTCACAATTCATTGTGCCATGTATGGCTATTGCTTTATCTCAGTAAATTAGAACAGTCTGAAGCAAATTCAGAATTTGCCCTTATCATCCCTTGACCTTTTTTTATTAAACACAAAGGATCCAGAGTTTTGCCTTCTTAGAGACATTATGTATTTCAATTTCACCTTGTCTCCAGTTAGATTCTAATTACTCTATCTTTGCTTACAAAAGTGGGGTTCATCTTCTGTTTCTGAAGTGAGTGTTTTTAACATAAGATGATGTAGTTACATACAGAGGTCAAATTACTTTGTGCTTATCTTAGCAGGCAGGTGAAAAATCATATACACCACCAATTATTAGAAATTTCCACTCTGCATTAAACTGAGAGATTTCTTTTCATGATCAACATGAAACTGTGATGTACTGAAGACAACACATTAAGATGCATTTGCCTTTATCTCTTGGGGTTTTGTATTTCATTTTTTGTAGGAAGTCTTATACAGTCTGAGCATGGTTTGGGATTAAAAAGACAGCCAAACTATTTAATTATTTTAATATGAATTGTGAACTGAATAGTCGTAATCTAGCCTGTTCTCACCATCACACTGTGCTTTGGAAAGAACTTCCTTTTTGTGCAGTAATGGTGGTTACTTAAGAGATGTAAGGGAAGAGATGGCTGCTCTGCCATATGCTTTGACATATTTACAAGACAACTTTCCTTGTAAAATTTTGTTTGCATCATTTTAGCGTATTAGATCTCTTGAGTACCTCAGTAAGACTACAGAATGCTGTTGCTCAGAGATTCACTTTGTCCATCTTATTAAAGAAATACAACAACTGTATAGCAATTAGTATAAAGGGAAGAAGAAAGGGAAAATGGCTTGCTCATATCTCTGCCTTTGAATAAGAAGGCAGGAAAGTTTTTCAGCAATGATTAGAACAATGTGAAATTAATTATTGGAGGATGTCTCCTCAAGTCTTTCCAATTCTAATAATCCTTGCAGTAAGATAATTAAGCCACAGAAAATTGAGATATTAGTTGGGTGAACAAGCATTTGAGTCACCCAGACTAGCAGAGTTCTTGGGTGACTGTAGCTGGTAGAGTTGTGAGTGATTCACATTCTTCACATGCATCTTTCCCCTTCATTTAACTGGATCTTGGTTTTACTTTGATGCTTTTTCTTTCCTGGAAAATGAGAAACTGCATTAGGTCTGAGAAGAAGAAGTCAGAGTGCTCTTCTGTGATTTTCCTGCAGAGCAGAGGCACATGTGTGTCCTGCACAGGTAGGAATGGTGCAGAAACCCACCCAGGTGTTGCCAGTCGAGGTAGTTATTCTAGTCATGGCAGCATGGGACAGCACCCTAGATACCAAGCTGTGCTAAAGAGCATATGCATTGCCCCACTGCTTCCCCTATGGCATGGGCTAACACCTCTGCCTGTAGTTACTCATGTGGTGGATGTGTAGCTGGCTTGAAGAACTTGAGGCTTGTGTCATGTGGACTGAACTGAATTGAATTGACAGTGACCTTAAAGAATAGTCTCTTCCTCAGCTGTGCTGTTGTTGAGCTCATCCGTGTCTCCCTTTAGAAAGAATTTTGAGTTGCACCATCAGATACAGAGGTTTACAGAGAGCTGCAGGGCAGTTCACTGCATCCTGGAATGTATGGGTGCTGAAAGGAATTTGGAGTCCAGATTGATAGTCATATATGTGTTTCTTGTCTTCCTTGGTTTTATGAGACTAAAGAGAGAGTTGAACAACCAAAGAGCTTCACAGTGCTGGAGCATGGGTAGGTGCTCAGAACCTGGGCTGCTGCCAACACTTCTGCATCCACATGGAAGTTCAGCTATGACCTTTCTGTCCAGAGACACTCTGATGCCCAGAGAGCTTGCAAGTTCTCCAGAGATATTCAAGGCTCCACATACCACTCTAAATGTCCCCACTTAGAGCAGGAGATTTGACTACATGGTCTATATTATTCCATGAATCAATAAGCAGCTTATTCAGCTTTCTCTAGGTTATTTGTATGGAAAAGCTGTCATAAGCCTGCCTGCATTTTTTGTGTGTTTGATCAATTATCATGTTTGTGAAATTAACTGTTGGACAAAAATAAATCGTCTTTTTCTTTACCAAAGCAATGTTTTTCCAATAAGCCTCTAAAAGCAAACATGAATATTTAATGGACAATTCATTAAACGTAAGTATTTTCTACTTCAGAAAAATTATTAATGAGAAATAAATGCTTATGGAAAAATATTTGCTTTGTATTTTACACTTGGGATAAATTACAAAGGAAGCTGCCTTATAAAATGTAGTTCAATTGTGTGATGTATTTTTAATGGCTTGTGATGTCAAAAGTAAAATAATGTACTTAAGAGGCCTTTCTTCAGCCCATAGAACAGCCAAAAAGATTCGATGATGTCAACTATCACTGTATAAAGTATTTACTTTTTAAATCTAAAATTTGAGCCCATAACTTACATTTCATATAAAGAGACAATGTTAAATACTGTTTTCATAAGTAAAAAATGCAATATTCTGCCCAGAGATTTTAGCTATCTGCATTTTTAAATCTGCAAATAATGATTTCACAAGTTTATAGTAATTTTCCAGTCCAGAGGAATTAAAAGGTTTTTGTCAGATAAAATCCATAATATTAGCTATTTTATCACAGATTTTACCCAGATGCATCTAACTTGTATTCATTCAGTATTTGCTGATGGATTTATCAAGAAATGTGTTATCATTATCTCACAGTCATATCAACCTTTTCCATTAAGATGGTCATGCTATAAGTATTTCTTATTCTTTTCTCTCAGAAGTGCAGCCCAAGTCAGAAGATTTTGTTTACATGGTTGATTTACCACATCTAAGTTATCTTACTGTAAGATCCATTTTGTGGATTTAGATGACATTTGTTGGAATTAAAGACTTCCTTCTGATGTAGTTTCTTATCTTAAAGGAATTCGTGTTTCTCTGCTGCAGATTGTGAGCTCATCATTGCACAGCAAATTTGAGCTGTGAGATAGTATTTGCATTTTACTTCTACTCAAGTAACTTACCCTATTCTTGAAACTGTCCTCCCACTCACTTATTTCCTTCTACACAGAAGGACATCGCAAGCATTTCCCCTGGTTCTGTTCCAGAATTGAGATCCTGTCAAATGCTGCCAGAGATTAAGAACTGTAACAATGACACCTGCTCTGAGCTAGATTAGATGACACATTGCCTGAATACTGGCAGGAACCAGCCACCTGCCTGCATTACCAACTCCACTGGAGCAGACCCTCTACAAGTACTTTGCAAAGTAAAAAAAAAAAAAAAACCAAAAAAAAAGCTTTACTTCATCATCACATTTTTTCATGAGATTTCACATAAAAATCATTCTAATTTGTAATCATGTGCCTCTGTCTCCTTACATGAAGTTATTCTACATTTCACATGTTAGTGTCCTCAGGTCAAAACTGCTTTTATGAAAGGCTTCCTATTTTTTTACATAGGGCTATCTTTTCTATTCTTATTTTCATCCTTACTACCATTGCCCTACAGTTTCTTGCAAGTCAAAGGCTTCTTAATATCCTAATTAAAAAGTGGAAAATGTATTTCCCTTTTTCACTAAGCCCATGCTTTGATTGAAAGTATATATGGGAAAGATATTGTCATTGTTATTCATTAGGTTCCTCAGATGCATGAACATGGAGGCTAATGTTTGTGAGTATGCAATATTTTCCTGAAACCAGACATCTATTGGCAGTATCTAAATAATTGCCCAGTGGTAACGTATGCACTGGAAAACTTTTGGCAGAATACACCTTCTGTTTTTCCAGCTCTACAGAATTACCCACATGAATTTACATTTACTTTGGTTTTGCAGAGGAAGAAGAGTTTAAACAACTAAAATTTGCTGGGTTTTGTTTTTCCACTTAATTCGCTCCACATGGCAAACCAATCTGTGCTGTTAAACAGTTCTGAAAAACAGTGGAACATGTAGTAGGTACTATTTACTACTCTACTCTCAGACATCATACAGAGCCAGGTTACAGAGAGAATTGTTACTAGAGGGAGTATGTTGATTTTGCCTCCTTTTCTGTTTTTCCCTGCATTATGGTCTTACCAGAAATTAGCCAGATTTGCCAAAATGTAAAGAACTGTTTCTGTTCTCGCTTTTTAACTTGCCTTGTAGGATCTTCCTTAAGTAGGTGATATTAATTCTGGTTGTTGAATCTGTTTCAAAATCTTACTAATTTTGCTTTTATGAGGAAGGCTTTTAAAGGTGAAGAGAGACTCAGCCTTGAGAAATTTCCTCTTAAATGATGATAGGGTAAACACCTTAATGGTAAATCCTGCCATTTTTTTTCACCCTACTGTTTTGCACACATGAATGAAAACCTGCCTAGTAGCCTTGAGTCAAATAAACAATGGCAACATTCAGTTTGAGACCACTGTAATTCTCAATATTCTCTTGATCCTTCAAGGTCATATGCTCTGAATTGGTTTTCTCAGCTTTCTTAACTGTTAGACTCAAGAAAGGCTTATATCAAGGTGAGCACCTACAGCTGCTTTTGTCTTAAAATGACTTGACAATATTACTGATAATGAACCAAAATTAGCAAGAGGAGGAGAATGTTTAAGAGAATATTTCACAAAAGATACTAGTCTTTAGCCTTGATCCTGGAAGGTAGCCTGCAAACACAGCAAAATATGGGCTTTTCAAGAGACATTCCATGTCAGCATAACTCTGCTTCCATTCAGACTGACAAAATCCTGCCATCAAAAGATATGAGAATGCTTGCAGGAATACATTGGGTGTTAGTAGCCAGGACTTAACCAGCAGTTAGCACCGCTCTGTGATCACTTTAGAAAGAGAAGGGCAACCTGACCTTTACAAGCTTTTCTCGACCTAGTTGATGACTGTAACTCACCACAGCAGGTGTTTCTGCTTTTGGAGGTACATAAATAGCTCATGCTTTAATCTCTTTCACTCCTTACATAGTGATACTGGAGAAGAAAATGTAGCTTTGTTTTTGAATGTGTTTGCAGTTGATTGGATTTCTTTGGGAAATAGCAACATCTTTATAAATTCAACGGTAAATAGAAAGGTAGCCTTGCCAGAAGGGCAAGTCTATAATATGTGAACCTATTCTACTGCCTGTATTCTGGGACTGGCAGCAATGATACGGTACTAATGATGTTTGTTAGTGAAGCCAAAATGTATATTTACTGTCTATAACCCATTCTGGTGATCTGAATTCTACCATACAAACCTGTTTTGAAGATCAGGTCAACTAAATTAAATATACCTTGCTACCACTTCTCAATGAGAATAACAATTAAATGCAGTAATAGATAATGTAATAAATATTTCTTGTAATAAATAAGGGTGCTTTTAAAGGAAAACAAGTCCAGAAAGTGGTAGTGTTGACCCAACATTTCTCTATGGAGGAGAGCAGTTCTTCCACCGAAAATATTCTTTTCTCTAGGCAGTTTCAGTCAGTGGGTTGCCCGAAGGCTGTGAAATCTCTGCCCGTAGAGATATTCAGTACTCAATGGGACAGTCTCCTGTCCAAACAGGCTGATCTAAGTTAGCCCTGCTTTATCCTGAGGCTTAGCCCAGATGAACCCTAGAGGCCCCTCTCATCCTAGATGAGTTTACAGTTGTCTGATTCTGGTAAATCTCTTGTCACCCTGGCTTTATGCTGTTCTGAAGACTGCCAAGAATGTTTGCTAGTGACCAGAAGAAGATCAGAATTTTAATGGATAGTCCTCCTTAATAAATCAGTTCAAAACAAGCAATTTATTTAAACATTGGTGGTCTGAAAAACATTGTATGGTGATAACTATAGCCACTGGTGCTACAGGCCAATTCCAAACATTTATTCAATTTCTATGTTAGCCAAGTGCTTTATCTCTTTGGTCTGCCCCCTTAATTCCTCTTTTTCTTTCTTCACCATCCAGACATCACTTTTTAGCAGATTGCTTGTGTCAATAGTTGTCTTATTTAAGCTTCCAAGGGGAATAATGTTACATTGATTTTTGTTTGCATGTTCCCATAATGTGAAATTGAGTTTACTTCTTGAAATCATTTAACGAGCCAACCCTTGAAAGTCAATTACAACAGAAGAATATTCCTCTGTTCTCAGTGGAAACATTTATAAGATGAAGGATACTGAGTCTAAATACCAGTCTAACCAAGAGAGTTCAGGAGATTCTATTCACTAAAGTATTTTTGTGATGAAGATGGTCTTCATGCTATCGTTTTTCCAGACATTTTGGCTAGCTATTTACTCCTTAGATTCGGTGAGTGTGATGCCTCATTCAATTTGTCCTGCATCTGGGTTTGTTATTCTCTTTCCAGTCTTGTTTTTGTCAAGCTTTTGTCAGCCTTGCTTAGTGCTTTCCTTTATGAACACTTATATTAAGCAAAGCCTAGAGAAAAGGATTTTTATATTAATAATTTAGCATTATTATTTCTTATTTTTCTGAATATAACCGAACCTGCCAAGTGTATTTGATTAGATTTTCTATTGGTTAGATCTTCTGTTGGCAAAGCTGATTCTCATTTTGAAAACATTTTGATGTGCCAACATTGCAAGATACAGAGTAAAACAATATTCTTTAAACATCTGTATTATGATAACCCTATGGAAGTTTTTCATGTTTCTAGAAAAAAACATGTAACACATGAGATAACAAATTTAGATAGTGCTGACTTGTGAAACAGCATCTTCATGAGTCATGTTTGGCTCCCATTTCTAGTATAGTTTAAACTACAATATGCTGGAAGATAAATATAAACTTCCTGTTTAACAGCCATCACTAAGTTTAGAAGTTGTTTTTAATAAATTCCCTCCATTTCTCAGTTTTTATTGGTGTTTCACTACTGTAGTTTCTTTCTGTATGTTGGGCTTCTCAGATGGTTCTTTTGAGTTTTGGTGGAATTTTTTCTGTTTTGTTTTTTAATCCAAGCTATTTATGACAAAATTGCCAATCCACTGCTGACTTAACCTCACCTTTGAGAGAGCAGTTTGCAGGAGATTTTTAGAGTGGCAGAATTTAGTTTTTGTTTTGTGGTATCTCCTTGCTAAATTCTCATGGGAAAATAAAAGCTAATTTATGAAATGTACCTATAAAGAAAAACATAATTAAAGCCTGATTTAGAATCCATAAAAGTCAAGGAAAGAGTGCAGGTGAATTCATTGTCTCCGAAGCAAGTCTCTTGGGGGCGTTTTATTGCTGTTGTATCATTTTGTACTGAAATATTTTTCAGAAATTCATCAGGAAAGAAGAAAGATTTTTTTTTTTTTCCTGCAGCTTTTAACACCAGAAAGTCACTCATTCCTTCATATGTTAAATCCATATTTGCCCCCCAGTAATATTTTGAGTACAAATATTTCTCTGTGTCCGTTATGGTCCAATACTATATTTGTTTATAAAATGTTAAGTCTATAGTGATTAGGTTGGGATTTTGGGTTGGGTGGGTTGGGTGTTATTTCTTTGATCTAGTTTTGGGGTTTTGTTTGCTTGTTTGTTGAAGTTTTTGATGTGCTAAAGAAAATATGTTCCTTAAATGCTGGAGTTTTCATTCCTATAATGTCGCAAACTAGTAATAGTTTTTTAGCTACTCTAAGGACATGGACATGTAAATTCAGTAATTTCAGCATCTATCAGGATAGTGGTGGGAGAGTGTAAAAAGTATAAATGTCGCCTTCCCATCCATATAGTCACAGTAGTTTCCAGATAAACAATACTAGATTTAAGAACTCCTAGTAACTTGTGTTAATCAAGAGTTTGTGTGGGAAATATTGAATACAGGACAACATCTAAAAAACTAAGAAACCATCTCCAAAGTTAAATAACAATTTTCTCACCTGTTTCCTGTTATCATACTTTCCTTTTCTCCTACTCAGTACACTTTTACTATTTCTTGGAATGCCATCCACTTCATTTCTAAAATTGTACTGTGTGTAACTTCATGAAAGTTTTATTAGTATTCATTGGAATTTGAACATTTCATCTTCCAGTATTATCATGTGGCTCTGTGTTCTCACATCAGCTTCAGCTGATGTAGAATGAGGCATGGATTTGAGAAATCCCAACTGACCCTTTACAGTAGATTAAAGAGCATATACTGTATGTTAGAATGTATTCCAAGTAGTATTTTAGAATATATGAGATGGCATTTAGTGAATACTGAACACTGTATCTGTTACCCTTTTGCACATATTCATGAACTAGAAGAACTAACCCAGACAACAGAATAGCAGGGCTAAGGGCGCAGATAAAGAGAAGAACAGACTCTAAGATGATATGTTCCCTTGAAAACCTGCCAAGAAGGCCAAAGCACACCTGGGAGATATAAAGGTGAAGAGGTGAATGAAAGAAGACCACAACCACGGCCCGGAGGCCACCACCACTAAGGACTGAGCGTGGACCCAGAAGGGCGTGGACTAATTACCATACCAACAGAGGATGGGTGGGATCCAGGAGTGAATATGTATGAAGAGGGTCTGTGGAATGTAGTACATATGTAAAGCCTCAGGGAATAAGAAGGAGAGCAAGTTCCTGAGAGGAGTATGCGTGTCTTTGGTGAAATTATTCCTCACGCATCTCGACATCGATAAATACATACTGCTCTAACAGCTATTAGTAGTTGTGAAGTTCTTTCCACAGCAGTGTTTAATAGAAACCTACTAGACCTTTCTTGTAGAACACTGTGTCTCCTCCTGAGTGCAAACAGAGCTAAATTCCTCCTCTTCTCCTCTTTGCTGCACATCCTCTGATCTTCTCCAAGACAGATTTCTGTGAGGTAGCAGCCATGCTGATGTGCATGCCCTGCATAAAGTTCTCTTCATGCTATGTACACTCAGCAAACCCATAGATGCACCTGTCTGGCCTCCATGTCCTCTTTTCCATGTAAAGGAGGCACATATGTACACCAGAAGGGAGTGCTTCTCCCTTCACAGAATGGCTTTCAGAACAGCAGAGGAAAAATGAGTTGACAAAATACTGATACAACATTTCAAGAAGAATAAGGAATTGGGAAGGGTGACACATCACATTGACAGCTGACTATGGTTTCTTTCTTTTTACTTGAAAAAATAAGCTCTGGTGGCTGTTTTGTTTCTATTTTGCAGTCATCCCTAACAAACAGTGACATCATCTTTGTGAAACTGCATGCCCCTTGGGAGGTCCTGGGCAAATATGCTGAGCTAATGAATGTAAGAATGCCTTTCAGGTAGGTGTAGTTTTATTTTGTCTCAACCTCCAAAGCCATGCTATACTGTAAAATTAATGTGATGATAACACCAAAATGCTTATAGAAAAGCTCTTCTACCACACACCTTTAGAAAATATAAATGGAGTTCCTTAGATACCTCATGCATTCCTGTTTCTTGTTAAAGCCTACAGTTTCAGTACAATACTGGTTTGAGATTAAGATAGGCTGTAGCAGTGCAGCTCTTTTCATGGGGTGTTCTGTCCTTAGGCCCTTTAACCCCTTCAATGCTGGAGCCCCCTGCATACTTGTGCGCTGCTGTTTTTTAAATGGACATTTCATTGAAATCAATGGGAGGTCAAGAAGATCCAGGTACGTAAGGCAGCACAGGAAGTGCATGTCTGTTTGACGTATCTGGTATGCACCTGTAAATTGCTTGTATAGTATGTAATTAGTATCCCATAAATAAGTATAAATAAGTATCTCATCTAATAGGAAAACAATTTAAGCTATAAATGCTTTTTTCTATGGAGAAAATAGAGAGCTTTTATGAAATGCTACTGATAACCAGATTAATTCCACATTGAAACTCAGGTTATTTTTATAATTGATTAAATATTATTTGCATGTAGGGCTACGAAATTTTCTGTGTAAAATACTGCTTTTACTCTGCTGGTTATCTGAACTTTTAAAGTAGCGTAAAGACTTTCACTGGAGCTGACCACAGCCCATGAACTGAGAGGCCTTGATTCTTCTTTCAATTAGCAGGGTTTGCATTATAAAGCTCCATTGATTTTAATGTAATTACCCCTGAACAAGAAAAGAATCAGACCCAGAATATGCAACTAGTGAGCTGGTGCCTTTGTAGGATTACTTCTGTATTTTCTTACCTAAGTATGAAAAATACCTCTGATGTGAGACAATCTGCAGCAGTACAGAACTCATAAGGAAAAATGGACATGTATAAAGGACAAAATTGCAGACTTATTTTGTATTTATTTTGTTTTCATTTTCACAGCAAATCTTCAACTGTTCTTCCTTGTGCTTTTATTACTAAAGAGAAAATTGTAAAACCAATCACAAGTCGTGGAAGGATAATAATCTTTTGTAAAAGAGTTCTAGCCATAGAAACAATGGATCAGGCCAAAAGCATGTCTTCTTTAATTTCTATTGCATTCCTTGAGATGGACCCACTCTGGCAATAGAGTGAGGTCTCATGATTCAGAAATACATGAGGAACTCTGAATTTAGTCATAAAGGAGCTTGTTTTTCCTGATCATTCAACAGATAGCAAAGTAGGTGTCATACAGGTTATGAAAATACTGAGTTTTTCTTGACCTGCTTCAGGATCATGGCTTCATTCTTTCCACATCCATAGAGAGACAATTACTACAGCATTATTAAGAGGAAATAACGGTAATTCACTAATGACTGCTGGGTAGGCTCTTCAATTCTATCTTTAAAACAATAGTACAGTTTACCATTTCAAAAAAATTTTATAGAATGTCCACAAGTCTAGATGGTGTGTTTCCAGATGCCTTTGTCTAAACCCTCGTTTTAAGAGCTGCTGTTTGCATATTGCTCCTAATTATTCAGGCTGAAATTGTGCAAGGTCCATGCAACACTAAATGAAATCCTTGTTGTTTCAAAGCAGGAGTGAAAAAGTGGTGGATACCTCTGAATATTGGAAGCAAAATCAAGAAGTGGATGGCATGTTCAGAAACACTTAGCTTTGACCTTTCTCTGCTCCTATGAGTAGAGCAAGATAAATAACACTATCCAAAGAAGGCTGGCCAACATGAAATAGTTTAAAAAATTTTACTTCACCAGCACGATATGGACTCTGATAACAAAAATATCCAAGAGTTCTGAAAATTAACCTGGAATACTAACCAAATTTTATCATTTATAAAGCATTATTGCTGTCTTATTTTAGAGGACTTGCTTCCAAGGCACTAACAGCATTCCTACACATCTACTACAATATTTAGAATGTGTGGTGTAAGCCTTTATTTTCCAGAAGTGGTACAGTTCTGCATTACACACAATGGAACCTCTCAGAATACACAGAAACCACCTTGATTTAGCAATGACCTTCAGTAGGTAACAAAGTCAGCCTCTGGAGGAGGAATCAGAGTTTGGTCAGGCACCCAAATCTTCCAGTAAGGAGTAGGAGTCCCAAATCCACACTCAAGAACCCCCAGATTTTCTTAACTCTCATGAAGATGTGATCTCTGTGATGAAGGCAATGTGTCACATCCTGACACCTGTGGTGTGATAGGCATCTATGAGAAGAACAAGAGCTGCTAGCAGGGGAGTGGCACAGGAGGTGGATTCCCTGTTCTGGATCTACACATGATGGTTAGGGGCTGCTCTGCACTGCAGGGCTGGTCAGGAGGCAGGCTGGGAATGGGTTCAGCATGTGTCTGCTTGTTGTCTCCTTGTCTGCTCACTTGCTCATCATTTGCTCTCACACACGGCTTATTGCACTGACAACAGAAACCAGCCTGTACAAGGGGCAGAGGGAGTGGCTGCACACTTGCTGGGGTGCTGAGCACATGTGCACTTGCTTTTGTAGCCTATATGCTGTTTCAAGGGATGCTGTCCCAATAGCAATCACCAACCCTGCTTGGTACTGCATGTGTTACAGCATATTACAGCATAAGGTACAGCTTTCCTGGCTTTTCTAAGTGATTTCCCCTTGTGTTTCGCCAAATGCAGCTTTATTAACTCACTAGTAGATGTCATATAATTTATCCGTATTTGTGTCAGTCCTATAGAATTCCTCAAACAGTTTATGAACTCTGAATAGAAATGTCTTTGGATCCCCATCTTTCACACATGACAAATAGCGAAAAAGGAGGAGGCAATGGGAAAATTATGACCTTCTGGCAATTCAAATTCCACCAGTGTCTGTGTGGCTCCTGTGACAGTTCTGTTAATCTCTCTTTTAGTCTCTTCCTCCACCTCTTACAGGCTTCTGTCTTCAATCTCCTTTCCTTCCTTGCTAGTTCATACTGTAACTGACGATGGGTTTTCTTCTCGACTGGCTTCATTTTTGCTGTTCTTCCAGGAGAAAAATCTATTACCTGCATCGCCGATACAAGTTCATGAATAGGTAAGTACAATTCTCATGCCAGTCCAGTTTATGCTCATTTGAACCCAATAACAAAAATAATGGTTAAAGTCAAGCTGGAAGGAAAAGTTTATCATATGTCTTTGTAGAAAAGATGAAGGGAATGGTTACATAGTAGGACATCTGCAAAAAAAAAACCCCAAACAACCAAACTTCTGCAAAACAGAAGTTGCATTTTTAAGACATCAGCATTGTGAAAGAAGCAATTAATTTTATCAGCTTTGCCTTCTTTAGGAATAAGAAAATATTTTTCAACTGGTGGAGTCTTTAAAGAAATAGAAGTATATTAGTGCAAATGCTGTGCCTCTTTCTTTCCAAGTAGCTCATTAGGGAGTTTTTTGGGGTTAGAGTACCACAGTTACAGGGGGTTTTTCATTTCCATGAACCTTGCTTACTTGTAGTAGTAATGACATTATTTATTGCTTCCTGTGTGGGGATGCTTAGTACTTTGTTGGTAGATAGGAAGCCAATGAACTAACTTGAGAGACATGTATTTTCCAAGAATCTTTTAAGTGCTTTCACTCAATTATTAAATACCTTTAAGGTTGTGCATAATGCCCAGTTTATGTCTGACTTGATGCAATGAAACTCTTTCCTTGCAGCAGTTTGCATTTTCTTTTTGATACCTTTGACATTTAAATGAAAATATCTCCAAAATGCCTAAAAATAATACAGGCTTGGTAAAAAACAGATCATTTTTATACCTAGAATTATCTCTCTCACTGTATGTGGCATTTAATGCCACAGTACTGTTGATGCAGTTTTCAAAGGTATTTAGCCCCTGATCTACTGTTTTACTGAGGTCGTTGGAAATACTCCCAAGAACTTCTAAGAGAAAAAAAATTAAATTTGAAAAATCTGCATTTAGGAGTAAACAGCCATACCATTTTGCAGATAATGTTCATACATTTACATTCATGGGATGATCATTCTGCAGTATGAGCATATTAAAAAGCATTTTGTATATTATGTCACACTGTGCTGGTAACTTGACAGCACTAGCATTGATATTACATAATAGAATTTGCCCTTCTATTTTCATAAGCACCAAATGAGCACTTTGTGGAGTTGACCCATTTTATCGCTGTCACAGGGTAATAGATGCACACAAAGCTTCTAAAACTTGTTGATGCTGCCCCACTTTCCATTCCCACCTTACAATAGATACTATAGCAGCTGTTAGCTTTGGAATTGGTCTTGATTTTAAAGAAATCATGGCTGCCTTGACTAAAGCAATAGGAAGGAGAAGGTAAAGTTTCCATCATTTCTACATGTTATATGAAGCTTCACTTCACATTCATTTTCTTATGAGCCAGGATGCAATTTGAAGTCAGTATGGGAAGAGGTATGATCTTTTTTAGTATTTAGTTCCTGAGTGATGAGAGCACTTCACTAAATTCAATTGTTATGTTCAGGTCTATAAATAGCTACTTGAAGAAGAAAAGCTGTAACTGAATAGCCCCAGAGGGGAAAAAAGAAAAAATATTCAGCTTTACAAAATCACAGAATTACTAGGTTGGAAGAGACCTTCAAGATCATCGAGTCCAACTCATACCCTAACATCTCAACATAACCATGGCACTGAGTGCCACATCCAGTCTTTTTTTAAACATGTCCAGGGATGGTGACTCCACCACCTTCCCGGGCAGACCATTCCAGTCCTTTATCACCCTTTCTGTATAAAACTTGTCCCTAATATCAGACCTATGTTTTCCTTGGTGCAGCTTACAACTGTGTCCTCTCCTTCTGTCAGTTGCTGCCTGGAGAAAGAGACCTACTCCCACCTGACCACAGCTACCTTTCAGGGAGTTACAGAGAGTGATAAGGTCACCTCTGAGTCTCCTTTTTTCCAGGCTAAACAACTCCAGGTCCCTCAGTCATTCCTCATTGGGCTTGTTTTCCAAACCCTTCAGCAGCCTTGTTGCCTCCTCTGGATGTGTTCAAGCATCTCGACATCCTTCCTAAACTGGGGGGCCCAGAACTGGACACAGCACTCGAGGTGTGGCCTCACCAGTGCCCAGAACAGGGGAAGAATGACCTCCTTGCTCCTGCTGGCCACACCATTCCTGATCCAGGCCAGGATGCCTTTGGCCTTCTTGGCCACCTGGGCACACTGCTGGCTCCTGTTCAGCTGCTGTCACCAGAACCCCCAGGTCCCTTTCTGCCTGGGCACTGTCCAGCCACACCATCCCCAGCCTATAACACTGCAGGGGGTTATTGTGGCCAAGGTGCAGGACTCAGCACTTGGACTAATTAAATTTCATCTTGTTAGACTCTGCCCATCCATCCAACCATTCCAGGTCTCTCTGCAGAGCCCTCCTACCTTCCAATTGATCAACACACGCTCCCAGCTTAGTGTTGTCTGCAAATTTACTAATGAAAGACTCAATACCCTCATCCATGTCATCAATAAAAGTGTTGAACAGAACTGGCCCCAGCACAGACCCTGAGGGACACCACTGGTGACTGTCCCCAGCTGGATGCAGCACCATTCACCACCACTCTCTGGGCCTGGCCATCCAGCCGGCTCTGAACCCAGCAAAGAGTGCTCCTGTCCAAGCCGTGGGCTGCCAGCTTTTCCAGGAGTGTGCTGTGGGAGACAGGGTCAAAGGCTTTGCTGAAGTCCAAATCCTTTCATCCACAGCCTTTCCTGCATCCACCAGGTGGGGCAGCTGGTCATAGAAGGAGATCAGGTTGGTCAAACATGACCTGCCCCTCCTAAACCCATACTGGCTGGGTCTGATAC
This sequence comes from Sylvia atricapilla, assembly GCF_009819655.1. NCBI lineage: Eukaryota > Metazoa > Chordata > Aves > Passeriformes > Sylviidae > Sylvia > Sylvia atricapilla. The sequence continues at coordinate 46,642,503 of NC_089144.1, forward strand.
CATCCTGTACATGCTGCATGATGATGCTCAATATAAATTGTTTCATTACCTTACAAGGTACTGAGGTCAGGCTAACTGGCCTATAATTACCAGAATCCTCCTTCCCACCCTTTTTTGTGAATGGGTGTCACACTGGCCAACTTCCAGTCATCTGGAACCTCACAGGTGAGCCAGGACTGTTGGTAAAGGATGGAGAGTGGCTTTGCAAGCTCATCTGCCAGCTCCCTCATCACCCTAGGATAGAACCCATCTGGTCCCATAGATTTATGAACATCCAAGCATCTCAGCAGTTCTCTGACTGCCTCCTCCTGGATAACAGGGGAACCATTCTGCTCCCTGACATCATCTACTATCTTTGTTTTCACTTATATGAAACTTAAGATACATGGCTTCAATAGAAGTATCTATTTCTACTACTCCTGGTTCAGTGTAGATTACAAGTACCTGAAGCCTTTGTCCATTTTTTGAGTTAATACAAACATTATGTTGGCATTTGGGCAAAATTCATTTTAGAGAGGAGTTTTGTCCCAAGGCAAAGCCCAGAGCAGGTCTCTTGCAACTGTGAACCTGACTTGAATTTAATTTCTGGAAAATTCTAGTCATTTCAAAACTTCAAATTACAAAACTTCCCTACTTTAAAGGAAAGGAGGGGTTTCAGACACCTTATAGCACCTGCATTGTGGTTAGAAATTAAACTAATAAAATAGCTGGCACCACAATAAGCATAAAGGTCTATGAAAGCTGACCCAGTCATAAAAAATCAGTTTAAATTCTAAACCTTTTTTTATTTTCCTAACTTTCCTTTGAAAAATGGTACTATCCCTACCCCACTTTATGGTGAGAAAACAGTCTATTTTAAATTATTTGAGAAACTCTTTGTGTGGATTAAACACAATATGTATCTTCAGAAAGAGGGTGCTGAGTGAAGAATAAATTTGGAGAGCAGAGGCAGGACTGAAGTGGGAGAGACTCTGTCTTTAGAGGCACTGTGTGAAGCAGCTACCTTTATCACTCCATCACCCCACTGTTTCTGAGTAGGTCACACTGCTTTCCAAACACCATTCCCCTATTCAGCTGAGTATGGGGAAAATGAGGCGTGGATTAGCCTTGAAGAAATTATGAAAAAAAAAAAATAATAATGCTGTGTGTCTGTGTTTGTTAGCCAACGCCATTTTTCAGCTTTTTGCTTTTGTGTGATGCTCCTGTAGAGTACAAAACCTGTGCTACTGACTGACAGCATTGTCGGAATGACCTGGAGGAAATTTTAAAATTTGGTCATTTTTCTTTTCTAAGGAGATAACTAAGGGGGCTTGCTTTCCCTGCAGAAGGCTGTATTGCATGTTCTCTGCTTTGCAGTAAGGTTTTGCAACCTTCTCAGACCCGTTTGCCAGCAGACTAACTGAGCATGCCAAGTAATCTGAGTCTTGGGAATGTCAAACCAAACGAATTCTGGGTACACTCAGTGAGAAGCCAACATGAATAATGCATTGCTGTTAAGTGGGGAAAGCACTCAGTGCTTTGTGCTGTGCTTGTGTGGTGTGATAAGCATGCAGTGGGCATTTCTTAAATGCACATATACACATTGACTTGCAGCATGCATGGGAAAGGATTGCAGATGGCAGGGTTGTTAATAGCTTAGAGAAATCAAACGAGTTTATTTAACAAGAATGGAACAGTATATTTAGCAAAACCCTCTTCCTACTTCCTCCTCCCTTTTCCATACATGGCAGACCAAGCCTGTTGAATAAACAGTAACAACATGGCTTGCTGAATTTACAGAGGAAAAACCAGAGGCTAAAAGTCGGGGTTTCCCCAGAAGAGAACTTACTTTCCCTTGGCATTTCTATCAGTGACTACACAGACTACCTCAAGGCTTTCAGGCTGGATACTGCAGCTGGGGAGTTACAATTAGTCAGGCCCTTTAGAGCCCTGGGATCTGACATCTCACCTGCATTCAGCACAGACATTTGCAAACTACCTCTCCCTGGGCTTCAGATCGTTGAGTCAGTGCAAACACTGCCCATGGAGAGGTTGTGATTAATTAAGTGTAAATCTTATATTAAGTTTACACACATATTCCAGTTTTTCCAAACAGTCCTGATGATAAATTTGCACACATATGCAACATCTGACACCTCTTGCTCCATCATGCTATTCCAGATTGGAAGTGCACAAATGGGACCAAAACAGGTACAGCTGGTTTGTTTACAATTTTGAACTGTGCCCATGTTTAAAAATCTTAACCAAGATAAAAATACCAGGTGGAAGAAGGCTGAATATTCTAGAAAAAATTATATGAATTTCAAATTAAAATATGTAACATTTTCACATCACTTCCCTATATATTCAGCTGCCTGGATATGGGTTGTCCTTCCTCAAACTCACTGTGCAGAGGTACCAGCATTTGCTGGTCTTAGAGTTCTGTTGGGCTCTGTCAAAGAAAACCCAAAAACCCCAAAACAATGGCTACCAAAAACCAACCAACCAAACAAACAAACCTCCTAACTGTATTTCAGTCCTTGAACTTCTTTCAGAACCAAGCTTTAAATTCAAACGAAGTAATTTCTTGTCCTTTAGCTCCACTTCTGCCAACATTCATCCACTGACTGAAGGGGACACCTCATACTTTATACTCTGTGATTTTTGAAGAGATCAGTGGTTAGGACTTCGAGTAGGGCTCACTGTGCTAAACATAGCTTTCTTGGGTGTTTTTCATTATAACATTCTAGTATGGATTTGAATTTGGTTTAGATTGTCTTCTCCAATGAGCTCTGATTCTTCCCTTCATTTCACTGTGTATCTTTGCATGAGTGCACCTGTGGTCAAATCTGCCCTTTCTCCAGCTCAATCATTGCTTGTTTTCACCTTCCAAATATAAGTCTGCACAGCAGTCACCTCTTAGCCTATACACTCAGAGGTCTGGTTTCATGAAGGTTGTAGTGTTGCAAGAAACTACAGTTGAACGAAATGAACAAAGTAGCCTATTTTTTAATAGCATCATTTGCAAGGTAAGAATCCATACAGAGGGCAGTAATGGGATGTAACTTGCTGGGGTTTAGCTGCCAAAGATCTTTGTCACAATCTCCACTGTTCTAATTGTTTAGATGGACAAAATCTAATGTTGGTTAAACCTGAATTTTAAACTAACTGAAAATCTGAGAAATAAAGGTTTAGAGACATGCACTCACTGGGCTTAATAAGATTTATGGCAGCGTGTATCATCAGCATTGCTTTTCTGTTGAGACAAAATAAATGCTTCTCTGCAGAAAGCTGGTTATTAGTAATCAAGTTCAGCCTTTGTAATTTGGTCTGCCTCAAAAAAAGTCAAAAGACATTGCACCTTACCTAGCTGAAAATATTAAGTGTCCTGGTTTGACAACCTGTGCTTCATAATATAGTGGAAAAAACCATTATCACAAAATGCTCGTACTTATCATGTGCTGCAGGATCGAGAAACAGATAAGCAGGTTCCGAGGATGGTTACCCAGAAAGCCAATGAAACTGGATAAGGAAACACTGCCAGATTTGGAGGAGAATGACTGCTATACTGCTCCATTCAGCCAACAAAGGATCCATCAGTGAGTATTCTATCATATCTCAGCTGCAAGGTGAAAACTTTTTCTTCTGGATTCACCTTGTAAAAAATTGATTTCTTTGTTCATGTCGTAAGGACTAGTGCCTTCATATTAGTCCTTTTTCACAAAAAAGGGAGAGATAACGAGTCTACATTTCTGTTAATTAAAGGTCTAGCTCAAAGCTAAGGAAATCAATGGGAAAGTTCCCTTTCATTCACTGGAATTTCAATTACATCCTTCAAGGGGCCAAATGGCTGCTTTCCCTCAGGGTGGAGCTACTTTTCAAGCTTTTTCTGATGTTCACATTGATCATAACAAACCCCATCTCTACCAAGATAATCTGTGCCCATGTTGCCTTGAGCCTCCTCACCCCAAAATCATGGCTAGATCAGGGAGCTGCTGCAACTGGAGACATGGCACAGGCTACATGGACACTTACTTGTTTTGAACCAGGATGGTCAATCTGGTGTTTAAATACATCTACAGTATAATAACTATAAATGTTTAAATGGCTTATTATAAATGGGGAATCACGGTTTTGTAAATCCTGCTCTCAAACAAATCTTTGTGCTACCAAACATGGATGTGCCCTGCAATGGGTTTTCTTAATTCCTTCTGATTCTGCAAGTTTTAATTGCCTGACAAACAGAAGGAAGCAGGACATCCTGCATTGAAAAATACAAAAGGCTCCTTCTATCTCAGGTGAATATTTCTGACTGAACCAACTTAAATTAATAAATGATCTGGGGGAAGGGCAGAGGAAAGGAGAGGACAGTTTCTGCACTTCCATGACTTTCTATTTTACTTCATCTATTTTTGAGTCTGTGGTGCCAAATTGGAAACAGAGAGAGCCACTACAACATTCTTTTCCCAAAGTGACCCTGTTGTAGACATATGATATGAAAACCCCCTGCTGAAGGGGGTTAAAAATGTCCTTTTACCTAAACAAGACAACCAGCTGCAGCCTTAAAGTCAAGCAAAATGAAAATTAGGAAGTGCTAATAATGCAGCCATTTTCAAACAAATAAAGTAAAGAAATGTGTGGTATTATTCTCAAGGGAATACTGCAGACTCACATTGTTGCTGCTGCTACAGTTGGTGATTTACTTTCTCTACATTAAATGAGCTAAAAACCTGCTATTACCTCAGCCAAGAACAGGTTGGCTGTTGGCTCAGTGATTTACCTGGGAGTACAGAAGTTTGAGCATTTTCCCAAAGTCCTGAAGAAAACACTACTCACATAGAGATCACTGCTTCCAACAACATCTGTGCTCTTAGTTTGTACTGCTTCCAGTCAAAGGTAATTTTAGATATGGCGAGTGTCAGACATCAAATGTTTCAGTGTCTGTGGATCCCACAGTGCAAAGATACACACGAATCTGTGCATGCATCCATCCTCTCTTCGTACCTTTGTCACCAGACCACAGGTGTTTGGATTATTTGGCTTATCTTGCCACTAAAGCAGAAAACAGTTTTTTCCTGCCTTTTGCTTTCCCAAAATATATAAAGGAAAATAAAGCAAGAAAAGTAAACCCACTTTTTTTTCAAATGTGTATTCAAAGATTCTAGAGCTAAATTTACCTTTTAAGGGTTTGTACAACCTGCAGAATTACTAAAGAGAATATATGAACAGGAATTCATTGGTAATTTTTTCTTGGTTGAATTTGCACTAATATGAGGCCTTTCTTTAAACAACAGTTAGCTTTGCTGTACTTTGCTATCCACAGAAAGATAGTTTGAAAATTCCAGTTCACAGTTTAGTTAAGTCTGCAACTACAGTTTCAGATCAGTTAATCTTCACTGATTCTGCATGTCTCTTACAGCATGAGTGTAAGAATAGTATTTCCAGAATGCTATTTTTGAAAGAGACTTTAATTAAGGATCAAGTCTGGAACATTTCCTTCCAAAAGTACTCTCATGGTCTTCATTGGGATTTTCCTTTTGAGTAAGGACAGCTCACACAAATAAGACTTACAGGACCAAGTTAATGATTATAGCTGTTGTGGAACAAATTACTGGCTTTATCTACCTATACATTAACTTCACAGGTAATAAAAATTATAATGTATTAATCCTTAATTATTTTTTGTCTTAAAAATGAGGTGACAAAATGATCAAAACCTTCAGTGAAGAGTCTCATAAATAAAGTCTAAACCCTTACTGAGCCTTAAAAAAATATTTATTGCTCTTATGAATATTCAAATCATTGTGCATGTTGAAAATCTAACAAGGGCAGCAGAAACAGAACAGCTGACGAAATTCATCCACCTAAAAGCAACACGGATTAAAAACTCACTAGAAAGCCTCTGCTTTATACAGTTTACAGCTCAGTAATGTCTGATAAATGTTTATGTGTACCTAGTTTGAAATTGTCATCAGCTCTGGCCCCTGTGAACTGAAATTTGAAGTGTGAGATTCTTCACAGACTGAGAAAACCTTTCTCCTCTGAATTCTTTATTGGATGCTGTAGAACATGGAATAGCTTTGATGGTTATTCTGTGAATATGGATTTACTACCCACATTCAGAAATAAATAAGACAAACTGAAGCACAAATTTTTGGGGGAAGAAATGTCCATGAAGCATGGGAAGAAGGGGTAATGGTTGAAAGGGGTAAGTCCTACACTGAGCTGCCTAATTCTCACCTGACAAGAACAACTCCTGTGACTCTTGAGATAAATTCAAACCTCCCTGACATTGTCCTAATTTATGTCAATGTCTAACTGGGATGTTGTAACACAGATACAACTGCCTGAGATATTTTCAACCTTTCAAGGCCTTTTACTCATATCTGCCTCTTTTTGTTTCCTGTGCCAGAGGTCCCTGTCCCATTGATTATGGTGATTCTGCTCTTTCTGGGTCTACTCTACAGAAAATTTCACAGAAAAAAATCCCCAGGGTATTTGAGTTAAAAAAAAATTAAAAACCCTATGATTTTTATGTTCAAAAATAAGTGAGGATTATTTTTTAAATGTTACCACATGCAATTATATCCCAAAATATTGATATTGTCAGGGATGGTTCAGGACATCCAGAGGACTCATTTTGGCACTCCTTTTTCACCTTTACTGAACCCTAGAATCTCTTCTTCATCCATGTCTTCGTGAATAACTTTGGAAAACACAAGGGCAAAAACAAGGGTATGTTTTTGGCCTACTCTGATCATGGTGAGTTCTTCCTCTCCTCTCCCCTTCCTGCCCTCAGATGCCTTTTACTGGCACACGACCGGGCAGGGTGGAAGCTCTGCAGCTCATATTATCACAGGGGTTTTAGGACTGCTTCAGCTTTTCTGGAATAGGCAGAGTTCTTCATGGCTGTTATTATTCTGAGGTGTTTACATCTGCTTCACAGACACGTCTGGTTATTTCTTCTTGCCCATATGAGAGCAAAAGCTATAATAACACAATTGTTAAGTTTGCAAATGTATGCAAATGACTGAAGTGTTTCTTTAAACAAGTGAATATTTCTTTGCTTTTTAGAGTTCGTGTAATCCTTGATTTTTGCCTTTTTACATTCATGACTCATGAAAATAGAAATGCTTTAATACAAATAAAGCTATTAAACAAGTTCTTCCAAAAAATAAGTTGAAATGGCTACCTCTAGTTTCAGTATGAGACAGTTGTGATAACAGATGTGTAAAATAACATTGTATTACAAGGAAAATAGATTAGGATGTTATCTGGTTCCATGTTGCAGGTTTCCCAGAGAAGGTGATTCAATTTGCCGTTGAATCCTATAAGAACTTGTAGCTGAGTCAGAATGAAATTACTGTGCTGTTTTGATATCTGTGAAGTTATTTTCACCATTCTTTAACATTTAGTGCTGGGAGGTAAGGTCTTGGATAGTCAGTAAAAGAAAATTAAATAAAGAGCAAAAATCTCTAATTATTCATTCCTGTTTTACTCCTGCCTTTTAATTTGTTTCTGCTGCTATAACAGCCTAATACAGAGTTCCAGCTTCAGCTGAAAACAACACTGTTCTCTACCTGCTTCAGAATTTAGATTTTTTTTAATGTAATTTCTATTAGCATTAAGATTTACATGACGACAGTATTCCTTTTTTCTCAAAATGCTTTTAATAATTATAATTTTACATACTGATTGCATTCAACTGAATTTGATACAGGTGTAGAGGTAAAAACACATCTTTAAATCCACATATCTTTCTGTATCTGAAAGATAGGCTTAGTCTTACATACCTTTTGAGTAATAGCAGCTTGAAATGGTATAGTGGCCCAAAACTGTTCCTATACAGAAAAGGCAGTGGCCAGTGGACACCAGTTGCATTTGCTGTTTGGTACCAGCCGCTGGTAAGTCAGCATGCATGTGGTGGTGATTATATACATAAATCAAATTACTTTTGGAAGGTACTGTAGGGCATGAGTAGGTCTTTGGGAATAGCAAGGAAATGGGAGGAAGCCAGAAGTACTGAGTATAGCAGTGAGTAGATTGTAGACACAGAAATGGCCTTTGAGTATCTGGGGTGGAGTGGCAAAGGAGATGTGAGTTAGTAACTTCTAGAAAACCAGTTTTCATTACTTGTGGTGTTCTTAGGGCAACTTGTCTTACATATGTCTGCTTTAGGGTTTTTTTTACTGTCATCCTTTGAAGAAGAACATAAGGAACTTATGTACATATTGTATTGTATAGAAAATCCAGCTGAGAATTTTGATAAGAAAGAGGGAGTGGATGAAGTTCTCAAAGTCCAGAAGTTGGACTACTTGTTTTTCAAAATTACTGTGGAGGTGCAGAGTTGTATATTATTTCCCATGGGTAAAGATTCAATCTGACAAAAACAAACTTTCATTTAGGTAAAATTACCTGAGGGGAAAACTGAGCAGTGAATCTCACATTGTGCAAAAGAGGTCATGTGAATCCATGCCAAGCTCCTGATTAAGGCAATCTCATTTCAGGTCATATTTCTCTAGTGTGGTGTTCTACACACTCATGTCTCTATGACACCTCTATGACTTTAACATTTTATTTATCAGTTTATTCAGTTCTTCAGCTCTTCAAAAACAAAGATGAGGAAATCAATATCACCTCCTATCCACAGGGCTTCTTGATTTTTTTAAAATTTATTCGAACTCACCACAATTCCATCTAACCTATTGAACATAGAACCTGTATTCATACTTAACTTGATAAGTGGCTTCTGAGAGCTAACTTTCTACTGTATATTAGCTTCCAGGACCAAATGTAGGAGTATATGATACTTTCACTTTCTAACATAGTATTCAGTAATAGTTTTCAGTAAGAATGGTCTGCTACCAAGTAGATGTTTCCAACTGATTCTTAATGGTAAAGCATAACAAAAAAGCCTGGAACAGATGTGAAAGTCTACCACTGCACTTACAAAGATATGCTTTTGCAAATTTTTGTGCAAGAATTTTGTAGTTTTTAGTGAATTATCTAAAAGTGATGCTTATCATAATGAATACTTTAATATCCTCCATCTTTCTCCTGACTTCTCCATCTAATTCTTTGTTAGAGAATGAATACTGTTACTCATAGCATCTCACCTGGATAATCATCTCTTAATCAAGTGTCTTTAATTCTCCTGGCGCTTGCTTATATACAGTAGATTTTTAGAGTGCTGCAGAAAGTAATTGAACTCAATATTTTGCCTTAAATATGCTTAAACATGCTATTACATGTTTCTGAGATGCCCTTGGGTTTTATTTTCATGCAGTTTCATAATACACAACAAAGATACTTTCTTCAATAATGCAACAAGAAGTAGAATTGTACACCATATCTTACAAAGAGTGAAATATGAAGAAGGGAAAAACAAAATTGGTAAGTACTGAGCAATGTGCTTTTAAACATGCTTTAAAAAAAAGAAAGGAGAAATCTGCCTGGCCTCATAACAGACTCCTTTCCTTCCTTTTTAATCACCTCAGTTTTGACTGTTTACATCTCACCCACTGCTGTTGTCGGGGCTTTGCCTGGAAGATGTGACCATCCCCGTGTAATATTAGTCAGCTTCCACAGGCACATGTCACCACATGGGATTTATCACCTCTGCAAGGAAAGAGGCTGATTTAAATGTGAAATATGAACAGATTATGAGCAGTGGAGAATCAGAGAGACTCATGAAGGAAAACCTTTATTCTTTCATAAAAATGTGCTTGGAAGGATGGCAAGATTTGTGCTGCTCTGCATCTCAGGCTACAGGGCTTCTCCCTGGATACCTATCCATCCCTAAGGGAGATGGAAGACTGTATGTCTGTTGTTACTGTAAGTCAAAAGGGAGTTCACCATTGATCTACTCAGTGCAAAGAACACTATAACTGTGTTATAACTGTGGCTTTATTTTCAATTAGTGAGTGGAGTGGCAATTAGAAGTAACATACATGCAGGTTCAGGAGAGCAGGAAGAGGCACAGGAGGGATAAAACATGAAAGAGTGACCACCTTCTGCCAAGTCATAGAGAGCACATATTGCTTGAATACCACAGAGACAAATGTAGAGACAATCTCCATAAAACTCTGCAGTCTATTTCATTTCCCTACTGTTTAAACCTCACCTTTCCTGAAGAGGAAGAGAAATATCCCAGAACTTCACTTTTTTCTTTCTTTCTCAGCTGCTGGGATGAGGGCAGCAATAATCCTGAGCAGAGCTGATGTTGCATCTAGCCCAAACACCAGCAGTCCCTGCCTACCTCAAGATCCCAATCTCCCTCACATGTCAATGTGTGCTATCCCCATAAAGAACACAACCTTGCATTGATCACTGGGCAGAACAAAGCCCATCTCAGCTGTACGAGTTTTATTTTTCTGACAGAGACACTGGAAGAAAGCATATTCTGCCAGGCAGCTGATGCTACCACCCAAAGTGTTATTCATGTTGACTTAATACTTCTCATTGCTGTGTTCTTGCTGCTATCTGTCCCCTGTGAATTAGGAAAGAAATCAAGACTCTATGCCTCTTGGTCAATAGGGTTCAAATACCTTCAGGTTATTGGTGTGGATATTATGTTTTGCATTGCCTGGTAACAGTTCAGTCCTATTTTGGTGACTTTCCAAGTGAAAAGCACCAACATCTCAGCAAACATTATCTCTCGAGGCTCTCATTAAAGAGGGACAAGGGCTGAGTGAGCGGGTTGTATGCTCACTTTTTTGTACCACATAGGAATGATTTTGGTTCAGGTTCCTGTTTATTTTCTGGTCTTGTACTGCTGCAGCTTGTCTTGTTCCTTTCTGTCTGTCCAGAAACTTTCATAAGACATAAGCTGAACACATTTTAGAAAGTTGTTATCATATAGAAATTAAGAGTTTCTATTGCTTTAGTGGTCTGCAGTTCAAAAATATCAAGACCTTCCCTGAAGTTTTTACCTCCCGAGATATGCAGCTTTTCATCTAAATAGCTTTGTTAGACCATATTTTATAAGGTTGAATGTCACAATTGTACACCACAACGACACAAAGACTCTGATTTCGGAAGGCTAAAAAGGCAACTCCTTTATTTCTGGGAACGTTTCCCTTTTTATAGTATTCTACACAGACCAATTTGATTGGTGACAAGAAGACAAACCTCTTCAATCACATCGATCAGACCAGAGGGACATCAAGAGAAGCCCTTCCTAGGGGAAAATATGTAAACATTCTTGCCATTACCAAAACATGTCTCTTTACAGTAAGTTCCCTGGGAAAGGAATTTCAGAAACCAAAACATGTTAGGCATGAACCAGGGCTACAGTCAAACTTTAAACCTGGTGTGAGGTCTCCAATTTCACCAAAGTTACACTAAAGATGGATTTGGGAAATTAAGCTTCTAGCAAAATAAAACATAGATTCTGATTAATATTTGAACAAGTCTTTCTGTGTCTCATATCTTAGTTTTCAAAATCTATAGAGGATCAGTTTCTCTACATGTATCGTGTACTGTCAGTTGGCTTCAATCTTCATTTAGCCAGTTTATGATAATGTGTTTTGCTTTTCACTTAGCAATTTTTCTGCTTCTATTGGTAAATAATTAAATACTTTTGATTCTTAGGTCTGAATCGATTGCTCAGTAACGGCTCCTATGAAGCTGCATTTCCTCTTCATGAGGTATTTTGCTAATTTTTTTTTCTTTGCGAACAGGCATTTTTCACAAAATGAATTCTTAATTGTGTAATTATTTTTTGTCAATCTTATTAATGTCAGTCTCTGACATGCTTCCATTTAGCAATGCTTTTTTCCTTGGGGAAAAATTAGGGGTATTGTCTTGCAAGAAAAGATGAGTAAAGAGAGTTGTTCTGGATCTATTCTGTGAAAACTAGAGTTGATATATCAATATGTTTTCAGAGAGAACCATCACACGCTGGGGGGTATTCTGAGATTCTCCAAGAATTTTCTTTGCATTTATAGGCTATGACATGAATATAATTTACTATAAATTTCTTAGAAAGAATAATCTCAAATCTTAGTGACATCAGTTGATACTTTTTTAATGTCATATTTAGCTTTTGGAGCGCAAGTATGAAGATTGCATAAATTGTATTATCCATACTACTAATAAGAGAGATTTCTTAAATATTCTTTTTTACTGCTGTTATTCATTAATGTCCAAATTTGTATTTTAGGGAAGTTACAGAAGTAAGAATTCAATAAAAACCCATGGAGCAGAAAACCACAGACACCTGCTGTATGAGTGCTGGGCTTCCTGGGGAGTGTGGTATAAATACCAGCCACTGGATCTTGTAAGGTAAGACTTACCTGCTTTTGCTATGTTACATTATAAGTGCTTTGAGCACAGGTTGTTTCCCTTCTGACAAAACCATGAAAAGCTCAGTTAATTTATGTGTTTTTTAAAAACTGATACTGAAGTAATGGGAAAACATTTAGTTCATGGTGACACTACATCCGAATAGATATTTATAGTGGAGTTTGTAGAAGGACCTGAAAGCAAAAGAAGTTTCCTTCCAGAGTTTCCTGACACTGTAATTTGTAATGAACTGTTTACAGGCTATTTAAGAGAGAAAATAGGAAGAGAGAAATCTGTGGAACCTGGATATACTTGATTAGACATCCATCCACAGGAGGAGTTCTTCCTCCTTGGAACATGGCTTTGGTGCAAGATAGGCTCTCACCAACTAGATCTTCTTTTTCCAGAATGCAAACACAGAATGAGCTCTGGATGAAGTTTCATGATGCTTACAAATGGCACAGAACAGAGCTTACAGTTGCTGAGTGTGCTGCTGTTCAGCAGCACTAGTGGTGGAAATCTTCTCTGTACCACTGCCCTTTAACTCAGACCAGCTACATCACTACTGTCCAGATTTTTATTCATTTTAAAAGTAGTCTGCAAAGAAAAAAACACTGAGAAAGCTGAGATGTGATTCCAAATTCTTACAGTCCTTTAAAATTATGTTTTCAAATAGCCTTGCATGGACTAATAGAGAATGACATATTTCTTAGCATATAGAGAGAGCCAGAGCCTTTACTGGTTGTGTTGGCAGAACTATTATTGGACAGTAATGGGCTTTTTCTACTTGAAGAGAGGAATATGGAGTTACAAGAGCCTATTAATAAAGTCTTCAAATGTATCAGAAGCACTGAAGATACATTTGCTATCAGGAAGGTTCATCCCCAGCATGCAATTGATCCAGCTTATTAATTTCCTCTTTCATAAGTCCTGCAACTAATAGAAAACTTTGCCCTTATTTATTCTCAAAATTGTTTCCAGATGAAAGATTTGTAGAGGGCAGCCCTGGAAACAGACAGTGTTACTCCTTAAGGCTGTATAAAAGCTATCCATTTCATAAAACAGAGAGTTTCATTTCCATGGATAAAAAGTTAATCAAGAAATACAATTAAAAGTTTTACTGAGTCACGTAATTTTTAATGCTTTACAAAATAATTTATTAAATCTCTTAATTTAATCCCAAAAGTGTTTTTTTAAATACACTGTATAGAAATATGGAAATTTTGTCAAATTACACAATAGAAATTGCTGATTTATGGAGGAGCCAAAACAGTTATACTGAAGCGGTTTTTTGCTTTCAGTTTCCCAGTACACAACAAGATATTATTATCACACTACAAACAGTGTATCTCTATAGAGTTTTATAATCATTTGTCCATAGTGGTCAAGGCTACTGTTCTTCATCACATCTTGTTTGTGAAAGTGCTCTTGAGGCAATACCTGGAATTTGGTTTTATTTTGTGATCAGGCATCTGTAAGGTTTTTTTAAGTATGAGAATAAATGGTAACAGAATAGAAAATGTTAGAGGTATGATTATTCTAGACTTTGATAGCAGCCTTGATGGCAGTTTAAGATTTTTTAAAAAGTTTTATTTTTTCATCAGATAGAGTTTTCAAAATCCATTTTTAAAAAAAGGGATTTGAGTGTTTACCCAAAAAGGAGAGGGGCAGGGGAATAGTGAGATTCTCTGAGCATTGGCAGCAGCCTGAGTCACAAGCCACCAAACTCAGCAGGTCCAAAGCTGCAGCCCCAGCCCAGCCTGCCATTTGCTGCCTGGAACACCTCCACAGCTGTGATGAATTCACTGAAGAAGGGTGACAAAAAAGAGAAGGGGATGCCTTTTTCTTCTCACTTCACAGATGCTGGCTTATTCACATTTCTTCAGCTCCTGATGAGTTTTCAGAGGATTCAAAGATTTGGGAGGAGCTGAGGAAATGTGAGTAACCCAGCATCCATGAATGAATCTTCCATGTCTAGTGCCACTATCAGCAGTTCACATGTCTATTGAGCTGGAGACTTTTCCTTGAAGAACTGATGACACCAGCAAGACCTGCTGTTCATTTCACTTGCAAGTATCTCAGCAGGCACACTTTAAAAAGAAGCATTTTTTCAGAGACAGTTCTATAGCAGGAAAATCTTTCCCCTCCCCCCCCCCCCCCCCCATAGCAGGAGTTATGTGGGATTGTTCTTGAAGGCTGTAGTGTTTTCATCTGTACAGTAGGAGTGGCTGGATGTTGATTCTTCCCCAGACATCTGGCCAGAACTTATGCTGGTAGTTGACATTATGATTTAGAAAGGCTAAGAAGTAAATTAGACCTAGATAGTACAATTATGTCATTAATAGATGTGCTATTTCTACCCTAAAGTCAAGCTACCGCAATGGTAAGTGAAAATGTTCGTACTTCTGTGCTGTTTGTTTTTTTTTTTTTTTTCCTTAGATGTTAAAATGAGGTTTCCATCTCCTGTGCTGCCAATTTGGCAACTCCCAGAAATCATTTAATTTCATCAGCTGGCTGTTATGGAGATACTAGTCACTAAAAATAAATTATAAAAAGTCATTTGAGGGAAATTGCATGGCTCTGCTTCCACTCTGCTTTGAAACATGTGGCAGTATAATGGCACAAGCTTGGAAAAATTTACAAAGCCACTCCTATTAGTCAAGAGATGTGGTACCATAACTTTAATTATACATCTCTTGGAATTTAATGTCCATAGATACTTTATAAGAATAATTTATGACCCTTAGAATTTATCAAAATTGGAAAGAAACAGGACTCATTCATTATATTTATATGCTTTGGCAGAAGTTGCAGTGATTCCTGGGGTCTTTGGATCACTTCCTTCACACTTCTGTGCGTTGCTGCTTCCCTCTTGATTGTGCACAAGTTGCTTCTGCTGCTGCTTGTGCATATAATTCACAGGACCAAAAGGCAGGGAGAAAACTATTTTTTAAGCAATTGTAAAGCTATCTAAATGTACCGTGAAGCAAAAACTGATGCCTGAGTAACCTGCATTTTGCTCCATGTTTCCATTAAATGTCTTGACTGCAAGATGACTACTCTCTTTCAGTCTCGTGTCAAGCCTTCCTACCCACCCCATTGCTTCTGACATGAGAGCTTCAAATGTCCAAAACACGTGCTAGAAAGCTCTAGTTTTTGTGATGTAGAAAGGTCTGTATAGAATTTCGTTCTTACCTGCAAAATAGTTAATGAAAATAGATAGGTTCTTTGTTTGAGCCATGATTTGTCTATATTCTAGATCCATGACTTCCTTCTTGACATGCTGAAAGCAAAATATTCTATAATGAAGGTCATTAAACATAGGATAATCCAATATCACATTTCATAAGTCTGAAATCAGATTTGTAGCTTAATATTTTTAAAAAATGTGCCTTATTGATAAATATTGATATTGAAATCTTGACCCAGTTAAGTCATAGGTCTACCACTGGAATGGGTTGAGGGAATATACAGTTCACAATTAAAGTAAATATTATAAGGGCATACAGGCTAGCTTACAACTGAGAAGCTGAAATTACCTTTTTATTATTATTTTTATGGCGCAGCATATATAAGGATGGGAGAGATGGATTATTCTATTAGGTGCTTAGGGGTTTTTTATGTGTCTGCTTTTTATGTTGGTTGTGAAGACAATTTTCTGTGAGAGAACCATTAAAGACTCAAACAATTTTTTTCTGTCTATATTAATACTCTGAAAAATCGGATAGTTATATACTTGCAAAGTTAACAAGAACCCAAAGATGTTATCAACGCTGGAAATTTTCAAAGAGGCCTTGAAATGAGCAGAATGATAATGGGTGAAATTTATGTATAAGTGATGCACAGTGATGCATTCTGGAAAAAACCCTCTGGAATTCTTTGTGTACATTGCTGAGCCCTGGCACAGAGAGAACTGCCTTCACTGAGGCAAGCTATATGAAATTTCTGTTCTTTACCTAGTGACAGAAGAAAAGAAGCAAATTTGTTCTTCAAACAAATATTTGGGGAAATTTAAGGGAGTGACAAAGGTATCTCTACATGTTTTTTATCTCCTGGACCACCAGTGATGGCCCAGACTAGCTGAATTACATATTGGAATAAATGCGGAACTGCTCTGAATAAGGCACCTAGGAAGGCCTCCAAAGACCTTCTTACCGGCATAGTTTGTTTCAATAGCATTTAACTGAGTAGTATCTGAGCAAGACTAAAAGGAAAAATATGCAAACTTTGGGGCCAGAAGACATGATATATTCATAAGTTGATCCTGATGCAATTTACAGTAGTACAACCTGTGCCTGTGGAGTACCAGCTGAGTTGTAAAGGGCAATAATGGAATATCGAGGCCGTTTCTCCGTATTTAAACCAGTACGTCTCAAAGTAATGTCAACATCCTTAATTTATTTTTAAAACCCATCTCAGATGCCTTTTCCTTACTTTTCAGAGATGGATTGCTTTCTATCATGGACAGTCTTCTTTACACACCCACTGAACTTTGCTTGGATCTTCATCTAGGATGAAGATGTTTGATTTCTAGATCAAAAAGAACAGTATGATTTGCACTGTTAGATTGAAGGGCTCAGCAGGATAGGAGACTATTTTTGCCAAAAATGCTTGTCAGCTAGAGGGTCGGAATGAGGAGGTATTCATTCTTGAGAGTAGGGCATGAAGTAAAAAATAAAGCTTGATGAAGGTTAGGTGGGCTTCACTACTTTGAACTACATACATGGAGAAATATAGATCATCCATATTTAGTGGAAGTAAGCTCAAATGTGAGTTTGCATTTTTGGAGGTGCAGGCACAGACTGACATCCTCTGTGTCAGGAAAATAATCAGGTGTCAAGAAAATAATCAGGCCAAAGGTTCCATTTGCACTCTTAAGTCAGGTCTTAAAAAGCAGTTTGCAGTGTGTTTTTTTACAATCGGACCTGCTGCCCTTGTCAGAACTGAGCATGTTAGCATTAGTTTGCCATCTCTTTAGCCTGTGAATTTCAGTTTCTATTAAATGACAGAAGAATAAAAACAAAATAACAATACATGGCTTCTTACACAGACCTGGTTAACTCAAATGAACCTGGTTAACTCAAATGAAAATAGTCACTGCAGGTCAGTATCTTTCAGCTGAGCATGAGGTCAGGCTAGAGAGATATTTCTCACATTGGAAATTTCTAATAACAACTTGAAAACTGCTACTTTTGTGCAGTCTAGATCAAGTGTCCTCCAGTGCACCCAGTGCTAGAGACAGTCCTAGGTCTTTCCATTCTCTCTGAGAAAGTTTGTCCAGTGATGTTTTCTGGTAGCATAGAGGAGAGAGCAGCACAGGCTCACTGCACTTTTTCTCTGGATAGAGCAGAGTTGCATCATTAAGGTGAAACTGGGTTTCCAGCAGCAGCTATTTTCAAACTGAGTGGACATGCAAGTTTAAGTTTTCTGCAATGTCTCTGAAACACAAACATATCATCTTGCCCATTCTTTAAAACCAGTCTTGCAAATAATTCCCTAAAATCTCAGCCTAATGTGCACAAATCAGACACAGGACAATACATGAACCTGTTCCTCTGCTGATGAGCTCAGCGAGTTTTGTGTGTTTTTCTCTAACACATAAATAAAAGTTTGGCTCTGTGTGAGAGGAAGAAAATCGCTAATGAATATGTAGCAAAATGGAACTTTCTGTCTATTTTGCTGCTGGTTTTTGAGCAATATATCTAATAAATTAGGATCAATTCAGACTTTCTTCAACCATTGCAAGATGATGGACCTTACTTGCACTTCACTTTCCACTGCAGTAGAATCATTAAATTAGTTTTCCAGGAACTGACCTAAGAAAATAAATAATGAAATGAAAATGAACTGTACTGGAGAATGAACTCTGGTTAATTGATTTCTTAGAACTAATTTGAGCTCAAATAATTTTTGCTGTTATACAAGCTTTAGGGATAAAATTTATTTCAATGCAATTATATGGGCAGTAAAATCAAACAGCCAAAATCAAAGCAGACCATCAATTTCCCAAATACAAAGAACTAGCTTTCTAAAAGTAACTCACTGTTTCCTTCATGAAGTTTCCACTTATCTAAGTGTAAACTGTGGCTATTGAATTTTTAAATTAATGTTTAAAGTTCATTACTGAGGCAGATCCCTCAGTGTGCATTTAGAAGCTTAGTTGAAGGCTTTTTCTCCTCTTTTATCTTCTCTTCAGATATGATAGAAATGGGTTTTTTTCTGCTAATGAGCAAGATTAAGTAGATTATTCTAATTAGCAGGTAACTTTGCTGTGTTGTGTTTTAAAACAGACGATACTTTGGTGAAAAAATTGGGCTGTACTTTGCCTGGTTAGGCTGGTACACAGGGATGCTCTTCCCAGCTGCCTTCATTGGATTGTTTGTCTTTTTGTATGGAGTCACTACTTTGAACCACTGCCAAGTCAGGTAACGTGGGAACTTTTATAAAGAAATTGCAACAGTGGGTTATTATGAATAATATAAGAGCTCTTCCCACAAGCTGTTAATTATTTAATTTTGAACTGTTGAATGAACAGTCAAGAAAAGACTACGTAATTGTCATGAGAGACCCAGTATCAAACTTTCCATGTTTTATGCTCCTGAATTAGAATGAAAGGAAATGCCTCTTGCCTAGTTCCAGTTGCTAATGGTGTTGGCAACTCAGAACAAAGTAGGAAAAAAGTAGACCCCATCATTACTCTTTAAGGGGCCAGCAAAAAAAGAATTTTCACTGGGGAATTTTCACTCTCTATAAGGCCCTTCCTAGAGATCCACCACAAAGGCATTCCTCGAGATGAAGAAATCCCTGGGCCTTCTGCTGAATGCCCAATCTCTAAAGTTTGGGCATTTAAGCCACAAGTATGACTTTGTCTGAAGTTATCCTCACCCTCATCCTACCAAAGGTCACTCTAACTCAAGGGAGAAGCTGGAAACAGTAAAGAGATACTGCTAGGTTGTCCCTGGAGAACTGCACTCCGCAGTTATGACTGTAAACTCTGTAGCCTTAGACAGCCAACAAATATTAATTATACACATGCAGTTATGAACACCTTGGCTTCGGTTACAGACCAGTTTTGTTCAATAAGTAACTGAATATTAGCAAGGCCTATCAATACAGACAGATTGTTGTGCAGATTGTTGTAGTTATGAAGCTATTAATTTTTGTCTTCTCTATTTTTCCAGTAAAGAAGTCTGCCAAGCTACAGATACCATAATGTGTCCTATATGTGATAAATACTGCCCCTTCATGAGGTTATCAGACAGCTGCATATATGCCAAGGTATGTTTTAGGCTATGGAAATACAGATGCTTCCTGGTAAAAGCATGAATTTTGCCTTTTGCATTTTTCTTTAGTGAGCTTGGGTAGATAAAGTCTTAAAGGGACAGATCAAGTTCCGCCAACATTAACACTGTCTTTTGCCAATACTTAGTTTGGGTTGTAAAACATTTGAATGCCATTTGCACTTAGAGATTCAGCAGTCTCAGAGGTCATGGATGTGTTACAGTGTCCTTGACATCAGCCTTTATCTCCTCATCTATCCTCTGTAAATGACTCCATAAAAATAACACTTTGGGTCTGAAATGATGCTCACATCTGGTGTTGGCAGCGGTCAGTCCCAGGCCAGGCTGTCAAATAGTCCTATCAATTCACAGTTGGATTTCATATGTCAAGAGAAGGATACTCAGGATTGTCAGGCCAGCTAAACTCATGATCACATTAATTTTAGTAGGTGAAAATGTAAAATAAAGGCTTATTATCACAAATTGATCACATTTTTAATATACCTCTCAGGTAACCCACCTTTTTGACAATGGAGCTACTGTCTTTTTTGCTGTTTTCATGGCAGTGTGGGGTAAGTTTTCATTTTGATATTTTAATTGCACTATCCTTTTCTTAAAGAATGTGATGCAACATTGGTCTTTTTGTTTTCCAGCACACTTTTTTTCTGACCCTATGAAAAAAGACTTGAGACTTTTCTATTTCTGCAAAAAGGAAGATGGAATTGATTGAATCAAGTTTTTATTTGGTTATAATTTTAATTAGAATGAAACCATGAATGCAGATATGAAGCGTCTATGTAGTTTATATACATATAATTCTGTGGTAATTTCTAAACATTTTTAAATCCATTGGTATTAAGGCCTTCTTTCTATTACTACTCAGGGCTTCTCCTAGCTTAGGGCAGCTCAGTTTAGTGTCAGTATTAAAATGAAGTAATAGATTTTTCCCCACCTTGCAGAGAGGCATTAAAACTTAAATCCATGTAAGCTGGTTGCAGTTAAAGCAAAACTCCAATGAAATAAACAAAATATTTCATTGAATGGCAATTTGATAGGTGTGTGGTGTAACTGTTGTCATGGAGGCTGAATTTTGCCCATAGAAATGTTCTATTTTTGGCTCAACTGTTTTTCCTACTATGACATGTAGGCAGAATTGAAGGCAAGAGGAATCAGTAATTTCTGGCAGCACAAAAATTATTTCAAGCAACTCCTAAACATGCCCAGGCTCTTAGCTGCTACCAAGCCATTCTGAAGGAAGTTAATAACTTTGGAATATGGCTCAATGAGGTGACTCAAAAACAATATCCAAGTCCTTGAGCTATCTGGATTTAGTCATTGTTCTCCTGTTCTTACTCACATATCTCCACCTGCTTTGGAAAGGTGTCCAATTAATTCTTATAATCTTGATTTGAAACTGCAGATCTCTTTACTGAACCACAAGAAATATCCAGGAAGCACCATGAGAGACAGCAGGACAACATAGATTAGCCTACCTGTCTACCTCAGTTCCTTCCTCCAAAACTCCAGTTTTGTCTTAGTTAACCAATTAAATTAAGTCATATACCAATCAAGCCTATTTATGCCATTTCATGTAAGAGTGATAATACTAAAATATTACCAATCACATTTAATAAAAATCCAGAGATCATATAGACATTATGTTTCTGTTTGATATTTCATCTTTGTTTTAGAGCTACATAGAGCTAAGAATCACCAAAAATTTCTAAGCCTTAAAGATATTTTTTAGATGCTTACTCAACTTTTCTAAACTCTTTCTCCATGTATTCACTGAAATTGAGAATTTCCAGGACAGTGTACAGGCAGGCACATCTCTACATAGGAAAATTGATGGGTTAGCATTGCTGAACATTTATGGCAGTGTTCCTAACTGCTGGTGAGCACTTCTTTAGAGTGTAAATTTTTGCAACAGTGCTTTTGGTCCTCCTTAACAATAACAATGCTTTCAGAAAACAGCTGTGTTCACAGCATGACTTCTGTGTCTTAGCAGTACTCAGATCCAGGGCTGTAGGAAAAGTAGCTCTAGATAAGGGAAGTCCCTCACAGAGGTGACCATGCCTGGTTCTGTCTTGTGGTTGCTGCCTTTGAAAAGGCTGAGGAAGCTGAACATTCCTGCCTACGAAATGTAGTCTCTTTCCCTTTCCTCTCTTTAGTCGACAGAAACCGGGTCTCTCTCTGGTTAGTCTCTCCTTCCTCCCCTTCCTTCAGCATCACTGTCAGACTTCCAGACCCAATTCCGTCTGGGACCCTCCACACCAGCCTGCCAGGACTGAGCAATGCACTGTTCACCCAGGCATCTACAGCACCTAAGTCCAGAGTGAGATAAGAAAAAAATACAATAGAAGCTGCCCCCTGGATGATTGGGCTACAGGAGAAGAGACTATAGGACAGGAGTTGGGGTGATAGCTTTCCCCACCATTTTTGCTGGCTTACACTGTGCTTGTGAGCTGACTGCCAAGAGGGAGGTAGGGGCAGCACCAGCAGGAGCTCTGAGTGTAGGGTACCGTTTGGGGAATGGGGCAGTCCTCTGGCTCCATACAAACCAATCTTCCTTAAAGAAGACTTTGCAGAGAGAACAGTGAGATTGTGGAGGTATTTTCCATGCAGACAGGGCTAAAGCAACATTCAAATAAAGGAAGTCACACTTTCCAGGGATTTTCTGGTACTGTATTTACTAGTTGGCTTACTGCCTGTGTTAATGGATTTTTAGTCTGCAGTAGGCTTATTGGCAGCTGCAGGCATTGCAATCATCGCAGTAAATCATAGAGGAAGAGAAGAATCAATGATAGCAGTTTGATTGTGGAAGTGGTTTCTTCTGTCAGCATGAAACAGCTGCAAGCACATAAAATATTGGCTATTAAAAGTTCAGCTTTCCAGATGATCCAGTTTGACAGACACTGACATATTAAATAATTATGGCAGTGCTTTCATAAAAAGAGAACAAAAGCAAAAAAAACCCCAAAAAACAACAACAACAAAAAAAACCCGCAACAACAAAACAAAACAACAAACAAACAAAAAAAAGCCAGCAAGAACTGTGTTACTTCTTTAGCCAGAGTTTACACACTGTTTTGTTATTATCTAAAGTATTTTCTTCACTTTCTTTAGATCCATTAGTAAGCCTCCATCTTGAGAGAGAAGCCTCAGCTATTTTCTTATGAGTTTCAAAACAGGTGTGGCCATTGGTCTTGACATGAAGATGTGATCTACGTGGTGCTCTCATCCTTTTGCTCTAAAGACATTTTTAGTTGATGAATTAAGTGGTTTGCTCCCATTTTAAATATAAATAAAATGCATCTCCAAGTGATGAGCAAAGTGCTGCGGCCAGGCTGCAGAGAAGAACTATCATGACAAATACCAGCAGGGGGTGCTTGATATGTGCAGCAGCAATGAGCCTAACTGTAGGGCTCTGAAGCTCAGGGACCCATCTTTTGTAACCCTTCATTGTGGCATTGAAATGAGACCCATCAAAGTAAGGTTGGAAATGTTAAGTGTATCAGGGGATACTGGAATAGAAGTACACTTTTCTTCAAAAAATGTCTTGACCCTTCACCTCACTTATTTAATTTCTGCCTGGTGTAAGCAAAGAAGTAAAAGTAATTGATAAAATAGAAAAAAAGTATGATAGTTACTAAAGCATACCTGACAGCCATATGACTTAAGGAAACTTTCATTTTTAACTGGTTTATCAAAGGACAAAAAGTAGTTTCCCTTCAGTGCACTTAAGGAATTATTACTAGCTTGTAAAAGTTTTTCTGTATTGAAGCTACTTTTGAAAGGAAATATACTTTCAAACAGATTGAAGCTATAAATCTTTGTGGTTTATAGGAAAAAAGTAAGTCCCTGTAATCACTAACATTTCTTAGTATTTTTTTATTGGTGAACAGATTGTCATTGATGCTCACTGAGATGTGATCATCTCAGAAGCTGGAAAATAATTTTTTCTTCATGACATTTTCCAGATCTTCAAAGCTTTCAAAATTAGGAAAGCAATATCATATTTTGTGTGTCTATGCTAGGGAGAAACACCTCCACTTTGTTTTTTATGTACGCCTTGAGAAATGTTTAGCTTGATGATAAAGCAGCTCCTGTATCTAGGAAAAGTTCCTCTCTTTTTGCTGCCTAAATTTGATTCTTGCCAAAGACAGAAAATGAGAGAAAGAGGTTAATTCAAAAAATTTTTGACATTTAAAGTGAAAGAGAAAGTAATTCTCATTTTAAAAATCTAGGTAAATTTGACACTCAATTGTCTCCAGTATGTTTCAGTAAAGCAAGATAAAACTGTAGAATTTGCTTTTCCAATTGAGGTACTGGGAAAACCTATTGCAGAGCTGTTACTGCCTAGATGTTTCCTGAAATTCTACAGCAAAATTTTGTAACTGTTCAATCCAAAAGTCCAGAAATTTATCATTTCTAAAGCCATGCTGAATACAGGGTAGGCTGGTGGTAGTTTCTCTCTCTCTCCAAAGTACACATCTTTGGGGGACTAAGGGATACAAGAAAAATCCTTTTTGAAATTTCTTCCTGTGTAACATGTTTCCTTTGATAAAGGAAGTAGCTTTAGAACACTCACTGAAAGGCAAATTTGGAGGGGAAAAAGAGAACTAACATGAAGATTTAAACACCTCTTTCAAGAAATAGGAAACACCAACATAAAACATTTTTTCTATATGTGTTAGTCTAATAAAAGATATTACTTCCCCAAAAATCTTGCCTCTAGCATAAAAGGTTGACACTGCTCTGCTCTCTGAGGAGATAGAATTTAAGGATGTTTTTCAACAATACTCCTGGTATATGGAATATATTCTAGGAGTCAGGATAGATATTTAAATGGTGCTCTGAAATACAATAGAAAGAGGATTTCTGAGAGAAGGTCAGGATAAAGCTATTTCCTACAAGAGGCCATTTGCATTACAAGATAAGATCACAATTTGTTACAAAAGCATCTGAGGAAATTATGTTAAAACAGCTATTTGTACAAGTGGATAGTGAGGACCCAGCTGCAAGGTTGAGTTCTGAAGTAGACAAACATAGTATAGGAAAAGCTAGTAAAAGATCTGGGAGCTAAGGCCAATGAGAAAAAATTCCAAGCAGGAATTTTTGAGAAAACTCAGCATCTGATTTACAAAAATGGGAAAATACACATGTGAGAAAATACAACTGTGTCCTGTTGAATGCCAAAGTCAGAAAAGAATGCTAAAGTTTTTATAGGGTATTTGTAGTTAAAATTACAATTAGAAAATAAGCAGAGACATTTGAAAAATGCAGTACTTTTAGAAGACCTCAGTAGCACAGTGAATCAATCAAAGATGTTTATTTATAGCACATTTTAAAATATCTAGCAAGGGAAAATACATACTGACCTGAACAGAGGGAAGAAAGTGTAACACGGTGAAAGCTGAGACAGCACTGTACAGAACATCATATTTGGTACTTAATGATTAGAAAATCATTATCTAAGAGTTTCAGGGCTGGGGCTGAAACACCTACTGGAGTTCTGCTACCAGCAGCTCTTTGGAATGGAAATAAAGTGATAGAAATCAATCAAGCTTCTTTCTCCTAGGTTTCCAAACAGTGCGGGACTACTTGTGTAGCCTGAACAAAATAATTCAATATGACCTGATGGGAGAGAAGCAGCTCCACCAGGAAAAAAATTCAAGGAATGAACCACGTTGTGGTTCAGCAGCAGTGGAACCACATTAGCACTTACTGGTTTTGCTGATCACAACCAATCATACTGCAGTTATTACAAACATTTATAGAAACATTAGAGTCATGACTCTATTAGACTAAAATCAAAGTGATTGTTACTTGGTGTAACATAATTCCAGCTTTCAGAAAAATAATTACATGAGATATGAAAATGCCTACAAACCAAACACCTGCTTTGTTACGCATGCTTTTAATACCTTGCCTTGTCTGCATGTAGGGTTCATTTCCTAGGCATACTTTCACTGCCCTGGCTAGTACAATAAAACATAATTCTTACTGCCTAAAAATTAACTTTTCCAAACTGATGCCAGCACTTAGTATCAGGTCCCATTTTTATCAATATGCTGCAATAGGGCAAACAGACCATTAAGGATACGTTTAATGACTGGATGTGAAATATATTGCTAGACTATTGTGGCACTGTTACAGCTGATACTGTGCTAGCTCATGAACAAAGAGGTTTATGTTCTCTGCTTATCAGTCTGCTGCTTCTCAGTGAGCAATAAAGGAAAGAACCAAACTTCACAGTGGGAGAGGAAGCCTGCCCACTGATTTGTATTAGCTTTATGTAGTTTCTACATCTTTTACACAAAACAAATGTTTAAAACCCATGTAACTTTAAGCAGGCTGAGTATTAACCTTTGGTTATTATTATGTTATTACTGTTTCCTTCATTGTTCTTTCCATCACAAAATGTAAGCACAGTTGCCACGGAAAGGGGGGATTTCTTCAAGTCCTTTATATTTGATTGGTCTGTCAGGGCTCCTGGAAAGCCAATACCTTTGTGCCTGGTCCCTCTGTCAGTGTCCTGTTATGGTGACTCTCCACTGAGCTGCCCACTGGGTCAGAGGACGGTTTGACTGACTCGTTCAGGAACACACACCAACAGCAGAAGAGAGACCTCCCCCAGGGTCTTCACACTTTTATTCAAGTGTGTTTCCCACTGCTGGCAAATGCCAGAGCCCTTAAAAGACACACCAAAGTTTAGAGGGCAACACTCTTTTTTAATATACACACTGTGAGTGGAAAACAGGTAGCTGACTACAAAAATGTAGTCAAAGCAATATCCAGACAACTTCTAATGATCAATCAAACCTAGCTCAAGATGATCATTCAGTGAGCATAGAATACAGTTATTACCCAATAGACATTCCTTTGGAGGAGGAGACAGGTTCAGCCCATTCCCTGATCCCAGAAATCATGATGGAGTCTTCTCTAACTTTTTCCCATTCTTAACTTACTTTTATACTATTTGTTCACATTTAGGTGGAGCTTGAGTGGCTCTAGTGATGCATACCTTTGGTATTGATAGGTGAGGGGAACTCATACCTTGAAGGCGGGTAACTTTGGGATGGAGGTGCATGTTAATATTACAGTTAAGTTTTAATAAACCCAGTTCATCCAGGGACAATGATTTCACCACAGCTGATGTCTCAGCAACAAGACACCTTCTCCTATCTTCCCTGGCTGACAGATGCTATGCCATTTTTCAGCAGCAAAATACCATCCCTTGCTCCTCCCTGCAAGGATTACATTAGAGCCTGACCTCTGTCTCCATTCAACTCCACCCTCCATTCCAGTCCCTTTAGCATGTGCTTAAATTTGCAGTTTCGATATACGGGGAGTCATGGTGGAATAGGTTTCAGGCATGCCAATCACATTCCATCCAGGGAGTGGCAATAGTGTTTTACCCTGCAATTTCCATACTGTTCTAACTTCTGTTCGGAATGTGAATATAATCTCCCAGCTTTCTCTGATTTCACTCCTAGTCATCTTCCCATAGCAGTCACATGTAGGCCTGTTACTCCATCTTGAACTCTATCAATAAGGGCTGTACTAGACAACGTTTAATTAGCAGACGTAAATACCACACCCCATATACAAACTCATGTCATGTAAAAAGAAAGGGGAGTTGGATTAAAAAGGTGTAAACCAGAAGTTCCCATTTCCCTAGCAGTATTCTACAGATTTTCAAATGC
Source organism: Sylvia atricapilla (assembly GCF_009819655.1). Taxonomy (NCBI): domain Eukaryota; kingdom Metazoa; phylum Chordata; class Aves; order Passeriformes; family Sylviidae; genus Sylvia; species Sylvia atricapilla. The sequence goes on from NC_089144.1 coordinate 46,669,756, forward strand.
ACTGGACTGTGCTTCCTCTGAGTTCTGGTTTCTCTGTAATGTAAATGGTCTTCAAAGAAAGAAAGTTACTCCTTTATGTGCAATGGTTGCAAGAAACATTTAGCTTCATCAGAAATCTGTTTTATCTAGCAGTGATGACTCACAGAAACAGTTCTATTCTTTGAGAGCCCTGCCTTGGTTGGTTAGAAATTAAACATTCTCATTTAGCACTAAATTAAATCTCTAAAGCCTCAACTGTACTTGAAGCAAGCAAGCTAATCCTTAGAAAGCAATGCTTTTTGAAAGCAGTTTTGATCATCAGCATGATTTGCTGTGCGAAAGAACTAATTTATGCAAAGAAATTAAAATAATGTAACAGCTTCATCCAACAGTTCTGTGATAGTCATTAACATTTTCTTGACTTAAAAACAATTTTGCATCTTTTTTTCTATTTGTTCTAGCCACTGTTTTTCTGGAGTTTTGGAAAAGAAGGCGAGCAGTAATTGCTTATGATTGGGACTTGATAGACTGGGAAGAAGAAGAGGTTTGTATAAAAACCATGTATTCCTTAATCTTTAATACAAAATTATTTGGTTGAAAATGTGTGGTTTCATTTTGCATTTATTTTCAGTTCATTCTTTAAATGTTTCTAAACTGTGAAATAAGCATTTTTCTCCTCGGTTGTTTCTTTTCTTACACTTTTTAAAATCTAAATTAATTTGAGAGATTTCAGGGAAGAAATGGACTATGGGAAAAATGCATTTTTATTTTGAAAACTGGAAATTCTTGACAGCCCAGAGTACCATGAATTTTGGCAAATGAGCTTTTATCTATTCTTTCAGTTTGTTACTGAGAGTATTGATGGAAAGAAAGCTTTTTGAGGCTTGTACCAGTCCTGAACATTCAGGTACTGGCTATCTGAGAGAGAGAGAGAGAGAGGGCTTAATTCATTCTGCGTTGGTAGAAGAAATCCCCTTAGGGAAGGAACTAAACTGCAGAAAATAGCCTTAATCTTTTCCTCTGGTGGTCACCAGAAAAACATAACATGCTCTTGGGACTGAAAACTCAAGTCTAAATAGATTTAGAAGGTTTTATTATGCAGGAGAAAAGCAAGATTCAGTGAGTGTTGAAGAAAAAGTGCTCCTCGAGTGGGATTTGGACATATAGGTGTCTACAAATCTGCCCTCCTTACTCTACAGAAGCTCTTGGAATGATGGTAAGAGGCTGCTGCAGTGGTGTCAGTGAAGTTGAACCTCTACATTGTTGCTTTGGTGGAAGATTTTATTTTTTATCAATCTTGCCAGCAGTGAAACAGACTTCTGAGTTATGGGATTTTTGTTTGTATAAGGCAAAGTAGTTCAATGAGGCCATGAAATGGTGGAATTGCTAGTTGGATTTTCTTTTAAATGCTTAATTACTAAGAAAATAACCCAAGAACATAATGAGAAATAACTTAGACAACTGAAAATTGATGTCTTTATAACAACAGGAACAGTGTTATCTTTGCACATATGCAGAGAGTTCTGGGTAATACCTCAGGACTATGTTCATATACATAGAATATGTTCTAATAGTGATTCAGCTCTTCTGAGATTAGCAGGCTCTTCTTGCCAATGCTAGCAAGTCACAAAGGGATTGAGGTAGCTGTTTTATGTAGATTGGAAAAGTCTGTTTTATGTAGATTGGAAAAGATTCATCCTGTGGAGTTCCATTTGGAAGTTGTATGTCAGTGAGAAGTCAATGATAATTTCAACTCCATAAGGTAAAAAAATTTCTCTTAAAAGTGCTGCTTTCTAGTAAAATCACTGCTAATTAAATTTCCTCTCTGCTTTCCATTCAGTTATCTCTAGACAAAATCAGCTGATTGCTTTTATTAGTTATTTCAAAGGCATCGATTAAAGAGTTCTAATTACCATTTTAAATCTCAAGCTTTTGATAATGCAGATTGTTATTTTTGTTAACATTATATGTTGAGCCTTTGCTTGCTTTAATTTTCATTGTCAAATTGAAAAATAAAGTTTTGTTACAGAGGAGAATTTATTAATTCCTAGCAACAATACACTGAAAAAACACCATTTATAAGGGTTCCTATCTCTTTGTTATCACCTTCCTGTTCTAAATGAAAACATGAATAAATGAAGCAATGAATATGATGGAAAGGAGAATTGCACTTATTCAGCTATGCAATCTTGTAAATTCCTCACCACTTTAGATTCCTATCCAAGAAAGGCATACAGCAACCCCTGCAATGTTCATGCCTCTCAGTCTGGGGATATTAACTGCGTGTGTTCTGGCTCTTTCAGCCCTACATATCTGGATTTCCTGTTCTTGTAAAACAGGTGCAAGGTGGGAGACAAGGAGAGCAATTGCATCTTGGGTGGGCACGCCACAAGAAACCAACTGCATGCAGTTCCTGGCACTCCCAGATGAAATCTGGCTTCTGTTGCTATTTGTAGCATATTTTTTCTTTTTCTTCAGTGTCGCCTTCTTTGTATCATTAACCTCAGTGATACACAGTACTATTTACTTGCCCAAGCATTGCAGAGCATCATTAAATGGGTACAAAGTGTCATGACAGATTTGCAATTTTTTTTTTTTTTTGAGAGTATCTGTAAAAATAGCATTTGCATTGTTTGCATCAGCTGGAGATTACAGGATATGTGGATATGATAAGAAGTTCCCTACGCTGCAGATTGTAAAATACAATCAAGCCTTGGCTCAGAGAGGGGTGCAGAGAAGTAAAGGTTTCTTGTCTGTGACAAGCCAGCTGGCAGAGCCCTTGTGCAATCTACAGGGTGAACTTCTCAAGAACCCTGCTTCACTGCTATCACACTCTCTCCTTTTTCATGCCCCTGGGAACACAGGAATGCTACTTACATTGTTCCTTTTTGCCAGGTTATGGTCTGCTCAGCTTCCCTTGGCCCCTGGTATGGCAGGGTAAGCTTGGGCAAAATAGAATAAGAACAAGAACCTTGCCTCCACAGAAACATGCTTAGCCTTTTTGTATAGCTGATGTAGGGCTGGTTCCCTCAAGCACATAAGTAGTTATAGAAGCATTGCAGCTAGGCATACATGACTCTTCATTTCTTTTCATAACTTGCTACCTGATTGCTGCATGAATTTGGAAATCAAATGCGTTGAGAAAGCATCTTCAAAACATGGAAGAAGGAAAATGAGACATGACTTCTTCCCCCTCACCCCCTCCACCACCCTTCAGGGGAATTTTTTTAAAACAGATGTAGGCTTTCAGGGTATCTCACCTTTATACACATTCTGAAGACTTGCATGAGCAGTTAATATTCACCTACTTCAATGCAGTCATTTAAGATTTGGGAATTTCCAATTTTAATCAGTCAGAGTTCAGTTACATGCAGTTGAAGGGCTGGAAGTGACTGAAATTTGTAAGCTGGTTCTTGTCTGCTCCCTTGTAGCCGTTTGTACCCTGGAACAGCTCTCCAGTATACAGTGGAGTGCTACAACCAGCATTTGTGAGAGTCCATCCTCCCAGCCTGGTGCTTTATCTCACCTCTGACAGTGTTCTGGATGCCAGATTGGAACAAGGTGGCACAGGACACATGGCTCTTGGTGGATGTCTGCATGTTAGGGCAGCGGGGTAGCACTGCTGGAGGTGTCACCTACACCAAGGGTGAACTCTTGTCTTCTGGCAATGCTGCACACAGATGTAACCAAATCTCTCCCCAAGCAATCCCCAGGTTTCATTTCATGAGACAGTTTTTAATGGCAAAGCAGGCTTTGACATTTCTCCTGCTAATAATATTGTCCAAGTTGTTAAGAAGCAATTGAGAAGTGTTAGATGGCGTGTATCCTTCTTGAAATCATGAGAAGCTTTTGCTGATAATGGAAACATAACCTAATGCCTAACAAACAGCAACTAGGTTTGGAAAAAGGAGGTTTGGCTGTTGGGGTCTTTTTTGCTTAGTTGTAAATTTCCAGTATTAATAGGATAATGTCAAACTGAAAGATTCTGTGGTATCAAACTTAAAACGATTTGTCTTGCAGCCACAGAGTTTTGACAGAGCATTATTTAGAGAAATAGCTAATTGGGGATTTTGTTAAATACTTTCAGTACCTACTTTTATGGGTACAGTGATTTATTCTAGTTCTCCTGAAGGAGACCTGATTTCCCAGCTCAGCTTTTATAGCAGCTGTGCCAGCTGCTGAATTCAAAGACATAATTCCCCAGAACAGTGGCCTGATAAAAGATCTGAAGTTTCCTACAGAGTTTGTCCTAGCTATGCTGTATGTGAACGTTATCTGTCTGCTCTTTAGGAGGAAATACGTCCACAGTTTGAAGCCAAGTACTCCAAGAAAGAACGAATGAACCCCATATCCGGGAAGCCAGAGCCTTATCAAGCATTTGCAGATAAATGCAGCAGACTCATCGTTTCTGCATCTGGAATATTTTTTATGGTTTGAGAACTTTTATTTATTTAACAGTTGAAAAAGAACAAAATGTCATTATCTCAGAGATAATACTGGATATCACTACTTGAAAGTGAAATAAGCTCTATGAATGTTGAAAACCTACATAGAAAATCACTTGCATTTTTGTCAAGTCCTACACTGGTTGACTCTTCACTGAGTCTCACAGATAGCTAACCCCTTCCTTCAAGGCTACACCTGTGACACTGTATGCAGTGACACATGCTGGAATAGTGACACTGTCACACTCAGGCACCAACTTCAGTTGACCGAATTAGCTCACTGGTAGCGTTCCCTGTGTAAACGGTGGAGAGTGATGGGGAAAGTTGCCATAGGAGAAGTAGTTGTTCTCCATAAATTTCACAGAGAACCTAAATAAGATGCTTAGAGTGCTTAATGATGTTAATACAACCTAGTTTCTCAGTGTATTGAGGAGATGAGGAACAAGAGTTCATATTCCTAGTGCATTTGAAAGGCAGAAACCAATGTTTCTTGATTAAAATGATGCATTTATCCCCTTTGCAAAGTGCAAAACTTAAAGGAGCAGCAAAATCTCTCCTAACAGAGAGCTTTACACATTTCTGCAGAAACGCCCCCATCCTCTAATTTCAGTGAAGCAGTTGTGGGCTGTTATTCACATGACAACAGGCGTGGTAGTGCTAGTCTTGAAAACGCAGTGCTGGTCTGGAATCAACAGACTGCCACGGAATTTACTAAGGCTTTTCCAGGAGACAAGAAAATTATAGATGTGTACAGCCTCAGGAGCTATGGAGAGCCAGGTAGGTGAGCTAACTCAGGAACAGGGCAGAGGACAGTATGAAATTGATGGGTTCAAAATTGTTCAAAACAATCTAGGTCAAGTTCATTATTGAGATGAGCTGTGCTCTGGTACATCAAGTGGTTGCACACTCTGACTCAGCCTTTGAGGTCACATAGTAAGGACTGTGGTCTCTGCTCAGAATTGATCCTACAACTCCAATATTTTGTGTATTCCCGCCCCCCCCCCCCTTTTTTTTTTCTTGAATGGTGGCAGTATTTTACTCTATGCAAACTCAGTCATTAATCTTCTTAGACTAGTGATAGATCTTACTGAAAGTGCCAGAAAGAGTAGCCTTGCTCTAAATTGCATGCACCACAAATTATTGTCCTCATAACAGCCCTTGAAACAGGCTGTTATTTTCACTGAAGTTATTTTTATTGTTGGCATAGCATGGGCTTCCAGCAAGTTAGAAAAACTCCACTTTTTTGACCATTTAGATAATATTTTTTTAATTACACCTATATGAGGAGATATACACTTACCAAACTTTAAGTTAGAGCAGTTCTCAAAATTTCTCAGCATAGACTGTCACAGTGTAGTAAATAATACAACTCAACTGTTGCATAAGAAACACTAAGTGACTAAGCAGCCTGGCTCAGCTGTGGCTTCCTCATTCTGTCATATTTGCTAAAAGTTTCATCAGAGAAGAAATCACAAGGGCAGTTGAACTGGTTACCTTCTCTAGATAGAAACTTCCCAGAACTGTAGGAAGAAACAATTAGCTAGGCTAGCTTGGCAGGGCTGTTTTTGAGGCAGTGCTTACAAATGGAGACATTTGGTGAAGTCCATCAAAGCACAAAGTCCATCCCAAGTATGATACCATCAAGCTGCAACATCAGTTTGAGACTAGCTGTACCTTTGGACATCATGTGCAGATAAGGAAAATTTCTAACTCCCAGAGCTGGCAATACCGCTTCTCACATTAATGCTAAGGAAGAGGAACATTTTCAAGAAAATGTTTAAAACTAAAAATTATTTTAGTATTATTTCAACCATATTTTTCAGCATGAGAAATAAAAAGAACTTAACAAGAAAAAAAAACAATCATGTTGAAACCTTTCTCTGGAATCAAAATGAATACACTTTTAAAGTGTTTAATTTAATTTAATTTTTCAGAGTTTCAGGGAGAAGGTAACTTCTGTTCTACTGGAAGAACTTCTGTTCTGTTCTACTTTTCAGGTTCTTCTCTCTGATTTTTTTCTTCCTTTAGATCTGTGTGGTGATTGCTGCTGTTTTTGGCATCGTTATTTACCGTGTTGTGACTGTCAGCACTTTTGCTGCCTTTAAGTGGGCTTTAATTAGGAATAACTCTCAGGTTGCAACTACAGGGACTGCCGTGTGCATCAACTTTTGCATCATCATGCTACTGAATGTGGTGAGTAAAATTAACATATCCAAAGTTATACCTAAGCCACCAGAGCAGTAGATATCTCAGTCAGCAGACAACGAAATGCTTTCACTTCCTTTTCCAGCAGGAGTGGAGTGTCTTGCTAAGCCAGACATGGAATTATTGTTTACAGACATCATTCACTATTTATATAAAGTGCAATTCCAAACCCAAAATATTATGTGAAGTATGTTTTAATATTTTAAAAATATTCTAAGGAGACATGATCATACCTCTGATTTATCCTCTGCCACTTCTTTCCCTTTTCTGTGTTTGCAGTTTTCAGTCCACTTCATTAATATTCTTCTTTTTAATTGTGTTTTGATGTTATTTTTTAAATATAGTGACAAAGCTAAGTTCTTATTTACAATTTTTTCAGTAATTCCAATCTCAGTTTTCATGGTAGTTTTCCAGTGAGGATATGCATATACAGACACAACGCCCATAAGCAGAACTCTCTTGAGCTGAAAGTTCACAAGGCTTGAGCTGACATGATTTGTTCTGGAGTGGCCCATAGCCTTTGCCAATGTGCACCAGAGACATGGTCTGGGTGCATTGCAGTGGGGCTGGCTGATGGCTGATATTGTTGAGAGTTGGTTTGGAACCAGACTTGGGACAAAGACAAAAAATGAAATTTCTATATGGCAAAAGTCCCTGTAAGACTGGAAAAAAGTCCCAGTAAGAAAGGAGGAATTGATTTCCTCCTTTTACTGAGATGCTGATATTGCTCTGGTAGCAATGTGTCTGCTCTTTGTTGCTTTTGCAAGAGGTGTACGGCCTTTCACTACCAGATCTTGTCAACTGACATAAGAATGCCTTTTAAAGGGAAGGAGGGTTCAACCTGAGAATCAGCCAGGTACTGGAGCCAGGGTAGAGTATCTCTATCTACTCTATAGCAAGCATCTCCTGCAAACAGCTTGTTAGGCTTCACTTCAGGAGATACTCTAACTTACTTCCTAGGGAGAAGATGAGATGTTGTTTGAGATCTGCTCATTTCCAAGGCTGGCTTGGAGACTTCTTTCTTTTCTATGCAATATCCAAGCATCTCCATAATCTAAAAAATATTTTTGACAGGTCCTTTTTTATATAGCAGGAAATTCCAAAAGTCTTTGCTGCTGGACTTTGTTTCTTCCTTTGGCATAGACAAGACTGGATTAGTGACTAAGACAGTTTATCTAGAACTGTTGTTTTTCCTATGTTTTCCGTTAGGTGGGACCATAGGCTGAGAAAGGGCAGAAAGGAAGAAACTGGTTTTCTGTCTGACATTGTACTGAGGGCTCTCTTCTTTATGTTATTTTTATTTTATTGGGTTTTTTCTCCTGCTTTTGGGGCATTTCTTAACTCCACCTAGAGCACGATAAGTATAAAAGAAAAAAAAAAAAAAACCAAAAACTATATATACCTATGCCAGTACAACATCCATTTTCAAGCTCTCAGTGTAAGTCATTGTATATGCAGTGAAGCAGCAACAAAGAAACACTGCACACTTGAATTTTTTTCATTCTCAAAGAGTTTTACAGCTCAGAGATTTTTCTTTTAAATAATGGAAGATTGCTTGAAGGTGCCTTTTGAGAAATTTTGTTTTATTTTCTAAAATAATCAAATAAGTAGAGAACTGCAAAGATGGATTTCTTAAGCCTCATACTCCATTCGATAAACACCACAACCTTAGATCTGGATATAGCTCATGAAAGAAGAAGATCCACAAAATATGAAACTGCAGGAGTTTTTCAAAGGAAGGTTTTAGGAACATAATCCCTCGTTTCCTATTATGGATTAATGTAGTTTACTGAAGGGCAATGGTGAGACTTCTTTTGGGAGAAGAAAAATCTCCAGAAGCAGTTCAGGTACTTGAACCCTGCATGAACTGTGACTCAAGAAAAGTGTCAGAAGAGCAAGAAAAGATACAGTAATAAAACCAGAAAGGACCAAGATGTGCATAGCAGTAGAGAATTCACTGTTAGAAGCCTTGAAAGGCAGCAGTGATTCTGATACAAGTTGATAGCCTCTCAGAGAATCAGGGGAAAGACCTAGACCATAATTCCAGACCAGATTTTCTGAGCACTAAGTACCTATGACACATCCATCACAACAAAACAAAATGATCCTCAAGCATAATGTCTCCCAGATAATCTTGCAGCCTGACCTGAAAACAATCACTAGCTTTACCTAGGCTATGAAAAACTGTTAATTCCAGTAATATTGCCCATGGACAATACAAACAGAGAACAGAATATGATCCCAAACAGCGTCCCTTGAGGGTAGTAATGATAAACTACAGTAACAGATAAATAGATTCAGACATTGTTAACAGAATCTCTAACACAGTCTTACTGTTCCAAATGGAATAGCAACTGAAGTTTTGATAAACCCTTCCGTAGAGCAGTTACCATTTGTATAACAAAACACACTCCCTGCTGGGATCAGGATATAAATGATCCAGGCATTTAGCATGTTTGCAGTTGCCCTTAAGAGATGCTTTTAAACCCAGAAAAATCTACCTTTTTCATTACTTGAAACAAAACCATTTACTCCAAAGGCAGCGGAAAGCTATTCTAAGCATGAAGTGATTGTTAACATGGATGAGAGATTTCAGGATGACTTCAGTTCTTAAGCAGGCAGTCTGATATGTAAACAATACCTAACTCAATTTAAGCAAGAGATTCTAAGGATAACTGCAAATAAAAAGAAACATTGCTGATATGCTCTGTATGAGAAAGTAAATACTTGAGCCTGAAATGTAAGAGGCTTTTTATTCCTGTAGGCATCAGTGAGAGTTAAGGACATTTAGCAATTTGTAGGAACAGGCTCCAGACTCATTTAAAGCAAATGGAAATCCCTGTATTAATTTACTCTAATACTGATGGTGTTGGTCATGTAGTTAATAGGTTCAAAACTCCCTTGCAAATACTGATTGCAGAAACCCTCCAAGTTAGTTTTGTAATCTTTATGAAGTTTGGAGTCTCCTGGAGAGTTTGAAAGCATGGTACCTGAAAGTGTGGAAAGTACCACTCAGGATTTAGCAAAATGACACTGGCTCAGAGTAAGAAATGTGTCTGGTGGTGGGGATTACAAAAGATTTTCTCTGAAATAACCCTGACCCCCTGTATCTTTCCTTTCAGCACCGAAGTGCCAAACAAAACCAAAAAGCCCCAAAACCCCAACATGTCCAACATACCATCGCATGCTCTTCTAGGGTGATTTTTTTTCTTTTGAGGTGAATGTCCCATAAGTGACTAAAACAAAAATCTCAGTTGTGCCATTGTTTCTGCTTTTCTTTTTGGAAAAGTTCTCTCACCCTTTTTCAATTTGTATGTAAAATAAGGACATTGACAGCATTTCTTCTCCATATATTATGGATGAGCATTAGATATAAAATCTTTACTTTTCCTTATTTGATTATATCATTACTGTATTATTATGTAGTTTTATTTTCATTATCAGAACATCACAGAATCATCTGCATGTCAGATTTAACATATTCTCCCTAGAAAGCAGTTCTATGTTTTTGAGACAGCCATGTAACTAAGAGGCTGTTTCTTCTTTGTTACAGCTGTACGAAAAGGTTGCTCTTTTCCTGACAAATTTAGGTAAGTAATATTAAATATAAAATTGAATAATATTGTACTGATTTATTCGGTGTATAACCATATACCATGATAAAATTCAAAATGTCTGCATAAATATGAAAAATCCTAACTAATTTGCAATCTATAGGAATTAATGTTTTTCTTAAATTTCTAATAAGAAAGTATATAAACTAAACTACTGTGCCATTCAACCAGTGGTGGCAACAATCATCCATCTTTGTTCTTGCTTCAACCCTCTGCCATCTAAGAATGTAAACAAATTGTTTACTAAAATAAAGGTAAAATTTTTACCTTGGAGGAAAAGTCATGAGTTTTCAGGCAGACTTAGCGCTCACAACCTCCAGATTTGTAAACATGGAAAAAGGGGAAAAAACTTCTGGAGAACAAATTCATAGCTTGAAACTAAGGTGCTGATTGCCTATCAAACATTTGCCTCTAAGGTCAGTAAGGAGCGAAAATGACTAGGTGAATCATCAACCCTACCTACACCTGAACCATATAATGTTCTAAATTTCAGTAATCCTTTCGGCTCACTCACAAAGGCAGTCTTTATGCTAGAGCAAGATAACCTGTTTTCTAAGGAGAGCATCCACTGTCAGTGGGAGAGCAATAGGCTATCATTCATATATCCATGGCTCAGACAGGATCTGCGGAAATCCTGATATATTTGGAAGATTGCAGTAGTTAATGGCAATTGGCTAGGGCTCCTTAGTGTCAAGAGGCCTGAAATGATACTATGGCTGAAGACCTATTAAGCAAACTAAATTATTGCAGGTATACAAGTGGTTTGAGGAGATGATTTTGAGTTCCTGGAAACCTGTGTGCACTGATGATGTTCAATAAATTATTTTGTAACAGATGGACAGATTTCAATGTTTTAATGCTCAAAGGAAACAACTGCGTTTAGCTACTCTCAGGGCTTTTCTGCATCCCAGAAGTCACTGGTAATGTGTTCAAAACATATCTGTGTACAATAGAATTTTATTCTTTTATTCCTTAGTTATCGGAGAGTCCTCATTTGTATGCTGTAGTTTAAAAATATTTTTGCTATCCTGTATCTATGAAGAAAATATCTGCTAGCTACAGTTAAGAAATATGACTTTCAAGTTTGTGAATTGTACAAGCCACGTGCTGACAGCCTGGGGAAAGTAAGATATATTCTAGAGACCTTGAAGCTTGATTATTTTCTGTTAGGTTGTCATCAAGGTAGGTCTGCTTTTTGCAGAATGCACTTGTATGAAAATTCAGCGGGTCAGATTTTTTTGATCCTGTTCAGACAGTTTTGTGATTTTTACTCTGGCGGCCTAAGAAACTAATTTGATCTGAATTATCTTTATCAGTGTAATAAGCTCAAAGTAAAACTGGCAGCAAAACTACATTGAGGACATTGAGGATGCCCTTCTTCAGCTTTTACATGATCTTCTTCAGAATGCATTATCTGTGCTCCTCCAGAGCATCGCCATTGTCTCTGATGGGCAAGTGAGCAAAGCTTCAGCTGTAGCAGCCTTGTTATAGTCAAACTTGTCCTTCCTGCAGACTGGCATCTAATGAAAAAGCATCTCTAAGTGAATAAAATTTACTGCTTTTTCTGTACTTACAGTACTTTACTAGAGGCTGCTTTGGAAGCAGTATATGAGTACTGTCATTATGATACTTAGAATCACTATTAGTAGCTCCACTTTTCTGATTACTCCTGTTCATAGCAATGGTCAGCTAACAACAAGCTCCTGCCAGCTGGAAAGTAGTTCCAGAATATGGTACTGGTGTGTTGACATTGACATTGTTTTCTTAACTTCTGTCTTGATATTTCTTGAGATGGAGAATAAGGGAACAATAGCCAAAGGTATGAGTATGTCTTCTCCTTTCCTGTTTGCCTCAGCCCACTGAAAAATATTTTTTCTAGATTTTCTGTTCTCTGGGACAAGGAAGGGGAATCATGCAGTGGCACTCCACTGATACATATGGACAAATCCATGAAACAGAATTACCAGGAGGATTTTCTTTAGTTCAATGTGGCATTTCTAAGAAAAAGGCACTTAAATAGTTTTGACAGAGTGGCAATGTCATTATGGTAGGATATAGAAAGGGAAACAAGAGAAGAGCCCAAGCCTGTAAAGACCACTTAAATACAGGTGGGATGCTTAATAAACGCATTACCTCAGCCACTTTCTTACAATCTTATGGGAACATACACATACAGATGCCCAAATAAATTTCTAAGTCTCTACAAGCTCATTTGCTGAGTGCTGCTTCTGGATACAATTTCTTCTGCCAGGTTATATTTTGAAAACAGCAGGCTAACTTAGAAATACATTGCCAGCTCTTACAAGTATGTGCAACCTTTGTGCCAAGGGAAATTGATAATCTGAATAAGCCTCTGAAACTCTGATCATTTTCTTCACAGAGCAGCCTCGCACCGAATCGGAGTGGGAGAACAGCTTCACTCTGAAAATGTTTCTTTTTCAGTTTGTCAATCTGAACAGCTCTACCTTTTATATAGCATTCTTCCTTGGAAGGTAGGATTGATGTCTGCACACTGCACACTCATATGTGCAAAATGAAGCAGAGAGAAGAAATAAAATTGTTTGTAATGAAACAAAATTGACCATATTGTCACACATGTCAAAATTCAAATTCCATGCTAGCAAAGTAGAACAGATTGCAGCTTTATACTCCTTTCAAAAGCCCAGAAAGAGATGCAGTTTTCATTTCTTATCATCTCATAGTCTCAATATTAATTTAATAAGTTCACTATTGGAAACAGATGCATCTCACAGTACTGTAATTGCAGGTCATGTCACTCTGTCTTTATGTGTGTTATTTGTACAGATAAATTAGGATAGCGTAGGATAGGGTAGGATAGGATAGGATAGGATAGGATAGGATAGGATAGGATAGGATAGGATAGGATAGGATAGGATAGGAGACTAGGAGAGTTCAGTTGAAAGGGGCCTGCTCCGATTACATGATCTGAACTGTTAAGAGTGAGTTATGAGCTATCATTTGGGGGGGGGTGTTTCCACATATATATTTATTATATATATATGTTTATTGTATACTTTATATACATGTATTTGTGTGTATCTGTGTATCTATCTAAATAGATATTATTTGTATATCTCTTTCAGTCAATCTCCTAAAAATCCAATCTTTTTAGTAGAGGAGTTTTGAATAGAAGAATGCATCAGTATGGATTATTTGCATACAGGAATAATGGGGAAAACATGGGACAATAGTTACAAAATTATGTTTTTTATTGAGAACTAAAATTTTCACAGGAAGGTGGGAATCACAGAGCATTTTATGGTGTAAGGAAATGGACTGGCAGTTGAAAAGCATTTTCCAAACTGTCATGAGTGGTTTCAGTCAGATTTTCCCTCTGCTCTGCATATGTTGAATATTCAACAGCAGAGTATTGGTATTGAAATAAAACTGAAAGTAAAAATATCTCTAGTCCTTCATGGGGATTATTCCAGGAATACCCATAAAACTTTTTACAGCATAACATCTTGTATAGTTACACCAGTCACATTAAGATAATACCAGATTAGAGTGTGAGTTTTCTTTTATTACTGTGAACAGACTGCTTACACAACATAGTTGATATATATTCCTGTGTTAAAGATTTACAGGACACCCTGGTGCCTACTTAAGGCTGATAAACCGGTGGAGGCTGGAAGAGGTGAGTGTTTGATAACTGCACACTGATTTATCTGCTGCCCACAGATGCCATGAATGCAAGCAGAGGAAGACACATAAATCTGCCTAGGCATTTTTGATTGTGTTACTGAGTTTTCAGTTGCTGACTCCACACTATTGACACTACCATCTGCTACAAAAGCATCTAGATATTGATATATAATATATATTCCCTTTTCAATTCTAGCAGTTCTAGTGTTTGCATCACATTCAAACAGTGGTGTCAGATGGTTTAAAGATTACTCACATATTTACATTGGAAATATTTTATCCTTGGAATGAATCAAAGTCAAATACAAATCTGACAACTTTTTGCTTCCAAAAGAATTCTTTCTTTTCAGCTTTTCTAGCCTTGCAGACCAGAGAGCTAAAATAATAACGTAATAAATTAAAAATCCAGACATATAAAATGTATGTGAAATTTGACCAAAACAACTAAACAAACTTCCCAAACAAGCTACTGGCATAATTTCCCATGACTTTAAAATTAAATTAATATGAAAAGCAATGAGAGTTTGGTTTTGCAAGTTACTCAAGGACCAATCCCCCCCTTTTTTTTAATAAATACATTCAGAATAGAAAGCCCATTTGACAGTTATAGGAGGTGAACAGCAGCAGTTTCTGGACCAGTCATTTACTTTCCAGGGTTGCTATGTGCACACTGAAATTCCATGGTTTCTTTCCTGCTTCACAGATAAATAATTAAAAAAACTTTGTAGATAAATGACAAATGGTGAAGTGGAAAATGCCTGCCAACTTGAATTTTCAAACACTTCTGGACACATAAATATTTTGGTTAATAAAGGCCTTTCAAATATTAGAAAGGCAAACAAACAAAAAGGATTTGAATTTGAATAAAACCATCTTAATTTTGTAGAGAATTCTGTTCATTCAAGGAAAGAATACTTGATAAATGGGCACCCAGAATTTTGCTTAACAGCCCTCCAAAATCTGCCTGGGGCTGAGCTGACCTAAAAACTTGCTGTGGTCAAAGGAAAACAGTTCTGCTCTCCCTTTGAGTCCTCCCCCCGAGGTTTGCTCCTTCCTCTTCCTCTGCATTGGCTCTCACTTGTCCAGTCCTGTGAGGGAGAGCCTATTCAGTACCTTGTATCAGCAATAAACTTCCTTTTTCTGGCTGAATTAGTCTTCTGATGATTCAGCAGGCTGATTCATTTCACAGAGGGATCAGAGAACAGGGAAAGAACTTCATCTCTCTGTAGGAGCAGAGGTGAAAGGAAAAGAGAACCAGGTTTGAGAGGAAAGTGCAACAATAAGGTGTTACAGGTTGGGTCAGTTGCTGGTGAAAGTTACTCTTAGTAGCCCATGTTTACCTTTTCTCAGAGAAAAAAAGTCTAATAAAAAAAATCTAATAAAAAAGTCTTGACTTCATTGTCTGTATCTGTGCTAGGTCTTATTAGAACTAACCTGCTTTAGAATACCATGTTCAGATACCACTCTCTTCACCTGTTGAATTTAGCCAAGTCTAAGACATTTAGTAACACTAGTCCAGTGTCCATGGACATGCTTAGACCACAGTTTATATATTATTGATGTCATGATTGTGACATTGCTGCTTCTTCATTAACCCTGCACCTGCCTCTATGAGGCTATATTCACTCATGTGACCAATTCCTAAAAAACAGGATGATGATTTAGTGATAATGACAGAGAAGTAAAAAAAAACCCAAACCAAACCAAAAAACCCACAACAGAAAAAAAAAACCCAAATACAACTTTGTCACCCTATTAATCTAAAGAGATGCTAAATTAGGTCAACAGAAACCTCAGCAGTGATCCAAGTTCTGAGAGCCGGATAATGCTGTATATATAAGAAATGAATGTCTCATTTTATTCCAGGTAGTAACTAACTTTTCTTCATAAAAGTTAAAGAGAAATAATTCCAGTTCTGTGACAGTGATTTGTTTGGATTATCTGTATTACCCAGGATTTTAAAGTATAGCTAGAACTACACTGTTAGGATCTGCAAAGCCAATAGCACAAAGTGCTGTTAGAGGGTAAAAAGCTTTTGATACCTTTCTGGTTTTTCCAATACTAGGTAAAATTTACCTAAATTCATACTACCTGAACACCTCTCCCAAAAGCAGAACCACAGCTTCAAGGTCTGGAGCCACTGCTAAAGCAAGCAAGCACTCAGCAAGAAGCACTAAGAATTGCTGCTCAGCAGTTAGAGATTTTTAGTTCTTCAAGAAGAGAATAGCTTTGCATGGTTTGCTCAGTCATAGATGTTAAACAGTACTCAATCACTAGTTCTAGGTATATCCCCTAGGCATAAGCTGTTTAATTTACATGCAGCCAGGAGGAATTTTCTCTTCACTCTGATTTGATGCACATTCACCTTCCCCAAAATCTATTGAAGTCAATGGAGATTTCAATAGTTGGTGGCCTTTGCCTCTGCCCTGCCCACAGTTGCACAGCACATTAGAAGCACTAATGTGAAAACTGCACTAGTTTCAGCTGACTCTAACCTCTGAAGAGAACTAGGTGATAAGCTTAAAATGACTGTATGATATAGTGTAATCTGTTCCCATGAGTTTACACTTCTTTAAAATATAAGGAGAATGCATTTAATTTCTATTTAGTAAATGATCCAGTATCATTTATAGCCTTCAAGAAATGCTTTAAAACTCAGTATAATTCCTATTTAACTTTCTTTCTTTCTTTTTCTTTCTTTCTTTTTCTTTCTTTCTTTTTCTTCTTTCTTTCTTTTCTTCTTTCTTTCTTTTTCTTTCTTTCTTTCTTTCTTTCTTTCTTTCTTTCTTTCTTTCTTTCTTTTCTTTCTTTCTTTCTTTCTTTCTTTCTTTCTTTCTTTCTTTCTTTCTTTCTTTCTTTCTTTCTTTCTTTCTTTCTTTCTTTCTTTCTTTCTTTCTTTCCTTTCTTTCTTTCTTTCTTTCTTTCTTTCTTCTTTCTGTAGTGCCACCCTAGTGGATGCCTTATTGATCTCTGTATGCAAATGGGTATTATAATGGTGTTAAAGCAGACATGGAATAATTTCATGGAATTGGGATATCCGTAAGTAAATATAACACCTTTGATTCTGTAGGTCACAGAATACTAAGTTTATGCTTTCTTTATTGTTAGTTAATAAATCAAGATGCAGTAGTCATTACAACAGAAAATCCCTCCCCTCACCCAGGATACAGAACTCCAGATATATAGATGATGTCTGGGGTTTTTTTTTCCCACATTGGACACAAAAGTGGAAGTGTAATATAAATATTAACAACTAAGTAATACAGGAGAAGTACTTGATTTTGTTAAATTGTATTCTGTGTTCTAAAACTCCTTAAAAACAATTGTGTGACCACTGTGTTGCTTACATGAAAAACATTATATGTATAATTTCTTAGCTATACTAGTAAGTTCTAAATTCGATTTCTTTTTGGGTGATAAAAGATGCCTGAAAGAGCAGGTATGAGCTGGAAAAAATGCACTACTGGCACATGCAGTCTGAAAGATAGAAAAATGTACTGACTGGTATGGAGACAAGTTCCCTTGTGATCTTCAAGGTAACATGAAGCTGTGCCCTAGCTAAAAGGTTTGCAATTATTCATTTCATATTGGTTCATTCCTTATTGATTAGTATTTAATGTGTAATATGATTAAACATTAATATGAGCATGTTTAATATGATTAACAGAAGTTTAATATGATCCATGTGGTTGATGCTAGAGACAGTGTGGATGGTCATCAAGGGAAATTAGCAAGCATGAATATCTAAGAGAGGATATGAATATCTAAGACATTGTCAGAAAGTTTGCCCTTGGAAGGTTCAGAGGGATTTGCTATTTCTCCATCTTTGCTGGGCCTAGCACTCCTTGCCAGTATTTTGCAGTATTTAGGGCTGCAGGGATTAGTTGGAATGGGCAGGAGGGAATAGGAGGAGCAGTACTGATCTTTCTCTTTCCATTCCCTACCTCTTTAGTCAGTTTTCATTAGAACTCTCTGCTTTCTATTAATACAGATTTTGAAATTAACAAAAGCACAGAAGAGAAAAAAAAGAAGGTGATTGATAGAGATAGGAGGAGACTGTTTAAGAGTAAGTGATTTAATAGGAATAAACTGCTTCAGGTGAAGTGAATCTTCAGAGTCACAAGGCAAATTACAAGACAAAAGACACAGTCACAACACTGTGAAATGCTTCAGCTTATTCTGAAGAGAGATATGTTTGCTCTCCAGGCCCTTCGGTCCACCTTCTAGCCTTGAAATGCTGCAAGCAGGTGCATTTCCTTTTTGTGTGAAAAACGTCTTTCTGCTAAGAGTTTGATGGCAGCCAACACAATGTGAATGGCCAGAGGACTTGGAGGCAACCCTGCAATTCAGTTCAACTGCACTCAATTGCACATACACTTCTTTAAGGAAAATAGGAAAAGTTGTAACCTTTCTTAGAAACTATGTAAATGGAAAAATAATCTCTAAGATTCAAGAAAACAAGCAGCTGTCCAAACCCTTATCCAAATCCAATGACTATTTTCCATCACTTTGCACCATTCACAGACCAGACCAGGCCCTTGTGAGCGCAAGAAGCGAAGCATTGTCAGGAAAAGGATTGAATTATTTGGGTGATCTATAATGCTTTTTCATACTGAGACAAAGTGGCCGACCACAATTTTAGAGAGAAACTCTGTCATTGTGGTTTGGGTTTTTTTGCTCTACATACTGACTCTTAACCAGTGTCCTTTGTTGGCCAAACCAATGCAACTCCCAGAAAAGGTGCTTATTTCAGATGTGAGAATTCATTTCACTTTTGGCTCACTGCCTTTTGCAGTGTGTTTCTTTGGGAACAGCATATTCCCCCTGATATCCAGTACAGGTCCCCCATTTCTTGAGATGGAGGTAGCTCATATGTCAGCCATCCATCTCTCAGCCACCATGTACTGTCTGTAGTTCAGACATTTCTTTCTGCTTCTTTCTCCTCTGAACTTTTGGCTGCAGACACAATTCAGGCTTGCCTTTTCCCTTCCAGGACTGCCCAGAGACTGTTACCCTGCACACTGTAGAGCCATGCAGAGCTGCCAGGTCACATACAGAGGAAAGAATCAATCAGCATTAGCACTCTTATTTACTGAGCTCAGCTATCTCTACACAGCATTGCATTCTGCCATATAAATAGTCCCCAAAGTGATTGGCCATTCTGTGCAGATAAGAAGAAGTAAATAAATAATGAAAACATGTCAAAATCCTTTTATCATTTTAGCAAATCTAGGCTGGGATTACAGCTCATCAGCTGTATCTGTTGTCATACTTATTGTGCTGTGTCATCAGCCACATGTATTACTAATGCTCTACTTTCCTGTACATTGGGAAATTAATTTTGCAAGATATGTTGTGCCCACCAAACTGCTTCCAATTTTTTGATAAATCGTCATTAATATTCCTTACTTTGTTTCTTTAATTTAATTTAAAATGTAGGCTAATTCAAAATTGGTGGACCAGGAGAAAACTACGGCAAGAGTATGGCACACAGGGAAAAACAAGCTTCCCACAGTGGGAAAAGGACTATAATCTGCAGCCTATGAATGCTTATGGACTCTTTGATGAATACCTAGAAATGAGTATGGCTCTAACCTTCATTCTCTCTTTCACTAGATTTTAATGTTGTTGCTTTTTTTGTTGATGTCGGCTGGTGAATTCTTTTAATTATCACTATATGAAGCAGACTGCAAAAGGTTTTCATTCTCACAGGTCAGGTGAGGAATGGGAGTGAGTTTTTAAGAACCAAACCAATATAGTTAAGCACACTGCTGATGGTTTGCTAACCTCCCATCTATTAAATACTTCCCATTCTGGTTTGTTTTTCCAAACCAGAGCCCAGGTTTTATCTGCATATATTTCTGAAGAACTTTGCTATTGTTTTCTAAAGAAAGTTGCCTTGTGCTTTCACTTTGAAGTAAATGGTACAGACCTGCATGCTTGTTTATGTTTAAAATCCTCCCCTCATTTACTGCCTCATATTTACAAGCTTACTTACATATTTACTAACTTACTGCCAAGAGGCACTTTCTCTATCCTGTGGAGAGAGGAGAATAACTGCTCAAAAAATATACTAAAAAAACCTGAAGTTTTGCCCTATGTGCCTGAACTGCACATGATTGTTTTGGGGGTTTTTTCTCCCTCACACAATTCTTTTAAAATTAATGGAAAATCTGATAATCTGAAAACCTGACTCTGGAAACTTAAACAGAATTTCAAGCATCTTCTCATGTAAACTATTGAAAGAAATGTATTCATCCCTGATCTTTGCAAGTATTGAGAGATCCTCGTTGACGCTGGGGTAAATATGTCCCTTTCTGAAAGCACAGTTTGTCCGCCTCTGAACTTCCCCCAAATTACAAAATTTAGATGGTGCTGTCCATTCCAGGGTCAGATTTGCATTTGCTCTTTTCATTCTTTCTTATAACTTTTGGCAAGGACTTGCTGTACAAATGCCACTAGACTATTACATAGTCTGACGTAATAAGAAGTGTCTGTAAACTTTGTACATACTGCTTATTTGCATACACTGTTTGGTATTTTAGACTTTGGGATTAGATCCTAACAATTATACTGTGATATTTCTGGGTTTTTTCCCCAGTTCTTCAGTTTGGGTTCACAACCATTTTTGTGGCAGCTTTTCCACTGGCACCACTTCTGGCCTTACTAAACAATATTATAGAAATTCGGCTTGATGCTTACAAATTTGTTACTCAGTGGAGAAGACCTTTAGCTTCAAGAGCCAAAGATATAGGTGAGCTCTTTGTATGGTGTTTGTTATATATATATGTGTTATTTGTCAAAACTTTGACCACTTCAAGTAAGAGCAAATTAAGTTATTTTCTGTCATGTTCCAAATTAATATTACATGCCTTGGTTGTTCAAAAAAACTTCAGGTATCTGATGCCAATCTACTTATACAATTAATAGTCTATATTGGAAAATGTCTTTAAATGATTTTCTGGGGAATTAACAGCCAAGGTATAAAGTGATCAGTTCTCTGCAGGTGCTTTGTTGTTGCAGACACTCTGTGCAAACACATGCTGCTGCTCAATTTGAATATAATAACCAGACAGATCAGATGAAGCATGAAAGTCAAGTTAAAGTGGCTATCATCCTGTAAGGGACCTGTATGTTTTACCTGGCCAAAACCAAGCTCCCCTGTGACTCAGGGACTGTGCCCACCAGGTCCCTGGTGGGTCAGACAGCGTGGGTCTGGATCCCAGCAGACAGCTTGTTCTCAGTGAGTCACACCTGCATTGCTAAACACAGGGTCCACATAACTCTGATGTAATCCAGCCACACACTATTGCAAAGGATCTCTGAACTTATTTTGACTACATATCTTTTCTGTCGTTGCAGTATGCAAAAGCAGAACACTTTTAGGAAGAACTTTAAACAAAGTCGTTCTGCCCAATGCTGAATCCCTGGTGTTTTCAGAGGGGTAAATAGGAAACCTCACTAACCAACTGCATTACCAAAATCTGTAGCCCACACCAAGAAATTGCAGAAGCTCAAGCTTTGTGCTCTTAGAACATTCTACTATATGCCTAAAGTCTGTGTCTGATTAAAGCTTTGAATGCAAAGCATGTGAATCTGTGAGTTTTGGCACAAGCCTGGACAACAAACAGTACATGGCATATACTGCAGACATAATTTCTAAAAAAAACCAGTTATATAATGTAATTAGCAGAAGCATGGAAAAATATATTTTTTTTCATGTTGATTCAGATGTAATTTCTCAAAATAAGTTGCATTCAGCAAAGTTTTCAGAGGCAGTTTGATGCCTCATAAAATCAATGAGTATGTCTAACCTTCCTTTGGTGTGATTCACAGTGATGAGGTCTCACTGTTCAGTAAGAAAATTTATCTTTACTCAGCAACTCTTGGATAAAAACTACATAAAAACACCTTGTGCAGCAGGGAAAACTACTTCAGATCATGCAGTATTTCAGGCACTTTGGTTCTTGCTTTTTCCTGGAGCAAACATACTGTCCTTGTTGAACAGGCATCTGGTACGGGATCCTGGAAGGCATTGGAATCCTTTCTGTTATCACAAACGCATTTGTTATAGCAGTGACATCAGATTTCATCCCTCGTCTTGTTTATGCTTACAAATATGGACCTTGTGCTGGCCAAGGAGAAGCAGGACAAAAGTAAGGCTTTTTGGGGATGGGGGGAAACAGATGTGCACGAAAATAACTTACTACTTGAATAGATGCAGTATTACTGTCTGTGTATGTTCTGATTCCATTAAACCAAATATATTGTTTGTGTTTAGGTAACAGATACCAGCCATAGGTACTGATGCTCTGCATATTTACAGAATGAGTTGCTGAGTGACTGTGATACATGACATGAATTCAAGGCAAACATGGCAGAGCTATTTCAGAGATTAAGTGTGTGTGACAGGATGCTGCCCAAGCTGTACTTCCCAGCTGGTAGTACATGGATATAATCCTCTTTTTTTTTCTGAAGCAATGCTAATTCTATTTAGTAAAGAATTTGTTGAGCATTTTAAATGTGTGTAGTAGGGGGTTTTCCTGATGTAATATTCAGCATGTATTACTCAAAAAACTAGTGTCTAGTGAGAGGAAGCAATTTCCAACTAATACATCAAGATATACTTACAGAGAAAAGTAATTTGTTTTTCTTCTAGAACTAGAGTTCTTAGATTAAATCTTCCAGGAGACATTTGCGATCTGAATCCATGCTGCCTAAGTGGATTTTCTTTCAATGTTGCTAAACACTGAGATAATATTAGCATGTTCACACTACCAGCAAGTATGAGGTAGCTGCTGCATTGCCACTCGTGAAATCTCAGCTGTTGGGCTCCAGGAAGGTCACTGGATCCAGCCAAACAGAAACAGAGTTTGCAAATGCTCTAGCAGTGCCATTAGCAAGGAAACCTGCTGTTCAAAGGGATCCAGGCTAAACAGCAGACAGTGACAGAGAGCTTGGATTCTGCTATTGGACATATGGCAGACTGATTCTTTTACTCCCTGCTGCAGAAAGTGAGTTCATCTGTTGCTGCTTTTTGACATCTTTTGACTGTCAATACATTTAATCACATTGACAGAAGAAGGGCATCTGGTGTGGCAACTCCCGATTAGGAGATGTGAAACTTGCTGTCCTGCAAGGAGTCGGGCATTTTAGCTGGGGTTAGGGAAGATGTTCTGTTTACTTCCATGAAGAGTTGAAATCCCTTCAGGGGTAAAGTGGTCTGGTGCAAGTTGTTCCTGAGCATGTGCTTCTGCTCTTGCCATTATAAAGATCTACAGGATATTGTTGCACTGTAAGCACTCTCATTGCTAAGGAAACCATAAGGAAGGATTTTCTCAGGACCACTGTGCATGAAAAAACAACACCTTTAGAAATATTTCTCTTAAGACTCAAATACGACTCAGTGGCTTTGAAACTAATTCTGCATATGGGAAGTAATTTGACTCACAGTTTGGCTCATCCTGTTTTCACAAACCTCTAGTAAAATGTTTTCACACTTTTGTTGCTTTTTTGAGCAAATTTCTAGATGAAACCATCAGGTAGTAATACTTTGAAGGAGCTAACCTGTATTAAAACTATTTATGTCAGCATTCTGAATAATTAGTAAGTACTGTTACAAAAGCAGGAAGGTATTCAAAAATCCACAGGAATAGTTAGTTTTCTCGAGGTGTGAAGACCATCTGTTACTGAATAGCTTAAAAGAGAGAGGTACTCTTTCAAAAAACATCTGTAGGTATTAGATCCATATGACACACAATGATACTAGAAAAATACTGGAATTAAGTTCCAAATCTAATCAGTATGGAGACAAAGCCAGATGGTGTTTGAATATAATTTCTCAAAGACTGTAAAATCCTTATTTAGAAAAATCAAAATCCCCTAGCCCTTATTGTGCATTTTACTCTGCACCAAGCTGAGTAGTGTGCCTACACTTACCTGTGTTTGGGCAGTGCAGCATGAACAGCACAACACATTTTGGCCAGATCTCCTCAGCTTTACTAACACCAAACTTGAGCCTTCTATTGACACTCACAGCCCTTCAACAGGAGACATAACTTCTCCTACTCAGTGCTCTCTAAATTTTGCCTGGCTCTCACGGTGCTCAGTCACCCTGAGATCTTCTAGAATGGAGTTTCTCTGATTACCTAGACATTTTCTAAAATGCCATTTTAAGTGTATTATCTTTCCATCTGATTTAGTTTCCCTCTGTGCTAGTACTATGAGTGTAACAGTGGGAATATTTTTATTATCTTCCTAACACTCCTCATTATTTTTTCTGCCCCTATTGTGTCACCATTTAGGTGACACTACAAAAGTAACCAGTCCCAATCTTCACCATTCCTTCTCCCATAGAAATATACCATTGCTTCACTTTTATTGTTCATCTGACCTACTTTAGCATTTCTTTTGTATTGCTTCAACACCCATTTCAGATATTAATAAGCATCAGAATTGTATTTTGGATTTTACAAAACCCAAAGAACATCCTCCTGGGTACAACAGTTAATGGAAAAACTTTGCTGTGTCCTGCTGACAGCATTTTGTCCCCTCTAGGTGTATGGTTGGCTATGTTAATGCCAGTTTATCAGTATTTCTGGTGTCTGACTTTGAAAATCGTTCAGAGCCAACATCAAATGGAAGTGAATTCTCTGGTTCACCATTAAAATATTGCAGGTAAGTTTCTGGTCAACATACTTCTCTGCTTTAGGACATTGAAATGGAGAGGCATCATAATAAATCTGGAGTTGAAGCTAACTTGTAGAAGTTAACAATGGAAAGTTTTAACTGTACTGTTCAGAGTCATGCTCTTCTTGGTACTACTTGGCTGTTACCTGCATGATTCCTTCCTCAGATAAAAGAGAAGCCGAAAAGTTGGTATCTGGAGGGTGTTCCTAATGCAGGATTTTTATGGTGTCATAGCTTGACTCAGACACAATCATCATGGATAAATACAGTATCAAAGGACTGGTAAAGGTGCCTAATTACTTAGGTGCCAGTGGGATCCAGGTGTGAAGAGATTATATCACAGGATGTGCACAGGGAAGTCAGGGTTGCACAGGAGCAACCACACTGAGGTATTTCGCAGGCCTGACAGACATAAACAAGCTCTGTCATAAGCTATCTTTATGAAACCTCAAATCCAGCATTTCTGAATTGTTGAATTGTTAATCAGTTTATGTTGTTGCTTACTGGTGTATTTATTAGCAATAATCATGTACTTGTGGTTTGAATCAAAAGAAGATGAGCAGTTAATTATCTGCATGCCTTTGTCCTCAACAACAGATTGGAGAAATTGCAGTCTGAGAAAAGTCTGTACTGGCAGATTTGCACCGGAGTGATTTTAATGGCAAAAAACCTCAAGGATCTACACAAAGGTCCTAAATGGTGTCCCAACCAAAAACACCCAACATAAACAGCTACCATTTTTTAGCTGCAAGGTTACATTACAAGCATGAGACCTGGAAGTCCTTTAGCAGATACGCTTAGTCACAGTATTTTTCACTGTGAAGAACTAAAATACCCTTTATAAGTGCCAAAAGAACAAAAGATACTCTGTGATACTACAAACGTCTGTGATACTTTCAATATTGTGATGTTTTTATGAATTGAAAGAATTTTGAGTGGTATGGCATAATAAATGAGTAGAGGGGTGGCACTGACACTTTCATTTACCTAACTGATATTTAAGACTGTTGCAATTTATTTGGCAGGAAGAGTATTCCAGTGCTGAATTCACCTGTGGAGCAGAACCACAGTGAGAATATTCCATTCCACATTGTTTGCTATAGCATTATTTAAATTTTTGTTTTTTTAATCTGACCATTCTCCTCCCCCTCTTTAATTCCTTTCCTCCCCAACTTCTAGCGTGAAGTTGCTGCTTCTTAAATCTGATTATGGAAATCCCACCAAAAAAACCCACCAAAACCTAAATAAATAAATAAATAAATAAATAAATAAAAAGTCTCCTCAGTATCCCCTAAACAGACCACTATTAAAATTGGTGTGATAAATCTCCAAAAGATATATCTGTTTCTTTGGGAGACAGTGAATTTTTATGTATATCTACCCTGGAAAGAAAATTAACATCTTTCTTTAGCTGAGTTTATCAGCTTCTTACCCAACTGCATTCTGCTAAAACATCAGTCATTTTAATTGTACTTCAAGGCAGATATTGATAGGGAGGTAAGGAAATATTATGTTCTACTGTGTAATAATAGTGTAGGCATTTTTCCAGGAAGGCAATTTGTCTGAAAAAAAATTCCAGTTAACTTCTCATAGCCTGGAACACAGAAGGTGCTGTGTTATTCTGGTTGTTTATAAAAGGTCTCCCCATTTTTTCATGTGTAACAATGGATTCCTAGTGAGATATACTCTACTGGGACTTGGTCCAGGGATTTCTGTTTCCGGGATGCTTAGGATATTGTAAAACATCCTAAACTATGAAGTCAGAATGCTACTTGCACAAGGAAAAATCATCTCAGTTTTAAGAACTTATTCTAGAAATACTGCAATTTCGAGAGATTTGATGCTGATGATGTAAAGACAGTTTATTTCAGTTTGTATAGCACCCTCTGTAATCTAAGAAGATGAAGCTTCATGGAGAAATTCAGATTATCCTAGAGATTAAAGAGCTGCTTATTTCTTTCATTCATATGCATTTTCATTAATTTCTTAAAACTAACTTAGTGATCCTGTATTATTTACTACTTATTTACTACTTATTTACTTAGTGAAGCTGTATTATTTACTATGGTATTTTCAGTATTTTTTTCAGTGGGTTTTCTCTCCCATCTAGGAAAGAGATTAAGAAGCAAACAATTTTTACACTATTTCTAAATAAGGTTTCCACAGTGCTATTTTAGAATTAACAAACTGCTAATAAAAATGGACTCCAGAATGTGTGAATGAAACAGAATCGTAGATTGTAAATACAATCTTGAAGTATTCCTGGATCCAACCTTCCCAACAGATATCTCCAGTTAAATTTTGGAGACCTAAAGTCTTCCAAGAAACACTCAGTGAGAAAAGACACTAGATCATTTTCTCACATGGTCCTCACCTTGTTGATATACCAAGAGGTGCAGTGCTGGCTCTGCTGATGTCAGAATGAGTCATGTTTTACACCAGGGATGGCTAACAAATTGATCAAGGGCCAGGTGGAGTCCGTGGGGCATTTTTGTATGGATTTTGGGAGAACTATCAGGCTGATCAAGCTGGGGACATTTCTAGGTTTAAAATGTCCTTGAAGTGGGAATCAAGTGTCCCTGAAAAGGGTAGAGCAGTCCACCCTTCTCCAAGATCTGAGGAGATGCCTGAAAGGCACATGTTGTGCTGCCAAGGGAGATGCTGTAGGTCAAAGCACCTACCATCCTGTGTATTTGCTTCAGCAGTTTCCTTCAGACAGACACTGGTTTGGGTCATTTATACCAAATTTCCATTAGCACTCCTGGAGTGTTACCTACTTAGTGGTAGGTTTCAGCTGAAAGTCTGTTTGCATGAAGAACAGCGTGATAAGTGGAAGTGATCAGGACACTTGCTTCAAAAGAAGGCACCTGACCTGAAATCAAACACTAGCATAGGCCCAGCCTTAGAAGCAAGCAGTATTAGGGCAACCTGTACAGTTTGAACTGAGCTCATTTTTGGCAGAAAATGTAATGATCAAGAGAAGGTGAGGTTTGGTTTTGCCTCCGCCTGGGCAGTGACACAGAGCTTGCTAACTACCTTACTGTGCTTGTGTTTCAGGTACAGGGACTACCGAGACCCTCCTCACTCCCCAGTGCCCTACGGTTACACGCTGCAGTTCTGGCACGTCTTAGCAGCACGCTTGGCTTTCATTATTGTATTTGAGGTCAGTGACCCTTCAAGTGGCAGAACAAAACCAAAAAGAAAACCAATTTTCCTCTGAAGCTTTGCATTGGGCTGATCTGTGATGGCAGCCCTTGAGATGTTTTTGTTTTAGTTTCTTCTACTAACATTGTGCTTTGTATTCTCAGTTTTGTTTTCTGAACAGTCACAGGCATGTAGGTTCTCACAGAAAAGGGGATATAACACTGAGAACTATAGAAGTGAGTTGCAAAGAGGGGGAAATAAATGAAGCTTTTATTCACTTTTTTATTATCTAGGTTGGGAAGCCATATGCTGAATGTTGTGTGAGAATAGGGGTGAAGGAACATGAGAAGAAAATATTTAATCTGAGCACCTGAAAAACAATGGTAGTTAAAGTTACAGTATTTACACATCTAGCTTTTTTTCTTGTTTGTTTGTTTTTAATGCCCTTCATTCCTCCAGAATGATTGGCATCAAAAAGATGAAAATGAAAAAGATTCAATATCTTTGTCTATGTTCATATTAGTATTTACTGTCAGTATCTCAGATGTCTTTAAGACAAACCAAAGGAGATAATATCGGCTTCCCATGAGCGGTATTCCCATGCTGATTTTGAAAAAGAGAGCCAGAAGAGTAGAAAATTAGGATGAGATGATTTATGAAAAAGAAAATGCAGCTCTGAAGGCATAATTTCAAGTGCCTGAATATCAGAATCCAGGAGCTGGACATCTCTCCAGCACAAGAAGTTTGAAATGCCTTTTACACTATGAAGAATCAAAAGAAGGAACACATGATTTAGAAAATCTCTTTACTCAATCCTCTGCTCTGAAATCATAGCAATAGGGCATTCAACACAGAAATGGAAGCTGTAGTCACCATACTGGCATATGGCATAATGTTCATGAGCACATATTGCATTCCAGCCCACAGGACAGTGTAAATTCTGAACTGAGCTTTCAATGCACCTCTTTGGATAACACAACAGAAGCATTTGTGTTAGAGCAAAGGTGTAGAAAAATTTTCTAGATTATTATTTCTATTCTTTGGGCTCAGCAGATGTCCAAAAACTTCAGCAATTACATGGTTGTAATTTTCCACCATCTCTTCTATGCTCAAGGAAGCATTAGGGAAGGAAGGAAGGAAGGAAGGAAGGAAGGAAGGAAGGAAGGAAGGAAGGAAGGAAGGAAGGAAGGAAGGAAGGAAGGAAGGAAGGAAGGAAGGAAGGAAGGAAGGAAGGAAGGAAGGAAGAGAAAGAAAGGAAGGAAGAAAGAAAGAAAGAGAAAGAAAGGAAGAAAGGAAGAAAGGAAGAAAGGAAGAAAGGAAGAAGAAAGAAAGAAAGAAAGAAAGAAAGAAAGAAAGAGCCTGCTATCCTGCTGGGCTTAATCTCTTCTAGTTTCATGAGCAGTCAGTATTGAAAGTCAGGGTATACATCTCCAAAAAGGACTACAACAATGGCCTTTGCAGGTCAGCCTAAGAATTTTAAAGACTAAAAGAGTCTGGCCTGGCAGCACAGTTTAGGCACAAAGAGAAGTGAGGCAAGAAAAATGAGCCCTGTTCAAGTCTCACTGTCTAGCCAAATTTGTGACCAACTGTGGAATAACTTTTTGTGTCTGCCTGTTACCAGCACATCTGATTTGACTTTGCTTTATTCCAACCAAAGCCATAGGCTGGCTCATATCTGCCTCTCTCAACATGAGCCACTCTGTTTATTGACACTGCAATCTGTCTTCTTAACTATATCTATGAAATCAAAAAGGTAATTGCAGCAGAAACCACGACATTGTTTTTTTTTTTTTTTTTTTTTTTTTTTTTTTTTTTTTTTTTTTTTAAACACTAATGGGTGTATTGTGATTGCCACAGTGCTTACAATAAAGATTGCACTAAGAGATAGGGGATTCAAGGTAGGTTTTTCTTACATTAAGTAACTGCCTAGGCTCAGCCCCTTATTGGCACTCTGAGTGTGGTTTGTTTTGGATAATTAACCTCCTTTGAAAACAAACAAAAGTATTTATTATCACTGGAGGAATTATTTGTCCAGGCTAAACTGATGGAAGTGGCTTTTTTTCTCTTTATGGGTCTGGCAAAAAACCTCAAACAATTAGATTATTGTGAGTTTATTTATCATGAGGGAAGAATACATGGGAAAGCATTTTACATTCTCTTTTCAGTGGCTTTCAAAATAAGAGTTCTACTTGGAGAAGAATGCCTTTATTTCTCCAATCTAGAATGTATGTCCTTTCTGAGATGGAGGGTGTTTCTGTTTATCTGTTCCTCCTCTCAAGTGAAGTGACTAAGTCTCTAAGCAGCATTTTTGATCACACAGAAAAGGACACTCAAGCAATCCTCGGGCATCAAACTAAGCCTTTGCTGTGTGATGCCTAAAATAGGAAGGAAAAAGATCAGTCAACTTGTACTTAATTGTGATGTTTGCTAAACAGGAATATGTCTTCATTCATTTCATTTGGATAAAAGATACAGTATAAGAAAAAATGTTTAGATTTTGTTTTGTATAGATACATTATTACTTTTGTATAGATACATTACTTCAAATTTTGATTTAAGTGTTTATGGCAACAGATAAGTGTTACATCAATTGAGCGTCCTCTTCCTGCAGAGCAGGAAGTAATACCAGTATTAATACCAGGCTCTGTCCAAACAACCTTGCATCAAATCATGACCTCTGGGCTTTGAACACACAGGTCACAGACCAGTTTTGAGGCCTTATTTGAACCCGCCTGCTCATAATTTCTGCTGCGACCCATACTCCACTGATTTTGGCTGGAGTTCTTGTGGGGAAAAAGCTTCATGGTTTGTTTTCTTAAAATTTAGTAATGGACTTAGTTGAAACACAGCATCTGTCTGCAAATTGGAAAGAGAAGGTTTTCAGAAGAATGAAAAGTACTTGTTTTCTGCCTGAGGTTTTAAATTTTTCATTCCTTTCTTTGTGTTCACAGCACCTTGTCTTTTGCATAAAGCATCTGATCTCCTACTTAATTCCAGATCTTCCAAAAGATCTGAGAGATCGAATGAGGAGAGAAAAGTACCTGATTCAGGAAATGATGTACGAAGCTGAACTAGAACGTCTGCAAAAAGAGCGGAAGGAAAGAAAAAAAAATGGAAAATCTTATCACAATGAGTGGCCGTGACAGGACCAGAAAGAACCTGCTTAAAAGAAGATAAGAACTCTTGTTTATAAAATTCCTGGTTTTCTCCAGCAGAAAGTGCACAGAAAGGAATTGTCAATAATGTTGCGTGCACTTAGCACATGCGTGCCCCTGTTCGATAGGGTGGGGTTTCTCATAAGCCCTTTGAAATTAGAGATGTTTCTAAGGCTTAGTCTTCTCCAAAGCTGATGTCAACATGAGCACATCAGACCAATACTAAGTCTCTGCACTCTTGCCAGGAAGCTCCCAGGCCCTGACTAAGATATGAGGCCCTGAACTTCAAAGCAGTTGCTCAACTTACAGTGCTTTACAGAACTTGGTGATCTTATGGCTCATTCTCATGAAGTTGCTACTTCATAAGCAGTGACTGCGCCTTGGCAACGTGGCAGTGTTTGTCTGCGTGTCTGGCCACCACCTGCAGCACGTGCATGGCAGCGTTGCTCTCTTCCACAGTGGACCCAAGTGCATTAGTTTGCATTTGCCACCAGTTAAGGTCATGTAGGCGGACCATTTCCATTACTCAACAATACCGAAGTATTATCTAGAAGAAGATGCATGATCATGAGTCTGATCAACTGGTCTAACAACACTGAAAAATGTAGGCATCTGAAGTGCAGATAGTCAAGAATCTAAATGTGGTCAGAGGTATCTAGCTGTAGGGTCATTTATTTGGAAATGACACTGTGAAAAGTTGGTAATGTATGTTAAAGTTTTGAACAGTGCCTTTTCAGCTATAGAAGTGTCTGGCATCAGAAGGAATCAAATCAGGTTAGGGCATCTTGCCCAGAACTGCCCACGTATTTGTGTTGCCAGGTCACATTGAGGCCTAGTCAGGAATTAGGGTGTAGTTACATCCATAACAGATGTCAAGACAGTGTCTTGAAGACCTATCTGCCTAAGCAAAACAAAACAAAAACAAAGACAGATGAACAAGGTCAGCAGACTAAAACACAATCATCCAGAATATCTACACTTGTAGCACTTTCTGTATTCATCATTCCATTATGTATGAAGGGGTGGAGGGAAAAAAACAAAACAACAGACTGTAGTATGAAACAGCTTGGAATCCTTAATGCAGAGCAATTCTACACAGGGTGCAAAATTAGACTTGGGCAAGATAAGCTACTGTCAATATCTTTTAGCAAATTCCTTAGTATTGAGAAATTTAAAAATTCTGATTTAATTAAGAAATGAAAAATTTCCAGTCTATTAACCCAAAAGAGTGGACCTGTAGCTTTGAAGACATCATTTGTGTTGGATGCAGCAACATGAATCAAAATACTGAGTGTTGTGAAAGCTCTTTAATCCGTTGTTTCTAAAAGTTATTCTGGAAATAATTTGACGAAAGAAGTAGAATTTGCCCTTCTGGGTAGACCACGCAATGCAAGCTCCTATGGATGGATACCTCAAGCTCCACATGACAACAGGACCATTTGCACCAAGACAAATATCACCAAATTAGACCGATTTCCTTTTTTCCACTGCAAAGGAGAACTGTGCTATTTGCATGAGAGGGGGAAGCTTTAATAAAAGGTAATATGACTTGAGGAAGAAGGATGAAATAAAATGTGAGCATCCCTCCTCTCTCCAGCCACCATCTTATCTGAAGAGGAAAAATGACATAACAGCTCCCTTTTATTGGCTGCTCCTGGCCCAAGCCTGAAAGCCGCATGAGACAACAAAAACACTGAAGGAATTTTAGGATTAGTGTTGGCTCAGTGCCAAACTGAGTGGACAGCACAGGTAGTGGTTGTGGGGTAAATTCCTGACTAATGGGGAAGGGAACTTGTTAATCTTTGCCTCTGCTTACAGGAGCTGTGGACACATCCCACAGGACAGTGGGGAAATAGGAGTATTTCTGTCTCTGTGAATAGAGGGTGGGGATCAGGCAATGTTGACCTCCAATACACAAATGCTAGATGGGTCAGTATTTACCATCCACTACCCACAATTGCAGCCTGGGGGTTCTGGGGCAGGATTGCTGTGTAAAATCATACTCAGACTAAATTCTCATTAATAATTGGAATACTTCGGATACCCTCTGTTTAATGTTTAAATGAACAGATGACCAGAGCTTAGAAATTGTTTGCTAAGTAGTAAAGTGAGACATGAGCCACGCATAAAATCAGTGTCACCCATACAAGCAAAATGGACCTTTGCAAATCCCTGCAGTAAGATGCAGCTTTGTCAGTTTAAATCTCAGTAACTTCCAAGAACTGAACTGAAACACAGTAGAATATAAACTGACTTCCACTCCAGAGAAACTACTGCAATAAAATGTGCCAAAACAAATAATGCACAGCAGAAATGCAATAGATAATAATTGATTTTGAGAGTAGTTTTCAAGATAACTGCATTATGATGAATTTTCTTGACAACACATTGCTAGAAGTTGTGTCCCACTCTGCTCTAAATGAGACCGTAGCTTGGCTGCTTGCCAAGCTCGTGCTAAGTATGATGTTGCAATGGGCTCTGACTGCCCTGGCAGACCCTGAGAACATCTCTGTCACTTCAGTTTGACCAGTCAATACATTGAGGTTTTTCTGCTGCTGGTCTGATGAATACGTTTCCCTGGAGTCCTTCAGAGCTACATAGCAGATCACTCAGGAAAGATGCCCCCTTTTTATTTATTAGAAAAATAAAATGCAAATAATAGTATAATAATAATAATAATGATAAATGGAATTTTAATAGTGTCTAGAGAAATAATTTATGCCATTCTATTCCTGATTTGATGATGGGTTTTGTTTAAATCTCCATGTGACAGTCCTGTATGTTATTTATTCCAGCTCCACAAAAGCACTATCTTCAAGGGAATGAGAAAAAATGCAACCTCAATGCATGGCACAGACATTTTACATAGCAAGCAGGACAGAACACATCAGAGGATTTACTGTGAAATCATCTTGCAATCAGCATAGGATTAATCTCCATAAGCCATTCTCGACAGCAGCATGTACTTCATGAGCAGTTACATGCCAGTTTTTAAAACCAAGGGAGAAAATGTATATTGGGACTGTTTTTCAACCCATTTGCTAAGTTTTTTGCATTCTGTCCCATGCTGGTTTTACAGATCTTAGAATAAAAAATGTAAATTAACAACCTGGATACTCTGACAAAAGGAAAATCTAGGAATAGAACATCATCGACATTCAAGCTACCAAATACTTCTGTCACTAGACGGACACGAAAGAGCAACACTCACACAGTCATGTTGTTAGAGCAAAAGGAGAGGTTGTTTATATTTTACCTTGAGTTTATATAGATTTTGGACAATGACCAAGGATTGGACAATGAGGTTGACCCCTCTCCAAACAGACTGGTCAAACTAGAAGTTCATCAATTGGCTTTCATCCAGAGAGGTATGTAAGCATCAAGTTTTCAAAACAAGGACAGTTGCCATAACATCACTTGAAAGTCTGTGAGAAACTGCAGTACAAAAATGCAAACATCAGAAGGCTGAAAAAGATCAGGGTGACATAATACGACAGAAACCATGTTTACAAATCAGTTCTTTTTTATTTTAAATCTTTTTGAGGGGAATTACATTATTGACCATATATATTATATATATATATATATAAAGTATATAGAGAGATTGTTTATTTGTAAATAGAAAAATTCTATGGAGAAGAATGTCAAGTTTTCACACTTAAAAAACAATCATCAACATAAAGCCATGTTTAATGCTTGTATAATGTGATGTAATAAACTTTAAAAATAAATTATGCATATGAAATATTTACCACTTTTCATTCATGAGTTTCTTTCTGTTTACCTTATTTGTTCAGCAAGCAAACTGACCACTCAGATAGAAGTAAAATTTAAATGCAGACCAAAAAGAGACAAAATTTATCACTATTTTATCTCTGTGGTTCTTTTGTGTATTCACATAGACAAATATTGATACTGTTGTGGTTTTAGGGTTGGGTTTTTTTAATGTTTTTACTTAAACAGGTTCCTAATTGTTTTGTCTCATGACTCTGCTAGATGATGCATGTAATTTGGACACTGTGGAGTGCTCCCACTCTTGTGAAATTAATCAGTTTTCAGCCTCCCACATTCCTTTATCAAGCAATTCCTTTTAGCTGCGAGAGATGAAGGATCACCAGGAGTATGGTGGAGACTCCAAGAATTATCTTGCTTTTACACAGACAAGGAAGGCCCCGGCTTAGAGTTCAGCTAGCAGAGGAGAGTATATTTTCCCAGAAAAAATATTATTGAAAATTGGTAAATTGTTTTAATTAATGATGCCAATTAAGAAGTATATAGAAAAAAATGAAGCCAAAAGAGTCACCTTATGGCTCTGCAGCAGTCATGGGAGGTTAGGTAGCAAGAAATGGGGTAGCTGCACAGGTCACCTGCAAATCGTAAGGGTGTTTGTCTCTAAACCACTTATAGCAAGATATACTTCTCAGTGAAAAGTCTTCTTGATGTTATGATTGTGGACCAATACCACCTGGCCCAAACTTTCACTTCATACCAAAATTCGAGTTAAACGACTGCTTAGTGCTTAACTAGTGACTTCAGCAAAAAAGGGGAGGTAAGATGGTAATTTGTGTTTTTCCTCTGTTTTAAACATAAGTGAATTCAAAGCATGGAGAAGAAAACTACATTTTTTAAATATGATAACGAGGAAGATTAGTCTTCATTAACAAAGCAGGTAGAAGTTACAGATGATCTAAGACAGTCTAAGGCATCATCAACAACAGCACAGTAATTTCAGCACAGGGTGATGCAGAAAGGACATGCTGATGCTGTTTCATACAGCAGTGATCAGTAACCCTCTGGAAAAGCACATTCAGATGGGAATTCAGCATTTGGATTGGGAGGGCTGCAGCCATAGCAGCATACCACAGATCAAGGGCTTGCTGCAGGCTTCTGTTCTCTGTTACAGCTTACTCTCTCTCACAAATCACAGGTACACAGAGGCACACCAGTCCACTGCAGCACTCTGCAGCAACATGGAGATAGCAGTACTTACCCTCTTTCAGATCTGTGGGCTGAAAGTACCTGGTAAGTATAAATCATCATATTCCAAGGCTGAAGAAGTATTCCACAGCACAAAATGCAGTATCTGTTTCTGGGTTATGAAGACAGGGCACAAGATTGAATGAGCTGCACTTTTTCTTCTGAGACTCAGCATAGCCAGCTGATTCAGTCAATGGGCTAATTGTCTCAGAGTAACTTGGATAGTCCCAAAACAGAGATATTCCTGTCCTGAATCCTAGAAGACTTTATTCAGGATGCTACTGTTTGTCTCAGATCTTAGATACAGAGACACAAGACGTAACTCATGGGATCTATCCAACTTGATCATAGCCCTTCCACACAGTGGCTTTAGGCACTGACCTGAGCCCAGAGCTGCAGCAGAGGAGAGCTAGAAAAGGGGCTGGCCCTAAACTCTGCACTGGATAATGCAAAAAAATGCTTTGGGAGGCATGGGGGAAACCTGCCTCCAGCACAGTTTTGCGCTGGGTTAGCTGATGGAGTCATGGTCTTGGTGGCACCCACAGAGTGTCTGGCTGCCCTGTTCTCCTGGTCTGGTCCTTGGAGCCCATTTTTTCACCTGTGTTTTCTGATCCTAGCAGTTCATCTTATACAGTAGATCATCAAATGCCCTCTGTCACAAAGGCACAGAAGAAAACTGATTTAGATGCTACAGGGCCCCAGTCAAGCTGTGTCATATTCCAAGTTACAGCAGCTCAGTACTTGATACAAATGCAGTTTAACTTTTACAAAGTGTTCAAGGCATGCAGTCAATTCTTCACTTGATTCCCAAGCATGACTGCCTTCTAAGCTTCACAGCTCAGCTTTCCTGCTTTAATTTTTCAACTGATTTTGCTGCTGTAGAAGAGTTTTTAACATGCTAGTATAGCCACAGTAAAAGTTTGAAGTACAAAAACAACACAGTGGGTCAGTCTGTTCCCCACTGTACCTGAAACAAGCTGGAGAAGTAATGGGAGTTTTCACCCTCCCAAAACAGCAGCACAGTACATAGTCTCATGTGGATGGGTTGTTAACATTCTCTTGGCAGCCCCAGCAGAGGATAAGCCATTCCATAAGCCCTGCAGCCCTGGAGAAGCCTTCACCATATGACATCTTCTGTGATCTCTTCTCCATCCTGGAGAATTGTGCAGGGGGCTTTGCACACCTGCCAGAACACAGTGTGCACTTGCCTGATCTGAACCAACCTTTAACCCCAGAGTTAAAACAAGGACTGCAAGAACACAAAGGGCTAAGAAGGTTTCAGCTCATAACTCTGGAGAGAACTGCTGTGGCAACTGCAGATGCAGCCTTCACTCTTGCCCAGTACAGCCCAAAGGGAATCTTCTTTATTAACATCTCTGCTGCACTGTGCCCAGCCCAGTGCAAGAACAATCCTAGGCCAGCAAGCTGAGCATGCAGTAGAAGGCTACTGTGGTTCTGGTCTATGGCACTGAATAAAAAGTGTAAATAGATGATTTTCTTCATGAGGACCAGCTCTGTAAGGGCAAGACAGGGGAGAAGAGGGAGATGGGGCACAAAGGACTCTGGCCTCCACCATCACCAAAGTCACTCTTGCAGCTCCCAGCAGTGAGCACAGAGAACGTGCAGGTAGACAAGAAACAAGTGGGTTACAAAGAACACACATGACAAAACCAGCAAAATAAATAAGCTCTCAGAATCAGTTCTACAGAGGAACCACATAGCACTAAATACAGCTCCCATACAAAAAAAAGACCCACTGTTTCTCGCAATCTGATAAGGTCCCACACCCTAATCTCTTCATACTTTCAATGTCTTTAAAGAAAAAAAAAAAAAAAAAAAAAAAAAAAAAAAAGCCATGTCTGGGAAAACAGTACTCTTTCCCAAATAAAAAATTAACTCTGATGCTAAAATGAGATCAAGAGCAGATATTTTCCAGGAGGCTCAAGAATATCAGGCAAATATTTCACACAGAAACATTGCTTTAGGCTCTGTCACCAATAAACACAGTGAGAGAGTGAGGAAGTGCAAGAAAAAACTGATTCCTTTCTTGACTAATGTCAAGGTCATGCAAAGGTAATAGTGCCACAAAGCTCAGCAGATGCCTGCCCATGACCCCAGCAGAGCTTGTAACTGACCCCAAACAGGAACGTCAACAGTGCTTTTCATGAACAAAGCTGTCCTCGTGGGTTGACATGGCCTTGTGTCATATATGAAGACCATTGACTTTGTTCTTGTCACTTGCAACATCCATTTCAATGTGGCTGAAGGCAGGGTTGTCAGTTCCTTCATCATTCATGGTAAACGGCTTCCAGTTCAACACTTCCACTTTCTCTGGCTAAAAAACAAAACACAAAACCCATGCTGTGAAACAGAAGAAACAGTCTTCCTCTCTTTGACCTGTCTTTGGCCAGCAGAGTCAGGCCTGACATACAGGGTGCCTTGCAGGAAAACACGCTGGTTGCTGAAAGAGCACAAATACTTACTCATTGCAGTAGATAGTATTTTTCTAGGGGCATGGAAAGTTTTGTATTGCGTAAGGTAATTTACTAATTGTGTAAAATGTTCTTGTCCTACAAAGTGTTCTTGTCCAGCAAATTGTATAAAGTCATTTTGGGTGTGCAAAGTTCTAATTATTGTTTTCATGTCTAGTGATTTGTCACCACCAGGTCTTTGAGCTACTGACTCCCAACCCTTCATCCTTGCCCCATCTGTGACAGGAAGAACAGATTAACAAGCATCACTGCTTTGATGTTGCATTTCTGTTAAAAAGAATGAGATATTGAGCTCTTCATGTGCAGAACGTTGCTTAGCCCTGATTTTATCTCATCAGCTTTCTGCATTATTTGTGATGCCAAGCACTTGTTATTCAGCTCTTAGCTATATAAGAGACAGATACTTGTTTTTGACTCCAGGCATAAAATAAGTACGGCTGTGGACATTAGCTTCCATGTCGATGGTGGATTGGTTTTTTGGTTGTTTTTTTTTTTTTTTTTTCAAAAGACTTCAGGGATTAAATTCACAGATAGTGGAAATAGATGTTTACCCATTAAAGACAGTGAATGACACTAACTGGATAGTTGATCTCCAGTACTGACATGGTCAAACATCATTACAATAGTATGGTAAAATATCCCTTTTTTTCACTGGTATTCTTATCCAGAAGCTGATCATTCTAGAAGGAGTTGTCAGTATCGAGGGAAAACACTTTGCAAGCTGGACCATCTTAGAAATATGATTATTGTCTGAACTACTGAACAAATCTGAGCTTGAATGTTCAGCTGATGATATTTATTGAAAAGTTATGTGTAGTATATTTTTAAAAAAAGTAATCCCCCCGTATTCCCCCTTCTAAGGGATGTTATTACCCAATAATATTTCCCCTTTTCTTTTTTCTTAGGATGAGAGCTAGGAAACAGATACACTGACTAGAAATGTTTTCTCCCAAACAGTAGCCAGTTACAAAAAAATTCAGACCTTAGAGAACACATGCTCATAAACAAAGGAAGCTTTGCTGAGTCCAAGGTGTGCCTTGGGGCAGCTTCCTAGAGGCCAGTTAGGGAGTATTTTAGCAGAAACATGGAGAAAACTGTCCCTTTACTCAGCTGTTTCTCTGTTGCTGACTGAAGTTAAGTTGTGGCAAAACTGCTTCCTTGCCTGTGGCAGCTGCCTTACTCCTACCTGCCTTGTGGTTTGCTACTGCCTTAAAGCAGATAGTCCTATCAGGCAGCATCAGGTGCTATTGATCCTGATTGAAAAAATGTAATCCAGAAAATTTGTTTGCTTTTGTCCCCAGGAGGAAAGACTGATTTAAATCACAGATGCACAACTACACTTACTTTCTCAGTTTCAGACCGTGAGAAGTTGGACAGGAAATCTTCCTTGGTCAGCAGGAATTTAGGATCCGTATTCTGCTTTAGTCCTCCTACAAAACAGGCAAGTTTCATTCAGCCAGCTTTCCATATGTGAACAATGTGTCAGACCCCAGCTGTGGGCACCAAGCCAGGCATGCAGGACAGGCGTGCATCAAAACCCGTAAAGCAATGACAGACCTTAGGGATCATTTCTTTACAAAGGTGTATACCCTGCCCCTCTCAATATATAAAATGATCCCTCAAAGTCTATTTGAAAGGCCTTAGCTATTTCCCAGTTTCTTAGATCCTCCTCAGATTTCCAATTTTTGAAAAAATTCAATCTGGCAATCACCAGAAAAGAATGAATCGCATACAATGATGTCTAGGACTATGCCAGTCCAGGAACTGTGGCACTAAGTGCTACCCTGAACCCTGAGCTCCAGTTCTCAGCTCCCTGTCAGCAAGACTCCTGTCTCCAAACTCACCAGCAATTTTTATAGTGAATTGTTTAAGGGTATCCCCAAGATGGAGGGATGAGGATTACTGGAATGTCTTGGCATTTTAAGACATAGATTAGCTGTTCTTGGGAGGGAAACAAAAGAGATGTAGGTGCGAGGAATTAGCTCTGCTTGCCACCTGAGGCTTAAATGGAATCTTGCTCCATGAAAAGCAGGGTGACATTGTGCCTGGGTTAATTCTTTTGTGCTTCTGTTCTTGGGCTGAGTATTTCTCATACGGATTTAGTGAATTGTCTGCTTTTCATGCTTTGTTTCACATCCTACAGGTAACCTGATCCCTACCTGGCAAAAAGCAAAATTTGGGATCAAGCATCACTATAGCAATGGGAAGAGCATGTGCTTGAAAAAAAGTGTGGAGCAAATCTTCTAAAAACTAAGAAGGAAAAGAAAATGAGATAAATGTAATTTGTGCTTATAGGCTGCAAGGCATAGAGAAGTTAATGGAAGTGAGTTTGTCTACTGGCTTTGGAGTTTCATAGTCCTGGAGCAGTTGTGGATCAGTCTAAAAATTTGAAATCTAATAGCCTCAAAGATGATGGCTGTTATATGAATCTTGCTGGGGATACTGGGTAAAGCTGTGAGAACAACTGCTTTTTTGCTGTTTCTGCCATGCATGAGGTGAATGACAAGTGTAGTTTGCATCTGACCTGGATGCAAAAGTAGTGAGGTCATGGGCTAGAACTGAACTCCCCACTCTTACCCATGACAAGCTTACCCATGGCAAGCTGCTTTTTCCCTTTGCACGAAAGTACAGGAAACTGAGAAAGAAGCTAAAATACTCATGCAGAGGATTTGCAGCTCTTAGGCATGTTCTTGAGGAATGTGGTGAGAAGCATGCACTCTATGGATGCAGACAACAACCCGTGAGTGCTCTGAACTCACTCAAAGTAAAACTGATTTTGTCCTCTAGAAGCATGGGTGTATATCCTTGCTCAGAGTTGTTGCCATGTCCAGGGACAAGTCTTAAACCTCCACCCCCTGCAGGCATCTAATAAGAAAGGAAAGACAGATGTCTTCTTTCTTTTCTTCTTTTTTTGCCCTTTAGCTTTAAAAATATGCCGAAATTTCTTTCTCCTTAGAGACTTGTAGTAACTTTTGCTGTGAGAAAAGACCAGGAGTGGGATGCAGAAGTGCTGAGGGGAGGAAATTTGATTTAGGATGGTAACCTTTACACAGTGTTTGCAATACGTTACTGGCACTTCCTCTGGCTCTCAGGACATCTCAGTTTGAAAGAGATCTGAGACGCATTCAATCACAGCTCTGAAACTCGTACCTGTTAGGAGGCTGATAATTATTCCCACAACTACTGTGACAAGTGTCCCAAGCGTGCTGAAGTAGAGATAAGACAAGGAATACCAGTTGTCTGCTAGGGCAGGCCTGAAAAAAAGCAGAAAAAGTGTTAACTTCTCCTTTTCTGTTCCAAACTTGAAAATATTTGTTTCCAAACAGTGTATAAATACAGAGATACTTCTGAACCAAGCAACCTGGTAATCTTGAGCTACCTCCATACAATCATATGTGCACTGAAAATTTGTTCCAAAAATTGGAGAACAAAATCCTTTGTAAGAGACAAGGCTAGTCAGTACAGTGAGGCAATGCATGAGACAGAGCAGGTAAAACAGGACAGTCCTGTCTCTGCTATGAATCTAGTTCACAGCTGAACACTCCAGTTATCCAGATGAAGAGATTAATTTCTTTGGCAAGGGTGATGGGACACAAAAAACCCCAACAAGGATCCGACCAGTCGAGCCCATGCAGCTCTAAATAGCTAGAAACAGTAGAGCAACTGTCTTTACACCTCATTCTGTTCTCCTGACTACGTGCTCTATTGCAACAGGTGCTTCCCAGCAGCCAGGAGCAACGCTGGGAGGGCTCATGCGAGAGGTGTGGTATCTGAAACCGGATGTTGGGCACCCAGGTGTGTGTCAGGGTATCTCTTGATTGTACAATGGTCTAAGGTGTAAGGATTTGGAAACCCTAGAAATGTGTTTTTTCAACTTCTTTCTGTTCCTGCTGTTCCCTATATTGTCATTCATGATAAACTTAATTGTGATCATCCAGGGTAAGATATTTGGCAGTTGCAGAGCAGAGGAAATCCCTTAGATTGTGCCCATTCTGAAAGTACTGAATAGAACTATTCTTCACAGTTGCTGTTGGTAGAGCTGCTAACTATAATTTTGCCCTTTAACGGCCATTTACTCTAATTCATGTGACAGATTGTGGAAGTTAATCCAATAACTATAAATTATATCTTTGTTTAAACTGTGGTCCACAGTAAGGCATGTCCAAGCCTTTGAACTCAAATACTGAACTCAAGCTTTTCAGATCAATAGGAAAATTTGACTTCTGTTGTGGGATACTTCAGACAAACTTCAGTCTGATAGGAAAAAAAATCAGAGAAAACTGCTGCATCGCAAACAGTGTGGTAGATAAAACAGAGAAACCCAAAGACTCTGCAGATGTTTGTATTTCTTTAAAAAACGATACATGCTTTGTTACTGCACTTGAGCTCATCATGTACCTTTCTGCACCTGGTGTGCTGAAAATCGTTGTTAATGGAATTTCTGTGGATGTTAAATTTCCTGAGGTTATGTTACAGCCTGCAGTTGAGAGATAGAGTGGCTTGGTCCTCTCTGGAAGTGGAGGATAAATCTGAGATCCAATTCCAACCCAAAGTGAAATAACGAAGCCACTGACAAGACCCACAAATGCCCCCTGCAAAACAAAAAGTGAAATTTGGATTTACATGAAAAGCAAAAGATATTTGAAAGAACAATTAGATGAGTAAGAAATAGTCAAGATAATCTAAACTGTAGTCTCCATAGCAGAAATTAAATATACAGTTGGGAAGTGCTGGGGAGTTTACTTCATTCCCCTTTAGGGAAATGCAGTTTTTTCTCACAGCTCCTGAGCATATCTCTTTTTATTTGGCCACTAGGTCTTTACAATCAAAGGATGATTTTGGCCTGCAAGGTATATGGAAAAATCCTGCTTTATTTGAGGCCCTCCTTAAACAAACACAGAAGCAATTCTTCCATTTTCTCATGTGACCTGTT
Source organism: Sylvia atricapilla (assembly GCF_009819655.1). NCBI lineage: Eukaryota > Metazoa > Chordata > Aves > Passeriformes > Sylviidae > Sylvia > Sylvia atricapilla. The sequence goes on from NC_089144.1 coordinate 46,713,055, forward strand.
CTAGGAAACAAGTCTCTCTTACATCAGAGGTAGGTTGGGTTTTAGCTGAGAGCTAGTAATTTTTTTTATTTTTTTACTTTAGCATATATATAAAATTTGCAACTGCAAAGAGGTAAAGATCAGTGATTAGTAAACCCAGCAGGATTACTATTCAGCGATCCTGTGAGACTAAACCATGGACCATATTAACAAGTTTGTCAAATCCTGCTTTGATGGAAAAGGTTTCCTCTGGAAATGGTAATTTTACAATAGGGAAGCACTCTCATACCCCAATTTGGTCTGTAAGTGCTTAGACCCCATTTTCCTGGCCTGACTCCCTTTTGCTCAGACAGGCCAGCATTCTCTGAGCCTACTGGTTGTTCAGCTACATCTCAAGATGCATTGTCCCGGCTTCTAAAACTAGTTTCAAGAAATCCTGATCAAATTTTTTTATTCAGATTATTTTCCCCTGTTTGGATGTGTAAATCTCTTCATGGGATGGAATTTCAAGTTCCTATACAGATCTGTTTGTCATTTCCTTGGGATAAGGAACAAAGAGAGCAAGGGGAAATGTCCTCATGGAAAGTACCAAAGACATCTCCCTTACTGCCCAACAGCAAATTATTGGTGAGAGAGTGGGACAAAGATGCCCAAAATGATCAACAAATTTTGGATGAACAAGTCTTTAAATTTCTACTTACAATTCCATTTGCAAAGGAGCAGAGGATTCCCAAGGCAAACAGTCCTAAAAGGGGGCCACCAACCATGCCAAAAATGCTGAGTGCTGCCTGAGGAAGGGACAAATTCTGCTGTCAGGTGCTGTGCAAGGAAGGTAAAGCCTCCAAAGTGACAAGTAGAGAAGATGCTCAAAAAGAAATTATGAGACTTTTTTAAGTGGTGTGTACTCAGCTGCTAGGGTTTGATATACGGATGCTTAAAACACAAGCTGAGCCATGGGCGGGTTCACTTCAGTACCCAACAAAGAATAAAAAACTAATCCCATAATGGTATTCAGCAATTATTTTCTTATGTAATTTATTCAGGGTCATTCAACATGGGCATAAAAAAGCTGTCTGACACCTACCTGCAACAAGGCTCCCAGAAGAGATGCCACTGCAGCCATAGCAATGCAGACTCCACCATAAAACAGGCCTGCACGTGAAAGGCAGAATAATATATAAATAACCCAAAGTTTGAAAATCACTGATGGAAAAGTTTCTGTCTGTCCCAACATGGCCCCAACATCTCCCAAATAAACGTGCTAACCTCTAGAGTTTTTCTAAGAGTCTGAACTGGCCAAAAGGTCAAGTTTCTGTTTACACTAAGAAGCGATCATGCAAACTTGACTAAATCCTTTTCCTGTGTATTACTGAAGATTAGTTAATAAATGTCAGCCATATGGAATAGCCATAGTGTCAATAACCCACTTATTGTTCATATTTCTCAACTCCTTTCCTTATTTTGAGGCAATGATTTTCAATTCTCAGTCGAGGAAGCAAAAGAGTAAATGCTGGCAGATCACTGGGAGCTGGCACAGTGACAGAGAACATCCCAGGTCACCAGGACTTACTGTCTCTTTCCGAGAACTATAACAATGGCTTACTTGTTTTTTTCCACCTCTGCCCTGATGAGTTTCACTGCTCTAGCAAGAGGTTAATCTCACTATTCATTGTGATGTGTCAGGCAACTCACGATACCACAAACAATTTTCACATAAGCATTGTTTGCAATGTTTAAGAAACCAGCACATTCTCTCATGTGAAAATATTTAACACTTGTTACCCTCCCACCAGTCTGCCCTGTTCCCTGGTATAGGCTAGGACACCATGTTGGCACTGAGGCATTTTTGTTCTTACTACATTCTTACTTCCTTGGGCTACACCTGCAGCTAGTCACAGACAGTACAAGTAGCAGACATAGCAATTGCACTTCCCAAATTTAAACCATCTGCTCAGTCTAGTTCTGATTCTCTCTGAGTTACATTAAGCAGAGGAACTAAATAGTGACATCAGAGAAGATGTAAAATTCCTTGTTCTCTGGGATATTTTTGGGACACATTGCTATTGCTTGCATATCAATTAAAAACATTCAAAATAGCTTCCTTTGCTTCTCATTTTTGACAGATGAAAGAAAAATAGCAGGTTTTACAGTCAGAGATATTTGGCTTTGCAGAATTGCAGATCAGTACTGAACATAGATGCAGTGCATCTTTCCTCATTAAAGACCAAGCAAGATGGTTTCCTTTTTTTCCTTAAACTCACTCATCCCCTACTTGTGTAAAACCTATGCAGCTAATCTTGTCTCCCCCAAATGCTGTGCCAACACAGTCCCACTGGTGTGAATGACTTACTCCTGACATACACCATCAAACCTTCACTTTGTAAAGCAAAAGCAGAGAAGATATTTTCCAGACATACTCATCCCCATGGAAATCCATGACAGCTTCTTTTCAGAGAGAGATTTGAAGTAGGGCTTGATGAGATCTTCAACAGTCACAGCAGCCAGAGCATTGATGCTGGAGGACACCGTACTACAGAAGGCAAGATTTACACAATTTTTTATATCTTAAAAACTGAAATCATAGATAACAGGTAGGTTACTGGCACAGAGAAACTGCCACCGTCCAGAACAGTGTCAGAAAACTAATGTAACTGCTGCATAGGTTTAAATAACTTATCATTCCAGAGAATGCACTTAACAGCTTAGAAAAGATGTTTAAAGTAATAATCTTTGTGAAGTCAAGGCACCTACTGATGAAAAGTCGGGCTGGGCCTGGAGAACTGAATAGAAATATCAATTACATATAGCTAGGCTGTAAACACCTCTAGTATACATTACACCTTCACAAACGATCTAAAGTATGTATCTGAGTAGCTAAAATTCCCACATCACTGTTCACTTTTAATGTACTCTCAGAGGAGGATTCAGATAATCTAATTATGGTCACCTAAAAATTAGGCATCTAGTCCAAACCAAACTACTGTAGGCTCCCTGTGGGATCAGAGAAATCAGCACTTCCAAGGCACAAACCAGGTGATCCTTTGTCTGCATGTACCTTGCTCTTGCAAGCCACCAGCTTTTCTTCAGCATGTGAAACAAATATTTTGGCTGTTCCCTCTATTTATGTAGCTACAAGTATTCAGAATAAAAAAATTTATTCTGATGTCCCATTTGTAAATTTCTTCATTTCTATCTCCTTACTATTGTTCAGAGCCTTCCTTGAGACAGGCAATGTTTCTTAAAGATACTCCTTGGGAAAGCTAAACAAAGCACTCCTCAGTACAGGACAGAAGGGTATCAGTCTCCTACAATAAAAATACACACTGGTTGCTGCTTAATGGAATTCATTCAAGACAACTGGAAGCCCAGGAACTCTGGAAAAGAAGTGTCTAAAGATCAGGGATGAGGAAAGGCAGATGACTTTGAAGTTATGCAGGTTTGAAACTGGAAAATTAAAGATAAGCAATAGGAAATTTCCCCAACTGTAGCTATTTAATGTAACCACCCATTTGTAACACTCAAAAAATTCCTATAGCAGAGGGCCTTCAAAAGCACAGAGAAGGATTGCTTAGTGTTTTACATGGCATGTGGCTAGCTGTTTCCTCATGTTGTTAGTAGGAAACTCCAAATAGCTTTGAGTCCTAGGACCCAAACACTGGAAACTACGGATTTTTAAGCTGCATCAGCAAAGAGGTCATGGTGATTTTTTTAAAGAATATAAATTAACTAGACAAAGAAGTAAGTACAAAAGTTTTAGTATAGATGCAATTTTACCTCCAACAAAAAAGAGAAAAAAAGGTAGGAGTTTCCAAATTATTAAATTACCTTAATGTTCCACTGTAGGCACTAGCCACAAAAAGTCCCGGTACTCCTGGAAAATCACGCAGGATATCCAACACTAGGTATGGCATTAGCTGAAAAATTCAGATTAAGAAGTATTACCATCTTGCCCTAATTTTTCACTGTATTGTTTTTTACAGCCTTCTCACTAGCATTCTGTCCAGCTTTTCTAATTTTTAATGTCCTATCTTGCTCTCTTTATTTGTTTTCTACAAAGAAAATCAATCCCAAAATGTCTGTTAGAGCTACAGAGAGTCTGTTGAGACCACCTAGCTGGAGTGCTATGCCATCAGGACATAGGTTTCCAGTGACAATTGTAGAGCAAGCTAGGGCTGAGCAGCAGGTCATGTGTACAGTACATCACTCCCTTGTGAGGGCTGGGTGCCAGAGATGCTTTTTCTGCTGTTGACTCCACAAAAAGGGGTTTATATACAGTCCAATAACCTCAGATATTGGTACCTGAGATCAATTTCCTTATTGGAAACTGTGCACCATTTTTTGACGTTTGCAAGAACTGAGTGCTGGAAAGAGAGAGGAATTTTAAGATTTTCTTCCTGTGAACAATTTTTTTTTCACAGACAAGTTGCTATTTTTAGTATCTTGCTTCCATCTTCTACCAAACGAATCTGACTAACATGAAGAACTTAATTTCCTTCCAGTTTCCACATTGGCTCTTATTTTATTCTACTCTCAAAGACCAAGTGGTCCTGCCTCAGGTGCTCCATTGTCTGTGCTCTTCTCCTGGCTTTCCAGCTACTGTCCATTGAAGCATTATCCAGAGCCTGTGATTATCCTAAGATTAAACATACAAATAAAATTTATTTGACTTCCTTGGGCCCTGGCTCTGGCCAGTGTGTGGGCTGCTGCTCAAGGGCACTGCTGCTCTCTTCCACTCACTTCTCGTCAAAGCAGTTTCATGTCATGCTGGCACCTCTAAACCCATTTTGGGTGAAAACCCCACACATTTCAGAGGTGGATGGACTGAGTGCTCTCCACATTGCAGCTCTCCCTGCTGGTCACCTTACCAAGTGCTGAGGGACTTGCAGCTCCATGAGAGCTGGGGAATGCAGGGATTGAACAGTGCCAAGGATGGATCTGCTGCTTTCTCCAGGTTATTCCCTTGCACTGCGGTCTCAGCCTGACACAGGATTCCAGCATGTCACTATTTCCAAAGCCCTGACTCTTGAACTACCTTTGTGTGGTTATTATGGCTGCAGAGGAAGGATACCCTTCCACCACCTTTCCCCAGAATTTGGAAGGCCCTACCTGATCAAGTGCTGACACCTGGTTGGCCGTCCATGGGTCACAGTCTTTGTAGATGGAGTAGAGGGCCAGCCCACACAGTGTGGCACAGACCAGGATCGCCCAGAGTCCCACCAGGTTGATGTAAAGGGACCTGCACCAACACACATGGAAACACCAAGTTAGAGATCAACATCCCACAAAAGATCCTGCTAAGGCCAAGCAAGGAAGCGCTCGTGCCTGCACCCAGGAGAGCCCCCTGGTCAGTGACTGCCTGCCAGCAAGGGAGTCACCATATGACTCCCAGCATTTCAACCACAGTGAGATCACATTTCTAAACATACAAATGACACTTTTAGTTTTGGTATCACAGTCTGAGCACTTGTCCCCTGACAGTGGAAATGGTGGGAGTGATACAGCAATCCCCACATTTCACCATGTGTACAAGTTGCACATTGCAGGCAGCAGGCCAGAAGATGCTCTTTCCCCCATGCCACACAACTTGACAAACCCCAAGCAGATTCGTAAGGCAGGGTGCCCCAGATCCAAGTGTGAGGTACCTTATAGTCTGTGGACCCAATATTTTCTGAGCCTGAGAATTGCCAGCTCTTCTCAAGGGAAACTTTTTCCAACAGTTTTCTTTTTCTTAAAACAACTTTGTGTAAACCATATTCTTTTCCCATAACAACAGGTGTTGTTTGCTGTTTCTGTTACTTAGCAAACAGTAACAGACGAGTTACTTAGCCAACGGAAGAGGCATCAGTTCTATAGACCAATAACGTGCCTTCTTAGCACAGCATGTTATAAAAGAGCTGAATGAATTGTAAATAAAGTCTTCTGATTTCTACTGCCTCCTGACTGGAGTCAAGCATCTTTATTTTGTGTCCCACTGCGACAATAGTCAGCACTAGCATTCACTCCTTTGTCTCTCAAGCTGCAGTATCATGCTTACACAATGCTGGATTTGTCCTTGTAAAGCTACAAATCTCCCATTTCCCCCTGAGACAGTCTCTGTGGGAAGCAGCAATGAGAAACTGGAGCCTGAGACCTGGTCTGGAACTGCCTGTGGCTGCCTCTTCCAGAGAGCATGGACTCTCAACAAGCCCACGACTTCCCCCTTAGTAACTAAACAACTTGGAGTCTGGTATTATCCAGAAACTCCATCACCTCCCCATGTCCTGATGCAAGCTTCAGCTTCAGCTGACGGTGAGACCAGAAATGTGTTTTCATCAGGCATTAATGCTGCCTTTGCCATACAACAGGCAGCTTCTACTGGCAGTGAAACCACATTGTTCTCCTTGCTTTGTGAGGGCTTTTGCTTTCCATCTAAGTCTCTGGGTCTCTCAAATGTTTCTAAGCTCTTGATGTCTCCTGGGTCACAAAATTCTTGGTACCTCCAGGGTCACAAAGTTTTTCTCACCTATAGTGGTGAGTATAAGCAAATAGAGTCACTGGGAGCAAGGCCTTGAAAACCGGTGCTCCTTTCTGGCAGCTGCCTCCTGGTTATCTGTGTACCACTGATGGTGATTTAACTTCCTAACAGATCACATACCCTGCACCTGTGCCAATCCATAAGACCCCCTCAGGGAGGACATTTGGTTTCTGTGCAAATATATCCATGCTTGCAGTGCTTCAGGAGGCCTTTTAGTGCTTTTGGTTCCCAAGGGACAACAGCCTTTGTATTTCTGTAGAGGACCGGCAGGATGAATGAAGAAGTAAACCTAACTTTATAAGCCTTGTTAGACATTGAAATGGACATTTTCAGAAAGGCGTAATGTAGGTTAACCAATTGAACTATCAGTTTTATCTAATAGAAAGTTTTTTTGGCAAGCACAATGCAAACTCTTAAAAAGATCTGTATAAATAAAAGCTGATTTACACATTGTAAGGGGAACTCTGCATTTTTGCCTTGTATTTGCAATTAGGGGTGGTCTAAACACAGAACCAACAGCACTTTATATTTCTCTCTAATTTAATAGAAATTAAGCAGTCCTCTTCTCACAGATGCTTATGGACTGAGTGGATGTCTTGCATCCACTTAGCAGAAGCTGTTCCTGCACTGGCATAATCTATGTTGATATACAATATCCAGAAACTGATTTAGCACAAAATTTAACCAATGAGTAAAATCAATCCAACTCTCTTGAATTGATGTAATAGAAGAATTAATCTAGAGCCTGTAGTGAAGATTAGAAAGTCAAGAGAAACACACAGAAGCAAAATAATTTGTCTTGTTTTTAAGCAATTCTTGTTTATAAATTGCATCAGTGTTAGACAGAGAGCTGGGTTTTTTTCCCTTCTGATTTATATCCCAGCTCATGGTACACCCTATGACTAAGCACTGGAGAATAACAATTGTTATTCTCCACTATTGGAGGGAAGTGTTTCCATTAATTCTGCGTGAGTAACGTGGGGTGGAGTTTGGGTGAAGTAGGCACTTTGACTGCAGAAAGCTTATATTCAATTGTTTGTTTCAGGCTGGCTCTGAGCAGTCAGCACTGAAATAGGCCAGCTGATGACCTTGAAAGGAAAGTAGCGGAAAATGCGCGTTAGTAGCCCATATTTTTCTGACAGTTTAGCTCTCCTGCTCTGAGTGCCTCTTATCATTCAGATATAAGCATTATGTTTAATTTGCCTAGTGAGTGTTTGAAGATGACAGAACGTGTTCCTACCTACTGGTGTTTCTTGAATGGGGTGAAATCCCTTCCCAAAGCCTGAGAAAATTCCTGTTCTTATGCCGCTGTTAAAGGCCTTCCCAAAACCTGCAAGTTGGGATCTGTGAAGGAATTATTTTCTGAGTTCTAATGTGTTATTGTGCTGTCACTTAAAAAGCATGGGGGTAAAAATCCCTATTACTTTGACCTGATGACATTTTGCACTTCCATGTACAGATTAAATGACAATAAGAGATACAGGCCAACAACATGACCTGTCAGATGTGTTTAATTACATCTGAATGTAAACTAGATCGTCACCACAGAATATCAGTGTTTGTAGTTGTGACAAGCTGCAATGATTACGCAAAATGATTTCTCCATGCAGAAGAAATATCTTGCACAAGTGAAGCACAAGCAAGATGCCATGGAGTCCAACCACCCATGCCAGCATGACGGGGCTCTTCTGATTAAGGCTCCGCAACCATTAATATGAGAGCCTAAATTTCATCTAACCCCCTACAGAACCGGATAACTTCCAACCCTGGCCAAAGCTGCTGCAACAGCTCAGAAAACCTACCCTGAGGCTGACATGGAGTCAGATTCCCTTTGGTCACACTGATTCTGAGACACTGGAGGTGTCTCTGCTCTCAAAGAGGGCAGGGAAGGTGCAAGAGAGGGGCACAGCTCTAAGTGGAGCAGGTACTGGGAAAAACAGCCTGACTGGCACACAGATCTGGTGCAATGCATGCATCTGTTCTCCCACAAGCAATCATTCTAGGCAGTTGTGCATGTGCCTTCAGCCTCTTCAATGCTAAGAACCTATAACCCAGCCACATGCCAGAAACTGCAGAGAAGCGATCTGGTATGTTGGAGATGTGGCAGGGAACACTGGAGATGTGTCTGATAATGAGCATCAACACATTCCTGTCTGCAGCACAAATGGCTGAAAAGCAGGTTTTCTTTAATGATATAAGCAAAATCTTTCAGTTGTAAAGGGTGCACGATTTTGTGGTATTTTGCTAGCTTTATGAAGTGAAAGCCTTCATAAAGCTTCTTCTCTGTCACTGTACCATAGAATGACAGAATGTATAGGGACTATGGTTATGATGTGGGCTTCTGTATATCTTCTGTAAATGAACTTCATGAGATCACTAGTAATTCTTAAATCCTGAGTTGTGAACTAAGGGATTGATACTAAAGATAAAGAAAAGATAATAGAGCTAGAATATATACTCCATTCTGGAGTAAAGGCCCATCAGAAATGTTTACATTCAAGGAAAACATAACCCTCTGCCAGCTTCCACAGTTAATTCCCTAAAAAATATGTCATTATTATTATGAACACAAAATACATGATTACTCAGCAATTTTATCACTGAATAAGTAATTTCTGGATTTCCTCACACCTATATTCATTGTCATGGGAAAATTGTTTAGTCTTTATTTATACAAAATCCCTACACAATGATTTAGGTTTAGTAGAGCAGCAATTCAACATACTGTTTTGATATGACTTCATCATAAGTACTATAATATTTGGTCTTTAAGTTGCACATAGACTTAATTCAGCTATTTCTATATGAGAATACTGGCACAGTGAAACACTCAGGAACAAAGTTCAATCATACAGCAATCACATGTAACTCATATACCAGTATTTATAGTGCAAAATTTCTTCTACCTGGTCCACAAAACAGAAGGCAAAAGTTGTTAGCCTTTATAAATGCAATTTATACAGACAAAATACTCTCACATTCCTTTAAAAAAATCACTCTTATAAATAACAGCCACTGCTAAATTCAGACAGTAACTGCAGACAGACTTACAATTTTGCATGGAATCTGCTTTTGCATGCAATGTATCTCTGGACTTGAGACTGGTTAACCCCGTATATACTAGTCCACGTGAAAGTCCCACCTATAACAATCGTCCAGAAGGTGTGCCTTTGCAAAGGATTCGGATCAAAGCTACAATGAGAGGAAAAAGAGAAAAAATTCAGAATATGAAAGTCTTCTTAATAGGTAAAGACCTTAATGCTTAAAAGAAATAATTTCTTCATGCTTGTTCTAATACAAACTTTCTTAATTTGGCCAGATTTTGAACATTAAGTTACTCTTAACTTTCTGTGAAGTCACAGAAAGCAAATTTTAAAACTCAGAGCTGATAAGCCGAGCCAATGAAATACTCTGAACTGTCCAAAGGTGAAGCTTTATTTGCCGATAAACTACAGTCTTATGTAAAGCTGTATGATGCCTGTGATGGTTGTGATGAAATGATGCTGCAGTAAAAAGTGTAATGTGCCTGCTTATCTAGAGGGACATCAGTCTAACACCAGCATAAAAGTGTGTTGACAATCCCAGCCTTTGTGGATAGACAGTCTATAAAACATTTTGCTGGTTTAGCTTTAAGTAAACAGCAGATTTTAGGTGGCCATAATTTAAAAACTATTATTTTTAAATCAAACAGATATAGCAATAAATTATATTTATTTTGGTGAACGTTGTAGTATTATTTCACCAATTCATCCTTTATTCCTTTTTTTTTTTCCATCTGTGAACTCTGTGACTGGGGGAAGAATCAGTATGGTACAACCACTGCAAAGGAGCCAAACAGAATGAAATAAATTGCTGTTCATAAGAAGAAAAAAATACCCATGGATTAATTACTTACTGAAGAATTTAGTGAAGAATTTTACGGAATAACCTGATTAATATTGTGAACTGATAGACAAAGGACAAATTGCAATACTTGTCAGACTAAACTTTCACTAATAGCACTGGGTGAAGGTTCGCAGAAGAATCTTGTATTCATCAAAGGTACAATAACTTTTCACTTGAAATGGTCTTTGATTCAACATTGCCAGACTGAATATTCTTGAACTTGTTAAATGATATTTTTAGGCTATGATTACTTGCAATAATGGCAGGTAAAATACTATTAAAACTACTTTTGTTTTTTTCTTTCAGGGAAAAGAAAAACAATTCTCTTTTTCAGATTAGGCAAAAACTATTATTTTCCCATTTGTTTTGGTCCAGTTGCTGAAATGCCAAAACAGCTCTTGGCAAATTGTAATTATAAATACAAATGTGCTCTCCTATTCACCATTCTCTTTCAGTGGAATCCCAAATGTATCCTTAAAAAAAACTACTCAACAAAGTAAAAAGGTTTTTCTCTTTCCAGGATTTTGCATGGTGTGAAACCTAAAAAATATTCCTCAAACTAGGTAAGCTTGTTTAAAAATATACAGAAACTGGGTCACAACTCCTTCAGTAGCAGTTTAATTTCACAGTTAGTTACATGAGCTCTACTTGTAGGAATAAAGATGCACATCCTCTGCAAGTACAAACTCACTCCCAGAAGTTTAATCTTCCTCCATGGTAGGAATCATTTACAATGTGTCCAATTCCCTCCTGAACCACCACAGCTCGTATAATCACAGATGAAAATCCAGCAACCATGATTCCAACCTGGAAAACATCTGTCCACACCACTGCCTTCAGACCACCCTGCAAGAGAAACAGCACCTATCAGGTACAACAAGGCATGAGCACTCCTGCTTTGCACTCACATTCAACTAACAGAAACAATTCCATCTGTTATTATCCGTAATAGATGAATTTCATCTTCATCTTTAACGGAACTAATTCTGTATTGATGTCACTAGAACTTGTATTCTTGAACCTATTCAAGACATCCTGGCCCTTTTGTGAAGTGCATGGGAATTTACTTTGGCCATATACAGTTTAATCCAGAATTTCCTTCACCACATAACCTGATTCAGAAGTTTGTATCAAAAGATAAATTTTCAGACAGTGCTTATCTTACTTATATACAGGACCACTAACTCCAGAAGGTATACCAATCATCTGAATAAAAATAAACCACCATATGCAAATAAATTTGTCACTGAGGTTCCGTTTCATAATTTCTAGACACTTGGTCAATTAACACTAAATTAAAGACCAACCTCTTCCTGTGGCATGCTATTTTCAGTGACCCTATTCAATAACACACCAGTTGCATTGAGGTGTTTGACAAGTTGCACAGCAAAACCCTACTAGATCAGAAGAAAAATCACAGGAGGATTTTTAGAAAGAGAAATCTACCTGTTTTGCTATTCTTTCAACAAAAACAGAAGTTTGAGTGTATCATAACAAAAAATATTTCAGTTGCATAATGGCTGCCTATGCATTCAGAGAGGTTCCTGGATAAATATGGTCTGGTGTCTACACCTGTAAAATGTGATTCCACAGAGTAACCTGATTATCAGGCTACTTTTTAATAAATTCTATATGTGATGTGAGTGGTGAAAGGAACAGATTTTTTCTCAACTGAAGGGCCCACGTACCAGTGTGCAGTAGAAGGTGCAGACTACGCCAGTCGCCACCACTGCGCCCCACAAGTCGAAGCCAGTGACTGAAAAAGAGGGAAATAGCACCAGCTATGAATGAGGCATTGGGGACAAAACACTGAAGGTCAATTATAAGCTAGAAATAAATTAAATGCAAAAGTACAAGGTATAAATGGAAATTAAAAGATTAGTGTGTCTAAACCATGGGATTCACCCTAACCAGTTCTAAAACTGAAATAGTTGTTACAGATTTGCAAACCACTAAAAACTGAGATTTATTTCAGGATGTAGGAAGCTATTTGCCTTTAATGTGAACACTGCCAAACAACATGTCCAATATGTCCTAACTCAGGAAAGTATTAAAATACATATACTTCCTTGAAAGACCTGTGTAGTTGCTACTGAGCCCTTAGGCAGGGATTTAAGCAAGTAAACAGTATGGGTGCTCTCCACAGAGGTAAGGTTTTTCAGGCATTGTCTGGAAGAAATGTGTCAGAACAAAAGCCCTTATTTTATTCTTCCTTCTCTTAAGGATCATATGTTTCTACTGTGCAACACTGTGCTATGCTGTGGCTGACATATAGGCTGTCACTGCCCCAGCTTAGAATGCTCACCTGGTGCCAGGCAGGGTATCAGGGGGCTCCCTGACAAAGAGCTCAGGCTAATGAGAAACATTGAAACAAAACTAGTGAAAAATGTAAGTTATTCTAATTAGGAACCAGCTAAATCATAGCTTGGTTTAGCATGTATTTGCAAGGCAAATATAAATATCAAAGTCACAAAACCTGAGGGACTTATACACTGGAGGAAACTAGTACAGAGAGTGTAGGGTTTTTTATTCCTTTTTGTTCAATGAACAGGGTAAAAAAAGACATTCAATAAGTAGAAAACTGTGACTTGATTCTAGCCAAAATGATTAATTTTTTATTTGCATTTTGTTCTTCCCTTTTCTTGCAAAATGAACAAATTAATGGTGTCAGATTAAAAGTTTAATTTGGCTCCATAGAAAAGCTTTTGCCCTTTTAGAAATCAATGTGGCTCATTTTCAAATCAAAAAGTCATTGTAAAGTAGAAAATGGAAATATTTAACTTTGTTAATATCACAATAAACATCTTAAGTTAACAATCTCTTTGCTGTTGATTTGCTTTTCCTGGAAAAACGAAAGACCACATTAAACAGTTCCAGGCAGCCCAAAATCATATTTACAGAACTTTTGCCTTGCTCTCATCTTGAAGAACAGCACTTATCCAGAAGAATTAAACTTGGTTTTAGTGCCTGCATTGCCTTCAAAATTTACTTAAGTCTTCTCAACTTTTCTGAATAAGCCACTATCTACAGATATTGCATCAGAGGTAGAGTAAATAAGAGCCAGTATTCCCATAAATCTCTTCTGTAATTCCTTACAGGCAGGGATTAAGGAACTAGGATTACAGAGCTCCCATTAAAAGACTTCACAGTCAAGCCCTGAGCTATATTTTTAGGCGTTGCATTACCAAAAAAACCCCACCATACCAATACTATATGCGGAATAAATTAAATCAGTAGAGGAATAGTTGCAGTATACTCATCTTACCTTGATTTAGTGCTAAAGCTGGAGCATAAATGACAATACCAGTGTATAAAGTCTAGAGCAGGGAAAAAAAAAAGAAAAAAAAAGGAAAGATCAAAAGAAATGTAAGTTCCTAGAAAGATAGTAACTTTCTGAGATGATTTCTTTTCAAGCATCTATGTAGTTTATATTTCCTAAATTCATAACTGTTGACAAATAATTCCAATTAGAAGACAAATGTCTGAGGCTATTAAGCTCTGCAGTCTCACAGCCTAGTGTTTGAACCAAATACCAGGGACTCTTAAATATAAAATCCATCTTCATCTTCTCCCGGCTTTTATAATTAATTTATTCTAGTCCTTTAAAACTGCAAAGGAAACAAGAGCAAAAGGAAGTTAATGAGGTTTACACATGGTTTGTCAAGGAATCTATTGCTATAATTTTCTCAGTCTTGAGATCAATATGCCTTTCAGTATACAGCTATAATTCGTGTGCGTAAGAACACAAAATATGACATTAGTTAGTCATTACAGATTGTGTTACAAGGAATTATAACCTTCAGCCTGTAAATGAAGACATACGTGATTATATTTTCAACCACACTAAAGATACAGACAAATCAAGGAGCTATTCCATCTACCTTTGTGGGCACAATGGGATTCATACACTGATATCCTCAATTTCTTTGTCTATGGTTCTAAATCCTGTTTGCTTTTTTTGTCACTGTTATTACTGCCACAAGTTCAGCTGTGACATGGATCAGGAGAATACAGCTTCCAACATGCTGATGACTTCTCTGAAGGTCAGTGGTCTTGATTCAAAGCATAGCATTCACCACTAGGTTGTGAGCTAACATGCATCAGTTTTCCATGGCTGGACTCTTCTGACTTTCTGATTTACAGGTTTGGGATTTGGGCATGGAAAAAACAGCATAATCAGATATCACACAGGAATCATCCATCTTCTGCCCTTCCTGCAGTGTCCACCCTAGGCACAGGTGGAAAACCAGAGCAGGATTGCTAAATACTGAATTACTTGCCATGGCTTTTGAGCAGATCAAAACCAGTCCCCAAGCTGGAGCTCTACCACATGGCTGGTGGCTATGCTGGGGACAGAGCCAAGAGGTAAAGGGAGTGAGCAGTCCTCTAGCTGAATGAGGAAATCAGTATGGAGAAGCTGCTTCACCTGGCCTTAGCTAATTGCCCTGACCCCCTCCTGCACATCTGCTAAAAGCACATGCCAGAAAGGATAGGGGGGTCATTGGGGAAATAGTAATTCCTACCTGTGTGCTACTCCCTGCCACTGTGTGTGCAGGCTTGTTTCTCTCAGTGCTATGAGTCCTCTCTAGATTTTCATATATAGCTTGTGTAACAAGAAAGCTGCCAGTCCTGACTAGTCCCTGGTGAGTATCTCCTCAGAACTACCTGCATCACTTCCCAGCCAGCTCCTGACACCTGTCTAGCCCAGTCAACGTTTGACTTGCTGTCCATACAGCGACTGTCAGCATCTGCTGCTGGAACATAGAACCATAGAATGGTTTGCATGGGAATGGTCCTTTAAAGAACATCTAGTTCAACATCCCTGCCATGGAGAAGAACACCTTCCACTAGATCAAATTTCTCAGACCCCCATCCAGTCTGACTTTGAAAACTTCCAGAGATGGGCCATTGCATTCTCCAGGCTACCTGGTTCAGTATCCTACTATCCTTGTTGCAAAGAAATTCTTCTTTATATTGATTTGAAATCTGCCTTCTTTCAGTTTAAAACTATTATCTCTTGTCCTGTCACTACAGGCTTTGGTAAAAAAATCTCTCCACCTTTCTCATAAGCCTCCTTTGAAAGGCTGTAATAAGGTCTCCCCACAGCCTTCTCTTCTCCAAGTTCAACAATTAATCCAAACTTTCTCAGCCTTCCTTCACAGGAGAAGTGTTCCACCCTCAAGACCATTTTTGCGGTCATCCTCTGGACCCTCTCCAAGAGGTCCATGGCTTTCTTGTGTTGGGGACCCCACAGCTAGATGCAGTGCTTCAGGTGGGGTCACACAAGAGTGGAGTAGACAGAGAGAATCACCTCCCTTAACCTGCTGGCCACATTTTTTTTGGTGAAGGATAGAACTGGCTTTCTGGGCTGTGACCAGACTTTCTGGCTTGTGTCAACTTTTTCACCCACCAGTACCTCCAAGTTCTCCTCTGCAAGGCTGCGCCAAACCAGTTCATCCTTCAGTCTATGCTGATATCTGTGATTGCATCAATTCACGTGCAAGGCCTCTCACATGAGTTTGTTGAACTTTATGGGGCCACTCCTCAAGTCTGTCAAAGTCCCTCTGGATGGTGTCCTTTCCCCTTAGCGAATCAGGTGCTTCACTGAGCGTGGTGTCATGCACAAACTTGCTGAGGGTGAACTAATTCTCACTATCTATGTCATTAATGAAGGTATTAAATAGCACTGGTTCCAGTACATACAGCACTTATTACTGGTTTCCATTGGATTATTTAGCTATTGACTGCAATGCTTTGGATGCAATCATCAAGTTAATTAATTTTCCTTCCAATAGTGCATCAATCAAACTTGTACTTCTTCAAGTCTGTTAATTCAAGGGATTCAGCATGAGAACTTGTGGTTTTCTCACACACAGAAAATAAGTGCCAGAAGCTTTGAACCATCAGAAATCAAAATTCATTAAAACTATGATCATATTTTTGTGTCAATTTAAATAGGATTGACACAATCTTTCCACTTCTTCAGTAAGATTTTTTTCAGTTGTATTATTTCATATCATTTTCTTTAGCCTTCTTCTAAGTATTAATATTCACACAAGAGTTAAAATTGCACCATTAAAATCTGGGAGGTTTTCTTTCCTCACTAGTATTTAATTTATTCAGGTTAAATTGTAAGTGCTTGGCAGAGAAAGCCACATAGAGGTCTTTGGCTAATTTCCTTGAGCACATACTTAAGTTGCATAGAATTATTTTTCTCATCTTTGCAGGCAAAGATTTTGATTAGTTCTTCCAACTTACACAACTTCCTATCTTGTCTTGTCTGACATGTCTTCATATGTGCTGGTGAAACGGTGTGAGGTTTCACACATGCCAGCACTCTACTTTTTCCATGAGGTTGTGTATCTGTAAAAACCAGCTAAGCAGAACTGCTCAAGTGAGTAATGAGCACTGCATTGGGAACCATCTTACTAGTAGTGTAAGTGTGATTGCCCTGTAACTTCTGGTGTGCCTTAAAAAATACAAAAATGGACAAAAAACAAGCATGTAACTTAAAAAGCTTTCTGATTGCATAGTCATTCTTACTTTGAATTACCCCAAATGTCCACTTTTAAATCCTGAAAAGAACACATATTTGTTCTGGTGGATTTGACATATGCTCACTGACATTTAAAAGCTGTGGTTCTGTACTGACTCTTTGAAATGCCCAGACTTTCAACAAACTATACCAACAATAATTTCAGACATTGCTTTAGTTTAACATTCCCCAGGGCAGTAATTTTCTGCTTCTTAGTTTGCAGACACCTAAGGTTTTTCCAGTGGTGGTGGTGCAAACTCTTGTGCAGTAAGTAAATGACAGCTCCTGATAATCTGCTTTGTCACCGCTCACTGACCTGTGAGAATTAGTCAGACTCTGAGAATCTACACACCAGAGGATGACAATTGCCACTGTAGATAATTGGCACACATTTACATTTTGAACTCATTGTGGTTTCTCCAGCAGGTTAGAGAATGACTGCTCTTCACATTGCTATCCTGTAGTAAAGGGTCGCCGTCTCTTGGCACGGTGCTGATGTCAAGTGACTGCTCTGGTATACAACAGTGCCCACAGAGACACAGGAGGCAGCCCAGGACCTGCTCCCCACTTCACTGCTGCAGAGCAGAAGTTTTGTTTCCCCTGCTCCCAGCCACCCAGGCACTGTGGTAACCTCATCAGCTGCTCAGAGGAAACAGCCAGTTACATTCAACCAAATAATTCTGGTGGCTCTGAGGACCACAGAACAGCTTTGAAGTTTACTTGCCGTTTGTATTATGAAAAGGATCGTTCCACAGAGGCGTAGATATTTATTAAATCGAAGTTCTAAATACTGCAAAAAAGAAGAAAAAACAAATGCTTATATTGAAATTCGGCAATATTGATAAGACTAGAATGAAGTGATGAGCAATACAGAAAGAGCAGAGAATAGTTCTTACGCTTTCATGAATGGCCAAAATTCCTAGATTCCCCTCGTTTGATATCTCTTTCAACTTGGTTTGACATTTCTTTACAGACCTCACCACAGGGTAATAACACACAAATAAGTGAAGCAGACATAAGCTAGTCACTGTACAACAGAATCAGAAAAAAAAACAGGACATATTATCACCAGATAGATAGTGATGTCATATCATATCATAAAATCACTAAATATGCTAAGTTCAAAGGGACAAAGATACACAAGAACCATCAAGTCCAACTCGACTCTACACAGGGAAACCTAAAAGCTGACAATGACATGGCAGCCAGAAAATAGAACCCACTAGTTTTGTGAAATCAAAGAGAAAAAAAAAAACATTGTGACTATTAGTCAGTTTGGAAACTCTGGCATTATGTGTGTCCATCTGAACTGCTGTGAGAGATGACAAAAGATTTTCAGTGGTCAGCAGCTTCTCCCCATTTTAACCTCACCTTCTGCACCACCCAAGGCAGCCAGATATATTGTACTGGTAAGTCAAAATTTAGCCTTTTGTGAAAGAGGAACCCTCACTTTTCTATAAGCCTGGAACAGCACAACTTCTACATGAGTCTGTCGTGCTGTAGAGAAGATTTCTTACCACCACCTGTCCTAAACGCCCTCTGGCTGTGTGGTTGTACAAAAGGAATCTCATTTGCCTGACAAATCAGTTCAATCAACACAGATAAACATTGAAGCACCTCAAAAGGTTCACTCATAAACTGAGCATTTAAAATGCGATCTGTGAGCATGTCCACACAAAGAAACAGTCTTGAACTCCTGGACAGACACAAAAGGTTATTAAAAATCTGAAATCAGTCCACAAATAGATATATCTTTTATAGGCATTACTGATTCAACACCAAGATAATCAGTGAGTTTCCAGTAATGATCATAAGCCTTTATTTAAGAGCCCTATTTAAGTATAATCATGACAGTCCAAAGATTAGTAGATTAAAATACGCTGGGAGACACCAGAGATTTCTGTTGGTGAATTCTTATCTAAATCTAGCGACAAAAATCTTGTTTGCAGCCTCCTCCAGGGCTGCAATGCCTCTGTTCAGTGTAATAAAATGCTAAAGATCAGACTAGCCAGTCAAGGACTTTCACCTGCACTGATGCTCCCTTCCCAAAGTCCTCTGCAAAAAGAGCAGTTTGCTTCCAAATCTGCGGCTAGGAACTATCTCCATGCAGGAAGATAAACAGATTGCACAGACATTCTGAATCAGAAGAAAGCAGTGACCAGATGCTTCCCCACCCCAAAACTGTCAGACTTGACCTGTGATTATCCCACTACTCAGCTGTCTCTGTGCTGATGGCTATAGCTTTAACTTACATGCCCGGCTGAAGACCAGCTAAGCCTTATTTCAGCTGAAGTACAAAAACTTTCAGACACAGCATTTGCTGGCTTCTTGCTATAATCATGACGGAGAAGACATTCAGTACTGTAAACAGTCTCAGGTGACAAGGGATATCTTCAAAATCTCTAGGAACAGCACAAATACATACTCTGCCAAAGGGAGACTTTCGTGGTTGCACCTAATCTTAGAAACTAACCTGGAAGGAGTGTGATGTGGTAAGAGAACTCTGATTCCTATAGTAGATGCTTTTGTGCTCTGGTTTTGGTATAGTAATTACAAATGATTAATGACATGTCACAATCCAAGCCGCACTAGGATTAATCCACCTACTGAACTGCATATCTGGCATGAGGAAACAAATCTGGTATGACACACTGCTCCTCAGCTAAGGCAGCAGGGTTGAACATCACCTGTTTGCAGAGAAAACGTGGGCAGACTCAGGGACAGACTGGGTTGCAGCCTGTCCTCAGGAGTGAGGTGATACAGGACAGCCAAGAGCGCAGGGAATTTGTGGGAAGAGAAGATGGAGGGCAGACATGTAGAAAGTAGGCATAAGAAGCCCCTCAGCTCCCTAAAGCTGGGGAAAGATTCTTTCCACCCCACCTTACCTCATAGGTGCTGGTAATACCCAGCTTGTAGAAGACGGGAAGGAAGATCTCAGCACTGCACAGCACCACCAGGGCATAGGTGATGGCAAAGATGCAGAAGACGGCACCATAGCGATAGATCTCAGCAGGGGTGCCCAGCACCGTGACGGCTGACATGAAGCTGGCCGTGAGGGACAGTGCAACCGGGAGGGCAGTCATGCTGCGGCCTGCCATGAGGAAGTCCTTTGATGTCTTCTGTCCCCCTCCCACGAAGGCGTAGTAGATGCCAATGATGGCTGAGATGACCAGCATGGCCGCAAAGACCACATAGTCCCAAACGGTGAAGTGCGCCATTGTACCGGAGGAACTCACCCTTGGAACCAAGGATGTTCCCCAAAATCAGAGGGGCAGCTGTTGCCTCCGCAGGGCTGGCACAGCGTGGTATAAGCAGGAGGAAGCAGATGGGGACGGCCCCCGGGGAGGTAGCCCCCGCCGGGGCTGGGGCAGATGCGGTGCGGTGACACCAGCAGGAGAAAGGTGCGCTGCGGTGTCGGCGGGTGGGACAGGCGCGGAGCGCTGCGCTGCTGTGCCCGCCGCCGGGATAGGTGCGCTGCGGAGCGCCCCGCACACGTCCTGGCCGCGTGTGCCCGGCAGGCGGGAGCGGGAGCGGGCTGCGCCGGGAGACGCTGTGCGAGTGCCGCAGCCGGGACGGCGGGCGGGCCTTATACGGTCCCGGGGCCCGCTCCTCCCCGCGGCTGGGCGCCCCCGCGGAGCGAGAAAGGGCGGCGATCCCGGGCCAGGGCACACCGCCTTGAGCCTCCGGGCTGCGGGTGGCGCCACGGCACAGCCCCGCCTGAGCACGACTTGGGTCGCGGTGCAGAGGTTTCGGAGGGAAGACATTTCACACGAGAGTTCCCCGGGATGGGGAACCTACCCTCGCGCACTAGCATATTCTACCATCTCCCCAACGGGCGGAGGTGAAAATATAGTTTAATATATACATTTCCATGAGTTGTGCAATCGGGAAGGAAACTCACCGAATCAGATTTACTAAGGCGAGTTGCTGAGCACTGCAGTTGTGCAACCACCTACTACTACCTACTCTTCTGTGCTCAAAGAAGTTTTACTAACAGTCTTCAACTAATCACAGGTTCAAGAGTCAAACTGCCCGGGAATATCACAAGTGGAACTTCACATACCTTACCCAGAGAGGAATACACCAAAAACACCTAAGGGATTTTAAGGTCATGCCAAGTGTTGGAGATAGCTGGCAGTACACACAGGACTAACACAGCAAATACCGCATTTGGCCACTTTGCTATATATTAGCAACCCCAGATGGGAATGAAGATGAAAGAATGCCAAAGCTGACTATGATGTGCTTGACAGCAGTGCAGCCACGCACAGCCCACCTCGCAGCAGAGTTTAGAAGCTTTGCACAGTAGCTTTCCATCTTGACCTGTACATTGGCAAAGTGCTATGCTGGCGGTGATTACCTAGTAAAAGTCAGAACCAGTTTAAGGATTAAAAATTACCCTATTTTCCTTCATGAAAGGTAGAATATTTTTCCTTCCTGCCCAGGCTCTTCTGGCTCTTGTCCACAGCTGGATAAGCTGGAAGTAGTTTTTGCTGTAAGTGCTCTGGGTTCACCTCAAGGTGCTCTGACCTGCCTGTATCTGACCATTTTAAGATATGGTTTTCATCAGCCTTCTGCATCTTAGACAAAAATAACCAGATACCTGACAACCGAGCACAGATGATGGAACACTTCTTTCTCCTTGGGAGCTCTGGAATTGCAGGCCTTTTGGAGTTATTTCTGAGCGCGTTTTGGAAGGAGGGGGAGCAGGTGGAAGTCTGGTCTGGCAGGATTATTTAGCTAAGCTGTGAAATCATGTCTGTGTTGATCTGGTGTCTAGATACCTATCTGGGAGTATAATTGTCCCTGAAGAGACAGAAGCTGGCCAAGGTGTGCAAGTGGCACATCCTAATCTCACCACAGGAGGTTAGGGCATCAGTCTCTCTAGCCCAACTACTCTCTAATTACTTATACCACGAGTAAGAGCTTCCACTATCCTGTTGAGGAAGAGCAAGAACAAAACTTATTCTCCACACCTACCAATTAGGCTATTGATTTATTGATCATCAGAAGTGGTTGCCCTAAATCAGCTTTTGACAACATGGAAGATGAGAAACCTTCCAAGCAAAGCTTCAATCAAAATGAGCACATCCCCACTCAGTGCAATGAACCGGTGTTGTCAAATAAAAGTATTTGTTGTCAGAAAAACATGACCTCTTATTCTCAGGAAGAATATAAATGGGCTGTGGCCTGGACCCACTGCTTGTGCTGCTCAGAGCTTCGTGCTCAGTGACCCTTGTTTGCACTCCTTCAGGAATTATGTTGCTCAAACCATTCAAAGCATTTAAATTATTATATAGGATTAATACAATTTTGATTCTGCTTCATTATAATTTTTGACATAATGTAAACACAGCAAGTGATAACATGTACTAGAAAACAAATCACGTTTCTTAACTGAAACACAAACAGCTTTGAGGAAATGCACATCGCTCTGGTTTCAGGTGGCATCCCTGGTTCTTTTATCAGTAGCATTAAGCAAATTGTCTTTCAAATGTCATCACGACCAACACAGTATGAAAGGCTGGATCCTCCCATGTGGATGCTTCCATTTTTGGAACCAGCAGCAAATCTGTATGATGGGCATGTTCTAAATCACAGCAAGTGAACCTGGAGAACAGGACTAAATGTTTTTCTGGATTTTTCACCAGATTAGCTCTATTGGTTTGTGTCATGTAACAGAGACAGAACTGCAGGTATTTGCTTTTTCTCATTGCTACATTAGATATGTAAATGTCTTCCAAACTCAAAGAGTCTATTTTATTTTCTTCTTGTAACATTTAGCTGTATCTCCACTGGGCCTTATGTGGTGTCTCGTCTCACTGCGACTGGGACTCTGTTTTTGTAAGACCTACTGACATCAGTGAGATTCCATGTTTAATAGAGGGGTAAGATTCACATCTCTCCAGCACCCTCAAATTAAAAAACAAACACCAGACTGCCCTATGAGTTCCAAATGGCTCCTTCCTTGTGATTGTATTTGGCTCATTTCCATTATAGGACAGCTCTGTGAGGTGTTACTGGAAGTCTGTAGGGAAGACATTCCCTTCCCGTTATTTTTCATGTGGATGGGCCCCTGCATTGGGAGATCAGTGGGATGGATTTTCTCCTGTAGACAAGACAAATACATTGAGCCCTGAACTTGGAGAGATGCTGCCTATATCTCTGAACTAAGCTGTGAAAATAGACTTTGAGGGATTATCCTGCTTGTAGGCAAATGTGGACATGGGCAAAAACAACTGTAGATGAGGGAAGAGAGCATTGGAGGCCTGGTGAGCATTGTTCAGCAGCGATGTGAGACCCTTTGCATTTTGCTTTGGCAGACTGGGAGCTCTCCAGCTTCCAGTAAGTTCTCTCTTGAGTGTGAAGTTTCAGACTGTGGGCAGTTCTGCTGTACCAACACCAGCTGAGTTTGCAGATGAAGAACAGTTCATGCTCAATTTTATTCCTATGTAGTGCCAGGGCTGGCCACTGTTCTCTGCTGCTTACACAAGAATCAGTTTGGAAACTGCCAGAAAATGGTTCACTGTTGGTAAAAACAAACAAACAAACAAATTTCAAAACAAAATCTGCAAAAACAGATGATTTGTTAGGAAATCAGAAATGTGGGATCATGCCCTGTATGTATAGATAGATACATGTATGCATGTGGAAGATGTTTGCACTTCATGCAATGACCACAGTATATCATGACCAAATCTAGAGAGATTGGAGCCTTAGAAAGATTAAGGAGCATTAAAGTAGATGGGAAAAAATGCAGGATCCCATAAATATTCCTGAAAAAAGGAAGACTGCTGCAGGAGGTGAACCTCTATTAGGTAATGGTGAAACCATTTGAGAGAAAGACCTTGAAAACATAAAACTGCAGGCAAAGCTTCTCATCTTCTTATGTTCACAAGTCATCCAACACTAAAACATGAGGATGTGATATCAACAAGTGATATGAGGATCTAGGTTCCATTTACTCCTCTGTTCATGGAGCTACCTGTTAAATTTCCTTTACATCACAGTTATTGTTAGGAATAAATTATCAAAGTTAATCATTGACTCCTAATTAGACAGTCTGATTTTTCTCGCAATGCAGTACTTCAAGAAAAAATGCTTTGCTTTTGTCTTTGGAAGATTTTGATTGCAGAAACTGGTTCCTGTAGAGCATCATCTGTGTCACCTTGAGAATCCTGTTGCATTTTGGTGTAAAGGAAGCTCATTACTGATGGTGTTTCATATTTCTGGACATCAGCTAGGGTGTGTGGATACACCTTAATCTCTTCTACTTGCTGTGCTTTTTCACACACTGCTGTTTTGAATTGCTGGGCACAGTAGTACCTGACTACCACCATCACTGGCCTTGCTTCTCCTGGTTTAATGCTCCTGTTGTGGTTTAATCCAAGCCAGCAGCTAAGTACCACACAGTCACTCAAACACTGCCTGCCCCTCACCTTGGAATGAAGGGGAGAAATGGAAAAAAAAAGAAAAGTAAAACTTATGGGTTGAGATAAGACTAGTTTAATAAGTGAAACAAACCTAAATCTAATAATAATATTTATAATAATGACAATAATAATAATTTTAATTAAAAGGGGTAGCAAGAACCCAAAACAAGCAAGCAATGCACAATACAATTGCTCACCAGCCACGGACTGATGCCCAGCCCACACCCAGGCAGCAAATAGCGTGTCCTGGCCAACTCCTCTCAGTTTATATACTGGGAATTATGTTCTGTGGTATGGAATATAGCTTTGGCTAGTTCAGATCAGCTGTCCTGGCCATGCTCCCTCCCAGTTTCTTGTGCACCTGCTCACTGGCAGACCATGGAAAACTGAAAAGCCTTGGCTTAGGGTAAGCACAGCTTAGCAACAATAAAAACATCAGTGTGTTATCAACACTCATTTCATACTACATTCAAAATGCAGCACACTACCAGCTACTAAAAAGAAAATTAACTATCCCAGCCAAAACCAGGGCAGATGTCTTAGATAAATCTCCCACAGTCTTGTTTAGTGATTTTCTTAACTTCCTTTTTAGTTATTTTTTGTCAGCCCTTTTTCTGTTAATAGTGTTCGGACATGACAGAATTACTCTGAAAAGGTATTAAGATGAGCATCATCACCATCAATATTCCTTGTGAAATTTGTATGAGTTTCTTAGAAATAGTCACCTGGTACACCATGTATTTTGAGCACAGGGATTTTCTTTTACAGAAACGTCCCATAATTGTTACATCTTTATTTTTAATAATATCACTAGGGTACATTTCCAAGCATCGTTTTAGAAACTTTTTTCCAGTAGTAATCTTATACAAGTGACTCTTGCACAGACTGTGTTCTCTTGGGTGCAATAATGATGATGCAATGATATTTGCAAGTGTCTTATGGCTTTAAAAACCACCATAAACATAACAAATTAAATATTTCAAGAAGCATGGTTCCCTCATTCCATGTCTGTAGCATTTCCAATCCTCATCCTGTCCAAATCCTATATTTGAAGAGGTGTAGATTTGGGAAAGGTCTTTGCTTCAGACCCTAATCATCAGGAAGTCTTTCAGGGTAACAACTTGTTTGGTTGAAGTGCTTGTCCTATCATGCTTCACATGTCTGGGACACAATGACAGAAGGAGTGACTTCCAGAGAAAGAGATCAACAAGGAGAAAAGAGGAAAAGAGTCATAAAAGTCATGGTTTCTGTTGATATTTTGAGTAACACCTTCTTAGCTGTTTGGTTTTTCTATTTTCACATTCCACTGAAATTCAAATGAATGCAGTTTGCAAGAAAACTAATTTAAATGTGAGTACTTAATGGTCTTGAGAAGGAAACTTCAGATTGTGTAACCCACCAATACCAACACACCTTTTAAAATCAATAGTGTGTGCTCCAGAACTGAAGGAAGTACTTAAGATAGCCTTGACTACTGAGCATTTAAATCTGAATTATTAGGAGGCTATAATGCATTTGCTGGAGAATTCTCCTCTTTCATCTAAGAGAACAAATTTCAAAATTTATTTATGGACTGTCCATGCAGTGAGATGTATCATTCATAAATACTTAATCAAGAGAAGAAAAGCATGGGAATAAAATTGTGGTACAGATTTTACTTCTTTAACTCAAATGGATAAATAAGTTACATGTTTGAACTTTACTCCCATGGCTTTGGGATCTTTTGTTTATTTAAGGTGTCCAATTCTGCATCAACAGAATTACAATTCAACTAGTTTGCTTACTTACAGTTAATATATGAGAAAGGGCTGTCAAATGTTCACCAGAATGATGAACAAAAAATTGATTTTTTTCTGAGTAAATTTTTCTGAATTTCTGTATTTTGTTTCTGTTGTTTCCCTCTTTTTTTCACTACCTGTTATCCAAACTATCTTGGTTCACATCTTCTAGTTGGTGTTATTTTGATATGTGTTTGCTTTAGGTGTACCATGTAGGTACTTCAGTTATGCAGCTTGGCTCCCTACTGAAGGAGAGAGACAGGCTCTTCAGAAAGAAACTATTGCTTTGATAGGCTCCCTGGAGGAGCCCATCTCTTTGCATTTTCTACAGAGGAAGCCTCTGGAAACAAGCCTGCTAACTCTGCTGCTTCAAAATACTCTGAAAAATGTTGCCTGCCACTGTCTCAGTGACCTAACTAGCTTTTTGATTATTTTGACCTAACTAGCTTTTGATTATTTTAATTTCCCATTCATAATCCAGAGCGTCAATCACCAGTTCTGACATCTCCCTCATTATCTGCCTCCCATGGTTCTTTGTAATTGCTACTGCTAAATCCCCTGTGTTCCCTCAATCCTTTCATCTCCACCCCCATCTCTTCACATTAAGAAACTTTCTCCTCCCTCTCACACTTCTTCTGCAAGAATCCCCTTCTTTTGGAACCACAGTCCCATGAGGCATTTCCCCTAAAATTGCTGTTTCCTATCCACTTCATTCTCCCAATTTTTTAAGTCTCTAGGAACCAACTGCCTTGCCTCTCTTTTAAACCCCTTTTTGATAATCTTCAGTTCCTCTTCTACTCTCTGTCAAGGCTGCCCATGCTGAGATCACAGACGCTTACATTGCTTGGAAATGTCTGAAGGCAGTTATGCATATTTACATCAGCTCTATGTGTTTAATTCCTTTGTTTGTCAGACATCCTCAAAGCAACATCCATCACCAAAAGTAGACAAGGAAGGAGGTTCTTCCCTCAGGTCCAACCATCTGCATCTGTTGACTTTGGCTTGGTTTGTTTCTTCTGTTTTCCTCTGTAACATGAGATTTGTTGCACCTATTTCTGAAGCTATCTGGACATTTCAAATAGCAAATCCCTGGTTTTTCTGGAGAGTGGAAACACTGCCAGCATCCTTGGTCTCTCCCAATATGCCACTGGGACACACCGTAGGGGGTTTTTGCCTCTTTTACTGCACATATGGCTGTTGCAGGACATTAAGGGCTGGTGGGTGATCTCTGGTGGGTGGGGGACAGTGGACACGTGTCATATGGATGTTCATGACCAAACTCCATGGCAGGGGGACTTTATTAATCCAGGTACATTAAGACTCTTCAAATTAATGTCTGTTGCTTTAGTGTACTGCTATCCAGTATTAGCACGTGTTCAAACAGACTGAGTGGGGTTTCATGAAAATGTGGATTTGGGGCTAAGGCTATGGGGAAGAAATAATAACTTTACCGTGTTTTTAAATAGGCAAAAAATTTGTATTGATCCAGCATCATAAAGCCTCCACAGCTTCTGCACAGTCAGGTTAATACCATGTGACAGTGTTAGCAATTTGCAAACTTGGTGAATGATGTGATGCACAAGAAAGCACAGCAGTAAATGGCAGTCAAGGAGAAGCATTTTGGCTGCAGCTGGATTTAAGAGACTCCATTTCTTGGTACAGCAGATGCTCTGTATCTGTACAGTACCATTAACTGATCATCATTTTAAAGGGACTCATTTCATCTCACATCAAAGGAGGCGCTGGTGGGCACCCTGCAAGTCATCTTCTACTGGCTATGAACACCAGGTGAAATATAGGCCTCTGTGCAGCCAGAATCCATAACCAGAGAGGTGAACTCCTGTGGCTCCCCTGTGGTAAGTGCTTGCCCAGTTCAAGCAACCAGGACTTCATCTGCTTCAGAGTCTTTTGGGTTTTCTCTCTTACTTGGAGGTTGAGGGTCATTTCCTTTTTCTTTATCACTGAAGTATCAGTCTCCACCTAGGTATCTTTTATACAGGGACCTGTTATTTCAGTATGTTTGTTTTATCAGTGGCTTTCAATGGCTCCTATTTGATCTGATCATAAATTAGACCCACAAACTAGTATTAAAAGCAGCAGCAGTGTCCAAAAGCTTACTTAAATTTATGGTAAGAAGGGATAGCCCTATTTTTTTTCTTAGTGTTAGCAACATCTCTACAGTTACAGCACCAATAAAATTTTTGATGTTTTTTTGGTTGGTTCGTAATTTGGTTGGTATGGTTTGATTTTTTTGGTGTTTTGTTGGGGTTTTTTTTGCTTTATATAGACCAATATTGGAAATTTCTCATGAATATTTATAATTTAGCAGCTGCTACCAGCAGCTTATGACACATTGGAAGTGCCAGAAAGGGCTGCTTTGTCTCTTGATGTTGTATAAGTTCTTTCACATTTCTAAGGTACCCACGAATATTTCACTCAACAGTACACAACAAAATTAGACTGCTTCCCAGCAGTCTCAGCTTGAGGGTATGTATGTTTAAATGTTCTTTCCTTACAGCACACTGCAGAGCTGAGATTATTAGACCTTCAGAGTTTCAGCTTTTGTACACTATGTCTCTTGGATCTATGAGATCAGGAATGGATAACTGAAGTACTGACTCTGTTGGAACCTGTGAGCAAAGTTAGAGCTGCATCAAATACTACGACAGTTCAAGCTTCAAATAAGAAAAAAAAAAAAAGGCAGCAAATTAATTAGCCAAAACATCATCTACATACTGAACTTTTTGTTGCATGAATGAGATGGATGCAGAGATATGAAGAACAGTACCAGTTACTTTGTACATTACCTTCTATTCCATGCCAGGGACATACCATTCCTTTCAGTGAGCCTGGCCTTACTTTCCCCTGAATGGCATGCTGTAAACAGACTGTTAGTTGTCCCAGACACAACAGACAGGCTGAAATCCAGATGATTTCTGTCAAATCCAAATGCCCCTCATTGTAATGGTGAGCGTGAAATATAGGAGAGCATTCACATCTCTTTTGGGGAACATGACTCCATCCTGCCTTTTAATTTTTCTTTCCATACACCATGATTCCTCTATGAATCCTCCTCCTGCTGCTTCTATTACTGTCGATTTCAACAAGGCTGTAGCCAGTTCTGCTGCTGCTGCTGTGGCAGAGCAGTGGATGAAGAACAACAGTAGTAGCAGCTACTGGAAACCCTCTCCTGTCCTGGGACTATCTGTACACATGTGGACTGTGCAGAAATCAGACCCTTTTTCTTTCTAACACAAAAAAAATTCTAAAACTTGCTTCTCCACCCCAAAAAACCCCAAAAAACAAACAAACAAAAAATCCCCCCAAACAACAAACAGAAAATCAAAGCCTAAAATAAACCCCAGGTGTGAGTTCCTACTGGGCAGAAAAGTGGCATGAATCAAAATTGTGCCAGGGATTGTGCTGGTGGTTTACTGGTGTGGAGGGTCCCTGTGCTCTGGCACTGTTCAGTTTACTTCAAGAGATGGAGCTAATGCAGCTCACCTATTTCAGCTCTGCAGCAGGACCCTGACTTGAAATAGACAAGTCACTGGCCTAGGTGTGTCAAGGGTTGAACCAGGTTGTCAGTGCCCCTTTTTGTGAGGAAAGTCCCTCATTTCAGGGTATTTCAGACAGAAAATGTGCAATCTATATTCCAGCCCCTTGTTCCAAACCTCTTTGATCAGCAAACGTAAGGGTAGATTAAATTCTCCCCATGACTGAGCTAGCATTGCCCTGGAGTTGCATTATTTGCAGAAACTCTATGCTTCAGGCATATTAGAAAAAAATGTGGCCAAACAGTTCCACCAGATTGCAGAACAGGATTCCAATATCTTGTCTGCTTTGATTTTGAAGTGCTCTCAACATCCTACATAATCTTGTGGGGTTTTCTCCCACAAGGCAAGGCAAAATGCCTCAGCTAGAAGCTGAGAGGAAACTGGCAGTGAAAATATGTCATTGTGTTGCAAAGGGCTCATCTTACTTTGCTGACAAATTAAAAAAATATAAATCTGCTTGCTTCAGTTGAAAGAATACACCAAACTGCATGATACACTTGTATAACCTGCCTTCAACTCATGCCAGCATCCCCCTACAGGGGGATTTTAAAGAGCTCCTGTGATGCAATAGGTTTACAGCCACATCCACCCCAAACCCCACACTCCACCTGAGTGGTGCCTCAAAATAGGCAAAGAGAAAGGCTTCTGGGTTCACAACCAGCTCAGATAACTGTTTGGTGTCTTTAATATTGACTGAGCAACCTAGCTTTGGGCATCCAAGATTGGAAGTTGTTTGGTCTAATTCACAGTTATTTCTGTTCATCTATTAGCCTGTTACGTTTAATTTTGAAAGGGAAAATCCTCACTATATAATTACCTATGCAAACTCCACCATGCCTCTATGAATATGGTAGGAAAATGAAAATTTGATCTTACACCTGTGCATCTATGCAATCTATGATGTCCTCTGGTTAAAAATAGGCTGACCTGGCTGCTCATTTTCTTGTGTCAGGTAACAAGTCCTTTAAGTCAGAAACTCAGTGTTATACGGGCTTCAGGAGTATGTGCTGTGCTTGTGATTAATACACATAAAAATATGACAGAAGTAGGACAACTCAGTAACAGTTTGGATACTGTGTATTTATGTTGTTATTGAGCCATGTCATGTGGGAGGCATCCACAGGGGCAGTTGTAGATATGCACATATAATGGGGTCATCCAAACTTTTGGAGACCACCGATTCTAGGATTAATTCTATTCTAACACAGATGTTTCAAGTACAGAAATGTGTCTAGATCTTCAGTGAATATAAAAGGAGCCTGAAGTTGATGCTCAAAGGCAGACACACACATTGTAAACATGTACGTTATTTGAGATGAATTCTGCCCTGTGAGACTATCCTGGGTTAAATATTGAGGTATTTCACCCCAATTACTATTATTAGACTAAACTACACATTACCAGAAGGCAAGCCTGCTTTGCTTCTACATAAAGTGGCTCTGACTCTTGCTGAATACAGCAAGTAGATTTTGAACTGCAGGACTAAAAAGCCCAGGAATGGAGGACACATAGGAATCTTAGACCTGTTTCAGAAGTGCTGATGGATTAGAGTCAGGGACCAGTGGCTGTAGCCCACATGGGTGTTTGAAGAAGTCAGATCTGCATTGGTGACTACTTTGGTAGACATGCATGCACTATTTTACAAAGGTTTCCTCCTCTACATGCCTCTACAGGTATTACTACCAATAAGCCATTGCTCTTCAGAAGGCCATCTGCTTTTAATTTTTAATGTCTTTAGCATAGATTTCCAAAGGAGAATTACTGGCAGGGACCATCAGATAATCACAGGGTGTTGGAGCTGGGGCCTGCCCAGAGATGGGAAAACCACATCTCTTACTGGAAAAGTAAATAAGGCCCGAGGCTTGAGGCACTGCAGACATAGGGGAGTGTATGTAGTGAACACATTGTTAACATAGCTGCAGTTCATACACAAGTGAGGAAGGGCACTTCTGGGCCACTGAACCTTGCCA
Organism: Sylvia atricapilla; assembly: GCF_009819655.1. Lineage (NCBI taxonomy): Eukaryota > Metazoa > Chordata > Aves > Passeriformes > Sylviidae > Sylvia > Sylvia atricapilla. The sequence continues at coordinate 46,744,706 of NC_089144.1, forward strand.
GCTGAGGCACCAGGACCTATTGTCCCGCCATACTGGTATTGATACCTGTGCTACCAGCCTGAGGCTCACTCAGATGTACCTCCAAGTGCTGTATTCAGTGCTGGCTGAAATGCAGTCTGTGAGTAGCTCTTGCAACCAGAAACTCTCAAGAACACTAGCAGCTGCAGATCTACCCTGTCTCAATCTTCTGAGAAATTTCCAGTTTACAAACACAAAAAAGCAATTTAGCCTTTCAAAAACTTCCTCTGATGTCTTGTATTTTTGCTCATGATGACTTCTGCAACAGCCAGAGCACACCTGAGCTCTTCTTCCCATTACTTTACATGAATGTTAGATTTTGCTCATGTCCTTGGATGATTTTGTAGTGCATGCATCCCATGATGTTCTACAGCCCTGCTATAGATGCTATTCGTAATGGAAAAAGGGTCTAGGAGACGGTTTTCCACAAGTATGCAATATGTAGGAGACATAGTAAGTGAATTTACTAACCACTTCTAGAGGGTTATTTGTGCTCTTAATCCGTTGCATATTGGTACCTAAGCTCTTGCAGATCTAGACCGCTCATCATGTTACACTTTCTATGGAGATATTTGGCCTTGAAATCACTTAAGCCAACCTTTTCAAACTTAAATGCCTAATTAGGCATTCTTTTCCCACCTAATGCAAACACCAGAAGTCTTTTCTATTCCTACAGCAGAAGAGCAAGGTTTAAAGCTAATAGCTGTCTCGTAGCTCTGACTCCACAGGGGCTGAAGCAAGCACGTTCCCCTACCTGTCCAGATGACTATCAAGTTAATGGCTTACCGTCTGCCTGTGGGCAGCCTTTCTGGATGCACCTGGCAGTGTTTAACCTGTTAGGTCTGTTCCAAGTTGTGGGTCCCTACGTGCTCCAAATCGTGAACTTCAGCCGTGCTCAAATCTACTTTTATGCCTCCCCGTCAGAATAACCTGCAAGCCTGGTTTCTGGAAGTGGCCTTGAGCCGCCTGCAGCAGGCAGGACGGGCAGCCGCGGCACGGCCAAACTCTCAACCTGCGCAAGACACAACCTGGAATGGTGGCGTGGTTCTGAGCTGTTTGTTCCAACCTGCGCGCACCAAAGCTCCTTCCAGCCTTAAGTTCATCTCCCACCTCACTCACGCTCACACTCCTCGTCCCGCAACTGCAGCCGCAGGCAGAAGCTCCCACAAGCCGCGGCATTGCTAGGGACGACCAGTCCGTAAACATTTACTCTTGTGCGAGGACTTGGTTTGCATGGACTATGTCTGCGATGAACGTTTTTGTTTAAATTGTTGAGGACAACAATCACTACTAAGATCAGGCAGCCGCGCAGTGGCCGTTTCGGGACGAGCGATCAATGCTGTGGGCTGCGCTCCGCCACATCACGCCTTCGCCATAGCACAGACTGGTCTTCCCTGGGCACCGCGGCGGCCTCCCCTTGGTACCGAGCTGCCCCAGCCCGCCGCCCGACACCAGAGCGCACAGACAACAGCGGAGCGGAGCAGCCCTGCCCAAAGCTCTCCGGGAACCACGGCCGGCCGCCAAGGCGCGCCAGCCCCGGGCACAGCTCTGCCTCAGCACCGCCCGCCCCGGGCACAGCTCTGCCTCAGCACCGGCCGCCCCTTCCGCCGGCGGCCCCGCCCCGCTCCCGGCAGCCCGTGCCCGGCATGGCGGCGCCCGCAGCGTAGGGCCGCACGTGCGGGACGCCCTGCGGGAGCCCTGCTGCCGCCACCATGAAGAGCAAGCCCTCGGCCCACAAGGCGGGGAACACGCACCGGGTGAGCGCTCGCCCGGACGCGGCTGCTGGCCGGGGGAAGGGAGCTCAGGTTTCCGGCGCCGGTGTTAGTTCAGTGGTCGTGCCCGCCTGCCGGAGCGGCAGCGCGGCAGGAGACGTGAGGGCGGGCGGCGGGCAGGATCAGCTCAGCGCTGCGAGGGTCCCGGCCGAGACAGCGGGGCCGGGGTACGGCTTCTGCCGGGTCACCGTCCCTGACGGGCAGCAGGCGCACCACCTCCCTGGCGTGGGAAACTGGCATAAATCCGTGAAATTGCCCAGGGCGTTGTTTCAGGAAGGCTGAGAGCGAGGCAATTTGCTGAAATATAGGTAGCTTTCTGTGCCTCCCTTTCATCATGTTGGGCTAGGAGCCTCGGTTTTGCAGGTCAGGGGTGGGTAGAGGGTCAGTCCTGCTCTTGGGCGTTTTGCCTTGATCTTCTTGTAGGGCCAGTACTGGGGAGTATTATCTGGCAGCCTGTATTTAGAAGTGGGGTTTCTGTTCACAGTGTGTGTGTGCTATCGAGAGAGATTTAGAAGGGCTGTGCTCAGAATTGAGCAAGAAATGTATCCTTTTTTTGCAGTTTCTTACCTTTTCGGAGCGCCTAAGCAACATTAATATTGATGTTATTCATCGCATTGACCGAACTGGAAGCTATGCTGAGGTGAGAGCAGCAATTGTGATTATTTTCTGACATCACATCACAAGTAGATATACGCCATGAAAGAGTAACTTAAGAAATTTATTTAGGAGGAAATTGCAAAGAAGCTTCTGCAAGAACTACTTTTCCTGGAGCCTCATTTCATGCTTTGTTCCCTTTTACTTTTTAACCTGGTTTGCAGTATTGCCGTAGAGGCACTTTGACAGTACCACCCTGATGTGTTCCATGTGCCTGGTGGGCCTGTTTCTGAATATGAAAGATGCTGCTGTGTCATTTAGCAGTCCTAGGACCAGACTAAGAAAGACTCGCAGATGCTGAGTAGTTGCAATACAATCAGAAATTTGAAAATCATAAGTTGGAAGAGACCTCTAAGATTATTGAGCCCGACTGTTAACTTAACACTGTTGTTTGTCGTTAAACCATGTCCCTAAGTGCCACATCTACACATCTTTTAAATATTTCCAGGGATGATTACTCAGCCACTTCTCTGGGCAGCCTGGTCTAATGTCTGACCACCCTTTCAGTAAAGAAATTTTCCTTAATATCCAGTCTAAGCCTCCTCTAGCACAACTTCAGGCCATTCCTCGCATCCTGTCTCTTGTTACCTGGGAGAAAAGATTGACACCCACATACCGGCAGCATGTGTGTAAAGCATGAGCATGTATCTTTATGGATCACAAGGGTCATTTCTGTGTGTTATATAAATCATCATTATGATTATAGTGCTTTGCAGGTTTTTGCCACCTGGCCTACTGGATTGATCATCTGAGCTTCCTACTCAATAGCTGTGAGGATGCCAAAAGAAATCCCAAGGCATTGTGCTGGGTGAACTATGGCTCAGCATCTTAGATTATCAAGGCCAGTCAACAGAGGTATAAAAAGCAATTATGTAAACAAGTCCTGTCACCAGAAAATATTTTCAGATGTATTCTGAATATTGAAAGAAAGACTTATTTTCAGGGAAACTTCATAGTACCTGTTAAAATTAGTCATTGAGATTTCTTAGAATATTCTTTAAATATTTAAGGCACTTGATAGTTGTCTTCATTTGAACCTCTCATCTTTACAGGACACATTTATTACGGTTGGTAGCTATTCTTCATCTTTGTTTTGGCAGGAAGTTGAAACCTACTTTTTCGAAGGACTGCGGAAATGGAAGGAACTGAACCTCACTCAGCATTTTGGTATGTCATTTATATTAATGTTTTCTACTTTTCTTAGACTGCTAAAATATTTTTTTCTTCATCCAGAGCCCAGTGGGAAGTTATTGACTGGTTTTTGGACTGGGCTCTGGAGCACTGTTGCTCTAACACCCTAAACATACATGTTTACCAGGGACTGCTAGAAAACTGGTTTTCAGGACTTCTTTTCTGTTGTTTGAGCAGTGCAGTTCTACAATGAAGTGGCCAACAAATGCCAGTCCTTCAACCAACTGGTTTATTACCAAAGTGCTGTTGTGCTGAGCTTGAAGACACATTTGCAAGTTGAAGGCAGTCTTGCTTACCAACCCCTATTAAAGTAAGTATGTGGTCACAAAAAGTAGTCCTGATGGTATTACAAGTAAATGTGAGTCCTGTTGTAAGTGTTCTCTATCTTTATTGTGCCTGAAGAAAATGAGCAATGAGATGCCCAAAATGGTCATGTTACTGTGGTAGAACTTTATGGTTCTAAACCTTCAAAAAATACATAGTTGTGATAAGGCAAACAAATTAGTTGGAGTGCTTACTGAATGTCACACATCATATTAATGTGCTTTGTTTGATGTTAGTAACTTGTTCTCTTGCTTACTGCTTGATTTTTGAAAATCTTAAGATTTTTGGCATCTACAGCTGCCTAATAGGTGATCTTTCTTTAAAAGTGAGAAATAAAAGTGATGCTGCCTTTCTTTCCAAAGAGACTGTGCTGGATTATGCAATGTTTGACTAGGTTTTTTTTTTTTGGTTTGTTTTTGAAATGCACTAACACTGGTGTATTTTCTGAAACACAGTCTAGTGGTACAGCTGGCTCGAGATCTTCAGGCTGACTTCTATCCTCACTTTCATGACTTTTTCCTGGCCATTACCAAATTATTGGATACACAGGACACAGAGCTGCTAGAATGGGCTTTTACCTCTCTTTCTTATCTCTACAAGTATTTGTGGAGGTTGATGGTGAAGGACATACACAACATATACAGGTAAAAACCATATTGAATGTCTTTTTTGGTCAGCAGTTACTAGATGCTGTAGAAATGTGAATTCCACATGAATACATGGCTTAATGCTTCAGTATACTTTTTAGCATGCTTTCTCAGCTTTTCCCAGAGAAAAACTAGCCAAGCTCCAGGGAGTTACCAAATGCAGGGACTTCTGGGCCTGGGGAATTCCTGAACTGCAGGTTCTTGAGGGCTGATTTTGTATGTGCTTGCTGTGTTTTTAAACCTTTCTGGCTTTGGCAGCTGCTGTAGACTGACTGAGCATGTGGCCTGAACCAGTGTGACCGCTTGTTCAGTCCTAACTGCTGTTGTAGCTGGGCTCCTCCTTTTGACATAGGCAGTGGTTCCATGTTTCTTCCTCTTAGTTTCAGTTTGGAACAGATGGAGCAAAAAACTGGTTACAGATTTCCTCCCCAGCCCAGGCTAAGCTGCTGAACATATTGAAAAATGATCTGCTCAATCTGAGAGAATCTGAGGCACCACTCCCTCTGCAATGGACCTGCCATGAGCCACCTGCCACTGGTACTGGTACCAGCAAACTGCACATATTTATCGGCCTTGCAAACTGAAAATTTCAAAACTTCTAAGTGTGCAGGAGAGCCTGTTGGCTCAACTGAAATACAAATCTGGCATATAAATCAACTTTCATTTTACTTATTGCTGCTAAACATATATCTTGAAAATCTTGAAGCTGCAGTGAATCTGTGTGGATCCGCAGATTTGAAAGGTGTTTCTGATTGTGATTTAATTTGCCTATCACTGTTATTTGACCTTCTTTGCAAAACTCTTGTTCTTTATGCGGGGAGAGTGCAAAGGAATCTAGGTGAGGAAAAGTATTTGTCCTCTCTAGAAGGACAGGTTCTTAGTGTTTGTGGAAAGTGATAATGTAAAAGGGAAACAATTTTTTTAAACAGCTGATGACAAGTCTTGCATTGTTCTAAGACAGTGGAATATTTTGTGTCTTTATAGCCTGTACAGCACACTGCTGGCTCACCACAAGCTCCACATCAGAAACTTTGCTGCTGAAAGTTTTGTCTTTCTCATGAGAAAGGTAAGTGGGATGTTTCTGCTCTGGTACTATCTTCATTTTGAGGTAGTTTTTGGATTCAATGTGCAAATGAGGTTTTCTCCAGAGAAAGATTAACAAGACCTGAACTGGCACACAGCATGTCCTGAGTTGTCTTTTTTTTTTTTTTTTTTTTTTTTTTGGGTCATTTTGTTGGGGTTTTTTTGGTCATATTGAGAACGTTGTTCATTCTATGTCAGTAGTAGCAAATAGGGGCCTTAGCACTCTCTGTTTAGAGACATTAAACTAAATATGTGGGGTTGCTTTATCTAAAATGACTAGAAATAGTGAGGTAATCCTGCAGAAGGGAGGCTTGAATTTGTATATGCATGTTTGCCCACTGGCTTTTTCACGAATATGTAAAGGCCTTTGTAGAACTGAAATTCTTGTGATGTTTTTGCACTCCTGAAGATCACTGTATATAATATTTCCAGGCAGGCCAGCCAAGATCAGACAGCAGCGTTTCATGGAGTGAGGAAAGGAAGTGGTAGTTGTTGGGTTTTCTTTAGTCAAAACATACAAAAGCCAGCATTCCTTAGACTGGTTAGCAGGTTTGAGTATGCTTACTTTTGTCCTAAGTTGAGAGACTTTAATAAAGCATGTTCATTTGATTGTTTGTTTTTGTAGATTTCTGAACTTTAATTCAAATCCTCAGAAACCGAGGTGTTTAAAATATTGGACCCGAAGTCCTGTAGTAGTCTCAAGCATGGTTCTAATTTCAGATGACTAGATTCTGTGTTCAGCTGATACACATCTCTTTCTTATCAGGACAGGGACTTCTTTTGTTTCAGTTGTGACCAGTTTAATAGTGCATTTATGCATGTGTTTAAAATCATGAGAAGAATCAAACCCGTATATTTCAGCTACAGTGTGTACATTCTGGGGCTGTGGTAGCTGTAGTAACTAAATAGCTGGTCAAATTTCTTCTTTGAATTTCCTTGTGTGGTCACAGAAACAATGAGTTTGAGCTGATGTGGGAAGGCAGGACTAGGAAAACAACATAGTGCTGTGAAGGCTTTTGATTGCCTCTATCCATCTGGCAGCTCTGAATAGAAGATAACTTTTTTTTCTCCTAATGTTTTATAGGTTTCTGATAAAAATGAGCTCTTCAATTTAATGCTCCGTGACCTGGGAGAGCATCCCGAAAAGGTGGAAGGTGTAGGACAGCTGCTTTTTGAGATGTGCAAGGGTGTTCGAAACATGTTCCACTCTTGTGCAGAGACGGTAAAGACATGATTGCTGCTTTAACTGTTACTGTAACAGGCCTTAGGCAGTGCCCACTGAAACCACCCAGTGTTTCCTCCTTCACCTCAGTGGATCCTTGGTGATAAGCATGTCGGTAATTACTTAGTAGGATCTGGAAGTGTTCTAAGAATATTTTTGAGACAGGAAGGTTGTTTTAAATAATTCCTTTGCAGTATTCCTGTATGCTGGAATCGTACTTCTTGCTGATATTTCAGATTTTAGGTGATAACCTTTTTTTTTTTCCTGTAGTCATTCTAGAAAGAATTGAAATCACTGGAGTATTTTAACAATACATTGCACTAATTAGTTTTAGGATTGCTAGATTTATTTTCTAAGTGTAAGAACATGATATGCTGTTTTCCTGTGCAGGCTATGAAGTTAATTTTGTTGAAACTTGGGCCTATGACTGAAAAAGAAATTGAACTACCGTGGCTAGCTGTTGGAGAAGCCTTCAAGCAAATGATCAGATCAGCTGCAGTGCATATCCATAAGGAGCATTTTGACATTGTCTTCAAGTGCCTGGAGGTACACTGATTATTTTTCTTCTTACTGTTATTTTTTTATTCATGAGTGACTGAGGAAAAAACCTGCACTTACTGAGGAAAGTATTTGTGTTTTATTGGACCAGAACTGGGTTTTTTTTCTGCTTTGGAAACATAAAATACAGAGTCATGGGAAAAATTCCACCCTTCCTTTCTTCAGAGTTACCCTGGTGGCTGTTTTGTGAGTGAGAAAGGAGCTGTCAGTGAGACTCAGACCTCAGTCCTGTGGCTGGGCAAGGATGGTGTGTACAGTCTGCCTTTGCACAAATTGCAGAACCCTTGCTGGAATGTAGTGCTTGTTTTATGTTGCTGATTTATTAGTGGTTCAAAACCACTTTATAACAGTAAAAGGGACGCTTTTTGCCCTACAGATCTTTTTAAACCAAAGATCCTGGAAATCCAAGTTTGAACCTTGCAGCCAAGTACTGAAAATCAGGATGTTTTCAGTCTGGGTGTTCCTGCTTGGGGGCTACAGTCTGGTTTGAAGGAGCACAGCTGTGGCCTGTGCTGTGATGGATCAGAGTGATGTAGAATAATTTGCAATGACACATCCTGGCAGTGTATTTTACTTACCTGACCAATATTTAAAAGTTTGCAAACATCTGATATAGAGAGATTTGCTAAGGGGGATTGATGCCTCTTGCAACTGACAATAGACTTTGTCAGTTGTGCTCTTCAGAGGGATAAAATAGAAAACTGCAGGAAATGGTTCATATGAGCGTTTTTAGGGTAGTCCTTCCAGCATGGGTAAATAATTCCTGTGGTTCCTTCTTGAGACGGTTTTTCTCTGACTAACCAGTTTCCTAGAAAATCCCATCCTGTTCCTCTGGCTTCACCCAATATGATAAGCAGTTTTTACCTGACTGTCATTAGGTACAGATTTGTTTATCACTGAATGTTGTATATCACTGAGGTTTCTTTGACTTAGCATCTGCAGTTATGAAATCTTGGAAATTCATGACATATTTCCTTTTATTTTTAATGAGGCTTTTTCTTTTACCCTGGGAACTGGTAGATGCATGGAGATATCTTGCTCCGAGGGAAATATTCATGTAGTCTGTGGTAGCTGTCTAAATTGGGTTCAGTTCATTGGATCAAGGATAGGAGTTTATATCTTCTGGACAGAAAGAGACACTAACATCAGATGCACATTATATGAGCAATCTTTCAGCTTCCACATTAGCAAAATGATCCATGAAGTGTGAAAGTACCTAAATTCTGGTAATTCCAGTGAAAGCTGAGTGCTTCCAAGCCATTGTGGCTATGGAGCCCAGTATTTCTCTTTGCTGTTTCATATGTCAAGTGTCAGCCTTTCTGGAAACCCTCATTTTAGGAGTTTCTTTTGTTTCTGTCCAAGGAATCTGGGATATGTTTTTACGTGAGGGAAATTTCACAGTGTTTCTGCACAGTTTAATTTGTGGAATATGTATAAGAGAGCAAACAATTGTGCTGGGCAGCTGAGATTCTTTAGAATGTCCTTCAAATAGCAGTAAGTGAAAGAGAATCTGTTCATTTATCTGAAGCATTTAATTCCCCTATTTTTTTTGAACAGGAGTCACTCTTAGATTTGCAAAGGCAAATAACTAAGGTCAACTGTTCTGTGGCTTCAGAACAGATGGAAAGGATTCTGCAAGCTTATCTGATCTTAGTGGAACATGCAAATGGATCTAAAATCTCACTGCCTGAAGATGTCTGTCAGGTAGGTCAGACTGTCACTGGGATGTATTAGAGAAGTATCAGTGAATATGGAAGAGATGTGGTCAGCTGAAGCATTTTTTACACATTTCTGATGAATCACTGGGCTTAGAATTTGAGTGAACAGAGACATATATTTTGAGTATTGCTGTCTCTCTGATCCTATGAGATTTTACCTCTATATTGTAATGCTAGTGTAACTTAACTTTAAATGAGCAAGGGGGAAAATGAGCTACTGCTTCTAGAGTCTGCCACTGTGGAGGAGACCCTTCCCTCCAGTATCAGTGGTATGGAGCAGTTCTGCCAGGTTCATATGCATTTGCCCATTTAGGGTAGATTTAGGGCCTTCAAACTTCAGTGGGACTATTAGGATTCATTTCTGTGGGCTGAAGCTTAGAACTCTGCACCCTCCTGGTCCAGGGCCTGTCCAGGCCATTTAGACCAGATAATCATTATCTTCATGGACAAATGCAAGTTCTCTCTTTTTCATTTCAGGTTTTAATTAAAATGTTACAAACACCGTATCTCTCATCATCTTGCTGCAAGATGCTGCTAAACACCATTTCTACATTCCTGCTGGCTGAAAATGTTTTGTTGCCAGATTCTTTGACCAAGGAAGCTGTTCAAAAGGTAACAAGGATTGCTTGCTTATGCCAGAAATCCCAGATTTCAAATTCCCTAGAGTAAGGTGATTTCTGGACATTGTATTTCAGGCTGGGAAATATGTTGTAAGGTTCCCTTTAGCCTTTTTTCACAGATAATGAAGAAGCTGCCCAATGCCTTTAATAAAGTCTGATGGGGTCTTGGGGTTACCTGACAGTCTTGCGCGGGCTGTCAGTGTAGCAATGCCACCGTAGCAGACATAATTGCAATGAAATCCAGGCTCTGATTCAAACACCTACGGCCTCTATTGAGAAAGGAAGGAGAACAGTGAGGGAATATGTCCTGCCTGTGGTGATAAAGCAGATCATTGAGTCAAACTTAGTGAAAAAAGGACATTTTTCTTTAAGTTTCCAAGCATTTAATGAGCATACCTTAACCTTGTGAACAAGGTTCACATAAGTGCAGTTTTGATTTGGAAAGTACAAGGGTAAGTATATGTCAGTTCTACCTTTGTTCCTGAGGCATGGAAATGATTAGCTGCATATGTTCCTATCAAATGTAGTGTTGCAAAGATTATCAGGAGATTATGCTATGGAGCCTGATTCTTTAGTTCTCCTCTTATAGTACATGATAATTTTGCAATTAGCAATGTGGACCATAGTTTGCATGTGTGTGTGTGTGAAAAAATACTTGAAATAAAAATGCCACACGATTTACAATGGGAAAGCAAGACTTGCAATTGTTGAAAAAAGATCAAATTTCATCTGGTTTTCAGTGCTGACTTGTGCTGAAGTAAGATTGATTCTGCCTGTGGCGTGAGGCCAGTTTTGCTCAGGACACTTCTTCAAACATTTGAGGATACTTGTGTGGCTTCTGTTAAACTGGAAGAGGCTTAAAGCTGTTCTGGTGTTCTGAAAGGTCTGGGAAAGAAATTCTGGGTGTGTATTTTATCTTGGCATTGAGGAGTACTGATCCTGGGTATCTCAAAGGACTATTCCTGTTTTGAATCCTTCAATAGCACAGAGGTTCGTTCTGCCCAAGAGGTAGTAAACTTTCTGCAGTGTGTTACACAGAAAAAATGCCAAGTTGAAATATGTTTTTCCCTAACAGTGTGTATGTACTTGCAGTCCTAGAACTTTTAACTTATGTTTTCTATATCACACCGAAGAGATAGCTCAGTTGTCTTTGCAGGGAGACAGTAGCACTCAACAGTGTTTGTCAAAAAGGGTTGTGTCAATGAGGTTTGTTAAAAAGGACTTTGCATTTCTGTACCTGAATTGTCACTTGGAAACAATGCTGCTCTGTGCACTGGAATTAGCAAGAGAGCCAGGCAGAGTATCACAGAGTTCAAAGCGTCCTTGATTTGTATACTAGAAAAAATGTCCCTTGGGTAGTGAAGAGCTGACTATGAAATATCTCTCTTTCTGCAACCTTTCACTTATATCTTGCAGGTATTTGCAAGTGGATTTGAACGACATTTTCTTTTGGACTTCTCTGAAGCAATGTTCACAATGAAGCAATTTGAGAGGGTAGGTGGAAATGATTGTGCATTATGTTTATTTTTGTTGCTACAGGGAGCAACTGGAGAATCCACAGTATATTTACCTGCCTTGTATGCTGAACGATTGTTGTGTATTGACATGAGGTTTAATTAAACTTCTGGCATGATCTGATAAGAAGGAAAGAGGTTACTTTTGCTATTGTGTTTAAGTTGTGTAAGGGTTCTCGTGGTTGGAGAAAGGGGATAGATACCTGTTCACAAAAAGAAACTTGTCTCTGGGGACTTAAGAGGGTGAGTATGTTACGGATGTGAGGAAGAGAATGAGTTCTGGAGGAAGTAAGTGGAAATGAAGAATAAGCCCTATAACTCTATAACTGGTGATCTGGGAGGAATCAAATTAATTAAAGGGAGTGGGAGGTGAAAGCCATGTCAAGCATCTTGAATGTTCTGATAAGACTGGATTTGGTTCAAAATGAGTTTTTGCATTAAATTACCTTCACTGCTGGGATAGGATAATGTCTGTGTGCTGGTGTCTAGGGGCACCAGAACTGATAAGTTTGATGTTTTGCTGGCTTATTTGTGAGCATTTTGATTTCCCTCTGATTGGTGTCGTGAGTTTTTTTGTGGATCTGATGATGATTAAAGACCCTTGCCAATCTTTGACTTTTTTGCCAATCTTTGACTTTTTTTTTTGTCTCTTCAGCATTTTCTCCCATGCTTTCTAGAATACATTGAACATGACTTCTCTGGCACAGATGCCATCACAAAGGATGAGGCTGTGGCAGTTCTGGCTAAACTCATTTTGGTGAAAGCAGAGCCTCCTACCATTGGGTCAATGGCATTTGAAAAGTATCCTCTTGTTTTCACTGAAGCATCTGTCAGGTGAGACTTCTCAAGTTTAGTTAACACTGGATGTGTCTGTGTGGCTCTAGGCCTGAAGGCAGTGCAGTGCACATAGAAGTTACCTTCCGGTATTTGCTGGAGTTGCATAATGGCAGCATTGCTGGCAGATTTGTAAACCAAGTGATGTAGTAGGATATCACTTTCCTCTTTGAAATTATGTGAGAAGAGATGCCACTTTGTAAGGGTGGTCACTGATACAAACAGTGTTGTGTTGCATGTATGATGGGGATCTGTTACACCATCATGCAAACTGCATCTCTTGGCAGTTAATTTTTGTAGTGAGTGCAGCAGTTCAATTTCTCATCATTACTAACCTCCTGCCTATGCTCCGGCTTGTTTCCCTGTGTGCATGTATCTTGTCCAGGAGCTTTCTTGGCAGCACTACTAAAGTCTTGCCATAGAGCACAGCTGGATATCAAAGGACATGTAATTTATGCAGAAGGAGCACTGCTGGCACAGCTTGACTGCTTTTAGTTGCAAACTTAGCTTCATTGCAATCAAGTAGTTGCTTTCCCTGGAGCCTCTTCAGAAAAATTAGGAGTAATCACTGAAACACAGAATGACCATTGCTAATCTAATTATAGTGATTTTTCTAGTAATTCTAACTCAGCTAATTCAAAACTTTTGACTTTGTGTTGCCTTTTATATAAGGTTTTACTTTTCCTTAAAGCAGTCTGATCTGCATGGCTTTTTCCTATTTTTGTTTAATAATACTGGAAGGATGGAGGTTTCAGGAACAGAAGGTTGAGTCAAAATTATTAAATTTGGTTTTCTTCCCTTGTTTTCTTTGTTTCTTGATCTCTATTTTTTCAGTGGTTTGGAGTACAGAGCTGCAAGGAGCTGGGTCCTGCTTGGACTATTTTTTGTGCTCTTGCAATGTCAGTGGTGTAAATTATGGCCAGGAGGCATCTCAAGAGTGGCATACCCTGTCTCCTACGTAGTATTTAAATACACCAATTCTGGAGATTTCTGAGCTGCCTCTGGCAGTCTGTGCCAGTACTTTGATATCTTTATATTTATACAAGTGGTTTTTTACTCATTTGGGCTTTTTGGCTTTTGGATTTTTTTGTTGGGTTCTTGGGATTTTTTCCCCAGTCCTCAGTGTATAACTTAAACCTTCTTTACGGCAGTTTAAGTCCTTTGCTGCTTATCTTATCTGCTGAAAACATAAAGAGCAGAATATTTCTTACTCTTTTGCATCAAGCTTTTACAAATTGTAGGCTTTCATCATCAGACATGTCTGATGTCTTCTTTCTTTGGATCAACAATCCTAATTCCTTGAGGTTTACCACATAAATGTTTTTTCTTAAACTTCTAATGATTATTACTGTTGGCTTTTTATGAGCTTCTGTATTTCTTGAAAGATTAAGCCTATGCTGCCTTCTGACTGTGATCTTGCAAGCACTGGGCGGAATGGAAAGATTGCTGCACATGTGTGAAGCGTGAAGGACTCCTGTTCGTATGTTTCAGTATGATGTCAACCCTTTCTGCCTGCAAATAGGCTTGTTGATTTGGAGTCACCTTGAGATTCTGTTTAATTCTCAAAATTCTTACCTCACTGATAATTTTCTGTTATCCATCTGTCCATGTTATCATGGTTTATTAACAACCATCATTGATATGACTCTCAGATGTTCCTAGACGCTATACGTCCCAGTTGTGAGGGTGTCCAACTGAGAACCAGTGTCCTTTCTTCTAGAAATATTATTTGAACTTGAAATAAGCTGCTGACATTTCTTGTGGGCCATATTTGTGCTTTTCAGCATGACTAGATGATGTTTTGTGCACTAGAGGACATTGAGAAGAAAAAATCCCTAGTGTTGTGCAAGTCCTTTTTGCTAGAAGTAGACAACATAATTTTGAATATCATAGGAGCAAAAGGAACAATCTGTGATATGCAGTGGTGGATTACTAAAAAGTTTGGGTTTGTTTTTAGCTCTAATACAAGGCAACAAACAAGTAAAAGACAAGGAGAAAAGGCAGAAGTTCCAGTGTTGGATCATGTACTGTCTTTAATGCATTTACCAGAGAAGGAAGACATCACTGACCTTTCACAGTCTTGGGTTGCCTTGGTTGTACTGCCACATATTAGGTAAGGGATATTCTATGGTACTATTGTCATGTATTTCAGTAATACTGTGTATTTTCTTACTGCCTATTAGCTCTCTTTCTGTAAGAAATCACTTTGCTAAGGAAAGGACAATATTTGCTAGTGCTAGGCTGAGGAAACTGGGGTTAGAAGACAAAAACTAGTGCTGCATGGATATACCATGAGTCAACAGTAAAGACTGGAATAAAATACCAGCTTCTTGATTGCCTCCTCACTAAATTTGGTGATTTATTATCTAGCGATGTTCTTGACACATTTCAGTTTGTGTGTTGTAAGCACTGTTCTCTCTCAACAGTATTTTTTCAGTAATTATTGAAGGACTAGTTAGAAAGAAGATGCAGTGAATGCTACAACTTAAATTGTGTAGTAGAAATGGGAAAAATATTTTGGTGCTGGTTTCAAACTTGGGATGAGCTACCTGTAATTTAATGTGATAAATGTGATAGAAAGCTTTTATGTGTAGGTGTCAGTGTAACAGAAATAAAAATCTTTGCTTTTATTTTGAACAGACCAATGAACAAAGACCTCATTCTGCCTCGAGTGACAAGTTTTATAGACTCTCTCTTCACAGCCATTGAAAAAGGAAGCCTCTGCAAAGGTCAGTTACAGTTTCTTCCTGTTTATTGGCTTTTTGTTGATATATAAAAAAATAAAAACAGTTTTTCTGATTGCACAAAGCATGAAAATAAATAGTGGTAGCATTGTATCCATTGATACCAGGAAACAATTTTGCATTTGCTTTTCATAATTATGATGGGGTGACAGATGTCCTGCATAGTGGAAGACAGAGGTAATTGGGAAGGGAAAGAAAAAAAAAAAAAGAGGAAGAAAATGTATCTAAACCAGATCCAGGCTGAAGCTGTCAAGTGAAGGAGAGACTATTGACTCATAAGCTCCAATTCAAACCTACAGTGCAAAGTTTAGGACATTACCATCTGTCAGTTAATAGCTGCACACCAGTAACAGCTATAAACTCAACCTATCACACTCCAATTAAATGTCATTATCTCAAACCCTTTGAGCTCCATGTTGAGTGCCAAAAAAGACTATTGTGGTTTAACCTCAGCTGCCAGCTAAGCTCCACACAGCTGCTCACCTGCTCATACTTACCCAGTGAGATAGGGCAGAGAATCAGAATAGTAAAAGTGGGAAAGTTTGTGGACTGAGATGAAGGAAGGTTAATAGATAAAGCAAAAGCCACACACCGAAGCAAAGCTAAACAAGAAATTCATTCCCATGGGCGGGCAGGAAGCCACCAAGAAAGCAGGGCTCTGCCATGCATAATGGTGACGTGTGAAGGCAAACACCATCATTCTGAACATTCCCCACTTTATCTCCTGAATGTGACCATATGGTCTGAAGTATCTCTTTGGTCAGTTAGGGTCAGCTGCCGTGGATGTGTTCCCTCCCAACTCCTAGTACATTTAGCCCACTCACTAGGTGGACTGGTGTGAGATGCAGAAAAGGCCTTGATGCTTTGTGAGTGCTCTACACTGATAACAAAAACAATCCTGTGTTGTCAACACTATTTTCAGCACAAATCCAAGCCAGAGCCTCATACCAGCTACTATGCAGAATCTCAGCTCTATCCCAGCCAAAACCTGCACATTCTCTGGCTGTTACTCAATGCTATTTATGTCATGCTCAGGTATCACACTACCCAATACAACCTCATTATCCACCGCTTCCCTTCCCATCCTTTGATACAATATAATTCCCTTAGTCTGTGGACTACTGCTGTAAAATGTTCACAGAATAAATGTCACTGGCAATGCGACACGACCAGACCAGCCACAGTGGCAATTGAAATAGGGATGACAATCGAGTAAGCCCAGAAAATAACTTTAATAATAGCCTGAGCCAATGAAAGAACATAAGCCAAACACAGTATGGGGTAACCTTGAAAGGCCCCGCAATGGGGCAAACACAACAATATATAGATTCAATCCCAGATAGCGAACCAATGAGCAATTACGCTACCTTATATGTAAAATGTTAACCATTCGTATGCAAGAGCTCAGAAATAACCTTATATAGTGCAACTTCATTAATATAACTATACCCATAATCCCATTCTTCTCACCATAACCTAACGAGATACTTCCCTTCCTAGCATCTCGTTTACCATGGCCTCAGACTGATGCCGACTGCACTGTCGACTAGGGCCAACAGTCAGTCCCTGTCAGTCCAACCTCCACAAATATCCACAAAGTTCATTTAGTCCATGAATTTGGGCTCCATCTGTGACAGTGGTCACTCAGGACAGGAAAGTTGGTGTCTTGTATGGAATTGTTTGCCACCAGAGTCAGATCATGTTAATTCACCACTGCACTTGCACTGATTCTTGTAAAGCTTGTCCTCCACCGGTTTGGGTGGTTCTTGCTGTAGTAATTCCTACAGCATGGGACTGAAATGGGTTGCAACAACTTAAAGTTTTATCTATTACAGTCTCCACCCCAGTCCCTTTGGACTAGGCCACAGGGCTTAACACTGCAATCAACTCTTCCACTTGCCTCTGCTTGGGTTTGGACTTACATACAGTCTTGTTAGGGGAATACCTGCTCCAAGTGGAGTCTTATCTATGAATCTGAGTTTCTCCTGGGATATACCTGCTGTGGTGTAGACTTACACATCTCCACAGGTGCTTTGGGGTGCACCTGTTCCAAGGCAGCCTTATCCACGGCCACAGTGCCTTCAGAGATACACCTGCTCTAAATGTGGCCTTACCCATGGCTGCTCTCCCTCGGAAGTGTATCTGCTCTGTCGTGGTCTTCTCTGTGGCCACATGCTCTGAGGTCTCCAGCATGGTCTCATGCGTAGCTGGTGATGCTTCACAGTGAACCCGCTGCAGCATGGACCTACCCACAGCAACAAGTGCTTCAAGTGTACTTTCTCCAGCATGGACTTGACCTTGGGTCACAATTCCTTCAGTCGTGCTGTAGCATAGGCATAACTAAAGCCACAGTTGCTTTGCGATGTACCTACTTTGGCATGGACTTACCACAGCCGCAGATGCTTTGGGGTATCCTGCTCCTGTGTGGACTCGGTCCACAGGTCACAGTCCACTTGACTGAAGGTCGCTCTAAAGTTCAAGTCTGGCTGGTACAGCAGTACAAAAAGAGCAGCATTGCCCTGGCCACCTGCCCACCTGGGTGCATTGCCACGGCTGTTATCAAAATGTTCCCAGATACAGCAAAGAGGGATGATAAGCAGTACAGCACTACAGCTGTGAAAGCAAAGAGTAGTCACTAAGGATCAGTGGCTGTTAATATACAGTAAGACAAGCAAACCCTATGGCAGGGACAGAAGCTTGCCAATTAATAGCTAAACAGCAATAACAGCTATCAGTCAGGGCTCAATCTAGCACATTGCAATCAAATCTGTCATTATCTCTAACCTTGTAGGCCACACGTTGGATGCCAGAACGGACTGTTGTATCTTAACCTCAGACAGCAACTAAGCCCCTCACAGATGCTTCCTTTCTCAGCAGGGATGAGGGGAGAGCATTAGAAGGGTAAAAGGGAGAAAACTCATGGGTTGAGATACAGATAGTTTAACAGGTAAAGCAAAAGCCATGCATACAAGTGAAGCAAAACAAGGAGTTCATTCACCACTTCCCCAGGGCAGGCACATGTTCAGCTATCCCCAGGAAAGCAGAGCTCCATCACTCGTTGCAGTTACTTGGAAAGACAAATGCCACGCCTTCTCCTTCCGCCTGTATTAAATGCTCAGCATGGTGCCATGTCATAGGGGATATCTTTTTGGTCAGTGGGGTCAGCTGTCCCAGCTGTGTTCCACTGGTTTTGTCTGGGGTAGAGCTAGTTTTCATCATGGTGACTGGCATGGGGCTGTGTTCTGGATTTGTGCTAAATACAAAGTTGATAATACAGAGATGTTTTTGTTACTGCTGAGCATACTGCTGCTGCTGCCGAGGCCTTTTCTGCTTTTTGTGCTGCCACACCGGCAAGGAGGCGAAGGGTACATGGTAGGCTGGGAGGAGGTGCAGTCAGTAACCTTCTGTTACCAGCAGTTTCCAGCACAAATCCAAAACGCAGCTCCATACCAGCTACTAAGAAGAAAATTGCCTCTATCCCAGCCAAAACCAGCACACCATCTCTGACACAAGCAAGACCACCAATTCTAAATGCTGCATCTTTTCTCCAAGAATAGATGGTCACTGGTTGTCTTCCCTCTCTGGCCAGAAAAAAAACCAACTGAGTGTGCATAGAGCAGGGCAGTTGTTACTCAGAGAGCTAGAAAGTATTTGGCCTTGTGACAATTTATGAACATGTTTTAGAATGCCCTAGGCTGAGTGTTCATTGTTCTTTGTTTGTAAGGGCTGCCTGTCGTTTTCCATTTTCCATGCCTTTGTTAATATTCCTTAACATTTCACCAGTGAGCTCTGTTGATTTTTCTTCTTTAGAGAATCTTTGTCAGGAATGGCCCTTTTTTCTTTAGGTCTTTATTTTATCATATTTGCAGGCTTTTCATGCTGTCATGATTGTTTTATTTGTGATGTACTTAGCCTAAAAAAGGAAGATTTTAAATTTCTTTTCTTGGGTCTCATCTTTACTGGCAGTAGTAGCAGCACTGCTCAGGCTCTGTGTGCGTGCCAGAGGCACATTGCTACTTCTTCGTTTTTTGGTATTGGTAAAGGAAAGGAAAATAAATGCATCCTCAGTCCTATACTCATGCCTCCTATTGTCCCATATTACAATTACTTGCTGGTTTTCTTCACCCTTCTCCCAAACTAGGGTTCCTGGATGCTTTTTTTCATCCTCTGGCATTCTTTCCACCTCTGATTCCTGCAATTCCTTCACCTTCTACTAGGACTCCAGTCTCTTCTCACTGCCTGTGCAAGGCTCCCAGCCCTGTGCTCCATTTGACCTTCTGGGCCTCAGCCCCGAGGCAAAGTGCAGGTTCCAGAACTGGATGTTTTTGGTGTTCTGGCTGCTGTGGAGTGCAAGGAAACTGGCTTGAAAACTGGGTCAGTGCAACAGCAAGTTATCACTGGCAGCTCTTCAGGGCTGGTATGGAAGTGCTTCACTTACTGAACACACAGCTGTGTCTGTGGTGAGGTAGAAGCTGCTATCTTTGTCCAGCATCAGCACACTGCTACCAAAGAGCATGCAGATTGCAGTTTGGGAACTGTCCTTACACTATAGATGCAGAAAGTTTTCTCCTGTCATTACTTGATGTTTTTTCTCTCTTTGAGTAGCTCCTTAGGTAGGTTAATGGTTAGCAGGATCTGGCACATACCTGGGGAATTAAGCAACCTAAAATAGAGGGATGTTTTCAGAGGAATAAATGGGATATGAATGCTCACTCCCTTTTCCATTGGCAGCATGTAAGACAGTTATATCTTTTAAAAAACGTTTTTTAATTTGCCTGGTTTAGGAACAGTGCTTTTCAACCTGGGAAGAGACAAAGGAGGGGAATTTTTTTTAAGGCAACCTATTTGCTAACTTAGAAATGTGAGGGGAAAGGAATTGCCCTTTCTTACCTGTCAAGGCTTTGGCTATCATGTGCTTCTGGGAAACCCTCTATCCCTCAAGAAGTCTGAGAGGTTTAGGAAGGAGACAAAATTCAGCAAGCCCACCTGCCATTCACTGATACATCCTCAGTCTTTAGGTACATGGAATAGCTTTGAAGATCTTATGCAGCAGTGCATTGCCAAAGGTCCGGGGTTTATAGGCACCCGTGTGGTGGTAACAGCAGTATGTATTTTTGCTTTGTTTTTGCTACATTCATATCAATTTGGCAGCATTTCTTCCTTTTAGCAGTGTGCTGTCTGCAACACCTGCCACAGTGCTTAGCTCCAGATCCCTGCTTTTTGCACATGTGGGTGTGATGGAAACATGCAAACTGGGAGCTGTCACAGCTTTCAGTGCTGGCTTGCTGGAGGAGGCACTTACTTTGATCACCAGGGAAGCACTTCTTTTATGTGTTATGATTATGAAATACACGTGCCAGTTCTGGGATCCATATTCTACCTTTATTCTCTGACTCTAGCCTTTTCAGGATGGGCAAGCACTATATAAGCACAAGTCACTGAGAGCTGAGTAAATTTACAAGATGTTCTTGTTCTTTCTCTGCTCCAGGAAACCTATTTGTGGCCTGCCAAGCTGTAAGTACTCTGCTTAGTTTGGTAGAGTCTGCTGAAGTACTCCATTTGTTACCTGTGGAGCGTGTCAAGAGCTTGGTGACGTAAGTAACCTCTGCCTGTTTTGTGGTGCTTCGTGGTTTTCCTTGGAAGGGCAGAAATTTGACTTTGCCTTTATATAGGAGCTGGTTAAATGCTTCTCTGTGTGTTGCCCATTCTGTTAGGCTGGTACATTGCTTCAGTATTGTGGTTATGTAATTGAGCAAAGTTGTAGGCACTTTCTTTTGGAGAGCCAGGTAGATGTAGTTCCTGTTCAATGACATTTTCTTTGCAAACTGATGCTTTCTTAGCTGCAGGGTAGTGTGTCAGGTTGGTTCTATTTTTACATTGGAGTGCTACATTGGTTCTAGTTTTACTTTAGAATGCTACACTTAGTAATTCTGTGTTACATGATAATGATAAAGAGAGACAGGAACAGCACCTTCTCAGCTGTGTCAAAAGCCTGAGTTTGCTTTTGGGATTCCACCATGTCCTTACATATCCATGTTTGTACTTGCTCCACAATGGGAGGAGATTTTGTATGCTCAATTTTATTTATTTTGACTCTATCTAACTTACAGTTAGCAAAAAAAAGTGTGTGGCTGGAGGGATTTAGGAAGACCATTTATCTCTCTCCATCATCTCCAAGTCTTTTGTGGCTTGAGCTTCAAAACGTCCTGTTCATTTAGGAAGTTATAGTGCTCATGTCTGAGGCACCATGGAGATAAAGCAACTTGCCCAGATCAGGCAGGAGTTACTGGCAGCGAGCTTTAGCCTAATACTCTCCTGCCAGCTCTGCACAGGGGATGTGAAACCTGCTTAGAGCAAGTGATGTAAGGTAGCAGAAGGAAGTTTCTTTGTGAGCAGACAGGATTTCACCTAAAGCCTAGATTATTTCTCTTCTGTTGATCGCTGACTGAGCACCTGGGCAGTAGCAGAAGCCCTCATGTGGTGTATGCAGGTTTAT
The DNA here is from genome assembly GCF_009819655.1 of Sylvia atricapilla. Taxonomy (NCBI): domain Eukaryota; kingdom Metazoa; phylum Chordata; class Aves; order Passeriformes; family Sylviidae; genus Sylvia; species Sylvia atricapilla. Next base: position 46,766,101 of record NC_089144.1, read on the forward strand.
TTTCTGCAGCTGTGTATCCAGCATGCAAGTCTCAGCTTGACAAAAGCCTGATTAACACAAAGGAGGAATCTCATGCCTCTTGGGCTGTCATGGGTTTTGCAGCTGCGAGTCATTGTGCTGGTGAAGTCTGACTTCACTGGCCTGCTGGTGCAAGCGGAGTCTGAAATCAAGGAATTTTCCCTTAATGCTGTAGTTACCACTACTGCCTTACTTTTAAATACCAGTGTTGTTGCAGTGCTTTCTATATGCTAATAAAATCATCCATTGTTTTAGCACATTCCCTTCAGACCCTTCTGCGTTGCTGTTGGCTGATCTCTATTACACGAGGCTGGCATTATGTGGCTGCCAGGACCCCCTTTCCCAAGGCAACCTAATGGACTTGTATGAGAAATTGCATCCCAATATTTCCACTGGTGTTTCCAAGGTAATCTGCTGTTTTGAGCACACACAAAGTAATTTGTATTTTAACAATAAAATATAAGTAAACTTAGTTAAATGATGAAGTATGAAAGGAGAAGTGTGAGACTCTTTAAAGCTGTTACTTCCATAGTGTCTTCTTAGACCTGTGTTAATGGGGCATGAGTTAACAGAGGTTAACTGTTAGCCCTGTCAGCCTTGCCTCTTCCCTAGAGGTAAATCAGGGCAGGAACATACTGCATTCACTTCAAATTGCCTTCTAGACTACAGGAGCTCATGTGTTTCTCAGCTCCGAGATGAACCTAGTGAAATTAGTGTGCTTTACCAGACATTAACCCCTCTGTAGATGTGAATGTGTCAGTTTATATTGCCTGACATATGTTTCTGTTTGGAATAGGTCCGGCTGTTGACAGTTCGAATTCTAAACCATTTTGATAATCCACCTTCTGCACAGGTTGAGGTAGGGCTAAAACTTCTCATTTAACATTTCAAAGCTATTTGTGTTTCATGTTTTGTGTGAAATGTTGTTCACTTTGCAGAAACAAAATGTATCTGGTAGAGGTGGTCCTCTGCTTTTGTGCTTTCACATTCCAGTTTTATTTCTTTGTCCCTGCCTCCTGGTGTTTTCAGATGTGTGCCTAAATCGTGGAAACCAGAGCAAGTTCTTTGACTTTGTTCTTTAGTCCAGAATGGCTGTGAGTCAATATAGTTTTTTTGAAGTACTTTTCAATGAGATAGTCTAACAGAATTCATGTCACTTGTTTGTTCAGGGTGATGGCACAGAGGAATTCCAGCCAGTATTTGCCATATTGCTCCAAGCAGAACTTGTGCCAGCAACAGTGAATGATTACAGAGAAAAACTTCTCCATTTGAGGAAACTAAGATGTGACACAGTCCAGCCTGCAATACCAAGTGGATCTTTGCAGGAGGTAAAGATTTATTGTGAAAATGCAGTTGTCACATTCCTTTATTCCACGAGAGTGTTCTTATTCCATTACATGGATTGCAGAGTTTCAATGAGAGTGCATCAAAATATCAATTAACTGCCAGATTAGGTTTTAGAAAAGTTACTTGTCAGTAGGGATCACAGCTCCCGTTGTCGTCAGGGATACTGTGTTTAGTAGAACAACAGTGGTATCTAGATAAATGACCCACAGTCGGGTTAATCTGGGCTTGATATCATGGAAAAAAAGGCAGATTATTCCAGGGAGAAGCGTATTGTGAGCAAATTTAAACTCATGACCTTGCCATGTCCTCAGTGTGGTTGAACATTGGTGGGACTCTCACTGACTGTTGGTGACCTCATTTCTAGATCTTGCTTCAGCAGGAAAATCTTTTATGCCTGTGACTGTTGAATCTCCTCTGCTGCTGGGCTAAATGGGCCCTCACATCCATGAGGAAGGATTTTAGGTCACTCCTTCTCCATGTAGCTCAGCAAGGAGCCAGTCTCGGGTACATGCTATTGGGCCTAGTGTAGTGAATACTCCTCTGGGCAAACTTTCATCTCTCTGAGGTCCCTCATTTTGCTGTGGCAGCACTGAAGTTGGAGAGAGAGACAGTCCAGATCATCTGTGCTGAACTGTTTTTTCCATACTCATGTTGTTTTGGTTTAGTTATGAGGTTTCAGTGTAGCTTACAGAAAATGGGTTCTAGATTTCCACATGAAGCTATGAGACAAGAAATGTGTGTGACTTCCTTGATCTCTTGTAGCACTCCTGAGAACTTCTTTGATAGAAGTTCCCTCTTTGAGAGGAAGAAAGGTTAGAGGAACTTGGTTAATCTCTAAGTACTGTTTTTTGCATCTCAACAAGGTATTGTATGTCATTCTAGGTGCCTCTTCGGTATTTACTAGGAATGCTTTATATTAACTTCAGTCCTCTCTGGGATCCTGTAATTGAACTTATAACGTGAGTATATGCAGTTGGATGCTGCAATCTATAGTTGTCTCACAGGGCATGCCTTTCATTCTTCTGTGAACAGAAGCTGAGATAAAAAATGTCCAGTTTGGAGAGATTTGTGCAAGAGAACCTTCATATGAGATCTTCTGAAATTAATTTGATCTCTTAAATCTCAACCTGTGTAGACTCTTCAACTTATTTCCTGATTTTTCTTACTTTAAAGGGAACTTGCAACAAAAACAGTCAAATAGCATCAGTTTTTAGTCAGAGGTAGCAGATCCTGATTTATGTTTCACAAATGCTTAAAGGAACAAGAGGCTTCTCCCAGTTTCCTTGTCTGGCAACTTTTCTGTCCTTACTGGAAAACCTCTAAATCCTGCTGCAGAGTAGGGAAGTCTAACCATGGGGAAAAAATTAGAGGCTACTTTCCACATGACTTTATCTTCTTTTTTTTAGCTCCCTCTGTTGTACGATTAAGAAAGATGGGATTTTCCTCTTCAAGCCAGTGAATTAATTAAAAAAAACATTAAACCAGCTCTTCAGAAGATATGTCCATAGTAATTCTTCCTTTGACTCTGTATGATTTGCTGTACAGAAGTCAGTAGAAAGCTTGAGAACATTTTTACTCAATTTCAGTTCATTTGAAGTCACGGGATACAGCCAGATTATTTTAATAACAGTTGACATTTGGGATCCGTGAAAAAAGACAAGAAAGTGCTACAGCTGCATTATGCAGATGTCCTGTCTCCCCATGGCCACATTAAATCAGTGATCAAAGCCTTTGATTGTGGAAGTTGTTAAATAGCTGAGTGACACTTGCCTTTTCTTATCTTCCTTCTAATTTCTTGCTGTATTCTGCTTTGTTAGTTCTCATGCAAAGGAAATGGAGAATAAACAGTTCTGGAAGGTCCTGTATGAACATTTGGAGAGGGCTGCTACCTATGCTGGTAAGTCACCTTTCCTAAGCATGGTTATCATAGTAACCCAGCTAATCGCGAATTAAGCAGCTGTTTTTCGTGTGCCCCAAATTTATGTGTGATGGAGGAATTCAGAACCAGTACTACTGTCATCTCCGGGGCAGCAGTGGAGAGGCTTGGGAGGAAGCTGTTTCTCCTGTCCTAAACACCAAGCAGTAGATGGAAAATTTGCAGGTTGTGGGAAACCATGCAGCAGTTTCATCTTTGCTTAAGGCTGGTTCCAGCTGGTCAGGAGCAGTGACAAAACCTGTGTAATGATGCAGACCGCCTTCCTGCTCCATGGAATTTCTGCAGACAGTCCTTGTGTGTGCTCTTGAGGTTTACCCTTGGGCATATGCAATCTCATATTTCAATATAGAGTCAGAAGTATGCAGCCATTTGTGAACTTCCCTGTTATTCTAGGGAACTGAACCCAATTTCCAGGGTTGCAGGTCATCCTAGAATGCCTTCTAAGCAATGTGTCTTACAGGTTAATGTTAAATACAGTTGCGTCTAAACAGATGCATGTCACCAAATATATTACTTTTGTGATGGGGAGTGGATTTGTTGCTACTGGTGATTATAAGGTAACCTGAAAAGATTTTCTTATCTCTTCTGTAGAAATGGAGCTACAAAATGAACTAGATGAACAGGAGGAGAGCGTTGCTGAAGCAGAAAGTGAGAAGATGCCAGAAGGAGAGGTGGGGACTGTCTTTCTGGAGCAGCTGAGGAGGAGAACAGATTGCAGTGAACGGCTGGACCACACAAATTACCGTTTTCTGCTTTGGAAAGCTCTGGAAAAGTTTCCAGATAGAGTGGAGCCTCGGTCGAGGGAACTTTCTCCACTGCTGTTGAGATTCATTCGGTAAGATTTATTTTTCAGTTGAGTAGACGACTTGCTTTCAATGTGTTGCTGAGCTTTAAGATTGGCTATCCCATTACAGACTTTATTTCTTGAATGCATGGCTGATGACATGTCTGTTTCCAGTTGAGATAACCTTTTAATTGGAATGTGGATTCTGTTAGAAATTAAGCAGGCTGAAATGAAACTTCCAGTAGGTCTCTGCTGCTTAGTTTCTCATTCATTGACTTGCCATTGTCACGGTCTCCTTACTCAGTTATGGAGTGATTTCAGTGGAAACAAAGTTTCCATTCCAGTGGAAATAAAGTTCCTCTTAAAGGAAAACAGGCTTTAATTTGGAATCATAGAATACCAAAGTGTTTTCCCCCAGGATGGGGAAAATACTGATTTTGCTAGAGGCTGGGTCAAATTTCTTCCCCTGGAGGGAAAGCAGTAGTGTGTTTGCGTATGCGTGCACATATCAGACAGTATGATGGACAGTAAGATGTTATAATAAGAATGGTGAGGTTTTTAGTTGTTGCTGTTGCCCTGAAACCTTGAAAAATGTTACACTTTTTAATTCCTTCATTCTTCTTTTTTTAAACACAGAAATGAGTACTACCCAGCAGATTCCTTAGTGGCTCCATCTCAGGATCTCAGAAGGAAAATGAGTGGTACCATAGCAGCAAAACAAATACCTGCTGAAGAGGTGAATGATGTTGCTATGGAGGAGGAGGAGGAGGAGGAAGAAGAAAAGGAAGAAGGGGAACCAATTAATGTAGGAGTACCAAAAAAGAAAACAAGAAGAGCTGCTGCTAAGTAAGTATTTTTAGTTTTCCGTTTTGCTAGTGCTTTCATGGAAAGGCAGATTCAGCAGCTTATATTGAGATACAAGCTGTGTTTTTGTATATATTATTTTTTCTTCTTTTGCTTGTGCTTCATCATTTCTCAGTGGATTACAAGTAAGAAATTCTGCCTGTACAGTACTAAAAATCCAAATACATTGCTCAGGTTTTATTATCTTGTTACCTACTGACCAGTCTGTGGTGTGTTTTACTGTATGCAAAAAATGTATAGTATTCTGAGGCTATTCTGAAATTTTCAGAGACTCTTGTACCTGACTTCTCTGTATATCTGTTAGTCTTTAAAATCTGTGGGCATTGCCAAACACTTCAAAAAATTAGACTATTTGTTGAGGTATTATAATACTGGGATCCTGCTGTTTCCTGCCCATTATAAATCTTGTCTTCTTAGGGACCAAGGCTTTTATTTGGTAGACTGAAGCTGCATGTTGCTGAATGTCATTTTTTCAGTGCTGAATACATGGAGAAAGTCACTCTTTGTATTAATTCTCCTCCGTAATGACCTTTGTCAAATACCCCTTACAAATACAGCACAAAGATGTATATTCTGACACTTCTTTTGCCAAAGATGGCCCCTTGTAATGACAGAACTTCAAAATGTCTCCTTATGTGTTGGAACAATACAAGTATTAGATATATGACCTAAAGTGTCATTTCATCCCAGGTGTCCTATGGGTGTTTCATTTTTTTTCCCAGATTCTGACTTTTGTCAGCAAGTTATCAGCAACTAAAATACAGTGACAGTCCAAGATATTTTTTGTTTTCCCAGCCTCCATCACAAAGCATCCATGTAGTGAAGTGGGAACATTAGCTCCAGGTAGCTGTAACAGAGGCATAAAAGATTTACCTGGGATGTGTTAATGAGTTGTGGAGTGACCTCTCTTCTTGGGTCAGTCCTGTGCGAGGGAGGACTCCCTTGTGGGGCTGCACCCTGTATCCCAGGAGGCCTGGCTGAAGCAGGGAGGGTGCACACCTGTGCTAGGCTCCCTGTGGGGTTCCTGAAAGGCATCCTACTCATCCCTTGTCTGTGCCCAGCCATGGAGGAAGGTGGCCCAGCTCAAGTGTCTGAAGAGTTTAGTGTAAATTAGCAGGGGGAGTGGCTGAATGAGGACAGCTTCTACCAGTCCCCCAGCACACATGGTAGAGGAGATCTCACACCTTCCTTATCCTGGTCTTCTCTGTCCCTTTCCAAGAGGAGGAAGTGGGAAAGATGTGAGGTGACTCTGCCAGCACTAGAGGAACTGACTCCCATCTGTCCTTGCAGCCCAGTGTTAAGTCCAGTACAGTCTGTGACTGAATGCAGCCCATCACATTGGTAGGAGCAACAGGGACACCAGTTATGGACAAGTGAATAAACAAAGAGATAAGTACAGAATTTTGGTGTTCTAGGCTGGGCTGGCAGAGAGAAGTAAGCTGCATCCTGACTGTACCCCTTTCTCATGAAAAAACTGAGCCTACCCAGTGCTACTGAAGTAAAGGCATTCTGTGTGCAGTGAAGTGGCAGCTAGAAGGAGCTGCTTAGGGAACAGGACCCCTCTTGCTATGTCTGAAATAGTGCTGGAGACTTAGGATCCTCTTGTGCTGTTTCTTGTTTTCTTTCTTATCAATGAATTTTAATTTAAGTTCCCTGTTTGTTTGTCTCCTGAATATTTTAGAAAATAATTTTTTGTTTTGCAGGCAACTAATAGCCCACTTACAAGTTTTCTCCAAATTCTCAAATCCTCGTGCATTGTATCTGGAGCAGAAGTTGAATGCCTTGTATGCCCAGGTGAGGCTATTGGCTTGCTTTTAGAATTGCTATTAATAAATTAACTCTTTCTTATTTGAGTGTAGTGTCTAATACTGAGGAAACCTGTAATTTGTTCAGGAAACCTGAACTCAGCTGTGATAGATGTCTCAGCTGTCCTTGAGAGGACTTCCTGAAAGGCATCACTTGAAATGAGCCCCTTAGGCAAAGACCTGCTTAAGATACCTGGCTTAGTTTATCAGGAGTGGCACTTGTGAACATTAGACAAGTAGTAGCCTTTGGCAAGGTGGAAGAGTGGCTGCAGAGGATATCTGTTTTACTTACACCTCCTGTAGGATCTGGAGGAGGATTTAGAATCCAAAGCTTGGGGAAGATCTAAGGATCAATGTCTATTGTCTGTAGTGTTTTGTGTACTAAGAGTGTGGCCAGTATGTACAAGAGAGCATCAAGCATCGAGAAAGGAATTTCTTCTTGAAGAATATTCAATTTGCTTGGTTCTTTTCTGAGGTATTTCCCTAAAAGAATTGTTGAAAGTATGACTTCAAAGAGGAATTCTAAGTCTTTATTTTACAGTCCTTAAAGTGATTTGGTTTTTTAATTTTTTAGTTTTATAGAGTTGTGTTGGTTCCCAATTTGTGGATTTGTTCAAGTCATTGAGGTTTCCTCTCTTTGTTTGCAGTTTGTGTTTTCTGAGGCTGTGGGTATTGAAAGCTCCATTCCTCAGTCCCTGAGTTTGAGACTCTCTAGTAGACATCCATTCTGTTTCAGTCTTTGCTTAGAAAAACGGTTGATCCATGTGTTTGCTTGCCTGTGTTCTTAGCAAAATATTGGACAGTTGTGTAAAGGTCAAATCACTTCGGGAAGAACAGCCTGGCACAAGAAGAAAGATTACTTCATCACTTACTGTTTACATTTCTGTGTCTTAATATATGCATTGTCACGGTTGGTGTGTCCATCTGGCATAGGGACATCATGGCAAAGTAACCTTCGATGACACATGCCTGTGCTATTTGGTATGAGACTGAAGAACTGATAAAGATGCTGCCTGGGGAAATGATCTGTATTTTCCAACTCCCTTTCCCTGTCCTAATGAATCTCAGAATCACAGAATATGCTGAGTTGGAAGGGACCCATCAGGATCATTGAGTCCAGTTCCTGCCATTGCACAGGACACCCCAAGAACTAAACCATGTGCCTGAGTGCAGTGTGCAAACGCTTCTTTAACTCAGATAGCCTTGGTGCTGTGACCACTACTTTGTGTTGTTTAGTGCCTAGGTTATGAAGAGTCATCTTCAAGAGAGAGCGAATCTCAGTGAGACTTTGCATACCAAGTCTTCCAAGTAGTTTGTGTTTGTCACAGGAGAGAAATACTGGTATCTTGGGATGGTTTGGGTAGTCTGCTTTTTAATCCAGTCTTTGATACACAGCTGATAACTGGTTTTGATGATAAATGCGGACTCAGAGTGGTCCAAAAGACAACTATGAAAAAACAAATGTTATAACCATCCTATGTAGATAGGAAGGAAAAGTGTGTATGAGCTATCAGCAACTATTTTATGAGTGGCAGTTGTCCATGTACATCTTGGCTTTATACTGGCAACACATACATTCTGTTTCCATTTGAATTAGTTAGTCCAAAACCTGCTTGAGCTTGTAGCCTTTGGGTTGTTTCACTATTCTCGGTGAGCACTTTTGCCTCCTAGATAGGGAATCATTTTCTTTCTTTTGTTATTTGCAGTTACTGTCTCATCAAGACCAGAATGTACAGAGAATAGCTCTTGATTGTATAATGACATACAAGCATCCTCATCTACTGCCATACAGGTAAGGGCTTTTATATAATTTTAGCGCTAGTGAATGAGCCTGCTGTCATATCAGAAACCTGCTTTGAGGTCAGTTTTATTTGGGGTCCTGTATTTGTTGAAGACATATGTGTAAAATTTGATTTTAACCAACTATATGTTTTGTATCTAAGAGAGGAAATCAAGTGCTGAGGTTGATCAGTGTCTCTTTTTTGTTTAGAGAAAAATAGAAACACTTCCATTCTGTCCCAGAATGGTGTCATTAGTGTTAGTAGTTTCATCATTTTCAAAGTTGTCTTTTGTACTGGTGATTTATAACCATGCAAAGAAAGCAATAGTATAAAACTAGTTTGTGGTTAAATAATTTCTTTTGAATATGTTCAGGACTTGTCTACATAATTAGCTTGAACTTGCTGGCTTTTGAAATATTTTTTTATATAAAAGGGTGAGAAAATAATGCTTTAATATTTTGTATACAACAAGGATAGATGGGTAATTAGATATAGATGCATCTGTGTGTCTATCTGTCATTTTTTATAACCCTACCTGCCCTCAAATAATGTTTATTACTCTCAGGGAGAACTTGCAAAGGCTACTGGAGGACAAGAGCTTTAAAGAAGAGATAGTCCATTTCAGTATTTCTGAGGAGACTACCGTAGTAAAAACAGAGCATCGACCAGATCTCATCCCTGTTCTTATGAGGTGTGTTCTGAAGTGTGAGTTCAGAAGCTTCATGGCAGAGTAACATGAGCAGACAGATGTAATGCTGCTTCTCATTTTGAACGGTTGAGATAAACTAACTCATGGTTAATGGTATAGTGTGATGACTTAGTTTGTGATATTCTTTATGGTTTCCTTATTAACACTTTTATGTAATGTGTTATGCAAACGTTTTTGTCTTTAAAAACAGCATTTTGGTAATACTGTTTCTACTAAAGATTGCAGAGAACTGTGAAGATGTTTCAGTTCACTGAGTATTGCCAGCTATTTGTTGTGATGCAAATTGTCCTGCAAGGTAACCAGTTTTATACCTGAAGTTTCCAGCAGAGCTTCCATGGTAGTAGCAGAAGCTGATCTTTCACTAAGATGTTTTTGGACCATCTGTAGTAGTTCAGTGGAGACCCTGTAGGGAGAACTAGAGAATATTTTTAAACTGAGTTTCTCCTGCAGAATAAGAGGCTGGAAAACAAATGACGTGTTGGAAGCTAATGCAACCTCTTTTTGGTTCTTGAAGAATTCTCTATGGCAGAATGAGAAACAAAACAGGGAGCAAAACTCAGGGCAAGTCTTCAGCGAGCACTCGCATGTCAATCGTTCTGCGATTTCTGGCCGGCTCACTGCCAGAAGAGATACGGATGTTCTTGGATCTACTCTTTGAAGCTGTGAAGCAATTCAGTAATGGTAGGTAGGCCATGGAAACTGAGGGTGTAGGAGGATATACGTGCTTAGTACTTAGTTATGTGCTTCAGTTTGTCCCTTAACCATGCCTTGAAAGGATGAAAGTAAACCCTCGGTAAGGCCTAGGTTTCCCCTGAGTTTCTCCTTACAAAGCACAATTGCTCTGTTTCACATGTCCAAGGTCAGAAAAACAGAACAGCTTGCCATAGCTATGCAAGTAAGCTGTAGCAGGCCAGGAGTGGGTAGTGGCTGGCATCATGGGTTGGCCTGAGTATCATGGCAGTAAAGAGAGCTTGTAAGGTGCTCTGATTCTGTAGCAGCGGGAGACGTTTGAGTGTCAGAGAGATGGAGACACAGAGCTGTTCTTATTTAAAAACCTGACTGTGAGGATCTGTAATTTAGGGCCAAATTCCACTATTTTTCACTGAAAAATTATTCTTGGTAGTAGGTGTCTTCATGGTGCCTTTCTAGATAATTTGCTGTTCCTTTGCCTACCACAGGGCCTTGCCAGACTGCAGTCCTTCAAAGTATGTCAGAGCTGGATTTAGCTAAAGTCCTGCCTCTTGGGCGTCAACATAGCCTCTTCAACGGTCTTGAAGTTGTGTTGAAAAATATGGGACATCTGATCCAGCACTACCTGCCTGAAATTCTACAGATTCTGCTCTGCATGACTGCTGTGGTATCCTGCATCCTCCAGCAAAGAGAGAAGGTACAGTATATATGCAAACAATATATAAACACGTAAATTAAGTTTCTTTCTCTCCTCCTCCTCTGAGCTTATACATATGAACAGAGCTTTCTTGATTCAGGTAAAGATAAGTTGAATGCCATTGTGGAGAGAAGCTCAGCAATTAGAAGTCTGTCAAAATAGAGGCCAGTGATGCTTGTTTAAAAGTGGCTCAAGCAGTGCAGACAGAGTTAATGTATTTAGAAAACTGATTTGAACTGTGTTTTTGTTTGAGTTAGTGAAAAGAGAGTTGCAGGCAATCTCTATGCGTTATTCCTACCTGTTTTGTGGAGAGATAGGCATGAGAGAGAGATAAATGTTCTGTTGTAAACATGTAACAAGATTTTATGGCTGGGAGTTGAAACTTGCCTTAAAGATGGAGCTTCTTGGCTGCAAGGATAAAACACTTGAGGAGGGGAAGGAGAGGTTTAAAGTTCCTTGCCTGAAGACATTAGATTAAACCTTGTCCATGAGGTGTTTTGTTGCAGTGTTAGATCTTAGGGGAGCTCAGCATTGTAGATAAACTCAGTGATTATCTACCCTGAATGTCTCCTGTCATGGGACACAGGAAGGATGTGGCTACCAGCCATGCTTTCCGCACACTTAGAACCATCTTCAGCTCTGTATCAGGAGTAGTCATACTAATCCAGTGTTACCATTTGAGTTTTAGCCAGGTATCTGCAGAGCACTGCAAATGTTTTTCCCCTTGCTGAGCAATGGCTGTACATGGAGTGGAGATCAGGTGAGGAAAACATCCTCTTAAAGATTGGTTACACCCAAAAGTGAGGCATGTTGGCTTATTGCTGCCCTGTACACAGAGCAGACATCCACACAGACATACATCCCTGAGCTGTAGTCCAGCTACATGGGGTCTGTTGCCAGCTGCTCAGAAACTGTAACACAGACAGACTTTTCTGTCTTCCTGGTGCAGAGCCTGCTCATATATTAGGTGGGAAACAAGCAAACTGCACAGTCATCATCATCTCTGTGGTGTTGAAATGAATTACAAGGTGATGGACTGAGCAGTGGGAATGTCACCATGAGCATGTTCTTGCCAAGACCTGGCTGTGAGCATTTGAGGTTAGAACTTGGAAAAAAATCCGTCAAAACAAAGCAAGTCTTTGCAATAGGCAGTATCCAAGGTCTCATAGCTGCCTGTGGGTTGCACAGAACCTTGTAACTGTCTTAATTTATGAAGAGGATGAGCAAATTTGAGGACACCCGCATCCCACAGTCTGACTTCAGCAGTGCATACATGTTTTCAATGAGAACAGGAGACGGGAGTTCCAAAAGCTGCTTCATTAACTGCAAGGAAAGCCTCGTTTTGCCAGAATTGCTACAGTAATCCTGTCATGGTTGTGTAATGTCAGAAGTGACAGTCTCTTGTTTGTCTGAACTTAATTTAGCACTTCATTGGCCCAGGGGCTGTTAAAAGCTCAAGGAAGAGTGTGAGAAATCTGTTTATCTTGACTAATAATTAGAAGACATTCTTGGAGTTTGAGAGTAATTTATTGCAGACTGATACTGCCTGGAGAGTTAAACATCAACTTCAGCCACTTCAAGACAAGTTATTAATTTACCATTTCCTACTGATTGTGTTCACTATAGAGTTTCTTTGTCCTCTCAAAGGTTTGATCTCAAAGAACTCTTATGATCTCAAAGAACTTTCCCCCACCAATTTGGGGAAACCCAAAATTTCTTCACTTGGAGGTCACCATTTGCAATAGTATCCTGGTTTGTGCTTTCTTTGGGCTTTGAAACAGTTCATTTGCCGCCTGGAAGCTGATTGCAAACCATTAGTACACATTCAGCATAGCATGGGAGATCCCATTGCAAGAACTTGATTGGCTCCTTTTCCACCATCTCTTCTTTGTCTTTTTTACTTGTGATTTTGGATTCTGTGTAGTGGATCGTGATATGGACTGGAGACCCAAAAGAGCTCCAGTTTCAGACAGTGGCTTGTATTTGATCTGGTGTGGCTTTGTTGTTTCTGAGACTGAAGTTCATTACCTCTGTACTGTGGAGCTACTTCATGTGCTCGTGCTGTGAGCTGCATTGCACAGTATGGAAATAATTTCAGTTACTCAGGTCAAGACTCCTCTCAGAGAGGAGAGTCAGAATGCAGCAGTGCATGAATTTTGTTATTGAAATGTTTATCCCAAGACAGACTATGGAACATAACCACTAAATGGGTACTAGAAGCACCTTCCTGTAACCAAATGCTATAGCCCCCACCCTTCTCTGCTGGAAGACATAATTCACATTCTTCTCTTCTCTGTTCCTCCCCTCTTCTCTTCATCTGTTGACTTCTTTTCTTCCCAGATGATCTTGGTGTGCACCTTCATTTTGGAAAGCTGATTTGGGTCCTTTCAAGTGTAAAACTGAATTGTTTAAGTGTCAAGGTTGGAAATCTAATTAATTGTGGTATAACTTTTTGCACTGTGTCCAAAAGGGGCAGATGTTACTGAGTTAAACCTATCAGCATGGATTTTTTATAAGCTGAAGGAGTCCTGTGTAACTGACTTAATGCAGGAACAGGCAGGTCCGTTTAAAATTTAGGTCAACTCTGAGATGTAGATTGCTACTGTGAGCAAGTTACAAGAGAAAACAGAAGTTCCTGCAAAGGATGTGTGTGGATATGGTCAATCAATTGCAGGATTTAATTTCAGAGCAAGTGGTTAGTAGTTGTTCTGCTAAGCAGGTTGGTTTTTTTGTTGTTTTTTTACAGGTCCAACCTAGATTCGTTAATCCACTGAAGAATTTGAGACGTCTTGGTCTCAAGCTTGTGGCAGAGTTTTTTTCTGATTATGAGACCTACAGGTTTAGTGTGGAAGAGATTGATGCAGTTTTCCATGCTGTGGTATGGCCTCAGGTAAGTATTTATTGTTTTTCCAAATAACTTGTTTGAAACATGTATCATGCAGAAAACTCCAGCTGTACTGAGTTCTGTTGTGTCAGCTGTGTCCATTGCTAGATTGGATGTGGCCTTGGACCGATTCTGTCATCCCGGTGTGTCTGTGCAAGGCCAATTTCTTGGCTCATATCTGATTAGTCCTGGAATAATCAAGTCATAGATTAAAGTACAAATTGATTCATCTGAATAAAATGGATGCCATTTCTTTGTTCTTTAACCACAGAAGCAGACTTCTTCCTTAGATGCTTCAGGGAAGCTAAATAATACAAGTAATTTCTGGCTGCACTTTACTACTTTCTGTGTGACACTTGCTGGGTAGGGGACTACAGAAACAAATGCTGCCTCAAGAAAGAAGGGGTCTGTCAGTGAGCTATGTGGTCTTGTGCCTGCCTGCCAAGATTCCATGTGAGCACAGTGACAAAGCACAGGCTTCTGGTTTTTATCAGAGAAATTCAGATCACCTCTGAGCTTGGAAAATGTACTGCTGTGAAATGGAGAGAGAACACAGAATTTAAGATTAAATTGTGCTGTCTTTGTCAATGCAGTGTCTGGGGTTGTCAGGGAGTGCCTGTACGAGCTGCTGGGTTGTCTCTACTCTCTAAACAATTGTGTCCACGAAAAGGTTAACTGAGTAAGAGGGGCTGACTCCAAGAGTGCTCTTCCACAGAGGCTTTTGAGGTGTCCAAATGTCCAACTTCCTAGCAGCAGAAAAGCCTGTTAAAGAACACTGGTACAGTCTGTGAAACCACATAGCTGCTTCTCTAGATACTGTGTTTGTTTACTCCTACACTGTTTCTCTGCTCTACCAGTAACAATATGTGGTGTGTAGTATGATTATGTGGACAAACTGTAGATAAAATAGTACCATGCGCTGCATATAGCTCTGTATTGCACTGGGCTGAGCAACAGGGAAGTGCATGTTCCTGTTGTCCGTGGAATCTTCTTATACCCAGGGTGGTAAGTGGGAAAAACAGTGAACATTTATTGCAGTTCCTGAGCACTTCAGGCTTTAAGTCAGCAAAGCACTTAAAGCTTTCAGGGAGCACAGTGTTTGCAAATTCTGAGTAACTGAACAAGATGTACTATTGCTACTAAATAGTTAGAATGCCTCTTGTCTTTACATATGTCAGGAAGACAGATGGTTTTGAAGCTTGGATAGTAGTATGATCCAGAAGCTCCCTCTGGAGTCTTTTCTGGTGAACTTCATGATGATTTGGTTTTTGCAAAAGAATCGTTTTGGCTTGTGTGCTTTCCTTTTTTAAAACTATAGAACTGAGGTGTGTAAAAAGTCGTGGAAAGGGCAAATTGTTTTAAACCTGTTGAACCTGCAATTGGAGTTTGCTGTTGTTCATAGCCCAGGATTTTGCTGCAGAGGCTTGTTAGCCTGCACAGCAGCATTCCTGCAGGATTGAATTAATGGTTTACTCTCCATTGTATATAATTCAGGAAATCTCTGTTTTATGCAGAGCAGTAATATTGCCAGCCTTTGGGACAGGAGAAGAAGATTTCTAAGAACCTGGCTATGATGGTCAGACCGGCCTTCTTTTCTGTTATGCTCAGGTCTTGAGCAAACTGAGCTAGTCCAAACCCCACATGCACCATTCTGCCTGCTGCCCCTAAATGCACTGGAGCCTGCTCTGCCTGTTTGTTCACTAGTGGTGTCCTACCAACAGTCCAGCGTGGTCACGGTAGAAACCCACCTGTGTGACTTGGATGGAGCCTGTTGGGCTGTGGAGTGGCAGAGAGGAGAGTGCACCGGGTCACCTTAGCCTGTGTCCAGTTATGAAGGAGCAGCAGCTGTTCTGTGGGGTTCAGGCTGGGCACTGCTGAGGTGGGGCTGTTTTGGACACAGAACTCTGTTAGGAGATTCCATTCATGGGATGCAGTGCAGTGTTCCAGCCTCTTCAGTGAGGCAATGGAGATTCAGACCAGGAGCTGCAGTCAGGGCATAGGAAGTGTGGGAGGAGTGAGTTTTTGGTGTGCTTGAGCTTTCATAGGTATGTCTGAGAGAGGTTGCTAAGTCTCTATGGCAAATGGGGGCGTCATGGGAATCTAGTTTCAAGGGAAGGGCAAAAATGGTACCTGTAATACTGTATAAGCAGGAGTGAAATGTTGTAAGGAATCATTTGAGAAATACTGAGGAAGTTGGGAAATTACTTTTTAAAAGGTTGAAATTACTTTATAACAAAGGTAAACTATAGAATGTGAGGTCTTCGTTAGAGATGAGGTTTTTAAGTGGCTTTACTTACTTATGTTGCATTGGTATCTGATTTTTCTCTCCTTTAGGTCTGCAGATTGGCTTCAGAGAGTCAGTATTCTCCAACTTTTCTGCTCAAACTCATTCATACCTGGAGTAAGAACCCCAGGTAAGTGTTCTTCTGGCAAAGAAACCTAAGTACTTCTGAAAACATAAAACACAAAAAATAGCACACTAATAGGCTGTGAATTCTGTCCAAACCCATATTTTCTTTTTCCATTTGACTCTCATTCTTTTGATAGCAGTCAAAGCAACTGGGAAGCTTTCTAGTTTATGCAAGAACTCACTTTTTAATAGGCTGAATTTTCCATATATTAATAACTAAGCACATATGCAGCCCAAACCTAACTCACAGGTGAGGAGGAGGTCTGATGTATTAGGATATGTCTGTCCTGACCAATGACTTCTTAGTCTTGTGAGGTGGAAAGTCAGTTCAACAATATATAATTTCATTCATGTTTTTGTGATTCTCTTTTTCTTTTGATGTTATGAAAGAGTATGGGCAAGTTCAGCATAGAATTTGTGATGAAGAGTTTGTTATTGAAAGTTGTAGAAGAGCTTTTTTTCGTTCAGACACTGTGAGAAGTTCTAGCTCAACTGTCTTGAATGACTTTTGCCTCTTCCACAGACTTGCTGTTTTTCTTTTGCTAAAGTGTCTGGTGTTTCTTTGGAGACACCTCCTTGGTAGGCATGAAGACCTTATATACAAACTTCTATTAAAAATGGTGTTGGATCACTAGGTTAGGAGCAGACTAAGTAAGAGGAGACTCAGGCTGTGAGAAAGGATTAGAAAAGGGACTGGATAGCCTCTCCACCTCCATTCATTCTATTTTTCGTGACACTGTTCTGGTTTTTGTGCACCTTTTTTCTTGTTTGAAGTGAAGACGGTCATTATTTTTTGTGTGACTTCTCGCACAAAAGAATTATAAGCTGAAAATTCTGAACCTGATTTTCAGTGAAACTTTTTATAATCTTTCTCTCAGGTATTTCCCTTTGCTGGCCAAGCAGCAGCCAGATCATCCAGAGAGTGATATACTGACAAATGTGTTTGCTGTGCTGTCAGCCAAGAATCTGTCTGAGGCCACATCCAGCCTTGTGATGGACATTGCTGATAGCCTTCTCAACAGCCCAGATTTTGAACCCACGGAGCAGGTTTCCAGTTTGAGCGTGACTGACTGTGTTGTCATGGCCACTGGAGACGTGACAGAAGGTAGGCCTGCCTGAGAGTTCTGAGAGACCTGTTGGATGCTTTAGATGGAGATGTTAGATTATGGTGAGGTTGTCCACACTCACTAAGAATACTGGGAAGAGGACCTCCTGGTGGAGCTGGAAACATCAGTGTACAGATTTGTCTTGTTGTGCTCAAGAAACGTAAAGTCCTGCTTGCCTGATGACTGATGAGATCCACATTTGAGCGTCAGGGTCCTGGGCATAGAGAGATTCCTTAGGAAGAAGGAAATGCTGACCTGTTCTGTCTGTGAAGCTTTGACTGATACAAGTTCAAGAATTACATAGCTGTCTTGGCTCTGCTCCTAACACCACATTTTATCAAAATCCCCTTCTTGTATGCACGTGATCCTGTATCACTTTGATGTTTAATCTGTGCTCCCTGACAGGAGAGATCTGGCTTATGTGAGAGTAAGTAGACAGGACAGGAGACATCTTTAACCTGCAGTACTCAAAGCTAGTGGAAAGGAGGTTATGCCCTTGTTATGGCAGCTTTGATTTTACACAAGAGGTCAGTGATGGAGTAAAGAAAACCACATCTACAAGTGCTCCAGTCATTTTAGGAGATGTTACTACTTTGGAGCAATGTCCTTGGTACCTTCCAATAAGCCAGCACTTATGAGGGCTGTCACTGAAATCTGTGAGGAGTGTGGTGTGTGCTTTCTTTGATCCCATCTCAGACATGTTAGACTTGATCTCAGCAAGTGCTGGTGCTTCTTTCCAGCCACCAGCTGCCCTGCACATTCATAGCTGCCATTTACTTATTCTTCCACTAGTGAAGCCTCCTTCATTAGTCCTGATTTCCCCTTTGTATAGGGTTGAATCTCCCTCATATTTCTTGCAGCAGTTTCTTGGGTGTTGCTAACTATTGTATCTCTTACAGAGCCCCTGAGCCTAGGTTGCCGGTTGGTCCTGCCTCATGTTCCTACCATACTTCAGTACTTCAGCAAAACAATGTTAAATGTGGAGAAGGTGAAAAAGAAGAAGTACAGAGCTCAAGTCAGCAAAGAGCTGAGTATACTTTCCAAGTAAGTGATTCTTAGAGTCTGAAACAGTTAAAAAGCTGGAAGGAGGGAGGAAGAAAGAGGCTTATTGTAATAGTTTCCAAAAAAAAAACCACTGTGTCTCAAACTTTTTAAATTTACAGCTGTTATAAATACCTGGATCTGTCATTCACCTTGCAAGTTGCTGATGTGATAAGTTTTCAGAAGTTGATTCTAGGTTTTGTTGCTGGTACTCAAATCTAATGTCTCTTGAGGGTAGAAAAAGGTGCAGAGATGCCTGCAGTCATGTGGAACTGAATGCTTAGGCTGGGACTGTGAATTTGGTAGGTACGCTCTGTTGGCCTGGATCAGCTCACAAAGCCTTGTGAAATGACACTATTGCTGACAGACTTCTTTGCTCTGTACTGGTGATTGAAATGATAAAAAAGAGTAAATTACCTTGTCCAATTTTGCAGGATCAGCAAATTTATACAAGAAAAGAGCCAGAATTCAGTGCTTGTGAGCCTTCTCCTTCCTTTCCTTTATCAGAGTAACATGGAGCAGGTAGGTAAAAATTATTTCCTCCCCCTTACTAAACATACGTTTTTCCTTTAATAAAGTTTATTTGTTTAAGATACAGTTACAAGTCTTGTTGACTGCATGCCATTTCTCCTTATTAGCCTGCAGTCAAGTCTTCATGTGTAGTCTGTTCAGAACGTGGTGCCCACTGCATGTTGATGTGCACTACTCACCCAGAGGTGCCAGTGCCCAGAATGATTCTGTTCCCCCTTTTCATGGGGAAGATCTGCAGAAGCTATAATGGAGTCTTTACTTTCTTTGTCATTGTAGTCAATCCACCAAATTGCTTGCAGTGTTTGAAATAATTGCTCTTCTTCACTGTGGATTTATGCACCCCAAAGCCTCAGCATCTGGACAGCAATGTGAATACATATGGTTGAGTAGGTAGTACATGTGGTGTACTGGGCAGTGCTGCATTAGTGTGCTGCAGGATGAAAGGCAAACTATACAGTACTATTTTGGGCTTTTAAATCTGTGAATCATTAGGGAACCACATCTGACTTCTATTGAGAGAGATCATACAAGAGCTTCTTTACTGTGCAGTGACAAGGCACTGGAGCGCATTGCCTGGAGAGTCTGTGGAGTCTTCCCTCATGTGAGATACTCAAGAGCTGTCTGGATGCAATGCTGTGCCATGTGCCTGGGATGACCCTGTCTGAGCAGGGATGTTGGACGAGACTGACCCCCCATGGTCTTTCCAACCTGATCCATTCTGTGATTCAGTGAAATACATGGTGCTGTTAATGTTGATCTCACGTATTCAAGAAAGACTACTTTTTAAAGGTCTGTTAGTTCTCCTGACCTTTGAGCTGGGGGGAAAGACACATAAAAGAAGTCTTTATTGTGCTGACAGTCCCGTCTTAACACTGTATTGTTTCTAATTAAAAGGTTGCAAGTACTTCTGAGAGATTCAGTGATTGCACTGTGTCCTTCTAATTCTTTGTTCTCGTTCAGTATCTCTAATCTGAATAAGTACAGCAGTGTTCACTGTGTCCCAAGGAAATGAAATAATCTTGTGAGGCTTCAATACTTATTGAGAGTTATGTATCTCTTTCAGGGTACACAAATTGACATTCTGGAGACAGTGCAGAACTTGCTGAGGCATTGCTCGAACCCTACAAGCTTTCTCAAACCACTGGCAAAGCTTTTTTCTGTCATCCAGAACAAACTGTCTCGAAATAAGTTGTGCTTGGTATTTCAGGTATTGCATTTCTACATCTTTCTATGCTTTATTTTTAAGTTTGTTCTAAGAGATCAAGAACAAAATAATAGCAGTATTTATCTTTGTACATGACTTTAAAAACCTTTTGAATCTACTTCTTATGTGAAGTGATAATAACGGAATTCTGTGTGATAGAAATTAATGAGCTGCACAAAGATTTGTGAAAGTTTTGGCTTACAGTCTGGTTGATGTGAGCCTCACTAGGGATCTTTAGTGTAAGAGAAGCCAAATAAATCAGTTAAACTGCAACAAATCCTGCATGTTTACGAAATAAGAATGGATTTCAGTATCCTGAAGATGATTTTTATTTGTATTCTTCTCTCACAGTTCATAGTAGGCTGTTCTTTATTACTTTGAAGTGACTTACATAACGTCTTAGCAGTAAAACACAGAAAACACTCAGCGTAGCTACTAGAAACTTAGGAACTTAAAACACATGTCCTCCAACTTACATAAGAAAGGCTCTTATGGAGGTTCTAACAGGAGAAAGACTAATGCTACTGGTTTGTTTATTTTTTTGTCTCAAGTGGTAAGTCTTGAGTTATCCATATTTTTAACAACTGTAAGAGTTAACTGGGTTTTTATGTTTCTTTTTAGACTTTATCCGACTTGGACACTAGGTTGAAGTATATTACTGATGTTGTTAAGGTATGCAGTTTCTTTGCTCCCTTTTCCCCCAGTATTGTATGATCACATTTCTGTCATTTTTCATTAATGACTTGTTGCTCTGCTGTCTTAGGTGAATGCCTTTGATCAGCGACATCTGGATGATATTGACTTCGATGTGCGTCTGTCAGCATTTCAGTCAATCACAGCCCACATCAAGGAAATGCAAACAGTGGATACTGACTTCCTCATCCCTGTTATGCACAACTGCTTCTATACCATCCAGGTTGGCTGAATGTTCATTCTCTTGCTATATGCACCATGTGTAGATGATGAATTGAACTTTCAACTTACTTCCATTGGCTGTTTTTTGGCACCACTTAACATTCCGAAGGTATCTGTGGGTATTCGTACAAACACCTTTTTTTAAGTTTTGTCTGTTTACCTTTTCGTCTGTATGTCCCAAAAGGAAAATACAGTGCAGCACAACTTTCTGTCAGTGTGCTCTGGAGCTGTTTTGTCATTGGTACTGGATAAAAGGGACATTACAGGCTTACATTTCTATTTGTTGTAGCATGTTCTAGTTGTGTGCGCCTGCTGGTAAATCTAAAAGGTTTTTACCTAATTGGGGGGGGGGCGGGGGGAGGGCTTAATTTAGGACTGGAACTTCTATAGGAAAGCTCTTAAGAGTTTCTGAGTCTCCGCAGGACTCGTTACGTTGTGTCCAGTGGTACTGTTCTGTCCAGGCTTTTGGGAGGAAAAAAGTGTCACAGCCAGACTCATGTTGTGCCATTTCTTCAACCACTCAGCTCGGGGATATGGCTCTCAGTGACAATGCAAGCCTTTGCTTGACCACTTTCATCCACCGACTGGCAGAAATCAGCCACACAGAAGATGAGTACAAGGAGCTAATCCATCACACTCTCCTGGAGTCTGTGAGAAGGGGTCTGAAGAGTAAGACTGAGGTAAGGCAGTGGTATCTGATCACACATTTCCTACTATCTTCAGGATAATGAGGCATTTTTTGGGTGAGTTCTCAGAGTCCACTAGTGGGATAAGAAGCGCAGGTACCCACTATAAACTTACCCTTCATTTGAAACCTTATAAAATAAAAAAATATATATAAATTAACTGTGTTTCTCTGCTGCTGTTCAGCTTTTCTTAGTTGTAACTTGTTCTTTGGAAGTGAGGCTTTAATTTATATGCAGTCCATAATAGGTGCATTTGTTGTTTTGACTGAAACACTTGTAAATGACAATGCTACTGTTCTCAGAGGTATGTAGCAGTCTCTCCAAGGGATACTTAACATTCACTGCTTACTATTTGTAGAGCATCCAGCAGGACTACACGTCACTGCTTTCCTGCCTCATTCAGACGTTCCCAACAAATCCCGAATTCCAGGATTTGGTCCAGCTGACCAACCGCCATGATCCTGACATGGACTTCTTTGAGAACATGAAACACATGCAGGTAAAAGACAGCAGGTATTTCTTAGTGCCTCTCTCCCCCTGCCAAGCAAAAGCATCTTACTGTGAGGGTATGTTTTGCAAAGCATGTGTATGTTGTCTGCAGAGAAATTGAACCTGTGTCATTAGATACCGTTATAAAAAAGTGGGATGTGGACATCATCAGGACTGCGGTGATTCATCAGGATTGAGAATCCAAGTCACGTTTCTATCTAGAAGTGTCTTGGGTTTATGATAGCCCACACTCAGCAGTATCCTGGAGGTCCCTCTGACACAGGCATGGAACAGGTCTCTGTTTTTTCTGGCTTGCTCCATGCTGCTCTCAGTCTGGAGGCTCTGCAGCCCCTTCCCATTCACAAACCTTTGCAATATAAATGTTACATAAACCCTGGTCTCCTGATTTTTCTTGCAGTATGAAATACATTTCTTCTGCTTTCAGAGATGTAATCTGAGAGAGTCTTTGCTGTATCTGTTGTTACACGCAAAGTTGTAAGTCTTTAACTTGTAATTTTCTCTGGTCTTTGCATCTCATTGCATCTCTGGTCATTGCAGCAACCACTGTTTGTAGTTGCCTCCCTTGTCTAACACCTTAAGATAGCACAGTCTTATGATTGTGAATCCACAATGCCATTGACCTGAAATGTCTATTGAGGCAAAAGGCTAGTGAAAGCCCAGAGATTTGGGGAAAAAGGCATGCCTTGGAAATTAGTGTGATATGTTTATGCCATTACCTAAAGCTGGGACATTTTCAGAACTGCTGGATGTAGGTGCTCTCTCATGCTGTGACTCAAGGACCGTCTCATTCACTGTCTCCCATGTCTGACTCAGATCCACAGGAGGGCACGAGCTCTGAGGAAACTGGCAAAGCATCTAACTGAAGAAAAGCTTGTGCTGTCTTCTAAATCCCTCCAGAACTACATCATGCCTTATGCTACAACTGCCCTTTTCAGTGAAAAAATGCTTAAGGTAAGCTCTTTAAATTGAATGCTTGAATATTTTCACCTTTATTATATACTATTTGCCTTAAAAACCTAACCTCTTTAGATGGCTGATATGTTTGTGAAATGAGTGTCTCCGTTGTAAACAAAAATGCTGTGCTGGTTTTGTGGCAGAAAGAGGGTTTAGAAAGCACAAATGCAGTCTGGGCCTGGCCCTGTATCTGCTAAACTTGTCCTGCTTCTCAAAGGTTGATCTCTTAACTGTTTGGATTAGGTTTTTTTGTTTCATTTTGGTTTTTTACTTGGGGTTTTGTCTTTATTTTTTGTAATCAGCTTCTTATTTTTTCCCCTCTGCCTCCAAACTTTTTTCTGTTAAGTGTGAGATTGGTTACTGTTTGACAGCAGACTGTGGGAATATAGTCTGCGCCTAGTAACAGAGGTGGGAATAAATACAGTTTGCTCTGGATTTAGAGGGAAACTGCAGAAATTGGTTGAAAACATCTGAGATCGATAGCAGCTTTGTAATTAAAATCTGAAGGGTGACATTTGGTTAGTCACTTTCAGTGAAATTACTTGTAATGTCTGTGTGGATAGACTTTCCACCTGTGGCTTTGAAAAGCAAGGGTTTACACTTTCGCACTTTCCTGCACGCTACCAGGAGAACAGCAGACCTGCTTCTTTCAAGCCAAGTAAATGTCAAATTTGCTTACTGTCAGAAATAGTGTTCTGAAGCTGAAACAATTAGAGCTCAGGCACAGGACCCAGCCCCTGCAGCAGTGCAGGCTGTGCCCATCAGTAGAGTGACTGAGTAGCTCTTCAACCAGAGGGCAGTAAAATGCATTGATTGAAACTTTGGTGAAGCAATAGACACATTTTATTTCACATCTTAAATTAGTTTATAGTTGATCAGCATAGCCCAGCAATGTGCCATGTGTTTGTGTCTGGATGCATTGGTTCTTGTTCTTAGTTCTTAACACAAGTGAGCCCATGGGTTTAAGTATGTAAGAAAAGTTAAATGTGTGCAGAAAGATTTGGAGGATGTGGGTCTGGAGTCCCAAGCAGTCCATCTGATGATGGACTGTGATTTTTTTTTTCCTAACATCTCTCAAAGGATGAGATCTGAAAATGCTGAATCCCAGGCATCCTCCCTAGACAGACATTATTTCTATCTCTTGCTGCTTTAAGTAAAGGATGACACATGACTATTTTGAATGCTAACAGCAACTGAATTTCTCTCTTTTGAGCAGCATGAAAATATGGTAACAGCCTCGGTTGAAGTTGTTGGAGCTGTCTGCCGACATCTTTCATGGTCAGCATATTTGTACCACTTAAAGCATTTCATCCATGTCTTACAAACAGGACAGATCGGTACGAAGCTGGGAGTAAGGTGAGTACCATGAGCAATGCTGCTCTGGATTTCTCTAAAGACTGCTTAGGCACAAGTCAGTGGTTTTAGGAGCATCCTGTGGATTTTAACCTCTTCCCTGAGATGAGACATTGCGGACTTCGATGTGGATTTAGGCAAGTGAAGGTGGGCATGGCTGGCTGCCTGCAACTGTGAGGTTTTAACAGGTCATAACTTTCTTACACCATGTCTCATTGAATGCATGGCAGCAGTTCTGTCAGGCTACCCCTGCTCCTGGGACACCTCCATTGCTCCAGTACCACTCTCTGTGAGGTTTCACAGTGAGCTAGGTCATAGAATGCATGTAGCTGAGAAGTAACCAGTTTTTATTTCTGAGTTTTTGAAAATAAACCTCTTTACAGTGCAATGCCACTAAATCTGATGTTTTCCAAAACGTTCTTGTAAGATTTTTCTGTTGTGTTTGTATATGCATCCGCTTTTTGTGTAGAGGGCTGATCTTTCTTCACATTTTTCTTCTGCAGCTTGTTAGAGACAGTGCTGGAAGCCTTTCACTTCGACCATAAAACGCTTGAAAAGCAGCTTGTGACCATTGACAACCAAGGTGAGCTTTTTGTGTCTGCTTGTAAAAACACTACCTCAAACTGCTCAAATGGAGCTAATCAAAGTTTTGTGGTTTGCTCTTGACATGAGCTACTCCCATCTTTTTAAAATAGGCCTACTGGAAGCTAGTGTTGACTTGTCTCCCTAGGAGCAGTGCAGATTTTCCTCCTGTGTGTTAACAAAGTCAGGAGAGGTGTAGGGAATCATCTCCACATTACCACTCCATTCCAGGCATCTGTAAGCCAAAACAACCCAGAACCTCTGTGGTTCTCAAGGTCTGCACCCAGTCATGTGGCTGCTGACACATCTGAGGTCTTTGATTTTGGCTGCTCTCATGGTTATCTGCAAGCCAAGACGTCCTCACCTTGCTTCCCTCGCCATTTCATGGGACGAAATCATATGTTCAGCTTCTTCACTGTTGCGGTTACCTGTTTTGGGACCTTTGGGTGAAGGAGGAGGCTATCTCACGTCTGTGCTTGTTGGTTCCTCTTGTCTTGTGAAATCCTCGGTTCTAAGTGAATGGCAGTTCTCTAACAGTTCAAGCACATTGACCTTTGCTAAGCTGACTAGAGGGTACAGACACAGAGTAACGTAGTTTTTGCTTTAAACGTGGCCCTGAAGGATGGTTATCAGAAACCAGCAAGCCAGAGCTTCTTTTCCCAGTAGAAGAAGCCTGATGCTTATTGCTGATTTGCTGTCACTGGGTGATAGGTAGGGGCTTTATCTAGAACCAAGCTGTCATGAGAGTCTCAGGGGCTCGAGTTTTGTGTTCTCCTGTATTTACCTGTACTTTTGGCAATTACTTGATAGAAGCTGCTGCCATGGACCTTGAGCCAGTGGTGGAGGCTGAAGAAGCCATGGAGCTGGAGCAGAGTGAAGGGGAAGAGGAGGAAGTTGAAGAAAAGAATGGGAAAAATCTCTCTGAGAAGGCAATAGAACCTGAGCAAGCAGCTGAACCATCTGAAAATGCTGAACAAGTGCCCAAACCTGTTTCGTTCTTACCCCGAAATAAAGAGGAGCTTCAGTGTCTGATCAAACACATTCAAGAAACAGTTACAGTCAACATCTTGCCTAAATTGCACAGGTGTATTATTGCAAAGGTGAGGAGTTGACATTTGCTAGCCATTTATGGGCTTCTACTTTAAAGGATTGGGATAATACCTCAGCGCCAGTGAAGATGTAACACTTTAAAAAATAGATGTAACTGGAGAGAGGCCATCTGAAAGCACAGAAAAGGCTTCATGGCCTTTGCAGATTACTGACAGACTCTCTGGTCAGTGTAGATGTGGTATCTTAACTTCCCTGCTGAGAACTGTCTCAAACTACACAAGTGAAATGATTCACTTTCTGCAACCTCTTGAAGAGTTCTCAGCCACTTGCTAGCACCAGCCTAGTCTCTGTATTGAAAACATGGGGATTTGTCTCACCTGTCCTTTAGCTGTCTGGGTTTTTCCTGCAGTTACCAGAGGATAGCAGCCTGCTGTACTGGCCTCTTCTAGTGTCTGCTGAGAAAATGCAGGATTTGTTTCTGTATATTAAAAGTGCATTGTGTCTTGCTCTCTTAAAAAGGTTAAAAGAGACGAGGAGCACAAGCTTGTGAAATCCAATGTTGTGAATGATGATGAGGTAGTTCGTGTTCCATTAGCTTTTGCAATGGTCAGAATGATGCAGTGCCTTCCCCAGGAAGTGATGGAAGCTAACCTACCGAGGTAAATCCCTGTGGGGCTCCTTAAATCCCAGTGGGGCTGTTCATTGTGCAAGCACCTTTCTCAGGCTGTGGTTATGTACATGGTGGAAGTCAAGAGAGACATCCTAACAGACCTTAAATACTTCTTTTGGAAATTCCTATTCCTAGTGACATGCACCTCTGCACCTCGGCATTTGAATTGTATAAATCCTTACCTAAGAGCAGAGCTGTGGATCAGGGTGCAGAGGCAGGGCTGATTGTGCTGGGGAAAAGAATAGTGTACAGAAAGAAAGGACAATCAGTAAAACGTTCTGAAGGACAGTAGGTGTTTGAAAGCCTGTAAAACCTCTCTGTGAGGCTGGCTGTGAGCACAACTTTGGTTGTCAAACAGACCTGAAAAGCAGCCTCCTTGGCAGTGTAATTAGTTCTGTTCTGCTTGGAGATGAACAAAGCTGTCTGTCTTTGTTTCCAGCATCCTACTGAAAGTCTGCACATTTCTGAGAAACAGATTTCAGGAAATACGGGACGTTGCCCGTAACACCCTCATTAAAATCACAGAAGTGTTGGGAGTGCACTACCTTCTGTATATCTTAAAGGAGATGCGGTCTGCGCTCATCCATGGCTACCAGGTAATGCTGAAATTGTTTCTCTTCTGCTCTCTGTAGGCTTTTTATAATGTATTGAGAGAAGAATCCGAAGGAAACTTGCTATCAAAAATTTTTCGTACTGATAGAATAGCTTGGTATAATGCAAGTAAATACTGTTGCAAATGCCTACATCAGTCTTTCTTATGCCATGCCAAGTGTCAAATAAGGATCTTTACCCTCAAAGAACTGAGAGTCCAAGCCATTTTCCTAGGGAAGAGTTGAGGTATGAATGGGAAAGACATATTTCTGATTCCAGTAAGATTGGAGGAAATCTTTCAGTAAGATCATAAGGGCTATGCAGTATCTGAGGGGAGTTGCCACAGAGACTGTACAGACAGTGTGTGGTGATGCTAATTGAAGGCTTGCTTCCTAGATCAAGACCCAAAGCTATTAATTCATCTTTCCTCTTTCCATGGTTTGGGTTAAGAATCATTTTTCATCTGAATCATTTTTCATCTGAATTGCCACAGTGGAGTAGCATGAGCTTCTAGCTGCTGTAACAGTGAATGCACCAATTAGAGCAGCCTAAAAATATCAGTAAGAGCACTGGGAAGAGAGGAGATTCCAGCCCTCTTGCCAGTACGTGGTGGGACAGGGAACCTTTTCCTGTTGCCACTACATGGATTCTCATCCTCCCAGGTTTTTTTTCCCCTATAATGAGAGCTCGAGTGCAGTGTGTGACTTGTGATGTGTCCCCATACAATGTATGATTAAAGAGCTCAGTGCAGAACTTTGGAAGCATGATCTGTTCTCTTTTTCCCTAGCTTCATGTGCTGACTTTCACTGTGAACCTGCTACTGAAGGGCCTTGCTACCAGGCTCAGTGCTGGTGATTTGGACCCCTGCTTAGATATCCTGATTGAGGTAAAAGCTGTTCAAGACTGAAAGAAAAAGCATCATGAAGTGCTTAGACATATTTTGGGAGGGGAGGGTTTTGGTAGGTTGTCTCTGACTTGGTGACAAACCAGGCTGTTGTGTGTGTACTGCCAAGGAACACACAAGGCATCAGTCGACCCCATTGTAGAGGGGAATCAGGAGAAGAGAGAAGTCAAGTATCTCTGGGGATGTGTCTGAGCCCTGCATCCCAAAAGGGGATAGATTCAAAATCAAGATACCTGTGTTTTCCTGTACTCTAAATGGCTGAGCAAAAGCCAGCAGACATCTTCTCAATACAGTCCATAGAGCCCAGGAACTCAGCTGGCCGCACAGATGGGGTATATTGGGATGTATTGGTCTGACTGCAGTCCCATTCCTTGTATCACAACACAACAGAGGGGTGTAAGAACAGTGTTCTCATCTGGTGTGCTTAAACTTGGATGTTCTGTGTTGACAAAGGAAAGATAGACATGATTTGTAGGAAACCTGGAGAGTTGTTTTCTCTGTAAGTGGGGAGAAATAGTGTTGTTCTGTTGCTACTGGAAGAACCTCCTTTTTTTCTCTCATTCACTTCTCTTGCCTGTTTCCCAAAGATTTTCAACCAAGAGTTGTTTGGGAATGTAGCTGAAGAGAAAGAAGTGAAGGGAATTGTCTCCAAGATCATGGAAGCGCGCAAAAACAAGAGTTACGATTCCTATGAAATTCTTGGAAAGTTCATTGGAAAGGGCCAGGTGACAAAACTTATTCTGCCACTGAAAGAGGTAAGAAAAGTCAGCCAGAGTCTCTCTTTCTAACTTGGAGGACTCTCAGTTCTGTACTTCTAGAGCCTCTGGCTGGCTACTTTGAAATCACCTGTGGAATCTTGCTTTGGCCTCCCATTTTCCTTTGGGAAAGCAGTGTGCAACCAGCTCATAAAGTGACCCTTTATGTTGATGTCCAGGGTAGGGAGAGGCATTCTGGGAAGCTTTTAACTGTTGCTAGAGTGGAAACATCTCACTGTGAGTTCTCCATGCTCTCTCCCACTCTTGTTTCCTCTGGAGCTTAGAAGTCCTGTAAGGCTGCTCTGTGGTTTAATCTCTTGTGCATGAAGGAAATGTCAACAAAATGTATCCAAGATCTATCCATGTGCAATAATTGCCTTTTCAAAGATGCAGATTTTTAGCAAAGTGCAAGCTCACACAGGAATGGAATCCTGGTTTGCTCATTAGCTGTTGTGTCCTGGTGGCAATAGGTGAACTGGCTGGAGGCTGACAAGAGGCTGGAGAAGAAGGAAGGGATGTTGGTGCAGAGCTGATGCAATGGGATGTTGTTCACATAAGGAGCTGGGGACTGTGACAGTGTGATGAGAGAAAAATTGCTTGAGTTTTTCCCATGATTTCTGAGTACAGATAACAAATAATTGCCATCAGGCTGTCCTCTTAAATTCTCATTATTTTACCTTTGCAGACTCTGGAGAGCACTACAAGCTTGAAGATAGTCCGGAAGGTGCATGAGGCACTGAATCACATAATGGCTGGGCTGATCTTCAACTCAGACATGAAAGCAGAATCTCTTCTCCTCCTTAGCCATGGTCTCATCAGTGAAAATTTGCCTCTGCTCACTGAGAAGGCCAAGTGAGTTCCAGGATGTTGTTCAGATGGTCTAGTATTGATTTGCTTGCAAAAATGGCAATTGTCAAATCCAGTTGATCAAATGCATGAGAGTTTCCTTGCTTTCATTCCCCTTTTGTTTTCAGTGTAACTGCTGAATGATTTGGGCAGTCAGAGGGCAAGGAGAAAACTTAGTAATGGGAGTTAGCATTTGTTGAAACTCATGGGAATCTATTCTTGCAAGTGCTCAGGACCTTCAGCAAGGCTTTTTCACTGCCTGATGAGTTGATAACATGCATTTGGATGTTTGGATGAAGGGACAGTGTTTAGATGCAGGCTGCAAACATTTCCATGGGGCCAGGAACAAGGGAAAACATGGGCTTTCACTTTATCGCTTTGCTGCTGGGGCAGAAGATGAGGAGACCATCAGATTTTCTCTCCATCTGGTAGTGTCACTGCTCAGAGCTGGGTTTGGGTGTCCTGCATTTGCTGTTATATAAGCTGGCTTTCCCTAAGATCTGACAGCTGTTTGTGGACTTCTTGGAGCAGTGTTTGTAGGCCATCAGTAATTGAAGTAACTGAAATATCAGTAAAGAAGAGCAGTGGGCAGTGACAGGAAGAGTATTTGCTTGAAGGAACTTCCAAAGTTGATCTGTCCACTAAGAAAAAAGTGAAGATGTTATACAAATGATTGTGCATTATCTCTGGAATAGCGGCATTGTCCTCAAGTCTGAGTCCCATCTGTCATGCGGCTTTCAAATTGGTTTTATTTCATTGTGGTTCGTCTGTGACCTGCTTTTGCTTGCTGTGTGGGAAGCAGCTGAACACAGTTCAGCTCTTCTTACTCCCAACAGCAGGATTGTTGTGGAGAGGGTTCATATCTGAATATTTTCCTTTATACATACACTGCTTTACAGGAAAAAAGCTACCCCTCCTCCAGATCCTCGGCTGCAACCAGAGAGTTGCCTGCTGCTCCAGCCCACTCCCACAAGAGGAGGGCAGAAAGCACGTGTCAGCAGCAGGACTAACACATATATCCTGGTTGATGCAGGACTTCGGGTAAGATCTCCTCAGATGAAAAACTTTGCCTTCAAAATTTTGTTAAGAGTGTGCAAAGAAAAGTATTCTGGATGTATTGTTTTAATAGCACAGCCATTAGCCTTAACCTCATTTTGTATATTTTAACTCCAGTGGGGCCTCTTAGAGAGCTATAAAAAGTGCTCAGCCTGTTGAAATATTTGGGTGGGATACGGCATAAATTCTATTATAACTTGAAACAGTAGTGGGACCTCACTTGGCTCTTTTGTGTTCTGGCTGATTTTGAGATGTATGTCCTGATTTTTCTATGACAGCTACTGCACATGAGCCTGAAGAGATCCAAAGTAAACTCTTCTGAGGAGCATGCTTTGGAAATGTTAGACCCTTTTGTTCAGCTGCTTATAGACTGCCTGAAATCTATGGATGTCAAGGTACAGTTCTGAGCTGAAGTCTGTCTGTTCTCTCTGCTGTACTAAGAAATTCCTGCCCACAGTGTCATTTTGCAGGTGACTTGCAAGAGAAGAGAAAGCCACCAGTTTTTCAAACCTGCTTTAGTAGATGTGCAAATTAAGTTGTTTGAGGACATGTGATCACAATGGAGGCTTGTGGCTGATGGAGGACTGAATAATCTGCTCTGTGTTGCAGGTTTAACTGTGGCAAGTTCTTCTAGAGAATATTCATGCAAAGAATTTACAGACTATGAAGATGTTCATGAGATCTTGTAGCTGCTGGGAGCAGTCTTGT
Source organism: Sylvia atricapilla (assembly GCF_009819655.1). NCBI lineage: Eukaryota > Metazoa > Chordata > Aves > Passeriformes > Sylviidae > Sylvia > Sylvia atricapilla. Next base: position 46,797,488 of record NC_089144.1, read on the forward strand.
CACAACTGTGGTTTCTTTTGATCCAACTCCAAAGTCTTTATTCCTAGCACTGTAGGCAGCCACTTTTTAGAACAGCTTTTGGTTTGAGTGGGCCTAGAGAATCTTTGAGTTAGCTTTGAGTTTCCCAAGAGTGGAAGGCATACCTCATATCCTGTCAGATACTTGGAGTGGGGCTTTCTGTGTCTTAAAGGCTGCTCGGCTTCAGAAAGTGTTCTTTCCATCTACTAAAACAATGCTGTGTTAGTATCTTTACCTGGTAAAATCAAAGTTATAGAATATTGGAATCACAGATAGACTTTTAGAACTGGAAACTCTTTGTATTACTTAAAAATGGTTTCAGAGGGGTTGGGTTTGTTAGCTAGTTGCCTTTTATCACAATTATAGATAGCCTGACCATGTCCATAAAAGAGTGAGAAGAGTTCTCTCAGTGTCACTGTACCCACATGCTGTCCTTTGGCTCTTTCTTCCAGGTGATTACTGGTGCTCTGCAGTGCTTGGTATGGATTTTAAAGTTCCCTTTGCCTTCTGTCAATACAAATATGGAGTCACTGATCAAGCAGCTTTTCATCTTGCTAAAAGAGTTTGCCAAGACAGGAATAGCCAAAGGCCAGAATTTCCACCTGGTTGTGAGCTGTTTCAAAGTAAGTCAGACCCAGCTCTGCTCATTTCTGCTTTAGGATTAACCTTCTAGAATGAGACTCTTCCAGCTACAGATCCCCCTTGCAGCTGTCCCTGGAGAGGTAGTCTGGAGATCATAAGCTAGTGAGGAATATGTGGCCTTGTTAATTCTTCCCAAGTACAGATTTAAAGATAGTTGCTCCCTAAAAATGCAGCTTGGATCTGAAGAAATGTCTTTCTAGAAACATGTTTGCCTTCTTTCTTCATTGTAGTAGTATCTTGGAGAAGTGAGACATGGGAAGGGGGCAATTCAGTTGTTTACTTTTGTCTCAGAATTGCCATCTGAAAGCAAAATGTGATAAGAATAGTGTTGGCCACATGTTCTAGAGCAGCAGTTTGTCTTTTCAAGCTGAAGTGATATAAATCAAATCAGACTTTGGCATGGACCTTTATTCTATGGCACTGCATGTGTATTGACAATGTGCAATTTGATTTTGTAGTGCGTAACAATACTTGTGAAGAATGCAAAGAGTCAGATAACAAGCAAACAGCTCCAAGTGTTGCTTGGTTTTGCTGAAGAAGACATTTATGATTCATCACGCCAAGCCACTGCCTTTGGCCTTCTCAAGGTATTTTTGTGCAGCAGTTGTGGGCGTTCTGTGAGCCACTGGAATAGCAGTCATTCTGCTTCCTGGTGAAAGGCTGTACATTCTCACATCAGGAACAAGCTACAAAAAGCTGTTAAAGCTCTTTGTTATAAGAGGAAAAGTCAACAAAACCTTACTGTGTGACTTGTTTAAAATTGTTTGGGAGGCTGTTTAATATTCGGTGTGTATGAGGATGTGTTTGGATCAGAGTATGTTTTTGTTAAAGAACCAAATCTCTGATCATTAGAATAGGTATTCTATGTTGCCCAAAAGAAACAGATATGGATGTGCAAGCCATCCTTTTTTTTTCCTTTTTTTCTTTCTTTTTTTTTTCTTTGAGTTGCTCTGTGTGTGTGTGAAAAAGTCAGTGTTAAGGTACTACCAGTGTAGTCTGGGTTGTAGTACTGCATCTCACACTGTGGAAGCAAAAGGATGTGACTCCAGCTGTGCTTTCACATTTTCAGGCTATTTTATCCAGGAAGCTGATTGTCCCTGAAATTGATGATGTGCTGCAGAAGGTTGCCCAGCTGGCCATCATGGGTCAGAGCGAGCCAGTGCGAGTCCAGTGCAGGCAGGTTGGTGAAGAGTCTCTCACTTTATTTACAGCTGTCTTAACAGGCTAGAGGGCTTAGTGTGGCCATCCTAGCTCTCACAGACACGTCCCTTGGCCCTGCCGAACCCTGAACTCCATTTCCCCTTCTTTACTGATCTTTATTCCCCTTGTTATCTGGTTTCAGTTCTTGAGACTGGTGCATAGCAGCATCCCAGACTCCTTGACTATAGTGGGACTGTGGTGTGCCTTTCTAGAACTGTAAAATTGTTTAGGTTGGAAAGTTCCTTTGAGGTCATTGAGTCTCACCCTTAACCCAGCACTGCCCCATCCACCACTAAGCCGTGTCCCCGAGTGGTGAATCTATACTTCTTTTAAATACCTCCAGCCTGTTTTAAATAGTCCACCACTTCCCAGGGCAGTCAGTTCCAGTGCTTGACCACCCTTTCAGTGCAGAATTTTTCCCTAATATTCAATCTAAATGTCCCCTGACACAACCTGAGGCCATTTCCTCTTGTCCTGTCATTTGTCATGTGGGAAGAGACCAACCCTCACCTGGCTACAGCCTCCTTTCAGGCAGTTGTAGAGAGTGATTAGGTCTCCCCTGAGCCTCCTCTTCTCCAAGCCAAACAACCCAGCTCCCTCAGCCACTCTTCACAGGACTTGTGAAGAGCCCCTTCTCCAGCTTCATTGCTGCTTAGCACCTCAATGTGTTTTTTGCTGTGAGAAGCCCAAAACTGAGCACAGTACTTGAGGTGCAACCTCACCAATGCCAAATACAGGAGAACTGCTTAGCAGCAGTGACACAGTCCTTTGTCTGGAGGCCTTTAAGCCTATGTAACTAAGCTTTGCTCTCTTTTAAACCCCAGGATAAGCAACAAATCCATACCTCCTTCCCTCTATTTCCTCATTTTTTTCAAGGTAAAACCAACCAAAAGACAGAACTGGTTACTTTGTCTCAAGCATTGGGATACGGGTGCAGTAGGGGCACAAAACGCAGTTTTCATAGTTACAGGATGGATTCTGAAGGATGCAGGATCTCTTCACAGATGCCTGTGCAAACCACAGTAGTATTTTAAAAACTGATCCTGTTCCAGGCACAGAGCTTGGCAGCAGTTGTTAACCCTTTGTGTAACAGGAACGGGATGAAAGGGATGATTCTCATAAGCTGTTCCATCACTAAATTTTTTTCATAACCTTTTTACAGGTTTACCTGAGTGTTTATTTTAACTCCTCTCTGTATTTTTGTTTTTTTCTTTCCAGATTTACTTAAAATACATTCTGGATTATCCCCTTGGTGACAAATTGAAACCCAACTTGGATTTCATGCTCGCACAGCTGGAGTGAGTTTATATTCCTGACATCTCTGTGAGAACAGAACTTTGTTTTTAAATATTACACTAGTGTGCCAAAAAGCTCCTGGTAAGGAGCAGAAGGCACGGCTGAAGTCTTCATTTTCCTACTTCTGTAATACTTCCCTTTTCCCAAAACAGGCTGTTTGATTAAGCATATCCTTTATTCTTATCTCTGTCACAGCTGATTACATTCTTTGTCTGTTTGTAAACAAAGGTTCTTTGGTTCATTTACATACAAATGAACCAAAAAAGGTTCATTTACAAATGTTTGCTTAGTGGTTAACCACCTCCACTAGTTGTGAATCATCATAAAGTCACCCTAGGACACAGGTGAAGTGGAAAACCCAGGAGGAATAAAGGAAGATGCATTTATAGGGGGTTGCTATCCCATGGCAGTATCTCAAGTGCAATTTCAGGCATAGTTAAAACAACTGTACCGATTCCACAGGAGTGTTGTGCCTCCAACCTCCTCCTGAGCTTCACCCCTCCCTTCCTCAAGGGGACAGAAGTTTACCAGGTTCCCCAGCTCTACGTTTCATGGTCTGTTCATGTCCCTGTGCTCATTCTCTGACAGACAAAGCTGATGGGCCTGCTGCTTCTCTTGTCCGCAGTATCAGGCCAGGTCTGATAGCTTTTGCAGAAGGATGCCCATCAGTGCATGTTCCTGGAATGGGTTGTTCTTGTAAATTTTTGGCAACTTCATAGGAGGATTAACTCATCTCTAACATTTAATCCTTTATTTTTTCACAGGTATGAGTATGAAACTGGGAGGGAATCTGCACTGGAGATGATTGCCTACCTCCTTGACATGTTCCCACAGGTAACGGGCACCCCCTGTGTTCCATGAATCAAGCAGTTACTGTGGTTTGCAGTAACAGCATTTTCTGAGCAGTTTATTTTGGAAGCACTTGCTAGTTCCTATTATCTGTTATCATGAGCAGAACATTCACTTATCTCCAAAGAACCTGGCTTTGCTCCAAAAGAGAAATTACATGCTGGAAAGTCTGCAGTACTTCTTTGCCTAATGTGCTCCGTTTGCAAGTAAAATAAAGCTGTGTCAGCTGGAGTTTGGATAAACTCTATCGTAATTTATGCCAGGAAGAAACACAACCAGTTTAGGAAATGGGGTAGGAATAGAAAGTGAAGTCTAGAGTTTTCTCACTGTAAGGGCTTTTCAATATTCATGAGAGATTGTTGACTGAACTGGTGTGTTGACTGTGCTGACAGTTCAAGATTTCAGATTGGTTCCTGGGTTCCTCTCTAAAGTGGCAAAGAGCTGCAATCTCTGAGAGAAGGGCATTTGGGTGATTGCTGCTATGCTGAGGACTTAAACCTATTTCAGTGAGAGCTTTAAGGTTTCACACTCACTTTGCTGACCCAGGGATATGGTAGTGAGTCAGAGCAGGGCTGGGGCTGATGTGCTTTCCCTGTATGCTCCAACAACAAAGTCATTCCATTTTAGCAATTCAGCTGCCTTGACATGAGGCTCACTCAGAGCTAACACTGCCCCTGAATACAGTGCAGCAAATACCCCTCTTTTTCTCTTCAAATGCTGAGAAGCTCCTTAGGTATTTGTAATTGATAATGGTTGTTTCTTTCTAGGATCTCCTGCACAAATACTGTGGGCTGTTTTTCCTTTCTCTTTGTATGATGATGATAAATGATGACTCAGCCAAATGCAAAAAAATGGCGGCTTTGACATGTAAATCTCTTCTCCGTAAGATCAGCAATGAAAAACAAGATCTGATGTTTTCACTGGTCACAGAGTGGTTTCACAGCAAAAAGGTATTCTTGGGTCTTTTCACTGACCAGGTCTGAACTCTGTTGGAGGGCTGAGTAAAATTAAGTGAGAGATTGCTAGTACCAGGTCTGGTGGGTTGGTGGCTTAGTTGTTCCTGACTTAGAAAACAAGAAATGATACAGCTTCATAAAGCTGCACAAATATCACAATATTTGTGATGCTGACCTACCTGCTGATGCTGTACATGAGCCTACAGACTCTTCCCAGCTGTGTTTTGTGGCTTTCTAACAGTTCCACTTTTGGCTCAGGTGTTTCACAGCATAGTTTTTGCTCAGATTAGAGGTTTGAGCAAATTTCTTAAAGCTCTTCTGATCCCATCATTTTGTGCTGACTTTATCTAAGACATGGTTAATTCTGTTGCTGGCAACTGGAAGGCAGCAAACCTGGTCTTCCAGATCTGCTGTTCTGATCTGGGTGCTTGGGTGATAAGCTGTCATCTAGCTGAACCTAGGTTCTGTCCCTCTACACTAGTAGAGTTAGTGTTCTTCAGCACTTCATAGTTTCCATCCTAATATGTTCAGTTTTGGTTTGTAACTGTAAGCTGCCTGTTGCATTGTGAAGAGTTGCAAAGTAGCTCCCAGATCTCTGCAGTTGGGAACTGGGCTGGAAAAGGTCTTCTGGCATTCGGTTTTAGGGTGCATTCCCAGGGATAACTTTTGCTGCCAGGCACTTTCATACCTCACTGGCAGCATCTCCTTTTTCAGTATACTCTGAAAACCAGCTTCTCTTAATAGCAGCTGTTGCTACAGGCAGAAAGTAAGGGTTGATACTGGCTCCTGCACTTGGGAGCTGCAGGATTTGATTATAAGGGTTAACAAGGAGCATTATTTTTTGTGTGTCAGAGCTCACACAGGAGGTTGGCTGCCCAGGCATGCGGTTTGTTTGTTGAAGTGGACGGAGTAATGTTTGAACGGCGGCTTGCAGCAGTCCTCGCTTTGATTGAAAAAGAAATCAACCCAAGTAAATTTGAAAATGTAAGTAACTTTTCTCCATGCATGAAGCTCGAGGAAAGAGAATTAAGAAAATAGAAAAAGGGAATAACTGTAGGAGAGATTTAACAGTTGGACTTACTGTTCAGGACTGAGGAAAGACACAAAACACACACGTATGTTCTGAAAAGGACCTTGCTGACCTAGAACCATATTTTTTTGTCTGTATGCCCAAATTTGGTGTTGTATGTCACAGCACAAGGGGAAAAGAAACTTTGCAAAGCCACCTGGCCTGAGCCTGCAGCTGTACAGTGTAACCAGCAGATATATTGCTTCTTGAAATGTGGGAAATGTGTCTGCTAGCTGCAGAGATTTATGTAAGCATTGCATGTCAGGAGTGCATGGCTTGTTACTGTCTGCTAGTGTTATCTTTAACTTTCAAAGGGGTTTCCTTCCTGTACTTCAGACCATGGTTTTGTTGTATGGAAAATCTTTTTAGTGCACATGATTAACTCAGAATAACAAGGTCGCCTCAGATTCTGCTTGGCATGTGATAATCCCAAAGGGATCCCAGTCACTGTGCCTGGGAAGTGGCCATGAATGTTACTGATGTTCAGCATGCTGCCCTTGGACAGAATGAACCTCAGGACCTGTAAATTGGCAAGAGATGAAAATAAAATACCTGCAATGAGGAGAAATTTGGTGTAATCACACCCTGTGCTGTGACATGTACTGAGAATTTACGTCAAGCCAGCTGGTGGTTGCAGGCAGGGTAAGGCCCACAGGCAGCATACACAGTGTTGTCATAACAACTCAGGGCTTCCCAGGTGATACAGGCAAATTGCACTCAGCTGGGCTCTAACGATGAGAATCAAATCCACATAAATACATGCACAGACATAATGTGTGTAATTGCTTGCATTTAGAAACCCAGTAGTTTGTTATAGTAATGTCTGTATGAAAAACAAGAGGAATGATTCTAATAGAATCTCCTGCAGAGATTGTGTCCAGAGGAACAGCTTCAGTGGAGGTGCTTCTGTTCTGTTTATGTTGGAAATTTGGTACAAGTCAGTCTTCTGGTTTTTTGAATGGTTGATCTGAAATATATCGAGTGAGGATTAATCAAGCACTGTCCTCAGGTTCTCATAAGTATCTTTCTTGACTTGCTGATTTCATTAGATAACTGAAGAGGAAGAGGAGAAGGCTGCAGATAGGCTGCTATTCAGCTTTCTTGTGCTGGTAAAAAAGCTAATCACAGAGTGCAACTTGATTCAATTAACCAAGAACAATGATGTCCTGAGCAGTATCTGGAGTAAGTATCATTAAGAAATTATTACAGCTGTTACAGGAAAGATTCTTTGTGTGTCTTGTGGGTTTTTACATGCTAATATAAATGACTGAACTTTATTATACAAGCTTTCCATTCTGCAAAATGAGCTAACACACAGCAGTTACTGGGCAATGAAAGGGAAGTTGCTAATGGAAAAGGTTACATGGTTGATCTAAACAACACACCCTCTGTCTCAGTTGCTTGGAAGTACTTTCTATTACCCCCAAAGTAAATAGGTGGAAACTATTGCATGTTTCACCACAATTACATTCTCTTGGATGAACACATTGAGCTCTCCTGAGAAGATGAGATTTCCTTCATCATACATACCAGCCAGGAAATGATGACACATGATAATAGTGCAGCAAATACTGTGGGTCTGTCAGGATGTGAAGACCTGAAAGTTACTTGATTCAAGCAATTTCCCTATGTTTGAGATTATACAATATCAGGCTGGTTTATTGTTGTCCTTATTTTGCTGCTTCATTTGCTGCAATCCTAATGACGTGGCTGGTTAGTGACTTTGAAGAGTCCAGCCTGCCAAATGTCTTTAGTCAGATAGCAGATAACCACTCTTAGTCCAGATTTTGGTGATGGGCAGCTTGGACAGAGGTGAGACAGGAGGGCAGCTCCATTTCTTCTCTGAAGCATCCTTGGCCTCTCTCCAGGGGTTTGATTTGACCATCCGCAGCAGGGGCAGCTGATACAATTCTTGCAGCAGCCAGTCCCCAGACATCATGAGCAGATGAGCTGTCTCTCAAGTCCCTGAGGGGACCATAGTTGTTGCAGAAACATGACTTGCCTAGTCACTGTGGGGACATTTGGCTACCTGTAGGTTTTTGCTGCTCTCTGCTTTGGCTGGATTGAGTTGCTAGAAAGTCTTTTATTATGTTCTGAGCAGATGAGCACAGTTCATTTAATTCACCTTTTTATTACAGCATATGCTGTGGTAGTTGTTGGGAGTGTTTTGCTGGTTCTATTTTTGCTCTCAGTGCACCATCTCCTTTGCTGAAAGAGGTTATTTTTCCCCTAGATCATGTCCAGTCTCACCTGTGGTATCCTCATAGCTGGGTCTGGCTGACAGCCACTGAGATCTTTGGCTTGTTGTTTGCATCTTATAAGCCAGAAGATCTTGTCAACAAATGGAAGGAAAGAAGGTCAGGGAAGAGAACAAAAACACCAGCAGAGCTGTCTGCATCCATTGTCTTCTTGATTGCTGAACTGGACAAAAAGGTAATTATGTCTGTACTACTCCTTCACTCTGCTCATGCCCATTCCCTGACTGGGACATAATAATAGTTCATAGTTTGGCATGCACGTTTCTCTTTTAGTCACTTGTCTGCTGTCTAGTCCTCATCACTTAAAGCATTTGAGCAGGTGTCTCTGCTGCTGGGAGGGGGCTTCTCTGGAGTCTTATTCTCAGCACCACAAAAATACCATTCTAGATTGTAGGATGCAGGCAGAAGCTGATCCTTTGGTCTCCCTTGCAAATTTCCTTTGGTGACTGCAAAATACTGCTCTGAGTCTCTGCTACCAGCTCCCTTCAATGGAGTCATTCCTTTCTCCTTTTTTGTTTCCCCAGATGAAGGAACTTGCGTTTGCATTCTGCCATCAGCTGCAGTCCAAGTTCCTCGACATGTCTCTGAGTGAGCAGGTATGGGCAGGAGCCTGACTGGGGGGGCACAGAGCAGGCCCTGGCACTTGGGGGATACTGCTGCTGTGTGGTGGTGCTGGCTCAGGGCAGATGAGATGGTCTGGCAGGTGGCTCAGGGCTAGCTGTTCTGCTCAGGGCATCTGAGCAGCTGTGAGCCTCTTGGGGGGCCAGAAAGTCCCCACTGTGGTGTCAGCCTGCTGAGGGGTGGCGGGGAGAGAAAGGGGGAGCCCTATGCAGGGTAGGACTGGGGTCTCTACTGCTGCAAACTCCTGGGATGGCAAGTTCCTCTGTCAGATCAGTTCTGGGCTCTTAACATGCCCTGGTGCTTACAGAGGTAGCCCACAGTGACTGACTCCTCTGTTTTCACACTTCAGGTTATAAAGAATTTACTTTTTGTGGCCAAAGTTGTTTACTTGCTAACCCCTGCCTCAGAAGAAGGTAAAGAGACAGATGGAGAACTCAGGTGTGAAGTGGAAGAGCAGGAGGTCTCAGACGATGAGAGAGATCCTGCTGCTCAAGGAGAGGAAGAAAGAGAGGACACACAAGAGAAAGGCCAGCCAGCCACACTGCTGTGGTTAATGAAGAAACTCTCTGTCATGGCGAAAAGAGAAGCAGCATATTCCCCTAAGGTCCCTTTAAAGGTAAAAACAGTGTTAGTCCCACTGCTTTTGATGAGTTGGGCACTTCTACAGATAGAGTTGCTCTGGCTCTTTGCTTTCAGGGGGCAAGGTGCAGAGGATGCTGTGAGCTGGCACTGAGGTGAGGACTGGTAGGTGCTGAAGAAACAAACCTTTCATTTTGGGGCTCTCAGGAAAGGCTTGTACCAGTCTGGTTCTTGCTGATGCTTCCATCCTCCTGGGGGCTGGTGGAAGAGTGGTAAACCCCAAGGCACCAAGCTGAAGGGGACAGAGCAGTGCCCAAAAGTACAAGGCTTATGCAAGCAGGGGAATGGCGGTGTTGAGTAACTTGCTAGGAGAAGGGGAGGGGATGTGTAGGAGAGCACCACGAAAAGCTCTGTGATTCCCAATGGTGTAGAGTTATGTTGAACTTCCATGTCTTCAGCTGCCTCAGTTGAGGACAGTGAGAACAAGCCTGTTGTTCAAAGTGTCAACAGCTGCCAAACCAGTCCCAGCTCACACAACAGGGGTTTGTGTCTCTAAAGGCTGTACTTGGATGCAGTAAGACTTTGAAACAGCAGTGAGTTTGTGACTCAGGTGTCTAAAACAACACCTGCTGTGTTGAACAGTGACACATGGCCCTCTGGTAGCAGTTCAGTTAGGAAGTTTCCTGCCAGCTTTCCTTACTTCATGTCCCATACACTTCTTTTCAGAGAAGCTGCATCTTTAAGTTCCTGGGAGCAATCTCGGTGGATTTGGGGCAAGACAGGATCAAGCCCTACCTTCCTACAATTCTCACCCCTCTCTACAGGGAGCTGAACAGCAACTATGCAGAGCAAGGTAAGGGATTTCCCTCACAAAGAGGAATGTGCATCACAGCTATGCCCCAGTACAAACACTACCTGTCATTCCTTTTGTCTGTTGAGGCATTGATACTGTAATCAGTGAATTTGACCTGCTTGCTGTCTAACCAAAATACCAGGAAGGGAGGAGAGTGTATGTCAGCTGAAATAGAAACTTACATATTCAAAGACTGGAATGAAGTTAGGCATGCTTCCGTGTCCACGTGGGTAAAGCTTGTGCATGTAGTGTCATGGGAAAAGTGTAGTACTCAAGGGTGGGCTCATGGTGGCAAGACTTACAGAGTCCTTGCTGAGAGGATCTTGGAAGAACTGTTTGAAAGACCAAGGCCCTGCTCTCAGTTTTTCTTAGAACCTCTTTGTAGCCTTTTTTCACCCCCAGTATCTTTTTTTTTTTTTTTCCCCAGTGATTTTATTTAATATATTGCCATTAACAAGTGATTCCAACAATTAAGCCAGCCCTTGTTTTGCTTACCAAGGATGCTGACTGACAAGGCTGGAATCATCTTCATTTCTATCAAAGCCTATTTCACTAAAAGCCTAGTGACTCTATATAGAAAGCCACTTGTAATTACCTTTGGGATGACTTTACCCTTCTAAAAAAATTTCTGCCTCTCAGAAGCATTTTTTTTGGTCTCCTGGTTGAAAAGTTACTCTCTAGGAAAGCTGGTAAAGCACCAGCAGATTTCACAAGCACCAGTTTATCAGTGCAGCAAGGTTTATCAGTGCAGCCATCCTTTATTAAACAAAGAGGAATCCATACTTTGCTCTTGACTTTTGTTCTATATGCTGAAAAGATTAAGTAAGTCAATTTTGTTTAAATAGATCCAACACTGAAGAACCTTTCCCAAGAAATCATAGAACTTCTCAAGAAGTTAGTGGGGCTGGAGACCTTTTCGCTGGCCTTTTCTTCTGTGCAGAAACAGGCCAACCAGAAAAGAGCAATGAGGAAAAAGCAGAGGGCTTTGCAGGTAAGATTCCACTTTCTATTGCAAGAAAAAGAAATAAGACTTCTCTAAAGGCTTGACAGTTGCCCAAGAAGGGGACTTTGAGGAAGAACTTTATCCTTAATTAGGACAGTTTCATCAGTTCTTTTACAAAACTTGAAATAAGCTGTGTATCATCAGCTTCCTGTGCTGGTTCTGGCTGACAGGGATGGTTTCCTGCTTACCTGAACAGCAAAGCAGCCTGAATACCCTCAGTTTTGAGGAACCAAACAACACCCATGTGTTGTCCTAGCAGCCACCAGTTTCTTAAAAAGTTCATGTTTACAGTTTCTTAAAAAGTTCATGTTTGCAGGGACTGCTGTTAGTTGTCAGTGAACTGACAAAGTCCTGTTTTTCCTTAGACCGTAGCAAATCCTGACATTGCTGCAAGGAGGAAGCTGAAGAGACACAAGAATAAAGCGGAAACCAGGAAGAGAAAAATAGAATCCCTGCGCCCATTGTATAAGGCCAAACGACATCGAAGTCATGCACTGAAAGATCTGGCAATGGTGGAATGAAAAGGCTTTTCCTTCCTGAAGGATTAATTTATGAAAAGTAATATCTAGCTAAAGAACTGATTACTGTTTTAAAAAGTACTTGCATATTTCAATTGTATTTATTAGTATTTTTTATATCCTTTTTCATTGAGGATCTTAAATAAAAACTTCTAAATTTTTTCCAAACCTGTACATTTACTGGAGCATGTACAGTTGAATGGGCAACAACTGTGGTATTTTATATTAAATTTTACTTCATTTGTGAGAAGTGAGTTCTGTGATGACTGCATTCATGCCTGTGAATACACTGGTTCTGGAGAGAAAAGTCTGCCTCCTGACTTTGATTTGGCCTTCAGTTTCTGCAGCTATACTGAGGTACTTGCTTGTCACTTCTGGCTAAGGTAAGAGTGCAGGAACAACAGCTCATGAAGGTGGAAGTTAAATTCAAGTTACTGCCCTAGCACATCAGGGCAGTAGTGTGTGCTGAAGACACTGATTCTTCTTTTCAGACACCTACTGAATGCCATGTTGGCATCCAGAGGTGCACTTCTTGTGCTGTCTTGCTGTACTTCGTTGTAACAGTCTGTCTGCACTAAGGGTTACAAAGTAGAACAATACCAGCTTAAGAGAACCTCTGCAGGTGTTCAGCTGTGTGGCTGCTGGAACTGGCAGCACCTGGACTTGTTTCTATAAAGCAAGCAGCAAGCAAGCGGCCTCTAGCAAGCAACACACCCCTGGGTATAGCTGACAGTTCCAGATTTTATTAGTGTTCTATCTACACCAATATGCTGGCCACCAAAATCACCAAAGGAAGGGGGGATGACAAAAAAACCACCAACTTTCTCAGCCAGTAAGACTTTCATACAAATTAACGTAAGTACATTCTTAACAAAGAAATGGAGTATCATAATGTACACATTCACTTATTTCAGTTTTACAGCTGAAGAGAGGCATCCACATTACAGAAGTCAAATTCAAATCTGTCCTATTTACAAGTATCTGTGGCCTGAAAATACTTAACTGAAGAAAGGAGGATGCTGGCTATAGCTGATGCTTCCTTGCACTTGTCAGTTTTGTATCACTGCCTGCTCTTCAAGGCCTCCACCAACCTAGGAAAAAAGTTAAGTAAGTTTACTGAAAAGTCATTTTAATTCTGCTGAAATACTTCCAACAGAAAACCAGTCATTCTTCTAATGTGGACTCTTTTATATCAGACTATCCACAAACCTAGTCTTATAAAAAATCCTTCCAAATGTGTAAAATTAAGCATATGAATGAAGCATAACTAGACTGGTACTCACCATTCCATTGCTTCATCAAGCCCTGTGCCTTTAGTTGCAGAGGTTTTGAATATCTGCCATTTTCGGTCCTTCAAAGCTGGTAAGCCAAGGGCATTTGCCATTTCTGTGGGAGTCATGGCCTGTTCCATGTCCTGTTTATTTGCAAACACCACCAAAATGGCTTTCTTCAGCTCTTCTTCCTAAAAAAGGGGGAAATTGTGGAAGTTGTTGCAGAGACTTCTATGGAATTTACTTAAGGACAGAAAACCTATATCACAAAAAAGAACTTCAGCAGCTCTCAATTATTTTGTTTGCCAAATTCTGTTCTGTAAAAAATTCTTCAGTGAAAGAATGGTGCTTATTTTCAATTCCAGTATGATACTCTATAGGAGCAGCTTCAAAACATGGCTGGCCCAAGTTACGAAACAAGCTGGTAGTTGGATTTAACAAGGCAGATTAAATGAGCTTGCAGGTATTGTGAGGGGGCAAGGTAGGAGAGAGAAAGGAAGCGTTGCTCAACTCATCTTACTGTATTAATTACCTTGTTCTACATTTGTTCTTCAGCTTCAAAACATAGTAGAATACTAATTACTGTCAATCCTTCAGGGCTTGATTTTGCCACATTGCAGTACTGAGCAGCTGTCCTGGCAGGCAGGTAAATTTTCATATGCCCACAAGGCTACATGAAATTAACTGTCCAGATAATGCTACACATGCCCATTAAATACCTGCAGAGTATTCAGTGCTCTTTCACTCCAAACTGCTAAACAGGCTATGCTGAGGGCTGAAGTTTCTTCACAAGTGAAGTTGAGCTTCACTTGGTTCACTGAATCAATTTCATATTTACTCCAAAAAAAGTTTTAATTTCTCAATTTTTTTACTGATACCAACAGTAAAACAATCCTTGTTTTCTTACCTCTAACATAGCAACAAGCTCTGATTTGGAAGTGCCAATTCTGTCTCGATCACAACTGTCCACTACGTAAATGACAGCATCTGTGTTCGAATAGTAACACCGCCAGTAGGGCCTGCAGAGGAGAGAGAAGTTCCAGCCATGTCATTTGCATGTTAGCAGTTCTTTTTAGCTAGTTACTTAAAAACAGATCACCCAGAGGAAGTAAAAACTGTCTCTGGGGTGAAAGGCCTCAGGAGGCAAGAAGATTTTTTCAACAGGCTACAAAACTGGAACAGACAGTACAAATACTCTCCAAGGCAGAACAAAAACACAAAAAACCCCAACTCAACACAAAGCAAATAAAGAAGCAACTTGAAAACAGGAAAAGAACAGAATTGCTGGGAACAGATTTATCTGGGTATCAGACTGCAGGACATCAGGTCCATAACTGAGGGACACGAAAGCTAAGAAAGTTTAAATACATAAGCATCTTCATTACAGTCACCAAAGAAAGATCACCAAACAAATTACTAATTAATACAGGCAAGTAATTAACAAGAATCAAAACAATTCCACCTTTTCAGAATTATTGTACTGAAACTAAAAAGGGAAGGAACCTTTACTCTCACTAATTGCCCTTTCCTTACTAGCTAACTACGCTGCAGCTTGCTACTGAGCACTGAAAAAGGAATCACAAGAACATACAGAGGTACTGTTAATGACTCATTACAAAACTTGTGAAGCTTGCTAAAAAATCACCTATACCTAAAGCCAGCTTCATTATTCTTAAGAAAGCAAAGCTAGGAAGTATCTTTTTGGGGTTTTATCACCCCCTCCACTCTTTCTCAGAATGCTACTCAACTAACAGCCTACTACACTAATAAATCTGTTTTTCAAGGAAAATTGGAAAGAAAAGAAAATACTGTTTTTTTTTTTTTTTCCAATTTGTAGTGCATCACAGGTTTTACAAACTGAACTCCATCAGATTAAAGTGCTCTCCTGAGAATGGGCTCTTTTTAAAACGTAACCAATTTTCATTAGTGCCAGCTATGAGAATTCCAAGAACTCAGCATTTTTTAGAGAAAGTTAATTGACTTTAAGAAATCTATTACCTTATGCTTGTCTGTCCTCCTAAGTCCCAGACTTGAAATTTCAGATTCTTGTAGGTCACAGTCTCAACATTGAAGCCAATGGCTGAAACAAAGTTAAAACTATTTCACTGTTGGTGATTTTCCTGTTTTTCTGAAGAATATCACAGCACTCAGTTAAAGAATTTTCAGAAAATTCTGAGCAGCTGCATAATGAAGTTCATGCTCTTTGAAAAGGTACCCCAACAAATATGACTCAAACTAATTCAGAAATGCTTCTTTTGAACTAATAAAACCACATTGTAAACATATTGTAGAGATTGGTAACAAATACTAAGGTTGTTAAAATCAATAGTAGTGTGTCTGAAATCACCATAGAAACAGCAAGGGTTAAAGAACTGGCCTGCCGTGATAACCAAGTACACAACTGACAGCAAGACAGTGCTAAGGAACGAGTCCTGTCCACACAAGGTTTGCACTCTTAAGAACCACAGCAGAACCAGCTTCTCAGGAGAAGACTCGATACCGATGTCTGGAAGATGGCAACACGGCTGCTGTGTCACATATGTCATTCCTTTTCCTGCCAGCCCAGAGAAACACAGCACAAGGAAGTGAACAGTGGGCACAGGCTGCTTAAAATTTATGGAGGCTGAACTAAGCAAAACGCTCAGGCAAAAAGATTATGGCCCAGCAAACTTGGTTTCTAAAAGGTAATAAAAGCCTGAGCCAAGTCAGATTCAGAAGAAACACAACAGACATGACAGGAACATTAAAAAAGTCAAGCATCCCTTGTCCTTCCTGTTACACAGAGCAGTCATGGCCAGAACGCTTGGGCACACACGCTGGGTGGTGTGGCTGCGTGAATGCCAAGACAAATGGTAAAATCAGCTGCATTTTTGTAAATAAGCACCTTCTCCCTTGAAACATCACTTTGAGTTTTGTTACATTTTCTACAGAATGTTAGGTTAAATCACCTGATTTCTTCTTCTCCATGTTAAACAGAAGTGTTTATATGACCCTTGTAAAAAAAACCCAAAAAAGGTACATCATCCTATGCACAGCAACAATGACCTCCAAAATTCACATAATAGCTATATTTGGAAACAAAAGAATTATACAGTCCACAGTTACCCTCTATTTAATGCTGACCTATGACAAATAGCCTGCAAAATCATGCTAACAATCTTCAGGTCAAATGCTTTTTGCACTTTGAAGGGCAGCATAAAATATTCTTTTCTAATACTTTTATCCAAGAAAAGTTCTTAGATACAACAGTGCAAGGCTCCCACAACATAAGGTCCTTTTGTTTATGAAGGAAGCATGTAGTAAGTTCAGCCGGCAAAGTTTATGTGTCAGAGCTACAAGCAAATCACAGGCAACAGGCAAATATCCTCCCTATGGGCAGATCACTTACTTGGAATGGTGGTAACAACCTCTCCAACTTGTAACCTGTAGAGAATAGTTGTTTTTCCTGCTCCATCCAGCCCCAGGATGAGAATCCTCATCTCTCGAGTTCCAAACAAACTGGAAAAGATGGTGGAGAAAAAGCCCCCTACAAAGACCAGAAGAGAAAAGACATTTCAATGTCAGCTAGCTCTGGGGAAGATATGCAAAGGTAGACAGACTGACCTCATTTCTTACTGGCCTACAAGACATTTCTCCAGTGAAAAAAGACAAGTCCGGGTTGTTGCCCAGATGGCTCAACAACATTATGTCCTCCTTATTTATGCTGCCAGTTTATGATTTTATGGTAGCTCACTCCAGCAAATCACATTGCAGCAGCATCGAGCTTTCTCACTGCAGTTACAATTTTATTTTTTCCTTTTCTCTCATTTGCCAAAATCTGCATCATCTTCCTTTTGGCTTGTATCGGACTCTACCTTTTCAGTGCCAGATACTATGCAAGAACCAAAAGAAGCCTGAAAGAATTCAGCATCAGAGGATGTTTATGGTATTCCACAGGATCACCCACTTCTTTTTTTCTTAAAATTAGGTATAAATCAGTAGATACACGTTAGATCAGTTCATTATAAACAGCAAAGCTGCACCAAATCAAGTACATTAATGCTACAGAGAAGTCTAGGAGCTGATTTTAAATGTCCTTCTCACTCTTTTTTTCAAAACCCAGCATCTCATTTGTTCCCTAAATCCATGCAAGAGTACTTGTGGCCAGGCTAATATCTGATTTATGCATACTCGATTTTTAATCACAGAAAGAATACTAATTATCTAAGCCAGTAACAATTACGCTTTACCAAAAATTTTTATAACGAACGTATCTAATGTTAAATCACAACTTTGTACATACACTTAAAGCCTGCAAAAGGTAATGAAACATCCAACAAGCCAGAATCACTGACAACACTGATAAATATATCACAGACAAATTAAAGATTTGCAACCAAAATCTTACTGAAAGATGTTTTGATAAAAATTATTTCCTATGTTTGCCTGTCTAGGCATCTGCCTTTCAAGGGAAAGGAGGGAGCAACAAGCTTATACTTCAGAAGGAACTCAGACTGGTAACAGGCTGCTTTCATTTCATCTAAGCCCAGCCCATCAGGGAAGCCACACATGCCACAGACCTGGAAAACAAGGAGAAGGTATAAGGGACCAACAGTTGCCAGTCCGCATAGTGCTGCTCATGGCACTTCTTAATGCCAGCCAAGGCAAATAACCTTAAGAGAAATGAGCTGGAAAAAGGTATTTCAATAGAAGCATCAAAAGGAGAAGTTGCCACTGGTTGCATGGAGGCCTAAGATTTAAAAATTCTTTCAGTCAGTAACTTTGCTTGCCGCCAGACACCTCTCATTCCCTCTTCTTATATGCTATTGTGTATGCTTTTCCCACATTAAAACACTGCTCGAATACCATCTGCAATACGACAGGTTCACCTCAATCACTCAACCCTCAGATTCAGGGCCTCTCTTTAATATTCCCTCTACTTCATTTACTAGTCTGCAAGACCTCCTCTCCTTATCAGCAGCCCATTGCAGACGTGATTCAGAGTTTAATTCTGCCAGGTGTCAGGAGTACAGAAGCCTGAGGATGTGACCGAACACACCCTCCTGCCGCTGCTCGGACGATTCGCCATCGCAAGGCAGCTCCAACGCGGCCTCCGGGCGCTCCAGCGGCGGCGTCCCGGGAAGCGGCCCGCGGGCAGGGCCTGGCCTGAGGGCGGGTGGGCAATGCCCCCGAGCGGCCCTCAGCCTCGGCCTCCCTCCGCCAGCGGGCAGGAGACCGTCCCTCCCCGCGGGACGGCTCAACACCGACCCGTCCCGCCCTCCCCGCCTCCACGGCCGCCAGGAAGGGTCGCGATGGACGGGTCCCCTCGGGCGGCAGCTTCCCGCCCGCTCCTCACCCATGTCGAGCCGCTCTGCCGGCGCTCCGGCCCGCCCCGCTCCGCTGCCCTCGCCGCGCTGGCCCTGCCGCCGCCGCCCGGCTCCACGTCGAACGCCGCGGCGAGTAAATAAAGCGCTCCGCGCCCGCCGCCGTTTCGACACACGGGGGCCGGCAGCGCCCCCGGCACGGAGGGAGCGGGCAGAGAGCGGGACCCTCCCCGCGCCCTCCCCGAACACGTCCGGGCGGGAAGCAGTGCGGGGAAAAAGGGTTGTGGAATAAAACCCGCGGCCCCGGGTGACGAATCTGCGGCGGCGGGAGCGCGCGGCGGGCGGGGCCCGGCGGCGTCACCGGCCTGGGGCCGCCCCGAGGGCACAGCCCGGAAACACGGCATGCTTTCCCGAGGGCCGGGGACTCCCCGGAGCCAGCACACTGCGTGGAGTAGGGCTTTTCTCCGAGTGGCGGAGAAACAAGAAAAACCCTGGTGGAAGTCAACAGTCAAAGTCCAGCTGTGTAAAACACTGACACCAAACTGCTGATTAGCTAACAGGCCTCACCCGAGAGCCAGCACTGTCAGCGTCCCTGCGGAAAAATTATGTCATCCATGTAATTAGGGTGTGCAGATAAGTAAATTTAAAAATCATAAAACATGTGAACTATTATGTAACAAAAACTCAAAGGAAACAATGTACAAGGCACACATGAACTGGGCCATAAGCTCAGACTAAGCTAAGAGAGAAGTGCAACAGAGCTCATATCAATGATCAATGATCATGCTTTTTTAATAGCTTTTTTATAGAAGGTACAATGATATATGAATGTCTCATAGGAAAACAATCTAACTACAGAACCAACCTACCATTCACGATTACTGGCTTCTTCCCCATGCACTTTATTCTGTCCTTACAATTGTATTGCAGCAAGAAAAGCACAGAAACCTTTACTCCTCCAGCTATAAGAACCAAACCTATAGCAGTTACCTTCCATGACTTTTATCACTTTTCTCATTTAAACTTGTTCAAGGAGAAGCAGCTTGTACTTCTTTCAGCTGAAAAAGGAAGGCTGAGGGGAAGCAGAAATTAGCAGTTCACAGTGCAAAACGAATATAAAACCCACACCACAGTAATCAGTCTGCAAGTGATGCAGTGTAAACTCCATGGTTTCATTAAATCTGTGTGTGAAATAGGAACAACACAGACAAAGACGTTTTCTCTGAAAGCATCTACAAATGTAGTATCATCACAGCTGCATAACTTCCCTAGTTTCCTTGATTAGTCCTCCATTAGAATTCTTTCTTGCTTGAAATTTTACATTATTCATAAATCAGTTGAAAACAATTCTTTATTTTTTATGTCAAGTTGGGAGCAGTAGGAAAGAATACACAAAACTCATCCACAGGGATAAAAAAAAGTAACAAAATAATTTTGATAGTATTTAGAAAATGTTTGATCTATAAAATGCAATGAGCCAGAAGGCCTGCCCTAGTACACTGCTTCACTGGGCAAGAAGCATGTACCAAGTGTCTTTTAGGTCCTTGATATCCTTAGGAGACCACGGATACGTCTAACGAGAGCTTGGATAAAGGTGTACCGTGAGCGAACCTTGGAATATAAACCTTCGATGTCCAGGAGCTTCTTCTGCAGAGATTCACCAAAGCTGTTTGTGGCTTCAATCTGAAGCTAAAAAAAAAGAGATTTGATGCAGTCATCAATAGAAAATCTTTTCTTCCCGAAATACCAGCTTATCATCCACTGCCTGTGTCAACCCCTTCACTATGATTTATTCTCTGACCTGCTTTCCAAAGAATGGGTTTTTATGACTTCTCTAATAAGTACTACTTACTCAGTTTTAGGAATTATTGGTTATAATATAGCTTCTTCATTCAGAGTCATACAAACATTTTCCAGTTAAAATTTTCCTAGTCCTTTAAGGACTCTTTAAAGAGTCCATGTGCACCAACACCATTTTTTCATTAATGCATATGTAAAGAGTCACTCAATTAACTACATTTTAAGTATTTTACCAAGATGATACTGTAAATTTTATTTTTGAACAAACAAAATAAATTACATATGTCTCATCATAAAACACAGAGTAACTTTTCTTACAATTCTAGATCTTACAACAGTACTTGAGACTACAGTTTTGAAGAACAGGGGTTTTTTCTGCACATAGAAATGTCAGTGGGATTTAGTAATAATTTTTTTTTCCTGCGACTTCTGCATCAAATTTACACAAACTATTTAATTTCTATGTAAGTAAAAATTACTTCTACCATTCACATTTTATAGTCTCCTCAGTTCCTGTTACCCTTTTGACTTCATTTCTCTATAGCCTAGTTGAAGCTGACCAGTTGTGTAGTGAACAGTTGGATCACAGAAAATTGAGAAACCCGCCCTCATACTGCAAGGATATCTGGTGTTTTTTGAAAGCTCTTATTAAAAACCCCATTTGACTGGTTGGTAAGAGAAAAAGAATTACTCTATTTTGTAAGTATAGCTCATTTTTTACTTAACTCTTCATATTAAGATTCAAAGATATGTGCACAGCAGCCAAAGTGCCATCTATTTCCCAGTATTTTCCAAAACAAATTTGTAATGCTTCACTAATCCTGAGTTAAATTCTGGGCTGTTGGTGTTAGTGCAGGTTGTTCAGAAGTGGGAAAACAACAGCCAGACTGCTCCCAATAGCTGCATGGTAGCCAGGAGCATTCTGTACCCTGCAGCAGACTGTCACATCTCACCTGGTCTATATCGTGCTGGCTCACTCGATTCAGTCTACTACCGAAATCCAAGCTTGGCTCTGAACCAAAGAAATCTGGCAATAGAAAACAAAATGTTAAAGTTATGTTGGCTGCTCCACCCTCTCTCTGTATCAAGTCATATAACAAATTTAAACAGTGTTGCAATTTGATCTAAAAATAAACTTACACATTAGAAATTACACTATTTTTTAACTTAAATTATTTAGAGAAAATACATAAAGAATGAGTCATAAATAATTTGGATCACACAACGTGGCACTTGAAGCAAAAGATTCTTCCACAAATCCACTCTACCTGATTTCCTTCCATTTCTTTCTTCTTTTAAAAGACAAAATTCAACAAATTTAAAATCCTCTGGTGAATCAGTGGTGGCTAAAATACTTTTAAAACCACCAATATTAACTTTATTTCTTAATTTCATCTTAGATGATATTGAAATATTTTCCTATAAACTGTTTCAGATCATTTACCTGATTGTATTAGCTGAACTTCAGTTAGTTTGAAGAGCAGAAATCAAAACATAGTTACTTTTACTTTCCTTTGGAGGTTATGTGTAATACACAAAACCCAGAAGTCTATGAGTAAACAATATCAGTTGGTGCCAATTCTCCAATGCAATATCCCAAGGTATGCCAAATCCAAATAAAATCTCTTTTATTAAATATAAAAGGCAAGATATTAATAGTAGGAAATCAGTTTTAAAGCTAACCATCAGAAGTTATTCAAAGGCATTCTGATGTTTGAGAAATTTTACCTTGCAGCTTTCCTTTCTTAAATGACATCCTAGAGAACAGCAGTGGGTCTTGGGAGTCAGTGGGTGTGCAGTGCAGTAGGTAGTGTTCCAGATGGCGCCAAAGAATGAAGAGACATATTTCTATGATATCTGCAGATACATCTCAGTGAAGGACTCCAATTTGGTTGTCTTTGGATTGTACATTTACTGTATGAGCATATTTACACACTTGGAAACTGAAGATGTCAGCTCAACCACCTGTCACCTCCTCCGCCGCCACAGCCCAATGACGGATCACTCACACTCACTGTCCTCATCACCCTGCAGAGCCTCAATCCAGCCTTCCGGAGGAGAGCAGAGTATGGAGCGCTCATGTGGTTTGTAAAGGTACCTCAGCTGCACACAGTAAATTAAAGCTGAGGTTAGAAAGCTGGGGATAGTCGTAACATCTTAGGTGAAAACAGTGAAGTGTGCAAGAGCACATCTGTCCCAAGGGAAGTTGCAGGGGAAATTATGGTCTGTTGAAGACAATTCTTTTGTGAATGACTGGCTGTTTCCATAGAATTACTGGTGTTCATGAGATTTAGGTTTATGCAAGACTGGCCGTAAGACTATAAACTCCTATTATGACAGTCATATCAAAATTATTTTTTGAAGTATTTCTTCCACCACACTTGGAAATGTGTGAATGTTTATGGGGTCTGAACACTAAAATTGGAGCTGGGCTGTAACAATTCTTTTATTAGCATGTTGCAAAAAGTCCTAGCTGGGTTTAAAAATGGGAATTACCAACTTGAAAATCCTTATATTCTGGCAGTAGCAGAGTAATACCCTTGTAAGTTAATTGTCAATATTTCAAATTTATTTTTTGCAGAACATTTTTGTTCAAAGTGGTCAGAAATCCAGGTTAAAAAAAACCCTGTTTCTATCTCTTTGCTTTTATGGATCATCACCTTGAGGGTCATTTCAAGTTTAGAAGGATACAGGAGCAGAGGGAGAGCAACTTGGCTCGGTTATTTATTAGTTTCACCAGGCGCCGCCTTGCCAATACGTATTTTTGGGAAGTGGAAATCTTGTCAACCCCAGCTGGCATAACTGACTGACACAACTGTGATGGGAAGAGAAAAAACAAAGACTGTAGCAAATCATAAAAAATCAAGAAAAACAAGCAAATAAGATTACTTATTAATATCTAGAACTTTCTTGTAAGCTACTATATCTTTAAAACCTTGCTTTCTATTTTGAATTTGCATAACCTTGCTGACCAAAAAATGGAAAAATGAAACCCTTCTCCAAGCAACTATAATAAAAATCACAACTTTTACAAAGTTAAGCCAAATATTTTCCCTAAAGTTTTAGATCGCCCCCTTCACCAACAGTAGAAAAGAATAGGCACAAGAAGTGGAACTACTTGCTTATCAAACATGCTTTGGAGCCTTTGTTACAGCTGCGTCCCAGTTACTACAATACAGAAACTACGGAGTCAAAGAACAATTACCTCTTTTATTTCATCTGGTGGCAGTTGCTCCACATTTTGCAGTTTGTTAACACTCTGACGATGGCTGTCATAGTAACTGAAGAAATCACTAGTGCTCTGTTTCAGCAGGTAAACAATAATGCCCAGGCCAGGCAAGTGCCAATATGGGACCACTGGTGCTTGTGTATCTAGACAAGATGTTGAAGATAAGAAACCCCCAAGAAATCAATAAGCTATGTTCTCTGTTAATAACCTAGTAAAAGACAGGAAAGCACTGGAAAGTGTCGCTTGCACTTGTGTCAGAAGTAACAAATGTAGGTCTAGGCAAAAAGTTCGGTGACTGCAGTACTAAAAGGCAGTCAGCCTAGTGCAGTACTGAGTACAACATGTGAAATGTAACTAGAAGACTTACTATTTACATATTTTAGCCTATTTACATAATTTATTCAACTGCAGAATAACACACTGTAAACTCCTGCCATGTGTTATAATAGAGTTCCAATCAGCATCAAAATACATCTTACATGTCATAAACGAGGTACTAGTTTAAAATAATGTAATCCAGCACAGATGCTTAAAAAAAAAGAAATCTTGACCTTGCCCTGTCTTGTCCTATTTATTTACATACACACATTTCTTTACTGACATATATTTCTGAGGCTGTGAATGAAAAAAACATTTGTTTGTTTTAACTAGGATTAGTGATTTGGCTTACTGCAAAGTTGAACAAACATGGATTCTAGAATGAGAGAGTGAGCATCTACAGTATTGGCACAAAGTGACTTAAACAGTATGTGAAATTACAGCCTCTGGTTCATTATTTTCTAGTAGCCCAAATGTCACACTGTTCAGGCTCATAAAACAGCAAGTCAAAAACCTCACCCTGCCGAGGCCCATCTCGGTTGGTTGACTCTGACAGGCTGGGAGTAAACAGACAGACAGTGTGCTGGAAACTAGGGCCGCTTTGTAACATCAGTGACTCACAGTATTCCATCACATTTGCACAGATCTGCCAACAAAGGAAAAAAAAAAAAAAAAAAAACAAAAAACCACAGCATGTCAATTACAGTATCTACAGGCTTTGGAGCATTAAATTTTACATGGACAAATGTCAGTGAACAACATGCTTTGCTCCTCTCTTCTCACCAGAATGTGATGATTCTGTTTTCTCATCAGACTCTCTTCTACTGCAAGTCTAGGACTAGCAACTTCGCCTCTTTCCCAAACCTGCTAGCTAAAACTTCTGGATAATTTTAAGTCCCCTTTGGCTCTAAGTGAGTGTTAGCCATTGCCCACTATACAGAGCTTTGATTTTGAAAATTTCTGATCAATTTAAGCCTTCAAAATTCACAGAGTTTGTATGCAAAACAATAAAGGTTTCTAATAAAAATGTAAGTAAATACATTTTCAAGAGTTACTTTAAATAAGATGTGGACTCCTACACCACACTAAAACCAGTGTAGACCATTACCTCTATCATGAAATTATGATAACTAAACAAATCCACACAGCAGCTAAAATGTTGAGACTGAAGGTTCTAGCATCTTGTGTCCTTACCTGTTGCATGGCCAACTCAATTTCATCCCTCTTGTTCACTCTGTCTCCTGCTGCGTTATCATCTTGCAGCTTGAACTGACGTAGCCTGTCTGATCCCCCAAACCGACTCAGAAGTCCTAAGCACTGGCGCTGCCATAAGAAATGAACATTTAAATTACCATCTCAACAAATGAAGTGCATGATTCTTTTCACTTAAACAATACATGTCCCTTAAAACAAAGTATTAAGAAAGCAATGCAGATAAAACTTTAATCACTTTGTAAACAAAATTTAAATTTTTAGTGTTTTAACCTACCTTGATTTAATTTAGAAATTAATGACAGCTTAAAACATTGCCAATGAGAAATGAGTGCAATTCACAAGTGCATAACTTCTCTTGTGTCTCTCACAGACTATTATACAGAATACTATCAATGACAGTTTAGGTTTACCCATTCCCACACTTAAAACACCTCTACCTATACAGACAAACAAAATCTGAAGGTAAGTCTGATAAAAGTAGAGTACAGAAACTAATTCAGTAACAAATAAATGAACCATTAGCATGTCTGATACACCAAACTGTTGGGCTGGAGACATGCAACAAAGTCCCTGATGCAACCCTGACATTGCCAAATGTTATCTCTTCTACCGGAAAGGGAAGTGTGGGGAGACACCAAAACACAGACTACCAAAACCCCATCACTCCACAAAAAAAACCCTGAAACTACCACACATTCTTCTTGATGCTGGAAAACATCTCTTTCCCAACTGCTACTATTCAAAGTAAAAAATCAGGAAGAAACACATCTCGATAGCCCAGTCTAAAAGGACATGGGTTAAATATATGACTTTATTACCTGAAATCGCCCTATGTGTCCTTGTAGCTCCATCTGTGTCCCCTCATTAACATCCATGTCCAGCTCACTTAACACTCCTGATAAAAGATTCAGCCATTAAATAACTGTTTGTTTGGGGTTTTTTAATGAGATTTATAAGTATTTACATTTAAGTATTTCAGCCAAACATTCAACCTGTATTTTGCATAGTTTTTGAGCAAAACATTCAGATATGAATGCAGCTACCCGAAGATGCATGAGAGCATGTAGCTTACTGTTCTGGTATGCAGTCAAATGGGGGCAAGGAGGAAGGGAGGCTGGCATGGAAATTACAGCTGTCGTGCAAAGCTCTGTATATAAGCAAAGAAACACCTGGGCTTAACCTACAGCTCTGCATTCCTTTCTACTGTAGTTAGACATCTCTCCTGAACAAAGAAAATCACTAAATCAAATTAGAGAAGTTATTCTGAAGTGGTAAGCATGCAGAAGAAACCACTATATACATCACAATCATTATTAGCTCTTTGTGAAGGTAAGTTACCCAAGAGAAATGGCAGTATGCTAATCTGCAGTGCTTCCCCCCAGGAAACTTTAGATTTTAAAGAAATAAAACCAGAGAGGACATTAAAAAATTGGTATGCAAAAAAATTTCTATCTTAACTTCCTCAGTTACAGAACTTATTGAATAAAAATTGTTTTTTGAAGATACCACAGATACTTGGATCAGTTCTATTTGCAAATCATCTCCAAGACAAAAAGTACTTAGTGTGAGAGGTAGCATGATGAAAAGAAAATGGAAAGTCAGATACATATGGGTAAGAGCACTATGTCTACTGCAAATCCACCATATCTACATCAAGAAAAAATTTTAACATGTCTTTATTTTTCCCAGAGCTCTACATGTAAAAAAAAAAAAATCTGGATTGTCATGGATATTCTTTTCTGTCTTACTGTTTCTTTACAGAAAACAAAGCCTGAGATTCATGCAGATGGGGTTAAAACTTCAAAACTGCAGTTCCTACCAGGCAATGCTGCCTTGCTGATTATTCCTGTCAGGGAGGCCAGCTCCTGGAGAGATCCAACACTTACATCTTGACACCTCAGGATTGCCTGAATAGTATCTGAATGGGAAATTAGGAACTGCAAAACCTGCACCACAAGAAAAAAAGAGAAAATATGAATGACTCAAAATCTAATGGTGAGCAGAGAGGAAGCAATGCTTCTGAAGAATTTTAAAAGACTTCATGTACCAGTGAGAATGGGATTTAAAGAGAACCCACCAATTTACTATCAGAGCAAAGGGACATATAATATCTTTGAATGAGCAGTAGTAGTGATCATCAAGCATGTTTTGGAACTTACCTGTCCTGCTGTTTGCAAGTGTTGTGCCATGCTGGATGTGAGGATTACTTGGCACAGCTGAAGAGCTGGAAGAAGAATCTGGCGATAACGTTCCACTGGAGCAGGAATGAAGACTGGGGGATCTCTCATTGCATACATTCTTAAGAGATTTAAAAAGGGAGAAGAAAGAGTTCAAGAAGAGTGAAGTCCAGTAGTGAGGCAGAGTCAGCCTACAGTCACTCAAGAACCTAAAAACACTGATATTTCAATAAGAGGTCTAGGCCTGAACTGAGTTTATACTGGAAAAGCAACGCATTTATGATACACAGCTGCTGCCAGACATTTTCCTTAAGCAGGGAAAATTACTTCTTTGTATAATGCTACATTTTGTTGCAGACATACAATACCTGCTCACTGGTACTACACAAAACTAGGTATTCTCAAATATTTTAGGAAGAGTTGTGCTTAATTCTAAAGCAACTGTTAAATACAGTCCTCCACAAATGTCCTGTAGATTTTATACAATCTTATTACGTCCAATTGGAACTTTCAAATAGTATACCTTGTCTAAATCCTAAATTTTTCCAAAGTGTTTGAACTGCCAGTGTGTCACTAAAAACTGTAAATTTAAAACAGGGACCAAGGCTTGAAATCAACCTAGGTAATTCCCCCTTAAATATGGAATTTCCTTCTCTGAGATCTCCTCTCAATCACCTCACAATGACTGATGTGGCAAAACATCAAGAAACTTGCCAAGCAATATATAACAGTGATTTATTAAAAAAAAAAAAAAAACAAAACACATCCTGAAATAGCATTTAATTAACTGCTCTCTCAGTGCTTTATGGTGGAGGACAAATTCTGCAGTTCACCAACGGCAAAGCCCCCAAAATAAGTTTACAGTGTAAACTGTTTTTCAAACATTACATTAGTATAAATTATCTAACAATAATACATTGTTATTTTTTATCTAAGATCAAATAATTTGTGTAGTCTAAGTAATTAGCATGCAAATACAACCTCACATCCACATCTGAAATTTTGCTCTCAATGAACGTTAGCTTTAAACTGAACTGACAGGTCTGAGAAACATAAATACAAAGAACAAACCCACCACTCAAAAATCATGAGGCTATAAAAAGATGTGATGTGCATTCAGGAAGACTGTATTATGGTTTACCATCAGCCAGGGAAGTCACACTTACCCCTGATGGTCTGTTTCAGGTCGCATGTCATACACTTGGCACTGTGCCAGCCGCACAATCACACCAGACCGCAACAGCTCTAATGCACCTTGCTGACTCTTGGCTACTCGAGTGAGGAATGCCTGCACAAGAGTAGAGAAGGTTATGTTTTGGACAATGCATAGTGACACTTATAATGTCTACTTTCTCAGTTGATTTCAGCATCATTTCAAATAAATTATTTTAGTAAAATATCCTTAAAGAATACCTTCAGGGCAGGTAGCTCAGTGTGCAGCTCCAGACTGAGTTCTGCATGGCAGGAGCTGCAGGCAAGAGCCTGTGAACTTGTGAACTGCCCACCTTTTGCAAAATAAAGGGCACGAGGGATGTGGGGCACCAGCCAGAGGACCGGACACTCAGAGACACAGCAGGAGATGAGGACTCAGCTGGAAGACCCCAGACTGACTCACACAGACTGCTGAGGGTATAAAACCCAGGTGTTCCTTTATTCAGGGTCCCTCCTCAGAGGCACCAGCTCGAGCTCTTATTCTGTTGGTGCACCATGATTAAATCATGTGAACCATGATTAAATCAGATGTTTGAGACTGCCCGGGGTAACTGGGGTCAAAGCAGTAAGGAAACCTGGTCTGAGTATGTGAGTGTGGTGAGGGTAGGGAGTCAAGTGGGGCACGCATCGGTCAGTAGAGCTGCTTGCTGCTAAGGGGCTTTGGTCCCAGCAGTTGAAATCTCTGGTGGTGCAAGTGTGACTGCCATGGTGCTTTTGAATGGTCAGACAGGAAAGCTTCCTTACAGTATCTCTGAGTACAAGCAATGCAAAGTGTAGACAAACAACTTTTACTACAAAGGACAATCCAAAACACCGTAACACAAAATGATTTCTAAAGTACTGTTACCATTTTAGACTCATAGGTGTACAGTGCCTTAAGCAAAGGGGGCTGAGGTGTGAGCAAGCTCTGAAGAGCCAGATCATCATCTGCCAGGCTATCCACAAGGACCTTCAGGTAGCCACTATTCGAGAGATACAACAGCCACTGCTGCTGCTTGTCTACTGAAACAATGTGATCAAGTAAAGCCAATGCCAGCATCTGGAATGAGGGAAGAAAAATAAACAAAACCAGAATTAAATCTATAAGATCAATGAGATTTTTAATAAACATGTAGAAACGTGAAATGCTACACAGCTTCTTCTAAGCAGAATGCTTTTCTTCACTACGATTGCAATCATTTATGTGAAAAATATTTGAGATTTTTTGACTCTAGTATGAGCCAATTACCTTTCTCTACTATTCTTTTAAAAAACATTACAGATATTGTTGACCAATAACTAAGGCAAAATATTTTAATGAAGTATTGCCTCAAGCACAATTACTATTTAAAACTAGTTTGCCTTCTGACTAGATTCTCAGCTACTGACTACTATCAGAAATTACTTTGCCATGTCACATTTTCCCAATGTAAGTCTATTACTTAAAAATACTAAAAAATAACTGTCACAGAGGTCCTTGCCTACATCTTTTTCAGCAGAGCTTTCTACTCTTATTTTTAAGCAATATGACACATACCCTTGTTGAGAAAAAAATTAATATGCATGTATGGCTCTACTTTCAGCAACTTGAAGGATGCGTGGGAGGACAGAAACATGAAACAGATCCAGTATCTACAGAAATGTTCTAGTTCTACCACATGAAACTTCCCATCTCTGCACAGATGATGCACTTTAAAACAAACAGAACAGTAGTTTTAAAAGAATAGATTCATTTACCCGGCCTATCTCATGGCCATCACAAGCATCACGACAGACCACCTCCATCAGAGCTGCCCCATAACTCTCAATAGTTGCCATGTTTTCTCGTTGCAATTTACTAAACACATCTTCAGGAGCTGTCAAATGTTCCCACATAGATTTTTTAGCTGTAAAAAGCAAACAAAAAAATGGAACAAACAAAAAGATAGTCACCTTAGAATTAGCTTAGCTACAGCTGATGCTACATCCTTCAGGGCACTCTCTCTACACCATGCAACAAAAATGCCTCAAACAATGGTCAAGGGTCTTTAAATGAACTGCGAATGTTTGACAAATTTACCCTTCCTTAAATATTACACAGACCAGCCACAGCAAAAAGTGTGGGCCTGTACAGATACATCATCCTTGTAAACAGTCTGCTTAAAATAATTCCAATGTTCAGTACTTGTTACACAGATAAACTAATAGACCTAAAATTGGAAGTGTTCAAGGCCAGGTTGGACGAGCAACCTGGCGTGGTGTACCTGTCCATGTCAGGGATTAGAATGAGATCATTTAAAAGGTCTCTTCCAACCCAAACCATCCTAGGATTTGATGGACTTTCACAGGGACCAAAGCATTCAGTCTGAGCTAAGTTAACAAGGTGATTTAAATGGGAGAGAATAAAACCAAAGTCAGTCATACATTTCAAAGGGCTTGTAACAAATCCATAGGTTGTCCTTTTTTCTTTCACTACTGTAGCTCAAAACACAGGTCTGGATGCAGGTACTAGCCCCAAGATTTTTTTCTCAATCCTTGTCTGAGCTCTAAATAATTATTAGAAACAATAACAATTCAAGTATTTTAGCCATTCACAGAGAGAATGTGATATTTAACATAAGCACTCCCAGATAAGTAGCAACTCCGGTTGGCTTACTTTTTTGGGAGGGGATGGTGGTGGGGTGTGTGAGGCTTTGTGTGTTCCCCCCCAGGGGGTTCTTCAGACAAAGGAAGAGAAGGGGTATGAAATAATCCTTGGGGTTTGAGGAGTTTTGTGTGGTTGGTGCTTTGAGCTTTTTTTGCTTCGGAATTTGTTCTGTTGTTTTGGGGTTTTTTTAATAGGATCACTAGGGTACGAGTGTACATAAAGATGTGAAGGCATAAGCAATTTATTTCAGAGGTTCTTGGAGCATGATGTTTTCTATTCCCAAAGATAACTCGGCATGCAGAAACTGTAACCTCCAAGGTTTAATAACAACTTATTTTTTGTTGGTTTTTTGTTTGTTTGTTTGTTTGTTTTTTGTTTTTTTTTTCAAATACAGTTGGACCACACCTGTTTCTAAAGTGTCTGGTTCATCTGGTCTCTGGGCAATCTGCAAATAATAAAGCAGGGATCCATAAAGGTGCGTCCTCACTCTCTGGAAGCCACCACCTGTTAACAGGAAACATTCACAACTAAAATCAAACAAATGTAAATTCCATAACATCATCTTCCAGGCATTTATTTTAACTTCCCTGGGGCAATGCTTGCAGAAATAAGTAAAACAACTAGATTCCTTAAGGTAAAGTTCTACTGTTTGCATAAAAGTGTATTTATGAGTAAATTCACAAGTTTATGCTGTTCCAAAAGAATGACAATATTAAGTTCTCTTTACAGTCATTTACATATGTCTCTTCTGTTTGTTGTTCTGATTTTTTTAAAAAAGTATTTGCTAATTTTTTTTGTTATTAACATCACTTACATTTAAACTAATCATCTAAGATCCACCTAACTGATCAACAAAAAATTTTCACTGCAGTATCTAAAGGCAGCTCAGCCCATCTTATTACTCTTGGCAGTTGGAATTCACATACACGCGTTGCAAAAGTCAACACACCTGTTTTCAAAATGAAATCCAGCAGCTTTTTTAAGATGATATGGAGAGAGGAGTCACCAATGGAAGCAAAACCCATGGATATGCTCTCAGAACCAGGTGATGAGGTAAAAGAACCATCCAGCATCAAGACATATTGGGACTGTCCTGCCATAGGGAGTGCAAGCGGCTGTTTCTGCTCCGTTTTTACAGACTGGCTCAGGTGGGCAGTCAGAGTGAACACAGCCCCTGCCACCACTGGCATCAACTCCTGAGCTGCATCATCATCAAGGATCTTAATACAGAGTTAGAAAGAAGAAAAAAACAAAGGCACAAGAAAAAAAATGTTTAAAAGTGTCTGATTTTATGAGTTATTAAAATAATTAAATTAGTCTCTCACAACTATTTGATTTATGTGCGCATAAGGATTTCATAACACGACTATTTAAAACATATCAAAATCAGTAATGTCAGAAACTTGTTTAGAAACCTGAGTTGAACATATTTTAACTGATAAGACCATTAGCATTCTGGGTTTTTTATATAAATCACTGGCAGGCTTTTATCAAATTTGGATGGCAGAAAGGGAAGAAATGTGTTAACATTTGAGATGCTTTATTAGTCAAATATCTAAACCTAAGCTAGGGACAGAACAACTGGTATCTTATTTGCTATACAGCTATTTTATTACCATTAAAATGTGCAGGCACTACTTAAAAAAACGCAACGGGTTGAGCACAAAGAAGCATTAAGACAATGTGTAAAAACACTAACAAGAAGTTTGTTCATTCTATTATTTAGAAGGTAAATCTGGTATCTTTATCACTAATACTGAAGGAGCTTCCCTTTCAAGCAATACAGTAATTTTGAACAGTAGTTCAATTATTTTCAATATACAGTAACAAATTTTTTTTCTGAACTTCACAGAAGTCCTCACCAAGGTGTTACATAAAATTAAGAGGGGAATTTCCTCTTTGTAAAGATTTTAGGAAAGAAATTTCTTCAGCTAGTGAATGCCTTCCTTGTTTCCTGCTTAATTTAGTTCAAATAAAAAATAAAATCAGCACTCCACTAAAAATCGGTAACTTTTAGGTAACTCCTACAGAAAAAAAAATAATGGAAGTAACAAAAACACTGAAAAAGGTTACTTTTTTTCCTTGAAAAGATATAACATTTTATATATATTTCTCAAAACAAAACTACAAACTGCATAACTCTTGCAATAAGATGAAAAAATAATAATGCTCCAGCAGACTAAAAAATACAATGATCCTTCATTAAATTTTGCCTTTTAGAATGGATGTCTCAGTAGCAACTCTCTAGTCTGTCTCAAAAATTATAACTTAGCACTAAAACCTCTAGACTTTTAAGACAAACTCTCACCCTTCCAAAAGCCCTTCTAATTGTAAGATGTTTAGGTTTTTTACTATGAAGCTTCATTCAACTCTTTAATTTTTCAAAAACAGCAGCAGTAGGATTTGCAGTGAGTCATCTAAATGCAGTAAATTGGCAAATGCCTTCAGTTTGCCTGTGTTTCTCATCAAAGCAAGCTGTTTCTTTTTCACACACGTTTTCCAGACTACCATCATGCTGGATGATATTGAAATGCCTCTGAAATCTCTCAATCTATGGTTCACAGTTCAACAGTAGCTATGCAAGAATACAGAGTATCCCCTCTGTCCAAAGCAGATTCAGCTTCAGCATAGCCTCAATCAGAGAACTAGAAAGAATACTAAAGGCAGACAAAGTCTTTTTGGATTACAATCAGAATTGCAGCACTTTCACATCAAAAGATGCGGCAACAAAGTTCAAAGAGAGGGTTGATTTTCAGCTGAGCACTACCTTGTCATGCACATCCTGCAACAGATCCCGGATGATCAGCTGCCTGTCCTCAGCCTGTATGAGATCCTGGGGGCAGGCAGTGAGTATGATTTCCACCAGCTGTCTCCAAGACTCCAGAGCATGCCTCTTGGCATGGAGGCATTGCAGCAGCTTGTTCCGCTCCACTATGTACTGCAGGATAGTGTTGATCTCCTGAAAACTCGCCACAAAGAAACTCAGTTACAACGTGCTAGAAGAAATTCATGGCAAAGACAGACTTCAAGACGACAATTTTATCTGTTACGAGTAGTCTTCAGAACAAAATGTTAAGTTTTTAGCTTACTACAAACAAGCTGCTATTACTAGTTTAACAAGGTAGCCCATTCCATTTCTGAGCTGTTTTTCACAGTACAAACATCATGAATGTCTCAATCTCATAGGGAAAAAAAAAGACCATGAAAATTCTTTTCGAGCACACTAAATGGAAACAAAAACAACTATTAAAAAACTATTTGTGTCTTTTTTTTCCCATTTAGTCTGAGTCATTTCTCCTTTATCTTTTGCATCCATTTAACCAATTCCAACTTAATTTAAAAGACAGCGGGAAACTCAGAAAATAACTAATATCCAAGTTCACTGAAACTGTATCTGTGTAGAGAAAAGGAGAAATAAATCAGCATTCTCCATGAGTGAAAGGCAAAATTATCTTAACTATAAGATGAACACACTGTACTTATCAACAGCAAATCTTGACCTCAGAGTGTAACTGCTTTCTGTACAATGGGGTGGGAGTTGCAACTGTTATCCCTAATGGGGAGGGAAGAGGTTAAAGAAAAAAAGAAAACAGACTCCAGGACAGGTGCTTAGAGAACAGTATGGCAAGAAGTACCTTAGTTTATCAGTTTTGGGGTTTCTGTCTTCAGGAATAACTAACTCTAAGCTAGGTTTCATATCCACAGTCTTTTACAGTAAAGCCTACTGCTTGACAATGTATGAAATCCACCAATAGCAACAACAAACAGTAGTTAACTTTTCTGTACTTACCTCCATTAGTAAAGGTCTCTGGCCTATTGCTGCCATTCCTTGAAGGGCATTCACTTCTGCAACCAGAACTCTGTGAACATACTGAAATTTAAAGTGAAACTCTATGATGATATAGTTTAACCTGGCAGGTAGGTAAAGAACCACACAGCAACTCACTCCCTATGTGGTGGGGTAGGGGAGAGAATTGGTGGAAAAAATAAAGTAAAATTTGTGGGTTGAGTTAAAGACAGTTTAATAGAAAAGGAAAAGCAGGAGGGAATAGTACAACATTTAAACTAATACAAACAAGGGATGCACAAATGCAGTTACTCACTACCTGCTAACCACTGCCCAGCCAGTTCCTGAGAAGCAGCCCATAGCCAGCTTTCCCCCTAGTTTATACACTGAGCAGGATATGGTATGGAACTTTGGCAAGTTTAGGTCAGCTGTTGTGGCTGTGTCTGCTCTCAGCTACCTGTGCCCACAACCTACCCACTGGTGAGTGGTTTGAGAAGCTGAAAAGTCTGTAACTAAGTAAATATTGCTCACGAAAACCTAAAGGATCAAAGTATTAGGAACATTACTCAAATCCTAAATCCAAAACACAACAGTATACCAACTACTGTGAAGAAAATTAGCAGTGTTTGAGCCAAAACTAGGACAAGTGACACAGGAAATATATTTGTACCTCCTGTACATCTAGGAGATGGCTACATAGTAACAGATGCAACACATGGACTGGGATTTGAACAAGTTTTACTCACTTTGTAGCGTCACAAATTTTTCAGCACTGTTTACAATACATTGTCAAGTAATTATCACAACATGACACAATCTCAAGTAAAGCCTCCAAGAACTACTGAAGTACACAACGAAGTCGCACATGTGATTGTGTACACATATGTAGTGCTAGGTAGTTGTGTACTGGCAACCAAAGAAATACACATATGAAACACACACCTTTATGCAAAAGCAAGTTTCAAAGCATTATTAACACACTGATTTTTTAAATTATAATTAAGATATAAAATAGCACATGCAACTTGAAAACAAAGACCAATGCTAACCTTAACATTGCAGACCACTTGTCCACGTGCATTCTTGTGCTCACAATTAGCAATGACTTGCTCAATTTGAGCCCAATCAAAAAAATCCAGTTGTAAAGGCTCTGGAATGTCCTGACTGAAGTCAATTGAATCCAGGATATTTAAGATTTTTCTGCGTACTGGAAATGCAAATCAATTCAAATTGTATTCAGAGGTATTATGGGGAAACCAAAAAATTAACAAAAAGAGCTTAATTTACCTTTGTAAATCTATATCTTTATCTTAATGTGCAAAGTTTCAAAAGAAAGCATTAAATCTTCTTAAGAAAGTGCTATCAATCTATATAACAGGTCTAAAAGTATTTTCTAAGGCCTTATATTCTTGAGATATCTTATACTCTATAGTTCTCCTGTTGTACATGTGTGTCATCTGATATTTACAAACACAAGACTACTTTTTCTCCTAAATGAAACCAGGCTGGTTTTCAATTATAATCCTTGCAGTGTCTCGTTGAGAAACCATAAGGAATCTGAATTCATTTATTTATGTGGGCCTTTTATTCTTTGCCATGAAAATACAAATATGTTCAGGCTTAGCAACAGTCTCATTGCTTCTACTGTTAGCAATAAATTTGATAGATTGCCACTCTCCCATTTCATCCTTGCACAGACACACTCTACAAACTGCCTTTCCAGTCCAGTGTTTTTCACTCACTCTAACCATCTGTATCAAGGTTCTTTAATTTATTTTTTTCCCACACTAAACAAAATTGTTTCATGTACTGCTGCTATTTAGAACATCTATTACTTTCTTTTCCAAAGTGTCCTTTCTGACAGTGGCCCTCCTGCCTGTTCAGGAGTAGATACACTTCACTGATAAATAATCAACAGTCATAATGGTTACCTTTGGAAGCAGTGTCAAAGTGGAGAAATCCACTGACTGATCGACTTTCATCTTCCATCCCTCCTTCACCATCAGCTAAACGTAATAAAACATACTAAATAAATCACAAAAAACAAATCTAAGTGAAATATATGATCCGCTTTATTAATAGTGAAAGATATAGCACAGTGATAAACCAATAAACCTTTCACATTAAAGTCTTCCAATACAATGTAGCCTTGAACTGTTAATCAAATGAAAACAATACTTATCTGACAAAAGCAATCCAATTATTATATACAGATCAGAAAATAGTCGAAATGCCTAAATAGACATCCAATTCTCCAGTATGAATAATGCAGTTGGATGGACACCATAAAATGTGTAGCATATCTGAACACAGTTTCCCATACTCAGATCCCCACAAGGATGAACTGAGTGCTCAGGCTGACAAAAGTAAGGGAAAACACCATACTGCAGGTAGCCTGTTAAAATATCTTCCATTTGTTCTACTTTCTTCATGTAAAGAGTTTTACTGCCACCTGGTTTTGGTTTTGTTGATTTACTTCTACCATGTTCTAAAACTCTGAAATCTTGCCTTTTTATTTAACATTGCATTTTACACCACATTGGGATGTAAATCACTTTTGTGATGCTATAATGTTAAAAGCAAAATTGACCTGTAGGTACAATCTTCTAGCAAGAGAGGGTTGAGAGCTTACGACAGACATTAAGACTGAGAAACTGTCTAAAACCGTTTACTATGGAAGACTCTCAATCTTCTCTACATTGTAACAATTCAGAACAGCAGCTCAAAAAAATTACTCTACAATTTTAGGGGTTTTTTAATATTCCCCCTCCTACCTCATAAACTTTGTAATTTTTCTATCAGCAGTGAGCAAAACAATGCCCTGATTTCTTTCGCTTTGGAGTCTACAACCACCATCCTATTTCTTCCCATATCTCCAGTGGCAATTCCATAGCTGATACCACAAATAAACTGTCACAAGCTTATGAAGAAAATAACTCAACTGAAGTCTCTAATTCTGTGTTTATTCCAGCCTATTTACCCCCACCATAACTCCCTCTTACCCAGGTATGGTTTCACAGGCATGTCATCGAGCAGCAGATGCAGCAGTCTCTGTGTGTGGGAGCGCTGGCGGTTCAGCGATGTCACTCGCATTTCTATGGCTGCGGTCTTCATTAGCCAAGACATCTGGTTGAGTGTTGAAATCTCGTGTTCTGGACAGGGATAAGGCAACAGTTATAAAAGTGAGCATAAATAGTATTACTTACTTCAAGGAAAACATTTTTCATTTAAGAAAGCTTTTAGAGGCTGTCCTTAGTTATTATCTGCTTACCAATTGTTTATGAGACAAAGAGACAAGAGATCTGACAAAAGCCAATAAATGAACATGTGGTTATTCTGAAAACAAATCATACGCACACATGCAATAAGCATATATATATATACAACAAAACTGGATACAACCTGTTAGAACAGTTATTGTGAAGAATGCAGTGCTTCATGAGCCAGTAGGTCGGTTACAATTTCAGTGAAAATAACCAGACATTTACCCAACTGAGCTGTAGCTTTAATCAAAATTGGTGAGACTGGAACACGGGCATCCTAGAATCTTCTGATATTAATCTATTTAGATTCCTAAGTTATATTAGAATCATCTAAAGCACTTTATACATGCTGGATAATTAACTTGAATGCTAAGTTTACTGTCATTGAACAAAAAACTGATGGTCAAGCACCTGATAAACATTTATTCAGTTTAAGACACCTGAGAAATATCAATTTGAAATATAAAACTATATATACCTACTAGCTTAAAAGTACTTCCTTCAAAGAAACAGGCAACACAGGTGGTTACAACCATCAGCCTTATATTCCCTTGGTTCTTTATAACACTCTTTAAATTTTTTCTTTTCCTGTAGCATGATCTAACAAAACTACAATGATAACTGCAATATAGATTAGGGTGTGGTTCTGGAGACTTGGTGCATTCCAAAGCTAACATGCTTATCCTAAAGTTTGGCACTAATGATCTGAACTTCTCAAGTAGGGAGAGCTCAATTTTTGCAGAATTAATCAATTAGCAGAGCCTGCAATCAATTCAGTTTAATAATGCCACCTATGTTTCTTCTTTCACTCCTAGGGAGTCCAAAGATGCACTGAATTTAAAGCATGAGCAATCTTATCAGACCATAAAAATTACCTTTGATAGAAAATGGCAAGTACTGAAGCTGAGTAAATAAGAAATCCTGACTGGTCCTCAGATATCTCATCGTTGGCCCTGAAGTGTCAGAGCATGCACACAACTGATAGATCACCTGACAATCAAAAACAGTAGATAATCAATGTATGGAATTTATTTTGAAAACAAACCAACCACCAAATCAAAGGATGCATAATACTGTTCTACTACTCAAACAATTATTACCAGTATTTACAGTAGGTTTTCCATCAGCTTTCTTCAAAGTTAAATGTATTATTTGTAACAGATGTTGAATGTTTATATTAAAGGACTACAGTGGCAATTGGTTCACAATATGACAATAAATGAGCTTGTTTGTTCAGCTCACTTGAAAATGAGTCTGTCTGCATGTCCACCAAGACAGGAAATGTAATAGATTTTCCCTGCTTCTACAGAATCGCCTTCTGCTTTTAATAATGGTTAAAATCCTTTCTAGAACCCATGGATTTTCAGTATCATACAAGTGTGTAATCATATGATTCTATGATTTAAGTGCAAGCATCAACTACCTCAGACATCTGTCTAACTCAGCTGTCTTCCCCACCTGACCCTCTCAGCCACACGTATGTACATTCTCTCATGGCTACAGAATAAAGCAGAGAATTTCACTGGCTTAGTTGGAATTTTATGCTATTTGATGTCATGCTACATTTCCAAAATTTAAAAAAAACCTAAAAATTGGCATATGTTACCATGGACTTGAAGCCTGACCAAAAGTACTTAGGTTTAGTTTTATAAGTATGTCCTAATTCCAAGTTTCGGACATAATTGCAGATCCTTTCAATTCTGTGATGCTACAAGATTTTTTTTTTTAAACAGAAGGTAAAATGGAAAGAGTTTAATGAATATAAAAACCTGACATATTCATTTTAAGAATGAAATCATTATCAGTCATCAACCATCTGTGTTCACCAACCAAGAATTTTAGCTAATTTTATTTAGTCTACTTCCAGTACATGCCAACAGAAAATATGCTGTATACCTGGTAACAGAGCTCTGCAAGATGGGGAGATTCCCGAACTGCTGTAGGTCCGTTCCTTGTTTCAGTACCTTTCTCCAGTATGTTCAAAATAGCGTGAAGGCAAGTCCGTGGGCAACCCAACACACCTGAAAAGAGAAAAAAACCCTGACATTCTTGATCTCACTTTCCTCCATAGCCAATATAGGTCAAGTACACAGAAATCTAGAACCTAAATTGTTCAGCTACCCTGTGCTACACTATACTGCTACACAGAGCTGCAGCAAAAACATCTGGCAAAGTTTTATCACCATTACTTGAAATCAAAGAAGGAATTGTGTTTCAGCAAAAACCTAATGAAAATATTTATAGTTAGTCTGTAGGCTTTTGAGATGCTAGTCAATCAATTTGAATTCTTGCTTTTACACTTTAAAATGAAAAGCCATTTGACAATTTTAAAAAACAGCTTTAAAAAATTCCTGTCTTATTTTACAAATACGGGCATTATATGACTAACTCTCCTAAAGGCACCTGACCACTGCAACCAAGGGAAATAGGGAACAGACTTTAATACTGAAGTCAAAATCCTGCTTTTTTACATTCTTCCCTTAGCCAATTAATTCTTTAATCAACACGGAAAGAGGTCCTGAAGCACCAAAAGCATCAATAACCAGAGTTCTTATAGTGGAAATAATCTTCTCTGTTTGAACACGTATAATTTATGCGTTAGCAGGAGGTTGTTATCTTGAGGTAAATGTCTTGCGGCCAATATTTCTTCACATTAGTAACAAGATAATTGAAACACGTGGGCAAGGTCTCTCACACCTTTGAGACAGATTTCCTAATCACTGACCTAATATGATATACCCTGTAAAATTGTGTGGGTGCAGGTACACAACCTGTGTTGTATAACTACTGAATTTCACAATATCTGAAGAAATAAAATTCAGGTTCTATCTACTCTTCATTTAGAACTATGAAGAATTAAAAACTGCTGGGCCATAGCATCCAATACAAACCTAAAGACAATGAGAAATATTGTTCTCAAAAAAAATAAAATCAAATTATTGAATGTTTGTTCAAACTTGTTTATATAAAAGATCCTTTAAAACAGTCGAGAAATAACTTTATATTTCAGATTGAGACACCATGACATCTCAACATCAAACTACTGCTAGCTATGATATCAGATCATTGTTCATGGCTTTAGACAGTTGGGTCTTGAAAACTTCCAAACCTGAAGACTGCAGGACCTCTATAACCAACCTGCTTCACTGTCCTCTGGTGAAAAAATTTCTCCTATATCCAAATTGAGTCTCTCTTGTTTCATTGTATGCCCACTGCCCCTCATCTTCCTGCCACACTCCTCTGAAGAGTCTGGTTTTATCCTGTCATTTATGTTTTTGCAGGTGTTCAAAGATTTCTATTAGGTCCCCTCAAAGCCTTTCTTTTTTCCAGACTTGCCTCAGCTTCTCCTCATAGGCTGAGTAATCCACCTCCCCGACCATCTCTGCTGAACTTACTCAGTCTCTTTTAGTAAAATACCAATTAGAAACTGAGGAGGCAAACGAGACACATAGTAACACACTATTATTCTCATCAATTCAACTTTAAAGCAGCAGGAGTGATATTTCTAAAGTTTGAATTGTCATATATATATATATATATATATATATAATTATTATATTTATATATTCCTAGCACTAGAATTAGAAGCCACATGTACTAAAAGATTTTTTTCTACAACATTAAAAAGCAAAACTGGTTTTCTTTCCTAGTTTTAAAGAGGAGTCTGAGGAAGAACAGAACAGTAACCAAGAAGCAGAACTAGTTCAAAGTGACAATTTCTTTTGTAGGTTCACACGTTGTCATATGTAGGTACTACTTGGATCATCAAATCAACTTCTTTCTACTAGGGACACAACTATGCTATATTAAATAGTAAATAAATTAACTTTTCACTTCTAAATTATCATTCTCCCCCACAATTCTACCTTCACGTCTGTTCCAAAATCCAACTTAAACAAAGAACCAAATCCTAAAGTTGTTTAAATACTGCATTTGAGTATTAATATATCTTTTTCATGTAGTTTTTGAGGATTTGAACAAGGCCTGTTGTTTCATTCTTAAATTGAAGTGGAACTGCTTTTCCCCATGGATTTCCCAATATTCTCAGTGTTGTTAACAGAACTGATTAAATGGCAGATCAACCTTTCCTCTTCATACCTGGATCTTGCAGATTTGTGGTACTGACAGGTTTCTTTAGTTCGAATCCCAAGAGATACAGAGCTAAGCTGGGAGGACTGCACTCAAGAGAGGTGATAAGGAGATTCAGAATATGGATCCTTGTTTCATGATGTATTTGTGCCCGCTTCTTTTCCAGCTCCAGCTCTTGATTAGAAAAAGAACAGAAAAAGAAGAAAAGCAGATATGGTGACTAATGAAGTAAAAAATTCATCTGATAGAATAATCTTCAGTGTCTTCAAGTTAAATACAAGAACGTTGAGGGATCAACTTATATTACTGCAAAGAGATACAAGAACAACATTCCAAATTACTGT
Organism: Sylvia atricapilla; assembly: GCF_009819655.1. Lineage (NCBI taxonomy): Eukaryota > Metazoa > Chordata > Aves > Passeriformes > Sylviidae > Sylvia > Sylvia atricapilla. Next base: position 46,839,963 of record NC_089144.1, read on the forward strand.
TAGTACAGCTATAAATAATATACCCAAAGCAATATCAAATACTTGTCTTCTGAAAACAGATTCAGTTTGGAGTTGGCTCATCATACTGTGGACATACTTTAACAAAACATAGGTCCTTTTCATTCTGTTAAAGGTTCAATTGCACAGAAAACAGAGGAATATTGTTTCCTGACTTAAGAGCACTTTTTACACCTCTTTCTTTAATTTCATTTCATGCAAAAGACAACTGTTTAAGCCATTCTAAGAAGCCTTTTACATACCCTCATCTGGATTAATTAATTCTTCAGCATCTTCATTATCTAAACATTCCACAAATCCAGCCATCAGCTTCTGGCTAACAGTCTGTATTCAACAATGGAAGGATGGAAATGAAGACAATTTTAAGAGTACTAAACCAAATACTTTTCATAATACTCTTTATGTAAGTTGACAGAACTTCTAGACAAAAGTTATACAACCTACTTAATAAGCAAGAGTTTTTAGAGTCACAGGTGTCCTAAGAACAGGTTAGCAATTAGCCACTGAATAGAAAAAAAATTCTACTATTGTTACATATACTAAATCATTCTCACAAATTGAAGACTACAAAGTCACAAAAAAGATCTCCCTTATCTCAAAAAATATTGCCCTTTTTCTTCTTGAAAACATGCATGATTTCATTTTCTTCAATTAATGAAGTAATTGTTTTTCCAATGCCACAGTAAAAGATGTTTTATAATGCTTTATATGTGAGAGATATAAAACAAAATACAGTTTTAATGTACTTGACCTAGAAACCTATCCTTTAAAGAAACATTATGAAGCCTCAGCATTTCTCCATCAGTTTCTCTTTCCAAATTCAAAGAAACAGATACTTACCTCATCATGTGTGAAATCACCAACTAGTTTTATCTGGATGTTGGAATTATCAGAAATACAGCACAAAATCTTGGCACTTTCAAAAGCTAGTTCAGGATTGCTGTTTCCATGGTAAAGATACCTTCAAAGTCACAAGATTACAGCAATGAAATTATTGAGAATTTAACTTTTTCAATATGGTAATGCACGGATAAGAAATTAATATTCTGAACTAAAACATTTACAAATCAAATTACATAGGATAACATTAAAGCTTCAAACAATTTCATTCTATATGAGACACCAAATGCTCCTCCATTGGGAGAGATGAGTAGGCTGAGTACGTATAACAACCTTTTCTGGAATTTTTATCATGCTTTTTATCCAAAATCTACAGTAAAGACTGCTGTGTAAGTTAAAACAACTGCTTGCAGGCATTTAATACAGTAAATAATGGACAATACTATAAAACATCGCCAACAATCAAATTAATTTAACTTTCCCACTCTGTGACAACCAGAGTCTGGGGCAAAATGAAATTATATGCACAGGAATCACTGAACATAAGGTAATACATGACAAAGTCATGAGAGGGGGAAAATTCAGAAAGAAAAACTATAAATACAGTTCCCAATCTTGTACTAGACAATGTCAGATCATACCACCTGTGAAGACATCTCCCCTCACCGAAAAAAAAAAAAAAAATTCACGAGATGCTCTGTGTAAAGAGGAGCACTGGCTAGTGAAACCAGTGAATGGATCCAGGATCCAAACATTTGGGTGCCTCCAAAACTTCTCCCTTCTCAGTACTTTGTACATACCTAGCGATATTCACCACATGATCTGCCTTTTTAGTGCGAGGATTGATTCCTTGAAGCAGCTGCTCCAGTGGTGTGACAATAAGGGAAAGGTGGCTCTCCCGTAACAGATCCATAAAAATATTCTCCTTCTGGAGGGTTAAGTTTAAAAGTGCAAGGCAATACTGTACAGCTTTCTCTAAATGCTTCTTCCCTGCAGCGCAGAAAGAACATGAGAAATACAAAGAAGCAGCTAAATAGACTACATTCATAAATGTCATTTATCAAGCCTTGCACCAAGAAAAAAACCTGTCAGTTGTTTACCAGTAGGAAAACTTCCCCCAAAGTATGATTTCTATATGCAAGAGATATAACATCAAGTTACAGAGATGCAATGTTAGCTTTAAATCCTACTTACTATACATTGTAACTTCTCATGAAAAATTAATTCTAGGCACATACCAGGAAAGGGAGCATAAGTATCAAGTTGCTTAACCCCTTCTTCTAGTAAACTAAGGCAAAGTTCCAGCATGGGGGACTCATTCAACAGATGATACATCAAATTGAAGCCAGGTGGTTTATATGCTATTATTTCTTCTCCTAAAGACAGAAAGAGTAAAAAAAAAAAAATTATAATCTCTAATAAAGTCTCCTTCTATTACTCAAGTTAGCATAAGTTACAAAACCTAACAGCCCCCACAGTTCTAAGCAACATCTTTTGTACAAAGTCTTCAGAGACTTTCTTTATATAGAAGCCACTGAGGAAATTTTAAAAGTTTGGGAAGAATTGTAGAGGCAATTACCATTACTTTCCAGCATCTAATAGCACAATTTCAAATTTAACCCCAAATAGATCTGACCAAAAAGAAACAGGAAAAAGTTTACATCCCACCAAAGCTGCATGAAGACCCTGAATGAGGGGAAAAGCATTTTCAGAAGACAAAGAGAATGTCCACCAAATTCCTGATCCTCACAATGTAGGGATAAACTCTTATGACTGTTGTAACAATGTATGCAAAAATGAAACTGCTACCCTAAAATTCAAAGACCTTCATGATATAAAATAAAAGAAGACTAATACTTTTAATTTATCTAGGCCCTTCATAAACTGTGGTAGATAAAAGTAGGAAAACAGTAACCATCTTTTTTAACACACAAGTGAGAACCTGGGTACAGTTTCTTTTGGCACCAGCTTTAAAAATGTCCTTCTTCCACTCATTCCATGTGTGCCACTCTACCTACCACACACCAACAGACAAGCCATGCCACTGCAAAGTCACACACTGAATCTGCTCGGAAAACAAATCTACTCAAAACTAGATTAACCCACTTCAACATATCGTGGAACCCACAAATAATCATACATGTTGAAGGATCAGCCAAGTACAGGAAGAAGCTAATAAATTCTCTGAGCTAGTTATGCTACCAAGTAGTCTTTGTCAAAGTATGAGGCACAGAGGCCTTCCAATTCTAAAGTCGTTTTCAATTAAAACGTGGTGCTCACAGCACTGCTTCAAGAAAATCCACAGGCATCAGGATGGAATTCATGACAAGAAACTTTGTTTCAAGAAAAATAAATTTAGAGCCCAAATAAGCCTTAGGTTTCCTATAATGAGGCAACTGTAATCTACTTTGGCCTTTTAAAGAATAGCTGCTCAGAATTAAATTACTTCAGGTCATAATTCCACTGCTACTGTCTGTTTCCAATAATTAATAGATCAATAATATTAATAGTAAAGGTTATCTCAAATACAATAATGCCTTTAAATTAACCCTACAAATAGTGGTGATTTAGATATAGACCAAAGAAGGCCAAAGGAGCAAGCCAAAACCGAGGTGCTGTTCAAGTATCAAATGTTGCTCCTCAACCATATCAGAAATGAAGGAGACAGAAGTTATCCTAGCAGAAACAGGGAAGTAGAAAATAGTGTACATGAAGACCTACTGAGTCAGCAATGCAGATCTTGATACTATGTGGAGATTTTTTTAACATCTTCCGATTTTAAAGTCTTGGTCTAGCTTTCCACCAGCTTATTTGCAATATTAAACAAGATCCCAAGACAGAGACAACAGAATAAAATAAGCCACAATTCCATTTGTCAGTGAAAAAATGAACAAGTTAACCTTGTAACTCCACATATTGGTCCACAAAGTCTTCAAGTTGAGGTTCATAGTCCCGCAATAATTTGTAAAAGACTTCCAGAACTACCTCAGCTACTTCCCACTGCAGATAATGAGAAAACAAATCATACACAGATTAAGACTGATACTGAAGCAACAAGGCAAAGACAACAAAGAACACAGTGCAGTGATCTGGATCAGAATCATGGTTAGTATTTCAAAATTAGAGAAGCACGTCAACCACACTATACTTCATCATGTCAAATCCTTAGAAAGCCCAAGCTTTCTTTCTGAAGTGAGAAGGAACACAAACAGATTTATTACCTGGTTTAGGTTCTATTATACAATATACATACTAGGATATTGTAACTGTAAGCAATAAATAGTTTTTATTAGGTATACAGCTAAGAATAGATCAAGAATAGCCAGCTTCCAGGATACAGTTTATCATGCCCCTTCATCCGGAAGTATTGTAAAAAAAAAAAAAAAAAAAAAAAAAAAAGCCAGATTCCTTGGTACAGTGGGTCAGAAATATTTTCTGAGGTAACACTGAGAAAACGACAAATCTGAGTTGTAGATTTGGGCATGTCATGTTCAGAAGTCATTAGGCATGTAGCAGACTTGCGGAATCCTGTACAGCAAGTTGAAATTAAGGAATACAAACTTCTTTTTCAAAAGGTACCTTATACAGGCTCCTTTGAAGTATATTGTGACCTATGAGTTGAAATATCACCTGTTTAAAAAAATCAAAACACTCTCAAGTGCTCTAGTTTACTTTTGCTGCATCAAATTTGCACAGCCTTCTCAAACAGATCAAGATCATCAACTACATCCTAAAAAAACCAATATTTTCAAACGAAAATTACCTTTTCAGCAGCTCTCCGGTAAGCTCTGGTGCGGAATCGGAGAAACACAGAATCCCTGAGGAACTGGAGATAGGGATCAAAGCCTGGAGGGCGGAGACCTGCTCCCAAGTTAGCTGGGAATGAACTCTCCACTAGTGTGCTGATGAGTCGACAGAAGGCACGAGTTAAAGGATATTCCTCACATCGGGACTCAATCTCATTCAATTCAACCTTCCCAGGATAGCAAAAAGAGGAGACAAATCACACATTTTGTGGTAGAAAGAAACACATTAAAAATAATATAACAGCATCATCTGTGGATTACTTCACAGTGAATCAACTTAGCAGCATTTCTGTCAACAATACAACAGAAACATCAAAGGCAGCAAAGCAACAGTGCTGTTATTTCAGTCCAGCAACACACATTCATTCTTTTCTAAGCTACTAGAAGACATGCCTCAACATTTATCTACTTTGCCTTTATTTACTATTGTAATAAAATAGTACAAGATTTTATACTTTATTTACTATTGTTGTTAGAAACAAAGTTAGCCGTACCAAGATGTAACAAAAGTGAGTCCAATTTAGGAAAATTTTAGCAAGAATTGCTCATGAGGAATTTGAGGGTTTAGATGCTGTTCTGTCACTAGTATAAAGCTGAACTAGATGCAAAAATGAACAGAATTTTCCAGAAATTACAAGCAGGATTTGAAAGTAAATTACAAAGCAGTGAAACAACAGCGTCTACTAGAAGTTTCCCATGGACACAGCAGGAGAGGCAGCCTCTGCAAGAGCTTGCCAAATGCATATGCAGATGATCAGAGAGGCTGCCTAGGCACAGAGACTCTCTTACCTCAATACCAATTGCTTGTCTCTGGCCTGGACTTCTCACAGTTTGTAATATCTTCAAAAAAAAAAAGAAAGAAGATACTCATCACATTTTAGATCTAAGAAGAAGTTTTCTAAATCCTTTTAAAAAGCAATAAAAATCCAAAATTTTTCTGAGAGGCTGGATTATGTTTTACACTTGTATGCTTACAGCTTTACATTCTCAAGATCTACATCACATTTTCAGATTAATGATTTTTTTATCTTGTATTGGGGAAAGACATTTCCTTCATTATCTCTTTCTATAGTATATTTTAAGAAATATCATAAATTAGGAAGGGAAAGTGGTGAGATGTCACTATTGTCAGGGTCTCTTATTTGCAACTAAAAATAAGGCAGGAATTATAGTTTAAACAGGACTGTTAGGAAACCTGTATTGGTGTAAAATAAGTCCAGCCAATAGCATCTCTGAGAAGATACTGTGATTTTCAATATCATTCCAAAGCATTAACTAAGTAAAAAAAAATTATATTCAACAATGGCAAAAAGAAAATTTAGGAGGAAATGCAATACTATTTCAAATATACTACTGGCAGTTTCATCAACAAACTAGGATGGTACAATTCTAAGCACTTGAAAATCCTAAAATACCTGTGTATATTCCAGGGATTGCCAAAGTGAAGCAGCTATTTCAGGTGATCTTCCAAAAGCAGTAAGGGTTTCTAATAGCTCTGCTTTCAAAATAGGAGGAATGCTGCACTGCAGAAGTCCCAGAATGACCACGACTGGTGTCCACTGAGGGTGCTCACAAAGAGCCAAGCGAGCATTCTCACTCTACATGTAGAGTTCAACAGAAAACAGAACTGCAGATTATTACTTTGAAGGTTTTTCATGTTTTGCAATATCTAATTATTCACAGTTTAGTACCAAAGACTCTGCTTTGTACTTGGAGGTACACAAAATATCAAAAGAATAGTAGACAATTCCAAAGCCAACCATTTTATTTAAACAAAAAGCCAAGCATAAAGACTTACAAACACTGAAACTGTGCCTATCCACACAGAAAAATTATTTGGATAATACAAGCTCCTTATAACAGACCACTTTTTTTTAGTCGACCATTTTTTTTTAGTTGACACACATTCATGGAATTAATCTTTAAGTACTTAAACTCTAGCAGCTTCTTCAAGCTTAGGTAGAGGGACTTTTATCAGTTTTTCTATTACATACATTCTACATATTCCTATCTCAATATATTTCTATGAACTCATACTGCATTTGGACATTTGCTAAGAACTTGTATCAATTTGTTTTAGTCTAACCACAGGATGATCACGTAAGCTCACCAGACTGAGATTCTGAGATGAACCACTGGACAGTAACAAGCCTATAGCCTCATCAAATGGTAATTCTCCACATCCTCAGAACAAATTTATCTTCATCCCAGATTATGATTTGATGATGCTACAAAATATTAGTTTTAAGAACTCCCTTTTCTCCATGCATATCTAATGCTGACATTACAGCTCAAACAGGATCACCCCATTGTCATTACAACCAAAGATGATTTCTAAAAAACATATTCAGTTTCATTCTGTCTTGTGTTTGTATCAGCAAAACCAAGGCTATCTCACGATATCACAGAACTTTTAGGTGGCAAAGTCTGGTGGTTACTTAAGAGCAGAATTCTACACTAATCAGATTACACAGACAATTCACAATACAAAATTACACACTGCAATTTTATTCTCCTGGAATCCTCTTCCAGTCAATTCATTCAAAACATTTTACACCCTTGGTTTGGGGACATTTTAAATCATAACCCAGGAGGCAAGTTTCACAGCTGATCACTTGGCTTGCCAAATTTCTACCACTTCCTTTTGAATCCACCTATTACTTTTGCTTTTTCAAACTCATAAATAAAGGCAAAGAACTTGCCTACTCCATAGTGATTTATTGTGAGTATACCTCACTTCTGAAAGACAACTCCATTACCACCACCAGAGTCAAGGAAGCAAGAAAATCAGCAATACCAACAACACAGGAAAAGCATCATCTCTTTCTGCTTCACCTACACCTTCAGTGTTTGGTCATTACCATTATTCCTGATGTTTCCCATACTTTTGGAGTTCGCTAATAAAATGACAACTGCTAGGTAAATTTTCCTTACATACCTTTTTGGTCAAGGAGAACTACAGAGCTGAATGATGATGATTTACATGGAAAAAAAAGTATTTACAAAGAAAACCAAATAAAAGGTTACTTACCCAATTGACTATAACAGTGGTCAGCTGTAAAAATGCAATTAATCCATCCTGTTCTTTCTGTGTGATGCCTCGGAGAGGCAGGTGACGGTACTGGACACTATCTGCACTTGGCAAGTCTTTCCTTAAGTGCTCATGATAAAGCATCAAAGAGTGGAAGAAATGCTCCCAGGAGACAGGACTGCCACCTGCTCCTTGGATGTTTTCAGCTAGAAAAATGGCAAACAGGTGACAAGATTTTCTTTCTACTCTTTCACAGGGTGAAAAACACAGTGGCTAAAACTAAAAGGAAAACATTCTTATCTAAAGGAAAAAGTAAAGTTCAAAGGAAAGTTATTGTATCCAAAATTAATAATTTAGATTTGGGGATTTTTGTTTGTTTACGGTTTTTTTGAGACAGAAAGGTGCTAGTATGAAGAACTAGTATAAAGTTTTCTATTTTATCAATTGGAATCTTTGCAGCATTAATTGTATCTTCAAAATAGGGAAGTTTTAATAATTTGACAAATGCAAAATGAATGCAAAACACAGAACTGACCAGCATCTCTTACTTTGAGAAAGTGCTATTATATTACATGTATAAAAAATTCTAACCGAACAAAGTGTTTCTGAACAAAGTTAACTCACAAAAGTTACACTGTATGTTTTCTAAACTCAGCTAACTTTTTTTGTTTTATAATTATTCATTTTGTTTTATAATAAGCAACATTAACGTTCTACATTTCTTACAGTGTTCAGACACAGAGCTTTTTTTAAAGAAAGCATTATTTCACTAGATGAATTGCTTGCTAAGATGCTCAGACATCTAATTACCTTATCCGTCAGGGTTTTTTTCAGATTACAGTTTCGAGCAAAGCCTTCCAATTTAATTTTTGTACTAATAATTAATGTTAAAAGTATGAGGCCACAATTAATCTCAAATGAGTCTTCACACTTATCAAAAGAAAAGGGAGTCGAGAAAGAGCTGAAGTGTCACTTCTCTTACCATGACTACTGCCATTGACTTTTAGCAAACTAAAGCAGTAGTGAGCACACTGAGGTCCACTAGCCAGTCCCCGCAGCATTTTCAAGTATGGGATGTAAATCGTGGAAGGAAGTAGATCTCCCATTTGCCTAACAAACTTTGACAAGACAACCTAGAACAAATAAAGATCAGTGTTGAAAAAATAAGGTAAATCTGAGTATTATAGGAAAACATTAGGCAGTAAAAGTCAGAAAACAGATTATAATGTAATCAGAGCAGGGTAAACAAGTTCCTTTGTAGACTGGCCTACTCCGTGAGACATGTTTGGAAGAGAAACAAAACAAAATACCTCGTATGACTACAAAATACACTAACTCTCCAATTCTGAATATCTAGTGCTAAAATTTATTTCAGCTCCCTAATGTTCTACAGTAGTATTATTAGCACATTTCATAGTGCTAGTAAAGAATTCAGTGTGGGTGTGATATACCTGAACAGTGACCCACAAACACGTGGTTCCTTTCAGGGTCATATCAGGCTGCTTGCAGATGGCATCTGGCCCTAATTTAACTTGTCAGTATTCTGGGTGGGTCTTGAGAAACGTCTGATTTGTCTGGTACAAGGTTTTGCTTAGCACTGTACAAACCTTTAAGAAGCATTGAGAGCTGACAGCACCCCAGGTATCCAAAGGGTTTTTGGCATGTCTGCTTAGATTGTTTCTTCATTCTAATTTTAAGCTCTGTCTCTTATTAACGATAATTTTTAGACTTCAAATAATTAAAATATTCTCAAGACTTTTTATCCCTAAAATACTATCAACAGCAGTTAATAAAGCTTTTTTTTAATTGTTAAGGAATCTAACTTCTCAGTTACATGAAAAAGGCATGTAAAAGTCATCAGACAAAAAACACAAGAGAACTATCAGAATCCATTTAGTGATTGTATCAAATCAAATCTAAACAACATTTCCATAGATGTTTGCTAGTACTCTTTCTTGTTAAGTCTACTGACAACCACGAATGGCTGGCAGTAGTCCATTTTAGGGCAAGCAACCATGACCACGCCACGCAGAGCAGGACACATGCAAATCAGTCATTGAAAAAAGGTAAGGTGTTCTTGGAGTCTATTTGTAACAAGAACACCAAAAAAATTGTTGCTTGAGGGTTTTTTGTTACTTTGGTTTCAAGTTACTAGTAATTACGCTAGAAAAGGTAGATAACCTGGCGCTGGGGCGGTCGCTGGTGAGCTACTCCAAGGTAGGAGCCCATGATGGAGGATGTCTGCAGGGGCTCCGATGGACACCAGTACTCATGGGCGAGCTCCAGATTAAAGGGGTCTTTCCTGTACAACTCAGCAATCTGTCAGAAAAAGGAAGATGCCAGAAAAGTATCAACTCGAGGAAGAAAAAACAATTACTTCAAGAATATGCACTGCTTCTATATTAGCTAAGCACATCTGAGAGGCAAAGCATCACAGGGCTGGTGTTCTAGTTCTTAAAACTTTCTGAAAATTACAGCTTCTAAATAACAGTATTGGGACAGCAACAGCCAGCAAAATTCAAAATGCATATATCAGTGAAAATTTAATAACTTTCTATTTAATTATTATGGATTCAATTATTGCTAAACAAAGTGTAATTTCTCCTTCAACAACCATATGCCTACATTAAAATGCATTAATTTTACAAGTTAGCCAGTATCATATTTAGAAATCTTACCTGCTATCTGAACATACAAATTTCTCAGAGCAAATTTTTATTTCTAGTTCTTCATTTAAGTTTACTGTTTCTATCTGAGCTGCTTAAGAAAGCATTTCACCACAAATTTTCCTAGTAATGTCAATAACCTAAAGGGAGTATATCTTTGGAAAAGGTAAGTACTACAAGTTTTTAAATTTCTAGAAAATACAAAACACCTCACTTCAATATGCAAATCTGTTTTTCAGCATGGATTTTTCTGAAAGCGCAGTTAAGTTACCTTAATAGCCAATATTTAAACAAATATAATAGTTTTAATTTCCATTTTTATCTTATTATTAAAAATATGACAGAAAATTCAGTCTTTTACATGTACACTTAAGATCAAAACTCTACTGAAATAAGGGAATTTGTAATTCCATCAGTCTTGATGGAGTCACCTTACCAAGCCTACACTACAGCAAACACAAAACAATTTTCCAAAACTCTCATTACAAATACATCAACACATAAGAATGATTTTAGCATTTCAATTATTTATGAGAGTAATTGCTAACATTGGATAAAACCTCTAAAATCTTCAAACATAAGAAATAATGCAGTGTTTGCTCACTAAAAAATAATCAAAACCCATGACATTAATATCAGAAACTAAGGCAGTAAATTAATGCCTTTATATGAAAAATTATAGAAAAGTGCGTATACTTAAGGAAAAAAAACCATCTCAAAGGAAAAGATCCAGCAACCATATGGAATCATTCAAAAATGGGTTTTCAGATGACAAATGCAAGTCAAAATCGTTATTTGTCACAGTAATTAACAAGAAAATAAAGCTTACTAGAAGCATTAAATGTTCCAGATCTTTCCGAAGGGAAATAGGTGGATCGTTACCCATCTGAATACTCATGTGGATCATGCGAGCATCTTCATCAGCACGGTTTCTCAGCTGCTTTACCTACAGGATTTATGAAGTTGAAAAAGAAACAGTGGTCTATATTTAGCCAAGAATGAAATAAAACAGAAATAATGGAATTGCCTATACGGCCCATTAAAATTAAGAAAGCAAATATACTTGCACAATCACAACAAATATATTCAATTTTCTATTTTTTTCAATCCTCTCTCCCAACCAAGAGCTTGCACTCAAAGTTATAGTCAATCACTTGCTTATTGCCAAAGCCCTTAAAGCATAGCAAAAGCCCTGAATCTCTATCATGGGAGTCTTTCCTACTGACTGTAGCAGATACTTGGGTTTGGCTCACAAAGGTGGATCCTTTCCCTCTTTCTAGTTTGAAAGCTAGACAGCTTAGTTTCAAAGAATCTTAGGCCATTATTCACAAGGAATGACAAGACACATGTAACACAAATGCAAACATGAATGTAAAATATTGCTTCCTGTATATAGATCTATGGATTGCACCTTTAATCACCAAGAAAGACTACTTCTACTTGCAGCTACTTTATGACTTGAAAGTTCTGAACTTTGGAATTACTCTGTCTCAGCCAGAAGCATTATCACATGTCAATAAATACCAAAGGAAAAACGAAAGAATAGCAAGAAGAACAGTTCTTTTTTTATTTTTAAATTTTTAACAGCAGGTTTTTTTTAAAAAGCAGCCATTCAATCAGCATCCTAAACTTCTTTGTGTTGAAAAATCTAATTACTAAACAAAAACCAGCTGACATTTAATTTTAAATTCAAAAAGCTTTTGACATGAGAGCCCAACAGAGGCTTATAGAAAACAAACAGACATGAGATTAAAAGCCTTGTTAAATATTAAGGAAACATCAAAGAACAAGAAACAGAAGTAAACAACCAATTCAACAACAACAAAAAAAAACATGCTGTCAGTCAACAGAGACTAGCTCATGGTCTATAATACATTTCAATGTCCAAAACTGAATGAACAGCAAAATAATTGGGAAAAAAATAATTTTAAAATAATAACAGGAAAAAATTATTAAAAACTAGAACAGTGGAAAGGGTCAAAGCAAACTAGCTAAATCAGTATACTAACTGAACAAGAAATTCATTATTTAACTGATCAACATTCAGGTTTTTATTTGCGATACTAAAGCAAATTATCAAGTTCTGAACTAATATAATGCAGGCAACCAAAAGATTTACCCAAATCATCACTGGCAAGCAGCATAAAAGCTAAAACTATGCAGAGGAATTAATTAAAATGCTGACTTATAGATTTAAGTAAAACTGAACAAAGTTTATACAGATACACAAAGCAAAAGAAAGATCTCGCAAAACAGACACTTCTTTTTACCTAAAATTTGAGATTATAGTAGAAATAGCTGAGAATATAAGCAAACCACTACCTATAAGCAGCTAAGACAAAAAGTTGCCTTGTAGGGCTATACCCCAATTGCCTACTAAAAATTTCCTGTGAAACAACTAGTACTGGCTTATATCAAACTGGAATAAAGATCAGTGATCTGATTGTGTCTTATATCCTGTATTGCAAAATCCCACTTGTAATAAACATCTCTCCTCATCTTCAGGCATTAGATACAAGCAACTCGAAATCTGAGCCAAAGCAAAAATAAACCCCAAACCCTAAAAAACCCCACAACACAACAACAAACACCACACAAAAAAACCAAAAACAAAAAACAAAAAAACCACACACAAAAAAAAAACCCCACTGACCTGAAACAGAATTTCAGTATTCATTTAAATTTTACTAATGTAAAACAAACACTACTACCACCATAAAAGGTTGTTTTGCAAATCTCACCACACTGAAGTGTTTTAAAACCCACATTCTGTAGAGTATGGGGTTACAACTGTTAAAAGTTATTAAAGCCCTGTAGGAAGGCACAGCTGCAGGCTGGACAGTTGGAGGGTGAGAGATAGTTATGACGCATGGACAGCACACTGCAGCTGAGCCTGCCAATGGGTGCTCTTCTTTCGTTAAGTTTGGGTTTTGTCTGGTTAACATTAACAGTATACAAGAGGGGTAACTTCTACAAGGAAGGATTCCCTTCCCATGCACAAGGAGGTCCATGCCTTTGTTCCCATTGCTACAACATTCTACTTCAGTGTGGAAAACAAACCCCAAACATTATGGCTTCTACAAAGCAAACAAGTTTTCTGAAGCACAGGACCTCAAGCTGAGCATCATGTCTGAATCTTTTGCCACCTTGTCCAAATAATAGAAATACAGAACAGATCCCCGCATTTCTCAGTAAGTGCTATTGACACAAACAACTTACTTTCATTGGCATGAGTGCAAGGAAGTCTGTGACAAGGTTATGGATTTTGCGAATGTAAAATTCCTCCTGGTAGAAATTTTCAGATGCCACAACAGATTCAGTCAGGAACAGGAAAACATAATCAGCAATCGCTAGCTCTGCCATTGCCTCATCTGCCTCAGTGAATTCTGCTAGAGCTGGGCAACAAAATTCACAACAAGGGAAGAGGTAAATAACCAAACAAATATATTTCAGGACACACAGCTGACATGCAAATTTCCATGCTTCTATCAACTCTGTTTTTAATATTACACAGGAGAACTACACTGAAAAAAGATGAACTAATGGCAGATGATGACCTCAACCTTCCGTTTTAATAAAACCTTAATTAAACATTATAATTAATGTTTGCATTTTCTTTAGTAGATATTTTGGAAAAGACTCAATTTTGACGTAGTAGAAAGCTAAAGTTTGTGAGGTTTGGAGACGAAAAAATGAAAATTATTAAAAGATTCATCACCTCAACATACTGAAGTCCAACGTCTACAGATGTAGAAAAAACACACTCTCTATTCTGGATTTAAGCATTGAAATTATTCTAAAGCTGAAAATGAAATCCTCGAATCTTCCAGTACATTAAAATCTCTTTCACTTCCATGAGGCACTATTACTGTCTAGTAAATAATTACTTCTACATCTGTGTACATTTCAAATCAATTCAATTCACTACAATCAAACTCACACAGAAAAAGTTTTAAGGAAGCGTTAATGGTAATTATATCACAAAGGTAAATAACAACACTTCAGAAAGGTAACAGATCCTTTGACCTACACCACTTGCAAGCTCTGAATACTAATGTGCAGCAACTGAACTTTAGGGAAATTTACCTGTCACATCAGAGAATTGGGATATTCCTCGCAATGTCAGTGCCCAGGCTAATCTAACGGTAGCTTGCAGGCCTGGTAATTTCCAGGGCTGAGACTCCTGAAGCCGAGTGTGGATTGTTGCTATGTATTGTCTTTCTGCTAGCAGAGGGAGCCGGTGCATCAAGTCTCCAACAACAAAAACACAAAACCAATGCTCAGTAAACAAATGTGAAAAAATACATGCAAAATCCTGCCAATTCATTACTGACCAATAACAAAATTGCTTAAGCAACAATTTATCCATCTGTACAACCTAATCTCTGGGAAAGCTGCCAGCATTACCTTCACGATCCTCTACCCCTTGTTCCAGAAAGCTGACATCAAAGCAGTAAAGGAGAGCCATGAGAAGAGACAAGTTCACCCCATCCAACGAGCCATCAGCTTCCACTGTTACCTTCTCAAGGTAACTTATGAGGATTAGAGTGTCATCCTTATTCAGGGGTGACTGACACGTCCAGACAAAGAGACTTTCAGCCAAGGACTGGCGGCACTCTTTAATGAGATCAGAAACCTTTACAAGATGAACAAACAAACAAAAAACAACCCAGTCAATATACCTATTCTGGTAACATGTTCAACTTGTCCTTCTCAGTCAATCACGATGACTGGCTTTAACTAAAAATCACTCTGAAGACAGCAGCTACAGAAAACGTTGAGTTTATTTGCTAAACAACAGAAGGACACTTCTGCTTATTAATTGCATTTATAATCTCATGTATTTCATGAGAGGCATGAGTAGATACCTGGGAATATGACTACATGCAAACCAGCATCCCTGTCAAGGACAGGAGACATCAATCTGCATAGAATTTACATAGCAGTAAATGTATCACACAGAAGACACATTCTCTGTCTCTAATTACACAACTGGCAGTTACCCCAGAAACAGTCAGCCCTCCCCTCGCCCCAAGAAATTAATCCTAAAGTGAAACTAAGGTAAATTAAAGTAACTTAAGAAGAATGAGAAAGATACGCTTTCCATAGTTTCTAGATTCATAGCAAAAATCTAAGACTAGCTCTTTAGTCAGTGGAAAATAAATTGATTCATTATTACACAGAATGATTCTTCAGCAGATGACCCATTAGAAAGGAGTTCAAAAATAAAGCAATAAAGTTTAAAATCTTCTTTATAGAAAAAATATGCGGCAGTTAGTCAGTGTCAATTAATTTCAAGAATTACAAGGATGACAATGCATTTTCAAGGAATTTTCACTTGATATCAGAAATGCTTCTGTTCATATTAACACAATTGGATTATTAAGAGAATTATTCACCTGACTCAACTTGGTTTCAATCTGTTTTAATAATTTTTGAATTAGTTCACTTTTCTTATGCCAATAGTGCGGATAATGGTAGTGCTGATAACTTAAAACACACATTTCAGAATTAAAAAAAGAAGAAATTCAGACACAGAGTAAATATTTACAGAGTAAATATTAGGCTTAGATTTTTACTGTTACAATTCTTCACTAAAAGTAAGGCATGCCCTAGCATCTGGGAACAACAGCAAAACAGAAATGTGGGAAGCAATGTGAATCCTACACTGCACAAACTGTGGAGCAGTACGTGTGATCTCAGACAGTAGCAGATTTTGTGCAACCATAAAGGACTCTTGCAGTCTAACTCTACCCTAATGTGTTCAGTCACACAGAAGAATATCCATGCTCGGTGAATTTTACCTCTTTGCGATGTTTCTCACTGCCCAATCCTCGCTCTCTCTGTAGTTTATCAAATTCATTGTTCAAATCAATGTGAGACAGAAGTGTAAGGATCTTCTGAGTCAAACCCTGCTCCATTAGGTCATCTGTAAAGCGTGTGGTCAGGGAAACTAACTCGGGACTACAATGGAAAGAATATAAATTCAACAATTAATTATACTTTTCCAGTCACAAACATGGCTAAAATAATGAACCTCATTAAATGTATTTGATGACAAAAAACCCATACAAATAAATTAATTATATACAGAGAGCAAATAAACATGCATCACTAATCAGAAACCACTGCCCTCTCAAAACATTATGCTGAATGGATAGAGTCTTTAGATAGCTGAAGGTTCAATAACATGGAATATGAGAATACAACAGGGATCAGCTAGTTAAGATTTCTATTAAAAGGAAAAAATATTATATATAAGATGCACATAACTCACAAGCTCACAGGCTCTTTCCTACTAGTAAATGCAACTGTCCAGATACTGCACTCAGAATCTGTATTTACACTAGAACAGATTTTTCATCTTTCTCTAGCCAATTTGGAAGCAAGTAGCGTGCACTTTCTTTTTCAAGGCAAAAAGATCTAGCATATAAAATTCACCAGTAGATACTACATTTAAGTAAAGGCAGGAGCACAATTCCCTTTTACAGTACATAGAAAGTCAGAACACAGTAAGGTTCACAAATACTGAGCAATCACCACTAGTTAGAGCAAAAATGACTGAGAGAGTGTCTGAAGTAAAATACTGCCAAAAGGTGAAGTAGCATGAAAGAACTGAAAGTAAAATATATATCCCTATAATTCAACAAAAACATGCACAAAAAATAATCATGCTTAAGAAACAAACATGAAAGCAGATGCACCTGGTTATGAGAAAAAAGCAAATTCGAGACTATACGTACTCCCTTTAGTCTAATTATTTCTAAAAGCACTCAAAACAAAGAGTTTTGATCAGCTCATCACCCTGATACAGACCTGAGTTCCAATGTCCACGTCTTGCCTTGGCGTGACTGGATGAGAGCTCGCAGTGAATTGGCAATGCATCTTTTTCCATCCCAGTACAACAGAACTGCCACTAGACCTCTCGTAAGGCCAGGAAAATGAGGCTGCTGGTGTTCTCCTAGTGAACGAAAATGCACAGAAATAGCCAAAGAAAGCTGAACACACCTTAATAACAGCTCTATATCTTTGTATTTCTAACTGAAATACAAATATTGCATTCAAAGCGACTGTGGTTATTCACTACCACTTTGATTTGTTCCAGACACTTAAAAGAAATACCCCAGATATTTTGGGTGCTCCTGGTAAAATTCAACTATTAAAACATACAAAAAGGAGGTTTTTAAGTGCTAGTCCATAAATATCCTAGTCCAAATGGTATTTGCCACTGATACACACCCATCTTAATAACAAATTCAAGATTGAATCATTGAAATATCTTTTATTCAAAATATAAATTTCTATCTGAAATTACGTCAAAATAGAAAGTGAGCCTGACTTGAAGATGGTTTTCCAACAGTGACAAATTTGCAATCCACTTCTTTAACAAATTTTTCAAGTTAATGAACAGTAGCTAGTAATAATAACTAAAAATTCTAACTTAACAAGTGTAAAATCAATCTTCTACAAAAAGAATGTGTCACTCCCCAGAATACTTCTCTTACTAATCCGTTATTAGATTACAGAGTCACACAGCAGTATATAACTAATACATAATTTGAGGAATCAGTACCTATTACACCGTTTTATGGAAAAATTATCAATCCTGTTTAAGTTACGTTTCAACTCAATTATACAGAAAGTATATCATAAATCCTTCTCAGAATATTCCCCACCTTCACTCAGGGGGCAATATTAGGTGAGCACACAAATAGTAGGGTTCAGAACACTGCTATCATATGACATTACAGTGAGAATTTCTTTTAAAGAATATTCTGTGTTAGGACGCTAAGGTCTTCACTGCATCATGCATTCACTTAAATAAGAAGGCCCAGATCTTAAATATTTTCCCTTCTCACCAGCTAGAAGGAGCTCAACAGCTGCCAGCTCTCCAATATCAAAGAGGTCACTGAGGATAAAGGCTTCTCTGATGAGCTGCTCTGGCAAAAGTCGAGTTCCCTGCTGACCCTGGATAGCAACTCCTTCTGTGCTTGCCTTCTGAATTTTCTCATGCTGCTGAACATTTTTTGGCTGCAAGAGAAACAAGCATCAGAAGTTATGCAAAATGGCAAGATCAAATACTGAATAAAGCTTAACACATTAATTCTTCCTCACAAGAGATAAAGGCATCCTAAAAATGCTTCATGCTTGGACAGCAGTGGTCTCTTTGTGGGAATGTAAAAAAATAATCATATACAATCAGTGCTGACATTTAGTTTACTCAAGATACTAGTGGTCAAAAGTAAACTTTGATACAATTCTCAATAGGAACTGGTATCAATTCAGTGAAAGACATCTGGGTCATTGATCAGAACTGTTGTGATACTCCCAACTATTCTCTACATCATTCTTTTTCCATTAAACTGAGATGCTAAAATATACTGAAGAAACTCTATAGCTGATTGTTTTCTTACCTATCAATTTAAACAAGTCATCTACTACTGGAGAAGTAACACCACTGAAAGAAGACACATTTCTAGTTACCATCTTATGATACAGAAGCCAAGAAACGGGGAGTTTTTTCACATTATGTGGCGTTCCAAATTAGACACATTCTGTATTTTTTAAGTTCAAGTGTTCACCTGTTTTGTGTTTGTTAATCTGACTTAAACATGAGCAAAACCAGACAAAATAGCTTTGTGCTTTATTTTAGACACACAAGAGTAACAAAAAAAGTTGATACATGACTGATGGATTGTCAGATAATTTTACTATTCCTTTTAAAATAGCACTCAAATAATGAGAGAAAAAAATACATCATAGACAAAATTATCCTGTAGAAGATACAAAATAATATCTATGCATTATTTTTTCCCAATTAATACTATTTGTATCCTCACAGCAGAACAAAACTGGTATAACACATCTATGTCAAGTACTGTAAAAATCTCACATGAAAAGAATGGTCAGGGTCTAAAATGGCATGTAAGACAACAATGTACGACAGAGGAAATCATTGACACTCCAGTTCATTCCAGAAGAGAGCATTAGTCCCATACCGGATTTCTGAAGAGAGAAATGAAGTCAGATTTGTGCTTCTTTAAAACTTGATCTAGACGATGAACAGCTTCAGGTTGCCTTTTCCAAATGGCATTCATTACAGTCTGCCATATGTCCTTATATGGACCCCACAAGCTTGCAGCTAAAAGAGGAGGTAAAACAATGTATTTGAAATAGAGAAAGGAAGAAAACAAATTATTTATATATTGTTTTCAATAAGTAAACTCTTTTTTTAGTTTACTGTTAATTACTCTTAGCATGCTACTATACTCTTACACCTGTGAAGAAAAGTGTGTTTTCCTTTCCTCAGGCACAAAAAAATAACAACAAACACCCCAACAATGTTCTGGTATAAAACTTAATTGCATTTAGGGAAGTAAAGAACTAAAAGAGATAATGTACGCACCTAAATTGTGGTGCTGAAAGTCATCTTACAATACCTACAATAGAGGTATTAGGCTGGAAAAGATCTTTAAAATCACTGAGTGTAAGCACTAATCTGGCACTGCCAAGTCCTCCACTAAACCATGTCTCCAGGTGCCACATGTACATGTCTTTAAAATCCCTCCAGGACTGTGACTCTACCACTTCTACAGAACACTCCAGAATAGGACTACCTTCACTATTAGCTAAACAACCCAACAAATCAGAATATACAATACTCTTACAATTACAGCAGATGGCTGAAAAAAAATGGTTTCAACCATTTCCAAAGATAACTACTTGAGTGAGCAAGCTGGGAAAACCAAACAGCAGTTTAAGCAAAAGCAAGCTATTTAAATCACCCTTATTGCTGCTACGTTGTCAGAGACGAACCAGTGGGTACTGAGCTAGTCATCTGGAAGGGGTGCAAAATCCTGCCTCACTCATCAGAGAAAATAATTGTCTCTTGAGAGAGCACAAACTCCTTTGATTACTCACATTAGAATTGATATCCCTCCCAACAATCAAAATGCAAATCTCCTAAGCTTCTAGAAGGCCAGATCAAAGATTGCCATATTTAAATAGTGAAGTCTACACACTTAAATGGTGAAGCCATTCATGCTGAGTAACTCCAAGTAAATTTACAAATAACTGAGACAACACATTTAGCAGTGCCAGTACGGCTGTGTTGGGACAACCTGTAAAAAAAGTAAAAAAGGGACAAATTTGCCTTTTCTGAGCATCAGTGTTTTACCTCATACAATGCTACCTCTGCCTAGAAATAGCTACTACTGGATGTATAATTTCACAGTCAGCTGTAACTGGCTGTCCCACATAACTTCAAAGTTCAGAGATTTATTTCCACTTGAAACTGTGTTTTCACTCTTACTACATTACCAAGTCAAACACCAGCAGCCTGCCAAAAGCTGTTTAACTATTTCCCTGGCCCGTTTGTTTGCTCTTGTCCCTACCACATAATTTCTTTGCACCAGTCTAAACACATGTACTGTAAGGAATTACAACAAATTAAGGATCTAACTTCTCTAACCAAAACCTAATCCAAAAAGGAGTTTATTTGCAGCCGGATCACATCTACAACCCAGTTTGCTCTGCAATGGCACAAAGATGGATTATTGCAGAGAAAAGAATAGGCACCTGGTATAGGAAGAGGTTGGACTTTAGCAACCATGCTGACTTTTTCCCACTTAAGCTGTTCTACTATCACTGGTTTTAGAAAGGCTGCCCATCCCATCAGGGACAGCAAGGAAGGACAGGCTGAGTTGCTTCTCTTGGCAACAACAGTAGTTGACACTCATATGCCTGAACGTTTTGCCAAGTAACAGACTAAACCATCCTATGTCTCTTCCCACAAACGATATACTATAACCTAAGGCAAAATCTGCACTAGTTCTAGTGCAACATATCCTTTTATTTTTTTTTTTCATATTTCCTGTACAAAACTCCTTCTTCCCCTAGTTGTTGTTTTTTGGTTTGTTTTTTTTTTTTTTTTTTTTTTTTTAATTATAAGCCTGTAGACTCTCTTGCCATGTAATACATAGAATAGCCTTATTTGAACTACTCAAATTTTCACTTCAACAAAGCAATAGGGTTTTTTTTATGAAGAGTCTTTGCTATATTACTGCTTTTCTGTGAGGCTACAGGGATGCAATCCATTCAGCAAGATCAAAAAATCTCTGTAAAATTTGCTCCTTGCTTGCCACAGGAATGGAGGTTTCAATGCTACTAGCTAGAATTAATAGTGACTACTAACTGTCACCACTGATATAAAAAAAGCTTATTTACAGACCTTTGGGCCTATATTCCAGTGACAACTGTTTTTCACAGTGCGCTCATTCTCCTTCTATTAACCCAATGAAGCTCAACAAGAGTAAATGCAATATCTTACGCCCAACACAGAATCACTGCGCAGGCTGGGGACCAAGGGAGCGGCTGGAGAGCAGCTTTTACAGACAAACACCCAAGGGTCCTGGCAGACAGGAAGCTGAACACCAGTCAGCAGCAGACGCTCACAGCAGAGGCTGCCTACAGGCTCCAGGCTGTATTAACAGCTGTAGCCTGCAGATGCAAGTGATTATTTGGGCATCTCTGAGTCCTTCAGTCCCATACTGTGTACAGTTTCGGGCTCCTCAGAACTAGATACTGAAATAGTGAGCCACAGAACAGAATGAACGAGACGCTGAGCGAACTGACCTGGCTCAGTCTTACAAAAAGGCGGCTAAAGAGAGATTTGTTTTCTCTAACTACTGAATGGCACTATACATAGAAAGCAGGGCAAAATTCTGCACATATTTCTCTTTTGCCTCTTACACGACACAGCATTAGGAGATGGCTGAAATACGTAACCACGTGTACACCGAGTCACCACAGTCCTCTCTAAACAAGGAGGCCGTGGCTGCCTGACGTGACTCCCCGCCAGGACCAGCCAGGCACAGCGGCAGCTCTGCCCGTGGAGCTGCACCGATGGGAAGCTCTGCGCGGCCCGAGCCCGTGTACCTGCGCACGGGAGGCGGCTCTCACGGCGCCCGCCCGCACACCGCGTCCCGCACCGGGCGCCCTTCCCGGCTTCCCGCCCCGGCCTCGCCACGCCCGGCCTTCCCAGGGCGGCCGCCCCCGGTTCCGCGGGCGCGGAGGAGAGGCACGGGGGCGGCGGCGGCCAGAGAGCGGGACGGCCGTGGGGGAGAGGCGGAGGAGAAATCGCAGCCCCACGTTCAGATTGCTCTTACCCGAATTTACCGCCAACGGAGCCGCCATCTTGGGGAGAGGGAGGCGCGTCGCGGCGCCGGCGCCGAGGAAGGCCCGGCCAGCCCGGCCCTCAGCGGCCCCGGCCCCGCCCCCGCCGCCCAGCGCAATCACGGGGCCGCGGCTGCGGCGGGGCAGCCCCGCGCACGGCCTGATGGGAGATGTAGTTAAAGGTTAATGGTTCGTCGTGCCGCTCGGCTTCGTAATCCGTCGAGGCGACTGCGGGAAAGGGAGCGCGCCGGGCTTCTGCGTCGCCGCCTTCGCTCCTCTGATGTCAGTATGTCTTGGTTTGGCAAGACAGGTATCTGCCAGGGAAAGCTGGAGGTTCCCTTGGAATAGAGAATGTAAACACCCCCCCCCCCCATTCAAATTATTATAATTTCGCAATTAAAGGCTTTTCAGGCAAAGATTTGGGAATAGGAAAAACAGTTCTTTACTAGAAACATTAAGAATATAGATGTAGTGATACAAAAAACCAAGCAAACAAAACAAACAGAAAATTCTAGAAACCCTGACAGGGTCAGAAAATACAAGCTGACACCCTGTTGATCAAGGTATTGGAAGCAGTCCAAAGTAAGCCCTCCTGAAATGGCAGACGTGGTTGTGTTGGAGTAGAGATGGTCCTCATAGTCCAGTAATGGCGAGACGGGTCCAGTCTTCCTTGGGGAATCCAGTGGAAAATCCAGTGTTAGCTGGTTACGAACAGTTTGGCTCCCCATCCTGTGTGGAGCATCCACGATGGAATGATGTAATGTGTCATGTCATTGGTGAGCCTTAATGGCCTGTTCCCAAAAGATACCCCCGGGAGGGTGGAACGAGATAAGGAACAATGCCCCCCACCCCGGTTTTAAAAGCTGGCACATTATCAGAATGCACCTGCCCTCCTCACCCCTGGAGTTACAGATGGAATAGAATAAATTTTTTTTTTTTTTTGGTTACATAACCCAAGGCAAAATAACACATCGATTCCATGCCATTCAGTTTTTCTTTCCCTTTCCATGCCACGCTCAGGTGAGTCTTTCCTTCCAAGCCCTGCCCTATATGCCATTTTCACTGAATATGGCTAAATATCTGAATTAAGACACTGCACTAGGAAATACATTTATTAAAATATTTTCGTTTATTTTTTAACTGGAAAAAAAGCTCACCAGGATTACTCCAGCTTCTCTGATTTCCGATTGAAGTCCTAAAAAAATAGATACAAGACAATAATTTTTGAATGTGAACTAGGGTTTACAATCTTGTAAAGGGGAGGGGAGAAAACAAACAATGAAAACAAAAAATCCACCACCAGCTTTGATAGGAGTTACTCTGTGAAGAAAGCTACATTTAAGCGCAAAGTGCAAGTTCAGCGTCCAAGAAACAAAAAAAAGTATCAGGCATGAAGAAAAGAAAACAAAAAGCATATTTATACAGTTATATCTCTGGAGCTGAGGAACAAACATCAGTATCTTAGAAGCAGTCTGAAATCAACTTAGCATTCTCTGTCACAGCAGTAAGCAACATTCTTACAGAAATGCCCTCCTGTATTACCTTTAGGATAAAAGATTCCACCAAAAGTACTCATTTTAGTTCCAGTAGTTTCCCCTCCTGAACTTCATTAAACCAGTGTTTCATGGTTGCAAAACCATGTCCAATGAACTATGGGAACCATGGGATATTGGCAAAATAACTATCTTTGCTTCTGTAGATCTCCTCTATAATGGGATGGCAGAAGGGGTAATAGAAAGAGCAGTGCTCCTGGGGTGAGAGTGAATTGGCAAGGGCAGCTGTAAGAAAAAAGAGAAACTGTTTCGCTTAGTCAGAAGAGGAGAGAGAAATGGATATTTTGGAAAAGGGGGGGGGGCGGGTTCTCAGAGTACAATTAACCTGTTCTCAATAATTTGGCCTAATTTGTTGATTTAGTCAGAGTCCCCATATTTCTTTGTGATTTAACTTTTCCTGGTCTAAGCCGTGAACAGACCAGACTTATAATAATGAGAATGATAGTGAATTGTTCATTTTATTCTAGGAAATGTAGAATGCCAGGCAAGAGGTAAAAGTAGAAAATAAATGCAGTTAATCCCCAAGCAGCTGAACTAAAGCAACCGTGGTACCTGGGTGGGGCATTCCTGTATCCTCTCCTGTGCATCCTTCCCTGTGAAGCCATAGTTCTGCTCTTATGCTGCCCACGTGCCACCCCAAGACCCTATGACTATGAAAGGCAGGTATCATGATAAACTTGGAGATGCATGTGCTGATCACCTGGCCACAGCAAATGCAATTGATAGCTTGAGGTTTTGCTTCAGTCTTTCCTTGCACAGCGATTCTAATTTGGATCTTTTTCCTTTATACATTGACTGATTTTCACAAAGTTTATGAGCCGTCTAGACTTTGATCAGATTTGGTTGGAATTGACTCAGAAATCGCAACAGGTTCAAAATTTACTGAAGAGGTTTGGCTTACAGTGTAATTTCCTAAACTGTGTTTCCTTAAGAAACTTGCAGTTTTAAAGAAGAGAGAGAAATAAATAATAGATTTTTAAAAAGGGGAAGAAAAAAAGGAAAAAAAAAAAAGAGGAAAAAAAAAAAAAAAAGCCTTTCCTGGCATTAAGAGTTGTCATGTTTCTTTTGGCATTCAGATACAGCCAGATTTCACCCACTTTTTTTGAACTTTTTGAAGGAAAAAATCCTTTCTAACCACTGCAGATTTAGTATTTTAATTTTCCAGATAATTCTTCCCCCCCCCCCCCTTGTGAGTTGACCTAGGGCCACATAGGAACAAAAAAAAAGACAGCTAGAAATAGTGGATGGCAAGGGATAGGTCATTGAGCAGGTGAACTTCGGAAGAAAAAATACCACATTTAGCTTAGGCTGCACAGCATTTATTATATTCTTTCTCTGTTAGCAATGTGATATTTTAATGCTAAATAGTTGTCACAGTTCAGCTCCCAGTATGGATGAAGTAAGAGAAGCATCTAGATACACCATACCATACATTCTGCACATATTTTTATTGGCATAACTGCATCCATCCGTCCATGCTTTAATAAGTGGGGAAGTCCATGAATAGTAATTCTTGATTATTCTTGCTTTATTTGGTGTCCTTTAATTTAGGTTCCCATTGTTTACTCAGGATCACTGGCTGGTTTGGTAGTCTATTTTTGACAAGTCACTGTAGGGAAAGAATACCTCATTCCTCTCCCTAACAATAGTTCTCAGCAAGTTCTGCGATGTAGATGGGTTCAAGAAGGGACACCAATGTCTTTCATCCCTAATTACTAGACAGAAATCTGTAAAGTATCAAAGGCAGGCTGACACTAAATACCTGGGATGGAATATTCATTCCCCTGGATTCCAGGGAAAGGAGGTTCCGAATTGCCTGTAGGGTAGTGAATTCTGCTTGTGTGGTGAGAGACCTACATTAATTTCTATAGGTGGAAATAACTCTTAGTAATAATTAAAATGAGCTGTACAGTGGGAACCTACTCTTTGTAATTTGTAGTTTGGTTTGTGATGTACTACAGGTGTAACATTCTTAATTTTGATAGTACTATATTTAGTGGATCATAGTCAAATCATACATCAAGATATGAAGATAACGATGATGATGATATAATTTACTCTCTATACATGTTATTATTACCAGGAAGAATAATTACTAGCCAAAAAAACAGGTATTGTTCAAATGCCTCGGAGGTCCTGTTTATTTTAATCTTTGGTGTCATAATGATCACATCCTTCACATCTCCATCACATGATGGAGAAAAATGAAAGAAGGCTTTTCTTCATTGCAGCTGAAACTGAAAAAGTCGCCTTGTAGACGTGCATCTACATAAACAGACCACTCCTTGCATTGTGAAATATGCCTTTTTCCCAAAAATCCAAAAACATTTCTGGCTACTGATTAGACCCTCAAACTTCCTGGAGCTCTTGTTTTGACTGACACTAACTCTGTGCATCTGAGCTTACTGTTCTGTAAAAACGGGTATAGCATCTCACAGCAGGCCTGGAATGCCAATTGAACGGATCTTCAGCCTGGCCCCATCATCTGAACAGAGGAAAAAGAATGTATTTTTTTGCTATGTTAGTTGGTGGAATAAAAAAATCCTGAATTGTCTTACTCTGCTGGCTAAATTTCCTAGAAACTTCTTAACTGGCTATAATCTTGTCTTTGCTGCAAAAAGCGTGCTTTATACATGGAGATAGTTAGCTTGGCATCAAATCTTAGAAAAAAGCCTGAGACCTTTCTATACAGTATTTCTCAAGGAAATAACTTTGTAATTTCTCTGTCTTCCATCCTAGATATTTCTAGTGTCACCATGGTATCTAAGCTCATCAAAGAAACTGTATGAGGTTGTCACTAACTTGTGTAAGTGGCTTATCTAGTCAAAAGCAACAATGAGCTGTATGTTCTCAAAGTTATACAAACACCTTCCTTGGGATTAGGGAGCAGGGGCAGATGAACAACAGCAACCGCTGTTCTTCCTGTGTAGGTGAGGACAGTTAATGCCTATAGGCATCTGACCAGAAATTAATGCCTTGATAATCATAATCCTGCTGGTCAGTTTGGTCTTTGTGATCCTTGTCCACGCTTCAGAGGTAAAATGAAAATACTGTTCTTGGCTCTGTGATGTATTTGAGTTATTTTTTCCCTAATTCCTGCTTTGGAGCCCTTAAAACTCTCTGTCTTGTTTCTCTTTCTTCTCTGCTCTGGAATGAAGAATAGCCTTTCTTTTCTTGTAATAATTTGTCTATTCAGCTACTGAGGCTAATGAGGCAGTTTCTAGCCCAGAAGGTGATCTGATTAGTGTAACAATGTTGCTGCTAGTAATTGACAACAGAAACCTACAATCAAGGAAATGCTGGAAAAACAAAGCATAAGCAAAGTGGAGATATTTGATATAGAAAATAGAAGTCTTGGAGCATCAACTGCCTTATTGATATTCATTCCGTTCAGGGATTTACATATCAGATTTAAGGATGGTTGATGTTTTTGCAAGTTGCCATTTTTGCTTATTCAGGCTTTATCCTGTAATTTCCTCTGAACACTTTCTAAAGCATGTTGTATATATTCTGCAGCTAACTTATATACTTCTTTCATCCTTTTGGGTTCCCATCCAAGAATGGGTGGGCTGGAATAGGTGCAAAGCTACAAGAGTGTAATGAGTTCACTTGGGCAACAGTGAAGATGTGTAAAGTTGCACAAAAATCTCTGTGCAAGTAATGTAAAGCAGAGGGTTACCGTAACTAGATATAATGCAAGAAATGGGAGAGGGAGTCAGTTTAAGCTAAATTGAAATAAATCATTACTTTAAACTTACAAACTGAGTTAAATTGATATAGGAACCGATGAGCCTCACGACAAGGGTATCTTGCAATGCCATCTCTACTGCAATGTAAAATTGCTTCACAAATTTTGCTGCCATTTTGTTAATCATCTTCCCAGCAGTGTCCACTTCTTTGGAGTTCTCTGGGCAGAAGACAAGAAGCGTCACGTACACGAAAGATGTATGCAAATCATAGTTTATGCACTTCTGACAATTTGTTACTGAAATACTTTCACTGTCTGATGCTCTGAGATAACTTAATTGAAAAAAACCTGTTCAAATAGGCAGCATAAGAAGGGATTTGTGTTCTGTTCCAGTCTATTTTTTGTTTCGTATAAGTTTGCTGAGAATCAGGAAGAATTATGTTCAGGAGCAAGAATCTAAAGGACACAGACTGAACAAATTCAAGTTCTGGAACAAGAAGTTGCATTAATTGGTACTGATGTCAAAATATTTCAGTAGAAGTCACATGTCTGTTAGTCTCCTCCTGCTGTATTTGCACCACTCAGCTGCATTCCTAGGCATCTGCCTGTTAACAATATAATTTTGTTTTTCTTATGCATCACTCTGAGTCCTCTTTAATGAGCAGTCTGTCTGCAGAAACAAGTAGTTATGGTGAGGTCCAGCCCAGGAGAAGCTTGAGGTATTGACTCATTCTGAAACACTGAGGGAAAGGTTTGCTTGCAGGTATATTTAGACTATATCTACACAAGGACACTAAGCTATGAGAAACCCCTAAAAATTAGGTGGCCATAGTTTTAATGAGGATTTGATTATGGGTGTCTTAGTTTGACATTGTTTTATATTGCATGATGATAAATGTGTTTCAAAGAATGTTTGCCCAGCATGTCTCAGAAAGTCTAGTGTCAGTTTTGAGGTGAGATCCAAAGAGCATTAGAGGGCAGATTGATGCCTCCCTTTCACTGGGAGGGTTCAGATTACTTGTTCAGGTTGTGAGAGGCTTGCTAAATTTTTCCCTCCCAGCTTAATATACAACTGCTACCTCCCATGAATTTTGGAGGGGTATTTTGCATTCTACATTCTCAGGTTCTCAGTCTCTTGTTAGTGACACTTAATTTTGTGAAAACTTCCACCAGATATGCAAGTGGAACCTGCCAGGGAATGGGGGAGAGAAAATCCCACCATTCAAAAAGCTAATGTGACCACCAGGTGAAGAGTATTTCTCTCGTGACTTGTCTCAGTGATCAAGTCTTTTTGACAATCACATCAGCATGTGTTTGACTCAAATACTAATTCACTTTCTTTTCACAAAAAAAATATAAGTTATATGTTAACTACTTTGGAGAGTTCTTGAAAGCCTGAGCTATATGTTAAAGTGAACTACTAGCTCTGTCAACCTAACCAGCTATAACCCTTTTCTTTTACAGATATTTGAAACCTAGGCAATCTGTATTTATAGAGTAGATTTTTTTCCTGATCTCAGCAAGGACAAAATCATGCTTTTATTTTCATTGATCACAGCTATTATTTCAATACTTTCTATTTTGTTTGCCTACTCAGATAAATCAGTGAGTCATATAGTCCCAGTGCTCTCAGTAAACTGATTTCTTGCTTGAAAGTTGTGTCTTTTCTCTCTACTCATGGCTCCATGAAATAATGATCCAACTTTAAGTCTTGTCTCACACGAACTTTCATGCATAAAACAAGAAAATAACTTTCTGAGGAGCTAGTATCCCTCTAGAATTAGCAGCCTACTTCATTTATAGGAATCTCCATCTGTAAGCAACTTACTTCCTCTTTAAATACTGTGCAAACACTAACTTGGACAAAGTTAAGGGGATAGTTACTAGTTGCTGGTATTTAAAATCAAGGGGAACAATACAAAGCAGTACAGTAAGTGCACACTCAGCTACAGTATCACCCAGGGCAGTGTGTGTTATTCTCACAATGATGCTCTGCCCACATCCCACATTTTCTCATCCAAATCATGGCTGGAGGCAGCCACAGATAGCTTAATAAAAGTTCTTCAGTTTAAGCATGGCTGCCATTCCTAGAACCAATTGACACAAGGACTGCTGTGGTAGGACAGGAGTAATCACCTCTTTGGTAACATTTTGTCACATGCTGTGACATGACTAAACTGCTGAAGCTCAGCCTTTTCCCAGTAGGGCACACCTTGCAGGTAATTGTGTTGTCAGTCTGTTCCATGAGACTTGTCAGACCTCTGCAGACTGAGACATGCAGACCTCCTGAAGGAGGACATTTGATGGTCTAAACTTTAAAACTCTATATAAGATGAAGAGGAGCCATGAAAAACTAATTTGACCGTATTTATCATCTTAATTCCACACTTACCTGAGAGGAAAGCTACCTACTAAAGGTGAATGTGATGAATGATCTAAGGTGAATGATCTAAGTTTTCTTAAGGAAGTACACTGCTCAGAATATTAGACAAGCACCTTTTACAGCTTTGATCATGTTAACAATTAGAAAGCAATGCCTAATAAAACTTGATTAGGCCACCTGGTCCTGCTTCTTACAGGAGTGCAACAGAACCATCATTCTTTCAGCAGTTTGCATGTTTTGAGGCCTGAGCTTTTTTATTTTTGGGGGGGGGGCATGAAAGTAGACGTACCTCAAAAAATAGATACTTTACCTTTTTAACTATTTTAAAATAAAATCCTTAGTGGCATTTTCACTTAAATTATTAAATTTAAATAAACCTGAATTTTAATGAGATCTTGAAGATGAAAAATTAACTCCCTTGTCTTTACTAAGATCTCTGCTGACATAACTCTGTCCTGAGGTGCTAGTCCATGACTTCACTCTAGTAGGAAAGGTCTGAGAGTGTTCCCTCTGATTTCTGTGTCTTTGAAGTAGTCCTGAGATGAGTCAAAGTATATACTGCCCAGAAGAATGAGGAAAGGTATACATTACACACACGGAAGGAAGTCCAGTGTCTAGGTTCCTATCTGCAAAGAGGAGGAGTGAAGAAGCAAGCAACCAGCGACTCACTTCTCTCTTGTCCCTGATTTTGGCCAAGTCTTTTTACACAAACGGGAAGCAGCTGGCTACCCACCTAATCTTAATGCTCATAATATTGTACATAGTGTTTTCTACATAGTAGGTTTAATATTTAACACAGAAATCCTGTGTAGAAACTTGCAGAACGGAACTGTCTTTCAGGGAAGATAAGTTTTCATTGGCCTCAGGAGAAGTTGCAAATGCTCAGTTGCTTTGGAAATCAGGCTACTTTCATGGCATCCCGCGCAAATATAAACACCCAGAAGTTTCAAAGTTTATGGCTTCTAGACATTACACTGGTCTGTGTACTTGTCAGGAGAAATACTGCTAGGCATGGACCAAAACTATACAAAACACTGAACATATCCTACTTTCTTCTCATGACAATCTGACAACTGCACAGTACATTTCAAGGCCCAGCTACAGTTTGCATAAAACAAATTATAAACACTTCAGGCAAGCATGACACAATACACTATCAGTGGAAATGTTTGGGGCATATCTGTTCTGAAGCTTTCCACACAAAAACTAATTTTGGGTTCCCAAGTATGGTAGCAACATAAAGTAAGTAAACAGGAGAAAACAAAATTAAAGTAGGCTAAGATAAGAATCAGCACCTAATTTATTTTCTTTAGCAAAATATGGCATCTACCAGAGGTTGGCTGGCTACACTTTAAAATAACCTATTTAAGAAGAGGTAATTAAAACCCCACAAATGCTGGATTATTAGGAGTAAAACAAACTGGGCCTACCCAGGGTTTTAATTCCATGTCTGGCCTGTTAGCAGGAAATTCAGATATTCATACACTGATGTACTAATAATTTTAAAATGTTACTGAGGAAAACATAGTACAGTTTCAAAATGTATATGGAAGAATAAAAAATGTATATTAAAATAGAAAAGTATCTTCCATGCTTTGGGTGTCTTGGTCAATCTATAAAATATGGCCAGGATACCAACTTGGTTTCTGCTCCCCCTGAGTATGTTCCTGACCAATAGTGGCTCTTGGCGAGGTCCAGTCATGGTGCAGAGTGCCAGAGGAAAGATGGAACAGAAGGGGAGAGAGGGCAGAGCAGCACAAGGCACACAGCACAACCTTCCCTCTGTTGGCATGTCAAGCACAGACTAAGAAGCAGAAATGTTCTCTATCAGAATATAAGAGCCAAATTTCTCTGTACAATAAGCAGATCTATGTCATACAGAGTCTCAGTTACAGTGCTGCTTATATGCAAAACTGATCTAACTATTCTGGGATCTCTCATTTGTCATCATTACAGCTGGCTTCCTGCAGTTCCTTAAGGAACATTTTCATCTTTCTGATTAATAAATGCTTTGACTTTTCTACTTGATCTATTATTTTGTCTATCTAACCTATCTAATCTCGGGCTTGTCTCTCTATCAGCATTATTTATATAGCATAAAATTAGCGGTAGTAGCTCACATTCCTTTTGGCAAAAGGAAATATATCTGTCTGGAAAATTGCAAGGTTGCAGCTGGAGCTTGGCTGGTGCAGTACATATACAAACATCAAAGTTCATGCCAACCCTTTAATGTAACTTGTCATACTTTCTTGACAGGTGAGCTGCTGTCACACCTGGCTTATGCAGAACATGAGTTCCAACACAAAAAAAGGCAGTGGAAGTTCTTGTAATGGGCAGTTCCTGTTTATACAGCAGCCATGGAATCAATATGCAGGATGAAGTATTGCATTTTCTCAAGTCATGCACTTTTTGTTTCATCTCAGCAAATCCCATATGGCTGAGGCATTTTTATAAGAATGTGAGCAATTTTGAACTCTGTGGAAAATGCTGAATGCTGTTGGATAAGGGCAGAGAAGGGCAGAAGAGGAGAAATACATTCGTTTGAATGCACTAATATGGAGGGCAATTAAGGAATATGACAATAACGAGCAAGCATTCTGCATCATAATGTATGTTTTGCTTTAAAGAGCAGGTGATGACTCCCTGAAAACAATAATAAGTAACATAATGAAGCCCTGTCTACACGGGCATGTTACTCCAAATATTTCAGATGAGTTGGCTTGACCATATTTGTAATGATTGTTTTAAAGTGGCTGGACTTTCTTTTTTTGCATAAATGAAACCCAGACTCACCAGCCCTCAGCAGCAAGCTGTATCCAGTTTATGAGAAGATTCTGCCCATTTTTTAATATTTTTCCCTCATTGTATAAAGTGATATGGTTTATTTGCTGTCTGGCCCCTGAGTGCTTTCTTCTATTACAAGATCACCTGGATCAAGTATGTTAATCTCTCCTGCTGAATGCTGATGGCTTCCACTGCAATTCCAGTATGTGTGTGTTCCTCCTTTTTTTTGAGGACCACCTCTTTCCTTCCCCAATATTGTCTCATGGGTTATGTGTATCAGCACATCCAGCCCCAGCTTTATGGCACTGCCTCAAATATTATTATTTGTGACTGTTGGTCAACCTGAATGCAAGAGAGGGACATTCCTGAGAAATGGACCAGTGCTGCCATAAAGCAAAATAACAGTGGCATTTCTACGAGAACTGAAGGGATGTGAACAGGACCTGTAGAACTTCCAGCGGGAAAGAATAAGATAAGCTGTGAAAGATTTATCCATGGGAAGTCAACTGCTGAACCCTTCTATTGTAATGGAAGGTCACTTAGCGCAGCTGTCAAATGATGTCACTTCAAATACAGACTGTATAGCTAGTATTTTTTTCAAACCACTGAACTGAAATGCAAAGACTGAGGTTACGAAAAAGCTGTTTGAAATCCAGAAAGGTGGTTAGACTGAAAATGCTGAGGGAAGTATTCCTATCACATTCTATATTATGTCATAACTCTGCAACTGTAAGCCAGGTGGTATCCGGATGCCATCACTGCAGGGGAAAATGAGCTGTATGAACCATGAGCCTCTTTACATCTGTTTAGTGCCACCTTCTCTACTGTGGCCATCGTGGTACTCCACAAACAAGAATCCAATCTTGTCTTCCCACCTTGCACTGCTTGCTATGCATCTGGGTTCACTGCTGCTCTTCCTGCCACTCACATAACATGGCAGCATCCCATGAGTTAAAAGGAGTGCAGATTGCAGGGCAGGCCATATTTATTGCAACAGCAAATGCAGAAAAACAAAAGCAATAGCAAACATACTTTGGCTTGTAATTTGTTCAGCATTCTTTAGCTTCCTTCTGCATTTTATGAGATGAATTACCAAAATTAAACATTTCAAAATGCCGAGATTATAAAACACTTGTAATCAAACCTTTA
Organism: Sylvia atricapilla; assembly: GCF_009819655.1. NCBI lineage: Eukaryota > Metazoa > Chordata > Aves > Passeriformes > Sylviidae > Sylvia > Sylvia atricapilla. The sequence continues at coordinate 46,874,055 of NC_089144.1, forward strand.
GCAATATAAAATTCTTGAATTCAGGCCAATTGCTCTACAATCTGTTCCCTTTTAGTGCATATGCTGCTGACCTGCATGTATTACAAGACATCTTAGGGCAAAGGCTGTGCTCCATTTTTATGCACAGGGCAAAGCAGTGCAGCCCGCTTGGTTTCTTATCTGTGTGGTTTCTCTCACTCCTGCAATTGAATATACTTCAGTACCCTTCTATGAAATGCTGTACATCCTTCTGATTTATCCATTGCCTTTTCCTGTAAGACTTTTTCTCAGCTCCTGGAAACATACTTAAAGGTAATGTTGCTACAGAGGTGTACATAAAACTGCAAACTCAAGTCCTGTTACTAGTCAATAGCAGGATAATATCTCCCTCATTAGCCTAGCATCTTCTTTCCTCCTTCCTATTTCAAGACCAGCCCATGATTTCTATAGAAAAGAGATGTAAAGAGAGAGGCTTCTTATTTTTTACATTTCTTATTTTTTACCCCACACTGTGGGGTTACCTGAGAACAGCCGATTCCTAGGAAAGCTCAGACTGGAAAAACAAATGGGAGTGACATTCCAAAATCGATTAAAAAAAATGAAACCTATGACCATTAGCACCGCATTCAATGCAGAAATAACAAATAATTGCAATTTATCTCTGACAACAAAGGCCCCATTATGATGAGGAACTTTAGCCAAACAGATTGCTTAATGAATAAAAAATACGTCAAAAAGGAAAAGGAGGATAGGAAAGAGAAGTTTAAGGATTCTGTGAATGGATTTCGGCTCAGTAGCCAAAAGGCAAAAAAAGAGCTGGAAGGATGTTTATAACAACCTATGTTAACTTGGACATGAGTGTCTAGATTCAGAGGAGTTTAGGACAAAGAAAAAAAAACACCCAGGAGGATTTACTGTAAATTATGAAAAAACCCACAGTCTTCTGAAGAATATTAGGAAGCTATGCCACTACTTCAAGTGCACTCTGAGGTTAACAAATAGTAGGAGCTTCCTGGAGGTCCCCACAACACCCTTCCCAAAACCAGGAGCAATTTCTGCTCTCATTTGCAAAGATAGGTGCACTTAGCAGTTAATGTGTGCTGTGCCAGAGTCATGTTGAATAAAGAAGGTTGTAATGAAAAAAAATGGCTGAAGCATCCCATTGAAGTCGTCATTTTCCCCTTATAATTCAAAAACATAACAAAGATGTATCTCATATCTTTGGCTATAATGCACTAATTCTGTCACCACTCTATTCTTTCATTTAAGACAGAGCAGGATAATTCACTCATCCTGTTTCCCCAAGCAGCATGGAGATCTCATTCTCCTCACGTGGATTTCCAACAAGAGATAGCAAACATCTACCACTCGCAGCAAGTACTGATCAGAGTGTTTGTAAGGCTCCTCCACCTGCCCTTAATTTACCAACAAAGCCCTTCATTATTATTCTACAGTTAGTCAGAACAGTCATGCATTTTCTTTCTCTAGTGCCAAGTAAAAGGCATCATTAGTCAGATAAGCAGAGAGATGTTTGGACCTCCAAGAGTGAGAAAAGGAGTGGACACATCAATAATACCCATTGCAGTCTGCAGAGCAATTCTTATTTCTGTTTCAGTAAATAAAGCTGAATTTCTAAAAAACCTGTTATTAACCCTTGTATACCATTCTGTAATAATATCTGTGAACTTTGCGTAGCGATCCATGAAGCTTTGCAGAAGCCTGAGAAAAATAATTTTTTTCTATTTATGAGATCCAACTTTCAGTCTGAAATATAGGCACATACATTCAGCCTCTGCTACTAGCAGAGCTTGGGGTCATGATATTTATAAAACTGCAAGTATTTTCTCACTACCAGCACAGTGAAATATACATGTGATAAATATTTCTAGCACATATTGATAGACCATTATCAATCCCAGTGAGCAGAAAGTCCACACGTACATGTGCCTCGGTATTATTTCTATGTTGATGAATATTCAGACTGCAGTTGTACAGATGCTTTGCAACTTTTGCCATCCTAAAGTCCCAGCATAATTACTCCCTATCCCAACCAGGCATGGAATTACTGGATCTCCACCTCCTCCTTTTCTGCCAGTATCAGTACACCGCCATCATGTCTTTCTCTAGTCCTTTCTCTGGACCCTCCACTGTTTTCTCCTGACAGGTTGGCAGCCATTTGAAATGGTGGTGGCTTAACACTGGAGGGAGGAATCCTGAAAATAGCTTAGCTTCACATCAAACTGCAGAATCCTAGTAGGTTCCTATATCTGTTCCACAAGACAGTGACTGTGGATCATTGCCCGGGAGAGCAATTTCCCAGTACATGGTGTGAATCAACGCATGACAGCGCGTATGCCACAAATGTCAGGGAACTGGGGATTGAATCACAACACATAAATCATATGAATAGACATTTTTACTCTAGCTAGTACATATTGGCTACTTCCAAGAAAATGTATTGCAAAAGCTTTTCTTTATAAACACGGAAATGATTTCTTAGAAACAGTCTTGCTGAGTTATCAGGCCCATTCAAAGCAAACAAAACCCAAACATTTCCAAAAGTAAATAAGCTGCCAAAATGCAATTAAGTAACCTGATAAAAGCAATTACAATTACTTAAAAATAATAAAATAATGAATTTAAGGGCATCTTAAAATTTTAAAATGGCAACATGATGGCCAAGTGAATTATTCTTACCAGATTAAAGAAGAGGTGGAAGCAGGGCTATGGATAACTTTTGGTAACATCAGCCAAAGCAGTCTTCGGCCATGTAGATTTTTTTCCTACATTAATATTATATGCTGCTGATATCTGTCCATGCAGGTCTCAGCAAAGTGATTTGAACAGATTTTTACTAAGAGAAAAACTCCTTAATTCTGAATGAAAAGAAACCACAGAATTCACTTAATATTAACAGCCTAAATTCTGACTCAAAATTGCAGCTTTTAGTTTTATTATTTTAAACGTCTCTTTCCAAGTCAGAGTACTTGCTTTTATTCAATAGGAAACATTGGTGGGTATTAGGTGTACCAGCAACTAATTACATTACTTATATAAGTTACTTACATAATGGGTACTCCTGGAACCTAATGGTTTATATATCAGTTGATATAAATGTAAAACTAATAAAGTTTTTGAGAAATACATTGTTATATACATACATTCACCTGAATTTGATTAATATATACTAACTAGTTACTTTTACATTAATACATTAGTACATGTTACAGTCTAAGACATATGCAGAGAAACACAGAATTTCTCACTTACATAGGTGTTCACATTCCACTTTATGTTTTGTCCTCTGAATAATGTTGCATTTGAGTTCACATGTGAAGACTACTGCTGAGAACAGCATATCTTTTTATGCAGACTTTGGTCTTCCCTACAGCAAGAAACAGTAAAGTTAATTTATAGAACTTTCCTGTGGGGGATATACACGTATCAGTCTGTAATTTAATATGCATAAGTTAACATTAACTTGTTTTAGGAAGGAGATAAGCTATGTCAACACAAGTTCCACTGTTAGTAGAACAGGCATACTGTACAAAGCTGTACTAGTATAATACTTCAAACTAAGAAACAAAAGTAAAGAAGAAAAAATCCATGCCATTAAATGTAATTGTTGTGCCAGTGCATTCGGTGATGAACACCTCTTTGTCCTATCAATTGCTGAAATAAGTAAAATTCTCAGGTGAATATTGTCATGGCAAAAGCAGTAATAGTTTGCACACTGAAGGAGATAACTGATAATTAAACACTCAGGATGAGGCTGGCTGTCTGGAGAGCTAAGGATGCCAGGGCAGGAAAGCCACAAGAGAGCTATAAAGGCGATGAATAAAACACTATTTGTTAGCTGAGGTGATGAGGTCTTGGCGCAGCATCGGGATCATCGGTAAAAGAGAGGGATATGGGTGCAATTTGAACAAGTCCATGACCCGGGGCGTCTGTGGTATAAAGAGAGGATGGAGGCAATATAGTTTCTCTGAGTTTCTACGAGATAAGAAGTGCGAATAAAGCGAAAGAAGCGAAGGGTGAGGCGGCAGGCGGGGTCCCCGGCGGGGAGCGCGGCTGGCAGCGGCGCCGGGGCGCAGTGCCGCTCTGCCGGCGGCCGAGGCGCTGGACGCGCCGTGAGGCAGGGCTGCCCGAGGCGGCCTTCGGCAAACTCGGCCGGCCCCGCCGAGCCGCCGACAGCCGCGTCAGGGGCTCCCGGGAGAGCACGGCGCACCACGTCCCCTGGCGCTGCAGCCAACAGCCGGCAAAATCCGACGGGGAGCTACACGGGATCTCTTCGACACGGCAAGGGAAAAGAACTCCAGAGCAACACCAATGACAGGGGGAAAAAAAAATCAACCCAGTGCTTGCAAACCGTGCAGTTTAATGTCCAGCAACAGGTGGCTGAAGTTGCAGGGCGTTTACGGACGGAGACTCCCGGGAACAGAGCGGTGGGACGGCCCTACCCGGCGGAGAGCTTCGGATCCCCGGCCTGGCGAAAGAAGACCGTGGTCCGGCTCGGATGGCGTGGCCACCGCCTCCGGCTCCGGCTCCTCCGGCGCTACCGGAGCCGCCGCCACTGCCGCCGCCACTGCCGCCGCCTACAACTCCCTTCATGCCCCGCGCCGTCGCGGCCGCTGCCGTCGCGCCCCGTTTCACCTCCCGCGCCGCTCCCCGCCCACTGCCGGCAGCGCACGCGCAGCGGGGGCGGTGTCTGGGGCAAGTCTCCCCAATGTAAGATGGTGGCTGGGCTGGCAGCGGAGCGCCCCGAGCTCGGAGATCGCCCGTCCCTCGCGTAAAGGTCGTCGGAGCAGCTGCCCGAGCGCCCGACCGGCCGCCGCCGCACGTCCCTCTCCAGGAGCGCCGCTGCGGGTTTCTCCCCTCCGCTTCTCTCTTTCCTCGCCGCCTCTCTCCTTCCCTCCCCACCCTTCTCCTCCTTTTCCCCTCGCCTCCTTTCCCACACGCTCACTCAGTCACCCATTCGCCCGCCCGGCCGCCCCCGCCGCGCCGGGCAGCCTGAGAGGGAGAGCCGCGCACACGCACCGCGGGCCGGGCAGGCAGGAGGAAGGCGGGTGAGTGCGAGCTGAAGGCCGGGCCGGGAAGGAGGGAGGGAAGGAGAGACGAGGAGGAGGCGGGGGGGAGCCGGGCCGCTCTGACTACGAGAGCGCCGAGGCTTCGCTGGGACGGCGCAGGCCGCAGCCCACCCGCCGGTGCAGCCCCGGCGACGGGAGGACGCGCCGGGCCGCTGCCGGGCGCCGGGGGCGCCGGGCCGTGAGGGGAGGGCGCGGGGGAGAGCGGGCAGCTCCTCCTCCCCGGGGGCGCTGGGGAAAGGGCTTCCTCCGTGTCGCTGCCCGGAGGAGGCTGTATTTATTTCCTCCTCGCTCTCCCACCCCCCTCCGGCGCGGGGAAGCCCTTGGGCCGGGCCGGGCCACTGGCCGGGGTGGCGGAGGGACGGTGGCCCCGGAACCGCTCTCATTTGCCAGGGCAGGCCGGCGCGGGCATCGCGGCGTGATTCACTTAGAATTTGCGTGGAAATTTCCTCTCTCCCCTTCTTCCTCTTCCCTGGAGCCTGGCTCCATTTCTTCTTGTGATATGCAGTTTTTTTCCTGAGGGAAAGGCAAACAGATGGTGAATGGCAGCCTCTTAATTTTGGTGTTATTTTGGACAGTCCGTGCAACCTCCTGAGATTTATCAGTCAGTAAAATAACCGGTATGTAACTTTCTGTCTCCTGCTTGCAAAATCCACGAAGCTCTTTTCATTTTGTGCATTAGCAGAAGTAAAATGACAAGGCTGTATATGGGTGCTCATCTGCTTCTAGCTACGGTCCTACAGCTCTACCTGCCAGTTTAAAACTGAGCAGCCGGTACCTTTGTATGTACAGTAAAGGGGAGGGAAAATACACTAGATAATTATGTTAAAATGCTTTATTACCATACAAGAGAGGAGTTAATTGTCCATGGCTTGTATGCTTCTGTCAGTGTGGTAATACCAAGTATGCTGTTCATAGGGGAAACAATTCTCTCCAGAGCATTTAATGTAAGCAAAACCTATCAGCTGGTTAAAGCTGTGGAAATTCTAGACCTGCAGATGTTGGCTTACTCCTGTCCAAAAGTTTTAGAAGTTAGTGTTGGCCAGTCACATGTGTACTGAGCCTGTACGCATTTCTAACTCACTGTGTTTTAATTGTCTGTATTTTGTTTTAGTTTTGAAATGTCTTGACCTGAACATCCCTGGACTTTGACTTCATATTCATGTAAACATGGTGTCTGGCACTAATAGAAAAGCACATATGCTGAAAGATGAATATGTAGAAGAGTGATTTTTTTTCTAGCCCCTTTCACTGCTTAAAAAGGAAAGGCAAAAAATGAAATACAGGCTTATGAAGGGCAGGGAGTAAAACAGCTGTTTGACTTGAGAGAGTGAATTAGTTTTAGATGGCCTATTTGTAGGCCTATTTGATGGCCTATTTGATTATTATTACAAATAAACAACTATACTACTAGTTTCTTAGCATCTCTTTAATAATGTAGTGATCTAACTCATGGTCTAGGATTCAGCTGTGCTGCATCTTAGGCTTTTGGAATTCTGTGATAGGGTTTCTATTCCATAAACAAGATGAACACATGCAAATGTTTAGAAATGCTTGGCAGTTGAACTTGGCTGAATTACAAACTAAGTTCATTTTAGGGGAAAAGATTGTTTTGGGAAGGGAGAATACAGTGATAAAATTAGGTCTTCTTTTGACTTGCATGTTTCTTCAGGTGCCTCTTTGTTAGCTTTTAAAATTAGGAGGGTTGGAGTATTCTAACAGTTTTTCTCTTTGCAGAGAAAAGGTAGTGAGTGTCATTGTCAGGAATAGTGCTCTGCTAGTTTCTTGGTACCTCAGAAAGTTTAAGAATGTCCTTAGAGTGCCCACTAAATAAAAAACTTGGGTTAGAAAGGCTGGTGAGAGAGTATACACAAATATGTGACTTTTTTATTTAATTAAAAATAGTCTGTATGTAGAAATACATGTTTTCCTTCATGGCTGTTGTTCATAGAAATTAGGATGTTCTTTGTGAGTTAAATGGTTTTGAAATAGCTCTGACCGAGATCCTAAGTATGAGCCCTGAAGGCTTAACTCTGGCAACTATTTCTCAAAATCTCATCTGCCTCTTTGAAATAAATGAGATTATTTCAAATAGACCTCTCTGTAAGCACAGGTAACTCTGAAGTTTGCATCTTGGGCCTTGCTTGCTCTGGTAAGATGAGGCTGATCTATAGGCCTTAACACATGCAGAAAGAAAATTACTTGCTCAGCAAGACTGCTAGGGTCAAGGGTTCCTAGACTTTCACACGGTGAATAGTGCCTTAGGTTGTACAAACCACCTCTTGTCCCACTTGCAGTTATGCTGTATTGCTGAGATAACTTCAGTAAGTGCATATGTGAAAGACTGCTTAACTTACCTGGCTTCAGTGTCCTGAATGCTTTGTCTCTTTAAAGATGTTCAAGCTTTCTCTTTTATTTTTTTCCTGTGTATCTTTCTACCTGCTTAGCCCCCTTTTTATTGGATGGTAACAGTGTGAGGAGCTAGAGCTTTATGGATAAATAGAGTCCTCATCCCTCTGGGCCACCCTCTCATTCCTTTCAGAAGGTTGGTTAACATTTGTTAACATTTTAACAACTGTAAACACTTTCCAGACTTGGAAAATTAGGTATAGCAGCAAATGATTTGACATGGCTTGAGCTGCTGCTCAGACCTGCTTCTTCCTGTAAATAAATTGGGAGGGCAGTGCAAGTGTCTAGCAGGAAATATGAATATAACATCTCTAAGTAAAAGCATGTCTGCGATTTTGCATTAGACTGTTAGGATCAGTTCTGTGCATTTTTTTTACTACAGTGGAGTTTTTTCTGTCACACCAGAAACTTTGATGTGCTTGGTTATATCAGCTAGCATTTTTCTTGTATGAGTTTGAAAAATGAATCTTCATAATTTCCTTGTTTCAAAATTATATTCCAGATTATACAAGTTTAGTTAGTATTCAGAATATATGGTTTTGGCATCTGGTTAGCTGTTATTAGACTGGCTGCATCAGCTCAGAGGGAAGGGTTAGTGTTTAAACTAGTGATTTCCACATATTACTAAGATCAAGTAGGTTTTGTGGTGGTATGTTTCCTTTCCTTTCCTTCCTTGGATGTTCTGGGAGCTTGACAACTCCAAGGTACTTCTGGTAGGAATCCATCATCTTTTAAGTGGAGCTTGCAAGTGTTTTCTAAACACATATGTACAAATTAAGATATTTATAAATATCATGCATGTCCTTTAACAACATGAGGCAGCCTGCGTCCAAAGCTATGATGCCAATCACAAGCCAAGGGAATGAAACTTCTCATCCTTTTCTGTGTATCCTGAAAGCTATGTACTGTGTTTTTATTCTGGGGCAGAATATGTTAGTGTTGATTTTATAATGATTAATCTGTTGTCAGTGTATTTTTATTAAGTTATTTAATCTGTTGCTGGCTTTCAAATTGGGGCAAAATAGGTTTGGATCAGCGTAAAGGGTGTTTTTTTTATCTTTTAGTCATTGAGTGTTAAAAATAAAGGTGGGTGTAGAGACCAAGCAAACATTGAACTTGATGGGGAGGGAGCTTGGATCTTTGGTAAGGCTCGTTCTCTTATCAGTGCTGTCTGGTTTTGATCCAGTTGTGTTCTGTTGCAAGGGAAGAAGGGAAAACTTCATCTGTGAGTTGCTTTCTAACATACTGTGGTCCTGGCATCTGTTTCTTCTATTTCACTGTTGTCTTGATAGCAATAGATGCCTAATATGAAGTGGGTTTCAACTGATTACAAAATCTGACATAAAGTTATTGTACTTCTGTGTATCTTGGCTGTAAGATGGAGGGTCTCTTGTTGTAGTGCAGGTTCTTGTAGTCTCTTTCTGCACTTTGAGTATTTTGCTTCTCTCAGCTTAGCAGTCTTTCATTGCTGGAAGGTGATATTGCAGTATTTTGAATTTGATTGCAAGTATCAATTATTAGAACTACAAATTTGGAGTGGTGTTTTTGTGTTGCCAGGGTTTGGTTTTTCTCTTTTCTTTTTTCAAAGAAATTAAGTGAAAGTGCAAAAATGGCAGCACACTTGTGTCTTCACTTCTAATGAGTTCTTCAAATTCGGAACAGAATCACATGAACTTTGTAGGGATGGCCAAAAAAATGTGATAGGCATGTGTACTGTGATTTTCAATTAGTGCTTCATCCCAGGTTTTACTATGGCCCATATTTAGGCCTTTTTTGTGGTTGAGTGCTTATGTTTCAGACTGCTGAAGCCTAATCTTTTCCTTGCTTAACAGAAGAGGCCTTTATTTTTTCCCCAGTGTGGATGTTCTTAAACATTTTCTTCCATATAAGAATCCGTACCCAAAAGTAGCAATGAAAAGGTTAGCAATCTTACTCTTTGTAGGATCAAATACACAGCATAGGAAGACTTACTAACAGTCTTTAAGGTTAATTTGTTTCAGGAACACTGAATTCAACAGATGAGATTTATTTGAAAGCAGGCTTGGTGTTGTATTTTAGTTTAAAGTTTCTTTCACCACTATGGATTTAATGTGGATCCTATTTGAATAGTGTATATTAATTTTAATTGCAAGATACGTGAGCTAAGACACCTCAGGTGTGAAATACTGTATTTGCAGGTAGAATAGTTTTGTTATTTCTAAACTTGTCTCTTATTGCATGTTAGAGTTAGTTACCATCTTAAAAAAACAACCTGAATTTGAGTGCAGGACTGGGAGGAAGTAGTTATATTTGTATGTGCTTTGGAACTGCCTACCTGAGGAAGTTTGTGATAGAAGTTTTGATGAATGTTATGTCCCAGATAGGTGAGCATATGGTGGCTGTTGTTCAGAGTTTGTTTTCTACTACAGCCTAGAATTACAGAAAAAAAGGATAAGGAAGAAGCATGTAGGAATAATCACTAGATATGTGGAGAAAGTATCCAGCTACTTTTTTGTCTTTTTCTGTCTTCTCTCCAGATATGATGAATGAAGATCGGTACGTGTAGCTATAGCTGTGCCTCTCAGTTAAAGACCTAAAGCTCTGTGATCTGTAGATATTACCTTGGGCTGTTGGACATTGCAAAAATAGAAACTATTCCCTGTCTTTGAATAGCTCCTGCTTCATGATGTGACTTTTTTTTTTTTATTGAATGTAATCTAGAATTAGTCTTCAGTATCTCATTCATAAAATGTGTCTGTCCTGAGAGCTCTTAAACTAGCATAAAATAAAAGGTCAAAATTTGCTGGGTCAAAATTAGTGTTTATAGGTCAGCATGCCCAGTAGTTAATTTGAATGCATTTCCTTCAATCAATATGAACTGTAGGGGTCCCTAAACTCCTGAAGTTATGTTAAACACACTAGTCTAAATGAGAGCGGCCCAGTAGCATTAATCCAATTTGTCTAGTGACTTAATCTTACTGCCATTTATCATGTAACTGCTGCTCCTCTGAACAAGCCTTCTTGCATGTGTTTCTGTTGATCATTTAGCATGTTGAATCGCTTTTCCTAAGAAGGTAATCTTCCCTTTTATGAAACTTCATCCTAGGTTAAGGGTCAAGTAATTTATAACTGAGGAACCGTGTCAGAGAAGTTAGTGCTTCCTCCCATCCTTGAAAGCTCCTTTGCTAATCCTTTCATTTAGTAAAGCATATATTTAACATATTCATGTAGTTTCACGGTTACTGGCAAACTGGTTCTGGAACATAGGTGGTAAGTCTGAAACCAGAAGATGATTGCTGGTTTTCCTTTACATAACTGTTAGTGTACATTGAAAATATGGAAGAACAGCTGGGAAGTTTAAGGAAATAGCAGATCTTATATCAGGCTGTCTTCTGCATATGGGTAGTGTTATCATCTGACTGGATTACGTTTCATTTGAATGAAACTACTCATTTATTCTTGAATATTAGTTATAATTGTAAGCATACTTCAAGGTATGTCCATTCTCATGTTTTCACCAGTGTAATGGCTTCCTTCTCTCATTGAGCCATTTTAGAGACATTCATTTCTTAAAACTTTTTGTGCATGGTCTCATTCTGATATAACTTGAGGCTTGTGATTCTCTGGGGGTGGGGCAGGGGCATACCTTGTCTGAAACTATTCCTCTGGTTACTATGGGATAAATACATAGCACAATGAAACTTGGTGAGAGCCATCTGTGTTGTGTGACCATGACTGACAGTCTGAAGAAAACACCATACCTTGGGCAGAAACTGCTTCAGATTGGTTCTGTAATATCTTTTCCTAGGAAACCACCTATTTGCTTTTGTCTAAAAAGTCAGTGTCCAAAAAGAGAACACTATACAGCCATCTTTATAAGGAAGCCTGCAGTGGCACATGGCATTTATTCTTTGAGCATAGTTGTATAGAGTAAAAGTAAAGTGAAGAGTCAGAAAACAGGCAGATTTGGAGTAAATTGCTTATACTGTCTCCACTCATAATTAATACCAGTTACCATGAGTTCTTTGCATGTATGTATTAAACCATTGTCAGAGGTGAAGGAAAATTTGTTTTCAAACATACGTAATTTGGTGTAATGAGGTGAGAGGGAGTCAAGTTCCTTTTGGCATTTGCAGTGCTGTAGTCATCCACTCTTAACAAATGAGCCACTTAGTACCAGCTGCTCTTTCTGCTGTATTCAGTGTGTGCCACCTCTGAAAACAAGGTGAAGGCAACTTCTACAGAGGTGCAGTGTAGCATCTTTTGACTGTACTGTTTTTTCCTGAGACTTGTGATGGACTTAGAAAATACCATAGTATATGAAAGTATAAGGAATGAGATGGAATCAGTGTAATTTTGTGTTTTATTTGGGTTTTTGTTTTGCTTTCTTATTTACGAAATACAAAATAAGATATTGAAGAGCATTTTCTCAAAGCTGACATCGGTATGAATGTTTCTGAGGCATTCTTAATTCCTCATTTTGTATTTTGTTTCTTCTGGTTTTAAAGGAACTTAAATCTATCATCCAGTTCTTTATTCTCTTAAGGCAGTTGTTTGGTTTTCTTAGGGGTTTTGGTTAATTTACATCTCTTATAGGCTTAGGCTTCTCCAAAGGAACTGCATTCAGCTGCTCTTGGTTGGTGAAACCTCAAGTCTATTCCTTAGTATTTAAAAAATCACATCATTTAGAGGATATGTTGGGCAAGTGTATTTGCTGTCAGCTTGAACTTTTGTGCTTTTTATAACATATATTTGTCACCAAAACAGTCTGACAAAATGTTTGGGATTTCATTCAGCACTTCCTATGTACCAAATGACTCCTTAACCTAACCTGCCTGAGTTAATGCAGCTCCAGGTATTGGAGGCAGCAGAAGGAATTTATATAAATCCAGTGCTACGCATCCTGGTTAAATTTGTGCAAGCTGATGCTGTTACTTCTCATTGTTCTCCCTTTTTTTCTTCTAAGAAATTGCTTTTTATGTGTTTGTGTCTAAAATTTGTTTACTACAGCATATTGATTATCTTCAAGCAGTTCCTTATGTTCTGTTGCTCACTGGGATAAAGGTGCTTCCATCAATGCAGGTCTTGATCTTTCTCAACTTGTGTTTTTTAGTAACAAGTATGTATTTCCCTGAAAAGCAGAAGGTGGCAATTGTAGCTTGTGTACCAGATCTGTGGAAATGAGTATTTATGATGTGGGTGAATATTGTAAAAGGAACTACCTTTTTTGGGTTTCTAGCAGGTACATGGAGTATGAGTGATAAGAAGGTTCTTCCACTTTCCAAACTTTTTTGTGCATCTCATTAAATGAATTGTTTGCTTTTTGAAATAAATTTCATTTTTTAAGTTACGGAATGGAAAGTAAAGTAAATTTCTAAGTATTCTCTGTGGAAGCCAAACCGGCTCCAGACTGGGATTGAGTATGACTGTGACATGGTAGATGCTTTTACCATTTCTGTTGACTCAGATGTCAGTACATGGTATTGAACCAGCATCCTGCTCTTGTCTGAAGCAGATGATGTCTTAAGCATAGTATTTTTATTTTCCATACTGAACTTCAAATTGATATCTTTCTTCAGCTAATAGAACTGATAGCTCACTGGATTTATTTGCTCTTGCATTTTAATTAGATGTACCTTTTATATTATCTAACTGATTTATAAATTACTAAAAGAGACACTTTATTGCCTTGAATTGTGTGCTAGAGGATTTCAGATTTTAGAGAAGCTTCATCCTTTGTCATTTTCAGCATGAAACAAGAAATAAGCCATAGGCCTCATTTCCACCTACTTTCAGATAGTGCCACAAATTTGAGCACAGGACGTGTGCTATATTTGGAATTGGCTTTACCTCCCAGATACACATCAAGAAAAAGCTGAAGTGGTTCACTCATTTGTTTTTCCATCAGGCTTTGTAATTACTAGCTACAGGGGCTAATGCTTTACTGACTTTTTTGCTCTTGAAAAGTTTTAAGTTTAGGTACTTCGGTGTAACTGTAGTCTTCTTAAAGTGGAAGTGGGTTTGTATGTGTTAATCTTCTATTGTATCTTTACAGGTCCACTGTGCCTTGTGTATTTACATATTAAGAATTTTATATTGTGTAACAGCAGTGGTCTTGGTAGGGAATTGTTATCACTTGTATTTTTGGAGCTAATATCGTGAATGTAGGCAGTGTTTCTCTATTTTGAACATATTCTCTAGCTACATTATCATCATCTATTGCATTGGGTAAAGTTTGCTACTTAAACGTTTGTAGGATCACAGCCTTGATTTGTAGTATTTTGGTTTTCTGCCTTGAACACCGCCTAAATCTAATTAAGTTCAGATGTATTTCTTTGTTGACTTAGGTTTAAAGTGGAAAGTATAGACAAGTTCATAGAATCACAGAATAGTTTAGTTTGGAAAGGACCTTAAAAGATCATCTTACTCCAGCACTCCTGCTATGGACACCTTGCACTCACCCAGGTTGCTCAAAGCCCTATCCAGCCTGGCCTTGAACACTTCCGGGGATGGTACATCCACAGCATCTTTGGATGTTTTTTGGATGTTTGGATCTTTGGTTCCAGTGCCTCACCACCCTTGTAGTGAAGATTTTCTTCCTAACATCTAACTTAAATCTACCCTCTTTAAGTTCAAAGCTTTTACCCCTTGTCCAGTCACTTCAGTTCCTGTTATACTCCCTCTCCATACTACTTCTAGGCCCCCCGTTAGGCACTGGAAGGCTGCTATCCAGATCTCCCTGGAGCCTTCTCTTCTGCAGGCTGAAAAACCTCAACCTCATGGGAAAGATACTGCAGCCCTCTGCTTATCTGTGGCCCTTGTCTGCACCTGCTGAAGTTTCCTCTTTATTGTACTGGGGACTCCAGTTAGTTATTCAGCTAATACTGTTCTGTTTCCAGTTGTCCAGTGTTCATTTAAACCTGTGGCTTAAACTGACTTGCCTCTCCTGACTTTGTAGCGAGGGGCAAGCATTGTCACCTTTTGCAAAAGTCAAGTCTGCTTTTTTCTACTTGCTGCTAAAGATACTGAGTGTGAATGGCTGAGAGTGAATCTGAGGGCAGAGGCTGATGTCTCACAAGTTTTAGGGTGAGTTTGAAGAGGCTGACCAAATCCTCCTTGTTCCCTGTATTTCTTGGTAGTTTCTCAAGGATTCTGAAGAATGATTTTAAGCCTATGCAAGGGTTTATTTTAATTGTATGGGGTTTTTTTAATAGGCTAGATGAGGAGTGCAGACTTTTTTCTGGCATATTTACTCCCCTTCAGCTGTGAGTGAAATACACAATGTGAGTTCTCCAGAGAAATATGGAACTCTGTGGAGAAGATTGCTTTTTTTTCTGTTAAGGAAACATCACTGCTTCTTCCTGTATCTGTACCCCAGCCTTTTCTTTTGAGAAGTGCTGGAACACATCTCACTTACTAACAAGAGGTGTATAAACCTTTGGAATACATTTCTTCTTCTTCACTCCTTCCCCTGCCTCTGGAATTTCTTGACTGACCAGTCATGCTGTGAATTTTCCAGTGGTTAATAATTCTTGATCTTATTTGCTTTGTCAAAGAGTGTGTGACTTTTTCTGTAGAGCTGTTACTGTCCTTATTGTTATTCTGATAAGTCAGTTTGGAGGATTTGGGGGAAGATTGATACAGGAACTCCTGCTTGTAGTTGTTGGTAGGGTAGCATACTTGCCAGGAATTTGCTCCAGGTTCTGGAATGCTTGTGGTGTCTTTGTTAATGTTTTTACTTTTTTTGTTGTTAGTTTCTGCCTAAACCAACAATTGTTTAGATATCAGCCCTAATAATATACTCTTATTGTCCTCCCTGATATATTCGTGATCTTGGAGGCTTGGTTGTTGGTTTGGTCTTTTCTTTCCCCTTCAGTTCAGGGCATCTTATTTTCTCTGTAAGTATCTGTGTATGTGTATAAATATGAGCTTCATTCAACTGTAGGATTTTTTTTTTTAGAAGTTCATCCATAACTTTTAATTCTAGTTTAGAAACAGGTTTGCGGGTTGAACAGGCGATGCTCTCTTTAGAATTGATGTACATCATAGAGAGAGGTTATAGTGGGCCCAGAAAGGTAGAGTATGACTCGTTGTGGCTTGTACTAGAGCTGATTTTAGTATGAGGTCTTGGTTCCTGCTGTTGTATCTGGGCAAGTGCAGGGATAAAGGTAACAGCTGCTTTGCATCAAAACTTTATATTTGTGTTAGAACACTTTAAATCTAGCAGGTGTGTGTAAGAAGTAACAGTTTGCTAAAATTCTGTCTGCTGTTAGGGAAATGCATCCTTAGGCTCCAGAAAAGACTTTGGAAAGCAGGAGGCAACTAACTAACTCCAACTAATTGTTGGAGTACCTATGGGAATGCATTTGAGAATACTGAGCCAAGCTTGCTAGAGCAGTGTGGAAGGCAGGCAAGAGACAGCAGGCATGCATTAAAATAACTTCATTTAAGATTAACATGTTTCTTTATGGAGTGTTCAGGACAATTATTGGGACAAGTGAAAGAGGTTCTGCAGTCTTCAGCGTTGAATATTTGATGCCCAGCTTGATAAAGCACAGTGTAATATAGACTTATTTTGCTGATTTTAATTCGAGAAGGAGGTTGAATAGAGAACCACAGAGATCTTTCCAGTTGGAATTATTCTGTGAATCTCTAGTAAAAACTGTAACCATCCTCTACTTCATGAGTATAAAATTGTCCGTGTTAGAGCTTGAAACTAAAAATCAGTGATGAGCCTGTAAACTCACATGAGGTTTAACAAGACCAAGTGCAAGGTGCCTGTACCTGGGTCGGGACAACTCTGGGTGTCAGCACTTGCTGAGGGATGCACAGATCAAGAGCAGCCCCGCTGAGAAGGATTTGGGGGTACTGGTGGATGAGGGGCTGGGCATGACCCAGCAATGTGCACTCAGGCCAGAAAGCGAAAGCCAGTTGTATCCTGGGCTGTATCCAAAGCAGTGTGGGCAGCACGGTGAGGGAGGGGATTCTGCCCCTCTGCTCTGGTGAGACCTGTGAGACCCCACCCGCAGTGCTGCACCCAGCTCTGGAGTCCCTAAAGTAAGAAAGACATGGACTGCAAGGGCATGTCCAGAGGAGGCCATCAAAAGATTCAGAGGGGTGAAGCACCTCCTCTCTAAGTGAAGGCTGAAAGAACTTGGATTATTCAGCCCAGGAAAGAGGCAGCTTTGGGGTGACCTGATTGCAGCCTTACGGTACCTGAAGCGAGCCTGGAAAACCTGAATGGAGATGGAGAGGGATGTTTTACAGCATCGTGTAGCAACAATCAAACTGAGAGTAGGTATAGCTTAGATATTAGAAAAAATTCTTTACTGGGAGGGTAGTAAGGCATTGGCACAGGTTGCCCGGGGAAGCTGTGGATGCCCCATCCCTAGAAATACTCAAAGACAGGAGGGATGGAGCTCTGAGCAACTTGATCTATTGCAAAAGGTGTCGCTGCTCATGGCAGGGGTATTGGAACTAGATGATTTTTAAGGTCGCTTCCAATCCAGGCCATTCTGTGATTCTATGCTAATAGGCTTAAAGCAGATAGTGTGGCTTCAGTGGAAATGCAGGAAAGTTTATTTAAACTTAAAAGGTACTCCTTGATGTAAATACTGGAGCTTTTGGATGTAATACAGAATCTCTGAATCTCCTGCACTGACACAGAGTGTTTATCTTTCTAAAGTTCAAGGTGATTGCTTAAAAACTTGGTGATGAAATGCTCAAAAGGGAATGGGAAAATACCAGGCTTACTGGTGATGAGCAGTGGAATGGTGTGCCAAAACTTGAGGAAATGGGTGCTGATGGGATCCTTGTATGTGCTTCAGGAGGTGTTTGGCTACAAGATACCACACCTAAAATGTTTCTACACCAGTGCGGGCAGCATGAGAAACAAGCAAGCCTAGCTCCAAGCTTTGCCCCAGTCCCAGAAGTTTGGTATTGGCATAAGTGAAACTTGGTGGGATGAGTCCTGTGATTGGAGTGCCCTCTTGGAGGGTTGCAGGCTCTTAAGGAGGGGTAGGCAGGGCAGAAGAGGTGTGTGTGTGTGGGGGGGTGAGGGTGGTATTTTTTTAATGGAAGGGATAGAATCTGTGGAATGTGCAGTTGTCAGTGGCACATTCAAGAAGCATTTGGACAATGGTCTCAGGCCCGTGGTGTGACTCTTGAGGAGTTGGACTAGGAGCTGGACTCAGTGATTCTGATGGGTCCCTTCCAACTCAGCTTGTTGTATGATTCTATCTACTTTTCCATACACTGTCCATGGTACTGCAGTTGCAGACATTTCCCTTCCACGGCTGTAGTCAGGCTGAGAGTGTGTTGGACTAAAAGTGATGTAGTACTGAAGTTGGGCTGGATCATATGTATGTGGGGTGATTGTGGGTATTTTTATTCCAGTTTCCCTTGTAAGGTTTTTCTTGTTTGTCCTTCATATTAGGTACTTCTGTCTGAAGTCTCAGGAATAGCAGCAACACTGTATTTAGTTAAATGTTTGCTTACGTAGTTGTGTCTATGTAGAAAGCAGGAGAAACATACTTTACTTCTGTTGGCTAAAAAGCACAATTTTGATAATCCAGAGTAATTTCTCCAATATGTAACTGCAAGTATGATCTAAGACCTTTAGGTAGCTTCAGTGTGATGATCAGCACTATGAATAGAGCCCCTAATGAAAGATAAAATTAAGTGTTGAACATTGTAATGGTGTTTCATATCTTCTGCAGAGTCTCTTGGGAGAGTGAAGGAAGATGTGGTCCTAGCAGTTATCTTCATCTTTGCATTGTACAAATAGATAATGTCCTTTACACTAGTTATTCTAGATTCTGCAGGTATTCTTTCTCAGGCTTGGGAATTTTATTTGAGTAGTTAGAAAAAGTGGTTTTAAACTAATCCATTGTTGTGTTAGAATTGCTCTTAGATGAAGTATGAAGGACATGTAATTTTTCAGCACATTAGGGCTTGTATTTCCTTTAAAAACAAAGCGCTGTGCAGTGATTATCACTCTTTTGACTCTTAAGACTTGTGGGGGTTTAATGGCACTTGCAAAGTAGAAGTAATTAGGGATTGATAAATGAATACACTGTTTGTAAACCTCTATAGAATGCCGTAAAGGAAGTGTTTGAGTGAGCTTTTTGTGTGTTTAGTGCTATTCTTCGGTTCTTTTTATCCTTTTTTTTTTCTTGGAACTGTTGAACATAAAATGGTGTTTTCTGTTGTGAGTTGTTTGTTTCTCTCCTATATAATTTATCAGTGAATTACATCTGTAATAACATTGTCTTTATCTAAAAATGCAGTTGTAACATTTATAACAAGTGTAAGCTTTTTTAAAAGGTGGGGGAAGGCTAATGATATCTGTTCAATTCTACATCATAGTATTTTTATAGATAATTAGTATAAGAAAACTATTCCAAAAGACAAAATGGCTTTTAAAGGTTGATGGAAGTTGAGAAGCAGATCCTATATGTTTTGTGGAGAGCAGTAAATTTTTCAGTTTAAGCCATTCTAAGTTAATATTTTTTCTGTGTGAAGTGCACAGTGATAAGGAATTCTAACTGTACACCACTGCAGTTCTGCCTGAAATACTTGGCATTATTTACATACCTGTATGTAATGAATTTTGCCACCTATACCCCAAATTTGTGTTGATCTGTGAGAAAATAGCATATGTGAGAGTTGTAAACACATTTAAATAGGAAGCAGATGTAGTTGAGATGTTCAGCAATGATAAGGCTGCCTATTACAGACCCTGTGTAATGACTGTATAATAGATACTTGAGGGATTTTTTCATCCCATTTAAACTGATGCAAGATGCTTATTTTACTGCTCAGTTATAATATGCTGAAGGCTCTGGGTTTTTTTTTTTCTTTAACCTCCTCTGAAAAGACTTTACTGTAGTGCAAAACTTACTATATGTATATTCCAAGATTATCCTAAAGATGTCTTTTACCCCCTCACCCCTTCAGTGTAGCTGTTGGCTTTCTCCGCTGTGATGTAGTCAGTTTCAATCTATTTTCTTTCCAAACAACGTTTTTCTTTTGCTGTTCACTTCAACAAGGTAACAAGGTAAATTACTAAAGTAATTGTAATTTTAGGCACACTCTAAGGTCAAGATAAATTTAATGGTGATAAAAAATTTGGGACAGTAGTTTTGTATCAAGTGCTGAATATAAGTTGTAAATAGGACTTTTAGTATATCTGTGAGTAATTACTGAATTTTTAAAGTGTCAGACTTCGTTATCCTGTTCCCCTGTCCAAGATGAGGGCTTCAGAAGTAGCATCTCATTGGGTGCAGAGATAGTACCATGTGTTAGACCAACATACTAGTTCATTATATGTGTTTGTTTAATAAAAGATGCAATCTTAACCTACAAACTCTGTGGCTTTTTTAGAGTAGAATGAATGTGGGTGTGTATGCAAGGCACAAGGGTGTAGCTTCTTCATCTTTGGCAGTCTCAGGACTCTGCAGAGGTGTGCAGTGCTAGGAGGAGGCAAGTTTTCTTTCCCTTCATGTTCGTGCTCAACTTCTCATGTGGCTGTCCTTGATCCGTGTCCTGCTGAAGGAAAATTGCTGTGGGTGCATCCTTTGTTTTGGTACCTCTTGCTCAGGTGTATCAAAGTGACTTGTGACTTCATGTCAAAAACTTTAATTCTGCATAGTCATGTGCTATTTTATATGCTGTCTGTGAATTTAATCTAGAGGGAATATTCTGTGTGCTCTAACATTCTTAGTCCTGTGCATAGCCACATTTTTCAAGGACTTAAAAACCCCTGTGACTATTAATGCCCTTTTAAAAGTGTTCAGAATGATTTTTAGTCTTTCATAGAAACTATTTTTATGTGAAAGTCGAAAAACTAAACTGTGGAGTTTTCATTGAAAGATGATTACTGGAAACGGAGTTCTTTACCTTGAGATTCCTTGTGGAGGAGAAATAATGTAAATTCTGGGTGTGGTTGATTTGGAGCTCTTGCCTTACAGAGAAACCAGCTAACCTGGCAGCTGTTGCAGTCTGTTACCCTAAGGAATTGGGCAGTGGGAAGCATGTCCTTGCCACTGACTGATGTCAGCATGCTTTCCTTCTCCTGGGAGAGGATTTTACTTAGCTATTACTCTATAACTGGATTTCTTCTCTGTACTACTTACTCCACCCAATGAGTGTTTCCTTCCACAAGGTCAGGGAATTGAGTTCCTGATGTTCCAGCAGTAGCAAGAATACTTCATCCCTTTGCAAAGGTTTGCTGTTTGTATCAGAGGTGGGATTTTATCTGACTAACATTCTACTATAAATTTGGGAACAGTGATGTAGCTGAAACCTGCATACGTAACCAGCTATTAATGAACAGAATGGAGACAAAATGGCCGGAGAACACCACAAAACTGAAGGTGCCTCTACTCACCCTGACTATTCATTGACTGTCTGCAGCCATAGTAATGCTTTATAGGCAGTCTGAGCAACAAGCATCTTTCCATGTGTGTTATGTTATCAACATAAACTCTTGATAGCATCTGGTTTACCTATCTGTATGCACACTACTGATCACAAGCCTTTTCTGTTACAGTAAGTAAGGATAAAACACTAACTTCTTCCAAAGACAAGTGTCCAATCGTAAAAAACAGATAAAAATCTGTAATTTTATTAAGTCAGAGGAGCAAAAGATACTGTATGTGGCCTTACAGTCTGTACAGATTATCCTCTCTCCATTACTGTATGGATCTGGCCCTTATGCAGATGGGTTTTAAAAGAACCTGGAATGTGTAAACTGTTCCTTTGCAGGAAGCAGATAACCTGGGTGCCATATCCCTGAATAATAGGATATTCCTCTGCTGTCTCTCCCAAGGCCTCAGAAAAAATGTTGGGAAATATCTTTGTATAACTCAGGGAGTAAATCTAATGCTAAGGAAATCTAATGCTTTTGTTTTGAAAGTGGACCATTCTATTAGGGACGGCAGCAGCCACTCCATTCAGATGTAGGAATGAACAGTAATATGAGGTTTCAGGTTGTTCTTTAAAACACTTATTTACTATTCTGCACCTTGCAGTTGAAGACTAAACCATACTGTAAAGTTTCTATTATACATTCAGAATCACACACAAGCTCACGCAAAAGTAGCAGGGCAATATGACCTAATGTTTTATTTTCTTATTTCTGCACATACATTTCTGATGGAGCATTTGTGTCTTTAAGACTAATTTTGAAAGACCTCTCATCAAATTAGGCTCTGTTCTTAAGTGCTTTCCTAAAGTATATTGCATGTCAGATACTACCAGTGCTCTCTGTCCTGTAGTAAGTAGCCATAGTAAGCATAAATGTAAAAAGCACACATTTGTATTTCATTCTGGTTCATTATTACTTGGCCTCCTGATGCCAAGACTCTAGAAATTCTTGTAGAATGCAACTGCTGGGATGATTTAGGTTTATTTGCATATTAATTTCCCAAATATCTTGATTAGCAGGGGTTTATGGCTGTTTATAACAGCTATATAGATTAGCCATTTTCCCTTTTAAAATTAGATTTGCAAATTATTTTCCTCCAGACTAAGTGTTGGTTGGTTTTTTTTTTTTTTTAGAGAACCAGTTTTTAGGGTATGTGTGCATAATGCTGTAGTTATGTCCAGGACTCAAATATCATAAATCTTACCAAGTAGAATAATAAACAGTAAAGTTTTAATAAAAAGATATTGCCATTGTCAGAAGAGTAATCAGAAATTGTTGAGCTTCGAAAACCAAAGCACCAAAGTAAATTAGAACACATATCAAACGTGGTCATAGCAAGGGAGAACAATGTTGTTATGGCTTTTGTCCTCAGGGGTCTTGTACGCCAATGTGGACACACTGAACAAATCTGCCCTGAGTAGCTGTTGTACCTGGCACAGGTTGCTGGAAGAATAAGGAGAAGTATGGGTGCAGACATCTCTTGGTTCTGATTTGTCTCATTTTAGGAATTACTGATCCTCAATTGATGTGTGTGATTGACTATATGGCTGCTTTTAGTGTTAGGCTTCTTTGGAATCTGTTACTCTTTCAAATTGCTGTTTGGTACTAATGACTTTCTGAATAAAACACCAGGTACTTTTTGTTTTTTTAAAGAAGTCCCTGCAGCTTGTAACTTTATTTCGTACTGGCGTGCTTTGATACATTTTTGTATAGGTCAGGCTCTCTGTAGAAAACGCTAGGGAAGCCTCTGTGAACCTGTAGAGACCTCTCTCATGACCACTCTCCTGAAAGAGAAAGGATTGTTCTGCTGAAAGACTTAGAATGGATTGCAATACTGATCAAGAAATAAAGATGTTCTTTCTGTATTTAATATTCTAGACCTACTACTTTGAGATTTGTCTAGAATTTCTTTTCCTGATGTTTTATCGAGAGAAGACTGACACTTTTGGCACTCTTCAGCCATGAGAACTTTTGGTGATTATCACAGTGCTGGCCATGCAGAGTATGGCACTGTAATAGACCACAATAAACAGAGCTTTTTAGTTGTCTGAGAATAATGTGTAGCCAATAGAGGTGTATGGTCCAAAAAATTCTCTTCCTGACGCTCACATTTCTGGCCCCGAACAAAAAATGCTTGTGCTGTTTCTGATGCAAGACAACTTTCTAGTTGTATTTCTCCCCAGAGTGGGGAAAAAGGGCAGTGACAATCAAGCCAAGGATTTTTCAGAGAAAGCTACAGCTTTTCAGGAAGTCATGATGGCATACTAAGGTTTTTTTTTTCCCCACTTGCTTTTTTTGGTGCTTCCACAATCTTTTAACCATACTTGGTTGGATGGTGTGAAGCCTAAATGTGGTAAGCTATCTATCACAAAGGCAAGGATCTCAACTGCTGTGGAAGGCTGCAACACAAACTCACTCAGCTTGTTTTGTAGAAACGTAAGAAATATTTTACAAGTGCTTTCAGATTTTACTGAGATCTAAACTTTCAGGTTCCTAAGTCTATTTTCATTGGTCTCTAATACAATAAAGGAATGAGTTGTAGATTGTCCAGGAATGGAGCATACTTGCCAATATATTCTGAAAGCTGATCCTGAATGTAAGGGATGTGCCACTTAACAGTGGTACGAGTTTTCTGTTGCAGTCTCAAACATTGATTGTTTCAATAGCAGCCTAATCCATAGATAATACTGTGTTCTTGCAAGTTCTCCTTAGCTCTTGAAATCTTGTGTAGTCCTATTTCAGGGAAAATCTGGGTGTTTTCTTGTGAGGTGGTGTTACTACAGTCATCTCAGCTTTGTTAGCGCCAGCCTCTGAATTCCAGTTTTGCAAGACAGGTTCTGTACGCATAATGTATGATGTCTCCTTTATGTCTAGTGCAATGGTTGAGTATGATGGGCCTTGTTTAGAAATGAGGGATTCTTTTGTAAAATGAACTGTGCAAAGAAGCTTGCAGCTTGGGGCAATATCCCAGACTTTCAAGGTTTAATGTTGCTATTTCACAATATAGGTGCCTTGTGGGAGGACAAGGAAAAGACCTCGCCTTGATTCAAGATACCAATTATCTGGAGGGGCTAACAGTAGCCTTTTCAAACAAAATTCTTGTATATTGACCTCCTTTGTTGTGATTCTTTGATAGTTGTCAGTGGGATTATCTTGTAAATCAAAAGTTTTGGAACACATTGAATTAATTCCTAGAACCATGGCTGTGGGTTGTGATTGGTTTGGAGTTTTTTCTTCCCCAGGAAGTGATTTAGGCTTTTCCTTTGATAAGGCCAGATTTAGGAAGATGAGTAGATGTTTGTGTGCTGGTTGTATGCATGCGTATCTAGGGACTTGCATCTCATTCCTGTTTGTTGGTGTTGTAGGTTTGATCATCACCAGAAAAAGTAAAGAGCAACTTGACTGTGGTACTGACCTCTCTGGGGTGCTTGCCCTTGCCAAGGAGACTTGGGTTTTCTCTGAACCTGCCCAGGGTACATGTGATAATTTGTTTGTGTTTACTGATGCTGGTTGTAGGATGGTCTCTGTATTCCTGCCATCCTCCTCTGGCTTTTTGTCCATTGTGGAGTCATCTTCATGCCTTGGATCCTAGAGATTTGGATAGACTGTTGGGTTCTATGACAGCCTGCTTCCTCTGTTTTATACCTATGAAGGCAGAATAAAATGAGAACAAGTTTATTTTGGCAACTAACTTGAAGGACCACTGGGATGCAGACTCATGTGACTTGGCTTTGATTTGCCTTATCATAAATACGGCGTTAATATAAAGTTTGGCCCTAAATTATTGGCAGAAGTGGGCTCAAACTCTTAATCTGAACAAATAAATGATTAACTAATTTTTTCCCCAGAAACTATCCAAGGCAAAGTAAAATTGCATAGATTGAAACTCTTGATTAGACTGTCCAGCTAAGAGTATTCAAGGAGACAATGATTGAAGATGATCTTTCTCCACCTAGAGGGAATCTTGGCATGATAAGCTTTTCTACCAGGTGATAAATATGGACCCTCCATGGACACTGCTCACACTGGGCTTGTATAGCCTTTCTATGGGTTTGTGGGGTTTTTTTGGTTTTGGGGGGGTTTTTTGTCCCTGCACATTTTACATGTAGCAGTACCTGTAGTTCTTCACAGCTCTGTGTATTTTGATGCTGCTCTTTTCCAGAATTTGTTTCTTTTGCTCTTTAGACTGAAATTGCCCTCTTGGCTGTTGAAAGCCATTTGCTAATGAAAATCAACAGTACCTGTATGAAAAGCATTAGAGGAGGGTCCTTCTAATTCGACAGTTTGAGGCTGTGCAATTTACTGACTGTAGACATGCTGCTTATTTTTTCTTCAGATGTTTAAGATTTCAGTTGTGGTTGGCTGTACAGATTATGTATGAAGTTGCAGTGTATTAGGAGGTGCTTAGATCTAGTTATTTGAGGTACTGCTGTGCTAAGAAGTTTTATTTATAATAACAAGCAAACCAACAAAGAATAGTATGGTCACAAGCACTTGTTCCAGGTGATACTAGCAGTAGGGAGGTTAGTCTCTTCTGTGAATGCTAAAGTTTTGGAGCCGAGTTATAACTGTGTTTTTGGTGTAATGATGTTCAAATAATACTACAGAAACATCTGTCCTCCCAGTTTACGAGTAGATCAAACCAATCGTGGTGTAAGTAATGTCTACCTCAAATTTTTATCAGTTCATAGTGATTAGAAGAGCATGCCTATGGACACTATCTCAGTGGGTAAATGTTTCTCCATTATATCATCTGGTATTGCTGGACACAGAAATGCTTTTTGCTGTAGATTTGCTTATGGTGTCTTTTAAAGTCTTCTAAATGAAAAGCACTGCAATACAACAGTGAATTGTGGGAATGTCAGGTAGTAGCTGTTAGCATGAAAATAAAAGTGATGCAGCTGCAAATCTTTGCATGTTGTGTGAGTGTGGTTACCTGGCTGATTCAGCAGTTTGTAACTGCTGAAATTAGCATCTCATAGATTAATTGATCAGAAACATAATTCATAACATTCAACATAATTTCCTGATGTATTTCTACAAAGAGCTGTGAAATTCCATGGAGTGTGTATCTATTGCTTGACTAACTCTGGTAACCATCTTCAGGACATCTAATGAAGTTATGGTGGGAGAGCTTTTCTCGATTTAAGTTAAACATTAAAATCTTTATACTTTTCTGTGTGCAATACAGGCTCAGCAGGTAAGAACTTGGTTTATCCTCAGTTGCCTGATCAACATGTGTCACTGACAAGACTTTCTGAAAGTAGGCTTGGAAATAAGTTATAAACTTGTAGAGGCAAACCCAGTTAAACTCTTAAGTAAAATGACTTTAAAAATAAATGTGAGATAGAATTTATAGCCCTTTTGCATAAAAAGTTTGTGATGAGATTTGTTCTTCACCTCATTGAAGTTTGTTTCAAAATAGATCACACATTAGTTATGTTTGATTTTATAAATTTTCACTCCTTATTAGTAACAAGTAGAACTTGTATTGAAAAATTATTGGGTAAAGAATGAATGTGCACATATGGAGGGAGACGCTTCTGACAGCTTTTCAGGCCATGGTTATTAACACATTGGAGCTTCTGCAGTAATCAGTGGAGGCAAGAAATCTGAGTTCTAGACTATGGGGTAAATATATTCAAGATCTTTGTAATATTTGGTAATTGGGAATGTCAACTCTTGTCAGCATTCTGTAACTGCTGGTTGTCATTCTCTTTTCCAAACTGTATTTTTCTTGAAATTCAAAATGCAACTTCATTAACTTTGGCTTGATGCTCCTAAAGAGAAAATTCTGGCATTGTTCTTCGTGTGCTGAATCAGGAACACAGTCAGGAGATCTGTTTGATTTTTTTTTTTTTTTTTTTTATCCTTTTCTTTCTTTCTTTTCTGAGTGAGTTGTAGACCACAGCATATTCAAAAAATGTGAGTTACATGAAGAGAAATTACTGCTAAGTTACCTGATTAAAAAAATACTCCAAACTTTTCATCTTGGTTTGACCATATGTAATCAGTCACTAAAAGGCAAAATACTTGATTCAGACTTGGAAATACTTTAAATGGTATAGTTATAAAAAGTTGGTAGTCTCTTAGAAGCTATTATTGCTCTAGCAGCTTTCCTTGAGCTCTGTCTTACATAGAGGAATGACAGCAGCTGACTATTGCTCCTACACCATATCTCTAGATCCAAAATTATAAAGTGTTTAATACTTTTTAAGTAAATAATTTTACTGTCTCTGCTTAATCGTGGCCTTTTCAAGAATGGCTCGTACGATGATTACTGGATGAGGGTTTGATCAGTATGACTACTCTCTTGTGGTCTTCAGTTAAAGCCAAGAGGTCAAGTTAGTAGCCTTCTGCTGATGCTGCTATTCCTAGGGCTGACCTAGGTGTGGAAGCATTGCCTTGAGACAAAAAAGTGTGGCTCCTATTAGCTTGCCATGGGAGCAGTTGCAGTCTTGGAGGAGAGGGATCTCTGGAGTTTCCTCCATTGTTTTTTGACTTCAATTAAAATATGTGGATTTTATTATATACATGTAAGCTGTTTTTCCGCTCTTTTTTTTTTTTTCTTTTTTTTTTTTTTTTTTTCTTTTGAGGTTTTTTAGAAACTCTCAGCAGTGAGACATGCTTCTGGCTAATACTGTATCTGTACTATTCAAACTGTTCTGATTATCACAGTTCATACTTGAAAACACCTGTGAAGGCTTCATTGCTTCATGTCATTCGGTAGGACACTGAGTTGTGAGGAATAAAGCTACAGTCTGGAGAATCAGATGTTGATTTGGATTCTTCCACATAATTTCAGAGTGAAATGAATTTTTTTTTCCTAAGTTAATGTTAGATATAAAGTAAAAACTGCTAGAGGAGGTATTGACATAGGTGCTTCACAGTTTGTAACCAGGGAAACGATGCAGTAATAGATTTTTTTTTTTACTAGTATATGACAGCATTTCCAGTGTAGTACTCTTTGTGGCTTGGCTGTTGACTTGTCAATCAGTGTGTCATACAGCATACTTTATGCCTATCTTCTAATTTCTGGCATCAGGTGCCAGTGAATTTCAGGATGGAACTGTGGGCACTGAGAACTGCATGGACTTTTACGAAGAGTTTTTCTTCTTCTGATCTCAATGCTTTGCATTATTACTTGATTAGCAGAAGCACTCAAGCTGGAATCACTACTCATCCAGAACCTATAGATGAACTGTATAAGGCTTTCTTACTCTATCTTAAACTTGTTTTGGTGCTTTCCCCCCTTCCAACCCAACTTTTGATTTTGTGGACTATGGGAAACATGAGACTTATTACTGTTGTTGCTTAGAAATCAGTAATTAGGCTGATATTATGTTCATGTTTGCTGTTTAAAATGACTTGAAAGTTGCATAATAACTCTGTTGCTCTGTACGGGTCAAGTTAATTGAAAATATTGGACAATTGCATGAGTTGAAGCCTAATAAAAGCATTTCACTTGAGAAGGCTTGAGGAAACAAATAAACATTAAGTACTCTTTACCTGGTTTTTGAAGGTTATTTTAAATAAAATTTTAACATGTACATAAAAAATTTTGAGAATTACTTAAATTTTCTTCTGTCTTAGATTTTCTGGCATCATAGTTTGCTTTCCTGATTTCAAAGATGATATGAAAGGGAACTGAG
Organism: Sylvia atricapilla; assembly: GCF_009819655.1. Taxonomy (NCBI): domain Eukaryota; kingdom Metazoa; phylum Chordata; class Aves; order Passeriformes; family Sylviidae; genus Sylvia; species Sylvia atricapilla. The sequence goes on from NC_089144.1 coordinate 46,902,587, forward strand.
AAGTAGTTACTAACTCCGGCTTGATCTTCCATACCCTAGATCTGAAGTGTATTCAGCTGTGTTATTGTAATGTGAGGGGTCGTGGGTAGGGAGACAGAAATCATGACTCGAGTCCTCTTGATCATGAGACAAACAGCAGCATTTTACTGTTCAAAACTCGCTTATCTAGGGAGTTGAAAACTGCTGGCTCTAGACACTGATTTGTCTGAGTCTTAGCCCTGCCCAGCTCCTTGAGCAGTGATATGTCTGCTCTCTGGACTGGCTGTGACTGGCTGAGGTGTCTGCTGGAGCTCTCTTCTTCACCTAGGGACTTCAGGAACAAGCCAGGTCAGCCGGACTGGACTTGTTATGACCAGATTTATTTTGTCTAGCTAAAGACTAGCTGTGACGTGTTAGTAAGCTTCAGAGTGAATAATTTTTAGTTTTATTCATGTCTCATTAATAAGAAAAAAAAGGTTATCTTATACATTGATTTATACTCTTTCTAGTCAAGAAAAGCATCTCAAACAGTCTGTGAAATCATGAACAATGTTCAAGGGGGCTCTTGACTAGAGACAAGGCGTGTGGGGTGGTCAAACCCTCCACTTATGCATAAACAGAAAATTTACTACTTGGTGTGTGTCTTGTGTGAGAGTTTTTTTGATAATACTAGTATATGGCTACTGCACTTCCCTGGTTTGTTATCACTTAATGTTGTTGTGACAACTTGGCAATTCATAAGGAGAGTTGAAGAATTTGGAAGACTCCTGATATACTTAGCAGGTTGAGAAAAGAAGTCATAAGCGGTGATCATGCTGATTTGGGTTTTATAGCTAATTTTCTACAAGCCATTTTGGTAATTCTTAGTGGCTAAAGGAATATATGTGTCTTTATAATGCATGGTGCTACAAATAAGAGTGCATATCTCTTCGGTGTAATCAGCTTCTATGCCCCTTTTCTCTGCTGCTTGCCCCCTGCTCTTAAGGAGCTCTAACTTTCCAAGTATTATTTCCAAGATAATTTCAGAAGTGTGTGTATTTGCTACTGGATATTACTCTCCCAAGAGCAAAAGTGCTGCCTGTTAACAATTAAAGATCTTAGAATTTTTGTAAAAAATCCCAAGAAGAATTTAATGTTTCTTGTGCTTTTGCTGTGATGATAAGTTAGTTTCTTTAATTATGCTTTGTTTGGTATTGTTTCTGTTGGTGCTTCATATTTCATATGTTAGGGCAATAAGAGATAATTATTCTGCTATAGAGAGAGGCAGTTTTCTAATAGATACTTAAATCTCTGGAGATCTGTTTGCAGGACGTTTAACTGAATATTCTTTTTCCTTTATTTGGATTACATAAATATCCAGGAATTAATAAGAAAACTGCTTACAGGTTTTTTGCACTGGACAGTAGAACTGATATAGTTTTAGAGAGTACAGCTGGATAGACAGGCTAGGACTTCTAAAGATGCTGCAGTGGTCTTGTTCATGCTGCACTGTAAAAATGTAAATCAGGAGTTTTTTTAATAATGTAAAAGCTGGGCTGTCCTTGAATGCAAGTTAAAAAAAAAAATCATATGCTTCATTCTGAGCATACTGTATTGATGGTGTTGTGTGCCAGATTGTTCTTCAGTGATGGTATGCCTTTCAGATCAGACCAGTTGGGATATTAAGTCTGTGCAAACTAATGCAGCTAGAGCAACAGGTCAAAAGTAAATCCTTCTGGAAAATTATCCAGAAGGTGATGGCTGCAGGCAGAGTTATGCAAATGGGTTATATTCAAATGAGTCTTACAGCCTCAAGTGGTCTGATTTTTCTTCCTATGTGTGTAAGAATTTCTGGGTCATTGCTCCTTAAAGGATGTGGAGCTCTTCAGACCTGAGCTGTTCTTTCTAATTGGATCTGAGAATATATGCCATTATTATTAAGTGTGCAGTCTAATACAAGCTAACATAAGAAACTTTTATTATAGAATTGCTCATTCTCACCTCGTGTGTGAAGAAAGAAATGGACTGATAAAAACTCTGATACTTGGAAGCCTGGAACAAATGCTGGTGTTTTTCATCTTTTGGGTGAAGGCATCCTACAGAAATGTGAATAGCCTGAGTGGCACCAGGAGATCAAATGAAAATATATAGTGGTGCTGCAAGTACAAAAAGAAATTGGGGTGTGCAGAAAGTGGGGAAAAAAGGAATTGCAGGACTGAATGTGAATGAATGTGGGCAATTAATTTTTTACGAGCAGGGAAAAATATTATGATTTTAATTTCACTGAGTGAGATGACCTACATGCTGGGATAGTGTTGTCTTGTATAGTTATGTCCAGACCTTTATGAGCTTGTGGATGAATTCATCAAAATCTAATTTGGTCTTTTTTCTTTCTGATTAAAATATAACGTCTTGATTCTGTTCATGATTGTAAGAAAGTAAGTTATCTGAGTAAACAGTATTTTATTTGGCATTCATGTGTCACTGACAGCATGTAGCCCTTTATGCAGTGTTCTGGGTGCTGTAACAATAAACCAATGATGATCAATTCTTGGTTCAGTTTAAATGAGACAAAATGATCTTTTTGTGGTCCATAACTACCTTCTCTTTGCCACTTAACTGTCTCAAAATAGTTTGTGTTCATATTGGGTTTATAAAGAATGGTTAGTTCCCTTTCCATTTAGCAGGTGTCATCTGACTGTTTTTATTAGCTGCTGTCCTGATTTAGGGCAGATTTGTGAGAAAACTTCCAAAGAGGTCCCTCTAGAAAGCAGGTTCAAGAGGCCCCTCCCCCACTGCTATTATTATTGAATAATATTCAGTTGTTTTATGCTCGTGAATACTTGTTTAATATACAGTTTTTTCTACTTTTCTCCAAGGAAATATTTTCCTGAACCAATAGGGAGAGAGGCTACTTGAACCTACTTTCTAGAGGGACCTCTTTGGAAGTTTCCTCACAAATTTGCCCTAAACCAGGACAAATACAATTTTTTGAAGGCGTTAGCCAAAGAATTCATCTGAGACGCTTCTATCTGAGTTTGGCATTGTTGCTGAATATGCTGCTTGAGCAGTTGCTACCTCTAGATGCTTGTTGCTGTGTTTTCACAATACTTGAGCAAGCTTCTGTGTGGCTGCGTGATGAAGGAGATGGAGGATTGATTTAGTTAAGTATGACCATGCAGAGATAGTTATGTTTTGCTCTTTTGGTTCAAGTGATGGTACAACTGATTACAGAATTCAAAGTCTGAGACCAGGAGGGTGAGCTCCCTAGGCACCTGTAGGTAGATATAAAGCAGAGGAGTGTCTAGAGGCTTCAGTTTTGACCTCTGAGCTAAATAACGTGGGGATAATCCTAGCCAGCCTAACAGTGTTTTTAGAAATATTGAGATTACCGCCTGATCCCTGGTCATACTTTCCAAACATTTGGGACTTTGTCAACGTCTTTACTTTTCTTAGATGTTGTTTGTACTGTGATTAAAAGGTAGTTGCAGATCACAGACAGAGTAATAAATATCCCAGAAAGAACACGTGGGGAAAAATGGACTTTGTAATTACTGGGCATGATTTTACAATCACTAGTACATTTTGTTTTAAATATTCAGCACAGTCAGGAAATAGAAGTAGGAAGTGAACTTTTCATTGGTCTCAGATGAAAATTAACTTGGATGAATTCAGGAGCCTGCTTGCTTGCTACTGAAGTGTCTTTGTTCCTAGTCTGTAACAGAGCCATAAAACTCAGAAAAGCATATCCCCTTTTCATATCCCTGAAAATTTCAGCTGTCTCATATGTCAGTGTTGCTAACCAGGTGATGGTAAAATATTACTGTACTTTGGTGTGAGTGAACGGCTGGTGGGAGAAAGGAACCCTTCTTCAGCAGAGCTCAAAAAAATGACAGGCAAATACAGGGTGGCATATCAAAGAAAAGGAAAATTCTGTGGCAGTTTCACAGATTTCTTCTGAATTGTGTGGATGGTTTCATGAAAACATCTAGTCTTGTGTCTGTTACAAAAACTTGGGATGTGCATTCGTGAACTTTCTGGAGTATGGGTTATCAAGTAACTCACCAAATCTCCCTCAATTCTGTGTGTTTAGATCAGTAAAAATGGGCTTTTCTTTGTAGAGTGCCTAAGAAAGGTTTCAGTGTAAGGCTTCAAATGGTCACTGCAATGCAATGAAGTGATAGCCTTCCTTACCTGCAGTCTGAAGAAGGTGGGTGTTGTTTTCTTTTCAGCAGTCACTAGTGGGAGCAGGTAGTCTTGAATGTGCCTCAGCCACTGTTGCCCCCCATGCTGGCCAGGAAGAGAGCGCTGTGCTGACAGAGCTGCAGATTCTCCCCTATTCAAGGAAGGGATAACCCATTATACCTGCTGTCTGTAGTCTGCTTGTCTTTCTCCCTCGGGCTTGTATGCGGATCAACACAGAGGTGAAGTGTAGAAACGGAAGTGATCCTTCAGCAGAGAGGAGGCAGGGGTCTTGGCTGGGGGAGCTGCCTTCCCAGTGGCATTCTACAGGCAAGCATCTACATACACTGAGGTTTTGAGACTTCACATGGCTGATGAGTTTCAAGAGATACAAGGCCATGAAAAAAAAACAAGGGTTTATGTTTGCATAAGTTTAATGAGTCCTTCTAAAGGTTCAGTGTATAGACTCCGACCTGTTTCACTTCAAGTGTCAGGTATGTTTGAACTTTGAGTGAAACATTAGCTAACACGTGTCTGGATTTTTTCATTCAAGTGGCCTTAAGTCTCCAAATACCTTCTGGGATGTGAGTCTTTACTGAGGTTTTTCATTACTAGATTTTGAGAACTTTTGTCTGTGACACCTGTATTTTCTTAAAGCAAGTAGCAAGGCTGAATTCAGTCCATTGTGTGAGAAGAAGAATATGTCTATATTCCTTGGAGCTAGCTGCCCTCCTGCAGGAGAACTTAAACTTTGAAGGGTTGTGTTTACTAAAATGAACTGCTAGCAAATGGAGATGATCTAGTTCTGCTTTGGAGAGATGAGGATTGTGTGCCAAGTCTCAAACTGTTGAGGAAAAAGAATGTCTAACAAGCTAATTTATCCCCTGCCGCCTCCCCTCCTTTTTTTTATGACTCCTTTTAAAATTAAATAGGGAAGACAAATTGCTGGAATTTGAACTTGCTCACTTCAAATGCAAAAGGGAAAGGAAACAAGCATCTGCATCCTAAATGGACTGAAATCACTTGCTGTATTAGAAATTAAGTTGTGTTTAGGTGAGTACCCTCAAATAGTAGGATCACTTTTTTCTCAACTGCAAAATCCAGAGGATTTTATCAGGAATAACAATTGTTTGGTGAAGCTGATTAGACACAGCTGTCATCTGCTAAGTAAGCACTTAAAAAAATGTCTTTTTTTGCCATTCTGTATGTGTTTGGGACAAAGCACACAACTTAATATTTCTGTAGTTTGGGTATTACCTTTTGCAAAATCACTACACCTAAAGCATGCTGCTGGACATTGTCCACTTCTGCTCCATCCCTGTGTGAATGTTTTGACATAGTATCCTGCAAACGGGATGTGGAACTGTTGGAGCCATGTTTAATTCAGTTATTGGAGTTTTGGAAATGTACGTACAAATTCTAGCTGCTTGTAAAGCATCTGTACATGTGAACAATCTTCCTCCTTTTCTACTCCTGAGACGCAATTTAAATTAATCTCTTTGAACTTGATCCCAAAGACCAAATACTCTGGATTAAGCGCAACATGTGCCTTTTGGGTTTTGCTACTGCTGCAGTACTTTTCCCATGCTGTTAATCTGGAATTGTCAGGAATAGTCTTAGAGCTAAGTAGTTACTCTGTGTTTCTTGGTAGTGCATGAACTATATGCAGAATGCATTTTTGATGCCTTACTATGTGTGTTATTCCAGTTTTGAAAAAAAACAAGCACTGTTCTGATGCAGATTTCAGACACAAATCCTGGTATATCAACCTTTCTGAAATGGAGACACACTTCAGTGGAGAATCTCTAAATGGGGTGCTTGAATGGTCTGTGGCCAAGTCAATAAATATTTCCTCAGCTTCAAGAAACATGGCACACAGCTGCTCCTTGCTACTTGTAAAATAACGGGCCATTTGCTGACTGAAACAAGCTATTGACATTATTGTTAGCAGCTGCTGAACTCTTAGTGTTAACTTAAAGGGCTCATAAATGTTAATTATGTTGCAGTTTTGTTACAGCTCATCTGCATGTCCCAGAGGCACTAGCTAATATGTCATGCTTTTTTTCCACATGAAAAAATATGATGATTTTTCTTAGTGGAGATTCCAAATAATAACTTCCTAAGTAACTTCAGTAATTTTCCTGTAGCAGTGAAAAGTTCTTCAAAACTGCTCTTTTAACTACGGTTTCACTAGTACTAGTGTAGCTTTACTTAAACGTGTTTCAGTAGGCTCAGAGTTGCTGAGCATGTGGTGGAATGAGTATGCAGTAGAAGGCAGTATGCTGGGTGCTTACTGACCTGTTGGGAGATCTGTCACAAAGTTAAATCCAAACCGAACAAAACCTATTGAGTTTATTCCATGCTTTGGTTTAAAGTCACTTTGATATTGTTATGGTTTTGCTGCTATACAAGTGTGAAAAGTTTACATGGAAATGTTTACAGGCTGCTGAAAAAATGTGTGTTATCTGCATAAGAGCCACCTGAACAGTGTTTTAGGGCCTTTTAACAGTAGTCCCTCCCACTCTTCAGCCAGTGGGGATGTGTTCTTAAAAACAAAGCTCCCGAGCAAACTAATCCTTTTTTTTCCCTTCAGGTCAGATTCTGCTACTGTTTTTTGTAGAAAACACTGGTCAACTTCCAAAACTTGGTTTTGAGACTATCAAAATGATTGTGAATATAGCATGAATGAAAGCATAGATAACTAAATAAAAGCTGCTGTATTGTCATTGAAGTTTAACTCTTTGATTTTAGTCATTGTGACTGTCAGAAAGAGAACAGTGTTGTTGCTAGTGCATACTATATAGACAAGTTATGCTTATAGCATCTAAAAGTTTTTCTCCCGTCCTGACTTTTTTGTGGTCATCCAGCGGAACTTTTCCCCTCAAGAGCAGTGGTATATGTTTACCAGAACTACACTTTGTGCTTGCTCCTTACCAAACTAGTTGGAATTGCAGGTAGTCTGGGCCTCCGGTGTCAGCCTGTGATTACAGGTTAACCTGGTGACAATGCAGCCATTCCCATACAAAGCTATATGCTCTCTGCAGTGTATTTGGATGGTGGTTTATTGTATGCATATGTTTTTTCAGGGTTTTTCCTTGCTAATTGTAGAGGAATTTCTGTCCCTAAAGTGGTGTGCAGACAGGGACAAGTATTGCAGACTGGTGCTAAATGGATCTGATCCTGTATGGTGGGGGAATTCCAACTGGAATCTCTTGGTCTTTTTAAGGTAGACTTCATGCAAGGAAGTACAGTATGGGGGAAGGGAGATGAAAATGCGACCAGTCGTTTGGTTTTTCTTTTTTTGGGGGGGCAGTGAAAGTATCAAATCAGTGCTATGTAAGGCCAATGTCAGACCATAGTGAATTCTGTGAGCAAAGGTTTGATCTCACAACATTCAGTCATCTTATATCCAGGGACAGAATTAAATGTCACTCTTCTTCAGATAGATGGTTGTGAGAATTGGTTTCTGGATTTGCTCCTAAAAGCCTGGAGAAATATTGGATAGTACACAATCTAGTAGCTCCTGGTTGGAAATGAAACAGAAAAACTTTTGGGGAAAGTAGAGGAGGACTCCAGATTCTGTGTATGGTTCAATTATAATTTAATTGCTGATGTTTTGGGAAAAACATGATTGCAAAAAGAATTCTGGATTTAAAAAAAAAAACAACTTTAGAGTTCACTTATTTCTAAAGAAGTGGTGCTAGAAGCTCTAGTTCACTAGAGCTAATATGGCTATCCAATTATCAGTTCTGGTCACATCTTTTTTAGTATTTTTCAATGGATTTTTAGTTTTTGTTCATTTTTTCCTTTTATTTTTCTTCCAAAGGTCCACCTAAAAAAATCTACTGTTGCCCTTAATTTCTGCCCTATGTGCGTGTCTCATGGAGCAGATGGAGACAGCTTGTTGAGATTAGATACAATTTCACATCTCCAGGGTGGTACTTAGAAGAAATAAGAAAGAAGAAAAGGCCCAAATTAATTATCTGAGTGGTGACTCCAGGTGTCTTGTTTTGAGTCTGAAAGTAAATTTCCTGTGCTGCAAACTGAGAATAGAAGCGTACTCAAATGACTGAATGGCAGGAAATTAAGAAAATGGTGATTTGGATATTAGCCTTCTTCAAAATTCTGTTCCAGAAATACCTTCTTGTGGCTGCACTCTGAATTACAGCTTGCGTTTTTTTCAGTTACATGGCATGTATTTTGGCTTTGCTGTGAATTGGGTGCTGAAAAGCATAACTGACTTGGATGAAAGCTTGACACATGTAGAAAGATGCGTACCTGGAAAATCATGGCTAATGAAAAATCATGGCTGATCTCAGATCAGTCTCTGGACCAAAACAATGAGGTAGACAAAAGAAACAAGTTCTCCTGAGTAAGAAGCTTTCCTTGTTTCTGTTTGTTAATTCTGTAACATACTCAAAAGTCTGAATGGGTGACCTAAACGTTACTGCAAATCTCATTGTTCTAAGTCTCTGAGGGAAGGAATAAATCGATCTTAAACATTAAGTCCTGCATTCAAGGATTTGACTTTGGATTTGTAAAGGATTTCCAGAAAGCAATAGTTAAAGGATGTTAACATACACAGCATACAACAGTGTATGGTGTACACTGATTGCCTTGCAATCTACACCTTGAAAGCCGAACAGGCTAGTGAACTGCCAGAGTGCTTGTCTGTCCAGGTGGGCAGGGTGCATCACCAGTACCAACTTTCGTATTATTTGTGAGGCTCATAAGTAGGAAAAAAACAATCAACTGATTTGGCAGAAACTCGTGCTTTAGTAGGTAACTTCTGTGGGAGAAGAAAAGTGATGAAAACCTGAAATGTTTAAAAAGTACAAAAGAAGAGTTGTCAACAGTTTTAATAATATTTTCTCCTGTTTTTTTTTTTCCCTCTTTGCAGATCTTCAAGTGCTGACCTTCTTGGTCTATTAAGTTATTATAAACTTTTGCTGCTCTGCGAACATATAAAGATGTCTCGCAGCCCTGACGCTAAGGAAGACCCTGTGGAATGCCCTCTTTGCATGGAGCCCCTGGAAATTGATGACATCAATTTCTTCCCTTGCACCTGTGGCTACCAAATCTGTCGTTTCTGTTGGCATCGTATTCGCACTGATGAGAATGGACTTTGTCCTGCTTGCAGAAAGGTAAATCCCTGGAACAGCGGCTTGTCTTGCATATTGCACAAGGCTCTTGCATTGTGTTGGTACCAAAGGCATCCTTTTTCCTTGAAGGAAACAATCATCTAGTCATGGCCTAGGTCAAGGGTGAGGTGTTGGATCTTTGAAATTCTGTCTGCATATGTATTGAAGGTGTTACAAAGCAGCTGGCCTTGGTTTAATAAATTCAGAAGTGGATTGATAGGGGAAGCTGTGGATCAGAACCAAAGCATACTGATGCTGAGAGAAGTGCCAAAAATTAAAATCTTTTGAGTTGGGGTGCTCATGCATTAACAAAGTCTTTTTAGGAAAAACAGTGAGATTCCAGCATCAGGGGTTTGCTGAGAAATAATATTCAGCTAAACTGACAGAGCTGACTGAGAGGCAAGTTTATAAAGCATCTGCTTGTTCTGTTTGTGGCACTGGAGCTTTTCGTCCATATTTTAGTGGGTACTAAAGGTGTAAAGCTTTAGGAAAAATATCCAGTGGTGTTAAACCTTGAAGCATTTCAGAGATCGAGACTGTCTGTTTGTTTAGTATTCTGATCTTTTTGCCAAATGCTTAAAGGTAGTACTTGATATCTCCCTGTGTTGTGATGTCTGGCTGATTTGGTTGGCCACAGCTGAAAACCTCAGCTTCACTAAGTTGCCTGTTACTTCCTTTGAATTACTTTTTCTCCTTCTAGTGTTTGGCTTAAACTCATTATTTCTTTGTCTTCAGTGTTTAATAAAGTTCTTTTTCAGTATCTTCCTGGCTTTAATGACTTCCCTTGACTGTAACTTTCTTGCCTGGCCTTTCTCTTCTTGTAGTTGCAATTGCTTATGTCTTCTTGTTCTCCTACTATTTAATCATGATCCTCTCCCTAGTTTATTCCTCTCTTGTCTTCCTGTCTCATGTTACAGCTTTCTTTTCAGACCCCAAGTAATCTTACTTGGTCTCATTATCTTTATTCACTGCCACAGTATTTTATAAGCATTTCCAGTCATATTTTCTTTGGGCTTTGGCTGCACTAGAGCTGTTACTGTTCACCTGTGTTTGGATGCCTCTGCAAGCTGGAAGGCTCTCCCACAGCAACGTGTTTGTTTAAAAATTCTGCAAATTTGCTGCAGTATTTGAGCTCCATGTTCTACAAGGAAGATCCATATGTCATCAGCCAAATTATTCTCCACTTGGGATACCTGCTGTAGACAACACATGCTGTACAGTAATTTCCCATAGTAAAGAAAATTTCTACTCTTCTGATAGAACATGAGATTTCTGGGATTTCCTTGTCTCTGTAAGTCGCTTCGTTTTCCTGGATTTGTTACACTACTTTTCACCTGTTTGTTATTTGAAGTTTGTGAAATATATTTGAAGAATCACAGAAGCAGTGTGCTATTCACTGTCTTTGGGTATCTGAATTCTTTGAAATACGCTGAACTCTTAAATGTGGAATACTCTGCCCCATGATTGGATGTGCAAACATTTTGCCTAATTGGATACAGTTTGCTCAGAAAAACTGTTTCATGAGGAAACTTCAAATAAGTGCTACAATTAGAATGAAACATATGGACCATTCCTGGAGAGAAAGGAGACATCTTCTTTCATAAACAGATTATGTCGATACTTTCTTCATCCATGAACTGTAAGATATTCTTGAGTGGATTTGGAACCGTATGGCTGGATTGTAAGAGGTTGGCATAAAGAGGGCTGGCTGAGGAGGACATTTCTTCTGTGGCATAGACAAAGACATTGTGATGCAGAGACCACACCAGATCTTGGGAATGAATCATCTTGAGCTACAGAGTTGCAGCATTAAATAAATGAAGAAGCCATTATTTGAACTGTGCTGGACAGAAGGAAACAGGTATGTGTATTTGTGTTCAGTGTGTCTAAGTAGTCCCCATAGTCAGGCTTCTGGGGAAAGATTGGAGCATTTTTCTGTTCATAACTACTACGGCGTACGTTGATTGTGGCCACTTAAAATGCTGAAGAATAGACCATGGCAAAGCAGCAAAATTTTAGCAGGAGAGTTTATAGTAGGTACAATGGTTTCAACAAGTATGCTGTGTTTTTATAATGAGTATACCAGTGCAGGATACTTACTGTGAAATGGACTGTGGATAAACATATATTAAAACAAGGATGAATATGTTATTGACACTTACATAATAGAAATCTGCTATTTGTGCCAATGTTACTGAATGCAGTATGACTTGCCCAGTAACTTGAGCACCAATCTGTGGAGGGAAGCAGTGAACAAGTTCCCCGTTCAGGGGTTTTGGTTCAAGTGTTTGAGGGAGATTTTGGAGAAGTCTGTAATAAAATAGTTGGATAAATGCTACAGTGGCACCTGTGCCATTAGATCTTTACTGTGCATTGCATAAATTCCTGCATTATCTTCCTAAGCGTCTTTAATTCACTTCCAACTGAAAAGATGTTAGCTTGTGGTTTCTTTTACTCGGGAGAGAGTACTTCTACATGTTTGAACTGTTATATAGCTTAACATCTGCACATGCAGAATAGTTCATGTGGTTGCAGTCTGCCTAAAGTTTCCTCCTGTGAATAAGAGTAGTAGACAAACATTTCCTTCAGTAAGGTGCTAGTGTGAATTAAACTTAAATTCTGGTTGGTACTTCTTAGTATTAACATATTAAAAGCTTTCTAAACTTCGTTTGAATCTTCTGAAATAGACTCAGAAAATAGTTTATTTCTAGAGAAATAGAAATTGTTTCTATTAATTAACTGCAAAAAAGTCTATTAAAAAAGATTGAACTGTCTTGCTTTGGATATCTGATGCCTTTCTGAATTGTAGTGTAGCCAAATGTAAGATAGTAAGCAAGGCTTCCTTTTTTTTCCAGTCAATTGATTTCTTAACTGTGAGTGAAGTAGCTGCTAACTAGTCAAATTAGAATGAAAATACGCTGTCTTCAGAAGAGATTTCGGTAGTCGAAAGCTGGTTTGTAGGTCAGCAGACTTGCTGGTTGATTGTAAAGCCAGTGATTTTTATTTTTGCAGTGGTATTTCTAGTTTACTTTCTGTGAAATTCAGCAGTCCAAGTCCTGTTTGTCGTGTGAATAATACTGACCATCTCAGTTGCTGAATTGGAATATGCCACTCACAGTCCTTTCTGCGCTTTTTAAGTCCAGCAACAAAAAAGCGTAGCTTGTTCATGGTACTTAATTGCTTTGCTCTTCCACCAAATAATATAACTTGGTACACAGTTGTTCCTGTTGTGTGGCTTTGGTTTTTTCTCCAGTTCTTTGACTGAGCAACCTTTATTTCTCCTAGCACCTTGTGTTAGAGATGGAGTGAGATGGTTTACTGCTAGATGTATGATCAAGAAATTAACATGCTTTAAGCATGTTTTTGTCCATGTTTCTTCTACTACTTCTGTGTAAAAGGAACACTTAGTCTTAATGCACAGTCTTCAAATATCAGTGTTTCCTCCTAGGCTTTTAATCCCACAACTGAATAGTTTGGTGCAACAAATCTACTCAAATGAGTAGAAATCAATCTCCCAAATGAGTAGTTTGGTGCAAAAAGTGATACTTTGAAATAGATAAGAAATTACATTTTTTTTTTTTTTTTTTTAATGTAAGTATATTGGTGTATAATGTGCATAAACCTTACTGACTTACTTTGTATTTCTTGTTTCAGGATCTACTTGGTAGCAAGACAACAAGTGGGAGATGTTGGTGCAGCCATTGTGTGGAAGGAATGTGACCCATCTGAGAATGACAAAAGCAAAGTCATAATAAACTGTGATAAATCACAGCTCAGCTTTCAACTATTGGGAAATGGGGAAAAAAGTCTGAAAGAAAACAAACCTTAAATAACAAGACAAAATTAGTCAGGAAGACTGAGAATTCAAGGGTCATCTCTGATTAGAGAAAGACTTCAAAAGAGAAATTCAAACTTTTGCTCAAGTTCTTGAAGGGACTACTTTGCACTTAGTGTAAAAAAAAATCTGGTCATATTCCATGATGGCACACCTGTTTGGGGAACCTCAGTGTTTTTTTTCTGAAAAGCTCTGGTATAGCTTAAATGAAAGGTGTCAGCCAAACTTAGTGAATAAGTGATGTTGATATCTCCTAATGTCTTGCATCTGAAAATACGTCAATGCTGATAACACTTGTGGTAGCTACTTTGTTTGGGTTTCGAATCCTTTATCAGCCAAGGCATTAGAGATAGTATATTAAGCAAGTACATTATTTAAAAAACAGTAAGATGTGGGCATGTAAGTACCATTTCCACTTTAGTTGTTGCAAGACCTGAGAGCTTCTGATATGTATAGTCCTCTATCTACTTCTGATTTGTAGGGTTAGACAGCGTAAACAACGTACCAAGTGGTGCTGTGAGGTACACCAGCTGTCAATCCACCAATCCACCTTGCTTGGCTTTCAGAGACTTGTTCCAGCAGTCTTCAGTGCATGCACCTGCTTGTAGTTGAAATATCATCCAAGTTCATGAACTTCAGCACTGTGGGAAGCAATGACTCTGAAGATGAAATAATTTATTTTCCTAACTGTGGACTGATTTTGAAAGGAAATTTGAAAGGAAAATTATTTGAAAGGAAAATTATTTCTAGTACTATTCTTTTAGAATTAGTTTCTGAAATGTTGATGCTGGCCTTATTTGCCTTCTGCCCTCTTTACATGTGCAATATCTCCTAATTTGTTACTCCACACACAATACATTGATAGGAAAATCATCTACCCCTCAGTTGTGTTTGATTTATTCTTGGGATTCAGGAGATGTGTGCACATTCATTTACAGATCCTGCAAGTCAAGATATCAAACTAGTTCTAGTCCTTGGGAGCATTATAAGCATGTCATGTGAGTGATACACATGCAAAACGTCTATTTCATGCAGCTCTACAGTATCTAGTGCGAACTTTGGAAGATTCTGTTGCTCAAACAAGTGTGGTTATCCATGGTGGCAAACCAATTACTGCTGCTACTTAATGATTGTAATTCCTATTCAGCTAGCCTCAGGCTTTCTACTGAGATTGAGACATTTCTGTCCCTGATTCCAAAGCTGCTGCCTAGTTCTGTTCCTGCTAGGAGCTTTTATGCTTCCCTGAAGAAATACAAACTACTATTTGGACATGCAAATGTTCTGTTCAGGGTTAGGCTTGAGCTACCCAATATATTTCCTGCTTCATGTTCAGGACCTCCATCAGCAAATACCTGTATAGAGAAGAAATATCCTGTCTGACTTGCTACTTACTTGAGAATATGCTCTGAACGTAGCTGTACTTGGCAAGAAAGAAGCTGATGAATTTTGGCATTGTTTGCTGTAGTTTCCTTGGACCTTCAGGAACCTTACTGAACCTACTGAAAACCATTAATGTATTTCTCACATAGTACCAGAGAGCAGCACTCCTGCAAGTTTTGCCATGCATAGTATGGAATGTGGAGTAGGAATTAATTGTTGAAAGAATGGATTGTGGATATCACTTCATGTAGGGCAAGGCATATTTTTGAAACTGTATCTGTTATACTGGTGCACTTTTCTTCCCATTCCTGCCTGAACTCAATGATAACTGAGCTAACTCACTCTTTGCCCTGAGTAACCTTTCTTTCCTGTAAAAACACAACATTTTTATTCTTTAGTTTACACGATTGACTAATACCAATTTTCAGAAGCTCATTATGTTTAAAGCTATTCTGCGTCTCAGAAGTCCTCATGTGTAGATGTGTTAAAACACAAGATAATAATTTGCTATAGCAAATCTCAGATAACTGTACTAGTTGGTCATTGGTATTTATCCATTACATTCTGAAATCTATATAACATTTTCAGTGTTAACTCTGAGTAACATCTGTTTGAGAAATGTTTTGATTTTGAATGTTCTTCAAGGATAACTTGAATCCTTATTGTGTTTTCATGTTAAAGACACCTTTTTCTACTGCTAAAGTATGTTACACGTTTGAATTCCTTTGTGATACTACACATGTTCCAGAGGGCTTGGTGTTTGACTGTGAGATGCCATCTGCTCAAGTTACCTGTAGCATATTCTCAGAAGATACCTCACGTGTAGCATAAAGATGCTGAACTTTAAACTGAAAAATGGATCTAGATTTGTTTGGGGATGTGCTCAGCAGACTGTCGGGTCTGAGCACCTGGTGGCTCTTTGAGTAACATCATGCAAGTAGGAGGAAGATACTCCTAGCATCTTCCTAGGTTTTACTCTTAGCATACTCATCTGCTGTAGATTTTTCTCAGTTTATTTAGTATGACAACTAGTTTTGCACTTTTGTCATTAACACAGGACAGTCAGGAAAAAGTTAAATTCATTTTTATTGGACTTGCACACTGAAACCTTTGGTTATGGTAATACAAGCAAAGACCTTAGTTCAACATACTGGTGAGCTTGAGCTTAGCTTCTTTGTCTTAATTCACATCTCCTGTACTCTTCTTATTTTGTACTTCTTGGTGTTTAAAGAATCTTCTTTTTGTTTGGTATCTGTTTTATGTAGTTGTTTTTGTGCTTGGCATTGCTTTCTGTGTCCTGTGTGACTTTCTGACTTTTCAGTCTGAAAAAAGCTGGAAAAGATAAGGAATGTGGAACTGCTTTGAGGAGTAATCTGGGCAGATGACAGTGCACTGTAGTCTGCAAGACACAGCTAAAATAATGCCTTTATAGCATGAATAGAGCAGTCTTTCTAGGTAGCCCTGAGGATACTTGTACTTCTCTTGTATACTTTTGAGATTAAAATATAATTATGTTATATCTGTGTTTGAGGAGTTACCTGTAGGAGGGAGCGACCAAATTTCAAACTGGTACATAAGCATGGCAAGAATACTGTTAAATCAGCATGCATTAATTGTATTGAAATCTGTCTCTTCACTTGAAATTAGCCTTGTAAAGTTTTAGTATAATGGTGTTACTGTCTTGAACTTAGTAGACCACCAAAACTACATTTGTATTTTGATTTCTTATCTCAGTCTTAAGTATGTTTAAGTACCCAGATCTGTATCAGACAATAAATATAAAGTGCATGCTTTCATCCTGCTTACAGTATGCTCTTGTTAGTGAAATTATAACAGGATGTGTTGGCTATCATGTTGCAGCTGCTTGTAATGTTACCAAATTGACTAGGCAGCTGGTTTAGAATGTGGTTGTTGCCCAAATCAGTATTATGTCTTTAAATAGAAGAATTCCATGGAAATATGCAAGATACTTACCTTTCCCAAAGGACTAAATATGCTTCTATAATGTGGGTGGCCATAATTTTCAGATCAGTATAATAAATAAATTTTTGCAATTAAGCATGGTGATTAATAGTTTTCAAAAGTGTTGCTTCTTATATGGGTTGGTTTTAATGCTGTTTGTTATGTTTAGCCATATCCAGAAGATCCAGCAGTGTACAAACCACTCTCCCAGGAAGAGCTGCAGAGGATAAAAAATGAAAAGAAACAGAAACAAAATGAGAGGAAACAGAAGATATCAGAGAATCGCAAACATTTGGCCAGTGTACGGGTTGTACAGAAGAACCTTGTCTTCGTGGTAGGGCTATCTCAGCGCCTAGCAGATCCAGAGGTGAGCAGTTCACACTTGCAGATCTTGCTCTTTACTTGCTGCCATGAAACATTGGAATACCCTTGTGTCTCCCTGAAGGGCACAAAATGAAGCAGTGTTGAAAAGGTTCACTGCCATGAGTGAGGCCCTCTCGTCCTAGGAGAACTTAGCTTCTTCCTCCATAAGAATCTCAATAAGTGTCTCTGTTTTAGAGAGTAGAGCTTCTCTGCAATTTCTTTTTATTTGGGAGAAAGGAAGTTGCTCTTTTTTTAATAATGGGAGTTTAGTTTTAAGCTAAAAATTAGCATAAGAACTTGTCAGGTACTCATTTTCCTAGGTTAGATCTGCTGGCACTATACAGCTATGCCATGAATCACCAATTCTAAAATGGGAGCTTGGTTGGATTGCAAAGAACTGGTATACAGTATCACACAAACCTGTAGAGACAGAAAAAAAAAGCCAACAATTAGAAGTATATACTAGGAAGAACCATAAGGATTATGTCCTTAAGAAGTTGTGGGGGAGAAGTTAATAAGAGGAAGACCCTGTAAAAAGTTGGCTTACTGCTCTGTATCATCAAAAATAAGGTTTTCATTTGAGAAAGCTGATTATGTTTAAAATCCTGTATTTACCTCAGTCATCAGTCATCGCTGCAGGGGGCCAGTGGAGTAAGTGCTAATGCATAAAACTATCTTGAATTACATGTGCAGGAAATGTACTGCAGGATAAGACAGATATCTTCAAAATTATGGTGGCAGATTAAATTCACTTTATCAGACTAAATTATCTGGAGAAGTCTCAAACAGAAGTGGCTATTTCTGAGGTCTCAGAGTATGGTCTGTATTTTGGTAGGTTGGTAAAGAACAAATGTAAAAAGCGGCTTTTAGTGAAGGAGAAAAAAGGAAGGATAAGAAAGAAGGGAAGAGAAAAAATCGAGTTGAAACTGATCTGGTGTATAACTCTTCAATATGTACTAAAATATAGCAGCAAGTATTTGCAAGCAGCTGTCAGCACTGGCTTGGGGCTATTTATCATTGAAAAATGCAATATGAATTTATTATTGAAATTTACTTTCTTTGACCAGATGGAGGATTTGTAATTAAGAGAAATAGTAGTAAATACAGTTGATCCTTTTTTTTTAAACCGCTGATAATTTTACACTGAATATTTGAATAACTAGGAATGGGTTTATTTGGGGGATGGGGATGTGCTGTACTAGGTGTATTGGTGGCAGTATTCTCAATGACATACCAGAAAATAATGTGTACTTACTGAATGTTGCATATAGCATAAGGTGACTTGATGTTCAAGAACCCTAGCCTGAGAGAGTTGAACTAAAAAACTATACAATTTATTCAAGTTTTCTACTTCAGCAGGTGAAAAACTCCTTCATAAATTGAGATTATTTGGTGGGAGTTTGGCTGCTATGTGCTGTTTCTGGAAATACATCTGTGGATTATAAAAATCATAATAAGTACAGGTGGATCCTCTTCTGTTGACATGCTCTTAGAACTGTGAAAGCTGTGCTGTCATATTGTACCAGGACTATAATCCACAATATGCTTGGGTAAAGGGAAAGTTTCTTTAGGATTGTCAATCTCTTCTGGAATGATGCCTGGAGAGTGGGTGTAGTATGTTTCAAGAGGGTGTAGACCAAGTGAAGAGCAGTCAGAAGAGGCCAAGGAACGACTGGTTGTCTATACAATGTACTGTGTAGTTCTTTGGGATGTCCAAGTGTGGTGCTGTTAGTTCCTGAAGATATTGATGCTCGCTTGGGAATGGAGAAGGGTAGTTTAGTTCTTGAATCAGTACAGTGTAACTGCACTATCCAGTGCTAATATGAAGATGGAGCAGAGGAAACAACTCTTCCTTTATAAACTCTCAGGTTATTATCTAGATCAGAAATGCCCTTATTTTCTCTAGCTTCAGTCCGAGTAGTCAGTACTTTTGCACCTTCTTCTATCACAGAAATGGAAGAAAAAGGCCTTTGGTATAAATGTGTCAAATATGTTGCCAGTTTCATTGGCACACAGGTAAGGGTTATTCAGCAGGGTTGCTTAATATGCTGGTGGTGTTCTTGCTTTGCACAGGGTCCCCTAAATGATGTGTTAGTACTTACTGATTCCAGGAAGGGCAAGATGACTATTTTTTTCCTTTACAGATGTGATAGTCACTCATTCATTTCAACATGATGTTGATTCTGACATGTTTTTTCATGTCCCTGAAAATGTTTCTTTATTGTCTTTGTTTACTTAGTCTGATTTTTGGAAAACTCGAGATTATCTTGAGCTAATTGGTTTACTTCCTTTTTCTTTGGAGTGTGTGGCATGGCAGTCAGGATTCAGCATTTTGTACTTAGTAATTAATACAGCTGAATGCAAGTTTAACGTGTATTGTTATTTGGAAATGAGAATTAATGTGATTTTATTTTTTAAATCAAATTATAAAACAGATACATACAGGAACGTTTTACGCTAAATAGGATATATTTTGCTAGGGTGGGATTTACCCAGAAAGAATTATTTAAAATACAGCATGAAATGTGGGATATTTGTCATTAAAGTTCTGCAGTGACAACATACTTTGTATTGCAGGTAACCCTGCTTTTATGTGGGAAAACAAGTCTTAATCTTTGTGCTCTTCTTTTAGAAGAGACCTGGTTTTTATTAGTAAAGGTTTTAGCTGCACCGTTTCACCAAGAATAAGTACATTTCTGTATTAATTATAAGTATACCATTTGGACTTTCTTTTCTTCTAGGTTTTGAAACGGCCAGAATATTTTGGGAAGTTTGGTAAAATACACAAAGTTGTCATTAATAACAGCACATCATATGCAGGCTCACAGGTAAGTCAGAGGTCTTTGTAATTTTTAAATTTTAATTCCTTTAGAGAATACATGTGTGCAGAGTGAATCTAGGGCTCCGTGTTTCTGTTTAAGCAATAGGTAAGAAAAAAGGTCTTGCAAGAATCAAATTGCTATTAAGTTACTGAGGCGTTTTCCAACCAGGCTCTCAAAGTTGGATGCAAAATACAACATAGAAAGATTGAAAACTGGGAGGCAGGATGAGAAACTTTAAAGAAGAAGCAATATGGCACTTGGTCATTAGTCTGTGTTTTGGCAATAAAATGCCTTTAAGTATTTTTAGAACATTCATGCAACATACTGATACATTTAGTCTTTTCTTCTTTCTTTATGCATCACATAAGAGTTTTTATGGCTTCTGCCTTTTTTTTAGTCCGTTTCTTGTTAAAAGCATCAAACCCTGAATATACCAGTTTATGAAGTGGGTGGCTTAAAACATGACTTGACAATCAGACCTGTCTGGGGAAAGAAAAACAAGTAAATAGAGTGTTTTTTCTTCCTAGGGTCCAAGTGCCAGCGCGTATGTAACCTACATCCGGTCAGAAGATGCCCTCAGAGCCATACAGTGTGTCAATAATGTGGTGGTAGACGGCAGAACACTTAAGGTGGTAATAGTTTTATGTTCTTGTGTATATGTTCTAGAACCCTAATATCAGGGATTGGTATACAATTTTATTTGTATGGGTATGCTTGTATTGCTGAACAAGATTGTCCAGTGCATTGGCTTTTGACTTTTCTTCTGGTATTAATCGCAAAATGGAAGTTCAGTGAGCATCCAGAGGCAGTGTTTTGGTGGGTTAGCAGGTAACTTCTTAAAACCAAGTTTGGTACAAAGATGTTTACCTCCTCCCCAAGCTCACAGTGGCTTTTTTGTTGCATAGAATAATAGTACAATGTGAAAACCCACTGTTTGCTTTCACAGAACATTTCTGTAGTCAGTACATGCCTCTCAAAAGCTCCCTAGGAAATCCTTTTGCTGTATGTGTAAACAGGTGTTCAGGCTGATTTGGCCAAATTGGTAGCTATAGAAAATCTAATTACTATTAATTTCCTGACCCTGCTACTTGCCTCCTTATGATTATGCAAATATTTATTAGGGTCTTACTTTCAGCATTGGTATAGATTGGATGAAAACAAAAATGCATACTAATTGTATTATCCTCAAGAATATATCGATTTCTTACAAATGGACTTTTTATTCTACCTGCATCAAAAATGCATTATAACGGAATTTCAAATCTTGAGGTAATTTTTTAAAAATATAACTTTTTTTTGGTATTATATGGCTAAAGGCATTCTTAACCTCCAATACTTAATTTTTTTCCTTCAGGCATCATTAGGTACAACAAAATACTGCAGTTATTTTCTAAAAAATATGCAGTGTCCAAAACCAGACTGCATGTATCTACATGAACTAGGCGATGAAGCAGCCAGTTTCACAAAAGAAGAAATGCAAGTAAGTGTAGTGAACGGGAAACACTTGAAATGTGGCATGTATGTCTTACTGACTATGATTTAGTTTAATATATGTACTGTTTGCTGAATGTTATAGCACTGATGAATTTTGAAATCTAAAAGGTGATTAACCACTTGGTTAATTATTGCACAGAACAGTTAGTTCAATTTTTTTTCATTGCATGCTGTTTTTAAAGTCTGAGAAGTCTGGTGAGTATTCATGAGACAAAAAGATGAAGAGAAACTCTTTGCCAAGAATTCAAATAACCTGAGCTAACTATCCCTTTTTTTCCTACTAAAGTAAGGTAGTGTCATTTTAGATCTCTGTGAACAAAGTTAGTGCAGATCTGGGTTTTACTGTAAAATTGGTGTGTTTGGACAATTATCATGAATTGACTCTTGTGCTGTGACTGACCAGGCTGCCTGAATCCCAATAACCCTTCTAGTCTGTGAAGCGTTTAGAAACCATTCCCAAATAAAACGTTGAGGGTCACTACAATAGCATATAAAAAATGATGTGGGGATTTTTTTTTACTATCTCAACATCAAAATGCCTATTGTCTAGGGTAGGGAACCAAGTAAATGGATAGCTTTACTGCCTAAAATGTGTTGTACTCTGAGGTCTTGTGGTCTGCCTCTGTCCTTCTATATGAGATGTGGTAAAGCTTTTAAATTCATGTATGCCAGCCTTGCATCCATGCTGCAGTTTTTGCGTGTGGTCTCTCCATGAAGTGGAGGGTCCCCACTCTTAGTGCCAGCACAAATGTTGTTCTAGTAGAATTTTTTGATTTGTTAGGCTGATTTAAGCCAGAGAATAAAGAAGAATGTCCATATCTATTAAATACTTGCCACAAACTATTTCTGAGGATTTCAGCAGATAATTGCAATAGAAGGAGAAATTAAAAGACAAGTTGCAAAGCAGACCACCTTCCCTGTTTGTTTCTTTGTATTTCTCCCACCACCTAGATCTGTTACATATGCATGTTTGAGGCTGTGTTCCTGTCTAGTCTTTTTTAGTTTTTTATAGACCTGTCAGCAGTGAATTTATTTAATCCATTTTGAACCTGTTGATATTGCCAACCTTTTAACTTTTTGTGGCAGCAAGCCCCAGAAATTCACTAGCTGTTTTGCAAAGTGCTTTATTTTGCCAGTGTTAAGCTGCTAACTAATTTAGTTTTGTCAGGTGTCCCTTAATCTTAGCTTAGTAGTGCTTGCTGAAAGCAAAACCCCTTACTCACCTTATTCGTTGCCTTTGTGATGTGGCAAAACTTGATCTAGTCTCTCCCAGCTTTCTCTCCAAGTTATAGTTTCTGGTCTTTTAAACTTGTTTTTAATGTACTTTGTCAGGATTTAATTTTCATATATGAGTTTCTTCAGAAGTCTTGAGTGGATTTTATATCATCTTGGTGACTTACATGAATCTTCTTTCCCTGTTCCTTGTTATATTGCTTAAATTTTCTTTGAATTTCATATTGCTCTCTTAAAAGTAATTGGAAATTACACACCTGTTAAGTACATTGTTCTTTTGGTGTGCCAGCTTTTTGGTTAGTGTCAGTGAATTTCCAGATCCATTTAATGAGATTGAATGTTGTTGCAGACTTTGTGTCTTTAAAAAATTCTCAATGGATGAATTTGTATTCTAGGTTAAATCGTTAATAAGTCTAATTATTGTGGCAAACTAAAAATAATTGGTAGAACTCCAGGAAGTCTCAGAAAGTGAAGTTGGGAATTTTAGGTGGTTTGGAGATGCCAAGTTTGGCCTCTGGGTTGTCTGTTATATATAAAACACAATTACTGCAGGCTCCTATATAGGATTTTAAACTTGTTTCTTTCTTGCATTTATGTGGCAAGTAAATGAACTTAAGACTGACGCCTGATGTACCTGGCCATGATATTCAGTTTTTAGTCACTGAAGCAAGTTGAGAGATCCAGAGAGCTTTCTTCTTACTCAGCTGCCTAATGTTTGTAAATTGCTAATTTTGCAAATCTGTGCATCAAACTAATTGCTAAAGGCATAGTTGGATGGTGAAAGAAGCATTTCCAGGATGCAGAATATCTCAAGGTTTGCATTTAGGTGAGCCATACTGTAGAACCACACTTTCTCCTACTATAGGTAGCAGTTTGGATGTAGACACTGACTAATTGGGTAAGATGATGCATACACCAAAGGTTTCAATCATTCTTGAGAGGTCTACAAGTTGACTACATAAGGACATATTCAGAATCAAACAGTAATGGAGAACTGGAAAATCAGGTAGCAGAAGAACAGAGGCATTGATAGGGTTTGACCTGAGGTATTCCAGTGAGATACAGTTGGCCTTTTACAGGGATCTATAAGGGAATGTACTTTGTCAACAGTACTTTTTTTTTTTTTTTTTTTTTGGGGGGGGTGGGGGGGGTGGGGGGGTGGTTGTTGTTCTTGTCTATTCATGCTTAATTATTTAAAAAAAAAAAGGTTAAAAGGTTATATTTTTCTCTTAGGTTGTAAAATTTTTTCCAGGAATATGTCCACATTGCCTGTGTACTAATTCCATTCTTGTTACAACAAAATATTAAGGAATTAATGTAAAAAAGAGTTATATTTTATATGTACAGGTAGTGTGAGAGCTTCTAAATCAATACTGAAGATGTGATAGATTATAACTTTGGTGTTTCAGACTTAAGATTCGGAAGACCTGATCATAAATCTTGGCACATATTTCCTTTGGTAGAGGACATGTTCTAGTATCTGGAAACTGTAAAGAAAAGCTATTGACAACTTCAAATTTACTGTTTTATTATGTATCTTGATTCAACTCATAACAATACTTAACTTGCAAGTCATGATTCTTAGGTTGGAGTGTCATAACAATATGCAAAAACTATGAATGCTCATCTTAAATTTCAGATGTTATTTTAAATGTTGGGGGTAGGAGTAGATCTTGCTGGTTTTGTTTTATATATTAAGCCACACAATGTTATCTCCAAGCTGGACTGAAAAGTCCTATCTTCCTTCACTTGCCAGATTCTAGTACTCTGGAGTTGAATTGGACTTCCACAATTTCTGAAAACAAGAAATTGTTCTCAATTGATTCAACTAGCTGAAAGAATATTTCATTTTTTCAGTAATTTAAAATAATTATTTATCAGTTATTGCTTAGAATATACTGCTTGTCATGTCATACACCTCAGCTATTTTATTAAGTGAATATAAAATTACCTTCATTTTGGAAGAACATTGTTTAAAAGGAACTCTTTATTCCTTCCTATCTTCTGAAAGGCTTAGTATGTTTCAAATATGAAATGCAGGACTGCCTACAAGATGTTGCTGTTTGTGATTTCTATGGTATATTTGTGATGCTCTTGATTAGAACTTGAGGAGCAAATTCTAATAAGGATGTAGATGCTTTTCTGCTTTAGAAGTTTCAACAAATTATAATTAGGTAGGTACTCCAAGTGATTTCTAGGCAAGTTTTAGAGCCATTGAGATCACATTTGTGCTGATAGTGAGAAGCACTGTTTTGAGTTTGGTAGGAGTTTTAACTGATAAGTTTTAAGGCTAAAGCTTTGGGACATATTATATATATGGGCATATTACATACATTAAAAATGTATAACTATAAATATATGTATTAAACCAGTATTCATTCATTGAGAGTTTCTCTTTACGTAGGCGGGTAAGCACCAGGAATATGAACAGAAACTACTGCAAGAATTATACAAACTAAACCCCAACTTTCTCCAATTATCTACGGGTACAGTTGACAAGAACAAGAACAAAGTGACAGCACTGCAGAGGTATGATGCGTAAGTACTGATGCTGAACTGCCTGGTTATTCTTTCTGGTTATTCCAAAGTAAACTTTCATTCCTGTCTGATCCTCCAAATTGCCTACTGTTTTTAGTACCTATTATATGATAAAATCTGATGGGTTTTCTCTGTGGAGAGATGTATTGTTTGGGAGTGATATTCTCCAATTTAGTGTTCCTTCTGAAGCCACTCCACATTCCTCCTCTGTAGCAGGCAGGAGAGGAGAATTTGAGGCACAGAAGGTAAAGATCAGAACAATTTACTGGAAACAACAGTGAGATAAGAGAACAAACTGTAACAGCAACTCTACAAATGACAGAGGGTACAAGAAAGAGTCAAATGATTCACAGGTGATTGCTCACGCCATGGAAGCCCCCAGCTGTACTGACCACTTCATCTGCTAGGCTGTGCTGACCCATAAGAGAGCCGTCCCCAGAAAATGACTTAAGGTGGTATAGAATTGATGCCTCCTTGTCCTAGCCGTGCCCCTTCCTGGCTACTGCAAAAATTAACCCAGTCCTGGCCAGAACCAGCACATGTGCACTGCTTTGCTCTAAAACAGAGTGTGTGTCTTAGGAAAGAAACGTGTGTCTGCATTTGGATCAGTAGTTCAGAACAAGGTATTCTGAAAGAATACCTTGTATTTTATATTTGCAAAACTGAATGTGTTTGTTAAAGACCAGATGTCTACCTTTTTGGTATGATGTCATTATAAATGCAGTCTGTATTTTTAAAACTAAGATACCTTATAACCTTAATATGTTCTTTTACATCATGATTTAGAGTGCAATCCATATATTTTTACTATGTCATAATTGCAGATATCACTTACTATGGCTTGCTAAATTAATATTCTGTTGAAGTAGTTTGTTCAGTAAGTTGTGAAAAGATTTCCATGTGAGTATATAGTCACATAAAGATAAATGAAAGTCTGAGGTTACTAGTCCTTAACTATTAATTCAAATGTCATATTTATGGTAAAGAAATAAAAACTGTTGGCAATTTCTTCCACTCCTTTTTGTAGGAGTTTGATAAAGGAGATGGGCAGAGGGGAATGTGAAAGTTAGATTGCACTTCATATGTACCGTGGCCTTTTATTCAGGGTTTGTGTTGTGTGCCAGTTCGTGCACTACTGAATTTTTCGGACAGTAGTTTGCCAGTGGCAGCATCACTGCACAGCTGTCTAAACAAGAAAGTGGGTACTGTATCTAAAATATTATTAATTCATCTTGAATGAGCAGAATACAATTCTGAGTACTGGTATTGCAGCTGGTATACTGGGAGTGTTTTATTTAATTTCTGGAGGTAGTTTCGTATGCACTTTGACTGTGAGTGGTCAGGGCTTCCAGAGGAATCTTTTTTCTTAAGGACAGAGCTGCTTCATATTTCTCAGGCACTGGTTCAATATTGACTTCAAAGATAAAGTGCAAGCAAGCAAAACAAATACACCACTTCTTGAATTTGGGTATTGATTATTTTATGTTTGAAATCTGAACTGATTTTAATTTGGGGCCTAATGAGACCTGAGCAAAACAAATTATACCAGTGTGGAAAGAATGCACTCTGAAACTGCAGCAAACTTTTAAGCCTTTAGGAAGCAATTAGGAATTGGAGCTTGGCTAGTTTGTGGTGCTAACATTTAGCACTTATGGAAAAAAATGGCATGTTACTCTAAAGGCAGCAAATGGTAATTTTTGGAAGTAATTTCTCTTGTCAGTTGAACAGCATAATCACATCTCTGTTCTTTGCTAATGCCTAGGTACCACCTTTAGGGTTGCAAAGTGCATTTCTTGCAGCTGGGATTTTGACAAGTTTCATCAAGACCCATCTCATCAGTACAAAATGTGGCTTTTGCACTGGTGAATGCACATTGTTCTTTTACAGTTTCTAGCCAACTGGCTTCTTGCAGGACTGTTGTTGTAGGATTCATTGATATGTTATTCGTATTTCTAGGAGTTTGTCACAGCCTCTGTCAACTCTGAAGTGGTTCTTGTGTTTCTGGGTGCTGAATTTCTGTTTCATAACAGAAGCTGAGTTCTAAGCAGTAGATGCTTAATTAGAAATATCCAGTAGTAGAGAACAGTTTGTTAAACTCTTAAGTGTTTTTCTACAACTGTTTTAATTTGAAAGGTCCTGCTTTGCAGACCTTTTCTTCCTGGTGAAGACAACTGTTAAAATCCCCTAGGGCCACTTTGTGTACCGTCTTGTGGTATGTTGCTTGATAGTCATGGTGACTATGTTCTCTTAGAATTGGAGATATATTCCACATTTAAAACAGATCAGGCTTTTTTTATTTTCTTGATGGCATTTTTCTGAAGAACTGAAATGAAAGTTTCCTTATGCTGCAAGAAGAACCAATTATGAAGCATGTGCTGATCTTTTAGAGAACAGCCCTTCAGAGACATGCAGCCTGAACTTAACTAAAACAAAACAAAAAAACACCTGCATGCACAAAACCCTCCACCTCAAAATATAAATCAATTTGTTTATGTTGGATTTCTTTCTCCTTGGATGCAAAACTTACTTTTAGCTGGCATTTTAAAGTTAGTATAGAGATGGCTTTGCACTTTAGCGGACATAAATTTGGATATTTAAAATAAATCTCTTAATGGATTGACATTTTTGATATATCTAGGTTTCAGTTCATTTTTATGCAAGTGAGACTATTCAATGATAGATACTCTGCTGCTGCTGTCACTTCATTTCCTGATGTTCCATATCTGATCAATTCACTAGCTCTGACTTAGTCCAAATGTGTGCAAAGCCAAGATGAGATCTGTAAATCAGGTCAAGGTAGTCATCTGTGTACAGATTGTGTAGATAGTTGAGGAAAGATGGATACAGGATAGCAAATCTTAAAGTACCAACATTTGAGGGGAGCTACAACTACTAATTTTATCTGAATTGAAGTAGGAAACGTTTGTGTTGCTATAAGCAGTTCATGAAATTTCCAAATTCTGACTGCAAAATTAGTAAATTGACTTAAAGATGTAGAGAAAACGTTGGACTATGTAATAACAGCATACTAACATAGAGGACTATAAGGAAGGACATATATGTTAATTTTTTTTTTTTTTTTTTTTTTTTTTGTGAAAGCTACTTCCTTACAAAGACCAAAACTTGAACACTAAAATCAGCTCCTAATAGAAGCAAATGAAAAGCTACAGATAACATAGGAGAACTTGAGAACACAAAAGCAGATCTTTTACAATAAGACTGCAGGGTTAGCAGACAACACTGTGTTTGAATCCATTTGGTTATAGACTATAATCCACTTTGCTTGAATTTGTACAGGATGTAACTATTTACAGCAAAAATTTGGAATTTGAGTCCTCTCTTGAACTCTTTTCAGTTCTAATGTGCACTCTAAAATGAAATTTAGTATTACTTTATAAAAAGGAAATAATTATGGCATTAAACTAGAAATGAAGGGTCCAGTAACTTGAACAGTGTGTTTGGCTGGTCTCATGGTCTGTTAGTAAAGCTGTGGATTCCTGTGTAGGTGTAAAACATAAAACTTCATCTGTTGTGGCCAGGCTTGATAGGACTTGGAATATAAAACATGTATTAAAGAAAGAATGACTGTGCTCATGACTTACAGAACTTAAAAATAGTTATGGGCTAAAGCAAGTGATTCTAAATGAGGTATGAAGAGGTCTGGACACTTGAACTGTTGATGGCATTTTTCATTTTTATTTACATTTTTTTCTTCTCCCTCAAACGGGCGAGTTTGCACTTTAGGATTGGCAAAGCAGCTATCTATTCAGGAAACAAAACAGAATTCCCTCTGGTTTTCTCTCTACCTATCCCACTAATTATTTTTTTAAGTCATCGCCATTTAAAATCTGAAAAGTAGTATCCAGATAAATCTATTGTTATGGATTGTCTGGCACAAGGATTTATTTTCCCAGTGTTTACAATTTTTAAAACACTTTCTTCATAACTTGAACTCTTCTATTTTATTTTTTTTTTCACTCTTGCCTTTTTCCAGACCCAACAGTAATAACAAAGATGCCTGGCCATCATTACAGAGTTCAAGTAAATCAGCCAACGGTTTAACAATGGAACACAGGAAAACGCCTCCTATATTAGAAAATGGCACAGACCCAGAACACATGACTCCAGATGGTGCAGACTCAGATTTCGGGTAATTGTGCTGCCTTTTATACTTCAGATAGCTTGCTTTCTCTCTCACTGATTGGTGTGGAGGGAATGATTCTTCAGTCTCTCTGGTTGGAGAGCTGGATACAAATCCTGATCAGGTCACAAAAAGCTGGGCTCAGTGTAGCCCATATTAAAAAGACTGATCAGCAGATTGTGCAGGAGAACCCTAACATGAAGTTAATAAGTGACAGTACAGGTAATGTCTGAGGGGAACAGAATAACCAGGGGATCAAGAACTTTTATAGCTGCACAGTCTCAGTCAGAGCTGAGCACTTCCTTTTTTCCTATACAGAAGCTTCCACAAAAGTAACACACTATTTGCTGTACATCAGGAGGCTTGTCACTTAGAAAAACTTCAGTAGAAGCAAGTTAAATGTTAGGGCTAAAATACCTGTCATTTCCTCCAGTGATGTGTTCCAGAAGCAACACAGAGGTAAGGGTTCCCCCATTATCACTCTGAGGGACAACAGGGCAGCAGATTCAACTGAGGTCTTAGTGTAAGTACTTCAGAGGAAGTAATTCATCTGTTTACAATAATGTCTTATTGCCAGCCAACACTTTTTCTTTTTTGATGCCCTTCTTGAGTAGAACTGGTGTCCTCTTCCACCTTATGCATCACTTACAGTTACAGTCCTTGTAGTCATGCTGGTTTGTTCTTCATGGACCTCTTTAGATAATAAATGTTAGGCTCATTCAGAGGTTGGATGGGAAAAAGCAAAGTAAACCCTAATATCTCACGTGTTGGTGCTGCTGATTAGGTAATCAGTCTTAATTTTAAATCAATTTCAAACCAATGCATTAAAATGGAGAGTCATGTTGAAACTGGTACCTTGTCAGGCTAAATAGTCCTGCTGAGGAGTGATCAGAGAGCCTGTGAATTGCATCTCAGTAGTAATGTGAAATCCTTTTTTTTTTTTTTTTTTTTCTGAAAAGAATGTATTTAATGTAAATAAAAATATTGTAGTCAATAGATAATGAGCTTTATTCATGCCTGAGGGCTGGAAGTCTGTCTTGCAAATAAAGGTGCCTTAGGCAGGTTCAAGTATAATAACCGTTTTCATCATTTAGATTGTCAGTAAAAGTTGTCTTACTCATAGCTTTTTAAATTGCAGTTTTGTGACTATTAGCTCTGTAGGAAAAGAATTTGACTGAAGAGCTGATATTCCAATCAGAATTGATCATTGAATGAAGAGTCTACAGCAAACTTCTGTGCTATAGGTATTTGGAGATTACTAGCCAGAAGCAGTGTGTTTCAAATGGAAGAGCTTTATTCATGCTGTTGGATCACTTAAGTAGAGAGTATTTGTAAATCTTCACTGGAGTAATGCAGTGATTTTTCTTCTGAAGTAATAAATATTTCAGCTTAATTTATCTGTTTGAGATACTGACTCAATCAGTGCTCTTTTTTCACAAAAATGTATTGATGATTACTCTTACAGTTTCTTTTAGAATGCAGAAGTAATTCCACTGGGTTTTGATTAGTCATTTTAGGGTGAGGGGAAAAATTGCAAGTTGAAGAAATCTTACGAATTGTTGACCTTACTTTATGGCTGTATGCAGTAATCAAACTTTGCAGCAGCAAGGGCTGTTTGAATACTTGGTATATCTAGAATCTGAAGTCTGCACCCAGTTAAAAGAAATTCTACACATATTTTTTCAATATCATGACTAATTTGACTTGTATCACATTGTGATTTCTTAGTGGAACTAAAATTCGTGTTCCTTCTTCTGGTGCTTGTTTGTAGAATCTGTGTTTTGGCCTGTGCAGCTTGATGCTTGTGCATATTTTCTTAGGGGTAGATGAAAATGAGAGTACCTTGAAGTTGCAAACTAAAGATTTTAGTGTGAGCTTAAATAAT
The DNA here is from genome assembly GCF_009819655.1 of Sylvia atricapilla. Classification (NCBI taxonomy): domain Eukaryota; kingdom Metazoa; phylum Chordata; class Aves; order Passeriformes; family Sylviidae; genus Sylvia; species Sylvia atricapilla. Next base: position 46,933,521 of record NC_089144.1, read on the forward strand.
ATCATTTCATTAGTGTGGTATTTAGCATGATTGAGGCAACTCAGAGATCCCCACAGGAATCTTGATATGGGCCATTTCAGCCAAGTCACAATATTTTGCAGTGAATGGCTTTCTGAGGTGGTTTTCTGCTGTATCTTACTTATATTATCCTTATTTTTGACAGTTTTTTATGCTGTGTTTTCTTTTCCCCCTTCTGTCATCTCAAACCTCGTTTTTTTTAACTTGGGACTAATGTCTGCTAGTTAAAATCTTAAAGGCTGGTGGGAAGCTTAACTTGCCGCCAAGACTAAGTCATTAATTTAATATTTTATCTCTCCCAGATTTATTTAGTATTTGCATGGAAACTGAAAACCTGTGTGTTTGGAAAATAGATCTTTTCAAGTTTCTTTACAATAGTATTGTAGATGGAACTGACTGTTACAAAATATTGTCATAGTATAGAGTTCTGGCATTTTGTGTGGCGTAGAGTTGCTATGAACATGTTCAAAACTTTTCTTTTGTTCCTTAAGGCGGTCAGCAAGCAGAATGGAGAGTGGTGAAAAGTATTACAGTCTATGACAAATGATTGGAATGCTTATGACTAAAAAAAACAATCTCATAAAAAATAAGTGGACTTTCTTAATTCCTACTTTTTAATTTTTGTCTTTATTTTAAGGCTTTTCTTCCACTACAAAAGCAAATGTTGATTTTTTGTGTTGAATACTTGAGTCTCTTACTGTCTCTTTCCCTTCCACTTTTGCAGCCCTATCGATAAACCTTCAGATTCCCTCAGTATAGGAAATGGTGACAGCTCTCAGCAGGTAAGACGCAAAGATAAGTGCTCTGAAAGTAACAAGTGGGTTTCAGGATTTAGTGCAGTTACAGTTGGAGAAGCAAGTATTTTCAGAAGTGTATTGTAAGGGTATTGGAATAGGCCGTCCCAGGAGGTGATGGAGTCTCTGTCTCTGGAGGTGTTTAAGAAAAGACTGGATGTGACACTTAGTGCCTAGTGTCAACTAGTGGTCTAGTTGACAAGGTGGTGTTCAGTCATAAGTTGGACTCAATTATTTCAAAGGGTGTTTTTCCACGCTCCATGATTCTGTGATAATTTTAAACAAAATTTTAAAATGCTGTTGCTAAATTGATTTTTTGTTTGATCTTGTGCTGAGCTATATATTAACAAACCTAATTGTGGTCACAAGTTTTGAGGAAACTTGTCTGACTTAGTGGAGAATAGTGTATATATAAACTCATGTCCTAATTTTTCTCTTTCTCTCTTGCTTGTAGATAACAAACAGTGACACACCTTCACCACCACCTGGTTTAACAAAACCCAATCCAGTTATACCCATCAGTTCATCTAATCACAGTGCACGGTCTCCTTTTGAAGGGGCTGTAACAGAATCACAGTCACTCTTCTCTGACAACTTCCGGCACCCTAACCCCATCCCTAGTGGGCTTCCTCCATTCCCCAGCTCTCCACAGACTTCGAGTGACTGGCCCACAGCACCAGAACCACAGAGCCTCTTCACATCAGGTACATCCACGCATAACATGGCTGGGTATTGCTTGCTTTTGCAGTTGCTTAAAACTTGTATGGAGTTGTAAAGAGCTTAAAACTCTTTAGAATCTAAAATTCTAGAACTTATTCCAAACTGTGTTTCCCTCCCTTACAAATGGTTACAATTTGTCACTTAACTGCAGATGAATTGCACTGACCTAAGGGTTTCTTCTCAGAGAGCTTTCATGCTGCATGGCTCAATTATCAGTGCTTATTTTAGTTTTTCTTAGCAACATGCATAGGATGTGGCATGTATGCTTTAATATTTAGAGTTACAGGTTTTTATTGAGAGTGGGGAAAATACATGGTGTCAGTATCTATTGGTGTGATAATTTGTAGTTTTAACATCAGAAGCTGTCCTGTAGAATTCAGAATTTTCTTAGTATCCTGCATAGTTATCTGAAGGTGTCTGATCTTTCTCTTTCTGAGCTGAGATTCTATAAATTCAAACAAGTTGTTTTTTTAAATTTCATCAGCTGAAAGACACCTGCATTTTCATACATTCATACATAGGAAAGGTCCTATGAAATTCCTTGTCATATGCACGAAACATCATTTTAGTTGTAGTTATATGGTCTTGGGAATGGTTAACAGTATTTAAGGGCTCACAGATTATAAGTGTGAGGGAGTTGTTAGAAAACTAAATGAAACAATATCAATAAAAATTGAATGTAAGTAATATGTTATGATATAGTTGATTTACTTAGTGATGAGCAATCTTTTGATGTTTATCTTGCTTCTGGATATCCTAATATTGTTTGTAAACAATATTGCCAAGGAAATTCCTTTCTGCTAAGGCACTTGATGCACCAATTTTGTGAGGATTAAGTAGCAGTGAGATTTCCAGGTAATAGAGATCATAGTTAATATTAAGTGTATGGTTGCTGTTTAAATAAGAATGCAAAAGACATGTTCTTGTTGGTCTAGCAACTCTTCATCATTGTGGATTTTAGAGTGAAAATAAACGTGTAGATTTCTGCTCTGAGAGGATACTGAACCTAATTAAAGTGGCAGACCAAGTCCTTGCCAGCAGAGGGAGTTAATGTTGCGAGTGATGCTACCCTGTACTTAGCTTGCTTGGCCACGATTTTGAGGAAGAATAATGTGAAGTTAGATCAGCATTCACTGAACCTGAATAACAAACATGAATAGAAGTAGTAACTGAAAATGAAGACAAATTCTGATAACTTTTTTTTGCAATGCTGCCTCAAAATATTTAACAATATCTTGTAATGCAGTTCCCTTTTTTTTATTTTATCCTTGTGTCTCCTCAAGAGTTTGGCTTGTTTCTCTTCATAATGGTAGACAGTAGGGGATTTTTTGTGGGTTTTGTTTGTTGGTTTTGGTTTTGAAGTGCTGTTCTGAAGTTCTTTGTTTTGAAAGGGAACATCCTGCTTATCTTTTTTGCACAGCATTAATAGTGAAAGCAAAATATTGAACTGAGTAATGACGTTATTTAAACTCTACTTGTTCACACTTCCATAAAGTAATAGGAGGTAAATAAGGTTCTAAGCAAGTGGTCATTAGTGTCTTTCTGTTCGGGACTATTCCTGAAAATACTTTCTGGATAAGGCTTCTCTGTAGTTCAAGAACAGAGCAGCTGTGCAGTAAAAATGTTATTTGCTAGTTCTAGCACTTCACCTTTAGTACAAGTCTATGACAGTTTGATCTGAAAACTACATTCTAAGCTGATGAATAAGATGTCTTTGGGGAATGTATAAAGTAGTATTATATGAAAGATAGAAGACCATAGTCAGATACACAGGATGAAGTTTTTATATGGAAAAGTGATTTCTACTTCTTGTTCTAAATCCTGTTCCTTTCTTCTCCAACAGAAACTATACCAGTATCCTCCTCCACAGACTGGCAAGCAGCTTTTGGGTTTGGTTCCTCCAAACAGCAAGAGGACGACTTAGGGTTTGATCCCTTTGACATCACCCGCAAAGCCTTAGCAGACCTGATTGAGAAGGAACTGTCAGTCCAAGACCAACCTTCCCTTTCGCCCACATCTCTTCAGAACCCTACACCACACACTACAACTGCCAAAGGGCCAGGTTCTGGATTCCTGCATCCTGCTGCACCCACAAATGCCAACTCTGTTAGTAGCACCTTTCCAGTCATGCCACAGAGGTTTCCACAGTTTCAACAGCATCGAGCAGTTTACAACTCCTTCAGTTTTCCGAGCCAAGCAGCTCGCTATCCTTGGATGGCCTTCCCACGCAATAGCATCATGCACTTGAACCACACAGCAAATCCCACCTCAAACAGTAATTTCTTGGACTTGAATCTCCCACCACAACACAGCACAGGTCTGGGAGGGATCCCTATATCAGGTAGGTGAATAGGGACGGCAGCGACTATGACTTAATTCATGCTCTCAGCTTCTCTGAGTCAGAACAGGAAAAGGAAATAGCCAGCAATAAGCAGTAGACTTACCTCTTGACTGTAATACTGGGTTATGAACAGAGGGAGGAATATTGTTTTAAATAGATCCTTTGTATTAAAAGAAAAGTAACTGGATATTTAGCCTTGTAAATATTGAGCTTTATAAGGAAGGTGGAGTATTATGTGCCCGCATAATTTTGTGCCAAAACGGAATGGTATTTTGGTTCTTCAGTCTCGCCAGACTGGCTTTACTTAAGAATAGGCCCTGGAAGTGCACTGTGACTTTCACGTTGGCATGCAGGTGTTGACCAGAGTTCTTAAAGTCATGCAAAAAATTGTAATGATGGTAATTTGTGCCAAATGTCTTGGCTGGGTTGTTCTCTCTTGCGCGTAACCAAATGGCTGCACAACAAAACATTCAGTGCTGTTCATTTCTGTACTTCAGATGGCTTTAGTATTATGCTAATCTTCACTGAATGGATACTTGCAATATGTGTAAGAGGATTCATCCTGGTTCTAAGGCTTGTGATGTTGAAAAAAAATAAATGTGCAGTCATGCCAGTTTAGGCTGCCCTGAGTGGATTAATAGGCTCTTGCATCAAACATTACAACTAAGGAGCTAATTGTAACAATAATTGTCTTGATTAGAAATTCACTTCTGGGGTTTGAAGTCCATCCATACTTCCAATTTAGCTTGTCCCAAACAAATTATCTTTCTGGTAATGGGAAAAAAAATTATTGTATTGTAAAATGAACTGCAGGTCAGAAGCTCTTGGTAGCCTTGTGATGGAGAAAACTGCTCCTTGAGGTGTTGCCAGCATTATTTTCTTTTCATGGTTTTAGAAGTACTAGCTTTACTATGAGAAAGTGACCTAGGAAAAGTCAGTGCTTTTTTGATGCTCTAGTACAAGAACTAATTTTGGCTGTTAACTTTGCTGTACTTTGTCCTCTTTGAAGGCTTGTTGCAGCTGCCATACTGCTGTAGGGTCTTTAGGCTGATTCAAGTATAAACATGGTCCGTACTACAAATGCAAGCAGTTAAAAACTCTTTATTACCAGCAAGTGGCAACGTTTTAAGCCTGAAATGACTGATCCTGGTTGCACAAAATAAAAGTTGTTTCTGGCATGGAGTAACAAAGTACAGCATCCACAGCTGCATAGTTGCTCCCTTTCCTCTCAACTACCTAGAACTTTCAGAAAAACAACAGGGCATCACTTTCCAGCTCTGCCACTCGATTGTAAAAGCTTCTCTTTTGAGGGGTCAATAACAAGACTATCTTATGGCCTGGGGTACCAGAAAAATCTTGTAGTATTGAAAAGGATCTGTTCATAGTACAGGTTGACTCTAGGTTTGCAAAACTATTGCATTGTTTTAATTTTAGTTACCAGCTTGAAAGTGGAACTTTTTGTGGTTTTAGAAGACTTGTGGATCTTTTTTTCAGCTTCTGTAGAGCAGATTGTGTGGTATTGGTTGGTGCGCAACCCAGGCCACGTACTTAGCCTGTATGTTTTAAGGTAACAGGATTGATACTTAAGTATATCCTTTTTTTGTATGCAATTGCTACAACGAATTAATCTAAAATATTTTTGGCAAATAGTGTGCTAAAACCAAAATAAACATCTGCTGTAGTAACCATGGAAAGTTCCTTTGCGTTGCTTTTAATCTCTTGTAGAAAACGTCGCTAGTTGACTGGCTGACAATTAGATAGCAGGTGCTGCAGTGCAAATACTTCTCAGCTGATGTACATCAGCTTTGATATATCTTGAGAAAAGAGTAATTTGCACAAGGACAGATTACTCCTTTTTCTTTTGCTGCTGCCAGAAATCATCTGAACTCTCAGTTTTGGTTTAGTTTGCTAGATTATGAGTTTGTATTATTTATATTTTAGTGCTCTAACTGCTTCAGAAATACTAATAATTTGAAAGTCAGGAAATGACCTCATAGCACTTTTCTTGTATGCTAATTAAATAGTTTGCAATTAGTTTCCAATTTATTAGCCTTTTTTTTTTTTTTTAAATCTGCATCTCGAGTATAGGTCTCAATGAATTCCTTTTATATTCTGTTTGAAAAAAATAATTCCTGTTCTTTGTATGCTTTTAATCTCAGTAGTAGGTATTTAATTACAGAGTTTTCCTAGTTTCCTCATGTAATTTGCAAATACATCTGTCTGGTGAGGTTGGGGAAAGAAAGTGGTGTCCAAGTACAGAGCACTCACATGTAAGAGACTTTATTTACCGTAGTGTATATACCACTACGTACCTAGCTGACCTGCTGGGAAGGCAGTGCATATCATAACAGCTGTTTAGCAGTATGGAACAGTTGGTTGTAATACACCTGAAGCTCCTTTTTCTTGGCTCTCTTATTAATCCACGTTAGGATGTTTTAGTAAATGTTACTAACTTGGCTGGTTCAGATGTAGCAGGAAAAGAAACCAAGTGCCAGTGAAACGTCACATTCTGCCTTGTAGCAGAAACCCTCTACTGCTGTCATGCTCTACTGCATGTTTCTTAAGGTCTTTAATCACAGTTTTTTACAGGATTATAAATTCCTGAAGTAGCTAATACTGGATCAGTAACTGGTAACAAAAAAGCAGGTTGAGGACAGGCACATTAGTCTGTGTCTGCCTCCTCTATTTAATCAACCCTTTTGAAGCTTTTTATTTATGTCAAAACAAGCAGATCTAATAGCTTTTATAAATTCGTGTGTTAGTATTTTCTAGGCTTTCTAAATTCAAGTTGGTTTCTCTAGGTGTATTTGTGGTATCAAAGCTTGTATTAAGAAAATGGTATCTTCTAAACTGCTGCTGTTTCTGCTTTAGGCATTATTATTCACATGAATTTGAAATGCCTGGGTGTGACATGTTAAATGTAATTTGCTGAAATTGTCTTTTGTTTATTTGAGAATCAGAGCTGTGCTGTATTCATAAGCTCACAGCTTCAGGCAGAGCTGTTCTGTGATCTGTACCCAATTTAAATGGAGGGACACAGGCACTACAACATTTCTTCTTTTTGTAAATTAAGCTCTCACTTAAAAATAATTTTTATGTGGAATTTGGTTGCTTATTTCTTTATTTCTCAAAGGAAGTAGTACTTATTATCTAATTCTGCAATTTCCAGTGAAATGACACAATTGACTTCTTAGATTTATTATGTATGTACTTGAAATGTGTCATATTCATCAGACATATATTTGTCCCCAACCCATATTTTGATGAACTTTTTGATTGATTCCCAAAGTAACTTTTTTCCCTTTCCCCCACTGTATCGTTTTTCAAGCTGTGGCAGATGTTTAATGTTGTCATTTTCAGGGATAATTAAGGTTATTGCTGCTCTCTGGAGTGGAGTTGATTAGGTCATTTACTGTGAAATTATAACTGTGTAACTGTGCTTCTGGAGAAAAGTTCAGTGACTTCTTCGTGGACACTGTGATTGTTGCTACAAGCAATCTTACCCTAGATTGTATGCAAGCTATTGTAAGAATATCGGCCAGCATCTATGCTTTGTTCTGCAGATAATGTCAAGGGAAAGATTGATTTACTGACAGTAGTGTGGTGAGAGTGTGCCTTTATTTTTATTTTACTATAGGATAACAGGAAACTCTTTGTAATTTGATAGCTAGTACGCTATCATCTTTGCTACCCTACTGCCTGGTGGTGTGTTCAAAAATAATAGGTATAATGTGGGATCATAGAATAAGGCAGGGTTCAGTTTATCAGTGTGTTTGAGACAGATGCTTACAAATGAAATGTATGCGTATTAATTGGAAAATAGAAATATATAGTTTTATTTCTTGAATTTACTGAGTGTTTGGTAGTCGGTGATTTTCTTACATATAAGTACAGTAAAAAACTCAGAGTTAAAAGTATTAGGAGAAAGTTGAAAATGGTTAGTCTGCTTTCCCCATCAGTTCTATGCAAGATGAAGTACTTGATATTTGGAAACACTGGCTATTACTTCATTTATTGATTTCATAATTACTATAAATGTAAAACTTGATTGTAAGCTCTCTGTAGTCCATAATGAGGTAGTTCAAATTCTTCCAAGACTACTCCTACACAATAATATGTATATATTCTTCCCAAAAAAATTGTTGAAACCATGAGTTGGAAGGGACCCACAAGGATCATCAAGTCCAATTTTTGACTCTGCACAGGGCAGCCTAAAAATTAAGTCATATGTCTTAAAGCATTGTCCAAATGCTTTGAGAGTTGAACAGAGACAATTTATGTATATCATGCATACATTAAAAATCTAAATAGAGGAAAGAGTCAAGTAGATATGATACACAGTTATGAAGCATGAAGAATTAAACCCCGTTTAGGATGGGGAAGAAATGTTTTATTCATTGTTTTTGAAGATAACCATTGTAAAGGTCGTCAAGATATTTTAACCATGCAACAGACTGATACCAAAGCTGCCACAGGTTTCTGTGAGCTGTTCCTGATATTTCCAGAACGTGGGCGGTTGAATGTAATCAGTCTGTGTAATAGAATATAATGAAGAATCAAGATTTCCTTCTCTTAAGACCTTTTAGTATGATGTTGTAGCTTATATCTATTGACTGTTTGCGTCCTTATTGATGATATTATGTATATTTAAAGATGAGACAATGAATGGGTAGACAGCTCTATTAATTTTGGGTGTCTCCCAGACGTGTCTGTGCTAGTGCTGTTGCATTCCTTATCCAGACATGGATTAGCATGTGTTTTCCTGTCATGGCTGCATTTAGATTTTTGTGAAGGAGTAGCAGGTAGCAGAAAGAACAAAGCAATGAGAGCTTTATTAAGAAGGTCCAACATCTTCACACTTATTTTAAATACTGATCTCTTCCAGTTCTGCACAATTTATGGTGTTGGATCTTCTGCTGCTTTAAATTTTCTGGCCTCTATGCCCCCAGCCATTGAACTTGTCTTGAACATCAAACGTTTTCTTGCCTAATGCTACCTTTTGGGCAAGATTTTAGTAAAACAAGGGAAGATCTCTGTATGCTGGCTGTGATCATATTTTTTAAAGACTATTTACAGCACAAAAAAGGATGATATATCAGAATAAGTGTTAATATGTTTTCCCTTTAACATTAAGATTCCTTGTCTGACTTGCTATTTTTCCATAACATAATTGCATTTCCATTTGAGACAAATTTTTTTGTTTGGTCTTTTTTTTTTTTTTTTTTTTTTTTTTCCCTCCCTGGGTTGTTTCTGTCTCCTGAAAACAAACACATATCCCATGCTTTATTTATACAATCTTGGAAGGAAACAGAATTTGTGGCATGGCAGCTGACATTTTCCTGTAGTCTCAGGATAATAATTTGATATGGGATTTTGGGTGTGTTCTGCTACTGCACCTTTTTAAAAGACGGTTTGGGCCATGTAGTAGTATGGCTGTTGAGGTCAACATGCTGTAAAAATTCTCCAATTGCTGTGTAAAAAAGGCATTTCATCTCATATCCAGCAACAAGAATGTGACTTAAACAGTGGTGCCTCACATACCTTTATTTGAATGCCATGGTCGAACATTTTCCTTCCTTTTTCTCTTGACCTGACAGTATATGAAAGTTTTGATGCCTGTTTTAAGTATTGGTTTCCTTACTCTAAACAGTGAGAGGCATTAGTAAATTATTTTCTGTCCTTATTTTTTAAAGAAGACTACTTGCATTCTTGGTGGTCTTCCTTGATATTTGACCTTCCAACAGCAGCTGGGCAGAAAGCATGGCAGCTGAATGACATCTTTTCTGTTCCCCCTGGTTAGATCTATGCCTGCTGAAGTCTTTCTCTGATTAGGTATAAATACTGGAAATAGGAAATCTAGTGAATATCTTGGTGTATACAACTAATAGTTGTAGGTGCCACGTATTACATTTCCAAAGGCTTGTATCTTTTCCGGAGTGCAGAGCGGCTGCTCTCAGAAGTGAATGTGTTGCCCTGATAAGAGGGTCACTCCTCATTTGAAACTGCTTTGAAATTTTAAAATGAAAAGTACCTTTTTTTAACAACCCTCAGCTGTCTCCATTATTGCTTCTACTGATTCTTGTTATCCTCAATAAGGATGACTGTTGGTACAGCCTTTGCCATTGAATATTTTGTTCTTCTCATCAGTCCTTTTCCTCACAGCACCGCATTTTTTCCATGGATGTTCTAGTCCTCAATCCTTCCTCTTCAAGGAGATGCTTTGTGTCTGTGTGTATCCCCACCTTGAAATTAATTCTCATTTGTTTTCCATCATAACTGATTTTCTATTTCACTGGTGAAGAAGTGTTCGGCACAATATGGAATTAATCCATTTGAAAATCAAGTTTTGGCTTGTTCATTTCTGTTTCTCTGGAGGAGTTTAGTGGGTTTTTTAATGCATCCAGTTTAAACTGTATTAAATGGAAGTGGATTTTGGATTACTTTCCAAAATATGAAATCAATGTCAAGATTGAAATCCACCATGGATATTCCTTTTCTTAGCTCTTGTGTCTTGTCACTTAACTCCCATACACTTCCTACATTTACTACAAAGGCTTGGCTTCCTTGGTGTAATCTTGTTATGATCTCTGAAATAACTTCATCCACAGCACCTGTCCTTTAAGTCCTGCTACTTCTTCATCTGTTTCAAAATCTCATCTTGTACACCCATGCTTCCTTCCAGTGTCTTTTCAGTGCGAATACTGCAACTGTTTTCTAAATCTTGTTGGATTTTTTTCCTATAATTATATAGGTGATAAATATATAGCCTGTTTCAAATAAGGCTCGATACATAAATATGTCTCCATCTCTCTAGTTTGGTTTTAAGATCTTACGATTTTTTTTTTAAATCTTTGATTGCAAGTTTTTTAGGCATGACAGTGAAAGACAGGTGTCCTGCTTTTTTGGGTAGCAAAATGCCTGTTTTTAAATGTGTAAATTTATTTTGGAAGAAGAATATGTATGCAACAAAGGAAAAAGTGGAAGAAAATCCTCCAACTTGGCTGCAATGTATCAGAGAAGTGACTAATCACATTAACTCTACTACATTTGAAATGATCATGAAGTTGGCTGAAATAGGTGGCCTGAGTAGCTGACCCACTCTGCATTCTGGGCTGTTAGTCCTGACAGCTTTTTTAGTAACCTTTCCATAAACAGGAAGAAACAAGCACAGAGGAGGTTTTTCACATCAAATTTCATGACTGACTGTGGTCTGTAGTAGTGTCACCATGAGCTTCAGCTACACTAAATGTGGCTTTTGCCTTGGTTTTTAAGGATGGGAGACTGCATTTATTGTTAACAGAACTTCTTTAGGACTGGTTCATCAAACTGAGAAAGATTGTTTCCTTTCACAGGTAATTGATAGGATCTTGGGATGGCCCTGCAATTGTGTAAGAGGCAGTTCTGTTTTCTTACTATAGTGGTCTCCTTCCTCCAGCAGGTAGATGCTTAGCATTGGGATGCTGTGTTTTCTTAGTGACTTTTTTTTGAAGTCGCTTAATATTCAGTAGGTCACTGGCATGAGTTTAAAAGGTTGCAACTGTTTAGTGATGTTAAAAACACGGAATTTTCCTTTTAAAGCCTGGAGTCTTTAAAAGGAAAGTGAGTGCACTTGGTACTGCCACGTCAGTCTGTTAACAAAAGCTGTGCCTTGGCGTGGACCTGAATACTGGCTCATTCTAAGTCCATTTAACCAAGTACCAATAATGACTGGTGCATTTCAGCCAAACATACAAATATTCAAAGGCTTTCTGCATAAACTTTTATTAGTGCTCCAGCTTGAAAAATAACTGAGAGCAAACATCTTTTTAAAATTTGTATTGAGGAAGGAGCATAAATGAATCCTGAAGAATAGCAGCAACTGAAAGAGCAGGTTTGCAAATAGTGTTTCTCTCCCAGTACTGCCAAATCACATTTTTTGGGGGGGAAGGGGGGGGGGGGGGGCAGAAATTTCCAAATTTCCATCCCTTGCTATCTCTTGGTTTCTTCTACACAGCCTCATTTGAACTTCATCTTGTCCTCAGAAGAATAATTTTTTAAAAATCTATTTAAAAATAGGTCGCTTCTATTAGAAGACAACATCTAGTAATCAGAATGAATTCATGTCATGGAAGGTGAAAACTTTGCTTTCTTGTAGTTTATCTAATTTCCCCACAGAATTACTGAAATAATCTACAAATATATATAAGCCTTAATTGTCTGCAGATGTGGGAAGATTAAAAATTAGTTTATCATTTGCCAGAGTATGCTTTTATTGTGGCAATGCTGGTCTCAAAGCCTGAAATCCGAGGGTTGTTTGATTGGTTGGAAATTCCTGTAATCCAGAATCTCTATAACAAGATAGGCTCTTGCTAATTGTTACTATAGGTTGGAAGATCTAAATTCTTTTTTATTTTCCAATTTCTAGTTAATGCATTGCCCATAGGGCAAAATTCAATTATTTTGTTTGTATTTATGCGTGTATCTATCCAAGTTCATTTGTATATGCGGGCTTTTCGTTTGAAGTCAAAGTTTGTTCTGTTGAGAGGGTAACCTGGTGAGACTGAACCCTGATGCATGATGTGAGAGGAAGTAGTTTAGGTTAAAATAAACTTTATTTCTCAGATGAATGGAATTGCATGCTTTCTGAGCTTTTAAATCAAACTGTTCTGTGTGGAGGATTCAAGTATCTATTTCATTTGTTTCAGTATCTTAAGTCTTTGTACACTTAGTTTAGATTTATGGTAATATTAAAGAGTATCATCACCAAAACCTATTTCTTATGGAGCCAGTAATAAAAATTAGTGGGATTCTCTAGTAACATTTTCTAGGAAGCCAAGCTTTTTCAAAGCAACTTGGAATCTCAGTTTGAAATTTGCTTATAGATTAAAATTGGGTCACTGGCTGCTATAATTATGTTTTGGTCTCTTGAGCTGTGGTAAGTGTAAATGAATCACAAGAACTCCATAGAATGCTCCAGTAAAACTGCTTTTCTCAAGCCTAATAAAATTGTGACACTGTACATGTAAGCAAATATGAGTCTTACTGTCCCCATACTAATGTTGTAGAAGGGATTTCCCCTGAAAATGAATTACATTTTTTGACTCAACACTTATTTAGTCACAGAAAGCTTAAAAGTTTTACTGTCAGATCATCATCAAAAATGAAGTTCATTTAGAAAATGTTATTTTTCCTCTTTAAGTGTATATTTTAGAATAATATATTCTACTTCACAGTTTGGCTAACTGGCAAGTTAAATTGCATGTGGATTTATTTGACATTGAAGAATAGTGTGGCTTCTGTTTACATGGCTGTCTTTTAATTTGAGTGGAATTACTATAACCGTGGAAGTCAATATGGAATAGAGATAAAATGTGCTTTATTTGCAGTGTTTTAAAGCTGAGGGTAGACTGGTGTCTCTTTCGACCAAAGCAATTTTTCTCTCTGTATGTACATGAATTGTTTGTATGTGTGCATCTTTTGTTTCCCCAGCTCTTAGAGCTCATGACTTTTAAACTCTCATTTGAAATTCACACTGTGAAATGACACTTAAAAAGCTGGGGTTTGTGAATTGTCAGTTTGTTTCCCATGTATAGACAATGTTTGTGAGGCTTTTAAAAGTTCACTGCAAGCAGCTTTACCTTCTAGTGCCCTTGTCACTTGATGTCTCCCTAATATGATAAAGTGGCTACTTGTATTCCTGATGGGCAGCACTGCTGTTTAAATGTGGACAATTTCTATCTTCCCTAATCTGCCAATAAGATTCTTAGGCCTCCATGAATGGATGTAACTTCATTGTTTGGTTTAAGCATTGTAGAATTACTAGGAATTACAGATATAGAGAGTCAATGAAGCTGAGAGAGAAATCCTTTAGATTTTAGAAATTTAAAGTTTAAATGGGATTTTATTCATGGTTAAAAAAATTTCATGACCAAACAAGCTTATTACTCATACTAAAGTGAAACAGATATAGTTCTTATAATAACTGTTTTGTTGATTTTTAAGTATATAACCTTTGGATGAAAAGCTTTTGAGTTTATGTAATGTGATGGTCATAATTTCTTTTTTGGATGTGACAAATTGTCCTTTCCTTCTCGTTCTCCCTCAAAAGGAAGTACCGACAACTGTTTTCAAAACAGAAATACCAATAGTTGAAAACAGTTTTGAGATCAAAACAGAGAAGTGCCAGTGACTTCTCAGAACAGGGCAACAGGCTTTTTTCAGGGAAAGCACGTACGATCTGTGCTATGTGTGAACATGGTAGCACAAGGCAGAGACTGGGGCCAGAGATGCTACTTGAAAGAGCGTGCTTCTCTGGTAGCCCCATTTGTTTCTGATTGAATTGAAAGACTCTTGGTGAACTCCTGGTAGTCTTTCCTGTTCTTGTTTTTTTTTCTCATTTTTCTTGACTTCAAAATTTATTGTACAGCGTCCTTGAAGATTTCACAACGGCCTTTTTACAGGCAGGTTGTTGAAATAGCTATTCTATTACTGAATACACCTTGAGAGTCTATTTGCTTCTTTTTTTGCCGCTCTTTGCAGTCAGATATGTGGCATTGGCTAGAAGTTTATTTTTCTCTCATATGATGATTTTCCTCTGATTTATTTTGCTTATTTGAAGCTTTTCTGTAGTTGACACACTGGTGTGTTGTAGTTGACACAATGTTGTGTTTTTGAAAAACCCATAATGATGGGTTTTTCAAAACCAAATAAATAATTGCAACCCTAAGTTTTGCAGGACTGTTTGGTTTTCAGTGGGACTAAAATATTTAAGACTTGGCATAAAGGTATTTGATGTCTTTACTTAATTAGCATGAAAATAGGCTTTTTTAATGGCTTGGAATATAAGTTTGGTAGAGCAAAGAAATACACTTGCTTTGTACTTAATGTAACAGTCTTGTGATCTTTCCTATGGTTGTATTTACTTAACATGTACTGGATGTAATTACTTAACATGTAATTTTACTCTAGATTTTACCATAAGCTTGTATCAGAATTGGGGCAATGATTTGAAATGGTCTAGTCACTGTGGAATATTTATTTTAGTAGGCTTGTCTCACACCAAGAAAACTGGAAGTTCTGCTATCCCATCAATAAAAAGATTGAGTGTGTCAGTGTCACCAAAGTGACACAGCCAAATTTGAAACACCTCTGGGTCTTTATTGCAGTGTCATTGTCAGAATTTTGGAAGTCACAGAACAGCTCGTATCAGTGCAGCAGACACTTGTGCAATCATCTTCGAAAGTACTGCTTATGTGCAACAGAACAGTATTCTGGCTCAGCCATTAATCCTCTTCATGGCCTCTCCCCAAATACACACTGCTTTTCCTGATTTGAAGAAATAGCATTAAGGTATTGCAGGTAGAGAATGAAATAAACTACTTGACTGACTGGTAGGATGTGATAATGGGGCAATGATTTTATATAGAAATTCATTAAATGACTAGTTTTATACAAATTAATGTTCAGGCTTCTCAGATATATTCTTTTTCTTACATTAGCTTCAAATATTTTTGTTTAGATTGGATGGACAAGTTGGATTTGTGATTAAGCTTTTCTTTCTTTCTTTTTCTTGTTTTAAGACAGTGGTTGACTTTGCAAATCTTACATACAAGTGCTTTTATTTCACATTGACATACCACCTCAGACACAGGAAGGTTTCAGTGCTAGAACTGTGGGATCTGTTCACCCCTGTAAATACAAGTTTCCATTTGACCAGACAGGTTTATGAAATGTATATCAAGGGAAGACCAGAGTTCAGGGTGTGTGTTTGAGAATGTTTTTCATGTGAATAGTGGTGCTTCCAGTGATGGTTCACCAGGTTATTCTCTTTTGGGAAACAAAGGTAGGGCATGAGGGGAGGAGTCTCATATTTACCTTGGTATATAAAATACTTCCTTTGCAGTCATCTGGGTGCTACCTTGTTTTCTTTTGTGTTTTCCCACTATCAGTGGGTATGTTGCTTTAAGCCTTTTAAGATTAGCCTATGGAAGGAGACAGCATTTTCACTCCTTGAGAGAGGGAAAATGTTATATTGGTTCTCACACTCCTAGGTGGTAATGTCCAACTGAGAAGTCTGCTAATAGTCAGAAAATTACTCCTTCCAACAGTTAACTTTAGAAGCAGGGGAAGGTAATAGGCAAATGCCATTTTTAATAGCTTTGTATAACTGAGACCTAGCTTTTTCTCATTTTTAACTGTGATCCAGGCTTCATCACGAAGCATAGACTTATTTTAACACGAGGAACAAACTAGCTGAGGGTATGAGTAATGAATTCTGAAGAAATTTCCTTCAGTTGGTAGAAGTAACTTTTGTCTCTGGGGTGAATTTGTATTTTCACTTAGGCTGTTTAAAACTTAACAGACTCCAGCAAAGAGATGTGATGCTTGGGTTTTCTGTGTCAGGGGACAATGTTTTTGGCCGAGCTTGCCTTGCAGCCTCACAAACACACCTGTTTGGGAAAGACAATAAATTTTTTGTAATTCTCTATTTTGTCTCTTTTATCCTTAGGAGCACTAGATTTTATTAAGCTAACTTTCTTATAGCTAGCAAACAATATTGTTTTGATAGCTACTGAATCCTTTTGTGCCTTTCATCTCTTGACTTCTGTGAATCCAGGTAGATTTTATTCAGACAGTTGAGGTAAAGAGCAGTTTCCCTCACTTTCTTATTTCCTTGTTTTGTGTTAGAGAGGATACACAGCAGTGGTACACTATGCCTGCCTCAGTGTCTCCTCACCAGAAAGTGCCAGCCTTTTCCATTCCATGAGAGTCTTCTGTCTAAACACTACATTTCTTGACCCTTAGGTGTGCTGTATTATGTCTTTTTTAAATAGATAATAACATGACAAAACCATATATATTTTCTTGGCCCAAGGAGGCCTATTGCCCTGTGATATTAGTTCTCCCATCCTTCCTTATGATGTCCTGCAGGTTTTGTCTTGGTCTTCCTCAGTGACATGTTGCAGGTAGTTTACAGCACGTTAATTTTCTTACACAAGAGTTCTGAGGGCATGTTGGGGGTTAGTAAAGTCAGTGACTGAGACCTTTGCAGATCCCTAGCTCACAGGTATTGAGATAAGTATGTTTGTGCATGCATGGACCCAGTAAGCATTTTTGTGTGCTTTTTGTGTTGCAGTAGAAGCAAATAAGTAAACAGAGCTGTGTTTCTTTGCACATGCTTTTTTGAAGCGTCAGGAAAAAAAAGTGGGAGCCAATGGTGTACAATACAGAATTTGTTGCAGTTATTTCTGTGATTGTGAGCTGGCTACTTTTGTTCCAGAAGCTTAATTTTCAACTTGTCTCAAATGAGCTTACGGATGTTTAAGAAGGCTGTGAATCACTATCTCTTGAGGACATTTTCTACTAATACTTTCTAAAATTTGATTTCTTATTTTAATCTCAGGATTGTAGATTTTGATGAAAAACTGTACAGCACCAATTCTTAAAGTCATTTACTTTGGGCATAGTATTGAAAATTAAAGGCTGTGGAAGTACAGGATTTCAAGTAGTTTTTTTGTTTGGTTTGGGGGCTTTTTTCCCCACTGTAGTTACAAAAAGTAATTGCTTGAGACAGCACTTTTTCTGAACATTCAGCTTTACAAAAACTGCCAGGTTGGGTTTTGACAGCAATTGAGACTGCTTTCTTTACTCTCCAGCATAACATTGTGAGTTAGTGATATGCTCTGATTTTTCAGGAAGATTTAATCTGTTCTGTTGTTGATGAAGTAGCAGTATTGTGAAAGTATCTCTTGATAACAATACTGAGTGAGATCAAGGTCTTTTCTTCAGTCAGCGTAGGCAGAGATGTTTTATAAAAAAGGTTATATTCTAGATATTTGTCAAAAGACAACCATGTGCCAACATACTGCCTAACACTTCCTTTCCAAATATAACTGACCACAAGCTAATAAAGTATGACTTCCTGTATTGGATGAGAAATACTGGAATGCTTTGAGATACTTTAAATGAGAGATGGATCATAGAACCAGATAGTCTGTTCTAAGTAGTATGGTGTAACATTTGTGTTGAGGGATCATTTGCTGTAGTGCTAATGGCCACATTATCCTGTTGTCCTTTATCAGTGTGTCTTGAAACTTGACTGCTTTGGTGTCCTGCTGGTTTGCTTCTTACCAGAATTTTGAGGATATTGCTGTGTTGGAAATTATTCTGAAAGGTCTTTAAAGAATTTTCACTACTATTCTTGAACTGCAAGTGGAAAATTGACTTCCTCCAACTTCATTACCATTTCCTTCGGAAGAACATCGATAGGGTTGTGAATGAGCAAGCTATAACAAAAGGAGAGACATCTATGATTTTCCTCAGCCTCCCTGGTTTCTCACGTTCCATTTCTATTGCAAAGCCCTACCTAGCCTTTCTTTATTTTGATAATACATCAAACAAAACAACCCTTTTGAGCCTGCCGTCCATCAGTAAAGCAGCCAGAGAGGTATTCTCATCAAGTACTTGGTAGATTTTGCCCTGTTAGTAACAGAGGGAGAGCCACTGTGTCCTTGATTATTTGAGTCTCTGAATCAGAATGGGGAAATACATATTGGGGGAGGAGTTATATCTTTCTCCCATTCCCTCACACTTTGTTTAAAACCTGCCAGCCCCTCAGAGTAATTCGTCAGTTATAAAAACACTGACCCTAGGTTTTGAACAGGGAAAGTATTAAATGCTTAGCTTAAAGAGTAAAAGCAAAATCCCATACCCCACCAAAGAAGGACATCTGTTTCTAACTTCAGCTTTTTATTTTTTTATCTTTCATTTTTTTTGTTGGTAAATCTCCCAGACAACAGCAGTTCTGTAGAGAGTTTAAATATGAAGGAATGGCAGGACGGGCTAAGGGCACTTCTACCGAACATTAACATCAACTTTGGTGGACTGCCCAATGCTTCTTCCCCCTCCAACGCCAACCACAGTGTACCAACGTCCAACACTGCCACCACCGACAGCCTGAATTGGGACAGCCCTGGCAGCTGGATGGACCCCGCAATCATTACAGGTAACCGTTTCTCACTCCTTCAGCTCCACTGGAAAACCATCAGATGGGTATTTGGCACAAACTGATCTACATCTGAGAAAAAAAAAAAAAAAAAAAATAAAGTCAGTATGCGGTGGTCTCTTCCAGCTTCCATCCACAAAACCTCAAGGGTCCAGGAATTTTTGTGGAACCTCTAGGTATAACAGAGCATCACTTAGGCCTTTGCAATGCATGCCCGGGGCCTTTGCAGGCAGTCAGGTGGATCCGTGCTTTCCTATAGGGTCAATCTATAAGGTGTCCCTTCTGCTGGATGGCATGTCCGGTATGTGCGTCGCTGGTCCTGAGGCACTGAAGGCAATCACTGGACTTTGTTATTTAAAAAGGGACGTACTCCACTTGTTTATAAAGCTCTCTTTTATAAGGCTGTCTGGTTGTGTTCCCCTGTTAGAGAGGCTGAAGCATGATTCAAGTAGGCATAGTAAAAGGTGAAGCATGTAGTGTACTGGCAGCTTGGTGTGGTAAGGTCACGTTGACAGGGATGCAGTTCTTGAGCAGAATGTTTGATAGAAAAATGTGTTTTATGAAGAAGTGCTCTGAGGGTGAACTTTCTCCTATCTCAATTTAATGTTAAATGTTTTTGCGGGCAGGGTAATTTTACGTAATAATGTAAAATGCATTTTCTGTACAAACTAATAATGTTTTTTCATTGTTGCTTTTTGCTAGGTTAAATTGACCTCCTTCATGGTCAGTTTATGCTTCTCCTCTGACTTCCTGTATCCCTGTTTTTTTCTTCTTTTCTTAGGTATCCCAGCCTCCACAGGAAACAGTTTAGACACTCTTCAAGATGACAATCCACCACATTGGCTAAAATCTCTTCAGGCCCTCACAGAGGTGGATGGCCCCAGTGCAGCGCCATCACAGACGCACCACAGTAACCCCTTCGGCACACAGATCCCTCTGCACAGAGCCAGTTGGAATCCCTACTCTCCTTCAAACCCCACCAGTTTCCATTCCCCACCTCCAGGCTTCCAGACAGCCTTCAGACCCCCCAGTAAAACCCCCACAGATCTACTACAGAGCTCAGCGCTGGATCGTCACTAGGAAAGGAGGAAAAAGGAAAAAGGAAAAATAAGACCTAAAACGTTAGAAATGCAGGAAGTGTCCCACCCTGACTCCTCCCCATGCCCACCTACTGTTCCCTGTCATATCTTTCTTTCTGAAGAATCCAGTTCCTGATCAAACTTCCCCCCAAATGCAATGCCATCACAGGGTCATGACCATTTTTTTTTAAGTTTCTGCAAAACCAGTGTTTGAATACACTGTTTGAAATACTTTCTAACCATTCTAAGAAAAAAAAAAAAGAGAGAGAGAGGGAAATCAAAATGCAGTCTCAATGCTTAAGGAGAATATTACTGTCTTACGTCTTTTGCACATGAGTATTTCTGCGTAGTAGAAAAGTGTCAATCTGCAGTAGGGGAAAAAGTGCAATGCAGAATCAAATGCAAGAACATAAAAAGGTATTTAATTTAAATGAAGTTACTGAACATGTGGAGCAAGCAGTGGCCCAGCATTTATTTTGCATTCAGTGTGGCACTACACAGGGAAATTGCTATGTTGGGGTTGGTTGGTTTTTTTTGGGGGTTTTTTTGAGCAGGGATTTTATTGCATCAGTCAGAGTTTGACATGACGTGTGTTGAGAGACAAAACACTTAAGAGTTATGAGTAACTGGCATGTTGCTAAAGAGTGGTTTAAAGAGGGGAGAATAATATTTTTTTTCTTTAATTTTGGCTTTAGATTTCAAGTAAACTTTAATGTTTTAAAAGTATTCACAGATTTAATACCTAGCATATACGTAATATAAGCAGCTGAAACACGAGTGATATTTACTTCAGCCTTTCTGTCTCCTCTGTCAGTCTCTCTTTTTTTTTTTTTTTTTTTCTTTTTTTTTTTTTTTTTTTTTTTTTTTTTTTAAAGATTCACCTGATTAGGGCACTCTGGGATAGCACTGCATTGGGGCCACATGATCACCATCAGGAGCAACCTCTGACCTCCTCTGCCTGCAGCTTTTACTTAACCCTGTAGTTTCTGGACATTTGTGCAGTATTGAAAAGACAGGAAAAAGAAACAGATAAATAAACATGGTTATAACCTGACGCTAAAACTAAAACCAAGGAAATGTACCTCTTTCTTCAGAATTAAAACTAAAATCTTAAATAAAAAAGAAAACTTGATGATGACTTCATGTTTGCTTTTTTTTTTAATTACTGGATCTGGTAAAAAGTGTATGCCATTGCATGATTGGGGTTTTCTTATTCATCTAAACCAGAACTACCTTGTCATTGGAAATACTGCTATGTATGGTAACTTCTGTATTGAAGGGTGGAAAAAGCATAACACTTTAAATCTTTTAAAGGGTTCTATTGTCTTTACTCATGGTAATAGCTAGAGGCAGTCAGTCTCTGTCTGTTATTGGTTGTTCCTTTTAAATCTGAAGCGTGAAAATCTTGTTTTTATTTTTTTCTGAATTAAATGCCATGGCACTTCGGGTAGATAGCATGCAATAATATGCCTGAAGATACAGCAGAGAATTTATGACTCCCTGTGTTTGTCAGCAGCCTTGCATAAAGGTGTAAAATACTGTCACTGCACAACAGGGGATGAAGAGCTCTTAATGGACAGAAGGCCTCCAGTAAGCTTTTCAACTTGCAAGCAGACATTTAAAACCTGTAACCTTGTGGTTGGGCTGCTGATTGATGTAGCTTACAAGGGTGGTAGAGAGCCTGTAACTAAAGATGCCGGTACAGAAGGATTTCTCACCTGATGTGAGCTGCATAGTTCAGGCTGGCAGCCTTCTGAAAATGTTTGCTGCTGGCAGGGACAAGGAAGGGAATTTCCACTGATGAACTGTGAAGACCTAAATGGAGATGGGGTGGGGTGAGAAACAAATCCTGCATCAGTCACTGGACAGAGGAGTCAAGCCTTGAATCTGCACAAAGTGTTTCAAAATACCCTGTTATGCAAAACATCGCTTGGTGACTATGTGCTTTTGCTCTTCTCTCACCTGCGTTGCCATTTTAGTCCTGTGTTTATTACTGTGTTTGTTATGGGCCTGTATGTGCAGTTTCTAAACTGGAAGCATTGCTGCAGATGTGTCATGTTACTGCCCTGGTTACTTGGGGGAATGTGCACACCCCTTGATGCCAGTGCTCCCCAAAAAGAAACTATGTTTTTGTCACCCACCTATCTCCTGTGAGTGGAAAGAGAAGTGCTGCGGGCTGGAATGGCTCATCTGTGGCAGTGCTTACTGGTGCCCCTGAACTGGGGGTGCAGCCCAGCAGGAACTGTCTGCTCGAGGTCCTGGTGAAGATGTTAATGATCTTTGGTTTGGGAGTTTTTGTGTCTCCTTCCACAGTTGTTACATGTTTTTCCACCTTTAACATTTTGTTTTAGAGGGGTGCCCTTCCTGATCCTGAAAATTAGCAAGGCTTCCAAAGTGGCTCCAACTGCTTTTTATGTACCACAGCAATTCCTGGAGCTGCTGCCCTCTTCAGTTTTTTACTTGTCCCTTTGTTGCATTTTAGGAGGTGCTGTGGCAACCCTGTGCCCATGGTCTTCTGCCACTGGAAACCAGGCTGTAGCTGTTTGGGAGACGCTTACTCCCTACTGCCATGCAGCAGCTTGTGTGGTTAGCCTACCAACAAACCCTTAGCCTTCAGAAAAAGGTTTGCAACTACAATGACTTTTTCTCCTTATGGTGCTGCTTTCCCAAGAAAGATTTCTTGGTGGGTAACATTGTCATTACAACAGTAAAGTGTATTAGTGATCAGACTGCTGTGTGTTGGGTGCAGCTTTTGTCACAATAGCCTAGTTTTGTGTACTGTCTGACGTGGATTCTGCATCCCCCTCAGTTGGGAACCAACCTGGTGTTACATTCCCTTCAACTGTGTGGAGCTCACCCATTTTATTTCTCCTGAAGTTTTGGGTTTATTGATGGAGGGGGGAGGAAGGTGGATTTTTGTTTGTTTTGTTGGGGGTTTGGTTTTGGTGTGGTGGTTTGGGGGTTTTTTGGTGGTTTTGTTTTGTTGTTGGGGTTTTTTTGGTGGTGTTGTTTTGGGGTTGGTTTTGGGTTTTGTGTGTATGTGGTTTTGGGGGGGTTTTTAAATTAATTGATGGACTTTTCCTATGGCAAGAAATTCTGTACAGGTCCATTTATTGAAAAGTGAACATCCATTTGATTGCCTTAGTTCATGGTCCGTTGTTTCTTATATTGTAAGGATACTTGCAGCTCTTCCATGCATTGAGCAAAGAAGAGTGCTTGACTGAAAGGCTAGTGACCCAAGACTAGCAACACATTTGGTACATAATGTCTGGTGAAGATAAAGGATGGGCCAGACTGCTATTCCAAAATTATTATGAGGACGTGTTGAGGGAAGGAGGGGGATTGTTGGCCATGAATGTGTTGGTATAAGAAGCTGTGTGGCATTTTCAACAAATTTACAGTTCAGGTGTAATAATTTGAGGATGACCAGTGCTGGATTGATAGTAAGAGTTCCTGGCCTATGGCTTTCCACCCACTCCCCCCGCATCTTTTTAATATCGAACAAGAGAATGATGTTTTTCTAGATTACAACAAGGAGTAAAAAGTCACCTTCTGACTGAGGTGAAGAGCCATTTCATGAATTCTTTTCCTTTAATAACTTCCATTGCTTAGTTGGAAATCAAGTGTCAGCAGATATGTGGCATTGTAAATGCGGTGTCTTAACAGAGCTGTTTTAATCACACTTAAAATAGAAAAAAAAAATTAAAGGGAGAAAGCAAAAAGGAAAAAAGTTAAAATGTTAAAAAGAAAAAAAAGTTTTAAAAGTATTAATGAGGGCCACTTGCAACTGGCATGTGCTCAGCATGTGCTGGGTTCCTGTACAGTTCAGTTTTCCTCCTGCTGTGAAAGCTTTTGGCACTGCCCTGGACTCCCTGTGCCTGCCACCAGGAGTCAGGGCTCAGCCAGTACCAGGTTTGGACCCAGCCTGATGACTTGAGCAGCAGCAGTTACTGGGAATGAGGGAAAGTCTGGTTATCTGCTGTGCTGATCTCAGGGGAATTCACCCCCTGGCACCCCGTGCCTTCTGCAGCTCCTGAGACGCTGTTGCAGCGCTGCTGCTGGAGCAGGCATTTCAGCGGTGCTGACCACAACCGGCTGGGTCAGGCCGGACCCTCCTTGTCACTGTTTGGGGATTTCCTGAACTCAACTTTTTTCTTCTTTGCTATCATAGACTCTGGTACTGATACTGTTGTCCAGTAAGGTTTTTTTCCCCCTGAGATGCTCATTTAATCATAAACACTGAAATTTTTGGATTTTAGGGAAAATGGGAAATGGTTTTGGGTTTGCGCTTTTGTTTGCTCTATTTTAGTTTGGAGTTTTTTATATCTTGGTAGATCTGGTCGTGCTGCTGTGGAGATTTCTGACTTTTTTTCTTCTGGTAGGAGGGGAAGGGTCATGCATCAGTTTCCATCCTTATGCTTGCAAGGGAGTTTAGAAAAATACAAGTGAAAAGCTTGTAATGCCTGGATGTTTATTGTTCATCTCTCTCCTCAGAACATGTGGAAGTTGCCTTAGTTGCAAAGGAGCTTGGCACTGGTGTTGGTCTCTAGCACACATAAATCCAGTGCATGGCTGGTGTTGCATTGCCTGGCACTGATCTCCTCTGGGGGAAAGTTGTTATACTGGAATAAAAACTCACTGCTCAGAACTGACGTGTGTTAAGAAACTGAGAGGTGGCAAGGCAGAGTGCTTGAAGGGTTGAGGGACTGGGGTCGTCACTGGCCCTACTTGAGGGGCTTGTAGGTACTTGTTATTTCTTGAGGGGGATGACCTCTCCTCCAGTCCAGCTGTCAGTGACGTGAGTTTTCAGTGTGGCCAGAGTATGTATTGGGAGGTGGTGTTTGGCATGAATCTGTGCTTTGAGTGGTTGTTGCTTTACGTCCCTAGCAGTGTGTGGCTGCATGGCCAGCTGTGGATGTGCTTTCCACTTCACTGGTGTATGGTGATCTGTGCAAGCTGAATGCAGATGCAGGAACTGTAAGAGCTTGTGCTCCTTGCTCTTTGCTCAAATTTCAGCATCTTTTTTTCCTTCTTTGGGATGTTCAACGGATAGTCATGCCTAAGGATTCTTAGCTTTTTCATATATTTGTAGCTTTGTAGATTTTTATATACAGTTCTATGGTTTGTAGTAGTTTTCCTTTTCCTTTCTCACATTTTAGAATAATAACCTAAACCTTTCTAACGCATTCTTGGAGTTCTGTTTAGTCTTAATCTTAAAAAAAGGGAGTTTCTCACAAGGACATCTTCTTTTCCACCAGAACTTGAGACATAACAAGAAATAGGGCAAAGAAGGCCCTGGACTAACTCCAGGGGGTTGACCTAAAGGTGGGTTACTGGGGCAGCTGATCTCCTATTGGATGTGCCTGCTAGATATACCAAGTAATTAACCCTATAAAAATCGTAGAAATACTTTATCACAGGTGCATATATAGCCGTATCTGAAAGCTTTTGTGTACCTGAAAGCTCTTGTTAAAGAATTGCTTTTTATCTTACCATTCTTAATATTGTTTGGAAAGTTTTTGTCTTTTGATTCCAGGCAGCTATAGGAAGGAGCTCTTGAGTTCTCTTCTCTTAATAGTTGAGACCATAAACAGAGCTTCTAAACAGTAAAAAGGTGAAGCATCATCATAGCTTTGGGTTGCAGTGTAAGAAAAGGTATAGGCTCAGAATGCTGTAATCTACATGTAAAAGTACTGTGAGTGAGGGAGATGTTCATCTTCCCTACTTTTTGGGCTTTGCCTTTGCCCTAGACATACTGCTGTTATGTTTCTGTGGCAAATTGAAGGCTCTTGAGATGGAAATGGCCATACAAAGTTGTTGCCATAGAAGTTCAGGGAACTAGAGTCACTTACGGGACTCCAAATGGCTGCATTGTGAAGGTTTGAGGTGAGTTGGGTTACCTGACAGCTGCACATTTGTTACTGGCTTTGCTGATGAAAAGTACTGGTCATGGGGGGGTCTGATGCAGTGACTAAGATGTGGAAGTCACTTGAACAGAGGTGGTGTCACTGCAGAGGAAAACAGTACAGAAAAGTCCTTTAAATCTAAAATCTATGGGAGTGGTCTGCCTGACATCTGATGGTCAGGAGGTTCCATCTCTTGCAACACAGATGAGTCTTTCAGTGGGATACAGGCATCATATAGTTTCTGTTGTTGTCTCCTGTGAAATATTGCTCGATTGCTATTTCTTTTTCCCAGTTCTCAGACTTAAGAAATTGACAAATAATGCGTGTGTTTGAGATGCATGGAGAGAGAATGAGACCTGCTCAGCCCTTTCCTCTTCCTAACAGCACTTTAGATGTTACTCTAAGAAAGCTTGTACTGCCAGAAGGTGCCATTCTTTTCAAGCTCACAATGAGTATCTTTGTAGAATTTCATGGCTTTAGCATTTGGATGTTACAGGTCCCAGCATTAATCTTGGCCAGAACTCCAGAGAGTCTGAGACCTCTTCTGCCAGTGCTAAACAGTCACCGAGGGCTGGTACACCAACCTTCACTGGAGAATTTAAAATTGTGACCAAAACTTCTTTAGCTCTTTCAAGATAAGCATGCAGGCTGAAGTTACAGTGTGGAGTCTGAAGCTTAAAATCCTGTTTAAGAAAAGAACCAGCTGAAGGTGCTTTGTTAAGATACTCAGCAGAAAGCTACTGCTTGTGAGGTTTGCCTGGGACAGAATGGGCAATGAGCTGGCCTTGCAGCTATCTCCATCCCATTTCAGATGGTTTCCTTCAGTTCCAAGGTCCATCTCTCTGCAGCATATTAAATGTATGTAATTAAAAAAAAAAAAAATAAAGGTGATATATGTAGTTCAGTGGATGCCTCCTCCAACAGGAATGTCTGAGTAATGTGACAAGAATGCATGGGATTATGTCTAAGAGGTTTGCTTCTTCCAGTTTACAAATTACTTGAAGCTTCTATATAGTTGCCTTCTTCCTCCCTCCTCATTTGGTAAATAAATGCAAACTGTTCTTCTTGTTGCCTCACTGATGATGCCTTCCTGAGCTGAAGCTGAGTGTGGCTCTTCACACTTTAACTCAGCTCTTTGCTGCCCTGCACCAAGGAACTGAGGCAACAACTAAAGGGTAGGTAGGGAAACTTGTAATAGAGCTGACCTTCTTGCCCTTAATCTATATTTCTTCTCTTGGGACTCCTGCTACTTGAGATGACTTTTGAGGCAGACCTCGCCATGTGCTCTTCCTTGATGGAGAAATTTGGCTAAGACAATGTTTTGGGATCAAATAGTTTTGTTAGGAAGCTGAGCTTTGTATACATGCAGAAAAAAAAGTCAGGAAAATGTTACTCCAGGGAAAGTTCAATTTTGTCAAGTAATTAATTTTTAAAATATGAATTATATAAAACTCTTGTTTCAAGTTGACCGTTTTCTATGTATGAAAAATTACTGTATTCATTTTTTATTGAAAATGCTAACTTTTTTGTCATGACACTTCAAAATCAGCAACTTTCTGGACATGTTTGGCAAAAGATTTTTATATCTGAAATGTGCATTTTTTCAGTTTGTAGTGAAAGCAGGTGTCAATCTCTAATATTATGTAGCAAAAAAAAAGAATCACTTTTGGTTTTAAAGCCTCACTCAGATCCAAGGAAGAACAAACTGAGTCCAAAATATATATTTTTGAACAAGAATCTCTTTGGAGAGAGAGAAGATTGTAGTGACATTTTTTGGATCCATTAAAACAACAAGGGAGAGGAACAGAGGAAGAAATGGATTGGAAAAGTCTCATTCCCATCCTATTCAATTTTTCTTTCAAACAGCTTACCTTGAAGCACGATTATTCCCCTCCCTGTGCATTAGACTTGGCTGGAAAAAGAGGGAGGAGAAGGTAAGGTTTAGGATGTGAACTGAAGGGAAGTTGTTTTCCCTGTCCATTCTAAGGCATCAGTTGCCTTAAGAGAATGAAAGATGTTTCTTCCTTGTCATGCAGTTGCTGGTAAGTGGCCACTGTCAACATCATAATTTTCCAGGAGTCTGTAGAAGTTTTACCGCCTGCTTCCAGACTTCCCACAGCTTAGTCATGTGAAAAAAATACGACATAGGAGGGGAAATTGGGATAGATGACTTTATTATTATTATTAGAAATAGAAAAAAACAGTGTCCATAGCCGTCATTCCGGGGGAAAGTGGCAGTGGTATCAACATCTACTATCAAACCTTGTTTTATCACAAGGAAGTGCTACCTTGCATCCTTTTAAGGCTTCTTTCCTTGAAATGTGATGCAAATGTTGACAGATATTAAGTCAGCAGAATAAAACTGCCAGCCTTTGTAGCAGGATTGTTTCAGTATCGCAGTTTGGATCCTTGAGCAAACAGGGTATGCTGGGGGTGCTCATTCTTACTCCCAGCCCCATGCATGCAACAGTTCTTGGGGCTGCCAGCCCCTCCTCTGACTACCACCACAGTGCTCCCGAGATACCAACAGCATCTCTGTGCAGACCTGATGCTGCGGTACTCGACGAGCCCTGTATGCCCAGAGTGCCTCAGGCGTGCTGTGGAAGCATAGGTCTGTCCTGGAGTGCCAAGGGGCTGAGGTGTCCTGAAGCTGCCTGGCCAGGCTCTGCATATGCTGCCTGGAACATGCCCCTGGACTTCCACCCAGGAAATGCTGGACAGAAATATGGGGTCATTGCTTTCTGAATGTAATTGATGGGCACTTAGCTCTTCGAGTCTTGCTATGGGTCCTGATACATGTGATTTGAATTTCTAATGCTGGAGAGAAGGCGTGAAAAACCTCCAAGTTTCAGAGTTTGGGTTGGGT
The DNA here is from genome assembly GCF_009819655.1 of Sylvia atricapilla. Taxonomy (NCBI): domain Eukaryota; kingdom Metazoa; phylum Chordata; class Aves; order Passeriformes; family Sylviidae; genus Sylvia; species Sylvia atricapilla. The sequence goes on from NC_089144.1 coordinate 46,962,228, forward strand.
TTTTTTGGTGGTGGTTTTTTTTTTGGAAGAGGGTTTTTTGTTTGTTTGTTTATTTTCAGAAGTGCGAGGTTCTTTGTATTAAAGATAAATTCATGTTTCCCCCTTGACTAGCTAGCTTTGTGCTCTTGTCAATACATCTTCCAAGTCTAAGATCGTGCGTATAGAAGTGGGAGGATATGGTGAGTTCTGAATGCCAACTAAAAACCCCTTTAAGTCTCCATCTAAATTCAAGTGCAATTAATTGTAAATGCTTCCAGATATCTAATCTCATTCTTTGTTCCTGATTAACTGTCTGTTTTCACTTTTAGCCTTTAAAAGAGCCCTAAACAGAAAATCAGAGTCATGTTCAAAACCTAGAAGTCTACATATAGACTTTGAGTTAAGCTGGGACTGCTCAGACTTGGCTTTATGCTTTGTGCAAAAATGATCAATTAAGAAGTTTATAACCCAGAAACTCCGGTTTGAAATGTGCAGTGCTGGACGGGGGAGGGAAATAAAAGAATTATATAAAAAAATGTCTTTCAGCGTAAAGTGTCAGATTTTCTCCATTTGAAAACCCAGGTGCAGTAACTGGCTTTTCTGAAATTCTTTCCTGAGCTCAAGGAGTTGATAGCGTCCAAAGAAAAGAAAAAAAAAAAAAAAATAAGAAGGACTGTGAAATGGCAGTTTAAATTCTCAAAGCGGCTTTCCAAACTTGCTGAAGGCCGTGTGTTCCCCCAGGCCCCTGTAGCAGAGGGGCGGCAGGTCGCTGTGGCGGGGTGCCGGCGGCAGGCGGCCGGGCGGGCCGCACAGCAGCAGCGGCCGGCCCTGCGCCTCGGAGCGCCATCTCTCCGCGGGCAGCTTGGGCTGCTGCGCTGGGCTGCTGGAAAGGCAAAGGCGACAGAGCGTGGTAAGGGGGCCGCAGGCCATGCTGAGGCAGGGCAACGGGGAGCCCTGGGCCTCTGGCTTCCCTCCGCCTTGAAACAGAGCGGGTGCGAGGGTTTCACTGCTGTTAGGTGCGAGGTGGGGAGCACGTAAGAAAGCGAAGCAGGGGATTGACTGCCCAAGCGATGCGAGCCGCTTTACACTGGCTGCTCCTGCCTCCGGGCAGTCTGGGGGCAGCTCTTGTCCCCGTGTGAGGGGCTTGGAAGGGCAGGGGCAGGGGGAAGTGCTGAGCTGTACCTTTGGAAAGCCATGTTGTTGCAGCCTGCGAATGCTCCTGGGAACACAGAGCTAGAGACGGCCGAGAGGTGGTAATCGCGCCGGTGGTAGTGTTTGAGTCTTCCAAAAGCACTCCTGCCCCTCTCGGGGGTGGAGGGGTCACGCTTCCGTCCTCGGACTTTCCTTCTATGCTGCTGCTGCCTGCAGGGTGGTGAGAGAGAGATGCCGGTGCAGATGCTTTCTTCATGCTTTGTGGTCTGGCTTTTATTTAATCACACCCCTGGAAGGATTGGCATGTTTGTATCCTAAGGCAACGCTGTCGCCCAATGATTTTTACCCCCTTCCTCTGTTCCCAGAGGAAAGGACTGATGCTCTTTCAGCCCTGGGATGAGGCATCTATAGCCTTTCTGGGCAACTTGTTCCACCCTTTTACCATCCTCATTATAAAACCCATATTCCTTATATTCAACCTTAGCCAACTGTCTTTCACTTTGAAGTAATTGCCCCTTGTCCTATCATAATAGGCTCTGTTAAAAAGCTTGTACCCCTCTTTCTTGTATGGTCCCGTCAAGTACTGGAAGATACTGCTCTAAGATCTTCCTAGAGCCTTCTCTGCAGCCTGAATGCCAACTCTGACAGCCTTTCTCTTAGGAAAAGTGCTCCAGCCCTCTGATCATCTTTGTGGCCTCCTCTGGGCCTCAAACAGGTCCATGTCTTTCTTACTTTAGGGACTCCAGAGCTGGGTGCAGCACTGCGGGTGGGGTCTCACAGGTCTCACCAGAGCAGAGGGGCAGAATCCCCTCCCTCACCGTGCTGCCCACACTGCTTTGGATACAGCCCAGGATACAACTGGCTTTCGCTTTCTGGGCTGAGTGCACATTGCTGGGTCATGCCCAGCCCCTCATCCACCAGTACCCCCAAATCCTTCTCAGCGGGGCTGCTCTTGATCTGTGCATCCCTCAGCAAGTGCTGACACCCAGAGTTGCCCCGACCCAGGTACAGGCACCTTGCACTTGGTCTTGTTAAGCCTCATGAGGTTTCCATGGTCTTACTTCTTGAGCTGGTCTGGGTCCCTCTGTATGGCGTCCCATTCCTCACGAGTGTAACAAGAGCCCCCTCTGCAATCAGCAGCAGTATCCCCACTGATGGAAACCCCTTCCACAGTCAAGCATACCTTGGCTTTGGAGCAGTGGTTTAACTTTTTATGCTTGATAGTTCTAGATGTGTGAGCAAGAGGGTCGTGAAAGGGCACAGGTGGGTAACAAGTGTCCCAAGCGGGCGCAGCCCGTGTCTCAGCAGATGGCAGCAGCGACACTCCTTCAGCTCCCGCAGCTGCTCCTCGCTCCAGCCAAACCCACCCCGCCGCTCCCACAGCCCCTCCATACTCACCCCCCGCGGCTCTTCCTCGCCCTGTCCCTCCAGCAGCACACGGCGAAGGAGACGGACAGGGCCAGGATGACGGCTCCGCTCAGCAGCGAGGCGGCCACCGCGATGCGGGACCCGGGGCCCGAGGGCTGCGGGGCGGCTGCGGGCAAGGAGTGGAGGCGGTGAGCGGGGCCGGGAAAAGAAACCCCTCCCCACTTAATCCCGGCCCCGTTCCCTTTGCAGGTAACCCCAAAGTGGCGTTCCAGAGAATATTTATTAATAACCATTATAAAAGCTACTGGTGAACGTGGGTGATGCCATGCCAACTCAATACACCAGAAAGTTAATGGGAAAAAAACCGTATTAACACGTCATGTTTTCTTCAGATAACTAATATAAAATAATCACACGGGGCAGAAAATACAAAGCATTTGATGTCTCTTGCATAAAGCATAAGGGGAGAAGAAATTAAGCCTTAAAAATAGAAAGGAAAAACAATTAAACAGGAAAAACAGAAAAAAAATTTAAAATGTAATCAAGGTTAAAAGGGGAAAAAAGTTTAAAAGGGAGAAAAGTTAAAAATAAGAAAAAGTTGAAAAATGTAAAAAAGAAAAAGTGTAAACCTGTGAAAGAAAACAGAAAAAAAAAGGGGGGGAAAGTTAAAATGTTAAAAGGGAAAAAAAAGTTTAAAAGTATTAATGAGGGCCACTTGCACTTGGCACGTGCTCAGCATGTGCTGGATTCCTGTACAGTTCAGTTTTCCTCCTGCTGTGAAAGCTTTTGGCACTGCCCTGGACTCCCTGTGCCTGCCACCAGGAGTCAGGGCTCAGCCAGTACCAGGTTTGGACCCAGCCTGATGACTTGAGCAGCAGCAGTTACTGGGAATGAGGGAAAGTCTGGTTATCTGCTGTGCTGATCTCAGGGGAATTCACCCCCTGGCACCCCGTGCCTTCTGCAGCTCCTGAAACGCTGTTGCAGCGCTGCTGCTGGAGCAGGCATTTCAGCGGTGCTGACCACAACCGGCTGTGTCAGGCCGGACTCTCCTTGTCCCGGTTCAGGGTGTCGGGGTCACCCCGCCTCCTGCTGCCCCGGCTGCCTCGGGCAGAGTGAGAGGCCCCCGTGCGAGGGCTGGTGGCCGCACCTCCGCAGCCGAGTTCGCGCTGTCCCCGCGGCCCCCTGCGCTCAGGGGGCTGAGGGCTCCTTACCCTGGCACTCCGGTGGGGGGTGACTCCACGATGAAGTGCTTTCCTGGCGGAGGCAGGCGATCCTCTCGCTGCCCACTAGCTGGTATCCCTCTTGGCACCAGTACACGAGCACCGAGCCCAAGGAGACGCCTGAGCCTCTGTCCACGTAGTAGAATCCATAGCGTGGTGGGGGGAGAGCTGTGCATGGCACTGGGGGAGAAGGGGACGTGTTAAGCGTAGGTGGTAACAAAGGCCCCACCTAGTGATGCTCTCAAAAGGGCTGCCAGGCCCCTGTGTCACTCCTGCAGGACCTGCAAGTTTCTGGGATTTTTTGTCGGTTTTGGGGTTTTTTTGTATGTGGTTTGTTCTTGTTGGTGTTTTTGTTTTTTTTTTTTTTTTTTTTTTTTTTTTGCATAGTCCAAAGGAAGTTAGAAAGTCTAGTATCATCTGGAAAACAAGTTTTTCAGTTGCAGCCTCTCCAGGATGTGCAGCTACTGAACAGCAGAAGTGAGACTGGAAAGGTGCAGGCTGGAGAGAGTATGCAGAGAGTAATTTTTAGGGGGGAAAGGAAGAACATGTTTTTTAATAACACAATGTTCTGGGAGAATATTGTTGGTTGGAACTAAAAACAAAGAAATACTACTCCCTGCGGAAGAGAGAGGCTTTTTTTCATCCTAGCCTTTAATTTTTTAACTAGTTTGTAACCCACAGCTATTCAGAGCTATTTAGTTACCCTGCTTGGACCATCTCCCCTGCAATGTACTGGTATCTAGGGAGAGCCAAAAGTGATGTAAGCTCCAAAAAGAATGACCATGTGCTTGCCAACCCTCCCCACCCATGTATTCTACCACAAGGCCAAGAAAATGTGGTAACAGATATCATGGGTATCAATATCCTAAATGAAAGGAAAATGCTCTGATCAGCTCTAATTTAACCAAGCTTAAAACCTGCAGGCAGAAATGTGCTTTCTCTAGCTTAGAGGTAACTTCTGTGGGGAAATCCAAGTGGAATAGTAAAGCTAATGTGAGAGAGAAGCATGGTTTCCCTCTGCTTTGACTGAGATGGTGTAGGCTTCTAGTCCAGTGCAGCGGCTAAGAAACAAATCAGGTTGAGTAAAATCAGACTTTTTCTAATTCCAGCAGTGCTGTTAACAGGTAATACAGATGTCTATATGAGTTAATTCAGCGGTGCCAGGGAGGCTGCTGAATGCCTGGACTGTATCTCATATGATTACATTGTCCAGCACTGATTGTCATGATCTTTGCCAATAGTCGCCATGATTTGGAGTATGACATGGGCTCTCTGAGCTGCTGCCAGCCCCAGGTGGGTGGTCACCCCACAGCAGACATGAGATTGTCTCACTCATTGGGGAATGGTGCGCGCTTTGCCCTGGAAAGTGGATTAAAGAAACAATAATCACCCTCAGCAGTTGGAGATTATATGTGTTTTTTTAAAAAAAACATCTCCATTTCTTCCCAAGGCTCCCAGCTCAGCCTCTAGGGATGTGTTCAGTGCACCCATGCCCTGAGCAGACAGCTGGTCCATCACGATACGCATAGATGTTAACAAGGAGGAGGACTTTACTCTCAAAGGAAAACATCAACTGTCGACTTTCTTCCCTGCGCTTCCTGACGGCTTCTGATGTGACACATCTTTCCCATATCACAGAAGCCGCTGTGGCCACCACACAAAGCCTTGTGGCCCCCATGCATGCCCTGGAGTGCCGAGAGAAGCACCATGATGCCTTCAGCACCGTGTCCCTGCGCCCTTTCCCCTGTGTGCCTGCACCGTGGGGCCCGAGGCAGCCCGCGGAGGAGAGGCGGGAGATGGCTCTTTGATCGATCATCATTTCAGTACCTGAGAGGTTGCTCCGCACGTCGGTCCCGTTGGCGGCGTCTCTGGGCAGCCCTTTTCTGACGTGTCCTGAAACCAGTGAGGCGGTCCCGGGCCCAGCAGCATCACTCCAGGCAAAGCTCAGGCAGCTCCAGGGCAGCAGGCAAAGGACGATGCATTTCCCGAACCTTTGTCCCTTCATGGTTTGGGAAAACCCAGCACCTTTGGGTGCCTGGCCGCCCGGAGTGCCTGCGGTTTCCCTTTGCGCCTGAGCAGGAATCAGCTGGGCTCTTAGTGCATTAAGCCCTGAGCAGCAAAGCTAGCAGCCGCTCTTCCCCCGGGGCTTGCCTCTCCTCCGCGTCGGCACAAGCCCTGTGTCCCTGCTCCTAGCACTGCCAGCTCTGCTCTGGCCACTCGGTCCAGAGCCCCCCAGAGAAAGAAAACAGGTGTGGGAAAGGGAGTGAGAAAGAGCAGACCTGTAGGATCCATCCTTTACAGTCCCTGTCTGCAGAGACTGGCTGTTAACATCTCTCCGTGTGCTGGAACTGCACATCAGGAACCCTCCTCCTCCTCCTCCTCTACCTGCCAAAATCCATGCTCGAGCTCACTGCTGAGACTCTTAAGCTGCAGACCCTCCTGTGCTTGTCTCTTCCTTCCTGCCAGAACCTAGGGCTGATTTTCTGTCAGCAGCAGTGGAGAGGAATATGAGCCATGGGAATCAAAAGGGTTTCATAGTAGCAATCCCGCTGGCTTTGCCACTATGGGAACTGCAGAGAAATCTGGTTTTCCTTTTCCTTTTGTCTGCTTGGCATCTTGCTGCCTGTCATTTCAGGCTCTGATGTTTTATAGCTGGGGAGGCTGCAGTAGCAACCAGCTCTTGCCTCCTAGAATGTATGTTGCTCTTAAGTACTCCTACCTGCCTGGTCATTTGTGTACACCCATGAAGAGAAAAGATGCTCCGTGTTGCCTGAGTGCTCGGGAGCCAGATGTTTTGGAGCAGGCAATGTCTTTGTGCCAAGGCACTCCCCAGCAGCCAGTACATCAGCTGTGTGACCAGCAGGACTTTGGGGTGACTTTTTGGAGTATCTGCTATGGCTCTCTTCTCCCCTCCTTGCATCCCCTGGCCCTGTGGATCTCCTTTACCTCTCCTGTACTGCATCCTTGCCTGTCCTGGGATGAGGATGGAGGGACAGGGATGCTGCAGGGATTCGAGGACGTTATTCACTAATAGCATAGGCACAAATACAGTTTTGCATGGAGATGCGTCAGTTTTTGTTAATTTTTCTTTTTATATTTGTGGCCTTTAGCTGTAGCCAATGTGCATGGATGCCTATGGCTACCCCAGTGGGTTCTGAGGTGGGGAATAATGTTCCTTGGATGTGTGAGCAGCTTCTATTTCTAAACCCCAACAGTGGTCTTACCATCTTAGCGTGAGTTACTGTAGGGCATAAAGGAGAAATAAAAATGTCAGACAGGATCAAGATCTTGTCACATCCTATCCCAGGACAGGGATGCAGATGAGGGTGTCTGCAGCATGGAAGGGAATTGTGGGGCCAGGCAGTGGCTGGACCTTCCTTGCCTTCCTCCCCAGTAGTTGGACCTGCTCTTGCTCCCACTTAGGGTAGTTCAGCAGTACTCTTGCCCACCTTGCACTTGCAGAGAGGTTTCTTGTCACCTCCATGGGACTTTGGATGTGGGAACACCTTGATTCTGCTCTGTTTGTCCATCCATCTCTCAGTCCTTTATTTGTTTTGGCTGGCCTGGTACTTCGGGGCTTCTCTCCAAGGGACTTACTTGATTTCTCAGAAAAATCTGTTTCAACCTCCCATGACTCATAATGATCTTGCTCAGAAACTACTTTCATTTCTTCACTTTTCCGATTAATCCTTCTTAAACAGTGACCTTTCCTTGGCTCTCTCTGGAGAGCAGACAAAGGAGGTATGTTCCTCCCTGTCTCAGTGAATATTGCTGGTTTCTTAGGAGTTTTTGTTTTTTATATATTTTCTTTTCTCCGTCTGACTGCAGGGATTTTGCTGTTTGCTCATGCAATAACAGTAAAAGTTTTGAGGCAGGCTGGACTGTGTGACTGTGTAACATGGCAGAAGAGCCTGCCTTGGGGCATGCCCTGGGTGCAAACCCCATTATCTACTGGCAGCCAGGAGCTGGAGCACAGGCAGCCCCCTGAGCTCTGGGAATACAGCTGTCTGCACAGGACCAAGCCTCAAGTGGTCCCTCTATTGAGCCTGACCTTGGAATCAGTGCACCTTCTCCTACTGCGGCTTTCGAGCTGGTTCCTCTGCTTCCAATGGCTGGAGGACAGTGGGAAGAGCCTAAGGCTGTGCCCCTTCCTGCTTCTGGATGTGTCCCGATGCGAAGTAGCTGTGGGCATGCCAAAAGCATGGCCTTCAGCACAGGGTCGGCAGCAGTAAGTCTTGTCACACATGCCAGGGAACAAACAGGCTCAGCAAAACCCTTGTGACACAATAACCACACTTGTGCTCAAAATGCTGAGTAGATGACATGGATTAACCCTTTGCTAATGCTCTTAAGAGCTACCCTGTGGCTGAGGGAGATAAAGGGGCTTATTATTGCAAAATCAATATCCTGCTGGAGTGAGATTTCAATGCTGTTCCCAGTTCCTGCTTTCCAGAGGCAGACATCTGCATCACGCAGGAGAGCAGGGCACCAGGCTATTCCTGCAGGGAGTGACCCTAGGCTCAGGAGAGGAGCATGTCCATGCCCCAGGTCAGCAAGTCTTTTCTTTGTGAGGAAGGCTAGGAGGAAGGAGGAGATAGTGGGAAATCTGTCATGGCCACAAGGCTGCAGTTCTCCTATTTCCAGTCTTAGCTGGGGTTGCCCACCTTTGCAGTATATCCCCTGTGGGTGATCTTGTTCAACGGCTGCTTCTCCATCACAGCAAGGCAACACTCAGCTGATGTTTTCAAAGCTGGCTCAAGTGTCTCTTGTGTTTGCACTCAGAACTCCCTGCTGGCTGATGGAGATGCACCGAGGGGTAAAGCTTTCCTGAGCCACAGTGGCATTTCCCCCTACCTTCTCTTGTGCCCCTTTGAACCTTTTCAATCTTCCCTCTGCAAAAGAGTCCCTCTCCTGCACTCTCACTAGTGAATTCTGAACTACAGGGAGGTTCTGGGTGCCTAGAGAAATTGTGAATGCTCTGTCCCAGGAAGTGTTCAAGGCCAGGTTGCATGGGATTTGAAGCAGCATGGTCTAGTGAAAGGTGTCTGTGTCCATGGCAGGGGCTTGGAACTAGGTGACACTTAAGGTCCCTTCCAACTCAAACTACTCTATAATTCAGTGAACACACAGATACTAATTTCAAGTCAGTGACCATGAGTAATCGTCTTTGCTTGCAGAAGGTTTTGCAGACAGAAGGATATAGAGGTGTTTTGTAACTAAATTAGTAATTGCAAGTCACTTGCTTAGTTCTCTGCCAGTCCATCCTTCATGCAAACCAACTAGGGCTGGAGCTGTGGAAGAACAAACTGTTCTCCAGAAAGATGATTGCAGTATTTGGCATTTTGTTGGGTTTTTTTTGCACAAAGTCTCCATGATATGCCTCTTCAATACTGCACTGCTTTTATTTCATAGCCCTGAGTCCCCTTTAAACTTTCATTCAATCCCAGTAGCTGAGATTCAGTGCCACAGGTTTTTGAGAGCACTGTGGATGAACCTGCCCTCTCAGCAAGGGGCTTGGCACAACTCGGCAAATTTGCATCTTCCTGGGTTACATGTGCACAGCCCTACATGGAGGGATGCCTCTCATTCAACTTTAGACATCTTCATCTGTGCCAATCACTGTTGGTTGGAAAGAATGTGATGCTAATAACACCAAGGCTGTGGGTTCAATCCCTGTATGGGCCATTTACTTAAGAGTGGGACTGTATGATGCTTGTGAGTCCCTTCTATTCCTTCACAGAATATTCAGATTCACAGAATATCCCTTCACAGAATATTCTGTGAATCTGTCTCAATTGGCACTCCAATTTTAAGGTGCGCTGGAAGTTTTGGAGGTACCCACTGAAGGCAAAGGGAGCTCCTGTATCAGTGCTTGAATTGCAGAGGCATAAAGTCAGTTATGCCCCCCACAGGGGTATAAACTGAGCCAGCCTTTTACTATCATGAGCAGCTGGCCAGGTCACTTGACTGACAGCAAGTGATATGCCAGACACGTAAGTCTAAAGGCAATCTCTGTTATTTTTTTATTTTGTTTTCTTTCCTAAAATATTATGAATAACCTGAAAAGGTGTGAACTTGCTGATTTGTACTTAAAGGTCTTGTGTGTATTGAGTAGACTGTTGTCAATAGCCAGTAGTTTACAACATTGCTGTTCAAACATGCATTTTTGCTAATTGAATAATTCCTTGTTCTGAAAATCTCACAATTTAGTAATTTATTGATAAACCTGTTATATATACTTAAATATGAACATAAATGTGCATGTATACATTATGTATACAAATATTTGCATATACACAGAGACTTCCTACTTTTCTTGCTTATTTCCAAAGGCAGGATGTTTCAGGCTGGGGCATTTCACACGGACCCCATAAATTTTTACTTTGACACACACATTGTACTATTTCATAGCCTTCATCTGGATTCTAGATTATTAACCTTGTGTTGGCCAGAGGTTGGTATTGTTAAACTCTTCATTCCTAATAGGCTTACTCTGAAGTTCAGGCTATTGGCTATGTAGGACTTACTTCTTGTGTTTTTATTAAAATCTACAATCTCTTGGAACTCTAAAAAGTCCTTTTTTTTTTTTTTTTTGCACTGCAGGAAAACCAGGCAAACTGTTTTTTGCCCAGCTTTTTTTGAGGAAAAGGACTGTTGATGTTATTATTATTTTGTTCTTCTCATCCTGTTCACTTAATACTGTTTGTGTGGGCAGTTTCACATGCTAGACTAGGTGACTGTCTCGTTTTGGAAAGACAGGTGTCTTCCAGGGAAAGCCAGAACCTCCCTTGGAATGGAGAATGTAAACCTCCTCCCTCCAAATTATTATAATTTTGAAATTAAGAGGCTTTCAGGCAAAGATATGGAAATAGGAATAAGTTCTTTACTGAGAATATTAAAAATAAAAATGTAGTCGTACAAAAAAAGCAAACAAATAAAAAACACTGACAGAGTCAGAATACAATCCTGTTGGTCAGGGTGGTGGGAACAGTCCAATTAAGTCCTCCTAGAGTGACAGATGTGGTTCTGTTGGAGCAGAGGTGATCCTGTAGAAGGGTGTAGTTTTCCTCTGAAGGTCCAGTGGTGGTGAGATGGGTCTGATCATCCTCTGGGAATCCAGTGGAAAAAGGCTGTCTTGCTGTTCTGAATCTCAGGTTTTATCCAGGTAGGAATGCTTGGCTCCTCCCTCTGGGTGGAGCATCTCACTCAATAGGATGATGTAATTTTATCAGTCATGCAGTGAGCCTCAATGGCCCATTAACAGAAGATATGCCCCGGAGGGAGGATGGGTCATGGCAGAGATAAAGAAACACTGCTCCACTTGGTTTTAACAGCTGGCCCATTAACAGAAGACACCCGCCCCCTCCACCCTGGCGTTATGAGGAATGGGTCCTAGAAGAGTGAAAGAAAACACCTCCCCAGCCAGTTTCAGCAGATGGCAATAGAATACATACTTTTGGCTACATCTTGCATTGCAACCTAAGACAGTGACACAGGTGTTGTTATGCACCCATGCCTTTTGGATGTTACACAAGTTTATACAAAATGTTTAAGAAGACCTGGCTACTGAATGCCTGAGTCTCATCTGAAAACACAGTTATGGCAGGACTGAGGAGTCATTGAACAGATGCTGGGCTGAAATTTGGAGGTAGGAGACTTTTTTTATAAAAATAAAAATTTACTGGGAAGGTAGACCCAGAGGAATATTGTGCCATTCTAGTCTAGAACTAGATGATCTTTAAGGTCCCTTCTCTAAGGTCCCTTCCAACCTAGCCCCTTCTGAGGCTATGATTCTATGATCTTCCAGGTTTCTTCTAACACAAACCATCCTATGATTCAATGATTTTGATGTCTTAGAATTTATCTATTCAACAGGTTGTAACTTCACTAATAGTATTTAGGGCAATGTCCTATCCTGTAATGCAGTCCTGGTCTCAAGAGAAGATCTGAGAATACCAAGGCTCTACAGAAGGAATAGGGACTGGAGTTTATTTCAGTTCCACTGCATCTTTCATAGAAACCAGGAGATATTGCCAATGGCTGGTCACTAAGTGTAGGTGATAACATGCCTCTCCTAAAGAGTTCTTTGCAACTGGTGTGGGAAACTCACTGCCTTAGAAAGCCATTAAATAAATAGAATTTAATTTAAATATGGATGAGGTGGGGTCTCTAGAATGCTTTGATGGAGCATTAACACTATTTGCTACTTGCTAAGAAAAGGGTAACTATGCTTTCGGCCATCTGATGGTAGCGAGCCCGTGGTAGTGAGCTAGGATCTTTAGCTGTATGGGGATAATCAGATGACCTGAAGTCACCTTTTTTCAGTATTATGTTTTCTATACCTCTTTGGTGTCATGTTCTGGTGACTTGTGTGAAGGAGAAGCTGCTGCCCGAGTGTTCCAGGAGTCACACCCACACCCACATGCACTTCCCCCAGGAAGACTGTAATAAGAGACCAAAATCCCTTCCCAGCAAGCAGCTCCATGAGCCAGTGGGTATCCATTTCCTCATTCACACACATGATCTCAGGTGCACTTCCTCCTCATTCGGGCTCAACCATAGGTTTCCTACAACAGTCTCGGGCATCAGAATTTATAAAAATAAAGAATTTAATACAGCAGTACAGCAGCATGCCAGCTGGTGCTGAATGCCTTCAGAGAGGGACCATGAACAAAGAAATCCCCAGGCAAGTATATGCTTAAGATTACACAGCTGCACTTCATGTGCTCTTAATGCACTTTTTTAGTCCAATGGTGATTTTTGGTCTGAGTCTTCTAATATCTTATTGGACTCTTTACCTGTCTTCATGAAGGCAGGCCACTGCCTTATTTTATTGAGTTGATGGTTGTAGCATCCTTATCGTCTGTTTTGCACTTGTGCCCCTGTTCACTGGCAGAACATGGGGAACTGAAAAAGTGTTAGACTCAGGATAAATATTACAACTATATCACCAGTGTATTGTCCATATTTTTCTCATACTAAAGACAAAACACAGCACTGTACCAGTTACTAGGAAAATGAACTGTATTTCAGCCAAAAGCATATCTCTGTGAAAGTCCACAGCTTGTGGCCTAAGGCTTCAGGAAATCCAGCTACTCATGCTAAGCAAGTAAAGCTAAGCAAACAGTATTCTAAATTACACAAAATTACAACTATGACTCATTCTATTTAAAATTTAAGCTAAACAACTAATACATCTCAACACTTGGTCATTCGTTGCTGCCATAAATAAGTTCACAGTAAAAGCTTCATTCTTTTCAGGCTGTAACAGGAGTATCCTACAAGCTGACAATGTTTGTACCTAAGCCAAAATACACAGTAGTTTACATACTAAATGAGTAAAGCTGTCTAGTAATTGAATGTCCCAAAGATGACGACAATGATCTTCAGACAGGCCCAACCCACACAAAAAATGCAAGTTGCTGTTGAAACAGTAATGAAGCAACAAGTTCCAAGGCTTTGTCATTTGCCTCTCTGTTATCCTCCAGCATTCTCACTTATGGACGAAGGTTTTTCTGTCATCAGTTTCTGATTCTCTCATTCCAGGGAAGGGCTGCTTTCCAGTTTGATTTGAAGGCTGGTCCTCTAATCAGCTGGAGAAAAGGAGTCACTTATATAAGCCAAAGAAAAGGAAATGCTTCTGCAATACAGCTCACATGAATAGCTAGGACTGAGCGCTGTTTGGCTCCTGAAATCCAGCTTCTGCATCTTCTCACCCCGTTTCTTTAGGGCTGTTTTGACTGGAAGGAGTGGGAATTTGGGAGGCTTTCCTCTTCTGACTGGTTCTTTTTCAAGGCAGTCGGTGAAGGCAAGTGGAAGGCATGACCCCCTCTTCAGACGAAGATCTCAATGGGCTAGATAACCCCAGCTTTGTGGTGAGTCTGTTCTCTGAAGGGTAATTACTGCAGAAACAGGTGCAAAGCCTGTGGAAAGAGGAGAAAGGGAAAGCTGGGGGGCTCGGGCTACTGCAATGATTTTGGTGTGTGGTAAAGTTCTGTCAGCTTTTATGAACAAAAATCTGAGGAATGATTTCCTCACTACAGCCCCTGCTGCTGCTGCAGACTCAGCATACTTTCTACTCTCTGGTACCCTTTAAACTTCTTTTCTCTGAACTATTTCTAAAATGATAGTATAGACAAATGGCAGCACAAGTGTATCTGTACTGAGAAGGAGGTGAGCTTGTGGCTGTGTTCCTGGGTAAAGCATTTTATGAATTAAGTAGAAAAATTTAAATAGAAATTTAGCCTAGTGAAGACTGTGTTTCTTTGTCTTTTGGACATATTTCCAGTGAGGTGAACTGTTAGAAAGGTGGGTGAAGAAGGGATTTGGATGTCAGCTGAGGAGAGCATCGTGTAGAATTATAAAAGTGTAGAAAAAGCTGTAAATGATGTGCTAGTCCAGGGGTGTGTGGTACACTGAGAATGCTGCTAGCTATAACAGCCATGGGCAAGGTCCTGGGACATGGCAGCCCCCTTCCTATCCCAAAGCAGGGATCACCTCCATTATAAACTTAAAACTTTGCTTGTTTTCAGTCAGCAGGTGTGAAGGAGTGGGGCCCTGCAAGCATCTTGCTATCTTGGTACAGAGCACCTGTCTGTGCTACCTTGGAGGAAGCATTTAACCTCCTAGTGTACAAGTCCCACATTTCTTGGGTAGCGCTGGATGAGCTTGCTATGGTGCACTGGAGGTGCTGTGCCAGCTGTGGGCAGAGCCTCAGGGAAGTGCTCAGAGTCAGTCAGTTTTCTTTCATTATTTTTAGCAGACTCTCCATTTTAACTTGTTCTGCCATAATGCATACCAGATTTGTGAATTCTTATGGTTTGAATCACCCCAAAGGAGGTAGAGGACAAAGGTCTTTTACCTGTGGTTCAAGCAGTTCAGTTCCTGACAGCCTTCCTGATGCACTTATTTAAGATGCAATTGAGGGCCCTCGTGCTGTGTCTGGAGCCTGAGGCACATGGAAAGTGTACTGGCCCCCTGGATTCATGGGAGCAGCTGGGTGGAGAACCCTCAACAGTGATTTCCCTGTTCAGCTCCAGACTGCTCCTGCCTTGTCCTCCTGCCAGCACCTCAGCCTCACAGGCTGGCCAAGTAGGAATGCAACTCTGGAGGTCAGCTTCTCCAAACCCCTGCTCAAGCAGGGTTGCCCAGAGCTAACTGTCTAGGACTGTGTCTAGACAGTTTTTTGATATCTCTAAGGATGGAGAATCCATGACCTCTCTAGGCAATCTGAGCAATGCTTGGTCACTCTCACAGCAAAAAAAAAAATGTTTTCAGATTGTAAAATGGTACCTTCTGCATTTCAGTTTGAGTCCAGTGCCTCTGCTCCTGCCTCATCCTGTAAGCTCCACTCCGTCCTTCTCCTGATGAGCCCTGCTCACTCCCCTCCAGCTCCCGCGGAGGGTCAGGCTCTCATGTGATGATCATGCGGGGCTGTTACTGGCACAGGCTCTGCCTGGCTGGAATACTTCTCTGGTTAATACGGGGAAAATTGCAATGAAAAGAAAGGGGCTTACTGCTGTCTGTCTAGCTTAGTATTTGTCTACCCGTGGTGTTATTCAGGGGTAGTTGTCCCCAGATAACTCCATGCATGGGCAGCTTTAAGTACCTTGCTGTACATTTGTTAATCCATGGCTCAGCCTCTCTTGTTCTGAAATGAAAATGTCTGAACAGGGCGTTATTAAGGAACACCTTTTGCTCTTGAAGTTCATGCCCGAGTCCAATTTGAATTAACTCTGCCTTCACCTATGTATTTTGAAGTATCTGTAATGCTCCCTGTTTGCCTAGGCTGGATAAATACACCGTGTTTGTTAAAGAGGCTTCTCCATCAGAGGTATCCCATAGCAGTCTTGGGCTTTAAGTTGATTAAGATAGTTTATTTGAGTGGTACTGCAGTAGAAACAACTCAAGCTGGGTGCTGCTGAGGAGGGACCTTGAACAAAGAATGTCATGAGCAATCACACCCTTACAACCTGAGTTCTCTACCCCTCACTCAACAGTTCAGATCAATAACAATATTGGGGTCTGGAGTCTTAGGGATTACATGGCCTGTTTTCAACAGCGTGACCTAAAATGGGACTTTGGCGACTCAGCCATGAGAATGCAAACCTGGAGGTTTCAGGCAAATGCATTTGGTAATAATCTGCCACACCTGCAAAATTCACAACGGAATGCAACATTAATTTTATGTCTCCATCAGCAGGTAGGCCAGGAGTGTCACTGCAGACAGTAACTGTTGCAGACTGTTTGCTGTTGTGTTGGGTATTTTGGTGTCTTCAGGTTCCTGCAGGACTTGGAGGATAAAAAATCAAAAAGAAGTTTGGTGCAGACAAACTGATAAAGCTTCTCCAGACAGCAGGTTTCTGTTCCTGCCTGATAGAGCAGGGCATCACAGCCCAGGAAAGCCCTCTGCTGCCAGGATGCTGAGAACTTGCTGGTTGGAGATGGGTCGATGAAATAAATGCTCTGGGATATTAATTAGCTTTCGCATCTGGCTCTAAGTGTTGTGGTTTCCCAGGCAGCCTCCCTCCACCGTGTGTGTGTGTGTGTGTGTGTGTGTGCACAGGGGTCAGAGTGGGCTGGAATGATGCACAGACAACCAGGAGAATTTGCTTTAAAAGCTGTGGCAAATGAAGCAAAGCACTACTTTGCTTTCCTTAGCAAAATGCATCTTTATTTATAGGAACTCTGAAAGGCATACAGCACCCTGGGAAGCGCTGGGGCTTCTGGCTGCCTGGGAGGAGACCCAAGCCTTCCTGGTTAGTAGTTTCAGCCAGCTCCTTTGACACAGATGCTGGGGTTTCCCATCTACTGGTGTCCCTGTGTTTCACCCAGCTCCTCTGTAGGAGCAGGGTTTTGTAGTAAGACAAAAGACAGGTGTCTTTATCAAGGCAGAACATTGGTAAAGGTGAACATAAGGAGACTGAAAGAGAAGATTAAGGAAATGAAATATAAAACCTGCTTCTATTCAGTAATTAGCAGCCAGGTGTTTTAGCATATTTTATAAGAAATGCTGTTTGGGTGGAATTGCCAGGAGGTACAGAGACCAGAGGACAGTGCAGTTTTCACTGATAAGCCCACTGCACACTCTTACTTGCTTCTGGTTGCAGTTTCATCATCCTTAACTAGATTTTAATGACATTAATGCACTTTGTCTGGATGTCCTTTGAGATTGAGGCACTCTCTAATGTTTCTTCAGGCCTAGACACACCAATGCATACAAAAAATTTCCATATGTGTTTTGTGCCTGTTTTAATTTCCCCTCCTTGGTTGGTTTTTTTATTTGTTTGTTTGGGGTTTTTTTGTTTTGTTTGGTTTTGGTTTTGGTTTGGGGGTTTTGGGGGGTTTTTTTGGGGTTTTTTGGTTGGGTTTTTTTTTGTTTGCTTGTTTTTTTTGTTTGTTTGTTGGTTTGGTTTGGTTTGTTTTTTTGTTGTTTGTTTGGGTTGGGTTTTTTTTGGTTTTTTGGCGGGTTTTTTTTTTTTTTTTTTTTTTTTTTTTTTTTTTTTTTTTTAAATTTGTTGTTGAAAGCTACAGAGGAGGTATTGCTGCCAGACATGGAGTATGGCTGCAAGAAAGGCAGCTGCTGGCCATCTGCAGGCCAGGCTATGGCTAACAAAGTGTCTCTCCTGTTGTCCAGGGTGAACATGGGAGCCCCTGCCATTCCTCACCAGCTTGTGCTGCCCAGGGCCCAGAAGAAGGTGGAGGCACTGGCCACCGTGGGACCAAGCTTGGCTGCACTGTCACAGATGTGCCTCCCTGGTATCTGTGCATCCTGCTGGGCATTCAGGTGAGACAGGAAAGCAGGCTGGGAGTAGGTGAAAGTTACATGGCTGTTCAGCCAGTTAATTGGGGTGAAACCTGAATTTGGGAGTGCTTTACTTTCACAGGGCTTGAATGGAGCTCTGAGGCTGGATCTTAGTGAGTTTAAGTCCTTTGGTCCACATCCTTAGCACTGACTATTATCATCATGCCCACAGCTACACTGCACCCTTTGAACTGCAAATGGTCAGAGTCCTGGGGTTGGTCAAACAGTTAATAAGAACCTGTACCTTGGGTACCTTGGCTGAAGGCAGCAGAATGTGTAAGGGCTTCTGAACTTCTGCTTTCCCACGGCAACCATAACTCAGCAGCAAGGCACACACTGGTTTGGCTGGGGTCTGTGCCCAGGTGTGTTAAATGACCCAGTGCCACCAGTGCCGTGCTGGGAGCCCGTGGGAAGAGACCTCAGAGTCATTAAGATAATGACGGACTGTGCTTGGAGGTTGGTGGAACTTTGTGCTTTGTTTCCTTAGATGGAAATTCAGAGTGTATCAACCCAACACATCTCCATCATAATTTTAATAAAACATGCCTGTAATGAATAAAGTGTGTTTCTGAGCGTCACCAGTTGCACCACTGTGGTCCTGTGCTCCAAAGTGAGAGTGAACAACAAAGGTTAATAATTAAAAGGAGGTTTAAAAAATTATTTTCAGATTTAGGCATTAACTACAGGTCATTGTAGAAATGCCTGTGACTCTTCTGACAAATACAATGCCCAATTCTTCCATTCTTTGGCACTCACTGTTTATGATTATCCATCATTTCACTGTGTGAGAAAAGCTACTGATGGCAAAAAACATGTAGCTCCAATGTGCCAACTTTTTATGTCATCCTTTGTGATGCAAATAAGATGGACTGAAATATTTGCATTCACTTTGCCTGATTGCTCTCTCTCTGTACCTTGGGAGGTCCCCAGCTTCCTGGAAAACTATGTCCAACAGCTTTGTCTGCAGTGCTGAGGATAAACTGGTTGTGTCTGACAGTGGCCTAGGAAGTCCAGAGCACTACAAAAGGTCTTTGGACATGTAAAGGAGGAGACATTTCAGTGGGTGCATTGTAATTCTTGTAGGTGCTTTGGAACAGCCCCTAACAGAGCACTAAAGCTGCCAACCCCGCCCCCCCCCAAAAAAAACCCCAAAACAACACAAAAAACAACAAACAACCCCCCCCCCAAACAAAAACAAAAACAACGAAACCAACAAAAAACCCAACCCAAACCAAACCAAAACGTAGAGAGAATGGGTAGTGCTAGTATTGCCCAAACACAAATCTGTGAGTTCTCTCAACAAATGATAATAACATAGAGCCAGTTCTGTGTCTTTCTTCACCCAGTCTTTCTCTGTGGCTCCTAGCACTTCTTGACAGCCATGGGAGGTCTTGTAGCCATCCCACTGATCCTCTCCAAAGAGCTTTGCCTCCAGCATGACCTACTGACCCAGAGCCACCTCATCAGCACCATCTTCTTTGTCTCAGGCATTTGCACCCTGCTGCAAGTCCTCTTTGGAGTCAGGTAGGCCAAATGCAAGAACGGGGAATGTGAGCAATTACTGTGTGCTAGGCCACCACCCTGTTGTAGAGTTTATAAGTAAGTCATTTGTTACCCTTGGGCAGTCTGGGTCCGTGGCAAAACACCCTGAAACTGCTGAGAGTTTTGCAGGGCTGTCTTGCTGTTCCGAATTTTGCACTCCTGATACTTCATATACCTTTTATTTGGCTTATAAGGATCTGTCCTCAAAATAATAGAGCATTGCAACATGCAGTAAAAAGTACCTGCTTGCTCCTTACTCCAGGGAATATCCAGCTGAGGCAGGAGCCTTCTGATTTGGACCCAGGTCAAGGGAGCACAGATTCTACCAAAAACCTTGGGGAGGGAGTAATTAGGAGAAATTGAAGTCCATCTGCCACCACTTAGGCACTCAGGGAAGAGTTCAGCAGCATGTCCTGTTATGTGGTGCCACTTTCCCATGCTCAGGGATTTGTGGCATAGAAGGCAAATCCTTTGCTGATGAGCAGCCAGCAGTGAGATGAGCATGGAGTTGCCATTCAGTACCCAGAAAAAGGAGTATTCAATGAGAGCAAGCATTTCCCCTTTCCAGAAAGACCCTGTATCTTTGCTGACCTTGAAAAATTTCTTCTATTCCCCTTGTCATAACTATAGGCTGTCTCTCTCTTTTCGCAGGCTGTTTTTTCCTCCAGTATGGCAGGAACCCATGTTTCGTGCTTAAAGACAAAAGTTACACATTCTTTAGCTTCTGAATCTGAGGGACTCTGGTTAAAACTTCTGCCATCAAATCACTGGTCAACTGCCAGCTCCAGAAAATGTTTTTCCTCCTCCTGCTTCATTCACTACTGAGACCTTTCTATTTCTCTCAGTCTTAAGAAGAGCCTGTAGACAAACTTTCTGAAGGGTGTTCCCCTTCTCCTACATTGTTATAGGATTAGTTGAGGAAGGAGGAGCACCTTGACGATAAAAAACAGAGAAACTGGTTCTTCAGCTAAATTCAGGCTGGAGTGCATGGGCATCACTGCGGGGAAGAGGAGCCGTGGAGATCGGGGCCGGGATCGGGGCCGGGGCCAGGGAATCGGGGCCGGGATCAGGTCACTAGAGGTCACGGGGGTCAAAGGTCAAAGGTCACTAGAGGTCACGGGGTCAAAGGTCAAAGGTCACTAGAGGTCACGGGGTCAAAGGTCAAAGGTCACTAGAGGTCACGGGGTCAAAGGTCAAAGGTCACTAGAGGTCACGGGGTCAAAGGTCACTAGAGGTCACGGGGTCAAAGGTCAAAGGTCACTAGAGGTCAAAGGTCACTATAGGTCACGGGGGTCAAAGGTCACTAGAGGTCACGGGGTCAAAGGTCAAAGGTCACTAGAGGTCACGGGGTCAAAGGTCACTAGAGGTCACGGGGTCAAAGGTCACTAGAGGTCACGCGGGGGTCAAAGGTCAAAGGTCACTAGAGGTCACGGGGTCAAAGGTCAAAGGTCACTAGAGGTCACGGGGGTCAAAGGTCACTAGAGGTCACGGGGTCAAAGGTCAAAGGTCACTAGAGGTCACGGGGTCAAAGGTCACTAGAGGTCACTGGGGTCAAAGGTCACTAGAGGTCAGGGGTCAAAGGTCAAAGGTCACTAGAGGTCACGGGGGTCAAAGGTCACTAGAGGTCACGGGGACAAAGGTCAAAGGTCACTAGAGGTCACGGGGTCAAAGGTCACTAGAGGTCACGGGGTCAAAGGTCACGGGGTCAAAGGTCAAAGGTCACTAGAGGTCACGGGGTCAAAGGTCAAAGGTCACTAGCGGTCACGGGGTCAAAGGTCACTAGAGGTCACGGGGTCAAAGGTCAAAGGTCACTAGAGGTCACGGGGTCAAAGGTCACTAGAGGTCACGGGGTCAAAGGTCAAAGGTCACTAGAGGTCACGGGGTCAAAGGTCACTAGAGGTCACGGGGTCAAAGGTCAAAGGTCACTAGAGGTCACGGGGTCAAAGGTCAAAGGTCACTAGAGGTCACGGGGTCAAAGGTCAAAGGTCACTAGAGGTCACGGGGGTCAAAGGTCACTAGAGGTCACGGGGTCAAAGGTCAAAGGTCACTAGAGGTCACGGGGGTCAAAGGTCAAAGGTCACTAGAGGTCACGGGGGTCAAAGGTCACTAGAGGTCACGGGGTCAAAGGTCTAAGGTCACTAGAGGTCACGGGGTCAAAGGTCACTAGAGGTCAAGGGTCAAAGGTCAAAGGTCACTAGAGGTCACGTGGGTCAAAGGTCAAAGGTCACTAGAGGTCACGGGGTCAAAGGTCAAAGGTCACTAGAGGTCACGGGGTCAAAGGTCACTAGAGGTCACGGGGTCAAAGGTCAAAGGTCACTAGAGGTCACGGGGTCAAAGGTCAAAGGTCACTAGAGGTCACGGGGGTCAAAGGTCACTAGAGGTCACGGGGGTCAAAGGTCACTAGAGGTCACGGGGTCAAAGGTCAAAGGTCACTAGAGGTCACGGGGGTCAAAGGTCACTAGAGGTCACGGGGGTCAAAGGTCACTAGAGGTCACGGGGGTCAAAGGTCAAAGGTCACTAGAGGTCAGGGGTCAAAGGTCACTAGAGGTCACGGGGGTCAACGGTCACTAGAGGTCACGGGGGTCAAAGGTCACTAGAGGTCACGGGATCAAAGGTCACTAGAGGTCACGGGATCAAAGGTCAAAGGTCACAAGAGGTCACGGGGGTCAAAGGTCACTAGAGGTCACGGGGTCAAAGGTCAAAGGTCACTAGAGGTCACGGGGTCAAAGGTCAAAGGTCACTAGAGGTCACGGGGTCAAAGGTCACTAGAGGTCACGGGGTCAAAGGTCAAAGGTCACTAGAGGTCACGGGGTCAAAGGTCACTAGAGGTCACGGGGTCAAAGGTCAAAGGTCACTAGAGGTCAGGGGTCAAAGGTCACTAGAGGTCACGGGGGTCAACGGTCACTAGAGGTCACGGGGGTCAAAGGTCACTAGAGGTCACGGGATCAAAGGTCACTAGAGGTCACAAGAGGTCACGGGGGTCAAAGGTCACTAGAGGTCACGGGGTCAAAGGTCAAAGGTCACTAGAGGTCACGGGGGTCAAAGGTCACTAGAGGTCACGGGGTCAAAGGTCACTAGAGGTCACGGGGTCAAAGGTCAAAGGTCACTAGAGGTCACGGGGTCAAAGGTCACTAGAGGTCACGGGGGTCAAAGGTCACTAGAGGTCACGGGGGTCAAAGGTCACTAGAGGTCACTAGAGGTCACGGGGGTCAAAGGTCACTAGAGGTCACGGGGTCAAAGGTCAAAGGTCACTAGAGGTCACGTGGGTCAAAGGTCACTAGAGGTCACGGGGGTCAAAGGTCACTAGAGGTCACTAGAGGTCACGGGGGTCAAAGGTCACTAGAGGTCACGGGGGTCAAAGGTCACTAGAGGTCACGGGGGTCAAAGGTCACTAGAGGTCACGGGGTCAAAGGTCAAAGGTCACTAGAGGTCACGTGGGTCAAAGGTCAAAGGTCACTAGAGGTCACGGGGGTCAAAGGTCACTAGAGGTCAGGGGTCAAAGGTCACTAGAGGTCACGGGGTCAAAGGTCACTAGAGGTCACGGGGTCAAAGGTCAAAGGTCACTAGAGGTCACGCGGGGGTCAAAGGTCACTAGAGGTCACGGGGTCAAAGGTCAAAGGTCACTAGAGGTCAAAGGTCAAAGGTCACTATAGGTCACGGGGGTCAAAGGTCACTAGAGGTCACGGGGTCAAAGGTCAAAGGTCACTAGAGGTCACGGGGTCAAAGGTCACTAGAGGTCACGGGGTCAAAGGTCACTAGAGGTCACGCGGGGGTCAAAGGTCAAAGGTCACTAGAGGTCACGGGGGTCAAAGGTCAAAGGTCACTAGAGGTCACGGGGGTCAAAGGTCACTAGAGGTCACGGGGTCAAAGGTCACGGGGTCAAAGGTCAAAGGTCACTAGAGGTCACGGGGTCAAAGGTCAAAGGTCACTAGAGGTCACGGGGTCAAAGGTCACTAGAGGTCACGGGGTCAAAGGTCAAAGGTCACTAGAGGTCACGGGGTCAAAGGTCACTAGAGGTCACGGGGTCAAAGGTCAAAGGTCACTAGAGGTCACGGGGGTCAAAGGTCACTAGAGGTCACGGGGTCAAAGGTCAAAGGTCACTAGAGGTCACGGGGGTCAAAGGTCAAAGGTCACTAGAGGTCACGGGGTCAAAGGTCACTAGAGGTCACGGGGTCAAAGGTCTAAGGTCACTAGAGGTCACGGGGTCAAAGGTCACTAGAGGTCAAGGGTCAAAGGTCAAAGGTCACTAGAGGTCACGTGGGTCAAAGGTCAAAGGTCACTAGAGGTCACGGGGTCAAAGGTCAAAGGTCACTAGAGGTCACGGGGGTCAAAGGTCACTAGAGGTCACGGGGTCAAAGGTCAAAGGTCACTAGAGGTCACGGGGTCAAAGGTCAAAGGTCACTAGAGGTCACGGGGGTCAAAGGTCACTAGAGGTCACGGGGGTCAAAGGTCACTAGAGGTCACGGGGGTCAAAGGTCACTAGAGGTCACGGGGTCAAAGGTCAAAGGTCACTAGAGGTCACGGGAGTCAAAGGTCACTAGAGGTCACGGGGGTCAAAGGTCACTAGAGGTCACGGGGGTCAAAGGTCAAAGGTCACTAGAGGTCACGGGGGTCAAAGGTCACTAGAGGTCACGGGGGTCAACGGTCACTAGAGGTCAGGGGTCAAAGGTCACTAGAGGTCACGGGATCAAAGGTCACTAGAGGTCACGGGATCAAAGGTCAAAGGTCACAAGAGGTCACGGGGGTCAAAGGTCACTAGAGGTCACGGGGTCAAAGGTCAAAGGTCACTAGAGGTCACGGGGTCAAAGGTCAAAGGTCACTAGAGGTCACGGGGTCAAAGGTCACTAGAGGTCACGGGGTCAAAGGTCAAAGGTCACTAGAGGTCACGGGGTCAAAGGTCACTAGAGGTCACGGGGTCAAAGGTCAAAGGTCACTAGAGGTCAGGGGTCAAAGGTCACTAGAGGTCACGGGGGTCAACGGTCACTAGAGGTCACGGGGGTCAAAGGTCACTAGAGGTCACGGGATCAAAGGTCACTAGAGGTCACGGGGGTCAACGGTCACTAGAGGTCACAAGAGGTCACGGGGGTCAAAGGTCACTAGAGGTCACGGGGTCAAAGGTCAAAGGTCACTAGAGGTCACGGGGGTCAAAGGTCACTAGAGGTCACGGGGTCAAAGGTCACTAGAGGTCACGGGGTCAAAGGTCAAAGGTCACTAGAGGTCACGGGGTCAAAGGTCACTAGAGGTCACGGGGGTCAAAGGTCACTAGAGGTCACGGGGGTCAAAGGTCACTAGAGGTCACTAGAGGTCACGGGGGTCAAAGGTCACTAGAGGTCACGGGGGTCAAAGGTCACTAGAGGTCACGGGGGTCAAAGGTCACTAGAGGTCACGGGGTCAAAGGTCAAAGGTCACTAGAGGTCACGTGGGTCAAAGGTCACTAGAGGTCACGGGGGTCAAAGGTCACTAGAGGTCACTAGAGGTCACGGGGGTCAAAGGTCACTAGAGGTCACGGGGGTCAAAGGTCACTAGAGGTCACGGGGGTCAAAGGTCACTAGAGGTCACGGGGTCAAAGGTCAAAGGTCACTAGAGGTCACGTGGGTCAAAGGTCAAAGGTCACTAGAGGTCACGGGGGTCAAAGGTCACTAGAGGTCAGGGGTCAAAGGTCACTAGAGGTCACGGGGTCAAAGGTCACTAGAGGTCACGGGGTCAAAGGTCAAAGGTCACTAGAGGTCACGCGGGGGTCAAAGGTCACTAGAGGTCACGGGGTCAAAGGTCAAAGGTCACTAGAGGTCACGGGGTCAAAGGTCACTAGAGGTCACGGGGGTCAAAGGTCACTAGAGGTCACGGGGTCAAAGGTCACTAGAGGTCACGGGGTCAAAGGTCAAAGGTCATTAGAGGTCACGGGGTCAAAGGTCAAAGGTCACTAGAGGCCACGGGGGTCAAAGGTCACTAGAGGTCACGGGGTCAAAGGTCAAAGGTCACTAGAGGTCACGCGGTGGTCAAAGGTCACTAGAGGTCACGGGGTCAAAGGTCAAAGGTCACTAGAGGCCACGGGGGTCAAAGGTCACTAGAGGTCACGGGGTCAAAGGTCAAAGGTCACTAGAGGTCACGGGGGTCAAAGGTCACTAGAGGTCACGGGGTCAAAGGTCAAAGGTCACTAGAGGTCACGCGGGGGTCAAAGGTCACTAGAGGTCACGGGGTCAAAGGTCAAAGGTCACTAGAGGTCACGGGGTCAAAGGTCAAAGGTCACTAGAGGTCACGGGGGTCAAAGGTCACTCGAGGTCACGGGGTCAAAGGTCAAAGGTCACTAGAGGTCACGGGGGTCAAAGGTCACTAGAGGTCACGGGGGTCAAAGGTCACTAGAGGTCAGGGGTCAAAGGTCACTAGAGGTCACGGGGTCAAAGGTCAAAAATCACTAGAGGTCACGGGGGTCAAAGGTCACTAGAGGTCAAAGGTCACTAGAGGTCACGGGGGTCAAAGGTCACTAGAGGTCACGGGGGTCAAAGGTCACTAGAGGTCACGGGGGTCAAAGGTCACTAGAGGTCACGGGGTCAAAGGTCAAAGGTCACTAGAGGTCACGGGGGTCAAAGGTCACTAGAGGTCACGGGGGTCAAAGGTAACTCGAGGTCACGGGGTCAAAGGTCAAAGGTCACTAGAGGTCACGGGGGTCAAAGGTCACTAGAGGTCACGGGGGTCAAAGGTCACTAGAGGTCAGGGGTCAAAGGTCACTAGAGGTCACGGGGTCAAAGGTCAAAAATCACTAGAGGTCACGGGGGTCAAAGGTCACTAGAGGTCACGGGGGTCAAAGGTCAAAGGTCACTAGAGGTCACGGGGTCAAGGTCAAAGGTCACTAGAGGTCACGGGGGTCAAAGGTCACTAGAGGTCACGGGGGTCAAAGGTCACTAGAGGTCACGGGGTCAAAGGTCACTAGAGGTCACTAGAGGTCACGGGGTCAAAGGTCAAAGGTCACTAGAGGTCACGGGGGTCAAAGGTCACTAGAGGTCACGGAGGTCAAAGGTCACTAGAGTTCACTAGAGGTCACGGGGTCAAAGGTCACTAGAGGTCACGGGGGTCAAAGGTCAAAGGTCACTAGAGGTCACGGGGTCAAAGGTCACTAGAGGTCACGGGGTCAAAGGTCAAAGGTCACTAGAGGTCACGGGGGTCAAAGGTCACTAGAGGTCACGGGGGTCAAAGGTCACTAGAGGTCACGGGGGTCAAAGGTCACTAGAGGTCACGGGGTCAAAGGTCACTAGAGGTCACTAGAGGTCACGGGGTCAAAGGTCACTAGAGGTCACGGGGTCAAAGGTCAAAGGTCACTAGAGGTCACGCGGGGGTCAAAGGTCACTAGAGGTCACGGGGTCAAAGGTCACTCGAGGTCACGGGGTCAAAGGTCAAAGGTCACTAGAGGTCACGGGGGTCAAAGGTCACTAGAGGTCACGGGGGTCAAAGGTCACTAGAGGTCAGGGGTCAAAGGTCACTAGAGGTCACGGGGTCAAAGGTCAAAAATCACTAGAGGTCACGGGGGTCAAAGGTCACTAGAGGTCACGGGGGTCAAAGGTCAAAGGTCACTAGAGGTCACGGGGTCAAGGTCAAAGGTCACTAGAGGTCACGGGGGTCAAAGGTCACTAGAGGTCACGGGGTCAAAGGTCACTAGAGGTCACGGGGGTCAAAGGTCAAAGGTCACTAGAGGTCACGGGGGTCAAAGGTCACTAGAGGTCACGGGTCAAAGGTAAAAGGTCACTAGAGGTCACGGGGTCAAAGGTCACTAGAGGTCACTAGAGGTCACTAGAGGTCACGGGGTCAAAGGTCAAAGGTCACTAGAGGTCACGGGGTCAAAGGTCACTAGAGGTCACGGGGGTCAAAGGTCACTAGAGTTCACTAGAGGTCACGGGGTCAAAGGTCACTAGAGGTCACGGGGGTCAAAGGTCACTAGAGGTCACGGGGGTCAAAGGTCAAAGGTCACTAGAGGTCACGGGGTCAAAGGTCACTAGAGGTCACGGGGTCAAAGGTCACTAGAGGTCACGGGGTCAAAGGTCAAAGGTCACTAGAGGTCACGGGGGTCAAAGGTCACTAGAGGTCACGGGGGTCAAAGGTCACTAGAGGTCACGGGGTCAAAGGTCACTAGAGGTCACGGGGTCAAAGGTCAAAGGTCACTAGAGGTCACGGGGGTCAAAGGTCACTAGAGGTCACGGGGGTCAAAGGTCACTAGAGGTCACGGGGGTCAAAGGTCACTAGAGGTCACGGGGTCAAAGGTCAAAGGTCACTAGAGGTCAAAGGTCACTAGAGGTCACGGGGGTCAAAGGTCACTAGAGGTCACGGGGGTCAAAGGTCACTCGAGGTCACGGGGTCAAAGGTCAAAGGTCACTAGAGGTCACGGGGTCAAAGGTCAAAGGTCACTAGAGGTCACGGGGTCAAAGGTCAAAGGTCACTAGAGGTCACGGGGGTCAAAGGTCACTAGAGGTCACGGGGTCAAAGGTCACTAGAGGTCACGGGGTCAAAGGTCACTAGAGGTCACGCGGGGGTCAAAGGTCACTAGAGGTCACGGGGTCAAAGGTCAAAGGTCACTAGAGGTCACGGGGTCAAAGGTCAAAGGTCACTAGAGGTCACGGGGGTCAAAGGTCACTCGAGGTCACGGGGTCAAAGGTCAAAGGTCACTAGAGGTCACGGGGTCAAAGGTCACTAGAGGTCACGGGGTCAAAGGTCAAAGGTCACTAGAGGTCACGGGGGTCAAAGGTCACTCGAGGTCACGGGGTCAAAGGTCAAAGGTCACTAGAGGTCACGGGGGTCAAAGGTCACTAGAGGTCACGGGGGTCAAAGGTCACTAGAGGTCAGGGGTCAAAGGTCACTAGAGGTCACGGGATCAAAGGTCAAAAATCACTAGAGGTCACGGGGGTCAAAGGTCACTAGAGGTCACGGGGGTCAAAGGTCAAAGGTCACTAGAGGTCACGGGGTCAAAGGTCACTAGAGGTCACGGGGTCAAAGGTCACTAGAGGTCACGGGGGTCAAAGGTCAAAGGTCACTAGAGGTCACGGGGTCAAAGGTCACTAGAGGTCACGGGTCAAAGGTCAAAGGTCACTAGAGGTCACGGGGTCAAAGGTCACTAGAGGTCACTAGAGGTCACGGGGTCAAAGGTCAAAGGTCACTAGAGGTCACGGGGTCAAAGGTCACTAGAGGTCACGGGGGTCAAAGGTCACTAGAGTTCACTAGAGGTCACGGGGTCAAAGGTCACTAGAGGTCACGGGGGTCAAAGGTCAAAGGTCACTAGAGGTCACGGGGTCAAAGGTCACTAGAGGTCACGGGGTCAAAGGTCACTAGAGGTCACGGGGGTCAAAGGTCAAAGGTCACTAGAGGTCACGGGGGCCAAAGGTCACTAGAGGTCACGGGGGTCAAAGGTCACTAGAGGTCACTAGAGGTCACGTGGGTCAAAGGTCACTAGAGGTCACGGGGGTCAAAGGTCAAAGGTCACTAGAGGTCACGGGGTCAAAGGTCAAAGGTCACTAGAGGTCACGGGGTCAAAGGTCACTAGAGGTCACTAGAGGTCAAAGGTCACTAGAGGTCAGGGGTCAAAGGTCACTAGAGGTCACGGGGGTCAAAGGTCAAAGGTCACTAGAGGTCACGGGGTCAAAGGTCACTAGAGGTCACGGGGGTCAAAGGTCAGTAGAGGTCACGGGGTCAAAGGTCAAAGGTCACTAGAGGTCACGGGGGTCAAAGGTCACTAGAGGTCACGGGGGTCAAAGGTCAAAGGTCACTAGAGGTCACGGGGTCAAAGGTCAAAGGTCACTAGAGGTCACGGGGGTCAAAGGTCAAAGGTCACTAGAGGTCACGGGGGTCAAAGGTCACTAGAGGTCACGGGGTCAAAGGTCAAAGGTCACTAGAGGTCACGGGGGTCAAAGGTCACTAGAGGTCACGGGGTCAAAGGTCAAAGGTCACTAGAGGTCACGGGGTCAAAGGTCACTAGAGGTCACGGGGGTCAAAGGTCACTAGAGGTCACGGGGGTCAAAGGTCACTAGAGGTCACGGGGTCAAGGGTCACTAGAGGTCACGGGGGTCAAAGGTCACTAGAGGTCACGGGGGTCAAAGGTCACTAGAGGTCACGGGGTCAAGGGTCACTAGAGGTCACGGGGGTCAAAGGTCACTAGATGTCACGGGGGTAAAAGGTCACTAGAGGTCACGGGGTCAAAGGTCACTAGAGGTCACGGGGGTCAAAGGTCACTAGAGGTCACGGGTGTCAAAGGTCAAAGGTCACTAGAGGTCACGGGGGTCAAAGGTCAGTAGAGGTCACGGGGTCAAAGGTCACTAGAGGTCACGGGGGTCAAAGGTCACTAGAGGTCACGGGGGTCAAAGGTCAAAGGTCACTAGAGGTCACGGGGGTCAAAGGTCACTAGAGGTCACGGGGGTCAAAGGTCACTAGAGGTCACGGGGGTCAAAGGTCACTAGAGGTCACGGGGTCAAAGGTCAAAGGTCACTAGAGGTCACGGGGTCAAAGGTCACTAGAGGTCACGGGGGTCAAAGGTCACTAGAGGTCACGGGGGTCAAAGGTCACTAGAGGTCACGGGGTCAAAGGTCAAAGGTCACTAGAGGTCACGGGGGTCAAAGGTCACTAGAGGTCACGGGGTCAAGGGTCACTAGAGGTCACGGGGGTCAAAGGTCACTAGATGTCACGGGGGTCAAAGGTCACTAGAGGTCACGGGGTCAAAGGTCACTAGAGGTCACGGGGGTCAAAGGTCACTAGAGGTCACGGGTGTCAAAGGTCAAAGGTCACTAGAGGTCACGGGGGTCAAAGGTCACTAGAGGTCACGGGGTCAAAGGTCACTAGAGGTCACGGGGGTCAAAGGTCACTAGAGGTCACGGGGGTCAAAGGTCACTAGAGGTCACGGGGTCAAAGGTCACTAGAGGTCACGGGGGTCAAAGGTCACTAGATGTCACGGGGGTCAAAGGTCACTAGAGGTCACGGGGGTCAAAGGTCACTAGAGGTCAGGGGTCAAAGGTCACTAGAGGTCACGGGGGTCAAAGGTCAAAGGTCACTAGAGGTCACGGGGGTCAAAGGTCACTAGAGGTCACGGGGTCAAAGGTCACTAGAGGTCACGGGGGTCAAAGGTCAAAGGTCACTAGAGGTCACGGGGGTCAAAGGTCACTAGATGTCACGGGGGTCAAAGGTCAAAGGTCACTAGAGGTCACGGGGGTCAAAGGTCACTAGAGGTCACGGGGGTCAAAGGTCACTAGAGGTCACGGGGGTCAAAGGTCACTAGAGGTCACGGGATCAAAGGTCACTAGAGGT
Source organism: Sylvia atricapilla (assembly GCF_009819655.1). Taxonomy (NCBI): domain Eukaryota; kingdom Metazoa; phylum Chordata; class Aves; order Passeriformes; family Sylviidae; genus Sylvia; species Sylvia atricapilla. The sequence goes on from NC_089144.1 coordinate 46,992,567, forward strand.
CACGGGATCAAAGGTGAAAGGTCACAAGAGGTCACGGGGGTCAAAGGTCACTAGAGGTCACGGGGTCAAAGGTCACTAGAGGTCACGGGATCAAAGGTCAAAGGTCACTAGAGGTCACACCTGGGGTCACCCCTGGGGTCACCCGTTACCTCTAGTGACCTTTGACCTTTGACCCCGTGACCTCTAGTGACCTTTGACCTTTGACCCTGTGACCTCTAGTGACCTTTGACCTCGTGTGACCTTTGATCTTTGGCCCCCGTGACTTCTAGTGACCTTTGACTTTTGACCCCGTGACCTCTAGTGACCTTTGACCTTTGACCCTGTGACCTCTAGTGACCTTTGACCCCGTGACCTCTAGTGACCTTTGCAATTCAGGCATTCTGAGTTCTCCCAGGCACTCTCCAAATGCCTCAGTGAATTCCTGGGAGCTGTAATGACCCCTGCTCTCTGTTAGCTGGGGATGAAAGAGCAGCAGAGAGCCTGTCTCTCCCGTGGCTGAACAGCTCATTGAGGTACAACAGACCAAATTAAGTGGTGAGGAGTTGTTCCTATGGGACAAACCTGAATGGTTTTTGCCATGCTGAGGGTGCAATTGCCTTGTTGCTGACCCCAACTATAAGGCACAGAGACATTCACAAATAGCCTAGGGAAAAGCTGACCCACTGCAACCTGCAGCTCGGTCATGTTACACAGCATGAAGAAGCAGCAGTGGGCCCCCAGACAGTCACTGGAGACACTATCAGAGGCTCCTGAGGGAATACACGGGTCATTTGCCATTATGGTGAGCCCGGTTTAGTAAATGCTTGGACGTCATATACTGATTATCACAACATAATATTGCCTTCTCTATTTCTGCAGCTTTCCCTCTTGCAAACCCCACAGGAAAGAGTTCAGTGTACCCCATAAGCATCACCTTGGCACTCCATTTTCCTCTGAGCCTACCCATGGCAACACGGAGCCCACCCATGCCAACACTGGCTGTGAAATATCTTAAGCAGCAACACAGCAGGAACTATAAATCTATTGTTAGATTCTAAGTCATGGCCCTGGGCCTTCTCTGTTTCTTTTTGTTTGTTTTTTTTTTTTTGTGCCTTGCCCAGCAAAATTGTTTCAAGCTTTGACAGTGCTTCAGTTGTGCATGACTAGTGTAAATACATGGTTTAGGTGACAGAGACATGGTCTGTCAGAGCTATGCCATCTTTTATTTCAAGAATGGCAGAAACAACGCCCCTGTTTCAGGAAAAGCTGTGTCCTGCAAAAGTAGTCACCTGAATTGCTGTCCCATGGCTTTTCTGAACAAGTGCCATGAGAGCTCCTGGCACAAGGAGAGGTTGCTTTGGGAGTTCCTCCTAGGGGTGCTTCCTAGAGGGAGACAGAAGTACCTTGGAAGTTTCACTTGGCTATTTTAGGGATGCTTGCCCACCCTCAGGCAGCTTAGGATTTTTCAAGCACACTAGAATAATGGTTTAAAAAGCTTGCAAAGCAATGGGGGCTTGTGTGGGGCTTTGAGGAGCCAGTCAGGCCTTTTAGGTCTCCGTCTTCATTTCCTCACACATGGAAAAAGAGGCTGGTGTAGCTCAAAGGAGCATTGCTCTGCTTTATAATTCTGCATTAAGCCAGTGCTGAACTCCTCTGGAGATGCAAGCTCTTTGCTAGCCTGAGGGATTCCCAGAGGGAGAGATACTCTAAGACAGGAGACGTGGTTCTAGTTTCAGCAGAAATGCAGAAGAGGAATTGGCATTAAAACCCGGTGCACTAAAAGCCAAGTCACATTTTCTATCACCCTCAGACTGAGGATTGCTGTGACATGGAGAGTAGTTAGTGCATGTCCTTGTGTGCATGAGCACATTGTGAAGAAAACTAAAGCAGCCAAAGGGGACAGAGGAAGCAACTGGATATTAGCAAGACTGAGGCTGAGCTTTTCTTCAGTGTCTCACCATCTTTTTTCTTTGGTCTTCTTCCCTCTGCATGATTTTTCCTACTCTGTGCAGGTCTGTGGTCTCATTAGCCATTAGAAGCACTACTTTTTCCTTAACTCGGGGTAGCAGGGTTGGACTTGAGCACTGATGTGCCCCTCCGTTGCTGGTATTTGAACCTCAGCTCTTACCCCATGTCATCGCTCTTGCATGCAATGGGCAGCAAGTCCTACCCATGGTCAGTGATGGTGACCTGCCACAACTATTCAAATGATACTGTCAGAGGCCATGGGCAGACTGATTTTTAATTTTTTTTTTTCCTTTCTCTCACCCTTATAGAGCAGAGTTTCTAGCATTCTCACTTGTCATTTTTTCCCTCTGCTTTCCTTCCAGGCTGCCTATTATTCAAGGAGGGACTTTCACATTCCTTACCCCTACTTTGGCAATGCTGTCTCTCCCCAGTTGGAAGTGCCCAGCCTGGACACAGAACGCCACCCTGGTGAATGCCTCTTCACCAGAATTCATCCAAGTCTGGCAGACACGGATGCGAGAGGTATTTTACATTTTCAGTGGCACCTGCTCTGAATCAGGGCTGTTTGCTTTCAGTAAAGTGCCTGACCATGTCATGGCATCACAGCTGGAGAAACTTCTATTCCCAATGACCCTTGGCCCTCATGCTGTTGCAGCCTCCTAAGCACCTATTCTCTATCAAACGAGTAGGTGCTTCACTGCTGCTGAACAGGGGACATGCAGACCTCCTCATGTGATTTATGATCCCTGCAAAGTCTCCACTGGTTCAGTCAGATCTCTTCTTCATAAAGCATGGTTAGGCTAGAAGAACAAAGGGAGGGAAAATATTTTCAAGGAAAGAACCCTGTCTAAGCACAGGAAACCTAGTAAAAAAATGCAAGGCAAAACCTACCGTAATTATTATGGAAAAGGGCATTCTTATGTAATTAAAAGAAAGGAGGAAAGGTCAGGGGTCTCATTGGCTCATTCTACATTGATTGCCTTTATCAGAGAGAGTGACTAGATTTGCCTCTGTTGATCCATTTGTTGGTGTGCTTTCCAAACCACTTGGGAAACATTGAAAGCTCACCAGGGGTTTGCTGTGCAGCACAGGCTGCTCTCTGCTGATACACATAAATCTATCAGAAGGGCGCTGCTGATGTCTTTCAGCCTGGGTCATTCACCAAGCCTCTGTGCTTCTCTTCCCTTTGGAGCTGGGGGAAGGAAGGACCTCTGCACCACAGAGGTCCCAGGCTGGGCTTGTCACCAAATCTGAAGAAGGCAGAGAGCAGCCTCACCCCTGCCTGAAGCTGACACTGAAGTGAGCAGCATTTTAGAATGTAGTTGCTGGCTCCTTGACAATGATTGTCAAACACAGGGTATTCAGGGTGATAAATGTGTTCCCAGAGTGCAACTGATACTCAGGAATAAAACAGAGGCTGTGATGAGTCCCTTGCCCTATCCCTGTGCTGAAGAGACCCAAGCCCTTCCCAAAAGGGAGATCGTAGAGACCATGACCCTGCTCCTGTTTTTGGGCCAAGAGCTTTTCCCCTGTCCTAGGGGAGCAGGCAGGAGAGTGCAGGGAAAGTCATGCATGCTTGGGTAGCCCAAAAGGACAGGGAGGAGGTGATCTCTGGAACAAAATTAGCTCTGGTGACGACTAAATCCATCAGCTAAGGGGGAAGTTGCTGTACTGCTGTTTCGGTGGTCCTGCCCACGTGTAATTCTCAGGCAGGTGTTACTGTTGTCAGCAGGAGGCTTTTATGCCAGTCTGTCACTGGAGACTGAGCCTGGGTCCCATGCTGGATTTGTATTGACATGAAGGCTCAACAGGTGGAGCTCCTTCCAACCTCTGTTCACATCCTCTGTTTTTCCAGGTGCAAGGAACTATCATTGTAGCTTCTTGCTTTCAAATCTTCGTTGGATTTTCTGGCCTGATTGGATTTCTGATGAGGTTCATCGGCCCCCTGACAATTGCCCCCACCATCACCTTGGTTGCACTACCTCTGTTTGAGTCGGCTGGTGATATGGCTGGGCAGCACTGGGGCATAGCATTCATGTAAGTCTCACATCTCTGTGGGAAATCTGAGAGTACACAAACCACCCGCCTCCAATACGAAACCAAGTGTCACAGTCTGCAGCAGAGTTCCCCCGGGTTCAAGGTTTATTTGTTGATCACCAGCATGTGACAGGCTTGTGCAAAGCAGCCATGTGACATAGTCATTCTCCTCCAACCCCCAGGAGGCTAAAGACCTCAGTAACAAAGCAAAACAGAAAAATGAGTTAAAACCCCCTGATTTTTGTAAAAATCCGAAGTTCATAGGTCAGTAGAGACAGAAGCATTTCCCATGTGTGTGCAATCTCTGTCACAGTTATCTACACACACTGTCTTACACACCCATTATTTAAATTTAAAAGACATTCCTAAAATGACAAAGTTGAGCACTCAGAGTTAGGTATTCTATGCTGAAATAGCTGGTGCTTTATGTATTGTCTTCACATGAGTAGGAGGAATTGCTCTCTCTAGAGAGGGTCCGAGGGGGTCTGGAAAGGTCTATTTACAGATGTAGCTTTGCAGCAGCGAGTGCTCTCTCAGGGACATTTGTGTGCCTGCCATTGTGCATGAGTGTAGACTGTGGCAAAATTTCCTAGGTATTTCAGAAATTAATTTAAAAAGGAGAAATGCCACTGCATGGTTGCCTTGCAGACTTGGCACCTTCAGCTCTCTAATGCAGACTTCAGCATGGGAAAGCATGGAACAGGAGTAGGTTGTCAACCTCTCTATGGGTTCCCATTATTTGCTGGTGCTTTCACAGCTGATTTTGAAGACTTGGGACACAGGCTTGCCTGTAGCCCTTGGAAGACAGCATGTTGTTTTGAGGACATGCTCCAGTACACTTCTCTCCTGGTCTCTTCTCCCTGCACCTGCCCTCCCAGAACCCACAAGCCACCTCTCTTCTCCTTCCCCAGTTCCTCACCTAGCTGGTCTCTTCCACCAGCACACCATACTATTCCAAACCCTGCTTAAAACCCAGCTGTCTTTTCACCATTGTTTCTCCTGTCATATTCCTGGCTTGTTGTCCTGTTCTCTAGCTCTGGTGATTTGTCCTAACCCCTTAGTTTAGCAAATGTGAATTTTCCTCTTCAAACTGTATGTCCTTGCCTGGACTATCTCCTTTCTCTTCTGCTCTTCTCCAACCACTAGCTCCAAAACTCAGACTCATGCTTGACCTCTTTGCCCAGCTGTACCACTCCATTAATGGGGTCCCAGTCCTTCAGCCTGTGTCCCTGCTCTCAGCCCAAATCACCTTTCTATTCTGTTTATTTCTGTCCCATCTTCTACCCATGATAATCCACATCCTTTTTTTCTCTGACTCAGACACCTTAGCCCCAGCCTGATCATAGTGCTCTGAGCCCTCCCAGATGTGTCCTCTTTTGCTGCCTTCTCCATGCTCGGTGGGTGTTGTTAGTGAAAGAGGGAAAGCCGGGATGGAGAAGGAGGAAAACAAGAGCCATGTGGTCTCAGGGCTGCTGTTCAGCCCCACCACATTCCAGAGCTCTTGTGATGGAAGATCCCCACTGTTGCCTCAACAAACTTCTCTAGTGTGTGGTGATTTACTCCCTGGTGATGATGCACGTACAGTTAATCACTGGTCAAGGCCTGGACATACTCAGAATGCTCAGAATCTTATGGTCTGGAAATGCAAAAGCCTGAGATGTTTCTGCTGACCTGGAATCTGGAGTTGTTGTAGACTGAGCATACCTGAGCAGATTTTTGTGAGAAATGACAAAATCTGTTGCCTCAAAGAACAAGTTCTACTAAATCTCAAATTTCTGCTCCAGGTCATAGGGAGATCTTGTTACTGCTTAAGGCAAAATGACCTTTTCAATGCAGGCTATATACTCTGTCTATTTCCTGAACATCACTCTTTGAAATAGGTTAGATATATGTTTTTCCAAAAATATTTGCCCCAAGACAGACATTTTCCCTGGAAATTTTCATCCTGAATGGGTAAAGTTATGTAGAACTATAAGCAACTGAAAATAGAGTTTGTTAATAGAATGTGTTAGGCAACCTGAATAATTAGCAGTGACACTTCCCTGAGACAGATGAGGGTTCTGTGGTGAGTCATAAGGCTGCTGAGCACTTTTGTTCATGCAAATGCACAAAATGTGTACTCACACAGTCTGTCTGGACTCTGTAGCATTAGAAACCATGAAACCAGTTCCTCCTCATACTTTATCCCTCCAATCATCCAGTGCTTTGAGTTGTGTGTGTCATGGAGTGTCTTTGCAGACAAGTGAGGATAGAGTTTTCTTTGCACTGTTGGAATTCTGCCTGTCCCTGACTATTGCACCTACAGTTTGTCACCTTTGCACATGGGGAAAACTACCAGTTTTCCAGTGAAGTCAGTGCACTTCAGTTGGTGCAATTGATTTCTCACCAAATCCTATCCAGATTAATTCACTTAATGTGTAAAATTTAGATTTGTTATAAAATGATGAGGAGCCCTTCAGAGGCCTGTCTAACACAGGAAATGTCCATGGTCTTCTACCAGCTCAGCAATAGAAGTGGGATGCCCAGTCCCTGCCCTCTCTTCACATGGTAGCCTCCAGCTCCATCTGGTTGGCCTTTCTGGGCAACAGGCACACGGGGGGCAGGCTGTAAGTGCATCCAGATGTGCTGCTGTTCACAGATGTGTCCCACACACCGGACGGGAGAGGAGCTGAACCTGCAGTTACTTCCACCAGCACAAGCCCTGGGTGCTGCCAGGGACACATGGGAACCCCCTGCCCTGGAGGGCCCCTCCATGCACAGCCCTCACAGAGCCATGGTCTCCCCTTCTTGGCTGGCTGGGAGGACTCTGTGGGCACCATGTGCATCCCCACAGTCCCACCATGTTTTTTCTTTCAAAACAGGGATTCACACAGCCAAACTAAATCCTCTTCTTTTACTCTGTGTTACAGGAGCTTTTTGCCCCTTGAAGAGCAGCATAGGTAAACCCGAAATCAGGACATTTCTAATATATCTGAATTACACAGGCAGAACCTGAACCTTGCACGCCTGTCAGGTCTTTCTTTTACTTAGGAGGCATTTTTAACCTTTCTGCAACTGTGCTATACTCAGAGATGTACTACCTGGGGTGTCAGTCTTGAAACAATAAGGATAAAAGAGTTTTTTGCAAACATGTGGAGCTATCAGTAGATTACGATGGAAAGCTTATTACACCTCTGGCTTGGTGGAGTGGGGAGTCACCCTCTGCTGCTGAGAGCCTGTTTTTATGAGTCCTCTGGAGTCCTGGCTTCTTGGGTAGCAGGTCCTCACTTAATGTGGGGAGAGGTGGTCAGCTGGGCACCCACCTTGTTTATGGTCTCATTTTCCCTCCTTCTAGGACTATTTTTTTCATAGTTCTGTTCTCTCAGTACTTGAAAGATGTTGCTGTGCCACTGCCATCTTACCAGAAAGACAAGAAGTGCCACTTCTCTCCAATCTACCTCTTCCAGATCTTCCCGGTATGTTGGGGTTCCTGGATACCGGGGAGTTGTGACAGAGGGACTGGCCTCACGGGCCCCGGGCTGCCTGGGCTCTTTCCACCGGTGTGCACATGAGTTAGTGCTTCCCAGCTGAGCCTGTGTGCTGAGGGGCAGAGGGGGAAAAGCTCCTCATGGCCCTGACCATTGGGAGGGAGGGAGAGAAGAAGGAAGGGCCACCAGGAGCTCCTGCTGCCTCTTTGCCTCTATTCAGTGTGCAAGGAAAAGGGTCGGGCGGGGACACCTTATCCACCCCAGCCGCGCTGAGGACGCAGCCATACCCTAACCAGACTCCACTGCTGCTTGCGATGGGCAGGTGCTGCTGGGGCTCTCCCTGAGCTGGCTGCTCTGCTATGTGCTGACAGTGACCAGCGTCCTCCCTGCGGCCCCCACCGCCTACGGCCACCTGGCCCGGACAGACACCCGCGGGAACGTCCTGGCACAGGCTCCCTGGTTTCGGCTGCCTTACCCAGGTACCGCTGCCTCCCCTTCCCCATGCTGCCGGTTCCCGCTGGCACCTCCACTTACGACTGCCAGGAGGAGATGAAAAGTCAGGCAAATACCCACAGGTATTCCCGCTGTTCTTCCTCCTCCGCGGCAGATTTCGGGGCAGACGTGCCCCACCCAGCCAAACCGTGCTCTTTCCTTGCAGGCCAGTGGGGAACGCCGACGGTGAGCCTGGCCGGGATCTTTGGCATCCTCGCCGGGGTGATTTCCTCCATGCTGGAGTCCGTGGGAGATTACTTCGCCTGTGCCCGCCTGTGCGGGGCCCCGCCGCCGCCGCCGCACGCCATCAGCCGCGGGATCGGCGTGGAGGGCATCGGCTGCCTCCTGGCTGGGGCCTGGGGCACGGGCAGCGGCACCACGTCCTACAGCGAGAACGTGGGCGCCCTGGGCATCACCAAGGTGAGCCTCGCCGCCGCGGGGTGGCTGTGGGCCGTCCCGGAGGGCAGCACAGCAGAGCGGTGCGCACGGCTGGGTGCTGCACCTGGGGAGCGACCTGAGTGATTTGAGAGTGACCTGGGGAGTGATTCGAGAGGTGGGAGCCCACCTCCCAAAAGGCACACTCAAAAATTGTGCCTTGGCACATTGGTGGCCAGCTCAGCAGCACTGCAAATGACTTAACAGAGGTGGGCAACGCTTCCCTTTCTCTGCTTGGAGTTTGCATAGGGAATTAGTGCACTCACTCGTGGCAGCTGGCTAAGTGAGGCTGAAGAGACAATGCCACATCGGAGCTAACCTGTACAGGAAGGGAGAGAGGAAAGGAGAGAAAAGGAAAGGGAAAGGATGAATATTTAATAGGGCTTCAAATTCTGCATCTTCTATGTGAAAAACGAAATTCCCTTTTTTTTTGTGTGAATTTTAAGAAATAGGTTTAATAAAAGATAAGACAATTAGGAGATAAAAAAGCAAAGTATGGGTGACTTGGCATTCAGCCAAGTCCACAACCTGCCATTTCAGAGACTTTCTTTAAATACCCTTTCTATTGTATCAATCTGTTGAATATTCATATTTTTCCATAAACTAGTTTCCATATTCCAGGAACTGTTTTGCATGACACTTCCTTGGGTCCGCCCTTTTAGAGCATGTGTGTTTCTTGGCTGTGTTCCTCATTATCACCTCCAGATTGGGCCTTGGTCCACGCTTTCTTCAGATGGGAGATGCTGATAGCTGGTGTATCAATAGCAGAGTCTTCTTTACATGTTCACTGGATGTTATCCCAGCCAAACAGACAGTTTAAGCAACTACTCTATCACTACTACCACTATGCCTAATTTTCTTTACTAACAGCAAAAATAAAAATTTATATCCTTACCACAAAGTTACTAATCATATAACACACATCTTGCAAAAAGCCAACTTTATAATAGGCATTTATAACATTCTATAACCCAAGGATAGCAGTCATGTGAAAGGTAGACTATTTCTTCAGGGTTATAAAATGTGATAGCAAAGGTTTGTGGTTTTATGTCTCTATAAAATTTTGTGTGTCCCTTCAGTATATTAAATGCACTTATTAGGGAAAGAAATTTCCAGAGATAAGATTGACAATCAGATTAAAGATTTTATCTAAGCTTTGCAGCCAGAGGATAGGCTGACAGACATCAGGCTGCTAACTGGACAGCATATTCAAATCATTGCCAAATAAGCAATGCCATGCCAGAAGAGTTGCGAGTCACTAAATAAATGCACTTCCTTACAGCTTCCACTCTGTAATAGTTCTTATTTCACTGATTTTATAAGCCTCATTCACAATAACCATTTTTCACACATTGCAGTGTTAGTGTTTGACTGAGGTGGCTGACTCTAGCACCAAGGTCTGAATGTCTGCAGAGTCCAGTTTAGCATGTCACCACATGTGCATTGCCACTAGGAAGTCTGTGCATATTAACCATCTACCTGAGCCAATTCTTCCCTGATGTGTAGTTTGCCCCATGCATTGTATGTACGGGATGCTGCCCAAATTGATAATGACCAGATTATAGGACACATAATCTCACAATGTATGCTGAAGTCCTCCAGGAGGACATGCCATTCCTTGCTGATTCAGGAGAGATATTTCCCTTTTATCCCACCTCTGCTCACTCTGTCCACACTTGAAAGAGCTGAAAATAGAGTGTAATCTCAGTCAATTTAAATCAGTGTAAACACTCTGGCTGGGACAGATGGGGATGCTGAGAGTACAAGGCAGATTTTTTTTTTTTTTTTTTTTTTTTTTTTTTTTTTTTTTTTTTTTTTTTTTACGTGGGAAACATGTTTTTCCATAGCAAAAGGAAACACAAGGGACTTATTTCCTCTACTTAAACAGAGATGTCCAGCACCACCTGAGAAGTCTTTGGGGATCTCAGATACATACAGGGGCTGAGAGATAAGGCAAGGAGAAGCTGCTAGAAGCCTCCAAGCTGCAACATCTTACATCTCACCAGGCACCAATATTTAAACTGCTTTATCAGCCCCAGTATGCCAGTACTGAGAACTCCTTTCCAAGAAGAGGAGGATTTTAAAGAGAGGTAAGGGCCTCAGAGTCGCCACACATTGTGGGGAGCCCTGCAGTTTCTTCAGCCTTAAGAAAGAGAACTGATTTTGTTTTCCTGGCATAATTGAAACAAACTCCAAACTAGTGGCTTTAGCAGAATATGGTCATATATGCTATCACTGGATTAGGTATTTTTGCCTTTAAGGCCAACTCCATATAGATGGCAATTCAACATTTTAGCAAACTGAGACTCTGAATCTTTGTTCTAATCCTGGAACAAATGGATCTGTTGGCTTTTATTGATTAACATTTAGATGGTAATAGTGTCCCAAGGTTTTAAGCCACAGAGTATAAAAAGCAATGAAGCACATGAAGGCAATGCATGATTTTATTTTGGAACTCCACAACAAATCTTTTAAATTTATCTTTCACAATTAAGAAAGACTTAAAATATTTTAAAGGTACATGTTTAAGAAATACTTAAAAAGAGACAATATTAGTTACTGAGAATGTTTTTGTTGAAAGCATTCACAAAATGCCTGTCCTGTAATTAGACATTCTTCAGATATTTAAAGGGAGGGATAAAAATATTTAATTGAATTATATAAAATATATGCAGAGGATTACAGAGTTTCCCTGACACAAATGTTGTAGGTTTAGCATGATTCTTTTAGGCAGGCCAAGTTTTGATGTGGGCAAGGCATATCTTGACTTGGAAGTTTAACAAATATTGTTTCTTTCCTTTTCACTTTCCATATAAATGTCCCTTTCAACCCTTTGTTTGGCAGATACTCTTTTTCCTTCCTATTCATATGCTCTAGCAGATCTGAATGAAGGGCATGGCTTGGTGCTTCATCCCATTTTTGTTGTAGTGCTCAACCAAGAAAAGGCCACCCCGAATCTTCCTTGGGGAAAAAATAAGGAAAAAAATGGTTTTACTGCAGATAGATGGGTGATGAGAGATAGGGACAGAGCAAGAGACTTCCTCACTTGTTATTTCTTGACCATAGAAAGGATATATCAGATCCTAGAGACCAGGATGGAGCAGCCAGCCAGTTCTGGTCTCTGAAATCTTGGTCTCCAGGGAATGGAGGGATCACTATGGGACACCTCATTGAAAGCCATTTCTGGATAACGATCCAAACCCTGGTGGAAGGATTGTCCAGTGAATTGACTGGGGGGTTGCAATACCACACTTGTATATATGCCAAGATATTTCTAGGGTAAAGCAAGAACAAGCAAGAACAAGTGGGGATTACTGTGCTTTTAATTTTTTAAAAAATTATTTTTTCAGTTTAATTGCAAAGTCTTGAAGTTCTGTCAAATGGTAGGAGAGAATATAACACTGAGTAAATAGGTGTGGTGCTCTCAGAGTGCCTTTCATGATAAATATTTATGGTGCACAAATACTGATGCTTCCCATTCAGTGTCAGCATCCCAGCTCACCAGCAGCTGTATCTAAACCTGTTCCTAAACATGCCATGGAATGCTTAGGCTAATGCTATAACACCTACCTGACAGGCTGGCACTGGAGCCTGCCACCCCTTGACTTTCTCTGCAAGAGAAAGTGTCTGACTCTCTCCTCTTCCTCTTGCCCCAGGTCGGGAGTCCAGTGGTGATCATTGCTGGTGCCTGTGCCATGCTCCTGAGTGGCATCTTCGGGAAAGTTGGGGCAATGCTTGCCAGCATTCCCATCCCTGTGATTGGAGGCATGTTTCTTGTGATGTTTGGAGTTATCACAGCAGTGGGGATTTCCAATTTACAGGTAACAGCTGCGTGAGCACTGTTTCATCCCTAGTGAAGGGGACTTAATTTAACTGAAACACGGAATCACAGAATAAGCTGAGTTGGAAGGGACCCATCAGGACCATCAAGTCCAACTGCTGGCCCTGAGCAGGATACCCTGAGAGTCACACCATGTGCCTGAGAGCATTGTTCAAACACTTGAGCTATGTCAGGCTGGTGCTGTGGCCATTTCCCTGGGGAGCCTGTTCCAGTGCCCAACCACCCTCTGGGTGAAAAGCTTTTTCCTGATACCCAACCTAAACCTCCCCTGACTCAGCTTCATGCCATTTGCTGTTACAGGTCATAAGAGTTAAGAGATCAGTACTTTCCCCTGCTCTTGCCCTCATGAGGTCACTACAGTGAGGTCCCCCCTCAGTCTCCTCTCCTCCAGGCTGAACAAGCCAGGTGACCACAGCTGCTCCTCATATGGCTTCCCTTCCAGACCCTTCACCATCTTTGTGGCTCTCATTTGGATACTCCCTAATAGCTTTGTATCTTATAATGTAGTGCCCAAAACAGCACACAGGACCCGCAGATTCAAGTGAGCTTCTTACCAGACTGTGTCAGCTGTAACCACTGCAGCAAATGTAAACATTTATGTTGGCAATTCCTCAGATAAAGATAAGGGGCTGTACCCAGAGGGACTAAATCACAGAGGGCTCCCTGGTAAGGGCAGGGCTGGCTGGCACTGGGGACTGCAGGATCACAAATGCCCCAGCAGCACCAGGGCTGGGTCCGTTCCCGATTCCAGTGCTTGCATCCCACCATGTATCACGAACACAACAGTAACCCACAGTTTTACGCATGTAATGTATGAAATTTCTCCGTGCAGTATACAGATATGAACTCCTCAAGAAACATCTTTATCTTTGGATTTTCTCTATTCGCTGGCCTCACAATTCCCAACTGGGCAAACAAAAATAGTACACTGCTGGAAACAGGTAAGAAGTGACATCAGAAGCATTTTCTGTAGCATAATATTTAAGGAAAGGCTGACCAGAGAAATCTTTTAAAATAGTTTTTCCTGATAAAATGCTGAAATCTGTGCTTTGATTGCTGCCTGTTTGACTGTTCTGTGAGGGCTGTTTTTGCCTTTTGCTCTGATGTACAGCTCTGGTGCAGAAATCTCTGCTTTGGTCAGTGATTGCACCTCATCAGATTCTTCTTGGGATAAGGATTGCAGAGCACTTCTCTGGGACCCATTCCTGGGGCCAGGCAAGAGCATACTCCAGGGCTGAATCTTGGTCAAGGTTCTCAATAAATGAGGTTTTCTTATGTGCTCAAACACAATAAAATGCTGTGCTTTCAAAATGCAAGAGCACACTCCGCTACTAAATTCCATCAAGTTCACATTATTGAAATTTTCAGTTCTCCAACAGCTGCCCCTTTCACTGTGTCTTGTGTGACTAATGTCTTCATCACAAAGGCCAGAGTGTCTTCTCTTAAAGTATACGTGATGTGCTGGGTGGGCTGATTAAAGAGCTGGGCCCACAAACCACGTACTCTATCTATAGATGCTCTATCTGGTGCTCAGTGCCACTGCGCTTTGCTCATGGCCATCAGCCCTCAAGGGGAAACATCACACCTGATGAATTTGTGGTGAAATCCCATGCTAGATATACTCATATTTCTTTGGGAACTGAAGCTCGTGTTCCTGTAGGGAACTGATAGTGTCATGTTGTGGAGGTGCTGAATGCATTTGGAGCAGAAAGTGGCTTTTTCTGAGACAGTGTTGGGGTCTGCCCTGTTAATAGGCTCTTAATGTATTTATGAGCCATCTCCTGTTCACTGTGGGTCTGTGGATAATCATGTAGAATAAAACTGTAGGTCTGAATCTGGCTGTGAGATCATTCTCCCTTCCACTGCCAAATCTTACATTCCGCTTTGGATTTGCAAGTCTCGTCCAAGCAAGTCTAGTCCAAGCAAGCATGCAACTTGCAGCCTCTTGGCACCAGAAATGTTGCTGGTAAAACAGGTAAAGAGCATCTTCCTGAACCACAATCTAAGGCTTTATTTTTCTATTAGGAATCATCCAGCTTGACCAAGTGATCCTGGTGCTTCTCACCACTGGCATGTTTGTGGGTGGACTTCTGGGCTTTATCCTGGATAATACCATTCCAGGTAGGATTTGCTGGAATGAGCTGCTAGTTTGTGCCTGTCCTAGGGTTTGTGTCCTGGTATTTTTTGTCTTCATGATTCCTGTTTTATGAATAGGAGTTGTGCTAGCAACCATGAAACACTATGTGACTGCACTCCTCCCAGAGAGAGGAGATGAACAGGAGACATCTCTGAAATGATCTTTGTCTTAGCAGCTTATCAGAAATTAAATAACTTGCCAGGAACAACCCAGGCTGAGGAAAATGTTTATTTGGCAAATATGTCTTTCAGAGGAAATGCCAGCCTAAAACCATGTTGCTAGTTAAAAGGAGAGAGGAAAGCAGCTACAAGAAGTGGAAGGAGCCAATGTGTGCCAGTATGGAAGCTGCTAAAACTGAGGCTGAACTAAAGCCACGGCAGTGGAAAGCAGTAGGAAAGGCTGGTGGCCAAAGACAGGCCACCTGCAGCTGGCCCTCACAGTCAGCAAAGAGCCTTGGATTTTCATCTAGCATGGGGAGGGAGGGCATAAGAATAGGAGAGGAAACCCTTTTCTGCTACAGGAAAAGAACAGAAAGGTAGGACACTGTAACAGATCTGTTACTGTCTGAGGCTTCTTGGAAAGCCAGTCTCCCTTTGGCTTATTAATTTTCCTCTGTAGCCTTCAGTTGTCAGCTCCTCTGGGCAGAATTAACAGGTGTGCTCACTCCCTTTCCCAGGAGGGACTCCACTGCCACAGCAGTTACAGACACTTAGGAATTCCTTTGGTAATTCCTAGGGTAAACACCTGTGAGTGACTAGTTACTGCTAGCTAAACCCACTAGGAAGTGTCTGGGCACTTAGCAACCAGCCTTTTGCTTTCCCAGCACTGCATGAACCTCCCCTTTGAACAGTTCTTGGCTCTTCTGTGGAAGGTGAAAACTTCTTGGTATACATGATTCCCATGGAAAGAAGTAGAGCAGGCTGCTTATATGGAAGCTGTTGGAGGAAAAGGGACATTGTCTGGAAGCTCATTAGTGAATATTTGTAGAGCTCTTTGGAGCTGGAAGGGTTTAAGTAGAAGGGATTTGTGTTTTGTGCTGGGTTTACTGGGATTTGAGAAGTGGATGTGAGGTACACAAACTCAAACACCTGCTGTTTTAAACACAACAATCTCACTTTGCTGTTGCAGGAACACAGGAGGAGCGAGGGCTCCTGGCATGGAAACAAAGCCATAAGGGAGGGACGGAGAGCTCTCAGCTCATTTCCAAGGTCTATGATCTTCCATTTGGCATAGGCACCAAATATTGCAATGTCTCTTGGTTTCACTATCTCCCTGCTTGCCCCAAAAGACTGTCTTGTGACAAGAGAATGGATGAACTGAAGGCTGCTGGGCAGAAAAACAGTGTTAAAACAACCTTAGAAAGAAACTCTGAGGTTAGTGCTGATACAAGGATATAAGCACATGGCCTGTAACTGAACTCACCTCAGAAGCAGAGGTCTGAAAGTGTGTCTGCAGCCCCATCATGTGAGCATGAGCTGGCAGCTGTTAGAGGGGCAGCAGGAAAAGGATAATGTCTTCCACCTCCCAGCTCTGCTGACTGCACCACTGATCGCCTTGAGGAAGTAATTTTTTCTTCTCTCTTCCTTGCTTGTTCACTCCTAGGAAGAACCTAATCCCTCCTCGGGGAACACCAAACCCCTAGAAATGCCTAGGAAAGATGTTCTGTTTCCTTCCTTGCACTGACCCTTGGACACCCTGAGGCAACTGTTCAGCTGAAGCAGAAGGGCTTCCTGTACCCTGATCTGGCAGCTGAAGGAGCCAATGGAAAAAGCATCCCTGATGTGGGCCCTGTACCACTCTCAGGCATCCCTTGGGTTGAGGTTAATCCCCAGCACTTTAAAAGCAACACTCACCTTTCACCTTGTGTTTTATACCTCATCCTGGCCAAGGGGATGGAGAAGGTGCCTCTAGGTCATGATTGATCTCATTCCATATTCCCATAATTTAGCGAGCCAAATGAATGTTGTTGTAAGAGAGGCATCTAAAGTTAATGGGATGGATTGTCTTCTGAACCTGTCTCTTCTGCCTCAGACCACAAAGGGGCTCTAGAGACCTTAGTTAGGTTCTTGACCTAACAGAAAAAACCAGCTTCACTGAAATGTATCCCACCTCTGGAGTGCTGGGAGGAGTCTCAGGTGAACCAGTTTCCTGTAGGGCACCAAACCCTACAAAGATGAAGGAATCGTCATCAAGTATAAAGGAGAAAACACTTCTGCTCACAATCTTATGCATCCCTATGCTACTGCTATGTCCTGTGTGCCCTTGCTGCACCTGTTTGGTCTGGTGTGGTGACTGTGTGGTGACAAGCACTTCTCTGGAAAACAGGTATGGAGGTTATTGCTTCTATTCCCTATTGGCTTCAACCTGTAGGGCCGCATGCAGTGTGATCACATGTGATCCTGGTTGCTGGTGGTGTGTAATAACATTGATACTGTCGCATAAGCTTGTGTTTTCTTCACCGATATTAAAACTTGCCTTTTTTTTTTTTTTGTAAGTATAATAAATAATAAATAGTAAAATGAACACTGTAATGGTGTTTCTCAGGGTGGTTGCTGTAGTGAGGAGCAGGTGGTATTCAAAGAATCACTTGCAGGCCTGCACTCTTGTGAACTGTGATCATGCAAGAGGAGGGATCAAACTAATGTGTTCTTCATCTTCTCCTTACCATCATTACAATGCTTCCAGCCTGAAAGTAATGCCAGCATGTAGCACATGGAGCAAATGGAGCACACTGGAAAGACCAGAGAATGACAAGGCTGCACCCTGGAGAACTCTGAAGAGCTCTTAAACCCAAACAGGACCTCTGAAGCCCCACTTTCAAACACAGCAGCGTGACAAACATTCATCTGGGGGTGCTACTACAGCTTCAACCACGGGGCCAGAAAGGGCTCTGTAGTGTTTATTCTTCCCTTGTACTTCAGTACTCAGCTCCACATGTTTTTGCCTGAATGTATTGTGCTTTTATGCACCAAGGCAATGCTGGGCTGCAGTCCAGACCTTTTGGACTCAGTCTAAAAGCTGGCTGCTGAAGTTGGACAGCTAGGCACACCAGCTATAGTTTAGGTATTAAAATAAAACTTCCATCCTTTTTGTTTGTAATGGCTGGTAGCATGACCTCAACATAACCACTATCAGAACACAGTTTGTTCAAGTCTGCAGAGCCTTTAATGATAACACAGAGTTATGAAGGACTTTATTCAATTTCACAGCACTTTTAATTCCAAGACACTATCTGAGCAGCACTATTCATCCAAGAATTAGATGTGGAAGGAGAGCACAGGGCTGATCACTTAGCTTTACACACTTCACAAAAGTAAATAATCCGAAGTGTATTACTGTGTTTACACTTTTCTGGGTGACTGGGGAGTGGGTGCTCACTGCTGCTGTCCTCATTGAGAAATAGAAGAGCCTCATCCCACTCTGTGAGGAAATCCTTCTTTCCTTGTCAGCCCAAGATGAAAAATTGCACCAAAAAAGTAATCACTGCCAGGAGGTGACTTCTGCAGGTTGCAGTTTGAGACCTGCATCCTGTGGGAGCGTGCAGACTGCCTCTGATCTGGCCTCCCTGCTGCTCTTCACACACCTTATGCTAGGTAAGGTCACTTAAGTGTACATGCCTCAGTTTCTTTGTGAAGGAAGGCTAAACATTAAATAGCAATGGATAAAAGCATATATTAATAAATAGCTAAGACTTTAAAACCTTTAAAAAGTATAAATTGCTCAACTGATATATCAAGAAGTACTAATGAGGGAAGGAGAAGTCAATGGTAACAAAACCACTTCAACACAGTGTCTCCACTGCTTAGAGAGACACTGACAGAAAGGTGAAGCCTCCTCACGTGCCTGGTGTACTTGGCAGTGCTTGGCAAAACATTAGTGGAGATACTGTTTAGAAATCTTCATCATCGAAGGTCTCAGTGCACCGCAGCATCACGGTCTCATGATCATAGTGAAGATCTTCTTCCTGAAACCCCCCCCCCCAAAGTCAAGCAGGATTAAAAACCAGAGGAGTTAATTGAATTTCAAATATACAGTGAGTTGGTCAAGAGCTGATGTACCAGCAAATGCAGCATGAGCCCTCCCTCCTCTCTGAATCAGTCACCAGCACTTCACTTCCTGAAGTGCCTGATGAAGAATGGCTCAAATTTTCTGCCAATTTCCTTCTAAAATCACAGGGCACCCCCCTGTACCTATTTACATCATCTAGACAGCTGTTACTGACTGTGGTAGCAAAGATGTCACATAACAGGCTCTGAAGGTATGAGAGCTTCCTTGAGGCCTTAACTTCTACCAAGTTCCGGCTTTGCTCCACTTTAAGCAACAGAAGGAAATGGTCTTCTCTTTTACCAGTTTGCAGAGAACAAGTGGCTCTTAAGAAATCAAAGTCTGGAAGATAAAAGTGTTCATACCTGCAGTCCATCTAGTTCACCTTCTGCATTGATGAAAGACTCTAGTGAAATACTGCTTTTAAAAATAAGTGCTGTTTAAAAATGTATAGCTTAAGGAGCACTAAATACCATTTTCTTGTCAAGTGACTCATCTAAAATCCATAATTTTAAAAGAAAGTGTGCCTTTGAAGACACAAAAGTGCTCAGTACTATTTAGAAAAAAACACCCACTGAGTTTCATTTAGGTAAAACCTTTGGATCTCAGTCTAAATTAACTCTTTACTGCCTTTGCTGCTAAGCTTCTTCTTATGATGTGACCCTAAGACAACAGCTCTTGAGCAATTACAATATTGCTTAACTAATCTCATCCTCAGAAATATTTCTCTATCATCTACTGTAGAAGCATGCTCCTGGTCTCATTTTGGGGTCCCTGCCTTTTTAAGAGCTCTTCCTTTCCTTATCCAAAGTATTCCCCCCCTCCTCCTGTGTGACAGCTTTCTGAAGCTTTGTATTCCAGTGGGGTGCATGCCCTTGGCAGCCTTGAGAGCCAGGGCAGTGGCTCAAGAGGAGCTGTGCTCAGTAGCTCTGTGACTGTGAAACAGTGACCATCCACAATCCAACAGCAGTAGTTGTAGCTTGTACCTGGACAGTTAACCAGAAGTGATAGAACATGGCAGTGGCATGAATGACCAGCAATAAAATCCATCACCTCATCAGCTCTGCAGATAAAAGCAGACCATGGGCTGCCTTTTGTATTTCAGTGGGGTGCACATCACGTGCCTTACCTTGGTACTTACTGTACTTGCTACCCACCTCTGTGTCTTCTACAAGGTGTGTGCACAGTGTACTGGGACACTGCTTTATCCTTGAGATAATTTATGCCAGCACTGCCCAAACTCCTGTGCTAGCATAGCACCAGCACAGGTACCACATGAAGGGAAGGGGAATGGTCTGCAGAGGTTCAGTCATACCCATAAGGTAAGCAGGACGGGTTCCTTTCCCTTTTAAGTCCAGGAGTCTCTGATGCTCTGAGTAGCCCAATTTCTGGGGTGAGTAGCCTATACTGAGCTCTCTGCTGCTGCCTGAGTTGGTGTGTTTCAAGCTAGCTGGAACATCTTCTATCCCTGCTCTGCAACCACTTTCATAACTGTCTCAATCTGTTTGCTTTGAGATGGATCCGAATTTCTGCTCTCAAAACAAAAAATATCTTGTCAGTCATATTTCCTTTTTTCTACTTTTTTGCCTCTTGGCAGCACTGTCTAGATGTACTGTTCTGCACCCTAAACCAAAACAGATTGTGACCTCCATATTATCGAGCCTGATAATATCTAGGTGATTTCTGTTCAGACTTCCTTTTTATTATCTTATCACAAATACCTAGAAGTTCCTATGTAAAAGAAATCTATGCAGCTTTTTGTTTCCTTTTGGATCCTCATAGTACAGTCAACTGCCAACTTGCTGCTTGTCTTCCCATCACTCCCATTCTCTGAGTCTTATTTTAATGTGCCTCTTTAAACCTTGAAAGAGACACTATCTCTTCCCATACCACCTCATCCGGGAGCTGGGAGATGGACTTGGGCTCACATGTAACAAGGCAGCCCCAAGCCAAAGGACAAGATGAGACCATGCCAGGCATGACACTCACAAAAGAAATTTAAAACCAGAAAATGCAATATCTTGCCTAAAGCTTTTATTTCTTTTCTAGGCCTGCTGAGTTCATAGTAATTTACTTAAACACAAGAAGAGCTCTGCTTTTCCACAGAGGAAGTGCCAAAGAGGTGGTACTCTCATCCCCCAATCCCTGAAAAAATTCCAAACCCCATAAAAACCCCAAGTAGTCATAATAAGCTTTCTCTTTCTCTCCTCACTTCTCAACTTGATGAGTGAGTGTGGTTCTTTTGTGTCCTCCAGCAGCACCCCTCAGTCATTGTTTTGGTAGAAAAGTCCTACTCTTAACAGTTTCTATTCAATGCCTTTTCCTGTCATTGCTGCCATTCCCTGCACTTTCTCTAGTGCTACTATCTCCAGGATGGGGGAACCAAACCGCACACAGCAGTCTCTGTGATAGATTCAGATAGTAGTGCAACTCTAGTTTCTGCTTTGTTTTCTGTCACAACTACCCCTCACCACAAACCTACTTTCCTTCAAAGGGGCATCTGCTCAAGTACCAAAGACCAGGAAGGAGCTAGGCAATAGAAACCAGGAAACCAATGGCTATTGTGGAGGTACCACTGACTCTGAACCAAAACAAGCATGCTCTGCCTGAGGGGCCCTTTTGGTTCTTCACCCACGTGCAAGCTCTGAGCCACCTCCATGGCAGGGAGACAAAAAGGGGAGGAAGAACAATGCAAACACAAAGACTTCTGGCTCAGCAAACCTGCAAACGTAGGCTGAAGTTAAGGAGAAGCTCAGGAACTTTTCATCAGCTCTTTCAAGAACTTGAATATCCTGCTACTAGGGCCTGCCAGTGGAGGGCTCAGGGCAAGGAATCTGGCACCCAGACAGGCAGAAGGTGGTTCTAATAAGCTCAGAGTGAAGCAGTTGGGGGTTGATGGAGAACTGGAAAGTGAGCTTTACCTGCTCAAAGGAGATCACTCAAGCTTTTCCACAAGGAAATTTCATGCAAACAATAATAATAGTAATAATAATAAATTTATGATTCCTTGTGTCATTTGCCATTTTGAATAATATTCAAAGCAGTGTTCACTCACACTTAACCTCTTACAAAGGCAATCCTACTGGCCTTTTGGAATGACACATCTAAAATGATGAACCCTGAGTTCTTATTTAGAATCATTCTGGAAAATATGATCAGAAGCATTGAATACAAAAGTCCCTTTCTGACATTGCTCCTGAAATATATTGCTCCTTCTATTAGGAATTCTTAGGCAAGGCTTACCTGGCACAACTGTGTATTAGTGAAGAAGAGGTGTTTTAGGAAGTCAGTGACCTGCAGATAGAGTCTCTGGTTATCCTCTGGATTTTCAGAAGTGCAGCTTGCAAATGCTGAACTGAAAGTGGAATCAGACACTGTATTTAATTTTCTGTTCTGTTTTCCTTACTTTCTCTCCTCCATATTTTACTTATAAATTTTTAAAAATTAAATTGTTTTTAAGATGGTTCTGGTATTAAAGACAATATTCAAGCAAGACAGGCAGGAGGTGTGATGGATGTATTGATGAGATACTGCTTGCCAAATGCAAGGCAGATATGTAAGAACAGAGAACAGAAATACAAGAAACTGGTGTCCCGACAAGGAGATCTGCTGATACATTACAACATAGTAACACTGTTTTGGGGAAAAGTAAATATCCATTAAAACAGACAGCAACAAGGGTTATTTGGGAGTGTATTTGGTAAGGTTGTTCAGAGAACAGCTTTGACTTCTTCTGTAAAGTTTTGGAGTGAATGCAATAACCTATGGTCATGAAATCACGTGTTGGTTATAACTGGCAGGTTTGTTCTCAGGTAACTGTTGCATAAAGCTAAGCTATTCATTCCTGACCTCACCTCTGTATTCTTCCTGGGATTTAAAAAAGTTCTGACATCACACCTCTGTCCAGAATTACAAAGTGCAGAACAACAGGCAAGAAAGAGAAAACAATAAAGGTTGACTATTGAAATACCGAACTGATTTGGGACCTAAAACAGACTTTAAAAGATTATAGTAATACTTTGCAGTATTAAGGAATACCTAATCTTATTTTAAAAGCAAATGGAAATTGTGAGCTGATAAATGTTATTTGTCAAATAAATATTTGTTAAGCTTTTCATCCATTCAAGTATATTCTGATCATCAGCCAAAACAACCTTATTTTAATTTATTCTCTTCTGGAAGTACAACCTGGAATGGTGGTGAAAGGAAGAGATTCTCATTAAAGATCACTCTGAATGTTGAAAAATCAGTAGAAAATGGGATTAAAACCTCACAGATTAAAGACACTATTTGCGGAGAGAAACAATCCTGGCAAAGACTAAGTAAAAAGAATACATAACAGATTAATCATAATGTGATTTTCCTCTTGAGGAAAACAACACTTTTCTTTCTTTGGTCTACTGGGAAAAATCAAAGGCAGTGCCAGGTTTGTTTCTGACATGTTCTCTTCTAGGTAACTCATCTGAACTGAAGAGGAAAGAAATGTTATTATTTAAAAAGGTCCTGTGTTTCTTTGGTGTTACTGTTCAGGTCAACCACACTTTAACCTGATCACTTCCATGTGACTGCATTAGGGTAAGACAAAGGAGAACATGTTGAAAAATTATAATTTTTGTCTCATTAAATGACAGTACAGTTTATGATTAACTGATTTTTCAGGGAATGCCTCTTGGTCCTCACAGGCCTGTTAAGTGACAGAGAGAAAAAAAAAAACAAACCTGTTATGAGTATTGTAAATTGAGAAGACAGAAAGCTGTGCAGAGTGGAAAAGAAAATCAGAAGGACCCCAGTTATCCTGAAGGAATGGGCTGCTTTTAACAAGTGATTCTTACTGATTCTGCTGTAAATGACCATTAGTCATTTTACTTTTTCCCATTAAAATGAAGTATTGGGAGCACAGTTGCTGGAGGCTGCTATTCTGACCATTTATTTAAAAAGAGAGCTGTTGTCTTACTCCACAGCGGACTTGCCTTGGAGTACTAACAGTAATGTACCATGTCTACCAAAAGGAAGGAGTTTGTAATTTACCTCTGGCTGGACATTCCCTGAGCCTTGCTTCTGTCAAGGAAACCAGCAGCAACATCAAATGCATCTTCAAACATCACCTATCAGAGAAATCACCTCAGATGTCAGCATATCCAGCCAGCTAAAAGTTTTACCTAGGGCATATTTTTTAATAATGAAGTCTTTAAAAGCATGATATTCTTTCTTTACATTTAACAGGTATGGTAACAGCTAGAGTAAACCAAGAGGTTTTGTGGACACAGGAATAATGTGGAATAACTGCATTTCATGGCTAGGAACACAAGGTCAGTCCACTCCCTTAAGCCTGTTCTTCAACCTCTAGGAACTAGACTTCACATTACATCTCCCAAAAAATCAGTAAAAACCATTAATTGTATCGGTGCTTTAGAGACTTGACTGTGGACTGCTGCTTATGGCTGGAGATCTCAGCTGTACCAGCCAGTGACTCCAAAACTCCTTTACAAAGGAGTTTGGATGCTCCTTGTGCCAGACCACTAAACTCATTAGTTCACTCTGTCATAATGCAGTTCACACACTTTCTGTGCCAGAAATACTGTACGGGGAACATTCCCACGACATTTCCTAAGGCAATGAGCAGTATGAGTTGTGTCCTGTGACTCAAAAAGAATTTGCGAACGCAACTTACTTACATGCTAAAGGTAAACATCTGTCCCTTCCTTGCAGCTAATGAAATTACACATACCTCTTTGAGCAGCTACTTACTTCAGCAATCAGTGCTCCAGGAACCATTTACAGAACTGGCTGTTATTTAATCAATCTCTTATTAATAAATGCCCTGGTCTACTCAGTCACTGACTTGGCTCTGCAGAGGTGCAGGGTAGAGGCAGTCATTGGCCCTGTACCACTGGGACTGGTCTAAAAATACTTTCTCTTTGCTACCAAGTGCTTTGATGAAAAAACCTCATCCAACCCAAAACACAGCAGTCTTTGGCAAACTAGGTATCCCTTCTGGATTTAGATCATCTGTGCTCTTTGGAGTGTCTGCAGAGCATAGAAATATAATTCTTGTATGATGTATAATTCTTGTTCTTACTCCGTGTCCCTGGAGCAAGGTAGGAGCAAATTTGACTGTTACTTAAGCACAGAAACTCCACAAGTCAGTGGAAACTAGCAGGATTACTACCACTGCACTACTGTAGCTTGCTCAGTATCTTATCATGGGAAAATTTGCTGCAGACATTTAGTCAAAGACTGCTTATTGTCTCCCCTTATGCATTCAAGTGATCTTGAGGAAGCTTAGTTACAACTATTGTATGTTTGCAATTAAAAGCTGCAGAGCCGATTAACATCTGAAGGCTTGAAGTTTCAGAGGCAGACTATGAATGTTGCTGAGCACTTACTTCCTCTGGTGTGGAGACTGAGGAACCACTGGCCTCCTCACTGTTACCTCCGCTGTCCCTCACACTACCTTCAGTGCAAGCAGGCTCTGGGCAAGCAGCCTTGGGATCCATGAGGAAATCTCTCTGGCTACAGTACTGCAAGATGCTGTCCCTGCTCTCTTCAGAAAGCTCTTGCCAGAGATGGGAAATAGCTGTTGAGACCTCAGGAAGAGACACCTCTCCAGTGCAAACAATTCCATGCTCTATCAGCAGGTCCACTGTGTGCTTATAAAAATATAGGTATCTGGAAGGAAAGGAAAGGGAGTATCGCTTAAGAGCAGACTATAAGGCAGCCATCTACTGAAAATTAGCAGGACACTGGGGAGTAGCTCTGATCTATAACTACTTCACTGACCCTGCCTCCAAGACTTCATACAATTACTGACTGATGCCCAGTGCTGACGATTTCACCTGCAAAAAGCAGGCTCCAGCTTCAGCCTCAGCAGGACTGCCTCACAACAGAAGCTCCAGACACTGCAGTTTGCACGAGTTGCACGGGCAAACCTCATTCTGGAATTTAATAAATTTTCAGTGACTTGCTTTTGTATCCTGAACTTTTTGCTCTGCAAGTCACTTTTTATACATTTACTGGCATTGCACTACACTTTAAACACTACACTACACGACATCTGGCTGAGGTCATATCCTGATGCATTAGGTACTGTACTCATAGACACTACCTCAGGTCTGAATGCTCTGACTCAAGCATAGGAGCTCCATTTCCTCCATTTTACATCTAAGGAAACACATCCCTAAGAATGACTTCTATGCAGTCTGTAGTGAAACTGATGGTGGAACATAAGGGTCATAATTTCAACCCAGTGACTAAATCTCAGAACAAGCCTGCGTCTTCTGTTAGCACTGTGTCGCACATTGAACCAAGGATAATAATGTCTACTTCAGAAAGCAGCACTGAAGGTTATTTTACATTAATTAAATGCTTAGAGAGTCTCAGATGAAAATGAAAAGATCAAAGGAGTACAAACCAAGAGTTCTATAAACAGCAGTCATGTTACTATGTTTGGGCTCAAAATGGTTCCTTGGAAGATGTCCCAAATGAGCATATTTCCTGACTAATGAAACAATATTGCATGAGAAAGTAACTCAAAAGAGGTCATTCTTTTCTTATTTGTAAATATTTGTTCCAGCAAACCAATATCGAAAATATAATTTTGCAAGCAAGCATAAACCTGTTTAAACTCCAGTTTCCACACTCTGGAGTATTTTCCACCACTGCTGGAGAATTTTCCACCACTGCTGGAGACAAAATGCCAGAAGGAGAATAGGCATTCTTATGTAAGGTATTGCAATCACTAAGGTTTCTGGATGTCCAGCTCCAAACAAAGGACCTGGAATTTCTCAAGCAGAAAAACATGAACCACCATTGGATTGCTCTGCTAAAGAAATTGAGCTTGAAGCATGACTCAACTGTTTCCTTCCCAGCTGAAAGGAGACAACCACATTTTGCACCGGACAGAGTACTATGGAATCCTACCAATTTATCTCCTGCTACTGAACATGGGAAAAAAAAAAACCCAGCCAGCTGAAGCTCAAAGCATTTCTTATGCTTCCCAAATAATGTGATTAAATGATCACCAAAAGGCTGTTGTATTCTTTGCTGAAGACTTCTTGTCGTTTTATGCCTGTTTTAAAAGGTCATTTTTGGACAAAAATTA
The DNA here is from genome assembly GCF_009819655.1 of Sylvia atricapilla. Lineage (NCBI taxonomy): Eukaryota > Metazoa > Chordata > Aves > Passeriformes > Sylviidae > Sylvia > Sylvia atricapilla. The sequence continues at coordinate 47,019,068 of NC_089144.1, forward strand.
GCTTTAAACCAAATGCAATCTGCCCTAGGACTACAGGATAAGTGCCAAACAGTACAGGCCCTGGTCTACCTCGTCAGTAAGGAACATGAAAGTCAGGTTTATGGCTCTGTCGTGCAGTCTTTGATGAAGAAGATTTTTCTAATCCCGAAAATCTTGATTCAGCACATTTCAAGGTCTTCTAAATGATACCTTAACAAGAGCCATCTCCAATTCTAACAGGAGCAAAAACAGGAGCAGGAAGCTGCTGCCATCTGCTGGTCCAGCTGCAGGTTTTTTTTTGAGGAAAAACCCGGTGATCGAAGATGTTTTTAGAAATACACAGCAGTTCAAAGCAAAAGAGAAAAAGGAACTGCAGAAGTTTTTGGTTACGCTATGATGCCACGGAAGACGATGCCAGCTGCAGCTCTGGATTCTCCTGCACTGCATGTTTACTGTGGAATGGTCAGGGTGAAATTGCTTGATGGTATAGGATAGATTACACATACATTTATTTCTCATATGTTGGCAATCAAATAATCGTTTATCCTGTTGGAAATGCAGGATAAAACCTCTAAGTACCTCCTAGTGTTGTCTGACAGGAAGGGGAAGAACATGGAGTATAATACTCAGTTTTAAGATGTAACTTTGGAGAAAACCAGTCATTTTACCATTACGACTTCCAAATAAAGTACGTGGACAACTGACATGAGAACAGTGGTCTTTGACTTAAAGGGTTTACAGACTCACATCCACTAGCTCTAAGTGTAACACAGAAGTGTTTAGATTTCCACCCTCCCCAGTGTTGCAAACCATTTTGCTTTGTTGCAGAATGCCTTCTGGTATCTTCCAGACAACCACTATTCTGCAGCCCAGAGGCTGAGGACTACAAGATCTTCTTTGGTTGAATCCAGACTTACCCTACTCTTATCTCACTAAAAAAGTACTCCAAACTGGCAGGAGCTAAGGGTCTGTTTCTGGAAGGAGCAAGTGTTCAAGCTCCTCATAACAATGCCACTGGAGGAAGGATGAGCATCACTGTGAGGAAAAGAATGTGCCTACCTCTGGTTCCTGCACCTCCCTGGAACACATACAGCTAGACTATTGGCAAATTCATCTGGTGCATCAATTCTTACCCTCCTAAAATCTAGCTCTGTGGCAGGGATACAGAGGTAAAGTGTGGCAACACAGGGACTGACACACTTGAAAGAAATGTTCTTCTTAAGGGCTGGAAAATCCTGAGGGATTTACCAAGGCCTGAAAAGCTGGGGACTGCTACAACTCTAAGAAGTCCATTCATGTGCGAGTTGCAGGGACTTAGGAAGTGATCAGCTTCATCATCAGCAGGGCCAAAGTTGCTGGCACAAGGCTTCCGTGAAGCAGATGCAGGTTCCAGCAGGGCTGCATGAATGGCAGTGCCTGGATGCACAGTGATACTGCAAACAAGTTTAAAAACCTGAAGGTAGTGTGGGGTGTACCTACCGTTCAAATTCCACTAGATCTGGGGATGAAGTGTCTGAAAACTGGATCAATTCTGGCTTTCCATATTCCTCCAGTGTTTGTTTTTCACTTTCTTGAAGCAAATACCAGATGGCAGAGTCACATTCACTCATGTCTTCTGAGGCTGATGTAGTGCTGGAAAGAACACAAGGGAAAAAAAAAGCCACACGAATAAATTTTTAACTGTATTAATAACACCCTTGTCATGGTCACTCCAGAGCCTAGGGCCATTCTCCCCAAGCCATGTTTCCCTCCTTCCTTTGCTTTTCAGGCAATGAGAAATCCTTGACAGAGATCAGCTACATAGAAGGGAAAAAAATACAAGCACTGACTGGATGTGAGACCAACAACATGCTTAGAATGTTTGTGCACACTCCATGGGATTACAGTGGTTCAGGTGAAATCTCTTTGTCCTCTCTTTGTCCTTTCCTCATGATGAAAAACCTCTGCTTGGAAATACAGTAGCAATGACAAAGAGTTTCAGAGATGCCAGGATGGAAGCAAGTGAAAAATGTTATCTTTTCTTGACTTGTATAAGCCCTTACCTGTGACTGCCGAATTGCCTCCTGACATATTCCTCCCTGACTTCCTCCAAGCTGGATGGGCTCCCATCCTCCAGACTGCAGCTGGCTGTTTTCAGCAGAAAGGTTACTGTCACATCAACTGCACTTTTGGCTTCTCTCTCACCCTCAGCCCCAACCAAGCAAAATACTGTCAACAACTGGTTCTTCACAAGCCTGAGCTTTTCATCAGGCAAAAACTATGTGAAAGAAGAACCATCTGTCTCTCCTACAAGGTAACTAGCACTACTGGGAGTTTATGAACACTGAGGGACTTAGAACCAATGCATTCTTCCTAACATAGATTTTACAGAACTGGTGGTGAAAACAACCTGTAAATCAAACTCTGGGCATGCACTAGTCAATACAGTATTTTTTGGATTACCTTGTAATGAACAAATTGCATGTGAAAAACCCTAACACCCAACCTGTGATTCACAAGCAGTATGGATTTTACACATATGCAAGTACATACAAGGGGAAGCTTGCCTCAAACTTCCCTCAACCAGCCTCACCTCTTGTTATCCTTTCAATTTTGCTCAGTCAAAATATTCTTCCTACCTGTAACTCACTTCTATGGGTTATACAAGGATGTGGGTTCAGATGAGGTTGTTCATTTTAAGCACTGAGACTTCTAACTGATGCAAATTATTGGAGGTGCAAGTCACATGAATAGCAATTTTTCTTCTAGCTGACAGGAATTTGGACACTTGAAGGGACAAAAAAATATGTCCAAAGCCTCTATCCTATCAGCCCTAGTCCTGCTTGCTGCCAGCAGAGGCAGCGGCAAGCAGCACTAAACAGAAGGCACGTTTTTGGGGGCGTGAGGCCCTGCAGGAGCAGCTGCCTGCCACAAATGCAGACAGTACCTGCTGACCAGTGTGACTGAGGTGTCACAGGCTGTAATGGAGCAGGGTGTAAGGATGGCCTGCCAAGCTGAAAGAAAACAAAACTGTAGCATCTCTCTTACCCATTTATATCAGAGTACACTCTTAACCAGAGGCTTCCATTTCCTACCCTAGGGAATTCTTTTAGTTCACACCGCCACGTGCTGTTGTGCAGTTTAAGCTCTGGCAGGGCTGGGTGCTGGTGACAGCTGTGACTTGCACCGTGCCACACTGCTGCAGCCAGGAGGAGCACACAGTCCCTGCAGGCTCCCAGTGGGAGCCTATGGATCCAGCCTTGGGACCCACACCAGCACCACATCTACCGGGGTACTCAGCCTGAACGGCCTGCTGCCATGGGATAGCAGGAATTGCTGGTTTCCTTTCTTTATTTGGGGAGAGGGTAGGAAAGACTGAGTCAGAGGGGGATTTCTGAGATACAGTGCTCAGTGGATTGACAGACTTCTCACTATCCCTTACTTATTGCTACAACTAAAGCCACAGCTGGCTGCAATGCTTTAATGGGCTCAGCTGTGTACCCCTGTCTCTGTTTAACAAATACATAAAAACCAAGTCCAGACTCTTTGTCCAAGCAAATACTTGCATACAGTTACCTTTCATCTTCAGCAAAGAACACAAGGTTTGCTCCAGCTTCTGGATAGATGTCTTAGCCTTATGCAAAACCTGATACTAAACATAAGAAGAAAACAGAACCGATTGTTCTCTGCTCTAACTAGATTCATGTTTTAACATGCCTTTGTTGCTTTGCTTTTCCTTCATTTTTACCTTCAGTAATTTCCATGTCTCTGTGAAAACAACTGTGTTGTTTCACTAGCTACCCTTATACATATGAAAAGGGGAAAGAATTAATAAGAGAATAAACTTGAATATAGAATATAAATATTTGGGTATATATTATGCAATACGTACACATAACACCCAGTCACACAGACATTTGCTACTTAACTCTGATCTTTTTTTCATCAGCAAATGGTCTTGTTTGGATCGTTCTCTTCTTGGAGCATGTCCAGAAATACCATGCTGTGAAGTCTTGTTGGATGCCTACCAACTTAAGGCATAAAATTTTACTAATGATTTACCATGAGACTTTTGCTAGGAGAAGCCTTTGCCATGTTCTACATAGCTGCAACCTGGATTACGGCAGCATAGAACATGGCAAAGGCTTCTCCTAGCAAAAGTCTGGATTAACAGGATTAACTTCAGTGCTGCACATCGTTCCTTCATCACCTATACCAAGCACAACTGAAAACATATGGCCAGTGCATTTAAACATACACATCTCCAAAATATTTCAAGATTTTTGTGTGTGATGAGACCATCCACATCTACCTTGTAGAGCTTGCACGCTGCATATTTTAGCCAGGCACCAAACACTAGGATTACAAGCAACCTTCTGTATTAAGGCTTTTTAAGATATCAAACTTCCTTGGCTCCCAAGAGTCACAAGACACTATGGAAAAGCAATTTCTAGAACTGGCATGTGAACACAGTCCCCTTAGGCCAGGCAAAGGAAATAGTTGTTTCGTCTTGGCTTCTGAGATTGTGCTCACTTCAGATGAACCTGCATCTTCCTCAGAACATAGCAAACTGAACTCTTACCTCAATTTACAAGAGGGCTAAGGGACTCAGCAGGCACAAGCCACATAAAGTGGTATTTAGCATATTCGGGAGACAATTCCTGCTAAACAACCATTACTCAGAGCCTCTAAGTTACAAACTAGAAAATTGAAGGTAACCAATGTAACTAAACAAATCAGTGACAGAGTTGAGAAAATACTCCTGATGTTTACTCTTCTGCCCCGAGCATGGTAATTTCAGTCTTTTCAGCAGTATTTTGAGTAAATTTCATCTTTAGAAACAATTTTGCTTAAATAGTTTCTTCCTTTAGTAGAGGCCAAGAAACAGTACTGGTGCTTGGTTTTATTCCTGAACTTATTTTTTCAGTGTCTTGAAGACAAAGTTCACCTCATAAAGCTGAATTAATTACTCCTTTCCTTTTAACTTCTTCTGTCCCTAAACTCACTGCTCTGATTTCAGAACAAAATGCCGTGTCATCAGCTTCACCATGGGATCCCTTGGTTTGTTTCCAAAATACTATAAAAGAAAATTCAAAGCCATAAAAATGCTGCAAGAAGTCTGTAAGAAAAGTATAGATAAGGCACATGATAAACCCATGACCCAGCAACTGGAAACTGGACTACTCGCTTAGGCTGAGTTGGCAGCTTTAAAAGAGATCCAGGAAAGGTGCATACAGTGAAATTACACACATATTGACACCCATAAAGAAACAGTGATAATCCTCATAGATTGAGCCTAAACCTGGTTAAATCTGAACATACTGCTGTGTTCTAATGATGCACAGAGAAATAGTCACTGTTCCGCACCTTTGAGGCACAGTTGTCTGACTGGGATAAAACTCTTCCCCGCAAGCTGCTGAAGAGTCTTGCCAGAGGAACCCAGTGGTGTGCCTGTGGCAAGTGCTGCTTTGCCATGCAGTGTTCTGCCTCTTGCAGGTGTCTCAGGGGATTGAGACTCACTTTGGCACGTGTCTTCCTACAGTCTCCAGCTGTGCCTGTTCGAAGCTGCAATGCAACATTCATTTATGCTGAATAAATATATAAATGAAGAGAAAGAAATCTTACAGCCTGCATAGTGGATAGACAAAAAGCTGGCTGACTGACAAGAGCTTATCTTTTTGTAGAAAATCATGGAGTTCGAAATATTCTCTTTGCCTGAGAGATACCTGCCTGTTAAGTACTTACTAAAACCTAATTCGCTACTAATAATTAACAGCAACCCAGCTGAAGCCAGCCTCCCATCTCCTGCACCCTTCCCTAAAATGATTTGTTTCATTTCCATGGAATATCAAGGGTTTGGCTTCACAAAGCACCAAGACTCCTCTGCTCCTACCGATGTTGCTACATGACAGGCTTCTTTACAACACTGATTTTTTTTTTCCCCAATAAATTGTGACACAGTGGTGTGGGCAACGACAACAGACATACTCTTGCACAAGAGGGCCAGATCCAGGCCCAGCCGGGCCTGCTGCAGCTGCCCCGCCGGCCTGACACAGCCTGAGGAGCCCACCTGGAAAAGCCCTTCCCGGCTTTCCACTGGATTAATGCCCCCTGCCTCGCTACCGACCACAAGCACACCCTAGACGTAACAGTGCCCGCCCCTGCTGCTCCTTCTGAGGTCGGGAGGGACAGGCCGGCCCGGGGAAACCCGTGAGGCGCCACACTGGGAGCCTCTGGGATCGCTCGGTCTATCAATCAATCGATCAATCAATCCATTCGCGCCGCCCGGACCCCGCCCCCGCCGCCGCGCCCCTGCCGCCCGCGCCAAGCAACACGTGGCGGACGGCCAATCGGCACGCAGCCGGGGCCCGGCGGCGGCCAATCAGAAGGTGGGATAAACGCGGGCTGGACGCGCCAGCGGGGTGGGGCGTGGGGAGGGAAAGAGAAAGGGAAGAGGCCAATGGGCAAGGCATGCTGGGAGCTGTAGTCCCCCTAGCGCTGGGCCGGGCCAGGCTGGGCCGTCCCCTCTCCGCCCGTGGGCGGGCGGAGCCGGCGGCGCCGCGGGGCCCCCATGGCGGCGGCAGCGGAACGCACGGATGAGCTGGTGCGGGAGTATCTGCTCTTCCGCGGCTTCACCGCCGCCCTGAAGCAGCTGGACGCCGAGATCAAGGCGGATCGGGAGAAGGGTTTCCGGGTGAGCGGCGACCACGTCCCCGTTCCCGGCGGGGCGCTGGGCGCGGGTATCCCCCAAGGAGGACGCGCTCTCCAGGCGGGCCGCGGGCGCCTCTCCGCGCTCCGGGTGCTGGGCGAGGGGAGCGGGCCTGGCGGCGGGGGAAGCTCTCAGAGCCCTCGCACTTCCCAGCGACAGCGGCCGCCCGGCCCCGGTGGGCTGGGCTGGGCGCCGGGGCCCGGCCGGACAGGCGGGATCCCCGCATCCCGGAGGCGCCCGGCCCGCCCTGCCGCCGCTTTGGGACGCGCAGCCTCCTGGCGGGGGCTGTAGCCCGCTGAAAGCTCCGTCAGCGCAGGACAGGGCGCTCCGTGCCCTCGCCTGCCATCCGAACCAGGGGCTGCAGTTCCCGGCAGGAGCCCCGCACCGCTGGGCAGCCCGGCCCTCTGTGGACCCTGCGCCCGACCTGGGACCGCCAGCGGGTTCTCGGCTTCGAGACCAGAAGAGCAGAGGACACCTGCTGACCGAGAGGGCAGGAAGACATTCTTTTGCCTGCATCTCTACTCGGTCATAAGATTTTTATCCAGCGGTTTTACGGCTCGGCTCTGTAGTTCGTACGTCTTGAGTACCAGCTGCCTTGACTAACGTGTGGAAATTGGCACAGCATTTGCCGGTCTCAAAAACACAGTTTCAGTCCTTTGTGAGCTTCGTATTCCCGTGGTAACAGTTTTGGGCACCAAATGTAGTGCTTTGAACTAGAGATTTTTCTTTGACTAGCGATATAAGCACTACTTTTATCATTTACAAAGCATGTTGATTTTATTTTTTAAAACACCAGCACTTTGCTAATGTTTAGCGGTCGGCAAACAGCTCACTTAATCAGAATTGTTGTCCAAGAAGGGTCTGCTGGGGTCACAAACTTCAGTTTTCTGTATCTGTAGGGAGCCACAGAGATAAAAGTTGGGTATGTCCTAAGATGCTAACTGATGAGGGGAGAGCAAACCACATACAAAACAATCTTTGATTTTATACAGGATGCAGTTTTTTTTTTTCTAATGCCTGTCTTGGCCATCAGAAACCACTGAACAAAAAATCTATTCCCACACCACCATTCTGCCTTATTCAAGTTGCAGAAATGATTTCCAAAGAGACATAATGACAAAAAAAAAAAGTCCTTTTACAAAATTTTATGCCTGCCCTGTTAGCAGTTGATGTTACTAAAGACAAAGGTGCTTCAAAGATTGCAATAGAGCAGAACTGACTCAATCTTTCTGTTGGCTAAATGCAGTATTTTTCCTTTTTAGTCTAAAAATAATACTTCTTTTTTTTCAGGTGCTGCACTTGAGTTTTCAACATGAAATCACACTTTTTTTTTATTATCAACTGACTCATAAAAGAGGTAGAAAGTTTTGCTTACTTGCAAGAAAACCCATCAACTGGGTTCAACAAAATGTGATATTTCTGTCAAAATCTGGCTATGCTCTGTCATACTTCTTTTTCCTTCATTTGTAAAGTGCTGCAGACTGGAAGAATGCTAATACAAAATGCCGAGTGTTTCCAGGATTAGAAAATAACTAATGCATACGGATTGTACCGTAACTACTTATGCAGTTCAAGCTTCTCAGCACTAAGTTACAGGAAATCTTGTGCCTCAAGAGCCCTCACATGACTGCTTTGCCCTCTTTAGGTGGATAAGATAGTGGACCAGCTGCAGCAGTTTGTTCAGAGCTACGATCTGGCTGCCCTGCGGGATTACTGGAGTTATCTGGACCAACGGCTGTTCAGCCGTTTGGAAGACGTCTATCGGCCAACAGTGAGCAAGCTCAAAACCAGCTTATTCCGATTCTACCTTGTCCATGCTATTCAGGTAGTGTTTGGTTTTTAGGCTTCTACTTTAGAAAGGTCTTGGTCTTTGAAAGCAATAAACTACCCTTGTGAGCCTCTGCCAGGCCTGCTGGATTAGGAACAAGCAATTCATGTGTCATGATTAGGAGTGTGGTATGGAGTCTGATGCAGACTCATGTGACAAGCTTGTGTGCAGGATAGGGAAACTTTGGCAAGAAGGAAACGTGGTTTGCTGGGTGCAAGATACTTGCACTCACATAAAGATAGGTTTCCCTCAGAAAATATAACAGTACTGCTAGCTCAGTCCTGCTCACTTAACTTAGATACTGGCAGAGAACACAAGGTTCAAGCCAGAACAAGGAAATGTGGGAGAGAAAATGAATGTCTTTTTGCTTGCTTTGAATAGAACAGAAAATAATGAGCTTAAAATGGAACAGATTTTCTGTTCAAACCCTGGAAAGTCAATGGAGTATATTATCTCCTTGATTCTTCTTGGTTCCATTCCCCAACTGAAGATCTGGCTGTTGGTGGAGGAGTCAAAATCTAATGCATCTTTCCGGAAGTGTGTTTTTTCTTAGTTTGTTTTGCCATGTGCTTATCCTGAGGTGCAACAGTCCTGTCTGAATAATGTGTCAGATGGAAACCTTTTCAAGCAGCATCTGCTGTAGACTTGAGTAATTTGAATTATTCTTTGGTCCTGTATATGAATGCTTGTGTCTCACATCAGTGTGCTCTGCACTGGTTTAACTGAAAATCAATGTGTTTGGTTCAGTTGGTCTCAGCCTTTAAACAGGATTGTGGTGACTAGAAAGAAGGTTGGATTAAGTGCATTTGTGAGCTTCTCCTAGTGTGTTTGGGATTCTTTTGTTTCCTGGTGAATCTGTAACCAACCACCTGTTGTGTCAGGGTGGGGAAAATCGTTGTTATTGTGTTCATAACAAAAAAGCAAATGTTCCTAGGCCTAATCTGGTGGCATTAATGGAACTGTGAGCTCTGTTCTTCTTGCTGTGTTTCAGAATGGCCGCAATGATAAGGCACAGGAATTTTTCCTCAAGCAGGCCTCCGAACTCCAGAACCAGGCGGAGTGGAAGGATTGGTTTGTCCTGCCCTTCCTCCCTGCTCCAGAATCCAACCCAACCTTTGCTACCTATTTCTCGCGCCAATGGGCAGATACATTCATTGTGTCTCTGCACAACTTCCTGAGCGTCTTATTTCAGTGCATGCATATCCTTTTTTGCAACTGGTAGTTAAATCTCCCTTGCTCTGGTGTTGTATTTTAAACAGTCATGCCAAGGATATAGTACTTATGTGGAACTTCCTGCTTTCAGGTGATTTTTTACAGCCAAGACTTAGTAGAAAGTTGGCATTTACCAGAGGATGTTGGAATAGTTACTGCTCAATTATCTGAAGATATGTTGTATGCCGTGGGCAAAACAATTGTGATTGTTGTTGATGCTGAATCATTCTGATGCTAATGACTAGAAATCTTGTGCACATCTTGTTCTGAAGTGGTTTTACTCTTTGCTTAATACAGTACAAAACAGGCATACAACCTTGGGTCGTAATCTATAACTGTACTGGCATCTTCTCTTAGATCCTTCTTTGGGTACATTATGTTCACAACATTGCCTAATGACAGCTCATTATAATAGAGCAGTTGATTGTTGGCAGAAATAAGTTTTTTGCCCCACGCTACAGAGTTCTGTCTTACTTGTTTGGTGATGGGCAGGCTTATGCTGCAGCTGGAACACAGCTCATATTGAACTGTTTCTTCTGCGCACAGTAAAGAAGTAACAGAACCTGTGTTGCCCTCCACTTCTGACTCTAAAAAGAAATAATCTGAAAATCCTTGCAAAGTCCACATGAAATAGTTTTTGCAACAGCAAAGTAAAAAGTTGACTTAAGTAGTTCAGCTGTTGCTAATCTTTTGGTCATGCACGTACTTTTTGCTTATTTTATGGACTGGGGAGCTTTGTTTTTACAGATAAATAGCTGGTATGGAGTGCTGGCTTTTAGAATTAAGCCAAGTGCACACAAGTTATTGCCTCGATTTTCTTTAACATTGCTTACCAGTTCCAGTCATACTGAACTTTGAAGCTGAATGTCTCAGGAGCAGTCTCATACAAGAAGAAAATGAATCCTTGCGGCATAAGGTCAGAACTGAGGTTACTCTTTAGCTGCTGACTGTGTGATGCGAGTTTTGTAAAATTGTTTCCATCCATTTGAGAGCATTGTAACAGTTCTGTTTGGTGCAGTTATTCTAAGGCAGATTCTTTCAGTCTTTTTTTTTAATTTCAATTTATTTTTCAATTGTCTCCAGCAGACTTAGGGTTGTGATCATATTGTGAAATGTGTGTTTAGGATATTCTTGTCCCACTGCTGGAGCTCAGTGTCTCCCTTCCTTGTGCTGTCTGACAGGTGACTGAATACTTTTCTGTTACACTGCAAAGTCAAAACAAGGTGAAACTGGTGGCATGTTAAGGATATATGTCGTAGAATTATAGAATGGATTGGAAGGGAGGTATGGCTGATTTTGTGAATAGTATTCAGTCACTTCCAGATTTTAGCTGATAGAGCAATAAATTCTGGCAAAGAGACAGAAACTGTTACTTCTAAAATGGCCCCTTCACCATATTTGATGTGCACTTAAAGCAATTTAGACCAGCTAATGGAAATGGGGATGTCTGTTTCGCAGCTCTAGATCTTACAGTAAAGCATAAGAAGGGTCTGTTGGTTCAGACAAAATGTTGCCCAGCTCCATGCTTGTGTTTGACAGTATCATCAGCAGATACTTAGGAAAAGGGTGTAATAAGGGTCAGTCATTTCCAAATATAACTTCTGTTAGAGAAATTTGTGAAATCTTCAGTTTAACAACTTTCTAAACTATAGATCACATGTGGATGATCATATACAAGTAGGAAGGCCTATACATGTAAGTAGAACTTTACTTTCACTTCCTCAGACATACCAAGAAAAGCTCTTTCTATATAAATACTTCAGTAAAGTATGTTACAAAACATTGTTGTATGTTGTGTTTCCTGTTTGTACTGTTTTAATAACTGTTCAACATTGTCCTAAAAATTGAAATAAAATAGAATAATTGATTTCAAAAAGTAAGCAGTTTTTGGGGAAAAAACCCAAGATTTGTCACTGTGTACGGTATGGAGTTAGTAGGTCAGTCAAACATTGACAGGAGAGTTCTGCAAAGATGGTCAGTGCATAGGGACAGAGGATAAAATGTTTTGAAATAGAGCTGGTTTATTTCCTTGAATTTTGTATTCTTTACTTTTAGTCAAATTAAAGCTATAGTTTGTGTTTTGCATGTTGGCTGATATCAGTTGCAGTCTGGATAAGATTATTCTGGCAAATCGACAGAAGGAAAACTAGACTTTCCCTTTTAGTCAACTACTCAGGTCAGAGGGGGAACCAGCTACCTCTAGAATACAGGTTTTAATAAAGGATGTCAATAAATATTGAATTTTATGCTAGCTGAAATTAAGTAGTGATTCTGTTTTATGCTACTGAAACAATGCAAATACAGAAATAGCAAGAGAGCTCATTTTACTTCCTGTATTTTCTTTCCTTAAATACTATGTTAAAAGGAAAAAGAAATATGTCTGAAAAACAGATGTACAGAAACAGAAAAAGCTGGAGGAACTGTTTGTGTGAGTAGGAGTCACAGGCATAAACCACATTTGTTCCAGAAAGCTGAATCCTGAGGTTCCTCTCTGCTAAAGGGAAAAAGAGATTGTTTTATTTCTCCAAAAGGTGGGGGGAAATCTCACTCATGCTTGGGAAGGGGTTGCTCTGGTATGGAGCTGGATTTCAGGGTGACCTGGTTTCACTGACTTTGGTGCACCTTGCCAGTTCAGCAAACCCTTGGCTGTAGGAAGAAAATTACCTTCTAGGCTCCATGCCTACATTGCCCTGGCCTCAAACCACCTGCACAGAGAGGGACTGGTAAGCTCTGCCCTGCCCAGCTCTTGTTTCCCAGCACCACTAATGTCCCCACACAGACAGCCTGAGGAGAGGAGTGAAGGGTTTTAAGTAGGCTTCAGTTTCATGTGAGTACTGATTGTTTTGACTAATTGGACTAATGTGGTGCACAGCCAATCAGAGCGAATTTTTTGCTTCCCCACCCTTCTAGAGATGTTGAAATAAAAGGAGTAAACCACTTCAGTGAGTGGGAAGGAGGTGAGTATCAGTGATCTTGTGTTTACTTGGCTCTTTTCTCCTGTCCTAGCTGTTTGCTCTGCAGGCTGAATCCTCCCGCATGAAGAAAGAGGAACTGGAGGTGGAACAAACAGTTATGCATCACAAGTTGCCTGCGTATGTGGCCAACATGGATCGACTAGGGGATTCTGAACTGTGAGTGCCTGCAGGAGAAGACATGGGGACAGGCTGTGCTGCTTTTGTTGGGTCATGGAGGTTCCTGGAGGGTAATTTCCACATCCTCTGCCCTGGGATTCAATGCAGAAGGACATCCAGGCAGAAATTATTGCCTAAGTAGGTTTAATGGAATTCATGGCAGGTGTCTCTCTCATCATTTGGGAGGTTCTTGCAAACCAGTGAGAGCTCAGGCACACATGGAAGTGATTCTGCTCTGCTGTTAGCATTGCACCAAGGTGTTCTGGGCATCTAGGGCACTGGTAGCAGTATACCTGCAGTATTGCTTCAACGAAGTGGATTGTCTCTTGATTCCAATTTACTTGAGTGCCTGCAGTGCCATAGGTGAATGCCCAGTGTTGTTTTGTAGATACTGTTACTGTATGGCCCAAAGAGATTGTTACACAAGGATGTTTTCTCGCTTTTGCAAAGTTAAGGGAAAGAAGCTTCTCTTCTGTGAGGCTCAGTTATGCACAGAATTCCCCATGAACTTGCTGCAGTTAAAGGTGCATTTTATGACTACATCTATTTTTTGTCCTAGCTCTGGAAATTAGGCAACATACACAGTGATGCAGCTTCTTCAGCTGTTATTTTTTTTACCCCAGTACAGGATAGGAATAGGATTGATTAAATTATCTGTTGTCAGTGACAGATAGAAGTTGGAGCAGGTATTACACACAAAATGTTTTAACCTAAAATTTGTCTCATTAAATAGACTTAAGTGTCTATTGAACTATCTTGATAACTGTTCCGTAGCCTTTTCACAGGAAAGGCTACAGAGTTTAGTTCGTGATACGTTTTTTTTCACTGTGTGGAAAGCTCTGATTCTGTCTTCATGTATGGAGGAGTGTGACATGAGGGATGGGGTAATTTATTACTGTATTTATTTTTGTCCATTTTAATTGGAAAAAATATGCCTAAGAAGTGGCATTTCTTGCATGTGCAACTTGTCTCTTAGTCTGTGGGCCAGTTCTGGTGGCTTATTTTCATGTCTCTGCTTAACCCAAAGCCCAGCTTTGGCAGAACAGTTCCATCCTTGAGGAGTGGATAGAGACAGTGAAGATTATTGTATTCCCTTTGCCCTTACTGCCACTCTGCCCTCAGAGGAAGCTGTAGCAGAGTGAGGTCACACAGTTATGTTCTGGGAAGCAGCTGCTGCTCTTGGCATTGTGGACTGAGAAGGGAGGTGTTTATAATCGTAGAAATGGGCTGTAGCTCTCTTAGTTTCTTTGGTACTGGATTTTGAGATATTGAGGGCCTGTGCTGTAAAATTGTTGCACATAACTTGCTGATTATCATAGGGTGTTCTGTGAAGCACTGGATGCTGAATGTCTCTCAAAGTAGGTCTGTTTTATTCTTTGAATTTGGAACCCCATCTGAGTAAGTTCTACAGAAATCTGACTTCCCCTTAGGGTCTTTCTAAACAAACCAGATGGAGTGGAAGAGTTTTAAGTGGCCCTACAGGGGATTTAGCAACAGTTGGAGCTCACTGTCTCAGTGCATCTCTGAGAAGTGAGCTTTTGGTTACAGTAACTATAATGACCTGCTCCAGGCACTAGCAGGCTATTTTAAAATAGTTTTTGAGTGCAGAGTGGTTCACTGGCTTGGAAATAAACATCTGTCTTCCAGTGGTTCAAACAGCTGCACTTCACTTAACTAGGTGGTCTTTGATCAGGTTGCCTTGCTACACTTTCATACTCTATTTGATGGTGTTTTTTTTTTTTTTTTTTCATTAGTGATATGACCTGCAATCAGAGGAGTACAGCACATTCTCTTCAGTCCCGGGGAGGCTTTCTGTCCTCTTTTCTCTCCCAAAGTAAAAAGGGCCCTTCCAGACCAACCCATTCAAGTGGGGCTTCTCCACTGCAGACTGGCAGTATGCTGCTGGGGAAGAAAGAACCAACAAATCACCAGGTAATTCTCAAGTGAAAGTTGCTCAGTCTCCAAGCAGTTAACTTGCAGCACGGCACTGCTCCAAGCTTTTGCTTCCACCTGAAAAATTAAATGTCCTTTCCTGCCTTGCAAATGTATGCTGGGCCTGAATGCAGCACAAGAACAGCTATTGTTTTCTAAGAGCTTGTGGAGCCCTTGCAGGTGCTTGGTTGCTTTGCTGTTTCTTTTGCTCTTTGTTCTACAGCCTACTAGGAGCATAATTTTGCCCAGTCACTTCTCTGCCTTCCAGAGTGCCAAAGGAAAAGAAGGAACAGTGAGCTGTAAGGATGGGAAGAGCCACTTCAGTGGTTTAGCAGCAGGCGAATCCAGTTCCCTGCAGCAGCGGCAGAAGCGCTTGCAAGAGCATGGGAAAGAAAGGAAGGAGCTGTTGTCAAAAGGGACCTTCCAGGTACTGCATTGCAAGGCTGGGAAGCAGAAGGCTTGTATTTCTGTAAAACTTAGTGGTAGAACAAGTGCAAGCGTTTCCTTTAAGCTTTGGAATTGCTAGTCAGAAATAACAGTATCAAAGGTTAATATCTGTAGGTAATTAACTCCTTCTGCATGTGGTTTATTTATGTCCCTGGAAGTTAATCAGTATTGGTATTTCAAATGGAGTAAGAGTTATCTTTTGTCTCCATGTTTTCCAACAGCCTGGTCCTGAGGCTTCATTACGGTTTCATTCACTTTTAATGGTTGTGTTCAAATACCTTGTTAAAATCCCCATTCCTCAGTGGTAGTGAACTTGGCTCACTCATCCAGCCATAGTGAGTTCTCCTGTAGGTTCTTGTGCTGATTTATGCAGGCTCTGTGTGGGACAATGAAAACTAATAGAAAATTATGCTGGATAGGAATGGAAATTGCTTTCCTAGCAACATTTGCTCTTTGAAACTTTTAGTACTTTATTGTTGCAGTTTTGCCTGGGGGTGTGCTCTGCTTTAAAGTCTAATGAAATAATAAAACTGTCCTGGATTTTAACTGCTGAAGGTCAGCACACTACTTCTGTTCACCAGTGTGTTGTCCAGCTTTCAGCAGCTGTGTCAAAAAATACAGAGCACAGGCAGCATCTCAGCCATTGTTATTTTGTCTGTATGAGACAATTCTGCCTTGTGGAGAGACGGTGCTGAGGGGACTGTTGCCTGTTGGCCAATGTGTGGCTGTTCTGTGTGTGGGGCTACTAAAGAGATGCTACTCTATCACTCAGCATTTAAGGCCTTGAGAGAAGTTTTTTATTCATGGTTCATCTAAAACACTTTCAGCATTGATGGGAAAATTGCAAAGCCTGATTTCCCAGTAAGTTTCCTTTGACTTTTTTTTTTCTACAATATTCCAGGTTAAGGCAGTGATTTTTGGGCTGTGTAAAGATTGGCCCTTGTGCTCTTGGCAGGGAGCTTGATACTCTCTAATTTCCTCTTGTACTCAAAGCATGTGAGCAAAAAAGGAAACCAAAAGGTGGCACTTTCACGTAGTGGAATGTGTGTTCCTTTCACATAGTGTCATTCACTGGTTGTTACCTCCACATTAACTAGCAGAATAATTCTTGGCTTTATGTCCTAATCTTTACCAGCTCTGTGATTTCAGATGATTTGATTATGCAGTGCTTGATCCATTGGTCCTGATGAGAAGCTACTGTAAATTAGGCAGTCATGTGTTACAGAACAGGAATTCATAACCATCAATACCAATACCATTTTGGGGATACTTAACTTTCACAGGATGGTTTATTAAAAAAAGTGCTAGCAGATTATTTAACACGTTATGTGTTGTATCTGCTTCTTGTTCAACTTCTGGTGACAAGGGAAGACTAAGCTGCTTCCAAATATTTCTGCAGTGCAGCTCTTGTTTCATCCAGATACTGTCACTTCCTAAAACTCCATTTGTCCTGTCTGCCCTGTCAAATTGGATTTTAAGCTTTTGGACTAGTGTGTCAGTTCTACTGTTGTCATCAGTCAGTTGGCTGCAGTGGTAGCTCCAGTGTGCAGAGTCTAAATCTCTGGTAGATGAAGATAATCCATCCACTGGGGCTTGAGAGCCAAGTTTTTGTGCAGGTTTGCTGAACTGCATATTATACAGGCTTAACTTATATTGCTGAATGCAAGAATTCTTGAAATACATTGATTTACTTGTGAACCTGTGCCCTAATGGCATGTAAATGAACCTTTGATGTTGGCTGAGGTATGCTAGAAATGTTTAATTCTTACAGGAAAGTGTATAGCTGGGCACGTGGAGGGGGATACAAGAGACTCAACAATTAAGCATGTCGTATTAAATAGTGCATTTGTGCAACACAAGGTCCTTGTGCTCAGAAAGGTCCCTGGCAGAAGGAGTGTTGGCCTGACAATGCTTCTGTTTTGTTGCAGCTTCTTTTGTTTTTTTCCCAGCAGGCTGGGGTAGCTGAGGAGCTTGGTGTGGAGCTGCTTCCTTGTATTTCACACAGGATTTCTTCCATCAGGGCCAAAGTGCTGAGAAGAAAACAGATACTAGCATAGCTGAGGCAGAACCATGCTCAGAGCTGCATGCTGAGCAAACAGAGACTTCAACCAAAATGCCTGGCAGCAGTGCAGAGGCTGTGGGGGTTCGGCAGGAGCAACCTTTCATTGTCCTGAGCCAGGAGGAGTACGGGGAGCACCATTCATCCATCATGTACTGCAGGTAATGCACTGGCAGAAGAGGGCTGTCTTGTAGAAGCCTCTGCAGAGGGATCAGCTGTATCTGGCCTCTTTCTCCCAGTGTCTGTTCTGTCCAGCACGTTGGACGTCTGCTCTCAGTTGTAGGGCAGTCAAGTCAGTGTGACTGAAAATAGCATGTAGCTTGTGCAGAGAGAATGGACAGAGATTTCTGGACAGACATTTTTGTAATTGGGCAGTGCTGGCCAGGAAGAAACTCCCTTGGAAAGCAGATATTTCTTAAGGGCGTTATGCTCTGCATCTGGAGCTTAGTGTGCTTCGTTGTGCCAGTTACTGTGAAGTGAGCAGGAAATAGTGCAAAGAAGTTCTAATTCCTGCAAAAGGAACTGGTGTGTGGCCAGGAAAGGAGGGATTAGTGGGTTGCATCTAAGAATTTGAGAGAGAAAAATATCCCATCAGTTTCATTCTACACCCAGGGTTGATTGTTCTGGACGGAGGGTGGCCAGCTTGGATGTGGATGGGGTCATCAAAGTCTGGTCTTTTAACCCCATAATGCAAACGAAAGCTTCCTCCATTTCCAAATCTCCATTGCTGTCCCTGGAATGGGCCACCAAGCGTGATCGGCTGGTGAGTAGTCTGCATGTGGAAGCGCAGAAGATGATTTGGGGCTGTGTTGCTATGTGTTGCATGTTTGCTTCTAGACAGCTGCACTGTGGATAAAATTGAGGCAGCAGTTAGTTTCCACTTTTAGTGGGACACAGGGAACCAAAGCCTCTAGGGTGTAAGAACTAGAGTGGGGAGTGTATGCTTTATATTGAGCAAGGTGTTCACCACCACTTGCCCTGAAACAGAAATTACCAAGCTGCAGTGTGGGTACAGCTGCAGGATAGAAGTAGTGCCTTTGAGAGAAATGCCCATCTTCACACAAATCACACAGCAACTTGTAAAGACAGGCAGAGGCAACAGCCTGTGGGAGGCCTGCAACAGAGAGCTGTGGAGCTTTACTCATACCCTGAGCCAGCAGCAGAGAAGAGGTTGTGGGGGATGCCGTTTTACTTGTGCAGGTGTGAAAAAAGCTCCATGGCCAGTTTTAGGCAGGTGTCTTAAGAGCTGAGGGTCTTTGTGTGCATAACAAGCTTGGAACTTGTTTAAATAACATGGCAGTTTAAATGTTTCCTATATCCCTTTTTCTCTAGTTCTGGTACTAGAGAGGAGCCTTAAATTACATGCATTCCTCTAAATTGTTGAACTCTTGCTAGTGTTTCGTGCCCTCCCTCGGCATATACAGGGCTGTATGAAAAGGCTGGCCTGCAAATGAGGCAGTATTTTTTGCATTTTGACACTGACAATATGTGGCTTGCTAACCCCAAAATGCCACCTGTGAAGAGCTGGTGCTACACGTTGTCTTTTCTTTTGCTTTTAGAAAGCAAGTTGTCAATACAGTTGTTGCACCTTGTTTATTGTGATGATGTTTCCTCTGCTTTGTGGAATTTAATTCCTTCTTGCTAACAGAAAGATTCTACATTCTGAAGTACCTGTAGGATTCACCAGCAAATTAGGCACTGAAGTGACAAAGATCTGACTTGCTCAATTTTCTTTTATAATGCGTCTCTCCATAACTTAAAATTTTAATTGAAATTGAATGCCTCTGATAAAGCATGTGTTAGCTCTTCTGGATGATTTCATCCTCCTGTGAGTGAAAGGAGTTGGCTTCTGTTTGATTTTCTCTTTAGCACACAGTTAACAATCTTCAGCTTCGCTTTCCTTCGACCCCTAGATATTGAGACTCCATACATGTTTTGCATCCTACAGGGTTGAGCCATGATCTAGAAAGCAGTGTTTGTGCCACCTCAGTGCCTATTAGATTTT
Source organism: Sylvia atricapilla (assembly GCF_009819655.1). Taxonomy (NCBI): domain Eukaryota; kingdom Metazoa; phylum Chordata; class Aves; order Passeriformes; family Sylviidae; genus Sylvia; species Sylvia atricapilla. The sequence continues at coordinate 47,038,349 of NC_089144.1, forward strand.
TTTCTCACTGGGAAGCAGGGTTTTTACTCTGTCTGATATGGCTTTGGGGTAGTCTTACTCAGTGTGATTGCACAGGATGTACCATAATGGACTAATATTTAGTCTGAATGCATAAATAGAAAAAAGATTACCAAGTCTTGGTGGTTGTTGGCCAGCATCATTGTACTGCTCACTCACACTCTTTCCATCTACTTCCTTGGTGGTTTCAAGCTATTGCTTGGCAGTGGAGTTGGGACGGTTCGTCTTTATGACACAGAAGCAAAGAAGAATCTCTGTGAAATCAGCATTGATGAGGACATGCCCAGGTAACTCTGGAATACTGATTTCTATATAAAGTTGGGGACCCTTTTTTGAGGTTGGGCTGAGTACGACACACCGAGACCGTGTTTCATGTCGCACTGACATTTATTGTTTGTCTCTTCATATTTATTTTCTTGTGACTTTATTGACATTACAAGGCACTTAAAAAATGTACACATCTGCTGCCTTAAGGAGGCTTCTGTATGAACACTATAAAACTACATATGAACACCTGTTAGAACCCGGAATACCTTAAGAGAGAGGGGTGAAATTTTTTCTGCGCCACAACTTAATTTTCACTGCGTTACAGAGGCCCACAGATTCTGCAGGCCAAGGGCCTAGTCTAAAATTGCTTACACCTCATTTTCAAATATTCTGCAACATTTATATATAAATAAATGTTGTTGGTTTTAATAGTGAACATCTCAATGTTCCTTCTGCTTTTCTGCAACTGCAGGACTATCCAGCCTTCATCTAGAGGGCAGTCCCTGCCTGAGCAGCATAAAACTGCTCAGTTGAATGGGGGACACTCAAAAACTAAGGACATGAATCCTGCTCTCCTTTACAGTGCACGCTGTCTTGTGGGGTCTTAATGGGAGAGGTCATAGGTGAGTGTTTGCTTGAGGCAGCTGCAGTGGAGAGGTGATTCAGACCATGTGCCTGTGTTTCAGGATCCTCTCGCTTGCCTGCAGCCCAAGTGGTGCCTCCTTCGTCTGTTCTGCAGCAGCCCAGAGCCTCGTCTCCCACATTGACTTCTCAGTAATCAACTCTGGGGGCAAAAGCATGAACCAAGTTCCTGGGAAGCTGCTACTGTGGGACACTAAGACGATGAAACAGCAGGTACTTGCTGGGTTTCTTTCCTTTCTCAGTCTGCTTGCTGAGAATGAGTGTCTTCTGTTTCAATGTGTAGGAGCCCTCTTTCTAAATTAGGCTGACTTTCTTTCCAGCACCTTTCTTTTTCCTCCTTCCTCTTTTTCCCTCTGTCACATTCAGGATAAAAATAATGTAAGTAGCTGCTGGATTGGGTGAAGTTTTTCTGTTTTATTGCTGTATTCTGGTTTTTCTGAGGAATTCTTCAGAATAGTCCACAGCCTTGGTTCTATCCTGGTGGCACAGTTTGTGACTGGAAATATCCCAAGTGGATTGAATGGTGCTTTGCTCAGGCTTTTTCCAGTTGAGCTCTACTGAAGGGTTTTCATTGCTGCTTTCCCTTGCCTTCCCTGTTTTTAAGTGAAGTGCTGTCCCTGACATGTAGGAGAAAGCAACATACTCAAGCTAATGCCTGCCAGAGACTGGTTTTGCAACCTTGAGGCAATGGCCAAGAAAGCTGTGGCTTGGCTGAGGTGAATTGCTGGTTTAGTGTCACAGTAAAATGCTGCTGCCAGACCTTGAATTCTGTAGTCATTAGAGGTGTAGGGTTCCAAACCAGAGTTCTTGTTACTAAGTATGATCTTTTTTCTTTTTTTCCTTCCTTCCCCTGGAGTTCAGCTCTTCAGCACCCCCAGCTCCGTTCTTAGCATTAATGCAGATTTTCCCTTCCAGCTGCAGTTCTCTCTGGAGCCTGAGCCCATTGCTATTAACTGCACAGCCTTCAACCACAACGGCAACCTTCTGGTCACCGGGGCTGCAGATGGGATTGTTCGTCTCTTTGGTATGGTGGAAAGGGATCTGAGGGTTTTGGCTGATAGCCAGCTGTGAGGCCAGGTGGACAAGACTGGCATCTGGGCTTGTATCACAAATAGTGTGGCCAGCAGGATGAGGGAAGTCATTGTCCCCCTGTACCTGGCGCTGCTGAGGTTGCACCTCAAACAGCTTGTTCAGTTTTGGGCCCCTCACTACATGAAAGACATTGTGGGGCTGGAGCATGTCAAAGGAACAAAATCAAAGCTGATGAGGGGTCTGGAACACATGAGGAGTGGCTGCAGGAGCTGGGGTTCTTTAGCTCATGGTAAAGGAAACTGAGGGGACACCTTACTGCATTCTATAACTACCTGAAAGGATGTTGTAGCCAGATGGGGTCAGTCTCTTCTCTCAGGCAACAAGGACAGGAGGAAACAATGCATCAGGGAGGGTTTAGATTGGATATTAGGAAAGCTTCTGTCACCAAAGGGATTGTCAAGCACTGGAGCAGGCTGCCCAGGAGTGCTGCAGTTACCATCCCTGGAAGTATTTAAAAGATGTTACAGATGTGGCACTTAAGGGTATAGTTTAGTGGTGCACTTGGCAGTGTTAAAGGAATTTGGCTTGATTATTTTGGAGGTCTTTTCCAATGTAAATGTTTCTGTGAAACTGAGTAGTGAGCTGGCCCCTAGTCCTCAGCTAGCTCCCCCTAGCAGAGAGGCAGCTGTAGGATGTGCTTGGAGACAAGGTGGAAGCCATTGTCTCCACAGGAGATCTCAGGAATGAATTGACATAGGCTTTTTCTGGAGGACATTGGCTGGAGTGGTAGTGCTGCTGGATTTGTTTCTGTCCTGCTGAAGAGGAGGGTGAATTTGCCCTTAAGCCATGTGGTCTTACTCTGTGCCAGACAGCACTACCACTGAGAGGCTGAGTCATGAGGAAAGCAATTAATATGAGACCTTCCATTTAAGTGCAAGGGCTTCGCATCAGTCCTCTTTCTGGAAGCAATTTCTGTTTCTGAGGTTTTTGTCCTCTTCAGCTTGTTCTTGCAATAAAGACAGTTCAGGCCTCCTACCTTTGAATGGGGAATCTGCTGCTGGCACAGGTGGAGGCTGCACTCCCAGGTCTTTGGGAGGACAGAGCTGTCAGCAGCTTGGAGGATGGGCAGGATAACAAGGGGAGGAGGAGTGCAAGTGGTGCTTGGATGCAGAATGCCTGCAGTTGACAGTGGAGTTTGTGAGCAGGCCTATAAAGTTGAGTAGTTGTAGACAATGATTTTTGTGGCCAAAGTGAAAGCGGGAATATAGGCACAGGGTACTGGGACTGGATTGGGCTCTCTCAGGCTGGTTGGGAGGGCTGTCACAGAGACCTCAGGAACATAAAAAGTCTCTTTTATGAAGACATAAAAGAGACCTTTTTTATTGCTGAGGTCTCTTTGTGAGTACAAGGAGTGTTCAGTACTGGTTCTCCCCTCAGATATGCAGCAGCATGAGTGTGCCATGAGCTGGAAGGCACATAATGGGGAAGTCTACTCCGTCGAGTTCAGCTATGATGAGAACACAGTCTACAGCATAGGCGAAGATGGCAAGGTAGGCTATGGATGACCTCCTGCTGGTCAACTGGCAGAGAGAGCACTTCTGGAATCTTCTCTGTATAGTGGAGACAATTGTAAAAATACACTCAGATTCTGGATGAAATGTGGGCTGCTAATTGCAGTCTTAGGTGTGCAGTACCACCCTCTTCCATGCAATCTGCAGAGAGAGTGGCTGAAAAATATATTAATAGCTGGACCTGTCTCGGACCTTGTGTGCAAATCTTACTGCTGGTGACATCCCTTTCCTAGATAGTCCATGTGAGGATGGCCTTTCTCTGCCCCTGAGATCACATCATTTGAGATCTGCGACTCACAGGGAAGCATATCCTTGACCACTTTGCATAAATCTCATCAGCAGCTCCCTGTTGTTTATAATAAATACTCAATTTCTGCAGTTCCTCAGTCTTCAGCATAGAGGTGTGGCTCAGGGAGGGACCTTGGCTGAGGAGTTAAGTAATTCTCACCAGAGTTCTGCATGCAGTGTGGAAGGACACATAGGCAGTAGTGCTTGAGGATGGCAGGGCATATCTTTGCCTGGATAGAAGGCACTCTTACAGCCTTTGCAGCCTGTGTTTTATGAATATAGCCACTTAGATATAGATGCCAAAATGCCCTCTTCTGTTTGTGAGGAATACCCACTATTTTGCTTAAAAGCAAAAAAAGGCAACTCTACTCGCATCCCAGTTAATTTCATTATAGGCCTTTGTCATCTCTTTTTCTCATTCTAGTTTATTCAGTGGAATATCCATAAAAGTGGCCTGAAGGTGTCTGAGTATGACCTTCCCAGAGAGGCTACAGGTCCTTTTATTCTATCTGGGTACAGTGGCTACAAGCAAGTACAGTTCCCACGAGGACGGCTTTTTGCTTTTGACTCTGAGGGCAATTATATGTTGACATGTTCTTCTACTGGAGGAGTAATTTTTAAGGTAAGTCTGATCAGTGATGGTGAGTATTCTTAAGTATCCTTACAAGCTCCTGTTAATTACAAGGGTGCAACAGTAACCACTGGAAATTCTTAAGCAGCACATATTCATCCTTGCTCTGTCAAAGTTGTTGCTCAGTTTCACACACTGTGTATTTTAGCAGTGTATGGTGTACAGCAAGTGTTTGGGTTCTATGTATGTAGCTGGAGTATTTGTGCTCCTTCTTAAAGCTTAGTTCTTAGTGTCCAAGTGCCTAAGACAAAGTTTTAATTATCTTTTTAATATATGGATGCATGCCAGTTCAGTGCAAAATGTATGATTGTTGACTGGTGCTTATGTTCAATCTGCCTTCTGTGCCTGTTGATTCTATGTTAGACCCAGCCTGATTCTCTTCCCTTACTGTGTACTGAAATTAAACAAAGGGTAAGGCTGAATGGTCTTGAGTGCCCAAATTTGTGCTTCAGTAACTTTACAGTGATTTTACTGATCACATGCCCATGCTCTTGCAAGGCAGATTAGATGGAATTTTTGCTTTGCATCTGGGGCACTCAGAGCACCTGAACTAACACGAGCTATAGCTTAGGCTTATGTGCTTCCCATCAGTGTATGCTCTTAGCCTGCCTTGTTTAATTACTGCAGTTCAGCTAATGTCAAAAGTTGAGCTGCTTGGGAACATATGCTTCTGTAGTGAGACTGGAAGCTTCCTTTCATGTATGTGCTGCACACATGTCAGTATCTCTCTGATTTTTCTCCTTATTTATGCATGCTCTTAGAGATATGGAGTCTCTATCAGGCTTTGGCTTGTCTTGTTGTGTGCATTGCCTCCCACTGCAGAAACTTACCTCCTTAAAATCTTATGCTTTCCTTCTTTTTAGTTAAATGGTGAGGAAAAGGTTCTGGAGAGCTGCCTTTCCCTGGGGGGACACCGAGCTCCAGTTGTCACCGTGGATTGGAGCACAGCCATGGACTGTGGGACATGCCTTACTGCTTCTATGGATGGGAAAATTAAATTAACAACCTTACTGGCTCAGAAGTCTTAGCCTGGACAGTACTGAAGGGGGAAAGAACAATAGATTTTACAAAACCAGTGTTAACTCACAGGAACACACTGCATGTGAGAGAAGGCAAAGCAAAGTCCCTCTTCACATTGTAGCTTTTGCCTCTTGATAAATACATCTGCCAAACCACTGTGCAACAGGATGCCAGTATGGGACTGGATCAGTGGTAGCACTGAAAGTAAGTCTCCACTAATCCATTGTGGCAGCTGGACTTCCCTCTGTTGGGGACTCTTGAGTAGCACATGGCTAAAAGGCAGTGGTCACGTCAGGGTTCTGCAGAAGAAGGTGAGGCTGGAGGAAGCAAGCATGAGGCAGCACAGTGCATGATGATAAGATGACTTGAACTGGAAAGGCTGGTGAGAAAACAGAGTATTCTTTGGGTATAACATTTGTTGTTATGATTTTGTTAGTTTGTTTTTATTTGCTTTTTTTTCCATAAAAAGAAAATAATCCCTTGCATTTGAACTCTGTGCTTTGTTCAGCAGTTGCTGCAAAACATGGAGCGTGGTGAAAGCACCATCGTGTGCCAAGTCTCCTGCATGCAAAAAAGCCCTTGTGTTTTTACTAGGTGGTTCCACCACATCTGCACACCAGGGTGAACCCAGACATCCAGAAACAAAAACAACTGCCTTTTCTTGGATGTGTTTTGTTACCTTGCCATAGGTTCTGGCTACCAACCAGAGCAGAAATCCTGAGTCAGACTTCGAAATACTTGTGCTGGAGTTCAGAAGCTATGTAATGCTTAGCAGCTATGTGATGGTGGGTAGGAGGAGGAAGGCCAAGACCAGTCTGCCCCTGCTGTTTAGGGCTGTCTGTCACTGGAGCTGTGTCTCCCCCTAAGCCCCCCAACATCAGGGCAAGTGCTATGCCCAGAGTCTTTCAATGGACTAAGCAGATACATTTCACCTGCTTACACATTGCCATGGAGCCTTCTGCTACTTATGTCCTTGGCCTGTATTGAGAGTTTAGGGTACTGTTGTTCCTTGGCAGAGCATACTGCTGGAAAATGAACAGTCATTCAGGAGCTGTATGGGTAGCCATACACAGAGACAGCTGTTAAAGGGCAACACTGCTGGATACTGAAATCCTCACTACAGGCATATTCATGCTACAGGTACCTGTTGTCCATGGAGTAACTTGCTCCTGCTGCCTACACTCATCAGATAACCTCACCTTCCATTTCAAGGGACTCCAAGATTAACAAGTCCCCTTGTACAGGGTTTCCACCTCAGTGGGATGTGATACTAATGGTGCAGCTGCTCTTCATACCAATCTCAGCTAATATCTCCTCAAATCCAGTGCTGACTTCAAACTGGCTTCAGGAATTCCCAGGGTTAGTCTGTGAGTTTAGAGAGCTCTCAAATGGGTGTCTTTGTTGGCCTCTCAGAAGGCCAAGAAAGATCGTGGCTGTATTCCAAGCCCTGCAGGGTTGACTACATTGCATAGGTGTTTTGTAATTTGGAATCACAAAATTATAGAATGGTGTGGAATGGATGGGACCTAAAGCTCTTCTAGTTCCAACTCTCTGCCACGGGCATGGCCACCTTCCACTAGACCAGACTGTCCAAAGCCCTATTCAACCAGGCCTTGAACACTAACACGAATATTACTTTCTTCTGGATGTTATCTTCCAGCCCTCACAGAGGGTCAAGCGAGATTTGTGGAGAGACACTACTTTCAGGTTTGCTTCATAAGTAGGACTGAAAGCAGAACAAAAACCCCCAAACAGGGAGAGTACAAAAAACGTGCCCCACCCGAAGGCTGCTGTGCAAAATTATGCATTAGCACAACATTGATACCGTGCTAGAAGCCTGGAGGGAAGGAATGAACATGTTTTGCTGGAACAATGCTGAACGTGCAGTATTCCTGGAGCGGCTTTAACTCCATCCTGGGCCCAGGCTCCCCTCGCTCCCCGGCACAGCCCCCGGCCTGCAGCGGGCGCCCCGGCAGCGGCGGGTGCTCTGGGGCCATCAGCGCAGACCTGACGGAGCGCTCTGCGGGCCGGGCCTCTCCTCAGGCCGCCCCCGGGGCTCGGAGGCTGGCGCGCGTCCTTCCGAACGTGCCATCTGCTCCGCCGCTGGCCCAGCCGTGTTTACTTCTTGAAGGAATACTGAGGGGCGCGCAGCCTCACTCACCGCCCGCCTGCCTGGTCAAACACGGGGCTATGTCGTGACTCGGGTTTTAGGGCGGCTTGCGGCTGCTTTCCCAGCCCCCTGCGCTCCCGTTCGGGCCAGGAAGCAGTCTCGGGGAAGCAAGGAAGCAGTGACGGGCGGAAGGCGCCATGGCGGCGGGCGCGCGGCGGCGGCAGCTCCCGGCCTGGATGGGAGCGGCGGGGCACGGGCGGGCGGCGGCGGCCCCGGCTGCCAGGGCCAGGCGGCGGCGGGCGGCGGCGGGCCGCAGGTAGCGCCGCTGTGGCGGAGAGGCGGCTGGGGCGGCGGGAGGGAGGGCGAGCCCGGGCGCTGCCCGCGCTGAGCGTCCTCTGTGCACTGCCCAGGCCGGCGACGCTGTACTGCATGAACGAGGCAGAGCTGGTGGAGGTGGCCCTGGCGGTCCTGGCCGAGGTGAGCTGGGACCTCTGAGGGTGGGGACGTGGCCTTGGCCGTACCCGAGCACGGCCGGGCGGCAGAGCTTCGCAGGATGGGCAAGGAGCGCTGCTGCCCGCGGTCCCTGGAGGCCCCTCTCCAGGCAGTTCGGAGGGCGCTGCCGGTGCCGCATGGCTTTCCTGCTCCCTGCGCTCTGTCCCGGCGGCGCTGCTGCCTTTGCACCCTGCCGGGCGCTGCAGAGCAGAACCGCGGACCCGGGGCCTGGCGAGGCGTGGCTCGGGGTTGCTGGGCTGCCCTCCTGCCCCTTGGGGCTGCTGCCGGCGTGAAGTCACGCACGGCCGGCGCTTGTTGTTTTCCCTCTGGTCAGAATCTACAGTGCGAGGAAGGTGAAGAGAAGGCCCTGTCCAGGAGTGAAGAGGAGCAGGAACTCCCACCAACGCCAAACGAGGTTCCTGGAAGCACGGCTAACACGGATGGAGGCAGTGACCACGGTCCGGCACTTCCATCCCCTCCTGCTGCTGGTGCTGACGCAGAGAGGACAGGCAGGGAGGACTCTGAGGACGATGTCCTGAAATACGTGAGAGAGATCTTTTTCAGCTAACAGGTCTTCCCTGACTTCCCAGAAGAGGACACAATGGGGAGGATGTCTCCTCTCGCGGCCCTGAGAACGGTGGGAGAAGAGCCTGGAGGGGGCTGTGCATCTGTCTGCTGTGTTGGTGCCCTGTGTAGCTGGTAGGATACCCATAAAGGCCGGAGGGGGAAAGCAGGAGTTCTCCCACTCTGTGCTGAGCTCAGTGGGATTTGGCTCCAGATTAGGATGTGTCCATTTCTGTTTCACATTTCAGAGCATGGCCAGATTAAAGAGAACATTCGGGTTTCCGTGTGTATCCCTTTGATGGGTCAGTGTTGGGCATGGAGGGGAGCAGGGAGTTGCTGACCATGAGAGCAACATGGTCATGGTTCAGCCTTGTCCTTGTGGTACCTCTGTCACAGCTGCAGTGGCAGGCTGTTCCCATTGGGCCTGGTGCTGAATTTGCCTCCAGACTCCAACAGTCCTCTCAGTGGTGAGGAAGATATGTGGGAGCAGACTGACAGGGGACAGCACTGCCCTGAGGGGGCAGACCCCATGGCAGCATGCATGGGGGTCTAGAAAGTGATGAAGATGGCTCAGTATCCTCTTCCCAATCCAAAAAGGGGACAAACAAACAACATGAGGCCAGGTGTGAGAGCATGTATTGAAGAATCAGTCAAATCAGCATCACCAACCTCATCCCCACCAAGGCTGAAGCAAGAGAGAAAAGAGACCCTCATGTACCTTGAAACAAATTCACTCAACAGCAAAGGATATCACTGTTAAGCAGGCATTCTTTATTTATGTAAGTGCGCTCAGCCACTGGATGAATTCCTGCAGTTTATATTTACAAGGCTATTACATATTCACTACACAGACAAATCAATAACTTAAAATGCCTATTTTAAAAAATGATTATACGAGCAGGAGTTAACTATTTCAGTCTTTTCTGCCATCTAGTGTCCCTTAGGGATTATTACAACCTCCTTCGGGGTTTTGGTGGTCGTTCATTCGTCTTCGTCACTTGTCCTTTTATTGCACTTCCTTAATTGGTGCATGTTCAGTCTGTTATCTTATTTTCAAACTACAAAACTGGTTCTTTCTGGTGTTATTTCTTTATTGCCCTAGATGGCTTTCTTCACAGCCTTGAAGGTTGCTTGTTGATTGGCTGCTTATTTAAGTGATATATAATCTGTCTATTTAGAAAGAAATTACCTAGTTGGTTACATTTTCGTGAACATTTGTTAGTTCCTAGTTAAACATAATCTACAGATCCTGGTTTTAAACTCCCTGTATCTTTGTTATATTGTAGGGCTAAAGGTATTAAAAGCATTTTGTTAGTTAATTACAGATTTAATCACATACTACGAGATACTAGCAACGTTTTTTACTTAGGCTAGGTATGGGCTGAAGGCTTTTTCCACTGTGTGCTCGTTCTGCTACCTTCACTGCTCTTTGGGGCCAGAAATGTCACTTTGATGCTGTGCCCCAACCTGAGGAGTGTTACAGAATGTAGCTGGGAAGGTTCTGTGGTGTGCTGTGGCTGTTGGCGTCAGCTCGATGCCAGACTGCTGCACACAGCAATGTGCCTGAGCATGGCTTGACATGAGCCTTTGGACTGGGAATCAGATTTTTTCTAGGCAGTAAAGCTGTATTGGCATTACTATTTTTAACATTTTACTGATAACTCTTGCATCTTCTTCACTGTCAAATCTTAGTGAGCAGGGCCTCCTCAGTTAAATGGCTTTAACACGTATGTGTATGCTTGGCCCAGCTGAGGTACACAGTGGCAGTGAGAATCTGGAGTAGTAGCAGGGCCTCAGTCCCAAGCAGTGCCAGGAAGCCTCCAGTGAAATCAGAGGGATGAATCCACTGTGAGGTTTGTAAAAGAAATATACCCAGGCCTCCAGACAGGATTATCATCTTGATGAAGGATATGATGCAGATCGTCTTCCATCCCTCTCTCTGCTCTCTACAATTCACCATTAAAACATAAAGGAGGTGGAAGGGGATGATGACCAGGCAGGTATACACACAAAACCTGGCTAGTGCCATTTCTAGTATACTGATGCCTATTGCCTCTAGACCCTTGCTGTCCAGGCACTGCAGCTCCCCGGCTGTATCATTCCACAGGCAGAAGTTGTAAAAGCCAATGCATTTGTCAGGGAGGTTCACCAGGTTTCCAGCTTCATACAACAGTGCGTAGGACATCAAGACCAAGGTCCCAACATTCAGCATGTGGAGCAGGTTCCTGGTACATCTCTCTTGCAGCAGACCCATCCTGATGCCTACGTGCTTTCTTGCTACCATGGTAAAAACTGCTGTGGGGATGCCTGTTACAAAACATGAAGGAAGGACTCCTCAGTTGTTGCTTCTTATGGCACCCTTCCCAAGATGGGCTCTGAACTTTAGAGCTGGGGTCTAGGGACTCCCCTTGCAAATAGGAGTTATCTCAGTCCTGCCAAGGACTGCGCTGCACATGTGTTACTGGGTTGAGGGGTGTGCATTTGGTGCACTTCTGGTAACCTCAAAGGTGGCTTAATGATGTCCCATGTGTGGACAGTACTGGGAGGAGAGTATGACTCAGCCCCACACATGCCCTTTGCACCATGGTCTCACTGGAAAAGAGGCATTTGTCAGCAACTGCAGTGATGGGAGGAGAGAAAAACTGCTGTCTGGTAAGAAGCAGGATAAGAGCTATTCTGGAATAATGCGTTTTTTTCTGGTTTTATCAGACAAAGACATCCTTTGTGATTTTTGGACTATTGAGTAAAAGAAGTAGGGGTTAAGAGCTATTCTGGGAAAATGATTTTCTTTCAGTTATCAGACACTCCTTGTGATCTTTGGACTACTGAGTAAAGTGCAGACATGACAGGATCTGAACTGCAGGGCTCCCCTTCCCTCCTGCCCTTGTCCTATAGCTCTGGGACCCAGTGCCGTTGATACCACCCATTTCCAGCATCTGAGCTCCACATGCAGGTCCTTGCATGCCTGTAGATTTCTGAACACAGCAGGACTGAATACCTGCAGCTCTGCTACCCGCTGAGGCTGGCAGACATGGTGCTCCTCTGTCTTGGTTGCCTGAGGACCAGTGCCCTACACAGACAGGCAGGTGCCCAGCTCAGAGAGGCACCCTGGATCCACCTGCCGCCATTCCTCTGAGGCCTGGGGGACATGGGTGCTACTGAGACACACCTCTGATTGCTGTCCACCTGGCTCCTCTCTCAGACTTGTTGGCAAACCTGACTCTCCTCCTCTCCCTGGAATGTATACTGTCCTCAGTGCCGTCTTGCAGGCTTCTGCTTCACGCTGAAAACAGGGAAGTGGCATCAGGAAAGGATATCACTAGCTGCAGAGCCACCTAGCATTGAGGCACTGTTTACCCCAATCTGCAGAGAGGCATAAACATAGGACTCAGAGACCTTGGCTTCAAGCTTAGCCTCAGGCCTGAATCTTTGCAAATAACTCTTCTTCCCTGTGACAAGCTTTATCTGCTGAGAATAATTTACCACTTTCCTTCAAGAAGTTCACATTGGCCCTACTGTCCCCTTCCACTGCCTGTTAACCCAGTGGCATATCCTTCAATCCTGTGTCGGCCATTTACTTAAGAATTGAACTCTGGGTCCATTCCAGTTCAGAATTGTCTGTGAATCTGTCATATCCTGGATGTCCTCCTAGAGCATCACCCAAAGGTGATTGTGGATTTGGTACAGTCTCTGAGTTCTTAAAATGCCAGGAGAGACTCCATTCAATCTGTACTCAACACCTGGTGGCAGTGCTGGTGACTAGAGACCTTTCAGCATCCCTCTCCCACTCCTCATCTCTCCCTGGAAACTTGGAAGTGGGGCACACCTCTGTTTCATGAGTACAAAGATGAAGCTTCTCAATCCCAAACTTTTCCCAAGAGCATGGCATGGCATGGAAGGGGAGTCACAGCATCAAACACCAACCTGTCCACATACCCTTTTCACTTTTCCTCACTTCTTGTAGTATCCCTTGGAGGGCCTCTTCACAACAGACTTCTGGAGAGACTGGAAGGTCACATGGAGGGCGCCTCTTGTTCTGAGTCTGCAATGAAGACACAAGCAACCAGGAAAATATCTATGCTTGGGCACAGACTGTGCTGCAGAATGAGACCTCTGGCAGATTTCACCATGGTTTGTCTTGCCCTTAGTATTGCCCCTTGGTTTGTCTGTCTTACACATGGTCTCCTGCACCCAAGCATTGCTCCTCTTCCTCTCCCTGTTCCACAAAGGCTCACACCACTCATTTTTCTCCCTGCTGTCCTGCCTCACAGCCCTCAGAGCAAGAGCAAGCTGCACTTGGAGGGAGTTCTTGGCTGGCTGACCAGGTCTCCAGGGGATTTCTGTTAGACCTCAGGGCTGGGACCACTACAGCCCAGCTGACTCTTGGCCCTGCCCTCCTACCAATCCTTGCTTGTATTTCTTTAGACCAGTTTCCTAAGGAAGGCAGGCTTGTAGAAACGTGGCTTTTTGTTCAATCATCTCACGCTCACTCCCTCAGCATCCATAAAATATAAAAGCTATTAAAAATTGTCCTAGTTGCACATGTTTACTAGAGAGGGGACAGAGAATTAAATTCCTATCAGGTTTGTGGTAACATGTGGCAGGGGTGGAGGACAGCCACCTCAGAGACCCTGTGCTGCTCTGTGATCTCGGCATGTATGAGGACCTGGGGAAAGCCCCTCTCCCAGGGGACATATTTTCCCAGCGATGTCCCTCTCTTCACCACCAAATTGCTGGCATCTTTGCCTCCTGCTGCCTCCCCTGCCCAGGCCAACCCAGTAAGTAAATCCCTGTCTCCAAATGTGACTGGTAGGACCAGAAATGTGACTGGTAGGACCAGCTGCCCTGTGCCAGCTTGGATAGAGAACTCATGACTGGTCTGTAGGTGGTGAAGGCTGAGTGAGTGCCTGTCCAGCCACAGATAGGACATTTGTGAGCTCTGCAGCTCATCACTGAGGCAGGTTTGGCAGCAGCTTGGCTGAGAAGCAAGGGGCAGACAGGAAAGAACTCTCACCCAGTGCACAGCTTGGGTTTTTCTCAGACAGCGGCAGCCTTGCTGCCTCGGAGGAGGTGTCTGTGCCTTTGGATGGAAGACTCTGAAGCTCTTCCTCAAAGGTGCAAGAAAGAGGAACCTGAACATGGCACAGCGAGCCGCAGCCTGGATTCAGACTCCTTGTTCCTGGACTGGCATTGATAGAAACACTGTTTCACCATAGGAGAGCTCTGTGTGTCAGTCTCCCCAGCAGAAAGAGGCCCTGTGTGAATGGCTCAGGAGCTCCCTGAGGTCTTTGTGTGGGAAATAAGGTTCCTAGGAACCCTCTGTGTTTTGGGACTGCACAGCACTTTTTTCTGCTGCTCACAGGCAGGTGGGCAACCTTCCCAAGCTGGGAAGGCTGGAGCTGTGCCTTCCTCCAGCAAGCAGTGGTGGAGGTCCTGGGTAAGGGGACAGGAAGGCACACAGCTCTGCCACAGGACCTGGCCTCTGTGCAGGGACAAGCACCTCTGTGAACCACTGGATGCCATTGCAGTGGGGCTGAATGCAAAGGGGTGAGGGAATGGGCATTTCCTTTTGCAGTGAAGAGACCCCCAGACAACTTAATTTTCCTGCATCCCCTCTCCCTGGCTGCTGAGGGGAGAAATGCTGGACAAGAGTGATGGGAAAGTGTCAAGGTTTGGACATGACACTTTTCTTTCAAGACATCTGTACTATCCCTTCACCACCTCCCAACCCCAGCTATCGAGATCATCTTTCCCCCTCAGGCAGGATCAGCAGCAGAGAGACCATGGGTGAAGATAGGCCACTGACAAGCTAAGGATTGCTGATAAACAGAAACCAACCAGTGGCAAATGGAACTGACTGTGGGGGAACTGCCCTTAAAAGCGTCTTACGGCAGGGGAAGGACTCTCCAAGACATCTGCACCTACAACACCACTTTTCCTGGCAGTTCTCCCTAATGCCAGTGACATTAAAAAAGCGGGGGTCCCTGGAGGATACTTACAGACTGCCCATTTGGGTGGATGTGGAGCTGAAACACGCTGGAGAAGGCTGTGGTGCTGTTCCAGGAGCCAGGTGGGTTGGTGACTGCTGTCAGTCCTGTGCTTGCTGGTGTCTGTCACCACAGCCTGTTCCGTCACATGCAGATAGTTATCTGCTTTCTCTTTCGGTTCTGAGGGCAGTGCTCTTCACCAGTACTCAGTCAGCTGCGTATGACCAAGAAAACAAGCCAAGCCCAGTTCCACAGTCTGCGCCAAGGTCAGGCTTGCATTTCCTTTCCTTCTTCCTGCTGTGCTAACCAGCACAAATAACTGACCAGGTCAAGCTCACCCCAATTGTTGTGCTATTAGAGTAGCTTGGATGTCCGTGAGGGCTTAGATGAATTTGTTTAGCTTTGTTTGTATACTTCTTTAGAGGTCACTGACCGTCCCAGCATGGACCTTAGCACTCCCAGAGTTCACTGCCAACACAGCGCTTCTTGCACTTTGGAAGCTGATCCCCTTCCTCTGCTTCCCAGACACAATGTCACCCAAGTTCCCTTGCTTACAGCCACAGTCCTTACACAACCACAGTGCAAGGTGCCAAGATGCCTGCTGCTACAGGGAACCACTGAAACCTCCAGTTATGTAAGGGGCAAAACTCTCCTTCCTTCAGTCCTCTTGGGCAGATTTGTATGTCCTACTAGCAGTCTTTGTGGTGGGTCTGTTAGGAGGGTTATGTGTTGGGGGTTGATGCATGCAGGACACTTAGCCATGAAGCTGTTCACAGATTTTCACTAGTAATTCCATGTTTAGGCATGGTCTAGAAATCTCCATATGGTACATATGTTGTGAGCCTGTAATACTGACACTCACATCCAAGAGCACAAAGTAAGTGGAAAGAAATATGGGAGGAAGTCCTAAGAGAAGCTTAATGGACAGAAACATGCAAGTAGCTGTGGGGGATTGCCCTCCTATGTGCCTTTGTGTGTGGAATAATTTGAGCAGAGGAGAGGGACAAGGATCTGGATCAAGGGAGTTCAGATCATGGATGGCTTAGATGGGTTCTGGTGGGTGGGGACAGAAATCCTGCAGCGAATGAAGCCCAGTACTCCAGAGCTGCTGAGCTGAAAGTGGAGAAGGAAGCCTTGGGGCTGAACATGGCCATCTAGCACTGGGCCTGATGTCCGGGAAACTTAAGAATAAGAGACTTCTGAGGCAAGACCTCTGTTCCAGTGAAGTAACATGCTTTGGCAGGGTGCCTGTTTGTGCTCCCAAGAGGAGGGTCATGCGGTTCGGCAACATGCTGTTCGTTTTTCTGTCATTCAGGGAGAAAAAGGGTTTATAATTTTGATCTTGTGATCAACCAACTCCTTAGCTGATCTCAGCACCTCAAATGAAGCCGCTGTTTCACTGCCATGGGCAGAAGGCACAAACACCTCCTTCAAAAATATCCTTGCTTTTACATTGGGGTCCTGTTTGCTGGGGTAATCAGGATGGCTGCCACAGTGGGTCTGCTCCATCATGCCAGAGCATTTCTCCCTCAAGCCACTGTCCCCGCAGAGGGGCGGCTGTTCCAACACCATGTAACCTGACGCTGCTTCCACTGTGCACACACCTTCCTTTTTCTGCCTTTTTCCCCAAGAGAAGATCCCTGTTCAGCCGAGCTGGTTTTCTGCCTCACTTGCTTGACTTCAAACATTTTGGAATTGCCGCCGACTGTGCCGTTAGGAGGTGATTCAAAAGCTTAAATGTTTAAAATACACAATTTGGGAATGTTACTCTTGGATTGTGGTATCTCGCTGACCAGAGCTGATAGCCCAATTGTGCGCTGTGGCAGAAGCACTTTTCAATGTTTCCTGCAGAGCTCCATGTCTCCTCCCCAGCAGGGTCTCAATCTCTGCTGCTTTTAATGCCTCCTGGGATGCCATAGCTACTAAAAGGGAGAAGTCCAGTCAAAATTTGACTCAAGA
Organism: Sylvia atricapilla; assembly: GCF_009819655.1. Taxonomy (NCBI): domain Eukaryota; kingdom Metazoa; phylum Chordata; class Aves; order Passeriformes; family Sylviidae; genus Sylvia; species Sylvia atricapilla. Next base: position 47,054,930 of record NC_089144.1, read on the forward strand.
CTTGCCCTTGTTCCCAGCTGACCTTTTGGTTCTGGAGGCTTCCTTCCACACCTTTGGCTGCCTCTCTACAGTTACCCTGCCTTCTCCTTCCAGGTAGTTGGGCAGGGAAGATTGTGCCCAAAGGCTGGGCAGGATGCAATATGCCTTTCCATTCTTCTTCCTAGGGACATTTTACAGATATGTTCTGACTACCTCTTGGGCTCCCACTGCCAAAATCTATCTGATGATGCAGCAGTTGGAAAGGGTAAGTCTGATGGGGATAGGGTAAGCAGGGGAACGAACATCGACATGTCTCATGGAGAAAGAATGGGAAGGGAGAGGATAAAGAGAGCAAGGCTTCTAACTGTGTGTGCCTGGAGATAAGAGAGACTGGGTAGAGTGCTTGGGCTGCTTGGTCCTGTTTTCTGTAGGTGGGAAAGGGGAGCATGTTCCAGGAGCCACCTTCTACTAAATTCCTGTGTGAGCGTTGCTTCCTGGAATTGTTTCTTGAAATAGACATCATTTTTTGCATGCATTAAGAAGGTTAATGTGGCTTTAAAGTGGAATTAACTGCTTTTGTTCTTGATTCTCATTGTGCAGTTAAAGCAAACACTCAGCAGTTTAATAATAGTAGCAATCATGAGGAAAGCATGAGATGAACTGTGACTTTCCAAAATTTTTAGCTTATTTTACCCTCTTTTTTTTAAAGTAAACTACTACAACTTATCCCATATATGATTCTGTGGGATAATACTCTAGTCTGGCTATAAAACACAGAAACAAAATATTAAGAGCCAGGATCTTTATTTATTTGTTTGTTAAACTTCCTCTAAGCAATGCCAATTCTGGGAAAACCAAGAAGAATATGATCTGTTACGATACACAGTACCTAGAACGGAAATCTGCAGCTGGGGAAGGAAGTGCCAAGCCTGCAAAAACATTTAAAGAGACATTTTTTGTTAAATCTCCTCTTTGGCAGACAAGCTCTTACTGATCATAACACTGCAATGTACTCAACTGTACCATACTTAACCCTACTTAACTGGACTACCTGTCCCACAGAAGACAATTATGACTGTAATGATCTCTGCCTACACTCAGAGGCTGGGAGAAGGGGGACTCCCTTTTAACTTCACCTCTTCCTATGTACTGTGAGTGGCTGATTTGTCTTTTTTCTCAAGATCTGGATCTCCAGTGCCTCGGCTGGTGTGACAGGCACAGCCCCCACACTGATGGCAGGTGAGCACTACATGTCCTCGCGTGCCCAAATGAGTGCTGCAGGCCAGGCCCCTGGCATGACCCCCTCAGCATGACCTGACCCAGCAGAGGTGTCTCACCAGCTGGACATGGGCCAGGTTAGCTGCAGCTGGCTTTAGTAATGCACGGCATGTGCCTCCTCTCAGAACTACTGGGTGATCAACATGTCCATGATCAACAGGTGAGATGAACCAGGTCTGACAGTGTAGGTGGTGGTGTGTCCCATGAGAAACAAAGAATATTTACAACGTTTTTAAACACCTTTTATTCTAAGCAAAGCAGCGACTTTTACAGTTGATACAGAATTCCATTATTAATATTTAACCCAATGAACACATTATTACAAATGCATGTACCCTACTGCTAATAGGGGAAAATATTTTTTGACCTCTCTGGAATTTGCCTTGGGTTAATTTTTTCTCCAGTGAGATTGTTGTCAATCAGTAAATCATAGTGTAGTAATGTGATGAAGACAGTTTAAATTACAGAAAAATGAGCTCTTCCAAATGCTGAGATTGAGGGAAATCCCAGTCAAAGAACTCCATACTTATCTTTGTGGAACATACTCTTTAATGAAGTTTGAGATTATAGAAAAAAAAAAAAAGAAAAGGCATATTGGTACTTAAAGAATTAAACAAACCTGTAATGTTTACTTTTTTTCACTGGCTCAGGTACCTGAAATATGTTAGGTTGAATATCAGTGCCTTGAATCTGTGAAACAGAGTAGTGCCTGGAGTTTCTGAAAAAGAATAGAAACAGGAATGAATTATTAGTACTAACAAGTTCCAGAAGACTGGTTGACAAAATGGTATTATCTATCAGTCAGCCTTTTTAGGGGCTGTTCAGGTAGTGTACACCAGGCTAGGACATGGGAATCTTGGTAAGAGTTCAATAACTAATGGGGAAACAGTTACCATGTGAAGGTTGGTATTTTTCTTTTGGTGATAAAATTGTTTGTGTAAAGTTACAGTGATTAAATGATTAAATTAAATTGTCATATATCTGTCTCTGGTCTGCAAAAAACACCCCAAGCATGTTCCTCCTGGAATGAAAAATATGAGTATTTTTGCTTTTTACGACTTCTGTTCTTAGCAATGCTGTGGAAATATTCTCTTGATATTTTAGGGGATTTTTTTCTGGTGTCTTAGTAACCATTTTGATTCATAAGGGAATATTACAGTTACAAATTTAAAAAGCTCCCACAAACCAAACCAACAATTGCAAATAAACATGATAATCACAATCGCAGAGGGAGTACATGTAAGAAAGCTGCTCAAGGTTGAATCCCTTATGCTGTTCTTTTTAGCAAAAATTTATGAACCTGGATACAAAGATATAGTGACAAGGGAGCTCACTTCCTACTCACTTCCTACATGGTTTGTTTATTTTTAGTCTGGGAACCTGGACGGCTATGCTTTCTCACTAGTATTAAATGCCACTGCTCTGTTTTTCATATGTTTGGGCTTCTGAAAAGAAGAATTGGCATGAAATGCAAAAAAGCTTGAGAAATGCTGGTCTATTTCTTGAACCAATAAAAGCATTAACAAAGCAGTCAGCATTAAAAAGTTTATGTACATTAAGAAAAAATATTACCCATCAAAATATCAATGTGACTTCTTTCCAAATAACAGTTTGCTTTCTCTAGGCAACAATAACAGTGCTCCTATTTTACATCTTGAGGCCATATAATTTTTTAGGCTAAACATCAGCGAAGTGTCATTGAGGGCTATGTTCATCTCTAGCATGAATTTCTGTTAAAAATTCTACTGCAGCTCTGATATTCCTTCCTAGTCACATTTTTTCAAATGCCTTTAGCAACTTTCATCAAGATCAACAACAGAAATTTTATTAAGTCTTTTGATCTAATAGACTTAGTCACTGAAGTAGAGCCACATGGGAAAATGCACATAATCTTTAGAGGAAGATGATTCAGAAGATTCTTGAAGGGATCGTGATCCATTTAATAAACTGTTGCTACTTACTTTACATGGTAACAACATCACCCTGAGAAGTTTTGCTTCTGGTACTCAACCAGCAAAATAACTTTATTCCTTGCATGAAAGATGTATGAATGCAATCCATACAATTTCATTGTATGAAAGATGTCTTCACATATATTTTAGCACCAAACTGACTGAACAGAACCTAGTGAAGCTTGACCTGACAATTAGTTTTGCAATGTGTACATGTGTTTATAGGTCTTGGCAAGCCTAGCCTTACAGGGTCAGGCTCTTAGGTGGCCAAGGTGGTGTTCAGTCATGAACATCTCCTCCTCTGCTAAGTTTTTCCTTTTTTTTTTTTTTTTTTTTTTTTTTTTTTTTTTTTTTTTTTATTTACAGCATTTATGTCACAAACAGGAAGCATCAATTTACAGGAACTATTATTGTTGGCTAAATTTCATCCAAAAGTAATTCACTCACAAGAGTTTGCTTTGCATATCTGTGGGAAACCTCTTGAGTAATAGTATGCCAATCACAGGCACCAAAGAAACAAACACCAAGTAACCAAAGAGAAAAACATGCTTCAACTCTTTTTTTCTCAGCAAAACATGTAAATAGAGGTTACAGGAAAATGAAATACCTCTTTGTCCTCCTGTGAAATCACTCTTTTAAATCTGAGGCTACATTTGTCTGTGAGCTTAGATGTAGGCAATAGGCCCTTAGTGACACCGTGAGGACTCTTCTGCATGTGCGAGAGGAGGACACAGCTTCTGAACCCTCTGAACCAGGTGTTGCAAAGTATGACACCAAGGTACATGAGCATGGTACTTCTTGTGCTTAATGCCAGTGCCCTCCCCATCCTGACCCTGTGACTGCTTACTCAGCTGTGCTGCAGAAGCTGACAGGTGAAAGCCCCCTTCTTTGGAACGAAAACTGCCTTGTAGATGATCAGGGTTAAGCTACAGGGGAAATGAATACTTCTGGTCTGCACTGCTCATTTGACATTGTTCTCTGATGATACATCAAGATCATAGAACCATGATAGAATCACAGAGTGAGCTGGCTTGGAAGAGACCTTAAAGAGCACCTAGTTCCAATTCTCCTGCTATGGGCAGGGATACCTTCCACTAGACCAAGTTGCTCCAAGTCCCATCCAACCTGCCTTGAACACTTCTAGAGATAAAGCATCACCAGCTTCTCTGGCCAATCTGTTCTGGTGAGTCTTCACCCACGTACTGAAGAATTTTTTCCAAACATCTAATCTATAGGTATGCACATGTCTTTTTATTTCTTTGCATTTCAGCACCAGTTGTGTAGCTCAGATCTTGATTTCTATACTACGGACATCTTAAATTTGATGAGATAGATGCAACCTAAAAATGTTTCCCCACAAAAAGAAATGTACAGAAGTTTTATTCCCTAATAAATGACCACGTTAGGGCCACAGCTCTTCATAACACAATGCTCACCTCTCTAAAATCACATGCACCTCTGGTCTCCCAGTCACTCACAGTCTACACGGGCAGAGCTGATGGTGTTTAGTAGGTATATTGTTTGGTCAGCATACAGATCCTTGCTCTGCTGTCAGTTACCCTGAACTTAACCACTTTGGCTTACAGCAATCAGTGTCTTCCATGGTTAATGAAATAAGATTTACACAAAACCAAATAATACACCTTTTAGTGTGCCTAGATTGATCTGCAAAAAGTAAGGCTGCAGAAAAAAAAAAAGCATATTGATTTAAGTGATGCAGTAAACCAAGCTCTGTATCACCACAGTTTTTTTCTTCACAGAAAGGCCACTGGCATTGATGCAGTGCTTTGCTTCTTCCAGTGAACTACCAATTAAGATTTGACTCTAAGGTTTGTGTGCAATCTTTTAAAAAGTGTTAAATTAAATTGTGTGACTCTTGTAAGTCTAGTTTAATAACATTTCTAACATTTAATCTGGCATTCTTTATTAGATACAGAGAAGATATAATAAATTGTGGCATATCTGAATAGTTCGAAGTTAACTGGAATTCCAGTTAAACACATCAGAATTCAGGACCTTGGAATTCACCCTGGCTTGCTGTTTCATTACCTTCTCATGTTCCTTCAGGTACAGATAATAATAAGAAATACTTCAAATTTTGTTTATTGCTTAGAGAAAGCCATTATCAAATTTATTATTGCTATAAACCTACAGACTATTATGTTTTTCACAGCTGGACTAATGACGCAGGAGAAAAGGCCTAGGGGAAACTTCCATTACCTGCTTGTGAATTACACAGTAGTCCAAGAATACATTGTGGAAACACTGTCCTATGGACTCCAAGGCTTTCATATTGAAAGAGGTGTTTTGTCTGCAGCCTGAAGCATCAGTCTCCTATAAATTAGGGATCTAGAGGCCAAAACATTCATTTGAAAGAACGGAAACATTATTTAAAACAGGCTGTGACAATTTGAAAAACATTAAATGTACTAATTGTAACACTGGCTTTCTATACAAGAGTCTTTTTTGTGTTAATTTGTTAGAGAAGTTAAACTGGAAGGATTTAGTTTACTGGTTTGAAGTTTAGTTTAATACTCAAAGGTTTAATTTCATATCCGGTGTATCAATGTCTTTGTGAGGGAAAGTCTGCACAAGAAGTCAAAGCCATTTGTAGCAAAATATACAGCAAACTTGGCAACCTTTGCTGTCAAAAGGGCATCTGGGTTCTAGTCTGAACCTAACTTCATTCTCAAAAGTAGTTGTATGCCAGAAAAGAAGAAAATGAAAGAAATAAAGAATTTGAAATGTTAATTTTTGCAGAGGACATGGGGAGAAATATGCTGAAAATGTCTTGAAGAAAACTCTTTTACTTTGAAGATATTACCAGAAAGGAGAAAATATATTCAAGGAAAGCCTGCACAATATTGAAGAACAAAATAAACCACTCTGAAAAGAAACTTAACCTCAAAACAGCAATCAGAAAGTCTTGGGTACAATGCAAAGATGTAAACAATACTGAAACAGTAAGGGACATAGAGATGTCAAACTAACAAAGATATTTTGGAAAGAAGTATAGGGTATTCTAGAGGGAAATAAAGGGAGAGTACCTTTTGATCATGCGTTAGTTATACCAGATGGAAGGGGAACAATTCTTAACAATAGATCTGTATTTGAAGTACAGCTTCTGGCCTATTAAAATGCTGTGGTGATTTCCCACAATCAAAACATCTGGATTCAACATAGGTACCACTTTCAAGACAAAATTATCCTGCAGGAGTTGAGCTTTGCTTGAGTCACCAAGAATGAAATCCATAAAGCCCTTTGTTATCCAGGAATTCTTAGCTTCTACTGGATGAACTCTCACTATCAGTATCACAACCTTCTTCTCAGTGCCCTTGCCACCTTTGGAGGGAGGTAGTGGTGGTGATAGTTAAAACATACACTGCATTTTACAGTGAAGGGCATAAGATGTGAATCTTGAAGAATTTAGACACCACTAGACCTTTAGAGATGGCCACCCGGTACTCCTGCAGGTTGTTGTAGGTGTACGGATAGTAGAGGGCAAAGTAGCAGGTGTCTTGGTCAAGGAACTGGAACATCCATGTGAGTGAGAAATAATGATATCTGTCTTGCCCTGAACTGTTTTTGTAATCCTTGATTTATTTCCAGTCTTTACCAGTCATTTCTTATGCTGTTCCTTAACACTGATTTCTGAGTAGAGCAGTGGCCACAAGCCATGTTTATACAGGCTGTTTACTTGCTAAAGTTGTCAGTAGTGAAGCACTAAAGCATCCCTGCCTGCATATTGCTTGCTTGGAAGTAGTACACTGTGTGTGTCTGTGCTTGTGTGGAGGTCGGTGTGGGGTCAGCCAGTACTCAAATACATAATTAGTAGGCGCAGAGCAGATTCAGTGTGATGCTGGTTAGCACTGTAGGATGAGGTAGTGTCAAATAATGTGCAAAAGCACTCTGCATGAAAAAGCACTCTGCAGTAAACCAGGTGTGAATCTCATTCACAGTGTTATAAATCAAAGTCTAAGTAACTGCCAGGAAAAGATGCCTAATCTCACCAAGCATGTCAGTAATACGACTGGTATCTTGGTTAGAACTCTTAGTAATAACTAGAGCTTTTGTAGTAAAGCATCCCCCACCCCTAAGTGGGCATCTCTGTATAAGGAAAGAGTTTCAATTTAGCTCTAGACATTTTAGGAGGTTTACGAAAACTTTCCATACCCTTCTGACAGTAATTGGCTCAGTACCAAGAGATAAGCACCTGTTGGACTTTGTCACTGTTCTTCAAACCCTGTACCTCCCCCTATTGGCAGCAAGCCAAATTGTCCCTCCTAAAACGCTAAGTATTTAAGAAGGAGCAAAAGAACTAAGGGGCTTTTTGGAGTGTTTCTAGCAGGGTGCCAGAGGTTTTCTCAGACATCTGTGCGTGGCTTTTCTTTTGTTTTCTGTAATGTTTGTTGTTTTTCATTTATTAAACCTTTCACTTTACAAAACACCTCTGCAGAGCAGTCTCACCAATCTGCAAGGGCTGGACCCTCAGAGATTGATACATTTACAGGTGGCTCATAACACTGGCCACGTGTTAAACTGTATCAGGGCTTCTTGAAATGTTCTCCACACTATGCTTTAAAAGGGAGTGCTTAAGAAATATGTTGAGTTTTTGTGTTTGATTACCACCTAGAGAACACATTCAGTGCTACGCAAGCACCCATGTTTTACTGCAGCTTGATGCTTGCTATCCCATGAATTGATAACTGCTTGTATCTGCCTGCATGTCATTCCTCAGGAGCAGGAGGGGCAACTGGCCACAGTTAAAGGCAGCAGTTTTCTTCTCCTTGGTTGGAAAGTTTCATTAATTGTGAAAAACGAGTTCCATTCTCTTAGAAAAATTTGTAAGTTTAATAAAAAAATAGACAATTTAGGAGACAGAAAAGCAAAAGTTCCAGCTGGGGTGCCTTACCAGAAAGCACACTCTTCTCTTTCAAATATTGTGTTTTAAGCATTGCTATGTTACACATTCAATAGATCTTAATGCATAATTCAAACATTCTTTTTGGGTTTATCTGCTTCAAATCCCCTCAATCATTTTATCTGGTAGATATATTTATTTATTTGTGGGTGGCTCCATTCTCTCTGGTAACATGGATTTCATAAATCTTTTTCCTGAGGCTTCTGGTTATTTTCATTTGGATAAGTAAACAGAAAGTTAGCAGCTTTTATGGAGGGATACAAGGTGACCTTCCCTCCATACCTTCTGGTTTGGTCAGTTTAGATCTTACAAAAAGAAAAAACCCTAGTCTTTTTACTATTAACACTATGTTACAATCAGAAAAAACATTCATCACTTTTCTAAAATCCATTAATCCATTAATAAAACACAATACAATACAATTATACATATAGTATTCATCTAATATTTGCAAAAAGTCAACTTTATAATATGCATTTATATTAATGAAGGCTGAGAATCAAAATACCACTACATCCACTTTGCTGGAGAGGTGTACAGGCTGAAATAAGGCAACTTCCAGTTGCTTGTGCATGAAGTTCAAGTCAGTAATAAAAAACATGGAAAGTTGCATTTTTAAAGAACAGCATCTAAAAGACTGTAAGAGAAATCCCTGTCCTTTTTTACAAAAAGGCAGGGAGCTGGGATTTCAAGTGCTCCTCCACATCTTATCCCTTGTGGTAAATTAGCATGTCTGGTTGCAAAGGACAGAGCTTCCTTCCTAATCAGCAGTTATCAGTTCTCCTGGCAACCTACTCATGACAGGTAATATGCCCATACTGCAGAAACAGCTAATTTCTAAATGAACTAATGTCAAAGAGTACCAGTGCTTTTCTGTGTATTACAAGCCTTTATTAACTCTGTTTGCCTCAAGAAAGGTAGCAAATCCCTTTCAGTTTATGCTTCTGAATATTTTGTGGCCATGACTAGTTATCCTAGGATTGCAAAACTATTATAATTCTTTCTTACCCCTGTAAAAGTATCCTAGGACCAAAATCAATGACTGCCAGAAGTTCCAAGTTCATCCAAGGCAACTGGATCAACTTAGCAAACATAGGAAAGAATGAATAAATCTGATACTCAAGCAGTGACAGTGGAATAAGGCAGCTAACTCCCTTCAACTCTGTCCAATGACTCCTTGCCAGACAGACAAGCCTGTATTCAAGAACTGATCCAATCTGAACAGGTTTTGTTTATAAATTTTGGCAAAAACAAAACATTCTTCCAACACAGACTTGAGTGTTGATATTGCAGTTACACAGCTCTCATCTTTTTCACTTTCTCTTTTGGCTCTTATCTTTCTTTGCTCATATTTTCTCAACAAACTCACTTTAAGCTGGTTCATATTGTTTTTCACTGAGAACAATGGCTTGAGCTGAGCTGGACTTCTGGGATAAGTAACAGGACAAGCAGAAGTTAAAGAAGATGAGGCAGATGTGTAACTATGTGACTAGGTTCCTTCTCCATCTATAGGAAAATAATTTATTCCCAAGTGCTTTAAAATTACATGGAAAATCACATTGATTCATCAGGCTTTGAATTATATTTGTAAAGGAGATCAAAGCAAATGCTTACTCTACCTACATTTGACAGCAAGATTTCTTAGACTGTCCCCATCTTATCCTAGATAAATCACTTCTAGATAAAAACTCTTTTGTCAGGAGCTCTTTGTCCGAACAGCAGCATTTTGTCCAAACATGTCATGTAAAATGATTCAGGGGTAGTGAGTATCCACTCTGAAAAAGGTAGCAGAATAAGGGCATAGATGTCTCAGTCCCACCTCTATGCATTTCAAATTCTGTTTATTATTTCTGAATTGCAATTTGTTGTATATATAAAGCACACAAACTGCCTTAGTCTTCACTATCTCAGAATAGGCTTGCACTAGGACTTCTGTACAGACTGCATAAAATCAGTCAGTAGCTGACATTCCTATTTAGCCCTAGAGCCCTGAAATACAGTACCGACATTGCCAATAACTGGACGTGAGATTTGTGCTGAATCTGTAAGACCTCAAGACTAAAGTCTGACCTTATCTGCCTGCACCTTTGTTTCACTTTATTTAGCTGTGACACCAATTACTCTAATTGACATGTATGTCTAATTTCTTCTACGTTGTTTGCCTCTGTGTGATACAAACATAGGCTTACACAGACAGCAGTAACAAGGAGTTCTATGTAGAAATGCAGGCCTACAGCTGGACAAACTGTGTTTTAGGGGTAACAAAGAGACATCTGAGGCTGGTGTGGGGTTACTTGCTTGTCAGCAAGGAATTCTTCCAACTTGGGAAAAGCCACTCTAATGAAAACATGATAGGCAGGGAAAAGATTTTGAAAAAAATCTTTTAATTGGATAATTGGGACTGCTAGTACTGTGCACTGACTGCAACACTGCACAGAGTTAATTACTTGTCATAAGATCATAGATATGAAAGGATCCCCTTTCAAAGCATTCTTTATCCTTCCTACTGTCTCCTTATATCAAGCCAAAAGACAGAGGTTTGGTTTCGTGCAACTTTTTATTTGCTTTGGGTCTGAATCAGATATCAGCACCACTAGTACTTTTTTAGCTGGAAAAAGAATTCTCATTGCTTTAGGCCTGATTTCTAGATTTAATTCTCTTCACAACAGACAAAATCCCATAATAAACAAAAGGTTTTCATATGGATGATCTGGTTTCAGGTGTAGATGACATCATATATGAAAAGTAAAGGAATTAAATACAAAACTGATTAACCTATTTTTAAACTGCAGTGGATACCTGGGATGTAAGGGATGCCTGGGTCAATAATGGGTGGTTAAGGGTGAGATGCAAGGTGAGACTGAAATAAGTGCTCACCTAGGTCAAAAACCAGTAAGTAAGAGTAGATGAATTTCCAGGTATTTTCAGAGCTTAAAGTAATGTGATCACTGATATATTTTCCCTTGCTTTATCTTCCATCCTGAGGTTTTACAGGGAAAATGTAGAGGAAAATTGAAAAGGTCTTAATATGCAAGAACAGTGCCGACTGTCTTCTGTCACAAATTAGCTGGGGGGGCTCTTCATCCTAAACCAATTAAATTTAAATACTAAAATAAAATTGAAAGTCCATAGCAGGATAGTTTGATTTTGTTTATTTTCAGAGAAAAGCTGCCTCTTTTTGGGTTGGCCTGCAGAAGAATTAGACCTAGTGACTGTAGCCAGTGTACTCCACCATTATCCCATGCCTGGATTATATTCCTGCCCCCTGAGGCTGAGACAGGGTACTTTGCAGGTGTTTGAAGAGGCATGGGCAGGAAAGTCTGGTGGGTTATACAATGAAGGCCCAACAGAACAGAAAGGTCTCTTAACTGGCCTTAAAGTTATTCTATTTGCAAGACGAAAATTTATATTAAGTGATCCTGTGATTTGCAGAATTACTTTTTTCTTTTCTCAAAATGCCAGTTGAATGATCAGATTTACTTCCCTTGTATAAACAAAAATTACTGTAATCTAATTACAAGTGAAATAAACTTAATCATATGCTCTTATTTCAATGATCCAATTTTATTTCTATCATCATGATACTAAAAAAATCATCATCTCGGTATCATGTAAGTTGCAGTGCTTTGCTAATAGTCCACCCTTCATTTAGAGAGGTGAACAGGAGAGGCAGAGAGGGCAGGCACAGGAGGCAGGAGTGACTGCTCAGAGTTTGGAGTGGAAGAACTGCCAATCAAAACTATGTCATAAATCTGTCTTGTCCACTGGGCAGCATTGTCCCTTACATGAGCTCCAAAGTTTGCTGCTGACAGGGAGAACTTCACAGCCTAAACTTTAGGCTAGGATCCCCAGGAAATTTGGTTAAATCTGGTGAGAATTTTTGTATTCTTTCTTGGTAGAAAATGCTTGTGTTGGTAACAGCTTGATTTAAAATATTTTCTTTAAGCTTTATGTTGCAAACTGTTTTTCTCTGTAAGTCTTAATTTGTTTCTGAGTGAATCAAAGATGACAGGAATTCACAATGAGTTTGCTATAGCTTTGTTTTATAATGAAGAAATAGTTTTTCACAAATTATTAATTTGTTTTTAAAGGATCTGCATTATGTTTCCTTAAAAGATTTTTGTTTACTTTTGCAAAATGAAGTGATAGGTACTATTTTCAAATCCTTGTGTAAACTTTATGAAAAATGTTTTGGACACGTTTTTCTTTAATCTTTTTACAGTGTCACAGTACACCTAAAGTTCTTTGGGTTTGCTACTTCTTTCCCAAAGAATCGTTTATTTCTAGTGGAACAGCTAAGAGGACAGGGGAAAACAGAACTGGCTTTTAAAGAGGTTGGGTGCTGTTGGAACAGAGAGAACGAGAACGGCCACGAGATGGTAGCAGTCTGTCAGAGAAGGCCAGGAGATGTGTCTGAGCTTCTCTTCTTGCTCTAGGGAGGCAAATGCGCCCTGTGTGCCTTGTACCTTACAGAGGAACATTTGCACTGCATAAGCAGAGCTACTTTAGAGCTATTTTTTCGAATTATTTCACTCTGAGGTAATCTTGTGTGAGGTAAAGCAATAAAAGAGTAACACTGTAGGCTGGTGTGCCATGACTCAAGCAAGGATGCCAAATTCAAATCCATTTTAAAATACCAGCCTAAGCTGACATCTGGTATTGTGTCCAGCTGTGAGGCCTTGGCTTGCTCGTTCAGTCCTCCTTCTTGGGCTGTCCTCATGGCGTCCTGGGTGGCACCGAGTGTTGACCTGGCCCCGCTGCAGTGTTGGCCTCCCGTACACTCCTTCTGCCCTCTCGGGTCCGTTCAGAGTAATACAAGGGGTTAGCTTCACCTTGCTTGGCCTTGTGAGAGATCAGGTGTCATCCACTCTCCCCTGGCTGACATAAACTTCGTGTTAATAGGAAAAGACACTGAAAACTCCATCACGTGCCCTGTCTGGTTTGACAGAAATGAAGTCATATGCCTACATGTGATCAAGATTAAACTCGTGCTGCAGAGTGATATGGCAATGTGCAAACCCCTATTAGTGCTCACAAACACACAGTTTTGGGGGGAAAAAATAGGTTTTGCTTCTGCTGCTTCTGCTGTAAGATAAAAGAGAAAGGGGAGCTTCTAACAGACTGCTGGGGCAGAGAACTGCAGGGATTATTTTGGTCTGGGTTGCAATTACCAGAAAAGATACAGGAGATTGGTCCATAAACCACTTCACTGTGATTCTGGCAGAATTTCATCCTTTTTTGATGTATGGAATTTGTGGGAAGGTGTGTGAAAGCTGACAACATTTATCTATCTTGTATCTGTTCCACATCATGCTTGAGTGAGGTTATTGTGTGTCAGCAGGACTTAATACAAAGGCAACATTCAACTTCCAACATTGCAAAGTCAATTTAACTCTGGTGAGCCCTGCGCTTCTTGTTGCATTTCCATGTACAAATGCTAGTTGTGCTGCAAATAGCAACAGTTTCATTTAGGCGTGGTGCTCAGATGTGAATGCTCTAACACTTTCCAGAGTGCAGTTAAATATTTCAAAGCCAGAAAAACGATATCTGTATTGAACCAACCTTCATCATCATTCACTTACTGAGAGCCATAACCAACAGTCTGAACAGCCTTTTCCTCCATGAAGTCCATCTTTTGTGTTTTTCTCCTCAGTGCTAATGATTTAAATACCTATTCATTACTCAGTAAGACTCTGTCCCTGGAGGCAAAAGAGGAGTCTAAATGTCACTTTATGTTGCAAAAATGAAGACTTGGTTTGTATGAGGTGCCTTTCATCCAGTGCAAACATGCACACATACTTTAGATTTCTCTCAGTTTCTATAAGACTATTCTTAGCAGTGCAGTGAAATGTGGTTATGTTAAACATGCTACAGAGAAGGTTCAAAATAAATCATGCCTTGAATTGACCTGATTCTCTTCTTTGCTGTTTTCCTTTGGCTATAACATAGCTCACAAAGGGATAAAATGCTGCACTGAAAGTAACAGTTTACTGATGCAACCGTTGACACATTTTCCTATTTCTGACTTAAATTCCATGTTTTCCTTTGATTGCACAGTTCTCAAAGGTGCATCCTCCATTTTACAGAAAGCAAACTGTTTAAGAATATATATTCCAGATAGTTCTACCTAAATAAAAATAATATACTCTCTGGATACTTATACAATTGGGTCACTTAAGGGATCTGGTGAACCTCTATGAATTTTTACAGGTATTTGAGAACCTCCAAGTCAAGAAAGCTCCTTTAAATCCAGTTATTTCTGCTTTGTTCTTTTCTGTTCTTTGCAGAGATTTTATTCTCTCAGGCCATCTCACAGCGTCACATCCCTAGCAGCCAGTACTGATTCTTGTGTCCATGCTTGGGTTTCTTTCTTTTTTTTTTTCTTTTTCTTTTTTTTTTCCCAGTTCCAACTTTAATAAGCCTTCTGGGCGTTCTTTGAAGGTTTGATTTGCAACTGCAAAGAAACCCTTGTGTATTCCAAGTCTTCTATGTGAATTAAAAATGTTTTAAAAGACTTTATTTTAAAGACTGAACATAAGAGTTCTTGAAGATACATGGAGCTGGGTACTTGACACACACCTGAACTCAAACCTGGTACACAGAAAGAATAAAAAAATGTGTGAAATATTTTTCTGCTTTCTTTAACAAGTTGCTTTGATCCTGTTGTAATGTTTAAATTCCTTCCTGTCTTCACTGAGATATAAAAGAGGTTTGTAAACATGTTTCTTTCCTATTTTCCTCCAAATGTTCTGGTTCTTGTATATATACAGATGTTTCTTCACATACATGGGGACTAATTCTAATATTTTTCTTTGTAACTTCAGTCTGTTTTAAAGTTTTGGCTGAAGTCCTTGAGACATGTTGAAACAACCTGAGATTACCCAAAAGGAAATCTGAAATGTCGTGCTAGAAACCTGGCCTTTCAATGTCAGAAAGTTTGCAAGCAATAATACATGCCTTTTTCAGAGGCAACACTGTTTTAACACAAATGCTTGCCCCAAATCATGTTACTGTATTCCAGCACAATCCCTTGAAAGAGATGGGCAATGCTGAGAAACTTTTGGAAATTGTTGGGGAAAAAACAGTCATAGAAAATAGATGGTGACCACACATGGATTTTACTCCTCCTGCACATGATCTTGAGAGATCAGGAGTGTCTTTTTATTTTTATAACATCCAAAGGTTTTTAGATGTTATGGGAATGCCAGTAAATATTGTGGTATTTAACCAATGATTGTTGTAGTGCTTTCAGAATTTGTTTTGTTCTCACAGGTTTTATTTTTATCCACATTCCTCAGCTATGTGTTGGTGTGACTGTTTCACTGTCATTGTTTTGCCAGGATTGGTCCTCACTGCATTCTTGTCTACTTTATTTTTGGATTCTGTGTATGACACTGACCTCTAATCAAATGCAAATGTCCTTGCCTGAGCTAGGCACCTTATGATTTTTCTATTGTTCTTGAAGAGTTAATCAGTGTAGCTGAGACTAGAGCACAACTCATGCTGAGGCAGATGCCTGTGTTTGGTTAGATGAGTATGTCCTTCAGCTCCAGCAGTTTTATTGACTAGATCCCCCTTGGCAGTCATGCTATAGGTACCTAAAGCCAGGAAAGGTGAAACTCATCCTTGCAGACATGTACCATGCTGCCTGTGTAACTAAACATAGGAAGATGATGTGTGGAGGGTGCTTAACCTAATCCCCATCAGAGTGCTGGGGTCTGTAGGGGCTGTCTCCCCACCCAGCAAAGGGGCTCCTCTCAATTCTTCCTGTTCTGTTAATCTGCCATAACCATGTCCACAGAGCTGGCCACATCTAGGGCAGAACATGAGCTACAGAAAACAATTTATCCCCCTTTTTCCCCTCTGCCACATCTTCCTTCCCTGCCCTGTCTGCCCCTTTGGCTAATCCCTGCTGGTGTTCCCAGTGCTATCCTTGTGCTCGTAGCCATCTGGGATGATTAGGGCCTGGTGGAGGACCAATGGTAGCAAGGCTGATGAATTTCAGTGTTGGGGCAGAGTTTGAGTTTGTGACTTGCAGTAAAGATTGCCTCTGATTTAATACTCAGCCATCGAGGACATGGATGCCCTGGGATAACCAGGCTGTGAAGGGTCTTGTGTCTTAGAAAGACCTCTGTAAGATACAGTGCAGACAGAAGTCTTCTTTAGTTCAGGATTATACCCCAAAATTGTAGAATGCAGGCTGATTGTGAGAACTAATATGACACCAGTGCTGGGAGGAACAGTGACCAGCTTTCCAGAATGGCACAGAAATGGGGGGGAAGTAAGAAAAGAGAATGGGGAAGATGTGGGTGTGATAAGTTTTGTTTTACAAAAGGGAAAGTGAACAGACAGTATATGCCTACGGATGGCAAGCTCTGATCTTATGGCACTGCACCAATAAGCAGGAGCTTTTAGAGATCAGCTATGCTGATTGTGTAGCCTGATAAACACCATGAACTTGAATTAACATTTCCACAGCACAAGAGACGGAAAAATATTTTGTTATTTTCTCATTTACTTCTTTGTGGAAACATGTTGTCTAGAGGTGATGTGGTCTGTGTAAAATACTCTGCATGTCTTCAGTGATATCTGGACTAGCACATGGGTGTCCAGTCTGTATTTCATAGCTCAGATGTACTGGCCTAGCTCCAGTTAGAGCTGCAATACCTGAGTAGTGCTGTGCTGAGATAGCAGAGAGAGAGAACAGCACAGCAGTTTCCCTGGTGTCTCCTTTTCTCTGCAGGAAAATTAGCTGACCGGGCTGCTGTGCTGAGGTGTTAGGCTGTTTCCCAAGGCAGAACTATTTGGCTGGGCATTGACTCTGCAACATTTGCACCAGGCTCTGTTGCCTGTTTCTGCACCAAACAGAGCTGTGATATAACAAACAACATGAAAATACTAACACAACTGAGGTTGTTTTAGTCTCTCTGTTGCAAGATAGCTGTACCCAGATTAAGACAATATGGAGTAGATCTGGTGATGCTTAATAAGTCAAGAAGATCTGGGTCTGGCTGTGTAAATCAGCATAGCAAATCTATAATGCAAAACGCAAAAAAAAAAAAAAAAAAAATCAATAGTGTTCCTACTTTTAAGATAAAACCAAAGCCTCCTGGCTCACTGAAATGACAACAGCTGAAATAAAGTAGCACTGAAAAGGTAATGAAACCAGTGCACTAGCTGTAAGCTATCTGGCATGGATGCTGCTGAAAAATAGGTGCAGCAGCAAGAATTCTGCATGGACTGCAAAATGCTGCTGAGAAGCTATATAAAATAGGTTCACATTTCAGATAGTTGAAACACTTACAGTCCAGTAACTAGTATGTATGAAACAAGTTCCTGCTCTTTAGGTGGCTTCATGGACTTTTCTAGACTGTCTCCAACCTTGGATGATTTCTTCTATCTTTTTCCTAAAGATTTAAAAGAATTTTTCTAGTGGACTGACCATGAAATCAAAGCATAGTGACAAGCATCTTATTTGCCTTGATGGTTTTTCCTGGATTCTTTAGAAATAGTTCATGAAGTCCCTGCAGACTGTAGACCACAGACTGAAAATCATTTAATAGTTCTCTTTGCATGCGCCTTCCAGGTTCCTTGGACACAGCATGCCCTTGAGCAGAAAAATCAGGGTGATGCCTCACATGCTTTAATAGGTTATTTGAGACAGAAGGTGTGGGTTTAGGTCAAGACAGAAGAGTACGTATGGCAAAAAGAACCTGATAGACAACAAAAGGGCTAAGTGACATTTGAAGTATGATAATGAGTTATGTTCTTAATTCCTTTTTGCATGCAAAAATTTTTCTTTATGAGGTGAGAGGTAAGTGAGACTGTAGAGTAAAAAACACTGGTTAGAGTTCCTATGCTGTGGCTAAGTTGGGGGTTTTTAATGTTAAATTTGGGTTAGGGACAGTCTGTGGCTGTTACTTTCTTCTTCAGTTATATTTTTAGCTTTTGGCAAAGTCTCATAGCCTTGAAGATGTTTATTTTTATAGATTTCAGAAAACAAAATAAATAAAAACAAGCTATTTGTATCTCTCTGCTTGTATAATTCAATGTCATGACTATGACTTTCTCTGGTCTAAACCAGGACCCAGCAGCTGTTTCCTTCTGCAGTTGTGGAGAACTTTGATAATACTTGCTAGAGTATTATCCAATATTCTAACAAATATCCAATAGTAAAAATAATTTCGTTAGAGATACAAAATATTAAAAAAAAAAAAACAACCCATTGTCTTTGCTTCCAGTAAAAAAAAGTTCTTATTTGTGCAGCAGCTGCCAAAATATGAACTCATGTTATGACACTGCATTTTTCCAAGCAAGCCCATCCCAGCAGCTGGGGAGGGGCTTACTACTCATTTTCTTTCTCTAGAAAATACTTCCATGTAGGGAGAATTCATCCTGAGATACAAAGACATCATTGTGGACGAGCATCCTGGACCCCTCTGTGCTGCTCCTGGCCTCAGGGACTATGATGTTGCTCCCCTCCTGCATGATAGGGTGGTTGTGGGAGGCAGCTGGACTCCCTATGCTCTGCATTCAGATGTCAGGTACTACTCATCCTAGGATTTCTCTTCCATCAGCTTTGGAAAAGCTTCTAAATGTTTCTATGGATGGGGAGTTTCCATGTGTTTCAGAGTCAGAAATGGGAAGCTCAGAAGGGCCTTCACTTGGCACAGCCTCACTCAGAATGATTTTGCCTCAAGGCCTGAGAAGCATGAGCTAGTAGGGGCAGAGATTTTAGGGCTCAATTTTTGCAGAAACTCTTAAAGAATGCCATTGTCATTAAAGGAGCTTTCTGATATTTCTGGCTTTAAAAAGTCCAATAAAAATTCAAGTGGGGAAACACACCAAAGTCACCCTTATTTTCTGTATTTATAGCTCCGGTTTGCACAATACACCACAGACATTACTGTCTAACCATACAAGGCTGCATCATCAATAAGGGGACATGTGTGTTGACATCTCCTGAAGTCTGGCACGGCCACGAGCTGGGTGCCCAACACTGTGTGCAGAGGGGAAGCCAGGCACAGTAACCCTTGGAGGAACAGCAGGCAGAACCAGTACAAGCACACTGGGACCCCCATGAGAGCAGGAGATGTTTGGTAGCCACTGTCACCATGCTCCAAAGGGAACTAAAAGGAGGCAGCTGAGTACAGGACATGGGGAAAGACAACTGGGGAGGGTGTCTCCTCCCACACCTGCAGCCTAGCACTGGAACAAGAGCTCTTGTCACAGTCTGTGCCTTCTACTACTGACTGCAAATCCAAGACATGACGTTGCTTCTGGAGTTGGACTTTGCTCTGAGGGAAAAGAGGTGTCCTGGGTACCTTCTGGTTAATGAAACCTTATTTGCTATGAGTAAATTAGTAGCATCTCTCTGTTTTGAATCCCTTGGGAATCTGCAGTTCTCCCTCTGCTTCTGCTATTTCGAATGTGGGCCCTACCTTCTGGGCACAGCACCTGCTGGGTTAATCACCCCGTTTCTGTTCTAGGTGTGTCCTGCCAGCATTTGTGAGGCAATAATTCCCCATCTTAACTTTGCCTTTAGTAACCCATAAAATGTAATATACTCAGTGAAGATATTAGTGAGCATGAGGCAGTCTCCTCTGGCTTGCCATACATGGCTAAAATATTAAACCAACAGCTATCTCGTCTTCTCTAAAATATTCCTGCTTGCTAATTATTTAATGAAGGCTAAGAACTTTATGTCTCTTTCCACAGTAAAGCCCTCAGTCCCATTGTTTCTACGATCCTAGATGGGTTTTACTGCTGGGATCAGCTGCCAACACTCTGGAGAAGCTGGAGGCTGATATTTGGAATCCATGTTTCAGTGATGCCTCAAAAACAAAATGTGGAAAGAGACTACTTGCTGGAAGAAAACAAAGTTCCTTGAAACAAACACACAAGACCACCTGAGCTTCTCCCAAGGACCCAGAAAGCAGGTCTTGTAACCAGCTGTAGTACATGTATGGTGACTTATCGGAAAATGGTCAATTTTCAGCAGTTGTTGTTCTGATCCTGTGTGTCAAGAATGGCTGTGACATGTATTTTTTTTTTAATCTTGAAACTACTGCTAGAACACAGTAATTGTAAAGATTATTTCATCTGCCCACAGGAAATTTACTTAACCAGTTCCAGTAACTTCTACTTATCTTCGCTTTGTCTTATCTGAATTCTTTAAATACTGCTTCTAATTAATACTGACTTAAAAGAAAAACCACCCTCCCCTTGCATTTTGTAATTTAAATACAGAAGATGCCCCAACCTCTCTAGGTAAGAAATAATATGAAGTTTTAATAGTTTTCAAATAACAATATTCTAAATTGGAACCCAGCATTTGCAGTGGATTACCACTGGCCAAAAAATGAATGACCACAACATCCTCTTCTTGGGAGCACCAAAAGTAATAGGATTAGGTTACTTTTGTCAATATAGGAATCTTGTCTTTTCCAAGGGAAGCATTTAGGAAACTTGCAGGTAGCTTCAAGTGAAATGGGGTGGGAGTTTTTATGCATTCTGAGAGAGAAAGGCCACAGATCTATTTATTTCTTTTTTAGGTATGAGGATTTATTGTGTGAACTTCTTTACTAACGGTACCATAGATAGTAAAGGTTTCTGTAAGTTCAGAAACTGTCTCTACTAAATCATGAAGGAAAAATTTACCAAGTGCTATTGTACACAAATACATGATCTCTGGCTCAGGATGTCCTTGAGTGCAAATCACTGAAAGCTACTAGATATGTTAGTGACATGCTGTTATATATGTAATTTGTGTATTGTCCTTTGCAACCATTACTGGCTACAGCTGGAGGCAAAATACTGGGTCTGAGAGACTTTTTTCTGATTTAGTAGAGACTTTTAACTCATGTGCTTTTCTGCTTATTTCTCATTTAAATTAGACACATGGCAGGCAGCAATGAAGACCTATTTTGCCTGTTCTCTAGCAATTGGCTAGAAATTTTGCAATGCCTGTGTTTGGCTCAGTTTAACATACATGCCAATCTCCATTCTTCCCAATGCTTTTGTATGAGTATACAGGTTATTGTATTCAAACACAGTTCTTGCTCATGGAATCCCACCTGTGCACCAGTGGGTAAGCATGGGTGTTAGACTGTCAATCACAGCTGGTATCATCCTGTGCAGTTCTGACTTGAAAGCTTCTCCAGTGGTCCTGTGCAAGAGCTCTGAAATGCTTGAGCCGTAGATGTTACCCTATCCACCTTCCTGCCACACACTCTTGGTTTGAAGACTCACAGGGCACAGATAATGTGGAAAGTTGGTTTTGAGTTTCATAATTGCCTCTATGAGAAATCAGCAGTGAGGCTCTTACCTGACTTTGCTAAACCAGCCACCAGATATGATTTTACTTTTCTGCTGCATATAAGAAAGACTCATCTCCTATCAGAAATAATGTTCCCATGAAGACAATTCTGGATCTGATCAAATGGCCTTTTTGCCATCTCTTTAGTAAACTTAACAGGGATCAAGGACCTCTGATGAAAAATAACAAAGCTGTTTTGAGTTACTGAGTATGGTTCAGAAATTGAGCTGCAGCAATGGGTTGCTCTTGTGCTCTGAGTTTTCTGCAAGCAGAGACAATATGTGCAAGCCTAAATCACTGTGAACTGTATTTTATTTGACAATTGAAGAAGCCAAAGAAGTCACCTTCTCTAACCCAGTGAGTGAGCAGCAACCCCCTTGATTTGGATTTGTGTCTAAGCTCTGGAATGATTTATCCTCTCTGTATATTCAATGCCTTGTCAGAAAGCTCAAGGAACAGAAGAGGCTGTGATACAGATTTCTCATTTATAAGTAAAGTCAAAGTGAAGACATGGGAAGGGCAGGGATTTTGTTACGTAGCTCCCAGCCACAATTATAGTTTGAAAACAAGCCAGAGGATTTGTTCTATTTGGAATATATGGGACATTCATTTGAGGTTCAGAGAGAACTTCCAGGTGCTTCCCAGAGTATGACTTTTCTCAGACCTTTGAAAGAGGTGATTTAAAATTTCCTCTGTAACTAAATAATTATAACTAGCAACAACTTCCTCCTGTTTGCGTTTTATTTCATGTTAAATTTGTCTCTATCATTTTTGTCTGAAGGAACTCGGGAATCCAGTTGATAATTAGTTCATTCGGAGACATCAAGAAATAATGTTCTTCTGAGAGCAGGCACCCAAAAGCTTCAAGCTTCTCATGATCAATCATCATATCAGCCTTGAGCTGGGGTAGTGAGGGTAAGGAAATATTACTTCCTGAAGAATTTATCAACAGTATCTTGGCATCAGGGCAGTTAATTATTTTGTTAAATGCTGCTTGAAAATCTGGAATTCTTATGAGTGCAGATTTTTTATACATAAAAAGTTTTTGTAAGAGCAAATAAAATCATAAAGCCATTTCAATCGAGCAGTTAACTGGTTTGGAGCAGGTTGGGGTTTTTTTTTTTTTTGGAGGTTGACCTGATCCAAATCTTATGGAAGTAAGTGCAAAAACTCCAAAGAGAATCCTGGCATTAATTAAAGGAATAAAGTTGTATGCCTTAATTCTATAGGATATTATAATTACTGCAGTGTCTGAAGCACTCGGCAGCTGGAGGCAATGTTTGGCAGGGAAACAGCCCTTGTGCTGGGCACTCTCAGGCAGGCAGTTCTGCAAGTCAGCCTGCATGCCCCTCTTGTGCCTGCAGCTTTTCTGGCTAAAGCTCCCTCAAGCACCTCCTCACTGGGCTTGTATTCCACATCCTTCCCCAGCTCCCTTGTCCTCTGCACATGCTGTAGCCTGTCCATGACTTTCTGCTTCACAGCAGCAAGCAGTGTTCTCCCTGCAAAGCAGAGCATTTCATTCTTAACAGCTCTGACCTGGAAAAGTAGCAAACAGTCAGCAAGGCCTTTGCTCTTGCTGCTGCAGACATGGAAAACTGAAACTGTAGCAGAATCTCATTTGGTGCTGGAAAAGGCAGGAAAATTGCTGCAGTACCATCTTTGCTTGCTGGGAAAAGGGAGAAGCAAGAGTGCCTCCGCACAGAGCAAACCAAAAAAGCACAAGCACAGAAACTGAAAGAAGAGAGTGCCTGCCACCTTCTAAAGAGTTTATTAAGATTAAAATAGGATTAGGCATTAATGTGAATGAAGGCAAAAAGTTTACATGGCTGGGATAAAACTTCAGAGCTTTATTCCACATTTCAGGGAAATGGTTCCCAACTGAACCAAAGAAAAAAAAATTACATATCTTCGTATTATACAATGAGGTGCCTGTTGTGCCTTCCAAAGTGAGAAATCTGGCGCTTACGGTAGGATGTAGAATGAAAAAATCTTACTGTATTTTCCAAAGAAGCAGTTCTCACTGAAAATTGAAATGAAAATGTCTCGAGTGCTTCCATGCTCTTTGTTTTGAGCTTTAGATTTTTGCTGGGTTTTTTTAATTTTTCAGCAGCTGAGAACCCCTTATCATACTTTGTGTCTTGTTATCAGAAGCTCACAGATGGCTGCTAAACAGAGCTTTTCATGTATTTAGCTTTGATATTGTAATGGACAAGCATGAATTTCATATGAAAAGCAGACTTACTTTCTATACATCACTAGTTAATAGCTTGAGAGACAACAGCAATGGAGATGGCCTGGGATGACTGCCCTGATTCCTGCAGGAGCTGCACCTGTTCTGTACCCGATGTTCTCTGCAGGGGATTCCTGGATGCTTTCTACAACAGTCACAAAGGTAGTGAGTATCAGAACCTCCACAGTTCTTTGGGAAGGCTCTCAAAACATGGGTCCCATGTTTTCCCAACAAAGGTATTTGTTAGGACTTCTTTATAATAGCTACTTAATATTTTGATGTTATTTTCACACAGATTTTCCTTGTTTCATCCTTGCTAATATTTTTCCTCCTTTGTTATTGATACCCTACAGCTACCTCCAGGTGGGAGTGGGAATCATAATTCCACTTGACTGTTTCAGGGGGCTATGCACACTTCCCTGAGGCCTGTGGAGTCCTTACTCCTCCTTTCTTCATTTTTGTTTCTTCTTTATCCCCCTTCTACATGAGTTCAAAATACAAAACAGTTTATCAGCTTCTGCCCTTAAAATGCCTAGAACTGAATGGAGTCTTGTGGATGGGGATGCAATGGTATTAAGCTCCTCTCAAGTTTATCATAATATAGCTCCTTGTGGTACTCTTTCAGTGCAGGCAGCTTTAGTTCAAAATTGCTTCCTTTGCTGAACATATTTCATTCCAATGTAGTTATGGACTTGCTTTCGCTTTGCTCTTGTCTGAGACTGGTACTTACCAGATCATCTGACTTAAGGTTTGTCTTTGAAAGGCCTTTCTCCATCTGGGTGTTCCTCATCCCAGCTGTTATAGGTGACCTGGCCATACACTGACATTTTCAAGACTGACTATGCTGCATCTCTACAGTGACCCCTTATTAGTGAAGTTCAGTATCCTCAGGCTGGAGTAATACACTTGCTTGGAGACCAGGATTAAAACTGATTCATTAGTTCACAGTGATGTACTTAGAAAGTGCCTAGCATGGAAAGACCTTGATCCCAGAATGTTTGTGGTAAAACTGCAGTTGCTGAAGCCAGATCTAACACAGTGTGTTGTTTTCCACATGATTTTACCTTCTGTTATTTTTCTTCCCTTCAGTTTCCTGGTGAAGACAGATGCAAGATTGCTATGCCCATGCCAGCAGCTGTCTGGATGATACAGATTTGAGTGGGCTTGAATCCAGATAGCTCTTGTGAGATGAGAAACGATTTTGCCTCCTTCTTGTGCTTAGAGAAACCAGTGTGGTGTTTTGATCAAGCAGTTAGAGTTTGTGCCTCAGGTCACCGGTGGGGCAGAAACCTCTGTGGCTGAGAAATTGGCCTTGCGTTCCATCTATCGCTATACCCTGTTTGCCCCTCTACAGCCCCTGTAAACCTGTCTAGGTCATACTTCTAAGAGATATGTTCCAGCATCCCTCAATGGTGTGGGTTTTAATGATCCTGGGATTTCTATCTGTTGCTCCTTTTGCTATCCTGTCCAGAAGTAAAACAGAGGTTTATTGACTTCTAATTAATAGCAAAGACATAGATTCTCCCATTGATGTTATTCCTGCTAACCTCCTCTGTCACCCATGATTACAAGGTCAATGTGATGGTAAAACACACCAAAGTGTGCAGCTCCCACACTTGATGTGTCTTTCTCTAAGCTCTTCCTTTCTGGATGGTTGTGCACCCACTGCCTCCCAGAGAGAGCAAGGTTTCTTGTAAGGGACCAAGACCAGCAAGAGACCAAGTCCAGCTTGCTTTATAAATTATTTGTGCCTCGTGTGGATGCTCTTCTTCAGTATCAGAATAGGTTCAGAATTCCTGCAAGCTGGGAGGAATTGGCCAGCTGCTATTCCCTCCCCACCTGGCACTGGCCACAGGGCAAAGCCCAGTGTACACTTTTGGCAAACAGCTTTCTGGGGCTTCACCACATTCCTTCTCCATATTCTTCATGTTCTTAAAGGTATCTTTCCTTCCTATGGACTTTTCCTGTCCTGACCACTGTCCTGACCAAGGTCTCAGGGTACCAAAAGCATTCTTCATTTCCAGTGCCCCTCTGTCTAAAGTCCTACTCTTCATAGGGTAGTGTAGTTCATCTATTTCTATCATATCCCTTGTCTGCTCTGACATCTGGACAGTCTGTTGTATGTTGTATATGTGCTGGTGATTGCTATGCTCAGCCACTTCATTTACAGTCTTGGGAATGTGAGAGGCGCTCAGAAAAATGCCAGAGGCAAGAAAGTGTTTGAAAATTCCTGAAGGTCTTGATAGAGAAGGTATTCTTTTCACCCAGCAGGAGCTGCAACAACCAAAATTCTCACCATAGTTATGCTAAACTTCAAGAAGAGGAACAACATAAAATGTGAGAGTACGTGTTAAAGTAAGTTGAAAGTTGCAACTGACAGAATTCAGTCGTTATGTCCCCCCAACACAGAGGTTTCAGCCATCCCACTCCCTCCAGGTGGATCACAGTAGGTGTGGAAAAAGCTCAAAGCCATACACGCTCCCTGCCTTGGGCTGTCAGGACAAACTTCGGAGGTGCATGTGTCTAACATGAGGCTGATCCCAGCTTCAACAGCCCTGACAGCACTGTGGGGGCTGGGAATAAGTTTTCAAAGTTAAGCAGTCTGGTATGAGGAAATTCCAGAGTTGAGCACATTTATATGCACGTGATACTATCTTTTATTTTAATTGCATAATGTTATGTTCCTTTTTTCTCTCAAATCTGTCTGGATTTGCATCACAGTGGTGTTGTGATGCTGAAACGGAGTGTTGGCTGGAATAACTTGCCCACTCTATGCAGCATTTCATAAATGCTCTCAAAAATACATACTTCTTGTTCCTCAGAGCTCCAAGCTGAGGCCCTGGATCTTACTATGTGAGTGAGATCTGACTCAGAGAGAATGAGGTCCACTAATGAGTACTTACAGCTGCAACCACAACTAATGACAGCTGCATTTTAAACTTCAAGATAAAATGTTAAGTACTCTGAAAAATCAAGTATTGAAGACCTAAAGGTGGCGGGTACTCTTAATTTACCTAACTCTCAAAATCCCATTTATAAAATAGAAAAGTGCCCCACAAAACACAGAGTGATATTGTCAGGGTAGATTTTTTAGCCTATACCTTATTGATCAGTACCATAAGAAAATGTGACAGTGGCTTGATACTTCATGAGGCGCTGATCTGAAAACTGTTGGAGGATGGTAATTTTGCACTAATGCTCTTCAGATCTCCTGAAGAATACAACTTACACTGAGGGTTTGGGGATTTAATTTTTTAAAATTAATTTTATTTTTTTTTATTTTTATCTGAGATTCCTGAGATGATTCAGATATTGTGAGGGGGGTAAAGGTAGAGGGAAACAAGTTGAGTGCTTCTCATTTTTCTCAAGGTTTATTCTTCTCTTCTTGCAGAGCTCTGGGTTTAATTAACTTTCTCACTAGAGTCAGAAACTGGGGTCAGTGTGGATGGGACTCAAAAGTTGGTTACAGCTTTAAGCAGGCATAACTATGTGAGAAGATGTTTTTCTGGCTTTCAAAATGTGATTGGGAAGGGGTTTATAAAAAGGCCTCACAAAAGGAGTCCACGGTAGCTCATATTTGTATCTCACAGGATAGAGACCATTCAAAGACAAAATACTTTCAATTAGACACTCAGTGATGAGTTGCAAGAAAAAGCTCCAAAGACCGCACGAAAGAAAACACTTCTAAGGCTGAGATTTGACAGCATAACACAAGAAGGCAATTGCATTGGACCATCTTGAAACCCTGTGAACACCTAGAAAGCTCAGCAACAGAAAGAAGCAAGAGGAGATGAGTGCTTGCAACTCTGTCTTGCAGTCATGGCAATGAGAAGGAACTAAGTGGCATTCATATCTCAGCAATTTTTTGGTATCAGGTAGAAAACACACTGACATTCATTTGCAGAGAGTCCCAGTAGATGCAACTGGCCAAATGATTTCAGTCTGAAGGAAACCATGTGCAACACTTTTGGGAGAATATACCAGTCATCACGCAGGAAAAAATTGCTTCTCAGATGATATCACAGTCAGCCTTTATTGCTTATTTTTTTGGAGATAAATAGCTGTTTTTCTGTCATGAGAAGTGATAAGTGACTTTCAGGGCTTTCCCCAGGAAAGGAAAGGATTTCAGAAGGAAAAGCTAAGTCACCTGCCCTTCCCTAGCTACATTTTGTAAACAAGTCAGACTACATTCTTAAGATTTTAAAAATATTTTTTTTTAATTTTTATTCCTTTTGACATGTTTTTATAGTAAAAGAACAGAGAATAACTTATTACAATGCATATTGACTGAAGTCTTTCAACAAGCTACTTTAACACATTTTCTTTCTTGCACCATAGCCATCTCTCACTGAAAAATGGAAGTTTCAGGAATTATAGCTCATTAGAAAAAACTCAGAACCTCAGATGAAACAATCATGAGTGTGTTTTAAGACTCTTCTTCTAAGTCTCAAAAATCCTTACAAGTAAAGGAATGAATGTAATCCCTATTAATGAATAGAAATTATTTTTAAAATAGCTAATGAACTGTGTTGGCTCAAAACATCTATCTTCTGATACAGCTCATCAGCCAGGCATGAGAGCTGGGTTATGTGTGCATTCCTGTTGGACTCCTCTAGGAAGGAGAATGGAGTAGTTCTCTGATGGGAACTGGGGCTATGGCAATCAGAGGTGGAACTCCACCAGGACCTTCTGATTTGCTAAAACTTCAGTCCCTGGACTAAAGAGAACTTTGGTTTTACCCCAGTATTTTCTGACAAAGTATCTCACTGTCTGTGGACTGTTTTCCCAAGATCTGGGACAAAAAAGGAGCAAAAGGATTAATTAAAATTTCCTTCTCTTGTTTTTGTCCTGCTTAAAAAAGCTTTAAAAAGGGAAAACTCAATGATAATAGAGGCAGCCAGCTTGAAGGATTAAAAACCTGATCAAATGGGTCTTTTCCCAGAGAGAAGAGAAGGTAGAATAAGGATCATATGTAACAAGATGGCATAACGGGAGGGAGAACACGAGACTATTGCCATAGGAACATTCACATTTAACTGCAGAAGGAGAGGGCTAGTACATGAGCTTGAAAAAAATGAAATCAGTTCCCTATAGTAAAAGCTAAATAAAATGTCATTTACATAAAGAACACTTAGGGAAAGAAGAAAAGCATTAAAAGGTGAGAAAGGCAGGAGAAATTGGAAGTCAGTGGAAAGGACAGACTGCCTCTGCTCAAGGAAATAGCTGTGGGCTGCAATTAGCTAAATGGTACACAACTTCTGCGCTGCATTAGTGCTGCAGTTCTGAACCACTCCATGGTTTACTGCTGTGTCTAATGGCAGGAGTGCTGAATAATAAAAGCTGTATGCTGGACTGCCAACAGGAATTAATTTCCTTTAGCTTTTGGGGCTCAAGCTATATTTTAACTGAAAACTACTAGCTTTCCTTTCTGGAATAACAGTAACAGATAACCATGGCACTGCCATGGATTTATAGCAATGCTTTATGCAAGGGGATCGATCGTTTAGACGAGATTTGCTCTCCTCTCCACAATCACTCCTTGCTCCCATGCACAGGATCAGCATAGGAAAGATAAGATAGGGGGAAGCAGTTCTTATGCAATGAGGCTTCTTAAACTAAAGGCAATGATTTAAAATTCCACCTCCTCTTATGAATATTATGTAGCTACAACAAACTTGCTCCTTGCCTGCAAACAAGCCAAAAGCCCTTCCTTAATGCCAGGGCCACAGGGAATCTCAGTGCCTTCCCTGAACATTAAAGTGGTTACGGTTGCCTCACCACTCGGCAGCACTCAGGCTGCCAGAGACCAGCAGACACAGATCGATGGGGTTAAGTGGATTCTCTCTGTGCTTGCCTGCATGTACACAGCCTACCCTTCCCCTGCCTCCCTTCTTACTCTACTGTTACTTCTCTCTGGGGACACCATCCGCCTGCTTGTCCAAACAAGCTCCAGAGCTTGAAATTGCCAGGGAGTGAAGAGAGAAAAGCCTTCCTGCTTATGTGGGGCAGGGTGAAGGGAGACTTATCCTATGCTAAACACAGGGAAGAGGGAGCAATTACTGCAATATCTTTTTCTGCTGGATGTGGCAGGACTACTGGCACAGTCTGGTGACAGATCATAAGGATTCTCTGTCTTAATAAGCAGCAAGCATGTCCTGGGGAGCAAATGCCTCATGTAAATATGTATGGGCACCGGGACAAGCGTCACACAGGGCTTCCCATCAAAGGAGAGGAAACACACCATCATTTGCAGTTCTGCTTCTTTGGAACTGCAACCACAAAGGAATGAATAATAGGATTAATTCACTTAGCTATTGATCTCAGACGCACACATTTTCATTTAACATTAGGAGAACAGCCAGACTCCCATGGCTCATAGCCTGTGGGCAGTACAGCAGAGACAGAAATTGCAAGCCCTTTTCCCCATTTGCTGATGAGGTAAATCTTAGCAGCACGTTCCTTATGGTGAGCCGCTGGGGAAGGATCTCCTATGGAAAATAGCCTAATGCCTGGACTGGTGACTCTAATGCTGCTCTCTACAGATGTACTCTGAGCAAATAATTGGTGGCCCAAATAACGTGGGGACCTACCCGTGGAAATTCTATACAGAAAGCTGAAGAAAGAGAGGGAAGGAAGAAAATAGAATAGGTTGATTTAATTAGGTCTGGACATACATGCACACAGTATCTCAGCTAATCAGGGAAAAAGTTCAAATACAGCCTCCCTGTATCACCATAAACATTGAAGATCTGTGACAGTGAGAAAAGAAAGAATATGGTGCAGGGAGACATTAAGACATTTTTCAGTAGTTTCATCACATGGAACATGAGGTCTGCTCAGGGTCCTGAATAACTTCTTTGCCAAATTAATCTGCAAAGTTAAGTTTCTCATAACTAGCTCTTACAAAACCACCCTGCCCATAAGCAAGTGATGCAAGGGCCAAAATAAGTGTCAAAGGTGGTAAAGACCATGCCGGGATCTTTGGAGTCACCAGGTGACACCAGTAGAGATGCCGACATCTTAGATGATCCCAAACTGGGCCAGCTCGTGCAGTTCCAGATGGCTGAAAGCTTCCCATGGGCAAATCACGGTGATATCTGCAAAAGAGAGAAAATGACAAATGTTTTCTTTTCAATGCACTCCTTGGATTTATTTTTTATTAGTGGAAAGGCTGATTTACTCAGGAAACATTAACAAGAATGAGATTCTATTTGAAGGTTAAATGGGCAGATGAGCATTTCAAATCTGGTACTACCTGTCAGACCAAACCAAACCAGTGTACTTTCTCTCTGTGAGCAAAAGCACGCCAGCAGTTCCTAGTCCTCAGTGACTATGTAAACTGGTGTAAAAATTCATTCCAGTTATGAGGTGTCTCTTGTTCTTATAAATTACCTGTAGCCAAACTGTGATCTCCTCAAAGATGTGCAGTTTTAGATCAGCTGCTGAATAATTTGGCCTACAATATTCAAGATCTGTAATTCACTCTTTATCAATACTTCAAAGTTCTGACTGGCTACAGCTCATCCAATGCATGTTTCTCAATCCCAGATGGGTACATAAAATTCTTAAAATTAGGATTCTGATGACAACACAAATACTTAACCATCTGGGATTTAGTTTCTGTGATTTTTGGTATTAATAGCTTAGCATTTAACATTTCTTTGAGAATCTCATGCTGCTGAAATTCTTAGCCAGAGTATTAGCAGAAAACAAACAAGCATTTCTGCAGCCCAATGTAAGTAGTCTGAAGCTGAAACATACATAAATGACCTTTTCTTCATGTAGTATATGGAAGCATAAGCATGAACGTGGCAACTTGGGGAGGCAGAAATAGTTTTCTCTGGTGACCCTGACACCTGCAGACAGGCCAGGGGAACAGAGGCCATCCCAGAATCCTCTCCCATGATCAAGTTTGTCTGCATTAGTGCTAAAGCAGGATCTGACAACAACACCCCGCAGAGCTTACCTGTGCCCAGCCCCTCCATGCCTGGGATGTCATCTCCAAACCTAGGAGACAAAGGAGCAGGTAAAGAGTGAGTCTGGGGCAGCAGCAAGGAAAGGGGAGATGTCCTAAATCCCCCAGCCAAGGAAGAATTGTGGGTAGGGAGCAGAAGAGAAGCAGCTCCAGGTTGGAGAGGTGATGGCACATGGAGGCAGGTGGAAGCCTTCTGACTCCTTGCCCAAGGGAAAATGGACAGAAGCACAATGTAGCAATGGGGAGCTACTCAACTAGCACGGTTTATTTTCTTTCTGAAACTCCCTTACCCTCTTACTCCTTTTTTGGGGGGTTTGCTCTTGAACTGCCTTGTCTGTCTCTGCTTGAACTTGGGAGGCCCCTTGCGTGGTGTGGTGGGACCAGTTGGAGCATCTCCAGTGTTGAGGTTGGCAGCTGGGGTCTCACTCATTGCTGGGCTGTGTGCAGCAGGCACGTGCCTCTGTCAGATCCCTCAGTCTGCAAGACAACAGCAAGGACTGACACAACACTCTGCTTATCTTTTCTAGGTATCAGGAGTCAGATGACAGAATTATGAAAAATATAATTGTGACAGGATTAAAGATAATGGTATTAAAGATAAAGAAAGATGGTAATACGTACAAATTAAGCAGGATAGTGCTGCCTTTCATCCGGCATGCTAGAATTAAGATGCCAAAAAAAGGACACTTGAGCTAAGGCCAAGAAGACATTTAGCCCGTGGTGCAATGCCTTGCAGAGTCACGGAGACTATCACCTTCTTTTATCTCAAACATAGTTGCACTCTTGGAGACAGGTTGCTGCAGAAGCTTGAGCCACTATTTAAGGAAAATAGGAAGTTTAATGCTAATGCTGGGGTTTTTTTCTAGCTAGCCTTGGAATAGCATTGCTGAGGTTTTTGCTTACTGGTTCAGGACCTGACTACTGCAGGAGTCATGAATGGCCCCTACACATGTATGGCTTGGAGAAATACCCTGTCCTTGGGAATCACCATGATATACTTCACCTGTTCTTATACTTGTGCCCAAGCATTACCTTTAGAACACTGATGGACATGGAACGCTGGGCCAGATGGCTCCTTTGTCTGGGTGGAGATGCATTTAAGGCCCAACGTTTGTCAATACCAAACTTACGGGAAATAACCCAAGATCATTGCAAGATTATACAGAAGGTGAAGGCAATGCACTGGAGACTATCTTTTAGGCAGAAGTTAATTTAGCAAATTTCTCAGGATTTAGAGGAGTAAAGCCTGTAACTTTCCCCAGGATGTGCCCATTTTGTTATTTTTGAGCATTATATTACATGTGCTGAGCCCTCTTCATCACACTGTACATGAACCAAACTCCACAGTGGATAAATAGTTATCAGGGAGCAATTTCTGTTCAGGAGACACATCTCCTGTCTTAGACAGCAGAACTGATGCACTCTGAGCCTTTTGCTTATTTCCCAGAGACGACAGCAATAACTCTCACCAGTACCCAAAGGGAAGCTTATAGCCCTTCATCAAATTTTGTGCTAGTATGCCAGAATGGTCTGAACAAGTGCATTTATGGATAAAAATAAATGCAGCTTTTTTCTTTCTTCCTTGAAGTCACGTTCTTCCCCATCACTGTTATATATCTCTCATCTCCAGGTGTTCAACCGTGTGCATCCAGGCTGATGTAATCGCTGATGGAATTAGCTTAAGGATTTGGTTCTAAAGACTAATCTCATTAGGTCACCATAGTACTCTGGCTTAATCCCCAGCATCACCTGCTGTGACACTCTGGACTTTAAATCTCAGAACTATAAATGTCATCAAAGATTTTTTTTCCTTAGTCTAAAGTGAGTTCATTCCTTTGTCCTGAAATAGCCAGAGTGATGGAAAGCAAATCCTTATATCCAAGGAGAAAGATAATCTGAGCAATCCTCCTGTGTTACTTCCACATCTGTGCAAGGTGAAGAGCCATATTTCTGTATCTGTGGCAGTCTGGAAATACTTCACCCAGGACATCTTTCCATCTGTGGTGGCAGTAGGATGGTTCTAAATGATAGCACCTAGAGGCAGGCTAGTTCTTCTGTCGCTTGTGGTCAGGCTTCTGTCTCAGCTGTAATATCCCAAGCAGGAGACTGGAGAGCTTCCAGCAGCCCCAAATGGAGCAGCAGATGGTTGTGTCTGAAGCTGAAGTATGCACAGATGCTATTCCCCCGCGTGTAACACAACGCTTCCTAAGCACACACTGTGCCCACAAACACAGGGATCAGATCAAACCATGGAAGTTACTTATTTGGCTGCCATCTCTGCAGCGCCTGAACTGTTGCCCAGTATTTACAGCTTTTTCTTTTTCCTCACAGATTGGTGGCAGGACATGCAAACACTGTCACCTTCTCTTTTTACAGAACGAGAATGGAAGTGTAGTGATAGGTATGACCTGGATTGCACTGTTAGGAGGAGAGATGAAATCTTTTGACTCACAGATTTTTAGGGTCAAACTGAGAGATAAAGGCATTTTGCCTCAAAAAAAAGGACAGAATTTGGTTCCTCTTTGTAACTCAGGGTGGGAGGAATTCAGAGGATACTGCCCTACAACAAAATGCTTTGCCTCAGAAAGCTGCTCTATAGCAATGTCTGCTAATGCACCAAAGTCTATTATTATGTCTCTGTTTCAGGTCAGAAATTCTGATCAGTATGTTGTCTGTCTCAGTGCTAGACCTCCCTCCTGAACTAAAAGAGACATGCATCCACTTTCAATTTAACTTCCATGATGTTAATCTGACATCCAAGTTACTTGGCACCCTTCTCAAGGGCTACTCCCAAAAGTAAACAGAAAAAAAAACAACCAGCTAACAGATTTCCATGCCTTAGGACTGACATCCAAAACTTGAAAGATGAATTTAAGCCCCATCTCCAACTGAATTCCTGCCCTGCTTCAATAACTTCTGCTGTGCACTGGCACGCTCCCTTAACCACAGATATGTCTTTGAGGGTCAAAACCTCTTAAGTCCTTGAGTCCACATTTTGCCCCTGACTTCACTCAGTACAGGAATAGCTAATGGAAAGAGTCAGCCCTTGAAGTTTCTTTTTGTCCCTATCTGAAGTACTTGTATCCATCTACCAGATATTCAGTAACCCAGGATTTGGTAGGAAAGAGGATCTGCCCAAATCACGCTTCATCCTCTCTCACCTGCATGAATTCAACAAAGAGCACTCAATGAATCTTTTAGTTAGGGACATTTCTAACACTAGGGACAATTCTAACTTTTTCCTTACTAGTCTCCCTCTACTTCTATTCTCTCCATGCAGCACTAAAAGAATGACAGAGGATGGAAAGCAACCTTAATGCCACATAACAACTTTCCTCTTGCTGCTGAAATCAACCTGCCTTCCCACCACGGAGCTGCTGGGACTTGCTTGCCATCATAAAAGTCAAAGAATTCTCAATTTGTACTGGAGTGGGCCCTGCCCCACAGCATGGAACCTGCCCCAGTTCCCACACCTTGGGAACAAACTGCCCCTACCCACAGCTAGACAAGCACCCCACGATCACAGATATGAAAGAAATACCAACAGCAGCTTCTTCCCATGGGAATTTCACAGCCTTTTGTCTTACCGTACCTGGTTGCTTGGATAGTCCTTGATACCAGATCAAACAGGTGCCTTGACAAAAGTTTTGAGTCTCCTCTAGATCTCTGCAAGTGCTATGCTGCCTCCTCCCAGTGCGTCCTGCTCTGCCAGAGCTCTTTGGTTCTGCCAGCACCAGTATGCACCTCCTGGGCAAGACCTGATGGCTGTGGATACAAAGACTCTTGAGGCATAAGATCCTCTGCCATGCACTTCCTCTGCTCCCTTCTCTGATGGGGTGTTACCTAATTGCCCCTGACAGCATTTCTGCTCAGTCAAGGGCTTAATCCTCTAGGTAAGAGCTTTGCTTGCATCTGAATGCTAATTATACCTAATACGCATTAATGGGCTTATCTCAGTTGCGTCAGAAATCCCACCTCGGGGTTGTTGGCCAGGTTAATCATCCTTCTTTTAGTTTTATTTAAATTTAAAGGGGCTTGAATATTACTGACAAATGCTGACTCTTTAATCTGCTCCATCCTTAATCTCTGACTCTCTGTGTAAAATGTCCCTGGCAGATAATGTAGATGCCTCACTTGATCTTCTTCAGACTGTTTTGGTGTAGGAACTCATCTTCGCCTGTCCAAAGCTTACAGATTCCGCCATGTGCACTTGTCTTACATTGCCTCAGGGTGTCAGACACAAGACCTCCATAACCTGTGGTCCTTCATGTAGATACTCTTCTGGGAATAGAGAGAAACCACGAGGAAACATTCTTGTGCTCACATTATTTTTATGGGTTTCTTGCATGTTCAGATCTTGGCCTCGGGAGAGCCATTAGCATCATCCTTTCAGGTTTTTGTCAGGGAGTATTGAATCCAGTGCCTTTGAGGAGTCTCATAGCTCCAGTCTCAACTTCTTGAGGTGGCTAATCACAGTGATGGGAAAAAGCCCAGGCAGGTTCAGCCCTTTCTGCTCTCCTGTTTTACACAGGATTTCAAATCCTTCATTCTAGCACCAGTCTTAAGACCAAGAATAGGTGAAAGAGGATGCACTTGAAGAGGCAGAAACTCATTTCCAGTAGAACTATATTCCCAAATGGGGATCACTAGAAATACTATCCCAGCTGAAATAAGGGATTCAAGTAATGGCAGAGGTACAGCATCATGTTATAAACTCCTCATTGATGTGCCCTGCATGTGCGGCTGGGTGCTGGGGGAGGAAACACCAGCTGCCTGTCCCAGCTGCTTCTTGGCAGCCCCCCAGTGCTGCTCACATGCAGGCTCAGCCAAGGGAATTCCAGGGAGCCCCAACCGAGGGGTGCCAAGCATTAGGAACTGAGCAGCCCCTGCTCGTACAGCCAGGGAGCTTTGAGACAAACCACTGCAGCAGCACCTGCCCTAATGATAGAGGAAACAGAAAACAACCACGCAAGAATCACAACTCCTTCTCCTAGCTACTGGATCTGTTCATGCTCTCCACACACAAACATCCAAATTTTTTCCCCATTGAGTTTTATCTGGACTTTGCTCTCCCCTGGGTTTTGCAGCCAGTTCTTTTTTCATTCCCCTGCCCCCCTTACTATTGCTTTGAGCT
Organism: Sylvia atricapilla; assembly: GCF_009819655.1. Lineage (NCBI taxonomy): Eukaryota > Metazoa > Chordata > Aves > Passeriformes > Sylviidae > Sylvia > Sylvia atricapilla. The sequence continues at coordinate 47,091,717 of NC_089144.1, forward strand.
CCTGGGGAACACTTACAGTGCCAATGGCTCCTCTTGCAAATCATTCAGCTCCCGTCCTCCAGCCTGTGCAGAAAGAGTCTCGAGGTGTCTTTTGTCCTCCAGATATACCCTGCCACCAGGTGACATCAGGACATCAGTCGTGGGCGGGCATCTACACAGCAGGGGTGAAATGGGGGGAGCACTGTGAGACCAGAGTTGTGCAGGCACAGCTCCAGCAAGGTCTGGAGGAGCAGCAGAGCCTCGCCACACTCCTGGGGGGTGATGTGGCCCTTTCTGCAAGAAGGCTGTGGCTTCTCTGGAGCTTCTGGGCTTCTGGGGTGACATCTCTGCAGAAGCAAAGAGAAATTAGGAAATGACCTGCCCTTTGAGTGGTGCTGCTTCTCGGGAACACACATGTCTGCACATGTCAGGGAAGGGAGGATTCCTTATCCCTCTCCTGTGCTGGTGACTGCCTAAAGGGGCTTCCAGTAAACTTCTCAGAGGTGCTGCAGGGGCGAAGACACACCCTACAGAGCGATGCACACAGTGTCAACAGGGCTGAGTCCACTCAGGGGTGCCATGGGGAATGCTGCTGAGCTGCTGCCAGGGCTCCAGTGAAGCAGATGGGAAAGCGGGCGGGGAATGGGGAACCTTGGCGTTGCATGTGGGTGGCCAACCACTCACTCCTGAGACCCAAGACTCTTGAGGTAACAGCTAGGTCACATCTGGGTACCAGTAGCATTGTTACTGTGAGGGGCCCTCAGAGGCAGAGCTCAGCCCATACTCCAGCCCAACAAAACTCAATGTGTGGTAATGCACACTATTTTATACCAAGTCCTTGGTATCTCTCGTGTTTTAATATCCTGTTGGAACTGCCTGGAAGATCAGTGTCAGAGATGTGGAAAGAGTTGGTGGAGCCTCAGGAGGAAAACAGAAGGTCCAAAGTCCTGCAAAAAGGTGCTGGAACCTCAGCTGCAGCAGTGCCTCAGTTATAGCCTGTAACTGTCTGGCTGGAGGTATAACCAGAAGGTTGACAACCATCAGGGGCTCTTGTCCCTGGTGAAGCACCTTGCATTTACCCGTGTTGAGCATCCATCTCACTACACAAGATCAGGGCTGGCAGGACTGGAAATATTCCCAGTGAATGGAACAGCACCAGGAGCATCAGAGCAACACAAGGGCAGAATGAAACCCAAGTGTGGGTTTGTTTATGATGGATGGGATTTGTCTTTGGGTGAGGTCGGAGGAGGGGATTTTACAGCCACTATGCCAGCCAGGGGTGTGACTGCTTGTGACCAAGGAGGGACAGTCTCTCACTGATGTGACAGACCCTGGCAGTGAACACCAGTCCAGCACTGCGCTGGTGCTAAGCAAGAGCCCCATAGCTAAGGCCTCTGACCTTTCAGATGGCTGAAGTTAGACAGGATAAATCCTTCAGTGAGACTCTTAACTTACATTAAAACAATCAATAAGGTTCTAGCCCTTGAGTGGGCACTGAGAAGCTGGGAAGTAAATCCTAGATGTAGCTGAGGGGCTTTCAATCTAGCAAAGAAGGAGCAAACACACCTACGTTCCCATACACTTAAGACAACCACACAGCTTTCAGAGGCTTGTGCAGTAATTTCTGGGCACAGGAAAGAGAATGGGGGCAGCATCATGTTGGCATCCTCTCTTCCCTGTGCTGACTAGAGCTTGTATACAAATGTGTGCAGATTGATTGCACCCAACCTCTTCTGACAGCAGAAGTGATTACTGTGGGCAGGGATCTGCTTGTGTGGATATAAAGAGGTGCAGTCTGTTGGCAGCAGACCCACTCCCATCCCCGCTGCTCATTCCCATGCCTCCATCTGCTGCAGACAGGTTTTCAGGGGCTCTCCCTCCCCTTCTGCCTTCTTCTGTGTAGGTAAAGTTCTTGGGGAAATCAGCTGTACAGGCCTCTGCTCCTCTTCCCTGAAGCTTAAAAATTTACATATGTTCAGGTTGTTTGTTTTCAAAATACTCCCTTTGTTTTCCTGTTTTCCAAACGAAATCTGTCTCGATTTCCTTTAACAAAAGTGGACTGTGGGAAAAAAGTTTCCATGGTTTCACATGAAGATTTTTTTTACCACTGACAAAACATGACAGAAACTCCCTAAAGGACCCCACTTCTCATGTTCTTTCTCATCTCCCAGGATTATCAGTCCCCTCTCTCTCCATGTATCCTCTCTCTCTCCCTTCCCCTCACAAAATGGGTGGCATTTACTTTGTGGAGTTGTGGGTGCACAGTTTCTTTTCAGAGCAAGACCTGCCAGACCTGCTTCATATTTGTGGCTGGCTGCCACACCAGATGGATGACAAGTCCTGCCCAGGGACTGAGTACCCAATCTCTGTCCCTCTCTGATCAGGCTTTTCTTCCCCAGAAAAGCCAGTGCCAACTTTTTGGACCACAACAGTTGCCATTCGATCCAGACCAGAGCTGCACCAGAAACCATGGTGTCCAGGTGGTAGCAGGACTGTAGTCCTTGTGGCCTCAAAGGAAAACTCATGAGCTTCATCACCTCTACCAGATTACATTCTATTCCAAGGAATCACTTAAAAACATCTCCAAGGTTTCTGACCCTATTTATGAGCTGGTGTAGCCATGGAAACAGCAGTTATGCCAAAAATAGCAGCTCACTTGAATGACAAAGAAAACACAAGTTTACAAGACACTGATTTTTCCAGAGGCTGACTGAGCTCATGGGACTGTGGGAGGAAATCCCAGCTGAGGCACAGACTCAAGGAGGCAGCTGATAAGGGTTGTGGTTGGTGTGGGCCACAGAAACTTTTGAAATGTATCTCTACAAGCTTGTGCCACATACCTGGGAGACTTTGTGCCTTATTGATAGAGGTTTATCACTTGCCACGGAGATACACCTAACTGGGAGTGAGCGGAGAATTAACCAGGGAGTAAAATGTCTCCCTCCTGAACACAGGCAGCCTACCAAGTGCCTCTGGATCCCTGCTGAGGGAACCATGGTAGGATCTAGATTTAGAATGGCATTCTCTAGTGGCCTCATAGAAGATCAGTGAGGTTGTCATGTCAGCAGTGTTTTCTTGAGAAACTCAGTGTAGTAAGGTGCCTGCAAATGAGGACTCAAATGCTGTAATCTTGCTCTTGCAATGCTGACCTTGTTCCTAAACCTCATGTCGTTTGTGCTAGTGTAGAAAGGAGAAACAGATACAGGAGACTGGGCTTTCCCTGGCACAGATATTTGGTTGTTTGAATGCATGCAAATCAGTCCATCAAAAATGCAGAGAAGGCGGCATGCTTGTGAAGAGTTTTATCATTTTTCCTTCAGGAAATCTTGCACAATTATTTTAGTGTCAGGTTTAAGCATCTGTAACAGCCTGCAATAAAAGGGGTGTGCTGACTCTGGGAATCTGTGCCTGCTGCTGGATATCAAAGTTATGTTCAGTGTCACTGAGCTAAGCTTGCAGAAGAGCCTGATCTCGATACTCATTTCTACTCATACCCTGCTTCACTGGCAATGGGGCAGAAATAAAAAAGGCTGGGGTCTGTTTTTCCACTACCAGGGCTCTAGAGGGAGATTTCTGTGACCTACCTGGAGAAAAGGGTCCTTTCAGGAAATACAAATCAAGTGATAAGGTTTTGCTGAACTATCAGCAATGGCCCTGGATGTGCTACAAACTAGGTATTGAGGACATAACTAAGCTCTCAAGCCAAATGGCCCTTGCCAAGGTTTCTTCAGGAAAATTAAGTCCCTGCTTTTTTTATTCAGTTAAGGATGCTCTTCTTGTGCATGTCAGAACATCATTACAGGCCCCAGGCTTCCAGGCACAAATGCTTTAGGACATTCTGGGGATTTTTATAGCAGATGATATAAAACCATATAGTCTGTCCTACACTTCTTTAGTTACCAGAGTTATATTTTCTTCTCAGTAGTGAGTCTGGCCTTTCTTGGAACAGATAACCAAGTCTTAGCATCTCACACTCACAAGACTGCCATGTTAGCATGATTTTAGTAACTTACAGTAACTATGTGTGATTTGCATAAATAAAAGGAAAACCAAAATATATTCCCTCCTTTTTTTTTCTGATAGCCCTTTTCACCATCAGATCTCAAAAGACAGAACTATATTTTTAGCATTCTTATTTATAAATATAGAAGAAATGGTGGAGAGAAAGTTCACAGGTCTGCAGATGAGACTCAGCCATGCAGGCACCTACTAAGGAGACTGATGTTCTTGGCCATGCAGCACAAAAAGCTCGCTTCTAACTGCTTTGTGATTCATTGTTTAAAAGCATTCCCATGCTAATTGCAAAGTTGTCCCAAGAGAAAGAAATATCATTAGTGAGCATCCTTTCTGTGCACTAACTTCTCTTAATGTCTGCATTCAGGCTGTTGGCAATGACACAACAGGACCGACTTTGTTAGATCATTTTAAAAAGCATCCTTTCTTTCTTGTTTTCACTATACTCACAATTAAAATATTTGATTTTTTATTTATAAGATTATTTTTCTCCTGAATGACATTTACAGAATAAGCTCAACATTAATATATTGAACCAAAACTTAACATTTTTCCCTTTTTAATCAAACCCGGGTAGTTTATCTGGTTATCTATGTGACTGCTATAAATCAGAGCTTGTGGTTGCCCTTAAAAATGTACCTGAGTCACAGAGTTTCCACAGTAGTATCTCAAGGGTCTTATTCAGATTTTTCTTTTCTCATAATTGATTCCTTCTGTACGAATTACACGCCATGTACCTGTGAACAGTGATTAAATGGTACTAGCACTCTCTAAAATGATCATGCATTGAACTAAACAGAAAAGTAATACTGCCTTGTTAAAGAAAAAAAGAAGAGTGTACTTGTTTGGTTTTTTTAATAGAAATTGGATAGTCCCTGAGTTTTATTCAGTTTAAATCAGTGCAGCAAATTATTCAGTATCACTGGGCCAAGAAGAAGAAAGTATCCATAAGTCAGCTCCAGATGTCTTCTTTCCTGACGGCTCCTTTTCTCGTCATCTTTTTTTTTTTCTTTTTTCTCTTTGAATGATCAATAATTTCTCCTTGGCAACCAGCAGCCAAATAAAGGGAGGTTTTCCTAAACATTTTGGTAATATGTTTATTTCTTCTTAAGGGGGCACATATATTCCCATGGCTTTTGCACCATGCAACAGACATTCTTCTTTCCTCCTGCCACCACATAAAAGCACTGCTGTGCAATCTCACTCAGTTCAGCCCTTTGCCACTGTTATTATGATTGTTTTTATGTAACAGTTGAGGCTTTCAGAAAGAAATTATTGCTTCTGGGGAGCATCTCACACTGTCCTTGGGAACATTTGGCTAACGGGCAGAGGAGGCAGCTCTTCCTGTTCCATTATCTTGTCTCTTGGATTGCTGCTCACCTCCCAGACACATGGATGCTAAATGCTCTAGCTGCCATGTAATAGCAGATCCCTGGTGGAAATAACTATGGAAGCTGAAAAGTCAGGGGATGAAAATCTGAATCAATTAAAAATTTTTTTTTTCCTTTTATTGCTTAGGTGTACTGCTAGCACTAAGCCTTGTTTTCCCCTCAGGATCTTGCACAAATGTAGAGCTTAGTGTTGTAATGTTTGTTGGTTGGTTCATTTGTTTTTAATGGCCTTCCACTGTCAGATTCCAACTTTTTTTTTTTTTTTTTTTTTTTTTTTTTTTTTTTTTTTTTTTTTTAATTTAGATCCTCCACACTCTTGTTTCCCACTGGAGGTACACACCTCTACAAAGTGCATTGAAGCTTCTTACTGGGAGGCTGCTAAGGATATTTCTGTGCCAAGGACCTGGAATTGCAGCTTGCTTTCTGGTCCAGTCAAGCATCATAATAAACACACTGTAGGAAAAGGGAATTGTTTAGTAGTCATCATTGCATGTGGGCCACGCACATGTCGCACAAAGGATGTTCTGACAGTTTTGTATACACTAAGATTTATTTGTGGCACACTGACAGCTGGTGGTGTACTTTGACTGTAATGCTGAAAGTTATTTCTAGAAAGAAAAAGAAAATAAAGGAAAAGAAGAGAGAGAAAAAGGGGAATTTTTCCCCCCTGACCAGCTGTGAAGGGCAACTATAGGGTCCCACAGGAACATCCTCTTCTGAGGACTCTCTCCGATGCTGGAGATGTTGACAGTAAAAATGACCAGAATGATGATTTCTTGCCATGCTTCCTCTTATCATGATTTACTTTTTATCAAGACCCACTTAAACTCCTATGGGTTATTTCTGGGTGTGTTTATATTAGATCTGGGAGGAGAACACTCACCATGTGCAAATGGTGCACATTCATTGCTTGTTAATCTTCTGTGAATATATAGAACTGGATAATATTTACTGAGTATTTAAATAGCCATTGGCTCTTTTGTTGAATACCATGTTTGTTTTTCTCCTTTATGCACTGAAGTCTGCAATACAAGAGAAAAAGGAGTGGGAGGAACAGCAATTCTCACACCAGTTCTTCCACGAGAATCCACCATAATAACAACGTGGGAGTTTACAGAGGCAGGGCTGTGAGAGCAATAATATGTGAACAGCACAAGTGCAATAAAGGAAGAACATTGCCAGAGAGAGGCTGGTAGTTATTGTCTCATGGCTTTGAGAGATGTCATATAGCTGCAAGCAGCATGCCCTGAGCTACAGGTAAAGCACGAAGGTGCTTAAGGCACCTAAGAGCTAGCCAGAGGTTGGACACAACTTGACTAGAAGGCATAAATTCTGGTATAAAATCAAGTTCTTTCTTGAGAGTAGTCTTTAGCACAGGAATGTTAGGGTGCAGCTACAAGGGAGATTTCCCAAGGTCAACAGAGGAGGAGAAGATGCCACAGCCCTCCTAATTTAGTCCCAGCTTCAGCTCTGGCTGTTTCAGTGATAAGTGCAACACAGGGAGGAATGCTTGACTAAATACCTCCTAATACCCTGCTTGGTGACCAGCTTAGAACTGAGATTTGATTACACTTGCTGAGATTTGACCTTACATAACCACCTGTTTTCTGAGAGGTCCTAAAATAATCCAGTCCCCATTTAAATCCAGCTCTGGTGGGAGACTTCTCTAGGACACCTTCACCTGCAGAACATTGACTTCTGCCACAGCACCTAGTGAGGGATGGAGACCAAAAGCTGCTCTCCTGCATGCTAGGCTCCGGGGTGCAGGGGATGCAGAGAAGACACCTGTGCTCCCCGATGACAGGAGCTGTCTTACCGTCACCAAGGCCTGTCCTCTCACTCACCCCCTCCCACCAATTTAGCTCTCCCTCCCTCTCTCTCCTTCAATGAGCTGCTCTGTCCATCTTCAGCCTTTCTCAGGCTACCCTCTGGAGGAAACGGGCTCTGTTTTGCCCCTAACCTCTCATCCCCAACAAAATCCTTTTCCTTCCTCCATCTTCCTCTTTCTCTTACTCCCTCAGGGGATTGTGAAGTGACATGTGAAGTCTTTGCACACCTTCAGGCTTGTGACGGGGTTATGGGATTAGCAGTTTAATGAGCCTGAAAGCTGCTTAGACAAGTATTAAATCTCCAATCTCTCCATCTTTCAAAGAAATCACTTCTGGAGGAGCTGGAGAGATGGACCACACAGTCATGTTTTCAGGGGTCAGCTCTCCATCCAGCCCTCAAGTCCGGTGGCTGGGTAGTTTGAAGGAATTCCCATGGGATTTGGTGTCAGGAAACCCAGTTAAACAGTTACCAGGAGCTTTGTGTCGGCACCTCAGCATGCCTTCTCTCTTCGTGCTGAACACCGGCTCCCTTGCCTGGCATTTTATCTAGCTTCCATTCCTTTCTTCCCTTCCCACCCCAAGGGCTGCACACCCCTTTGCAGCACTTTAGAAGGGGCGAGTAGGACCAAGTAAAAAGAAAACAGGCACTACCTCTCTTAGCCACTACAGGATCAGCCTAACCATGCTGACTTTTGAAGCCAATCCTGGGGCAATTTGTACCTGTGCTTCGTTCAGAGGGGAGGAATTCATGCTTCGTTGGCTGTATCGCCCTGTTTATCCCACTTAACTGAGAGTCAGAGTGCTGGGATTACTGGAGTGGGTGGCAGCTCGTGGTGCAGTGAATGCTCCCCCATATGGCCGAGAAAGGTCTCATGTCTAACTTCCCTGAGCTGTCAGCTTGCCCGTTCCCATCCCCTCGTGACTGCCCCAGGACCGGATTACCTCCTCCCATCTCTGCAGGGAAGAGGATCTCTGCATGTAGTGAGGGACACCATCTGGGGACACCATCTAGGGGACACCCACGGCCAATACTGACAGTTGTAGCACCTGCTGACAAGAATTTGCTGAACTGTGACGTTGTCTTCCCAGAGTATCACCTGTAGCCTTCCTGGAAACTGGAAAAAACTTGAGGAGGAGGCAAAAGTCATGACAGTGACAGGGTTCAGCAAGATTATTCATTAGAGAGAAAACAAAGTTAGTAACGCTATGTACCAAGTTCAGTGAAAATGCAAATTAGTAGTTCCAAAACAAATCACTTTACAACAGCAGCATTAAAAAAGTATTATTCTGTTGAGCCTCTTAAAATTACAAAAAATGGATTCCCTACCTGGACTGAAATCTCTTTATTTTCCCCCTCAGAGCTTCCAGCCTGAGAAATTTCAGCAATTTCAGCTTCAAATTTGACAGTTTTCGAAATTACAAGTGGGTGAAAATAAGAGATTCTGACAGGTGAAGTTTTTCTGGATTAGTCACTTCTAAAGGTCAAAAAGTAGTTCTGTTCCTCAAACACAGCGGCATGTTCCATAGAAGATGGAGGTGACATTTATCATCACAGTGCTGCAATGTACCACCACTGTAAAAAATTCAAATCCAGAAATACTGGATACCTAATGGCAATAATCCAAATTCAAATGGGGAAAAAAAAAAAGCCTAATTTTTTTTAATCTTACAGTTTTAAAAAAAGTCAAGGTTTGTTGTTTCCAATAGGGTGCTACAGACATATATGAGTGTTGGGAGTACAGGCTGTGTAGTTGGAGAATATGCATTTAAAATTTTGTATAAACTTTTTGAAATAAACTTAGACACTGGTGATTGATCACACCTATTAATGTGGTCTACTAATTGTACAATCAACTGCTATCAGTGGGATAAAATTAAATAGGACCTAATAATAATATTTTAAGTAAAAATTATTTTCCAACTAAGAGCACATTTGACATTTTACCATGGTTTTGCAATAAAGCAGGTACACTTTAGCTGTTGTCCCTGCCTCCTTCTGCCACACACAAAAGAACTGCCTGGGGTTGGACAATGTCTGCCGAGAGATGGTCTTCATGGCATGGCACCAGTTTGGCAAAGTTGAAATTCTTGGTGGTAGAGATTTGCCTTCAATGATGTTCTGCTCCACTGTGGTTCAAACCTTTCCTTTCTTCCAGAAGGGCAATGACGTGGTTCCCCAGCAGGATGCTGGATATGCTGACCCAAAGGATCATGCCTGGCTTCTAAGTTCCCATCTGCTTGACATGGTGCGATTCCAATGTCCACAGATCCTTCTCGCGCCGCTTACCAATAGGAAGAGGAAGCACAGAGCAATTACATGATGTCCCCATAGTTACATACTGACTAATTTCTAATTTAGAAGTGAAATCTGTTTCCCCTGCATGCTTGGCAGATGAACCCATGTAGGCTGAATGTACATACAAATGGTAGCACACAGCTACACATCCCTATACCTTTATGCATATTTGTGGATAAGCTGATCTTACTTTATGCTCATATGCATTTAGAAATAATGTGTAAATAGCTACACAAAGGCACATGCAGGCTGGTGTTTAACTAAAAAGAAACCCACAAGAGACCAAGCTAATCTCAACTATTCCTCAGCAGGAATGATTGCAATAAAACTACTTACAATTGCACTGTACAGAGTTGCTAAACCCAAGGAAATTTCAAACCAAGCCATGAGTGAACAGTAACCTCAACCCACACCTCCTCCTACCTCAACTGTGTTCAGTTTCTAAACTGAAATCAGAGAGTTAGTCCAGACAGCAAAGAAACCAAGACAAGAAGTTGATATACAAGACAGAGGGGCTTCCTCAAAGCTTTCCGAAGTTAACACATCTAACTCTTCACAGCTTTCCCAGGCCAAAACTGCTTACATGAACAATATGAGCTGCCATAAAGTGGCACTGTAATTGAAAGAATTTGCTCCATCCTGTCCTCATCCCCATCCCACTCAGCCACTGGTGCTGGCATAAAGGTTTAGCCATATTTGTCCATTATGAAAAAAGTATGGGGAAACCTATCTGGGTTGAAAACTCACCAATATATACTTACACATTTGTTTACTTGTTTTTTCCCTGGTACCATTCGAACTCATCTCAGTAGTGTATTCAAGTCAGGTCCCTTGTGCTGCCCCAAGGAAAGTGTTAGTGTAGCAGTGAAAAAGAGAGGCAGAGAATAAAAAAAATTTTCTTGATGCTGAAACTAATTAATGGAAGCTTGAAATGTTTCTGAGGCTATAACTCCTGCTAAATGGGAATCCATTGTCAGACAGACATAGACTCTGCTTTTCCCTTGAAATTAATGAGGTAAGAGTCATTATGCCACTCATAACCTAAATGAAAGTAATATCTGGCTGAAAAAATCAGTCCCCCTCTTCTGAGATCAGTTCACCCCTGAAGAAGAGCCCTTTGTTGTTTACAACCTTTAAAAATTTGTGTACAATAAACACTTCTAATGGATATGTGGATCTGGGGCAGTGAATGTAAGCCTACTGGCAATAGATATGCTTCGCTTATTTTGCTGCTGTCAATGTATTAAGAGCAGTCTATCATTCATTGCAGACCCAGATTTGTTGTTTGCAAACCAATGATCTAATTTGTTGTGCACTGAGGACTACGTACGTGAAGGATTTATGTGACTGATGAACTAAGTAGGCACACCATGAGGGGCAAAGAAAGAGGAAACCTGCTGATATTTCAGAAAGTAAGCAGTGTAAAATCTTTTCGGTCATGTAAGCAACCCTGGGAAACGAGAGCTTTTTTCTTCCTGAGGTAGCTGATCTTTGAAACTGCTTGAGTGAGAACGGCTGGGAGTTGGGAACAATAAGCTGATTAGGTGCAGCAGGTAGCAGGAAAAATGAGGTTCATAAGAACCTCCATTTGCAACACTCCTTATCTTCCCACGTACGCCGGAATACACAACCTGATTCTCCGCGTATTTTAGTCAGTATAAATCAGCGCCTGTTTTTGAAATCGACCTTAATGACACCAGGAAAATAAACAAAATAAAAGCCTGGGGAGAAAAACAAAGCCATCACCCCCCTCGCTCCCAGGCACAGCAGCCCACACCGAGAGCCCGAAGCCGCGCACGACGAGCACTCCGGCGTCCCTGGCCGGGCTCGGCTTCTCAGACAAAGCCCTGTGCATCTCTGCGCAAAGAGAGCGCAGCGCGGCGCCGGGCGGGCGCAGACAAAGCGGGGCAGGCGGCGGAGCGCCGCAGCATGCGGGGCCGCGCAGGGCTTCCTCTGCGGGTGGGCTGCTGCCGCCGCTTTTTTTTTTTTTTTTTCCTCGCTGCGCGTGAGTGTTATTTTTTTTTCCCCTCTCTTCACCAACTTCCTTCCTGCTCCAACTGCCAAAGCTGAGGCAGAGCGCTGACAGCAGAGGAGGACCCCGGCCGCAGACCGCTCCGCCGGTGAGTGCGAGGGGCGGCGGGGAGCCGGGCAGGCACAGCGCAGCGCCGCGCAACTCTGCGCCTTCGCCCCGGGGGCTGCCGCCGGCGCCCGGCCTTGCCCGGGGAGCCGGGCAGAGCCCTGCCTGCACCCGAGGGGGACGTCGGGCTCCGCGGGCGAAGGGGAGAAGGGGCAGGGGAAGGGAAGAGGCCCCCGCGGTCCCGGGCCGGCGGCGGGTGTATCCCTGCGGCGTGGTACCCAGCGCTCCCCGGGAAATGGGCGAACCTTCTGTCCCCGCACCCAGGGGCATGGGATGGGGAGGCCAGGGCTGGGGGCGCTGCTGAGTCTGGTGCGTTTCTCCCCCATCGCGGAAAATTACTTCCTCTCTGCTAAACCCGCTTCCTGGAGATAAGCCCTCGGCCAGGGGCTGGTTTGGAGAGGGGATGAGCAGACGGAGGGCAAGTAAAACGCTGCCCCTCTGACACCCCTTTTTGTGCCCTGTGGAGGCAAGGGGGGCCGAGGAGGTGCCTACCCTCCCCCTTGTCACTGTCCCCTCCTGCTGCAGGTGCGAGGGCAGCTGTCTACCCACGGCACAGGCAGAGCCCAGCTGCGACACTCACCTCTCGCCAAGGTGTGATTCCTTCTTTGCCTCCTGCAGCCATCTCTCTCTAACAGGGATCTGTAACCCTGCCCGTGCCCTCTTCCTGCTGTTCCATGGTTGCTGCCAGGCCTCGGGGGTTCAGGCTGCAAAAACACAAGAAAAATGTGTCAGGGCAAGACACCAATCACACAGAGTTGTCTTTGCAAATAGCAATATAGGGTTAATTTTATTAAGGCGCTCGGCCTCATTTTAGTGAGGCTCTTGGTCTGAATGGGGGGCTCCATATTGGCCCTTGGCCTGGGCAGTGGCACAAAAACTCAAGAACCCTGAAAGCAACATGGTGTCTCTGGGGAAGCAGTGGTGCCTGAGCTCAGGAATGTGTCCTAGCTTGCAGAGGGGAACAGCTCTGGAACTGGAGCAAGTAGGGGCAGGAGCTGCTGAGATGGGAGCTTTCCCCTTGGTCACCGCCTGCCTTGGAGTTTGGCAGGAAGGCAGCATCAGGTCCACAGCTTGCGGAAAAATGCCAGAACTTGGTCTGATCAGTGCCATCCTGTGAGCCAGAGGTTGTTCATCCCAGACAGCCTGGCTGGTTCTGTTCCCTGAAGGACCTTGCTGTTGGCATGGCAGGTTGTCTGTCCACCTTTCTGGGATGTTTTCAGAACCTAAAAGCACTCCCCCTCAATTAAGCCACCCCTGCGGGCTGGCAGGGACTCTCTCTGCAGCATGTGTGATGCAGAGGCGAGGTCTGAGGGATGAGGAGCAACCAGCTGATCCAGTCCTGACTCTGCCTTTTCTCTGCATGTGGACAGAGATGCCTCTTTCCATCTCCTGCGTCTCACTCTCTCCTGTGATAAACTACAAGAGGTGGATATGGGAGGATGGGGGCAGGCAGGCACCTCTGGTCTGTGCTTGTATTGGTGTCAGATGCAGCCTGGTATTGTGAGAGCTTAGGTCAGTGCTCAGACCTGCAGCTGGAGCCCAAGTGGAAGGCAAGCCTTGGCAGTGGCTCTAATCGCTAATCACAGCCTCCTGTGCTGAATGTGGAATGGCAGTGAGGGGATTGTGAGGCTTTCTAAGGTGACTGTTTCTGGGGCCACAGAGTGGTGGAGCGTGTGTAACTGCAGCTTTCAGGAGGGAGCTTTTGGTTTTCTTTCTTGTGAAAACAAGCCCATAGGCATTTCCTATGGTATTTGGGTACTTCACACTCCTAGGTCTGGGCATGAACTGAGCCAGGGTTAGTCAGCTGCTGGGACCTGTTTTTTTCCTATTTGTTTGGGTTGAGATTCCCTTTTATTTCCCATCTGCCCATTCTGTACCAGTTCCTCACTCACCACAAAATTGCAAAGTCATCTTGCAATGGCTATTTCCAGTTAGAATACCTGACTGAATCTTGTTTGTGTGCTGCTCACTCCTTCTCTATCCCTTTGCAACATGCCAATGTACCACTTCTTGACTATTTTTCTTCCCTGCACTGGAATTGCCCTGAGAAGTCTGCATACTACTCAGAATTGCCTGACACCACTTGCTGATTCACCTTGAACAGTTATTTTTTCTGGTGGTTGGCGGGGGGGGGGGATGTTTGGTTTTTTGGGGGTTTTTTGGGTTGTTTTTTTGTTTGGTTTGGGGTTTATTTGTGGGGGGGGATTGTCTGTTGGGTTTTGGTGGGAATTTTTTGTAGGGGTTTTTTTGGTGTTTCTTTTCTATTTTAATGAATGAAAAAGCTATCCCATTGGCTCCCAGTTTAACTTTTGGGAGCAGGGGCCACAGCTTCAGAAGAAGGACAAACAATTTGTTTGGGAAATTGCAAATAAGCAAGCAGAAGGGGTCTTTTTAGTAGGGACAGTCTCAAAGAAGCATAAGTGGAAGTGATCTGAATGATCTGTGTAGCTAGACAAAATCCTCTTGCTGACAAAGAACAAGGAATGGTTTGGCCATTGGTGACAACTGCCACAGTACCACGGCACTGGTCTGTTTTTCAGCCTTTTTCTGAAGAGTGGCAAGGTGGCTAGGACCATGTGGCTGGCTCCTCGAGCCCGGCAGCTGATTAAGGGGCACCTGACGCAGCATTGCTCACCTCTGCTGCCTGTCTCCTGTTCCCCCATCCCATGCTCTGGCTGCCCATTGGTTGATATTTCCCTGCTCTGGCTCCTGTTTGGGATGCCACCCAAGCAGTTTCGCTGCCCTCCTGCCGTTCAGCAGTGTGACCCAGCCCTGCTGCCTGCGGCTCCAGCTGTCTCCACTCCGAGAAGTACCACTGGAGCAGCACGGTGACACGTGGCTGTTCTGGGATCGCCATCGTGCTTTCTTCCTCAGTGGGAAGGAGTCCTGATGGGCGCCTGAGGTGAGCTGTTTGTGGGAGCACACGGAATGCCAGCAGATAGACTATGCTGCCCGCTTCCTTGAGAGCTTCAGCTGACTTGCTGATCTAAGGAAGTGGCTGTCAGGTACTTGATCTTTCTGTGAAATGTGGCTTTTAACCCATTATGAGAGGGTGAACAAAACATCTGTCCTTGGCTTTATTCATGTTTCTCTGTGCTCCAGTGTGTGGCAGTGGCTCTTTGTGTGAGATAGCCAGCGAGCACTAAAGCCTTGTACGAAGCCTTGTAATTGCAGGGTTGCCGGCCACAACTGTGCTGCAGAGTGGCTGTAAATCACTCTGGTTTCAGCCTCTGCTCCTGCACCTCCTTCCTGGGAGGGAAGAATGGTGTAGGTCTGCGTGTGCGCGTGGTGCCTGCAGGGAGAGAGGAGCGGGGGTAGAGGGGGATTGTGCTTGAGCCAGAATATCAGCACAGCGGTGTCTGGATTGCAGCCGATCCCGTCGCCATTTGCCCGCAGGAAGCCTGCTGCCTTCAGCACTGGGTGGGTGCCTGCCTGTCAGGGGACTGAGCCACGCTGCGCCCAGGTGAGTGCCCCTGGGGACACTGCTCCCATCCACAGCAATCTCACTGACTGCCCCCTCCTCTGTCACCCAGAGCAAGTGACCATGACTGAGAAGACGCAAGAACCTCATGTGGAGGACGACGATGATGAGCTGGACGGGAAACTCAATTACAAACCTCCTCCTCAGAAAACACTGCAGGAGCTGCAAGAGTTGGACAAGGATGATGAGAGTCTTGCTAAATACAAGAAGTCCCTGCTGGGAGATGGACCTGTGGTAGTAGGTAGGCTGGGGCACACTGATGATAGGGAGGGACTGGGAAGATATACTGCAACAGTGTGCTGTGGGGATGAGGTGAGGTTGCTTCAAAGAAGAGTGATCTTGTCTGACCAGGGACATGCACTGCTTGTGCTGGAGGACTGGGGACTGAGCAGGTGGAAAGTTGCTCATAAAGAAGCACAGAAGATGCTCTGAGTGTTAGGAGTTAGGAAGATTACTGGGGTGTGCTGGCATCAGAAAAGGAAAAAGGACGCATGGTAGGAGATGTATGGGTCTTGGAGGACTTCTGAGGAGTTAGGAATATGAAGGGGTCAGCCTATGCTGAAAGGTGGTCTTTTTACTGAGAATTATCTTAAGAAGGAAGTTTTCTGTGGTGAAAAGACCACCTCTAGGTATTGTGATGGAGGCCAGAGGGATCTATGTGGAAAGACTGGGTAGACATGTGGTCCTATTGTGCTAAGGAAGCCTGGCATTACTGGGTGTTTCATGAAATGCAGTTTCTTTGTGGCAAGGCATCCCTTGTTTCTTCAGTGTCATTCCCCGCCAACTGCATTAATTAATTTTACAAGCTGACAGCTTCCCCCTGACTTTTCCTACCTGCAGACCCAACAGCTCCCAATGTGGTGGTCACCCGACTCACTCTGGTGTGTGACTCTGCTCCAGGACCCATCACTATGGACCTTACAGGTAGGCACAGGCTCTGCCCTTGTTCACAACGGGGAACAAGCAAAGGCCCTGGCATGCTCCATGTTAAAAGAGAGTTTGTCCTGGGGATGCTACAGTGGGTTTTAGAGAAACTCTGAAGTCATCTTAGCCTGGTTTCTTATTTTAAGGTATACACTTATGAATAAAAAAGAGGGAGATGTAACAGTGGAAAATACCTTTCTTTTTCTTCATCTAGACTGCTCTAGGAGCTATCTCTGCTTGCTTCCTTTCAATGAGACTTCATGAGCACAAGGGATGTGCATGCATTAGGCTGTATTGAAACGTCAGAATCGAGCAATACTGCAGTTCCGGCCCCTGGGGACATGGGGAGAGAACCTTATATGGGCTTTTCTGTGGAGAGAGGAAGCTGGGCCTGGAGAGGCAGAGAAGCTTCCTGTTTGCCCAAAACCATGCAGAGCCCTGCAGGGCCCAGGCAGCCTTTTGAGTTGGGCAGGAGCTGTGAAACACGCTCCTGTCATGGCATGGCTGGGGCATACACACACTCCTGCATATGCTCAGCAACAAGTCTTTGCATAAACACCATTATGTATATGTGCTTAGATCTGTGTTTAGGCATTATCTTCTGTGGGCACAGATATATACAGATACCCAGGAATTTCTGTGTATTTTGGTCGCACAACACAATCTTACACAGACATCTGTGTACTCATTTTACAGGTGTCATCCTTTGAAGGGATGCTCACCTCTGACAGCAGCCCCCATCTTCCCCCTGTACCTGATCTCTCCTCGCTGTGACATCTCTAGCTAACAGCTTGATCCTCTCCTTGCAGGTGACCTCGAAGCACTCAAGAAAGAGACCTTTGTATTAAAGGAAGGGGTGGAATACAGAGTTAAGATCCACTTCAGAGTGAGTTGTTTTCCTTCCAGTTCCTTCTTATCAGTTGCTAAGGCCAGTTAGTGGCAGTCTATCATTTAACTAGAGCCAAGCAGCATGCCAAAAGCTGAACATTTGCAAAGCTCTCCTAGCTTCAGGTGTTGCTCTACCCAACAAGGGATGAGATATTTCCAGGAAATCGTTTCTGCTTGCTCACTGCTTGGAGGAAGTTGGTTTCTGTTTCTCACACTGATAAACAAGAAGTGGTTTAAAAGCGAGATGGGTAGTTTTGGCTGAGTTTGGTTTTGCTTTTTAGCCGCTGGAAAATCTTTACTTCACACTAAGTGGAAATTAACAGAGAGGAGAAAAGAAGAAAGAATGGCTATTCATGAAGTACTGATTCAGTCAGTATTACTGGGTTTCATGTACACATTAAAAAAAATGTAGCATTTGGCTGAAGATACCTGAATTCTTCAGGTCGTGATATATCCAGATGGGCTCGTTTCTCCCTCAGTCCCATTAATCAGTGTGTCAGCCATTTCTTCTGTTTACAGCTAAAAATGAAACTTGGCCATGCTGCAGTGTGGCATCCAGCACTGATCTGATCATCTCTAGAAGTGCTTGCTTCAAAGCTGGGCTTGGAAGAGAAGGCAAAAAGGGAAGAAAGATAATTCTCCTGAGACAGATGAGGGCAGAGTTCTGTAGAGCAGTTCCCTTTTTCTCTGAGGCTTGCTGTCTCAGAGATGAATATCCCCTGATGCTCTCCCCCAAGACACCTCCAGGTCTCTTTTGTGCTGTGAAATAGTTCCATCTGTATCTGTGTCTTGTTGACCAGAGATACCTGAAGCCAGACAGGTTATTCTAACTCCTTGCATCAGTTCCATGGCTGGTAACAGCTCGTACTGTGTGAATTCAACCCTGGGAAGTAAAAGGATCTGTCCTTCCTGTTTTCAGATTGAGTAGTGTGCAATGTGAGAAGGCAGTGTATGCTGGAGGAGAGCAGCAGTGGTTACATCCAAGCTTCCATGGGAAAAGATTCTGAAAACTGTCTTTCTCTCTTTTGAGAAGAAACTTGCCAGCTCCCCGTGGCGCTTAGAGGGCCGCTGGAAGTGACCCACTCATTGGGGCTGAAGGGATGACTCTAGTTAACCATGTATGGTTTCCAATATGAAAATTATTAAACAGGAACTTCCTGCTTCACTATTCTTTGTCCTCACCAGCATGTCTTGAGAATCTTACTGATGTGCTTCAGTCAGCTTCAAAGTTGGGTTAGGGATGGGGAAGTGCAGGAGATGCACTGAGGATGCTAAAGGTCTCCAGGTATGGAGACATCTCTATGGAGATGTTGTTTTAGGGACCTGTACAATGTGCCCTGTGCTGAGGCTCCTTTGTGTAGGGATCCAAGATGGGTAAGGGAGGGGGGAAATCATCAGGTACAGAACCAAAACTCTTCTCTTAACACTTCTGGTTATTTCCTGCAGGTAAACAGGGACATTGTGTCAGGACTGAAATATGTGCAGCACACCTACCGGACAGGGGTGAAGGGTGAGTAAGAGCCCTGCATGCCCTGCACAGCACTGCTCCTGTCTGTGTGCTCCCTCTTCTTGAAGAAGTGTTCCTGCAGCTCTGGACTGGGACAGAGGCTCCCTTGGTCCCAAGTCCCGCCCTATACTAACACTCAGGAGATGACTTCTCAGCAGAATGCATAAACCTGCTTCACCCAGAACAGCAGTTTCTTGTCTTGTGCAAACTTGGTATGAGCCAGCTCTGGTATCTGTATGCTACACCACTGTCTGCAGCAACAAAGTCCACAGAAACTCTGCTTAGACAGTGCTTGCCATAGATTGCCTCTCCATACAGCGCTCTTCTCCTCCCCTCCACCCCCTGTGCTCAGCCTGTGTGGAGCTTCCCACTCTCTGAAAGCTCTTCAGAAGTACTTGGTAAAATTCAGACCTGCTCTATGAAGCTTCCCATTGTATGCAGGGCCCTGTATTTGCCCGTGGGTTCTCCCCAGGGCTGCTCTGCTTGGACAAGGCAGAGGAAAGCCTCATTTTGCACACACGCACGCCCCACATGCATTTGCGTGCAACCACCTCTGAGGCTTCAGCATCCTGCTCACACACATAACTGGTGTCTTCTCACCAGTAAACAGAAGTAGTGGGAAATCAAAGTGGATCTTGAACCATGTGCTCAGTGTACTCACACTCTTCTAGCAGCTAGAATGTTCAGTTTCCTCCCAACTTTACCTCAAACCAGAACAAGCACATACATGTGAGAGTGTACAAACTGAGTTGTGTGTTCACCTTCCCATCCATCCATGTTTTCCTTCCAGCTGTCCTTATGCTTCACTAACCCACTTTTCCCACTGATTCTGCTCCCCTTTGTTGACGTGGACTGTTCCTTTCTCCCTCATCTCCTTTCTGCTCTTTTGCTCATGGCTCTTACCCTTATCATTCCCCATCTGAGGGGCTTATTCCCTGTGGGTTGTTTTCTCCTAGTGGACAAAGCCACATTCATGGTTGGCAGCTATGGGCCACGGCCAGAGGAGTATGAGTTCCTGACACCTATTGAAGAGGCTCCTAAGGGTATGCTGGCTCGAGGCACCTATCACAACAAATCCTTCTTCACGGATGATGACAAGCACGACCATCTCACCTGGGAGTGGAACCTGTCCATCAAGAAGGAATGGACAGAATGAGTTCACCCTGTTTGCCTTCCCCCTTCCTATCCCCTTGCCTCCTGCACCAGTCTTCAGGTGGGTCATGCCCACCACTGCTCCTTCCTTCCAGCATGGCTGGCCACAGCCCTGGCAGCCCATTCATATGACCTTTCTGTGGGTGCTGGGGCTCTGTGCCAGCCTTGGTCGATGCACAGCCCTGCAGGCGACCTTTGCTGCTGCTTCTGATACACTGAAAACAACCCAACCATTCTCACTACCGCCCCATCAGGACACCATGATGGGTTAAACTGGGAAGTATCTCCTCCCTCTCCCCCAGTACTTCCTCCTGTTGTCTCCATCTCTCCTGTACCAACTCCAGTCCTGGAAGTGCCTTTTCGAGGAAACAAGATCACTTGGCAGGGGCAGACTTGTCCCTGGAAAATCCCTATCTTGAGTTACAATTGCCATGTGCTCTGACTCATTGTAAAGGGTTATTTACCTCCCATGATGGTCTCCTGGTCTGTATCTGGTCCCTTCCCTGTTAAAATCCATCCTTGTGCAGACAAAGCCAGTCAGGGGGAATGCAGCTAGACGCCGTAACAAGATTTCAGTGTCTGAGAATAAAACCAGTTTCTTTCTTCTTTTCTGCCTGAGTGTCACATTCTTTTCTAGAGCATGTTTCTCAGTGATGTGTATGTGAAGAATGCATTATGGGAAGACTTAAGAGCATATTTCAGCAGGGAAATGGCCCTCCTTCCAAACATCAGCCTTACTCTGTAAGCTAATTATTTCAGAGCTGTTTCCTTCAGGGATTTCATGAATCTTTTGAAGCCCAAAGTCTGGGCTGTTTTGGGGGTAGACTCCAGGGATAGCCCCTACCTCTCATACCAGATGGCAACTGAACGAGGCAGCGAGCTATAACATTCCCTTCTCATGTTTAACACTTGCTGTAGCAGCTGTCCCCCAGAGATAATGGGAGAGTTGCATGCCTTCGTGTCTAGCCTGCTGGCCAAGCACAAGAAAACATCGGCCTCTGGGATCCAGCACCTAGAGAGGGGTGTTCTTAACCTAGCTGGGGTGTCTGGTCACAGAGGTGCAGGGCAGCTGCCATGTCCAGGGCTGTGGGTGAGAACACACCACTGGCAGTGTTGGTGCAGCTCTCCAAGGCTGATTCCTGCATGGCAGGGAGGGGCTTTCTGCAGCTAGGCAGTTATCTCAGGAGCTGAAGGCTTTACCCTGGGCCAGCTGCTCCCTTCCCACTGCCTCAAAGAGGTTGTGGTTCCCCCAGGAGCTGACGTGTCTCTTACCGAGGAGAGGACTGGAGCAGGGTGGCATGGTGAGGAGAAGGCAAGCTGGTACCATGGGCACATCCGTCTTCCCAAGCCTCTTTGTTATCCTGCTTGCCAGATGCTGCCCATCAGGGTGTGTTGGAGGGAATGACTCTGCATCCCACAGTAAGTGAGCTTTCTTCCTGCCTTGGGGAAAGTCTGGGTCTGCTGCAGGGAGTCCTTCTTATCCAAGGTATGCTGCACGAACATTGTGTTGAGCTTGCAGGAGAGGTGTGCGGGTGAGTTTGTCAGGTTAGGATGCTTGTGTGTGTTGGGGGGATCCTCTTTGAGCTGCTCCTTGTGTACAGTCTGCCCAACCCTGACCTTTGCTCTGCAGGCACAGCCAGCACCACAGAGAAACCTATCCTGTTAAACGACATTGCAGATGCCGAAGCCTTCGTCAGCGGTGCAGAGGTGGCAGTCATTGGATTCTTCCAGGTCTGTTCACAGCACCTCCCCTCTGCCAGTTGTGAACTCTGTCCCACCTTGATGACAGCATGAGGCTTGATGTGGTGCAACCACCTGCCAAAGGCAGCTGTAGTCCCAAAAGGTGCTGGGGCTGTGACAGGCATGTGGAGGGATTGGGTGATGGGTCACAGAGGGAACACAGGGAATTTGGTCTGTGCATAGGAAAGGAGACGGAGCAAGGAAGGAAGATGAAGGAGGTTGTAGGAGCCCTGGAGCAGGAGAGAGGGAAATGCTGCAGGGGATAAAACAAAGAAATGTGCAGAGTAGAGAAGCAGTGTTCGTGAGGGTGAGTGGGAACATCAGTTATTTGCTGTAGTCAGCAAAGACAGAGTAAGGCACTGCCTGTGTGATAAGGCCAAGTCTCAGGGAGAAGTGATAGTACAGGTCTGCTGAAGTCCAAGAGGGTTTGGGCTCAGGCTGCAGCCTCTTTGTAGGGAAGGGAGGATGTAGGCATGGTTTCTGTCTCACTTCTTTGTTCCTCAGAGTAGATATCCTTGAGATCTGTCTCTTTTAATCTAAACTCCACTGAATTCAAAGGTGAGTGACAGATACGAGTCCCTTGCCACCCCCCCCCCCCAAATGGCATGAGTATTTTTCCTCAGAAAATAAAAGAAAAATATTTATTGAGCTACAGCACTGTAAAACAGAGGCCTCTTAACAGGATCCTTATTACTTTTGAGGTCCCCAAGTTGCACCTTTTTTCATGTTTTCTTCGAGTTCTGTTCTGCTCTTCTCCTGTCTGCACACTGCCTCACTGTCAGGGAAGGCTTCAGGCTTTCAAAAACAGGTCCTTCTGCAAGCACCTTCGTCCTCCTGCCCTGGGGCTGGAGGGGAGTCCAGGGAGGGCATCGTGCCCTTAGTGTAGGGCAGTGGCATCTCACAGCCCACCACAGAGTGAGGACTGATGGTGCTGCCTGTGCATTGTGGGCAGCAACAAGTCTGTGAGCACAGGAGCCTTATGCCCCAGGGGCCTTGTGATCACTGATCACAGAGCTGCCTGCAGGCAATTGGAGCTTCTTGCAGCGCTAAAGCTGTGCAAAGCAGGCAGGCAATCTGCACACGCAGAATGAAAGTGCAGAGACGCCTCCTTCCCCGAGGGTTGCTGGCTGGGCTTGCGGCAGAGCTGTGCCCAGAGCCTCCTCCCGAGCTACAGCAGGGACACGGCTCCTTTTGTCTTGTGCCACGGTGACTTCCCTCTGCAGGACCGCATTCTTCGGAGGCAGACAGGAGGCTGCTGCCGTGCAGCCCCAGCTGCCAGGAGCACGAGGCAGCAGCCAGCAACATCTCGGGCATTCAGTGCCTGAAGCATGACAGGGCTGCATTTGAGCAGTAGATAGAGACATATATGTGCCATGAAGGCTTGGCTCTCGGCCTGAAAGTGAATTTATCCAAATAAAGTCCATGTTCTCCGCTCGCCATAAATTATTTCTCTGCTGCAGCCTTTCAGTTCACTGCAGTACGTGCCTCGGCAAGCTTCCCGTATAATGAGCCCGGCCTCCCTGACTGGAACAGCATGCCGTGATGGAAACACAGCACACTGCTCCAGAAACCCCGCGTCTCTGAGAAAAGGGCCGTGCTCAGCCTGATTAAACCCCAGGTCTCTCAGGAATGCTCCAAAACTCCGCAAGATTATTCCCACCCTAGGCTTTAGCGCTCTCACCAGACCAATGTTGATGCACTGGCATTTCCAAAACAGGCCATGAGAGATGTTTTTCTTAGGAACGAACAAAAAAATTTGTTTTCCATTCTCTCTGGGCTCACAAACAGCTGAGCTGACAGTTCAAACTAAAAAGAAAACAAACCAATTCCAAGGAGAGACCATGTCTGAGAATTGTATCAATAAATACAAA
Source organism: Sylvia atricapilla (assembly GCF_009819655.1). Taxonomy (NCBI): domain Eukaryota; kingdom Metazoa; phylum Chordata; class Aves; order Passeriformes; family Sylviidae; genus Sylvia; species Sylvia atricapilla. The sequence continues at coordinate 47,114,926 of NC_089144.1, forward strand.
GTATCAAAAATACATCACTGAAAAGTTGGGAATGGGAATAGCAAGGAATGCTTTAATACAGGCAAAGGCTAGTAATAGCTAATGCTCTCTGCAGGAAAGAAAATAGACCTCAAAATACTGAGAAATTGCATATTTCTATCCTTTGATATACCTGAATTAGCTTCTTTTTACAGGATGTACCTAAGATATCCTTTTAATAGGAACTACGGTACTGATAATGCAAGGTGTTCGAAATTATAACCCCCTGACTCTAGAACCAAGATTAGCTTTAAAATTGTGATGTTTACATATATATTTTATAAACACACACTCAGATATACATGCACACACGCACACACAGATATTTTATAAATATATATGTATATTTCAATGTGCTACAGCTCAGTTCTGGGTTTGTCGCCCCGGTTCCGAGTGCCCAGGGGCTGGGCACGGCGCCGGCGGGTTCCCGGATCCCGGGGCAGCCCGTGCGCGCAGCCGGGAGCCGAGCGGCCGGCAGGTGTCGCGCCCGCGCCGCCCGCTGTCGGTGCCGGTGTCGGTGTCGGGGCCGGGGCCGGTGTCGGTGTCGGTACCGCGGCCCCGTCCGGGCTCGGCCCCTCATCCGCTCGGCCGCTGACCGTCCCTCCTCTGCCTCCGCAGGACCCGCAGAGCCCCGAAGCGGAGCAGTTTCGCCTGGCGGCCGCACGGATCCCGGAGGTGCCCTTCGGCCTGAGCAGCAGCAGCGCCGTCCTGTCCCACTACGGCGCCTCGGCGAACACCGTCGCGCTGTTCCGCAGGGTGCGTGGCACCAGGGCAGCGCCCTCCCGGGAACACGCTGCCGGGCAGAACCCTGCCTCTCCAGCATCAGGGTCTGGTTCCGGGTCCCCCAGAGGGCTGCGGTGGGTGGGAGAGGGTCTTGGACGAGTGCATTCAGCGGTAAAAAGCATAAAATGCATCTCTCCTTAGGGCGAGCCAAAATTAGGGTTGTCGTTGGCAGACGGACTGCCTGTCCTCCTCAAAGTACATCCCTCTTCCTGCCCCAAAGAGGGCTTTTTTCCTTTTCACTTGCAGAGTGCTTGTCCCTGAGACATGGAGCGTTAATTACATCTGGTAACATTCTCTTATTAACGCGTTTGCCCTATGGATTTGGTTCAGCAGCCAGTGCCCTGCAAAGAGCAATGCCCGTGTTTCTACATGAGCTTGGCATTAACTTGGATGGGGTTTCTGTGGTTTTGGAAAGTGTTCTGAGACACATGAAAAGCATCTAGAGTCCATGTTACAATGGATCAACACAGCAGGCTTGATATCAAAACTTGTGAAGTGTCACTTAGGCAGGCAAAGCTGTCTTCTAGGGTACAAAACTTTTCCATCACAACAGAAAACAGATTCAGACTAGGTCTCTGCAGTTAAGAGGTGCTGTGCCACCCTACGTTGTGGTTTGCAGACTCATTTCCTAAATATGCTTTAGGCATTAGAAATCATGCTTTGGAGTTTCTTAGGGATGGATGCTATCCTAGGTCAAATCTCTGTTGACTCTAAGTGCGAGTAGCCTCAGTGTAGCCTCAATGAAGCTATATTTGCTGAAATTTAAGATGATGATACTGGGAGGAGCCATGTACTAGCTCAAAAGTACCAAGAAAAGCTAAGAGCAAGTATTCTACTAGTTACATCAAATTCCCCATGTTGCCCCTTCTCACACGAGCATGGCAGTTGAAAACTGAAAAGGCAGATGTGTCTGAAGAGGAACAGGGCCCCAAGCAGCACAAGATGTCCTAAAAGCCAGTGAAGTGTTGTGACACCAGACCTCTAAGTGCTTGAGGTGGGGAGAAATAGATACCCACTACATGATCTAGGGAAACTAAATATGGCAGCTTGGCCAAGTTCTAGATACAGCTTGTACAGAGATTAGGCAAAGACAGTTTGTTCTCTTTTTTCCCCTCATCATTTGCTGCACCATGTTTACCACTGATGTTATCCAAATAATTAAAAAAGAATGATCTAAGAGTGAGCAATAGGTAGGTAGGTCATTTTATTTAACCTTTTCTTTGCTAAATGTTGCAATTTTAAGCAATACCCATTTCAATTTTGGTTCTTAGTCATTGTGGTTTTCTTCCAAAAAAAATTGAAAAGATCCTTTGTTTTTGCACTGTGGTGGATAGTAGGGATGACTGCCCTGGGAGAGAGTTTGATAAAAGAAAGTGTTTGAATTGTTGGAATTATTCTTATATTGAATATTCTTTGTTTGGAGTCAAGTTTTTGCAGCTGAACTCTTGTTTAATATTGGGGGAAAAAAAAAAAAACCAACCAAAAACCAAAAAACAACCAACCAAAAAAGCCCCAAAACAACAAACCAGCCAAGAAAACAATACATTAGTCAGATTGAAATATGGTTGACAATTCACTAGTCTGATTGTCAGTTTTTCTTAAATTACCAGACACATTATTTTTCCTTTCATCCAGTGCTGAATAATGTGTAGGAGTAAGAGGTCAGAGATAAAAAGGAATTTTGAAAGAACGAATACAGGAACTTGGAATCAAATACTCATTTGAAGGATACAAAAATGAATAACCAGGACAGAAGTGAATCAGAGGCATAAATTAATTTTTTTCTTTGCCTTTGCAGTGTGTGAAGCACTTACAGTGCTCAGAAGTTTAAGCCATAATTGCAGTAGTAGGAGGGACTGTGTCAACTGGTGAGACTTCTTTGTATATAGAGGAAAGAAACTGATTTATTCTAGTAAGAAATCCTGATAGACCTAAAAGGAACATAATTAACAGATGCTAACAACCTAATTATATAGAGTGATAAAGACATTTTGACTAGAATTTCAACTATTAAATGCAGGCTATTTTCCAGCCTTATTTTCTTAAAAACATAAATGTTGTGTGCAGATTCAAGATGTTATTATCCCCAGATGGAAATAAGATGCTTCCATCCATAGAGCCCTATGAAAGTACAGAGAGGACTTTCTGTAGCATCTAGGCTGCTTTAGATTGGTTCCCAAAGCCTGTCTGATCTCACCTGCCCAGGCGTTCCGCTGTCCTGATCTTATTTACTTGAGCAGAGCTGCCCTTTCATGTTATGCAGGAGGAAAATCTGTGAGAGGAATCAGGCCACACAGTCTGAAAAGCACCAGCCTGTGTTGTCAGACAGGGCGGGTGACCTTGCCAATGACCACAGAACAGCAAAAATGACTTTAGATGTCTGCACACCACTGGAAAAACTAACACAAGAACTTTCAGATGTTGCCCAGATGCAGAGAATAAAATCTGAGGTGTGCATGTGGATTGCTCCTCAGCCCCAAGAACCTCATTCAACACGTGTATCAATGCCTTTCAAATTCCAAACTTTGATCCAACTTCATGTCAGAGACTGCTGTCCCCATAGCTTAACTCAGTCACATCCTGTGGTGGTACTCCACAGGAACTCTGCAGTTAAACTCTGGTGTTCTGCTATCATTCCATGGTTGCCTGTTTTTTTCTGTTTATCAGGTCATGAAAATCTCAATAAAACCACATCATTTCGAGGGGATGAAGTGTGGGGAGATGTGTGGCAGGATGGATTTTCTTCTAAAGCTGAAATATGCTGAGCTTAATTTTTTTTTTCTTTTTCTTTTTTTTTTTTTTTTCCTTGCTGTACTGGAAGAAAAATCCTCTTTTTATTGGAGAGATTTCCTGCTTGCACAATGTTTCCAGGAATTCCATACTGGGTGATGCCAATGTTTATTACTTGTAAAAGAAACAGAATAAGCAGATGAAGATTTTTAAAAGGAACATAAAGTATTGATGTGAGGAGGTAGACTATTTAGTGACCTCTCTCCACAATGCTTATGCAATGTTTGTTCAGCTAATTCTCCCTGTCTCCAGTGCATGGAGAGCTGATAGTGTAGGGATGTCTGGAGTCCTAAGAGATTTCTCTTATACCATGAGTTTGCCTTGTCCTTGGGAGGCTGGAGAAGGCTGGGAGATCCTTATCTCAAAGTGCAGGCAGGTCCTTGTAGGTTCTAGACCTCCAGAAGTGGTGATGGGAAGAGGTGGGGATTGTGTAGTGGGGGAGAGAGGATGGTGGTGTCCCAGAGAGTGGGTGTCTCTGTGAATGACTGCAATCAGTGCCTCTGAAGAGGTGCTGAGAGGAGGGGACAGCTGTGACTGTAGGTGTCTTTGCCTGTCTCCAGGTAGACAGTGACCGGCGGGATCTGGATATGAACAACAGAGATGTTGATGCCGAGAAGCTGACTCGCTTCGTTCGGATGAACGAGCTCCGCCTGGTGACAGAGTACAACCCTGTGGTAATTACCAACTCCCTGCCGTCCTCACCCTTGAGCTGGGCTGCCTTCTCATGGTATCCTCTGGCCCCACTTTGCATATCCAGATGTGTGTGAGGGTTGGAGCAATGGTGTAGATGGGATTGAGGAGGCCACACAGCTCTTCACTGCTGCACCACACATGGACTGGAAGCAGATTTGCTGGGGCATGAATGTGGTGGGAGAGAAAGGGACTAATTGCAGTTCCTTTGGCTTTCCAGTAAATTTGAGATGTTGAGGGGCAGAGAACTCAATTTCTTACTACTCTGCACGCAGTACTGCTTCCTCCCATGGACATTTTCCATGTTGTGCCATGTCTACAGAGGCAGCTCAGCCAGAATGCCCTCTCTTTAACAAGCCTTGAGAGACATGGAAGCTCAAATGATCTGCTCTCCGAAGGCAGGCTTTTCTGCATCACTCAGCATATAGGGCTTGATTGTAAGCCCACCTATTTGAATGCATATTCAAGAATGAGTTGGGAACTTCCCAAGCAAAATCTTTCCCATCCCTTCCATCATTCCTCCAGAATTCATCAGTTCAACACCACCACCACCACCAAAACAAACAAACTAACCACACCCAAAATCAGGCTTAGAATGCTTCCATGTTGGCCACCTTCATTGGCTCACCCATCTGACTGGCAGTGTCAGGGTCCCTGCCTTCCTCCCTGCTGTAGAGGCTGACCAAGGATTTAGGTTCCTCTGAAACCTCAGCAGTTCCCTGACCTCATTGCTGTGGAGTCAGTAGGTCTTAGAAGCCCCAGTTGCTGCAAGGCTGAGACTTTATCACCGCTGATGGGGTATTTTATGGCCTTCTGGATAGCTGTAACAGTGCTCACCAGGTTCAGCTTATATCAGGGAAGAATGGCCCAACCTGTTTCAGAGCTATACCTTTTCAAGATAAACTCAAGGATTTTCTAAGAGAACCGATGCATTCATTCAGTTCAGTTGCAACCCACCAGTAGGAGAGTATTTTGTTTTAAAATTTAGCATTTTTTTTCCGCAATGAAATATGGTAGGATTTTTTTTCTGTAGCACCCTCTGCTCAAACAAACAAACAAACAAACAAAACTCAAAAAAACCACAACAAAAAAACCCCAAAAAACACCCCAAAAACCCCACCCCCACACACAAAAAACCCCCACAAACCAAAACTGCCCCCCCTCCAAAAAAAAAGGTTTATGTTTTTTCATCTTCAAAAGGGAAAAATACATTTTGAAATAACAAAATATTTCTGCTATATCCTGCCCCACTGGCCCAACAACCCTTTAAGAACATCCAAGTCACATCGGCAGGGATGATATTCTTATCTTTGTAATTTCCCAGACCTTCTGAAAGCTTGGAGCCCCTATTAATCCTTTTACAATTCAGGGGACAATGTCTCTTTCTTTATGCATTTCTGCTGATGCTTTGGGTTCTCACTGCATGGTGTCCTGTTTGGCACCCAGGCTGTCTCCCTGACTGAAAATTCCTCAGCTATTCAGCTGGCCCCTCCACCCTGACTGTCAGTACAGATGTTGTTACAGTTTTTTTCCCAGATGCTCTGGAGCTCTGTCAAGGTGCTGCAATTAACAGTGCCTCCTGCAGTCCCTGGCCCAAAGCCCTTCCAGCTTCCCTAAGGTAGCTTGGTTTTTCATAAATATTTATTCCCAGTACATATGCTGTTTGCATCCAAAAATGCTGCAGGTCAGCAGATAGTGGGGTCACATGGCTTGCACCAAGTGCTGCCAAGAGTTTCTCTCCCTATCCTGGGGCCCTTACTGTTCCTCCGACATACTTTAGGAATATTTAGGCAATGTTTACCCTGTGGATTTTTCAGGAGAATCAGATGTATCCAGCCCTGCTGATGAGCTCTGCTGATTGCTCTTACAGAAGGTTGTGTGGACAAGCACACTTTTGTGTGGAGCTGCTGGAGGAACCGCTGCTCCCGCCTTGTCTGCTCTCACCCCAGCCCGGTCAAGGGGCTTGGTGCTGGCTGGCTTCACCCTCACCTTCAGCTTCATCCTCTCCCATAAGTGTTGGGAAAGATGAGAAAGGAAAAGCTTACAGATATGATTATCTGGCAAGAGATTATAAAAATATAAAACCTATAGTGAAATAGAAATCACCATCTTCTTGCCAGGTTTGAGATGTAGGCATGGTAGATGTAGGCAGATGTAGATGTAGGCAGAAAGACAGTGATTAGCTGAAGATGAGTGATAGCAAACAAAGGGACCCAAGGGGGTAGCCCCACCAAGGTATCGGGGAAAATATAGAGAAGAAAGTACCCTTTTGAGTTTAGAATACAGAGGGATATGGTAATTTAGCAGTTCTCGTTCTCATAGACTATATGCAAAGTCGGTAGGTTTTGTATCTCACGCTGGTTCGTAAATTAGAATACTCAACAGAAAAGGAGATTCAATGTATTGTAACAAGGACCTCGCTCTCTTACCTCTCTTATCTCTTACCTCTTACCCTCTTGCCCCTGGCTCTCTCTCTCTTTGGGGCACCCCTTCAGCCGAGGCTGGTGGGTGAAGGCCAGGCCCTTTTACCCACGACCCTTGCAATAAAACCACATGTTCTAAAAGCGTCTCAGGTCTCCAGAGAACCCTCTCCCGACCGTCAGTGGATGCTCCCACACATGAGCTCCTCCAAAGTTTTCCAGCTTAGCTTCCTAACCACTCTACTGTCCCCTGCCTCAGCTGCACACCATCAGAAAAGTGAAGGGATACAAAATTTCTAATAAACATTAAGCTAACAGCAGAGTCCCGCCTGCCAAAAGCTAGATGTTCTGTTTTTCAGGGCGCTTGCCAGCATGCACTGCCTGACCCCTTTCTTGTTACTCCTGGAGCATGTGGAAACTTTCTGCTCCCGTTGGTGAGGAGCTGCACAGTCTGTGCCTCTGTGGTTTCGGTGGCACTAGGGAGGCTGCAGGTCTGGCCCCACTACTGTTTGATTTGAGGGAGAGGCTGCAGGCCTGCAGGAAGCAAGCGGAAGGAGAAGTGAGATGACGAGTGAGCGAGTTCATGGAGATGGTGCTGTGGCTTCTTGGGCAGTGCCAACCCTGGTTCCTCACAGAGGGCCAGTGTGTAGTGCCCGCTTGGCCCTTGTCCAGGGTCTTCTCTCACTGTGGGACAGCAGAGCCAATTTTAACCCTCGGCACACAGGAGTGTCCAGGCCATCAGGTTTCTGAAACTGTGGACTGATCCCCATCCTACATACAGTGTAACACTAAGGAAAGAAAATAAAGACAAGCACCAACCTTGACACCACAAATCCTTCCCAGTTTCTTGCTCATATTTCAGACAGGTGCTGGACCTCAGCAGTTTAGGACACCCTTACATTCAGTGTTTGCTGGCCTTGCTCTTCACATCCTTGCTCTAGTCTTCAGCTTCCTGTATTCTGCCCTAATCCTACTCCTCTTACCTAGTCACAACTACCTTAAGGGCAATGATGGACCTTTGTGGTCTTCAGACTCTTATCTGGGGAATATGCAAAGCCAGGAGGTTAAGGGCTTCTGCAAAGAACCCAGATTGGATTCCCCCTGCTTTAAAGAAATCTGTCCTGCTTGTGATGCTGATTTGCAAAGAAACCACAGCTGATCCATGTGGACTTATGTCCCTCTGACACTGCATTCAATGCCAATTGAGTGTTCTCAATCTCCTTGCCCATGTTTCTCCCTCTGTTCTGGGCAGACAGCAATAGGTGTGATGCAGAGCTCACTCCAGTTTAACCTCCTCCTGATCACAGACAAGATGTCTCCAAAGCACCCCGAGCGAATGCGCAAGTTTCGGACAGCGGCAGAGCTCTACAAGGGGAAGGTAAGAACAAACAGAGAGAAAGAGGGGGCTGTTAGGGAGGAAAAATCCCCAGTGATTTTTGCCATGAATGGGGAGGCTATAATCTCCTCTGTGAATTATTTGAGCAAAGGTTAAGTAGCAGGAAAAGAGGATTATCTGGATAATTAAATGAAGGGGTTGGTTCTGTTCACCTTCTGCCAGTTTGACACCTCGCTGGGAAAATACCCTCTGAATCCTGCTAGTCTGCTCTCTTGGTGAAACATCGTGTACTTTGATGCTTTTAGTCCAGATTTGTTCCCTTGTGCTGGGAGATGACACACAGCTGCTGCACTTCAGTCTGGCAACAGTTGTGCCCCACTGATATGAGAGGTGAATTTGTATCTATAGCTTGCAGGACACCAAGGAGTCTTGTATAAGTGACCAGATAGGAAACAATGTCAGTGCTTCTTAACCCTTAGACTTCTGAAAATGGCTGTTTTAAAGGAGCTGCAAATTTGTTGCTTAGTTTTCTCACACTAAGGTGATGAGATAGATGAGGTGTTTCAGAGAAATTTTGCCTGAATCCCATTCCTCTGGGAACAGAGCTCCCAGTAAATCATCATATTTTATGTCTGCTTCTCTGCCAGCAGCTGGATTACAGTAGAATTTGTGTCCAAGGAACAGAGGAATGAATTTGCAAGCAAAGAAGGATTGGGAGCAACAGGAAGGCGTTTGTGGCAAGGGAGAATGGCAGATGGGAGGGGGCAGAATATCACAGAAATGGGGAAGGATGAACTGAGAGGCATAAAGAGGTCTTCCTCTAAAAAGCGTGGAGCTGGAAAGATTTGGGATCTGATAGCTAGAATATCTGTATGCATCTGGTTTTGGTAATAAAGGAAGAGATTAGGAATCAAGTATACCCTCACCTTCAAATTCAGGGACCACCTCAGAACCATGGAATCTCAAAAGTCTTGAGACTTGCTTATGGCAGGACTATTTTGGAACCTTTACATCTTTCCTAACCATTGGCAAGATACTAGGCAGAAACTATGCATCAAAATCAAAACATCTCTTCAAAAATGTTTTGCCTTGATGAATATGTAGTTTAAAAACTAATTTTCCTGTAGAATTCCATTTATCTATTGTGAGATGTGTATTGAAGTGACACCACTGTTATCCATGAGAAGCAGAGCCTGATACAGGTCTCCACCTAGCACCTATTTCTTCTAACACAATGCTGTTTAGCATCATCATCCTTTGCTGATGCAGCTGCATCTAGTTTTCATGTGACTTGCCTAGATCTGAGAAAATGGCTATAATTTTCCTAGAAAAACTTCACAAAACATTGGATAAAATATTGTACTGAAGTTCAGACAAGTTATGAATTCTCAGCAAGCCAAATCTAGGGGTTTTTATTTAAACAGGCAGGTTTCCAACTGAATCACTCTACAAGTTTGCCAGAGAAAAATATAAACATTAAAGATGTGGGGATTTGACTAATTATTTCCACTTTACTGCTGTGGTATTTGAGGACACAGAGATTAAGTGACTTAGAGTCTAATAAGTTGTTTTTCCCGAAGGAGTGGCACTCTGAGAAGTAAATTGTGTTTTGGATTGCTCTCCTAGAAAGCATCAAGAGAGTGCTAGGATCCCTCTGTTTGAATTTTAGATCTGGATAGTAAGGAGTAAGCAGAATGATAAGCCCACTTAGGCTTGACTCCATTGCTCTGTCATATAGAAAGTCCTGAATTAGTCTGGGTATCAGTGGCAGCCACTGCATGACATCGTGACAATCCCTGCTTACTAATCCCTTCACACTGCTTTCCTATGTGAAGTTATGTGTTCTTGGAACCACCAAGTTAATTGAGGTTTGCTTCAAAATAAGTATTTATTAGATTTTGCCTTTTAGCGGCTTGCAGATTGTCTGAATCTGCAAGATTCTTGACTTGAATTTTGTTCGGGATCACCAGTGGGTAATTCTTGTCCTGTGGGATGGTGGTGAAAGGCTTGTTTGTGCTGAGGGGTTAGTGTTACCAGTGGTTTGAGAAAGGAATCATTGCTGCACAGTAGAGAGATGTTCAGCTCCCTGTACATGCATGTACCACTGCACCCAGCACTGCTTTACAGTGGCTGCAGAGTGCCAGAACAGAGTGGGGATACTTGGTGTGTGTTGCACCATTCCTACAAGCCAGTGCAGAACAGAAACAGAGTCTTGAAAGGGTTCCCAAGCAGGAGAAGGGGTACAGATCCTGTCACACATCTCTGCTGCACGCTGATGGAAGAGCAGTCCTTGTCATTGTCATCACCAGTGGGAGGGGAAAGAAAAACTTGTTACTTGGATGGAGAGATGAAGAGGAACTGCTGCTGTTGCTGCTGAGTGACTGACCCCAAAGCGTGAAGAAAAACCATAGAATTTTGGAATAACTTAGGTTGGAAAACACCCCTGAGATGGTGGAGTCCAACCATTAATGGATCATGAGGAAGTGACTCACCTGCCAGTTTCTGGATTATGGTCCTTTCACCGTTGGTTTATAATATTTTCACTTTCCCTGAGGGGCAGCTGAGATTTTCACTTGGAGGATCCATGAGGCAGGATGGTGAGAACTTTTATTTGAAAACAGTCTGAACTGCACCTGGAGCAACAGTGAGTGCCTGGAGGCAGTCTAGCTTTTTCTAGATTTTATTGTGGAACCTGAGCACTATAAAATGTTGGAGAGGAAAATGCAAATTGTAGATGATGCTAAACCAGCAGAAGCTGACAGCAATAAGAAAAAAAATATGGTAGCTTTCTAGCACACTTTGAGAAACAATTGTGGGTGGATAACAGTAAACAGAGTTTGGAGCACTGCAGCTGCAGGAGGAAATCCACCAGCCTTCTTGGATCTTTAATCAAATATGTGCTTATTTGAGAAAGTACTGCCAAGAGTCCAGGCAAGGAAAGGAAATGCACTGGAAAGGAGATGTCAGGGTTTGCATTGCTGAGCCAAACTAGAATAGTCATATTCAGTTTTCTTCCCACAGTATCAGAGTATAACATGATAATTACAGCTGGTGTAACACATGGATGTTTGCAGAAGTCTCAGCAAGGTGATGTTGGGAATAACAAAAGCAGCTTTTGTTGCAGCTGACATAATTTGTTTCCAATGTCAAAATTATTTAGGTAGGGATGTTTGTAAACTCCCTTTTAATTTAGATGTAGGTCCATTTAGATATGCATTCTGAGAAACTCCTAGTGTCCTTCAGGAGTTCCATGGAAATGTAAAGATGATGGCCTTTCTCTTGCAGACATTGCAGTCATTCATGCAATTTTTATTCTTCTTGTCAGACACTGATGGCTCCAGAACTGAGAGAGATAATATTAGAGACGCCTCTTTTAGCCATAAACAGAGGAGTCTGTAAATATGGACTTCTTATGTCACTTAATAGATATCTGCAGTAGTTGTTTTTGTAGCTGTCTTTTTTTAAAAATCATGAGTGATATTTTTGTTTTGCTTTCTGTACTATGATGTAAGAAATTACTCAAACATCAGAATTTGATATTTTTGCTTATACAAAACAGTGGACTGCAGCTCTGTGAAGTTCAAAGTCAAACACTGGATATAAAGCTTGATCATCCTTTCTGTTTGTCTTTGTTAGAGGAAATACTAAACAATGTCAAATTGGTTTCTATCATTGCAGTGTTATTTCCAATTAACTTTAATTCCTTGGGCAATAACATCCTTCCATATCTTAGTATCTACCAGGAACTCGATGTTCTAAAAGCATTGGGCTAGGAATCAAGTTGTCAAGGCACCAAGAAAGCACCAGTGTACAAAACTTACGGAAGGCAGTTTATTGCAAGTGATAGCGCACAGATAATATCATGTGTGAAGGGGACATTTTGTGTCAGGGGTTTCTCATTCGTGCAGGATATCCTTCACTGCCTGATGCAGCAGATCTCTGAACACAGGCGAGAAGATTGCTACAAAAAAAAAAAAATTCATGGAAATAATCTCCGAATTTAAACCACCCAACCAGCTATTGTGCAGGATAGTATGAAATGGAAAATGAACTTTCTGTTTGGGATGGAACTAGCTGATCTCTAGCAGTGACATTAGAGTTGCCATTATAAGTGGGATTTGGTTTTGGTGAATTGTAGCTTTGGTAGGTCATCTGAGTAAAGGTTTTAGTCTCTTTTCAGCACCGAAAGAGAAAGACAGGCATGTGTTTCCTTCCTTTCTAAAATAGGTGGAATAAAGTACCAGTTTATTAAAGTACTGTTTATTGTAGAGGTTACGTAGATGACTGGCTGAGACATGACTAGGATCTGGACGGCAGAGGTTAGGCAATGTGAATCCTGCCTCATGGTCAATATAATTTTCTATGATTACTGCATTAGTTCTTTATGACTGGAGCTGACTAGGAATCTCAGAACAAAATAAATTCCTCATGAGAAAATGCCAGTTCCATGAGATGGCATCTGTCTTGGAAATGTGCCAACTGAGAAAACTTCTTGGTTTTCAGCTGCTGTGGAGATCAGACTTACAGTGCTTGTGGCCTCTGGGCCAACACATCCTACCTTCTGCCCCACAGGCATGACCTTGAGACCACACAGGCCCTGGCAGGACTCCTGGAGCACAACCAGCACAGGGTGCATGGTGGGCCCTTCTGCTGAAAGAGGGCCCATCCCATGTCACCGACCTCCCAGGAATGCATCATTCTCAGAGGCATTAAGATGTCTTCTTCTGAGCTACAGTGGCCAAATGCAATTGCTCTCTTTCCTCTATTCTTTGAATATAGGGAGAGAAGGAAACTTTGCTGTACTTTGCCATGCTGCAACCCTGTGAGCCAAATGGGAGTCATTAGAGAAATCCAAGTCAGTAACTGTGAATGATGATATCTCAGCCTTTCTAGCTGAGGGGTCAGTTTGTGTGTTTCTGTTTGCTCCTGTGAAGAAGAAGGCATTTGGGGTTCTAAGCCTCAGCATTTTTACTGTTTTATTCTTACTCTCTTCTTGGTATTCATGGATAAAATATGTACAGCTTTTAAGTTTTGGGTGTTTTAGCACAGTGTGAAAACTTGATGAAGTGAAGAATATTGACTAACATTTATTCATATTACCATTTTAAAATGCTATTAATCTGTTTTAAAGGTGGTGAATATTTTGTATAGGAAGTGATGCAACTTTTTTTTTTTTAATTTTAATGATTTCTTCTTTAACATTTGATTTAAAAAATATTGTTGTCTACTCATTCTCTTATAGAGAAAGCAAAAAGCTGTTGAATACAGCATGAAAATGCAGTACCATTTACTGTACTGACACTCTGAAAGTGCTTCCCTCCAACACTGGCCTCTATTCCTAGCTTTCTAGTAGAAAAGAGAGCCCTAAAACATTATATATTGCTGTTCCATCTGAAAGCCTCTGAGATCATGTCTCTAGATATGTGAACCTTAAATATGTGACCTTCTTCTAGCTTGGTGTTTTATCCAGCAAAAAGATAAATTAGGCACTCTGGGAGAAGTACTCCACAACCTGTCTGCTCACTGGCTTTTTGCTCTTGGGGCACAGTTGACTTTTGAAAGAAAAATTACAAATGGTGAATATCACATATCCAGTGAAAGTGCTGTTCCTGTTTTTGTATTTCACTAGAAAACTGAAGTTAAACCTCACAGCAGCCTAACTATCCCTCCTTCCCATAGGCTGTTGCCTAGGAAAGTTTTCAGATATATTTGTTTTTTATAGAATGGAAATTTAATAAGTGAAGAATTTAGGATTTATTTTTAGAGAAGAAAACAAATTTGGAACTAACTTGAGTGTTCTTCATTGAAAAGAAAGAAAAACATAAGTCACAGCCTGGGAACTGGACACATAATATTTGCATTACGTTGCTTCTTTTTTTTTAAACGCTTCTTTACTTGTGTAAGTGAAGCCATAGCCTTGTCCATAGGCACATTGAATATGCTAGGCCCAGCAGATTGCACAGGGTAAAAAGAAGATAAAATAACACATGCTAGCTGGGTGTTTATTTCATTGACTTGGATATCATCTACTTTTTAGTGTAAAAAGGGTCTTGCATGGATGTAAGCATCTTATCCAAATAACATGCAAGTAAATGATTCCATTTCTTTGACATTTGCTGTTAAGATAAAAGACATCTTGTTTCCTTATCTATTAAGAGAATAGAAGTGGAGACTGCCTTCCTGTCATTCTGTAGATATATATTTAAAGGAGGTGAAAGAAGACATTTTGTTTGGTAGCATAAGTCTGACTTGATAAAATACAGACAAATGCATTGCACGGAGCTGCTAGATAGTGGCCTATCTAGCCCAATAAAGGAAAGTGTTGTCCTAACAGAGTATGGATGATTTTCTCCAACTCTTTATAAAAATATCACTATCAATCTTCATATGATCACTATCTGGGGACCTGTTCTCTGTCTCAGCTTCTGTTTTTCTCAAATTTTCTTTCCTATTTCCATCATAGATTCTCTTTATCCTGTTAGACAGCAATTTGAAGACCAATGAACGAGTATTGTCATACTTCCAACTGAAGAAGTCCCAGCTGCCGTCTCTGGCTATATTCCACACACCAGATGATGAGCATGTTGTGATGAAGGTGGATGACATCTCCATTGAGCAAGTACAGGACTTCTGTAATAATTTTCTACAAAGAATGCAAAAGGTAAAGGGGGTCCCGATGCTGTTGTTTACCAGGCTCTTGAAGATGACTTCAGTTCCTTGAACTCCTCCCCATCCCTGTCACTTTCTCTTTCATGTACATTTCCACCTGAATATCAGAGAAGATTAGATTTAGGGCAGAGCAGAGATGGATGTCTTTGCAGAGCCTCTTTCTTCACGGACCTCTGCCTTCTAGTCTACAGCAAGAATAATTCACTGATATCTGCAGCTGTATGAAGGTCTCTGTGAAGCATCTATCTTTTGGGAAGCAGCAAGGGAGACAAAGTGAAGCGTGCTTTTGGATGCTGAGAAGGGAGGTGGTGGATGGCAGCCTATGACAGCAGATTAGAGAAACAATGGCATGGGTAGGAATTAAAACTATCAGGAAGACTACAGAACAAAATGTACAGATAGGGCCTTAGGACTCTATGAGAGGTCTCTGCTGGGAGAGGCACAATTAAATCTCCATGCTCATTCAGTGTTAAAAGTTGTCTCTGTCAAAATTCATTCTCCTGTAGCACAGGGTCTTTTGTGTTGTGTGATGGAAATTAGATAGGGTAGTGACATAGACAGCAAAGGGAGGTATTCGAGTCACTTTGTTTTCTTTATCCCTATGCTGAGAAACCAAGTAATGTCAAAGCTGATTTCACACCTCTAATGTCTTTTAGAAAGAAGACAAATCTGAAGACAAGCCCCTCAATGAAGAACTTTGATTCTTTCCCAGCCAAGAGGATGACTGTAGCCAGTCTGTTTCTGATGTATGAAGAGTTCACTCTGCCCTACAGCTCAGCAATTCCTGAGCCAAGTCAGTCGTGGATTCCCATCATCATTCTATGTACATACATGCTGTCTGACCTCTCCAGGAATCTCTTTTCTCTTATTTCTTCTCATTTGTTGGCTCCAGATCTCTTTTTTTCAGTACTTCAGGACCTCTGGTATTGCCCTACGATGTCTTTCCATGCTACTCTGTTGGAGCAAAGGATGTCATAGTGAAATGGCAATATTGGAGGTAAAGCTAGTAGTTCCCAGAGATCTGTTTCCCTCATTCTTTTGGGTTTTGGTGCTATGCTAGGATCCACTGTCAGCCTTTCCTGATACTACAAACAGATTTGTTGCTTGATATAATATGAAATCTTCCCTTTATTTTACTAAATAAAGCAGTAAGTCAATGGACTGATTTTTTATGCAAGTGCTATTTCCCACTCCCCGTGTCTTTCACTTAAGCACAGAGTATCTGTATTTATGAGTGTCTAAGCTCAAAAAACCTACTTTCTCTGAGTTTAACCAATACAATGCCTAACCAGTCAGGCTCGTTGCTAAGAATCTTTCCCTATGGAAATGGACCCATTGTCAGTAGATATTTCCACCAGGATAGGAGATATCTGTGAAGCTTTGGAATCAGAACAGCACTAAGTAAGCAGGTCAGAGATGGTGCAGCAAAAATTAATGAGCCTAAGATGTTTCAGTCAGTAATGTTACCCAGGAGAAGCTGTCATTGATCAGAGCAAGGCATGCCCTCATCATCTGTATGGCCAGGGAAGAGACCTCTCTGCACTAGATGACCTCTTGAATGGGTGCATTACAGGGGTAAAATATAAAAATATATGCCTGGATGTCCTTGTGGCTTTTGTGCATTAAAAAATTACTGCAGAAGTACAGGATAGATGCCAAGAGCTGAAGGCTGAGCCCCAGAGAAAGGGGAAGGGTCTAAACTGTTAGAATACCTTGCTGCTTTTGCCCTGAGTGTGGGCAGAGATTGTAGCACTGGACTGCAATGACTTGTGAACGAAGCAACTTTGGTGTTGATCTGTGTGAAGGTGTGAGCACAGGGATCAGCCCCTCTTAAGTACTGGGGAGCCAGAGGGTCCCATCCTAGATCCTGTCGCACTATGACTTTGAGGATAAGAGATGGCTCATTTCCCAGTGGCCCAGAACCGCAGAGGAAACTCACACCTGCCTTCCAGGATCCTCATGTCAGTGATGTGTGATGGTTTTGAACTCCTGGATTTATGCCAGTCCTAGAATGTTCAGGGCTGTATCTTCTGCCAAGAACCCTGCTCACATTCCTTCAGTTGGAAAATTGCTCCTTTTTACAGCAAAAGCTTGTTTCTCCCTAGGAAGGGTTTATTCATTTCTCTTCGATATGGTAGAGAGGGAAGGTCTTCTGTGAGGAGTCTTTGCATTGCAGATGTTTCCAGTGTCATGCACACCCGTCTGTGGTCCAGACCAAAGAGCAGGCCCTGACCTCCTGCACGAGTACCTGAAGTCTGTGTCTTGGCCAGCTGCAGAAATTGGGCACAGCGACGTGACTCTTTCTCAGTGCTGCAGGGAAACAAAACAGGACATGAATGAAGCTCTGGTTCTGCAAACAAGCCTGGGAGTAAAAGCAGTGCTTGCTGTGTACACAGCTAATTATAGGGATAACTTTTCAGGAGTTTCATTATGTGCACTGGGGAGTTTAATTCCCTCTGCACCTTACAGAGACCTGCATCTAACCAGCAAACTTGAGAGCCACAAGCAAGTCACAGGAAAAGCCTCTTCCTCCTTCAGCTGTTCTGCAGTGCTTTGCAGGACTTAGACAGGACAGACAGCCCTGGGGGGCTGCACACAGGATGCCCTATGCACAGATGTGATGGCAGTGGAGCAAGGGAGTCTGCCTTAATCACTATGCTCAAAGGCTTCTGCAGTGCACCTTTGGTGGGCTTAGCCACTGTGATAGGACATTTGAGGTAGAAACCAGAGGCAGAATTATGTGCATGGGTCAGTCTCTTGTGTGTTTAATTTTTGGGGTTTGTGCACTGTTGTGTCATCTCTGACCTGATGTTGTGATGTATGTGGCCCAGATGTTTTGAGCTGTCTAGGGAGGCTGGTTTGATTTGCAAATGGAGGAAGTGCTAGATGCAAAGTGACAGAGGGCAGGATGAAGGGCTTCCCTTTCACCTCAGCATTGTGGTATGTGAACCCCTGCTCTGCAGGAGCATCTGAGCTCAAATGACATTCAAAATATCTAAGATGAAATCTCAATTTATCTAACAGGAAAGTGAGGCTGCAGAGGTATGTCAGAGATGCTGTCATTACCCGAGGGAATTGGGTTGTGTTGTGGAAGATGCAATTTCATATCCATCTTTGGTGAGAAAGGATTTGAACATCTCCAGAAGAATGTTACAGAGGCCTGAAGGTTCAGCAAGGGGACTAACATTTTTTTTTATTCCCCTGAATCATTGTGTGTGACATTAAACAACAAAGTGTTGCTTAGAGGTAAATTAGCCCCCATCTGCTGCAGGTTGAACCAAGACTTTGTATATGAAAATCAGTGCCTCAGCTTTGGCACTTCAATCCCACAGGAGTTATGGATCTGGCTGTGAGGGACTGCTGAGCTGCAGAGAATCTGACTGCAGAAGGACTGCCCGACCAACCTTTGCACTTACCCTGAAGAAGAGGAGCAGGCACTGCATATGAGTGCATGTGAGTCTGCCTTGTCAGCATTGCTCCTGCTCTTGGCAGTGGCTGGGAGGTGCTGAGAGGCCTCTGATTGCCAGCACAAAGGGAAGTGACATCTCCCAGATCATGCATCTGCCCTGGTGCAGAGGTCAACTACCAGCACAGAAGGCAGGACTGAACTTCCTTTCTTCTGTGGATGCTGCCAACTTTGACTAAAATATTTTTAAAATCTCTCCGATATTTCCCAGAATAGCTGTCACAGGACAAACTTTATGGTGCCTGAGTCAGAGCCCATCTCATGCACAGAAATCCAGCAGTGAGCTGTGCCTGAGTTCCCAGGACAGGGAGGAGATAGTGATGATTCTCCTTATCATAAATGGAAGAAGGGCATGGCTGTCTGACACCTCTGTTCACAGAATCACAGAATGGGTCTGGTGGAAAGGACTACAGTGGGGTCATCTCTCCCAAGCTCTCTGCTCAAGCAGTGGTCCAAGCTCCTTGCTCAAGCAGGGTCATCCCAGAGCACATGGCACAGGATTGTGTCCAGATGGTTCTTGAATATTTCCAGTGAGGGAAACTCCACAACTTCTCTGGGCAATCTCTTCCAGTGCTCAGTCACTTGCACCATGAAGAAGTTCTTCCTTATATTCAGATAGAACTTCCTGTGCATCAGTTTCTGTCCCTTGCCTCTTGTCCTGTTGCTTGGCACCACTGAGAAGAGCCTGAATCCATCCTCTTGAGATACCACCTTCAGATTACAGACATTGATGAAGTCCTCTTTCAGTCATCTCTTTTCGAGCCTGAACAGGCCCAGCTCCCTCAGCCTTTCCTCATAAGAGAGATGCTCCTGTCCCTTAATCATCTTTGTTGTTCTCTGCAGGACTTGCTCCAGGGACTCCATGTCTCTCTTGTGCTGTGGGGCCAAGGGGAGTTCATCTGGAAGGAAGCTAAACCAATAAATTTGGGCAGAAATATTAGAAACAAACTCTTCTGCTGGTGGACATATCACAGTACTTAGTCACTCTTAGTGACCTCCACACAGGATGACTTCCTCTCAGTACCACAAAAGGCAGCCCATGGGCTGGCAAAGAGGTGGGGACAGTTGACACAGGAGGAGGAAATATTGTCTGAAGAATACAACTGGGACAGTGGTTTGCAGGACCATAAAAGAGGAGGGCAAGGAAGAGACAAAGGCTGTTTTGAGAGGAGAGGATTTGCCCAAGGAGTGATGTGGGCAGCAACAGCTAAGGGTCAGTGAGGGAAGGTGCTGGGTGGATACCACAGAGAACTGATAACGGTGGAGAAGACAAAAACACAGAAGTGTTTTTTCTAAGGCTGTGAATCAAATACCTCTTTGACTGATTTTGGCTTAGTCACTAAGGAAACTAGAGGAACATTTTCAGTGGAAAAACCTTCGAAACCACAAGATGCACATTGAATAAGAGTGTACTTGTTCTCTCATTTGAATGTCTCTCTTCTCTGCTAAAGTACCTGCAAATCCAGACAGGCAGGGAAGCTAGTTGCATGATCTGTAATGCAGCAATTTGTCCGGGTTAGAGGAAAGGCCCCTGGATAGCCGCATCCCTGCCTGCACCAGGCCTCCATGCATGGCAGCTGTGCAGAGTTGCCCTCTGTATCAGCTGCAAACAGCACTATGTCCTCCGCCCCACATGCTCACCAAGGCTCAAGCTGTTGAATCCTCCATGGATCACAACAGCCCCTGGACAACCCCACATCCTGTCCACATACAGGTTGAAATGCCAGCCCCATTCAGTCTCCAGCTTAAACACATGGGCTGGAGTGTGAGCACTCCAGGTTTCTCCCTATGCCTGTGTTATGAGTATGATATATTCTTCATGTCTCTCACCTTCCTCTCTTCCTAGGCCAGAGCCCACATTTCATCATCTTGTTAGGGATTCGTGTAATTCTATGTCACCTATGTCAATGTCATGTGTTTTGTATGTCTATATCATGAGCGTTATTTTTTGCCTTTTACCTAGCAGATTGGTGGTATTGCTATCTGTAATCTTCTCAGTCCAGCTTAATACAGCACATAATTACTTCCATAGGTGCTAGAAGACATAGCACGAGTGCAGTCCAATTCTAGTTCCTTTATTTGTGTGGGCAGCTGCAGACACATGTCAAGTGGTTGGGTATTCTAATCAGCTATGAGAAGAGCAGGATGGGAACTTGAAGTTTTCCTGTTTCTTTTGCTCTGTTGCTGTCAATTGCTGGAAGGAATAGAATAATCGCCTCAAGAAAAAATGTTCATCTGTTTTCTTCTCCACTAAAAAACAGAGGGCTGTATGCCTGAAAGACTGTGTTTTAAAACACAGAGGTGATATTTTCAATATAAATCTGTTGTGCTCAGAGTATTCTCTGGCATCTTGGAATTCAATGTCGGTGTTGATCCTGGATATATCATAACTTCCCATTGCAATCAAGACTTTATTTTCCTTGGCCAATTTTTTTCTGTTCTTTGGCTGAGAAACAGAAGAGACAGACAGTAACTTACCCCAGACTGTTGATGAAGCTTGTAGGCAGAGCTGGAGACAGAGCCCAGATCTTCTGCGTGCAGATCTCCTGAATGTAAGCCATATGGCCACATTTTCTCTTCACCTTACGTCTCCCTGTGACTCTCAAGGGCTATTTTCTTAAGTTGAAATGGCAGCATTTCACTGTGAGTAAAAGGCTGTCTTGTTTCGTTGCTTGTTTGGCACAGCTGAAGCTGAACAGATCTGGATTGTTTTCCCTCCATCTCTCACTCCTTGCCAGTAAGCCCTTTCCTCCTGGATGAACTGCTTTATTCTTTTGGGGTATGATGGAATGTGGTTCCTTGCCACACTGCTTTCTCCAAGCAGTTGCCATGATTTCTTGGATCCCTGGGCATCCTGGGTTTCAGACCCCATCTTACAGCAACACTTCCAGGTTTTTTGCTCTGTTGAGATACTAGCCATAGAGAAAATATTATGTTATGCAGATAATTAGCAAATATTTAAATATTATTGTATTTAAAATATTTTATTACAAAGATATTAAGAAGTTATATTTGTATAATCAAGAAGTACAAGTGGCAGGTGACAAGAAAATGTGAATCAGGTGACAAGAAAATGTGAATTGGTACATTTTAGTCATGGCAAGACAGTATCAGAAAGGAAGGTATTGTTAAAGTGAAAGGCAGTTTCTTGTGCTGTAGCTAAGCTAGTAATGCTTATATCAGATGATCAACAGTCTTCAAAAGTTCATCAATATTCTTTTCACAGACTTGTTCTGTCATCTGGGAGTCTGGATGCTGCCATGGTTAATGGGTCTTTCAGGCGCTTCCACCTTGCAGGTGTCTAGCATGGGAAGGACACATCTCTGCTGTGACTGGATTGCTCGCTGCCACAGAGACACAAACCACTCTGGAAAGATGCACTGCTCCCACAGAGCAGCAGGCAGAAACAGGGTGACCTGAGAATCCCCCCGTTAAGGTTGTTCTCAGGATCCCAAACCAGGGTCTCTTCTTTCTGCCTTGCTATCTGCAAGCACCATGGAGACTTGAGAGTACAAGGCATCCCACAGGTTCCTTCTCAGTCTCCAAGACAGGGCTGGCTCTCATTGCACCCTCCTCCTCCCTGTTGGCTCCTTGTCCCTGTGTGAGTGACGGGTCCTCTGGCCCTGGTATGATTTTATTTCTTTTTTTGCCCATACCCATGCCCTGGGGGCAGCTCTGCCTCAAGCATAACACTGCTGCTCCCAGGGAAAAGTGCCTGCCTTATCGCTTGTGCCCCAGGCAATCCCTTTTAAAAAGAACAAATATTCTGTGCAAAAGGAGAACAGAGAGATGAAGAAAGACTCTAGGCAACACAAATAAATGGATTAGCACTTTGCCTGGGGCCGTGTCCTAAGGTTTCTGTTTGGTCTTTGAGTCCTGAGACTGGTATTTCAGTGGACTCCTTCTTGGCAAGTCTGGCTTTGTGATTTAGGACAATAAATCCGTTCTTTTAACAATAAAGATAACTGCATCCAGAGCATTTCAAACTTAAGAAACTGCTTTACCAACATTTTACAAGTAGGATGGGATTCTTTCTTTGGCTGTTCCTATGGAAATGAGGTGGTCTGTATGTCTGCTTGTCCTGTTCTGACTTTCAAATGATCAGACACACCCGACAGTAGGGCAGTGATCCCTAAGGTATTATGGTGCTACTGGTTCTGTGAGACTATGTATTGAGCAGAAGTGGAAAATCCCAAAACTGCACTTTTTCATGTCAGGGATGCGTAGTCTTGCTCATAACATGCCCTCACATTCTTGCTGGGACCCTCAAGTCCCCCAGGACAAGCTGCCTGAGAGCTGATCCTTGCTCCTTGCCCGTTGCCTTCAATGGTACCGATGTTCTCTGACTCACTTCAGTGCCACCTTCTTGAAAATTCATGCAGGATTGTTTACTTCAGTTTGGGCTGGACTTATCTGAATGTCTGTCCTTATGCTGGAAATCCATCAGATATGCAACTCCAAATCTCCTGAAGTAGGTGGCTTCTATTTCTAGCCATGACAATCAGCCAAAGACCCAGTGCTGCTTTATTTTTGTTTAATATATTAAATCTGTCTGTGTGGCAGACAGAGATGTCACAGATGGGCAATATGTGTGGGAGGGGACTCTGTTTCTGGACAACCACCATCCTCCTCTGCTTCTCCCCAAGCTCCACCACCCACTAAGAGAAATCCTAGGGAACCTATTCTCCACATCACTGACAAAATCAGCAAAAGCTCCCACTAAGAACAAGGACGAGAGATGTTCCTGAGACCTAGTAGCGTTTCAAGGAGCTCACACAATTTGGCAGAGTGGACAGCCACCAGGCAGACAGGGCTAGGCAGGAAAAAGCTTCAGCAGCAAGACATAAGGAAACTTTATCTCAGGAGCAGCTTAAGGTAGACTTTGTGCCTCAGTGCTAAGTTTTGCATGGAGAAGGCAGAAACCTGATCCGAGATTTCAGGTGCTTGCAGGCAGGAGAGAAGGAACTAAAGCCAAGCTGTCAGCTGTCATGCCAGCCTTTCAGTTCTCTCTTCAGTGGCAGTACAGAGCACTTTTGCTGCTGTTTTACTGATAGTGTCCCTTTCTGTAACTGCAAACTCAGTGTGATAAATTATTTTTTTATGTTCTTACTTACTCAAGATCTTCCCAGATAAGATAATGACAGAGATTTCTGTTTAGCAATCCAGTGCCTGCAATAGAGGATGGGGCAATAACAGATCATTGTTAGGGTGATAGCACAGAGAGCCCAGAGAGATCAGACAATGCAGAAGAGCTCTAGGGGCTGAAAAGGAGAGTGAACTTGTGAAGCCTGTGTATCATTTGCCATCACCAAGCCCCAGGCTTAGGAAGGCTAGGTGGTGATAAGAGGGACCTTGGCTGAGGGAGATGCTCCTGCCAGGCAGGCCTCTTGTCCTGTGGAGGGCTGAGGACAGGCAAATAACCACAAATCTTTCCCTTCTGCAGCTTGTACAGCACTTGGCACAAACAGGACCTTAATCCTAATGAGAGCCCTGGGCAGCTCTAATTAAATGACTGTCCTGACTGCAGTCATTACTGTTCATTTCAGTTATAAACTCAGGTCTCAAAACAGACATGGGTCTTTTGAGGAGATAGTGAGTATGTCTTATTTATAGACATGTGTAGTGCTGCTATTTTATTTAATGGATTCTCCAGTAGGGTATTTGGTTCCTCCCCCAGTTCACTAGTGAAATGACCATCAAGAAAGTCAATCACCTACCTCAAAGAGCTGAAGTGACAGACAGATGCTTGGCCAAGTAACACAGGGGAAGGTGTGTTCTACAGACGTGTAAAGGTGGTTAGTATATAATATATGCACAGCAGAGATTCTCATTCAATGTCTGCTATATGAAAATGTATGTAGTAAACAACATTGTCACTAATCTTAGGCTTAGCTAGCTAGCAGGGCTGTAACTTCTTGTGTACCCAATACGTGACTCACGCAGTGTATTTTCCTGATAAATGCTCGGTAACATTTTCCAGTGAAGCCATGGCTGTTGGTGGGAGACAGTGAAAAGAAATCCCAAATAATACAGTCCAGTTGGTGCCAGGAAGAACTGTAAGCAGATCCTATTACTGGAACAGAGGGGAAAAAAACATTATTTAAAGCCCAGGAAGGACAAAAGTGCCTTTGTTGACAAAAGTCTTTAAAGGAAGAGTCTCCTGTTGAATATAGTAGAATGCAACTTCTATGACTGGTACATGTTGCAAGTCATATTTGTGTTCTTATGTGATTTTTGACACCTGTATTGAATCTTAAAATTACGTCCTTTATCATGTAGGTAGACAAAAAAGGGCAGATAATTTCAGCAGAGGAGACCCCAGTGAGCCTTTTCTGAGCAAATGAGTGGGAAGGTTGAATCCAAAACTGTCGCCTCATGCCTGCAGCACTGGAGTCTTGCTCTTTTTCTTGTTCACCTGTCCTAGTTTTCCTCCCAGTGCCTGGATAAATGGATCATGAGACAAAAAGGAAAGAGCTCTGAAAGAAACTTACTGCCAAGCAGATGACTTCCAAAGCTGCAGAACAACTTGAGATGGGTTGGATAAAGAATTTTCCATTGTGAGGACTTCATAAGATGTCTTTATATTGCCTTCTGATACTTTATTTTGTAGTGATTATTGTTGCAATATTGATGTAACAGAGGACAATGCAAGACACTAGAGAAAAGAAAGGTTATTTTATTTCAAACCACACAGATTTCACTCACTCAGACTAACACCCTCATAAGCACATATTCATAGGCACCAGAAGGCATTTATACATACTATTCCATTTTCTTGCAATCACACAGAAGATTCAGTTCATGGGCTCTGGAGTTTTCATTATGTCTCTGGTGTTTCTCTTCATTTGGCTACCATATGCTCATATTAGATGCATCTTTTGCATCCTGCAGGAGTTGGCAGTAACTGTTGTCTTTTTTGCCTCCATCCTTTCCCACCTCAGAGTATCATTACAACTCATCCTTCTCTGTCTCCTCATCTAGGTATTTAGAGCTCAATCTTGTTCTTTATCTTAGCACCATTAGGTTCAGATATCTAATTTTCTTTTATTTTATTAAGTGTTAGGTGTACTCTGCCCCTTGTTTTAGGACTTCCCTGGTTTTAAACTATGATTTTCCCCCCCACCTAGTCTAGATATCTATCTGCAGGATCTGTTGAGATCTTAATGACCTGCTAATCCAGCTGCCATCAATATGGACTGCTCTTGTAGCTCTTCTTATGCCTTTCTTCCCAGTGCTTCCACAACCAGACCTCTTTTGGTCTCTGTTTATATTATTTTATTGTTTCTTTTATAATTTAAATAAAATTGGGACCACTAATGACAAAGACACCTCTGACAGAGTGGTGGCTTTTCGAGTCTGGAAGAAGGAAAAAGAAGGAATTTTAGGAAGAAGGAAAAATTAATCGAAAAGATCTGATTAATCACAGCATCATAGAGTATACTGAGTCAGAAGAGACCCATCAGGATCACTGAGTCCAACTCATGGCCTTGAGCAGAAACCCCCAGAAATCACACCATTAAGCCTGAGAACATTCTCAAAATGATTCTTAAATTTCTTTTATCTTTCCTTCTCCTTTTACAATTCTTTCCTGCTTTATGTAAACACAACATTTCTTTATAAAATAATCAGTTGCCAAGATTAATACAAATAAATGATAAATATGTATCCAAAAAGTATATAAACAGTGTGCAACTAATACTAAGGAAAGTCATAAAGTCAAATGATTTTACTATTATGTGATGTTAGGAACATTAATATAATTTGTAGTTATGCACAAGAAGATAAGAGTAATCAGATTTCATGCTTCAATAAATAAGAATGCCTTTCTTCTTGCCACAAACAGCATGTCACAATTAGCTGTGTATTGTGTATTCATTCCTCTTCACTCCCTAGCCTGCCTTTGTACCCTGTCTGATATTAACAACAGAGGCCAAGAACATGGGCATGATGTGCCACAGAAAAAGTTACTTGCTTACTGAAGACAACATTTATGATCCTTTAGATACTGAACTGAGATAGAAAAAGAAATGCATATAATACTGCAGGGATGCTTGTAAATACTTCAGTGCCTCCTGCATTAAAGACAGGAAGAACATAAATGTTTCAATCCAAACTTGGCTTCACAAGGGCTGGCAGATTTGGGATCAAAGATGCTATCTTAAGTATGTTGGTAACAAAAAAACCCCAAACCCAAAACCTAAAACCCAAACCAAACCAACCAACTAAACCAACAACAACAACAAAACACATTATTGTTACACAGCTGCTTTCTTATCTCTTCCCATGTCTGTACAGGAAATAAGAAATAAAGCGGGTAAATCTCATCTGATCCCAAAGAACTACTCAGGTCAGGACATTTCTGTGTTCATGTGGTAAAGCAAGGGGGATGGGTGTGGAAAGAGATTTCTGTTCCCTTTTCCCATAAGAGAGCAGCCCAGAAGCATGCTCTGTTTATATAGACAAAGTTTGAACATTTTGCTTGCCCCGTTTTTCATAGGATGCTTGAAGTACAAGAAATGCAAGTTTCTTATATGAGTTATTTAATCTCTACACAAGAGCCTCTGCCAATTTTTTCAACATCCAAATAATATTGATATCACCCTGTCTCTTCCTTCCTTCCCGGACTGAAAGAGAAATATGCTGATCAGTGTATGTGGACATGTGTGGGTGGGTGGGGGTGAAGCCAAAGGAAGCAACAGAGTTAGCTCTTAGCTCTGAAATGTTTTGGCTGCTTTATTCAGTGAACTGAATAACCTTGGTCTGACTTCTGTGAAATTTTAGTCTTCTCTGCTTATGAACTTCCTATTACCAGCCAAACACAGCTGTTCTGGGAAGTTCTGGCCAAACAGAGATAGTCAGTCTTTGAGATATCCCATGGAGTGTGCTGAGCATTGGAGTTGAAGGCTTGAGCCAGGCTCACTTTTTTCCAACAAGCAGAACTGGAGAGCAGTGAGCTCCCATTAGGTTGTACTGCTGACTTCAAATGCTCCTGGATTCATAGTCACACTGAGATTTTTTCTAGGACACTGGGCTTTCTTTTGAAGCTTGATGGATTACAGGGAGTAACTTTGAGGATCACAGCTGCATAGAGATTGTCTCTGGGCACTAATTTCTGAATTTCAGTAGATTAAATGAAATTTAAATTTGTCACTGCTAACATAAGAGAGTGGCTAAAAACTTCCCCAGTTTACCAACCAACCAACCAACCAACCAGCCAGCCAACCCTACAGCTCACCAACTATAAACCTCTATTTATGGTAATGATTAATGTAGAGACCCGAATTCTGTAAGTCAGAGCAAGTGGAAGAAGAATTATCCTCTTACCCTCTGAATATGTTCAGGGAAGAAGGATCTGGGCCTTTCAATGGTGTTTATTTTCAGTCC
This sequence comes from Sylvia atricapilla, assembly GCF_009819655.1. NCBI lineage: Eukaryota > Metazoa > Chordata > Aves > Passeriformes > Sylviidae > Sylvia > Sylvia atricapilla. The sequence continues at coordinate 47,142,482 of NC_089144.1, forward strand.
TGCTCTTTAACCCTGGGATACTGAGAAACCTTTTGTCCAGAGCCCAGAGTGATATCCTTCAGGCTGGACATGCAGGTGTACTCCACATCCATGGGCAGGAGAAAGTTACTGGAAGTTATTACATAAGATGGAAAGGGAAGCTTCTAAACTGCCCAAAATGTTGGAGGAAGCATGAAAGAAAATTGCTGTAAGATGGTGTGGGAACCTTCCCCACCCACAGAAGACTGACACTATCTGTGAGCTTCAGATGGTGGGTTTTACAGCAGTCCTAAGACTACATATAGATCCACATTGCTAGAACCAATATATATTCTTACACTGGGAACTCTTATTTTTGCAGACAGTTATAATGATGAGGGCAAAAATTTCCTCATGGGAAAAGTCAAGACAGAATTCAAAGACGTGTTAAAATATTTTTGAAGAAAAAAACCCACCACTTACTTGTTATGAAATTACCCTTTTTTTCCCCATTCCATCATGAAAGTGGAAATTAGTCATTGCAGTTATTTTGAAAAAATTTGTTTGATTGATATGAAACTAGATTTTCCTGTTTATGTGCTCTCCCTTTCTTTTAATCTTTGGAAATTTTTAAATCCAGTTTTGAAGCATTTCTTTCCCAAGTTCAACTAGCATTTGAACTAGTTTTAGTTTAATTTTGAGTAGCTGAGTGAGTTGGCTGCCAGAGCTAACACACATTCAGATATGTATATCAAGTTATTTAAATGTCTGAAATGTGTTGTTTATTTTTATTTCATAGTCTTTTGACTAGCTTCTGTGTCTAAAAAACATCTCCATTTCTAAAGCTTAGTGTCAGTATGCTAGTTTTCAGCACGATTTATTCCATGAGGTTGTTGACTTTAATTATATTGTGGATACTCAAACACTCTTACTTAGTGGCTCAATTATTCTTGCTTTTTGGATCAGTTCCTAGGCATTACTTAGGACTAAATGGAAAAGTAAAAATAAAGTCTTGTTTTCTCATGTGCTGTAGAACTAGTTGTTCTAAGAAGCACTTGTTTATCATGTTGAGAAATCTCTTCATAAGCTGTAGACCATGTGGTGCTTGACTTACATCCTAAAACACAGAAGTGAATTTGAAAAGGACTGTCCAAACTGGTAAATCCAGTTACTTGTTACTCTGGGCAAGCTGGGTTTGGAAACCCTGCTCTGTTGCAGAGCTGATAGGGTCAATTCCCTTACTGGAGTGCTCAGCAACTCTGCTGAAGCCTTCCTAGCATGAGCTAGGCACTCAGTGGGGAAGACATAGATGTGGATCGTGGCTTTAAAGACAGAGGCTGGAAATTGGATTTTTCCTAACCATGAGACCTGTGGACTGTGAAACAGCCCCTGGGGGGTACTGGAAATTAAACGTGACTGCTAGTCCACTGTCCTGCTGGAAAAGCCTTGGGGTCAATGCAGGGATGGACAGGCTTAGCAATTCCCACAGGCTATGGGGAAAAGGTCTGTCATTTTGGGTGTGAGTGCAAAGCGTATTGTCTTTTTAGCCCTCATCTACAGCACTTCCCACCAGAATTATTCCATGAAGGGGGTGACCTGAGCCATGCAGAGGAATCCTGCTGAGGTCTCCCTGGTAATTTATCCAGTGGCAACGACAGATGCCCATGTCTGTTGGCACATTCTCAGTAGATATCTGAGAATTACTATTCTGTCCTCACCTTTATAATTGTTGGTTCACAGTTCTTCCTTTTGTTCCCCATTTACTTCTAGCTTACGAGCTTTTAATTTACAGTAGGATTCTTACTGCTAATCCCAATGGCAGACCTCTCCTTTGCCCTATTGCACATTATTCTGTTCCTGTTAATGAAGATTTAAAGGTCATCCTTTTCATCCTGTATGAGCTCTCAGACTTCCTTTTCACTGCTGTTGCCTTCTTGCTTTCTGTTATTGGCAAAATTCTTGAACAAGCATCCATTTTTAAAGCCAGTCATTAAGAGAAGTAAAGTAAGGTAAAGTAAAGTAAAGTAAAGGTAGTCCCAAGAGGAATTCAATTAACAATTTGTCATAATTTCTCCTTTCCACTCCTTAAGCTTTTGCCCCATTTGTCTGTTTCCTTACTGTCTTGCTGTTTTTGTTTTAATGCCCATTTTCTCCTACTTAACTAAGAGTTTGCCAGATGGCACTGGGGCCAGTAATTTACCAGTATCTAGGTGGATGAAGGTGATCATCTGAGTCCTGATTTCTTTCAGGATTTAGCATGTCATAGGGCTGAAAACTTAGATGATCCTGAAAGGTGGTAGACAAGGGCAAGAAATGCCCTCTTGTTTGCATGACTTTCCAAAGGTGATTCCTGATCATGTGCCCTTTGCCTTGAGGACAGTTCAAAATTGCTGCTCTCAGGCTCTGAGGACCAACTGCTGCTTGTACAAGGACACAAATAACATGGTACCTCATTGTGATGTCTGAACCTTCCCTGGACCAATAGAGCACTTTAGGAGCTAAAGATAAAACCTTGGACAGGAGCTGCTCACTCTTCTCTGTCCAAACAGTGGTTGTTCTTTATCTCCATGGATATGCTTTCATTTTGGGACAGAAGCCCAAGGCCCAGTCCAACAGTCACATGTCCTGGGCTGCCCAGCACTGCTGCAAGTCTGGTAAGAGCAGAGGGTGCATCTCAGGGATCTGGGGTTGTGTAAGCCAACTCTTTGCCTGATAGCATGTGTCCCTTTGGGGTGTTTCAGAGCTGACACCTTCGTTATGTGAGTTTTCAGTCTTATATTAGCCTGCCATTAAGAGGGAGGATCTGTTGTAAAGGCAGCATGAAATGAGATGGGAGAAGGCTCCTGGCCTACTGCTCCCTGTGGATGAGCAGGTGCCCTGGCTAGCACTGTAGCTTGAGATAAAGCACAACCAGAAAAGGAGGGGGTGAAAGGTGGGGGCGTTCTTGCAACAAAGAAGGAAAAATAGAGCTTGTTCTCGTATCTCTGTCCACTGATTGCTCCTAGGCACAGATAGGGAAGGTGGTTGTGTCCCCACTAGCTGCTGCTGTGGGCCTTGGCTCTCTCCCTTTTGGCTCAGTTCTTTGATATTGCTGGCTTCCTGGCTGTGGGCAGAAAGTGACTCTCATGGTAGCCTGGGGGTGGATCAAGAGTGGGAGAGAGGAGGAGTCACTGATCGATGGTAATAAATAAAAGGTCCCTCTTCTTCAGTCCAGGGTCCAAGACGCCAGGAGAGCTGCCCCCTGAGACAAGAGCTGCAGACTGGCAGGGAAGTGACAGCTTAGTGAGTATGCAGGGACTGCCTTGCTTTTCCTGGACAGCTGCTTATTATTATTATTGCCTTGCTGGTGCTTTGACCGCTGTAAAATGTTAGGAGTGTTTGCTACAGCATGTATAGTGTTGTGATTTTCCAGTCCAGCAGCAGACACATCAGGGCTGCTTTTCTGATCCCTCCTTTATTTGTGAGTCTACAGAAATTTCCCTGGCATGTGCAGATTTTTCTTAGCTCCTGTCTATTTTTAACCAGTGGATTCTGCAAGAAAGCAGAGTGATTGGGCTCACTGTGCTGCATGGTATGTTACCCCCAGGGCAGCCCACTCTTTGTTGAGTAGGGGAGATGTGTGCTGGGAAAGTATGGAGTGCAAGGGGAGTAGAAAGGAGCACTTTTGGAGAGCAAGCATTCCCTGAAGGAGATTTGTTGGTATAGGGCTGTGTAGCTGGTGTGTTCATTCATCCCTTGAAAAATGTATTGCCTCTGTGGTGAAAAATGAAACATTTGGGTTAAAGTGGTGTTTGTGGCTGTTCTCCTGTGGTTGATGGCAGGGTATGCTCCAGGCATTCTAGGATTAGAGTCCTCTGAAATAGGAGCAGAGTCTTCTAGGGAGCACTCTGCCCTGAGTGAAGACAAATCAAGAGGGTTTGGCTCAAAAGCATGTTGCAGTTTCCCACTGGGCAGCCTTACTATCATTCCAAAGTGCACCCAGTCCCTTCCTCTCTGGGCTCCACTGCTTTCCCGCTGGAGTCTGTCCTCCAGCCTCTCCCTCATGCTTTCCCTTCTTAGCAGCTACTGTACAAGACATTTGGGAAACCTATAAAATCCACATTCAACAATAAGTCCAAAACTTATAAGTTCTAAGAAATTAAAAGGATCTCGGAGCAGAGAATTTCCTTTAAAGAGACTGGAGTGACAGGGCACAGACGGCAGCAGTGAAGTCTCAGTTCACCTTTGACCTTGTGTCTAGAGTAAACTAACTTACGGCTTTTCCCCAAATTTTCCTCCTGATTTCAGGCTAAGCACTGAACAGGTAAGAAGGAGATGTGTATGGGGGGGGTGGGGGGGGTGTGAGGGTTGCTTGATAGTACAGGACGAGCTGTTCTCCATGTGGGATGGGATAATGGGGATGAGGAGCAATTCTTTCTCTTTGGTCTGAAGTTGAAGTCCCTGGTCCGTTTTTCTTCCTGAGGCAGGAAGGCCTCAGGAAAGGGTTGTGAGTTTGGCATTGAAAGGATAAATTGCAAATCCCAGAGTAATCATTTTCCAATGAATTTCACTCCTCACTGATGAAGTGTTAGGCTCTGCCTATATGTCCCTGTAGTTCTTGGCTCTGTTACCTTCAGTGCAGCTTCACGGTTTGGCCTCTGAAGGTGATAGCAGTGACAACAGCAAAGTGGTTTGGGGATAATGATCTGCACCCAGAGTGCATTCACTTTGCATCGTGTCAGTGAGAAATCCTGATACCTGCATATACACTTAGGCAAAACAGGCAGTCCAAGTCACAGCTTGGATAAGACATAAGAATGGTTCCTGTGCCCTAGATTCATCCCCAGGGAGTGTATGGGGTCCCAGCCCCATCACTGCCACTAGGGAAGGGCTGGCAGGCAGTGGGTACCCACCCTCCCTCCCTACCTTGCCTCTAGCAAACTGTTTCCTCTTCACCCACCAGGGATTGCCATCTCTGTAAATACTTTTCTCTTTCACTGCTTTCTACTGATCCAAGAGTTGCAGAGTGGAACACTCAATGTTTTGTCCGTCTCTGCTGCCCATGATATTGGATCCAGTCAAACTCTTTCAGGTGTTAAAAGGCAAGGTAATTCTCCCTGAGAGTGCTGCCCTTGAAGATTCATCCCAGATGAAAAGCCTTACATTGAAATGTGACTTTGGTGCCTAGTGAGCCAAGGACTAGACCAGTGACAAGGACTAGACTAGTGCTAGACCAGAGAGGGAAATGTTTTCCTCTAACTCCACCACGATGTTTTCCTTTGGCCTGCAAAAGGAGTGTAGGGTCAGCACCATAGTGAGAGCCTTCTAAGAGTTCTGGATGTTATTTCAATGTAAAAATCATGATCCTGGCAGCAGAGGGATTCTTTCAGGTTGCTGCTTGTCACTCCTGAAGCAATGAATTAGGAGATGAAATGGACAGCAGGGTTGTATTCCTCTTCTGATAGCTGCCAGGCTGGCATTGCAGCAGAAGCAAGATGAAGAGAGGGGGACTGAGTGGGACAGGGATTTTTGAAGCCTCATGCTCCGTATCTCTATCAGCAAAGCTGACAGTAGAGTTTTGGCTGGCTGTATCCAGGCAGGGTATGATGAGAGCAAATGAAGCAGATCAGAGGAAAAGTCAGAAAAACAAACATTTATATTTGGGATCAACACACACCTCTGCCTTTGGGCCCCTGGCAGCCCATGAAATTCCTTCCACTTACCCAGGCCAGCTTTTCTGAGTGTGGAGTGCTAGTGACATGTTTGCCTCTCGATTATGTCCCCCAGCCCTGAACTATGACAGGAAGGGGGCATGCCCCTTCCTTCCCAAAACCTAACCCAGTCTGCTAGTAGAGGATGTTTTGTAATAGCTCTAAGAAGAGTGTGTACCAGCTAGCTGTCACCTTGCCCAGGCTCTTTCATGGGCTCCCTCCTAGCTCTGTTTTCATAATAAACATTCCACTGCTAATTTTACAGTCAGCCCAGGATCTCCAGCTACCCTCAGCGAGAAGAGAGCAAAACACAGTAAGAAAGACAGAGTGAGAGATTCCTCCCTGCACTGGCACAATGCGTACTCTCGTCATCCTTACACTCCTGGCTGCCTTGGTGATTGCTGCCACTTGCTATGGTAGGTGACCTTTATTACTGGGTAGAATGAAAACTCCAAACCTGCAGACATTTATGGGTCTGTTCAGATGTTTGTTACTTAACTTTGTGTCTTCTTTGCCCTTAACTTGATCTCTTGCTTGCTTTCCTTCCTTTGTGCCAGATCCTCCTAGCCCTGATCCAGAGCTGTTACCTCCAGTCATCGGAATTCACAGTCCAGGATGCTTCAACCCCTTCCTCCCTGTTCCAGCTCACCTCACAAGACTGCTCCTCTTTTTGCACCTTTGTTGTCTGGACTATGATAAGAGTGCTAATTCTTAATTATTCCTTGCTAATTGGAAGATCTCCCTTTTTGTTTCTGTAATATCATCCCCTTTTTCCTGTGAGGCACACAGTTCCATATTGGTGGAATTAAGATGCTGCTTCACGCAAGGGTCAAGTGCATTTCTCTTCCTTTTTTAACATGTGCCTTAAAACCTGGCTTCTCTGATTTCTATGTGTGCTCTGTTGATCTGTGGTATATGAAATACTGAGTCCCATCTATAGAGTGTCATAATACATGTTTCATTCTTTCTTTCCACAGAATCCCATGAGAGCATGGAGTCCCATGAGTACCTCAGTAAGACACTGCTTTACTATGCTATTGAATTTGAAAAGTGCTACAGACATGTCCAAGATCATTTACTTGTGCTCCTACTAGGGATAAAATATATAGAATCACTGAGCCCAGGGAAATTGAATTTACTGAGTAATGGAGTTTCAGACTGAAAAGAGAGAGAGTTAAAAGAAGACTTCACGTGTTTTGGCACAAGCTCATTCCACTATTTTGCACAGAATATTTGAAAAAAAATTGAGAACATAGCTCAGGTCTCTGTTATATGTACCAAAATCAGGTTAACTGACACTAGAAAAGAACATTGCTCAAAAAACTCTGGGATGAGCATGGAAAGAGGTACTGTAGAAGCCACGTACAAGATTCATTCTCCCCAAGAACAAGGAGAGCCTTACTCCAAGCACCTTGGAAACAGGCAGGGTGTGTGAATAGGAGGGATCCTTTGGCTGGAAGAGGAAGAGAGAGTGTCACAGGAAAAGCATGAAAAGGGTGGAGAGTCTCAATTTGGAACAAGCAGTATCCTGGAGAGGTTAGAGAACAGGTGAATCAAAACTAAAAACAAATTAGGAGATCTGGAAGAAGAACAAAGCAGATAGTCAGCAACACAAAGGCACATGTGGAAGTCAGTATCAATGACATCCACAGACTGCTGAACTCTGCAACAGGACTGTGATGTTTCTCAAAAAAGTCAGAAGGGACTTTCAGGCCCCTCAGTCCAAAACTGCCACACAGACTTCTCAATGACCGTTTAACCTTTGAGGCAGAGAGATTTACTCAGGCTCTTCCTGTGCACAATTTCACAATTCTTGTAGCTCTTCTGAGAGTGCTCAAATGTCCCATGGTCTCTGTAGCTTGGTGCCTGCCCCTTCTCAGCTGAGCTCCACTCACTCAGAGGGTCTGTAGCAGCAGAATCACAGTAACATCCCCCTGGGTGATTTGAATAAGAGCAGAACAAGAGCAGCATGGGCATTCTGTATGCCTGCACCAGCCACTGAGAGTGCCTGTACATGAACCAGCCAGGGGACAGGAGGGAATATTAAAAGATCCTGGATATCACTGTACATGGGAGGGCAGACAAGGAGGCTGTTATAAAGGACGAAGCTGGCTTTTGTTGAAATCTGGCATTGGAAAAGTACCATTCTGAATAACCCCTTGCCTTCTCAGATCCCTTCCTCAACAGGCGAAGGGCCAATGACTTCATACAGGCTGACACGAGACTAAGAGCCATCACTCAGGAGAGGTATGTCATGGCCTCAGGACACTGAGGTTGAGAGTGGGAACAGATTCCTCCTTGACAAGCACAGGCTGGTAGCAGGGGTGGCAGCCATGGTGACTTTTGAGAAGCCTCAGTCCCTCTTCTAATGTGAGGTACAATTTAAGTCCCCAGTCCCAGGAAAAGCAAGAATGCAGATAAACAGAGAGCGGGTCCTTTGATTTGGAGACATGTCACATGCTGAGAAGACTGATTAATTTCTTCTGAAGGAAGCACCAACAGAAGGAGAGAGAACGAGTGTGGGATGGTCCAAAAGACAGATCAGTTTGAAATCTTATTCTTGTCCTCAGATCTCATGCAGGACTTGAATGATCTTTTCTAAATCAAAGGGCCATCTGAGGGCCTCCTTGTCTCATTTGTAAAATATGGATATAACCAATTTTGTGCCTTATTCAAAGCTTGTGAAAATTAAGACTGAAGCACAGAAATAATTTTTTAGCAAGGCATAAGGGAAACCTTCTCCTCACTACCAGGTGACCCCTTTGCAGAATATTTCAGGTCTTTTTTCTATGTACATGTTTCAGAAACAGCAGAAGAGCTGAAGAGAGCAGGCCAGGGAAGGCTGCAAAGGGAGGACCCTTCCTCAAATTGAGACAGGAGCCATTCCCCTCTCCCTACCACCTTACTTAGGCCCTAAATAAAAAGTTGCTTGAGGAGGCAAAACATTCTTGCTGTAGTCATATCACTCCCCGGGTGCAGGAAATACAGAAGCTGGCATGGTAAGAACTCTGTAGCTGGAAGATGGACTCTGATGGTGGATCCTTAATCTCAGTGGGCAGTTTCGTGACAGGAAAGGGCTGTAGACAGATATCTAAGATGACAGCACTTACTCCTCTTTTCTCCTACCATTACAGGATCAGGGAGCGAAGTAAGGCACCCCAGGAGCATCAGAGGGAGCTCTGCGAGGACTACTACCCTTGTGAAATGTATGCTTTTCGCCATGGCTACGCTGCTGCTTACAAGCACTATTTTGGGAGGAGGAGGACTAAGTAAAGGATGATTGGTTCCCACCCTGGGGCCTGGAGCCCAGGGTATCCTCCCCAAAATCGCAATGGCTCTGGAAACATATTCAGTTGCTTGTATCCCTGTATGTTATCCTGCCTGCTGCTTCTCTCCCATGTAGCCATGTATTCCTACACTGTGTTAATTAGCACTGAGCTGATGTAGCAGAGATCACAGAGAGTTCAGGATATGGGTGTTTACTACAAATAAATTACTGGTTTGATACTGTTGTCTCACGACTCACGGTATTTTGGAAGGGGGGTATGCAATTTTCCATGAAGGAACTGGATTTGTTCTGTTGCAGATTAGGGGGAAAACATCATTACCTTGCAAGCATATGGCTTTGGAAGAATCTATAATGTTCTTGTTCCAGGTTCTACAAGTGGCTTCTTTCAGAGGTCACCAGACAGTTTCAGCTCCCAGTCTTAAGACATCTAAAACAGTGGGCTATTCAGAATGCAGATGCACTTTTTGAAAATCAAATCTTTCTTCATTTGGGGAGACAAAATCCAGAAGGCACTTATTTAACCTTAAAACAAAGTTAGAGTGAGACTTGGTGACAGAAAAAGCCTGTAAATTGCCTCATCTTTATCCAGCTACCATCAGGTCCTGATGTTAGGTGCTCCTTTAGAAAGGAGTGTGTCATCCAGACTTAACTTGTGTTGCCTTTTGCTATCCCTTTTCAAAACCCTTCCACTTGAAACTACTCTGGTAGCACTTGAAAGCTGCAGAAATCAAAGCTGGAGCGGGGCTCCTGGTGGTAAATAAACAGAAAAAAAAATCGTATGTTTGGGGTCAGGCTCAACTTTGTTTGCACAGAACAATTACATTTTACTCTTCACAAACCGTTTGAAATTAAGATGTGACTTTGTGCAAAAGTTACTGAGCACCTCCTGGACCTCTGAAGAGTGAGCATGGCTGCATTCTGCTCATCATCACCAGGGCCTGTCCCCAGCCAAAAGGCACCAGTGCTGACATGTCCAGGAATTCAGTGCTGCTCTGGGCCTGACAGCAGCCATAGCAGCTGGGACACCTCTTGGTGTGATTTGTGTAGGAGACATAACATCTATCTCAGCTCAACACAGATGGTTTCAACATTCACATCTCCAGGCTTACACAGGCACAGGCGCTTACAGAAGGTGGAAAGATTCATGGCATGCAATCAAAGTCTATGATGTATGTAGTACCAAATTGTTGACTAATCTGTGAAATTAAGTCTGGAGCCAAATCTACCTGGCCCATTAGAAACATCCATCTCCTTCCAAAAAATGCTTCAAGGTTTTGCCAGCTTTGAAACTGAATTTTGGAAAGAAATGTGATTTATTTATTGAAAACCCTTCTGACAGGAAACTCCACCCTGACAGTTGCTAAAGTTTTCTCCAGAGGAAAAAGCAAGAGAGAAATAATTTTAAGGAAAAAACAGATATAGGTATATTCACACACACTTGTTCTCTATGTTCTCAGGTAGGTGAATCTTGTAATCACCAACCAGAGCAAACTCACATATGCTAAAAACAACAAGTCTGCAGTGTCTAGATTTGACTTGGCACTGTCCACTACCACAACAGAAGGCACAAAGTCTAGTGCTGTTGGGGTCTGTGTCCAGAAATATCCAGTGATTCCAATCCCCAGTTAACCAGTATAAATAATGAATAATACCAGAGATTTCTGTGGGATTTCATCAGTGTAAGCACAACCAAACAAATTTAAGAGACTACATGTTGGTTAGAAAGCTTGGGAAAAGGTGGCAGGATAAATAAAACTGGATTACTAGAACTGAACATTTATATATTTATATTACTTAAAGCACTCATCTGGAAGTATAACCTTCCTAGAACACCTATTATTTTTAGATATTTATCTATTTTTAACTGCTGCTCTTTTGCTGTAATAATATGTATATACAAGACCTTTTGCTGGACATCATTAGTATATATGTTCAGCTTTCCTGGACTGTAGAAAAGTTAACAGGGACAAAGTTGGGGTTTATTTTAATCCTGAAAATTCTGTAAGCTGAAAGACAGTGTTTCTAAGAATTGGGAAAATCCCTAATGGCTCTGATTTTCCTTGGAAGCCTCCTAAACTTTACTTTTGTAAGCCCGTGCATGGGGCTGAGGAGGACTGGATATGAGGTGGAGGAAGATTATGTCTCTGCTACCAGAAAGAATAAGCACACTTGATTAAAAAAAAAAAAAAAAAAAAAAGGCAACAACTACACAAACTTAGTCGCTTGGTCTATTCAGCCAGGAGGAAACCTCATTGCAGCATACAACATCCTCCTAACTGGTGATCAGTGATAGTACTCAAGGGTGATAGTACTCAAGGGAACAGCTAGAACCGTGTCAGGGAAGGTATAAGTTTGACATCAGGAAAAGATTCTTCACCCAGAGGGTGATGGGGCACTGGAACAGGTTCTGCGGCAGCCTAAGTGGTCTCAGCACCAGTCTAACAGAGCTCAAGAAGCATTCAGACAATGCACTCAGGCACAGGATAAGACTCTTGAGGTGTCCAGTGCAGGGTCAGGAGCTGGACTTGATGGGTCCCTTCCAGCTCAGCTTATTCTGTGATTCTGTGGTTCCTTACACTGTTTGTGGGACATGCCTTTGGTAACTTGGATAGTGGGTTTGGGAAGCATGGGTTTATTGACACATAGCCCATGCAAGGCTCTTGTAACCAAGTAACTTTAGCCACTCGGATCCTGAAGGATAATACTTTTGGAGTCTATATGTTTATTTGACTTTTGAACAAGAGAAGCCAAAATAAAGCTTCTAAATTATGAAGATTTCCACGAGGAAAATATAAAAATCTTCCCTCAAACTAACTTCCAAATTTCCTAAAAGTATAAAAAATCTCATCTCTCCCAAGTGATTTGGTGAAATTGTCTGAAAAACTGTGTTTGCCCCATGCAAACTGATTTATAGGTTTCTTTACTCTCAGGGTAATGAGTCAAGGTTGGGTGGAGGAAAAGGTCACCATCATGTTCAGTCTCATTTGAGAAACTCAGCATGAGAGAGCCCCATCACGTGAAAAGAACTGCTCTACTTTAGTGTGTGCTAGTCTCTCCCCTGGCTTTCCAGCATGACTGAATGACTTTCAAATTTGTAAGAAAAATGATTTTTTAAATCCAGATGTTTTTCTTCAACAGCCCCATTCAAAACCTCAGATAAAATCTTCTGGAAATGCCCCGAGTCATGAGATGAATGCCAAAATGACTGCCAGGACCCAGTACCTCCTGGCCCTAAGGACGGAGCACAGACACAGGAACACAAGCCAGATCCCTGGTCTCTCCAAGAAATCACAGGATATAAACTGCTGCCCAAAAACAAGCCCCGGAGAACTTCAATAACCTCCAGGAAAGCTCTGAGGTTAGGGAGACTAGTGCGGCCAAAGAAGACATGAGGAGTGTGCTGGCACTGCTGATTGTGACTCTGGCCCTGGCAGCAATCTGCTGTTGTGAGAAAGGTAAGGGGACATCTTTCCAGGAAGGCTCTCAGAGCACTGCTGAGCCCTGCAGCTTGCTGTCAGCCTCCCTTCAGTCTGGGAGAGATACAGAGATTTGGGGGGGAAGAGATGCACCACCACCAGTCATTGCATGACTTCAGATCTCTGTTGGAGAGAGAGTCATGGGTGAGAGAGGGCTTGGGAACAGAGATTCCCATCTTTTGTTGGGCGTTTTCTTCCACTGGTCAACACCCACTCACCCCCACCTCAGTTGCATATTGAATTGCAGAAGGAATTTGAACATTTTAATATGTTCAAGATTGCAACTGGTTTGTCATTTTGTCTCTCTCTAAATGGTGGGTGTTAATAAAACCATTTTTGTGAGAAACAGACTGTCTATGTAAGTGGGGGGAGCTGGATCTGGCCAGTCAGTGGTGGGATTCAGTTACAGAGGAGGATGACTCACAAGCATAGAAGGACTCACAAGCAGACTGTCTGTCTGTCTGTCTTCCAGACCCCAAAGAACCCTCTGGATCTCTCAGTGCTGACAGTGAGTATATAATTCTGTTGATATCAGCTGATGCTCAGCTCCATTCTCCTGCATCTGGCTTCTTTCCTCCCTTTGATAGGTTCAAGGGCTGAACAAGAACCATGCTGAGTCCCTCTCTAATTCTTCCTTTTTCACTCTCTAAGTCTGCAGTTGCTGAGGTGCAAGAGCAATCAGAGCCTTTCATGGGTGAGCAGGTGACATGAGGGCAGCCAGTGTCCCTGCACTAGCACGGCTAGCATTGCTTGGGGTGTGCTGCTGCCAGAGGTTGAGAAGTGCCCTGGCAAGGCATAAGTGGTACAGGGTGTTTAGCAGCTGGATGCATCTGCCTTCAGTGAAACAGGGTTGTGTTGGTGTAATCTCCCTGCTCTGACCTGGCTTCTGACCTGGCTTCTGACCAGAGACCTGCCCAGAGTGATTGCTGTATCCCCAGACTGTTCTGAGAGCAGAAGCTGCCGACATCAATGGGTTGTGACATCCCTGCCAAATCCTGCCACAAGGAAACTCTGAAAGAGAGGAGCTTCCTTGGCTGCTTCTGAGGGCTGCAGTCCCTCCCGTCAGGTCACCTGGGATGCTGGGATTTGCACACCTTGGGTTGTTCACAGCTTTTACAGCAAGCTGATCCTGGCAGAAATCTGTATCGAAAATCCTTTTTGTTCTTGCATGTCTTTCCTTCCTCACACTTTAAAGGATAACATTGCTGCTGAGAAGCATGCAAGCTGGTATTTTGCCAGCGAGCCAATACAAACACAGATTGGGAAACAGAAAAAAGATGTGAAGACTGTTCAGGGAAAGGTGGTAGTTTCTGACAACTCATTAACTGGCACTTTCTGTGTAGTCATTATTTTGACCCAGATTAACCTCAGTTTGCTAGAAATGGGATACCTCTCATCTCCAAAGACAAACACAGCCAAACACTCCATGATGATGAGGGAAGGGACAAACCCCACCATCTTCCCACAGGCAGAGGTCTTAGAATCTTTTTCCCCCAGAGACAGCAACAGCAACAATTTGCCAGTTTCCACACCTGTGTTGCTGCTGTGCTGGCGTCTGTGCACACCTCTGTTGTTGTGGGACCATACCATGGAACGAGGTTGTGCTGTGCTGAGTCCTAGCTCAGGCTGGGAAGTGGCTGTACCTGCTGTTTGTGGGGTCGCTCACAGCACCATGGTGTTTGCACAATGACAAATCAAGGGAGCAAAGAAGCAACTGTGCAGACATGACTTGTTAGCGGATAGTAGGGGCAAATGCTCTCATGGCTGAAACACCTCTTATGTTCTCCAGGTCCTGAATGCTGGGATCTTTGCTGCACATCTTGGGTGTATTTCTCACTGGGTGATGTTTGCTGTCACTATTTTATACTCTTCACTTTCACAAAACTCTGTACATGTGAGGATTGGTATTTCTATGTGCTGGCCTGTTGCTCATGGTTCATTGGAGGTGCTTTAAAGTCTTCTGGTTGATATCCCACATCATTCTCAATCCGAGTCAAGACAGAAAAGAAGCCAACACTATAAAATTAAGTAGGCAAGGGAAAGGGGATGCCATTCTTCTAATATTCTTCTTATTAATCTTTTATCCCTTCTTCACATTTGCTGCAGACTCAGATTATGCTGTGTGATAAGGAAATGGAGTTTATGACAGAAAAAGCCCTTGCTTCATGGAGATATGAAGGCTGCAGTGAGAAGGGAGTTTTCAGTGGACAATGGAATGGGGACAGATGAATGGACCATTAGGATCACTTGTGGCAATCATTTGTGAAGAAAGTAGATTCTGATTTTCAGAGGTTAGACTGGTCTGTGTGTTTCAGTGCTGCATCTCTAACCTGCTGTATTCTCTCTTGGCAGGCATAAAGATTAGAAAGGAAGTTGCCAATGCCTTTGTGAAGAGGAAGAAGAGATCCAGCCCTTATGAATGGTAACAACTCAGGAGCTGGGCTGAGAGCTGGAATCTGGACCTGTTCTAAAGAGGGGGTGGGAAGGCCATAGGGCACAACAAGGCATTATTTTGTTGTTCAGCTATATTAATACCTTCATGTATTGAAGGAAAAAGGCTGTAGGAGACATTCAGTGATGGAAAAATGGTTCTTTATTCATTAAAACCCATTTAAAGGCTCATAGCTGGATTCTAGTATTCCTGCCAGGGGGAAAGACAGCACTAACTGTGCTAGCCATGGAGACAGCGAGATACATGTTAGAAGTTGCTCCAACCTACTGGATCATCAGAATTAATTTTTAGGATAATAAGAATGATGGAGCCTTGGTCATTGTCTCTGGTTTCCCACAAAGGAAGCACAGCTTTGTTGCAGGAATAAAGCTAGGTCAGATTGGCTGTTCTTTCTGAAACTGTAGAACATACACTCACTTGTGCAGAAAGTAGACACAAAGATTTGGAGAAATCCTAGCTATTTGAGAAATTTCAGGTAATGTGAGGATGTTCTTCATCTGTTTCTGGAAGAGGTTGTTAAGCTACTCTTTCCAATACAGAAATAAAGTAAAAATTCATGAGATACTGGTGGGATTTCTGTGATAATGTGTACAGTATCCAGGAACAATTAACCAAAGCTAGAAGAGGAACTGAGAATGACATTGAAAGTGTACAGCTGAGACTAAAAATCTGGGCATTCTTAGCCTGGCAAAAAAGAGAAGAAAAAATGTTACAGGGGGATAGTGCTCCTGTCTACAACAGAAGTGAGGATTATTAGAGAAAAATGCTTAAGCTGAAGGAAAATAATGGCTAGTGGGCAAAAATAAAGGTAAGCAGGAAATAATAAATATATATATATATATAATTAAATAAATAACAACAACAAAATTCCTGGGTAATTGGAGAATGAGACTGAAGACAAAAAACCAAACACAAATCCTTACAGCTTCTGTAGTATGCTTTTCTGATAAAAACTCAAGAGCAATTAATTTAAGATGGGTGCAATCCCTTATTTCCCAGCATTGATCAAGTAGCCTATCCCTGTGTAAATAGATGTTTAACTAAGCACAACCAGTCCTCTGTTGGGTCACCCTGGAGAATCACTTTTTTCATGTCAGTGTCAGGTGTGTGAACTGTCTCCAACTGCATTGGCTGAAACTGGAGAATGGCATCTCTGTCTTTGTCTACTCCAGGTACTTCGAGTATTATAAAAGCCCAATGGAGCAGATGCATGAGCGCTGTGAAAACTACCCCCCCTGCGACTATCTTTCTGACCAAGTAGGATTTGCCTTGGCCTACAATCGCTTCTTTGGGAGATACTGAGGATGGGAAGGTCTCCCCACTCATTTGGCTTGGAACATTCCAAATCCCACAGGAGAAAGAAGGTTGTGGTTGGGAAGGAAGGAAAGCACCTGGACTGGCATCTTCTTCCATTGTCTCCCTAACCAGCTGGAACACCAAGGCAGGGATTATGCCACTTGTTCAACTTCCATTAACTTTCTTCCTTTCATTCAATAAAGTCTCTCTTCAGACATCTTTTGTGGTATTTTGAGCTTCATCAGAAGGCTCTGTCTTACTTCCTTCTACCTGAATCACCAGCACACAATAGGTGAAAAATGGTGATTAGTTTCTAGAAAATCACTGCATGCTTCAGAAACATCACTAGATCTCTTACCCTCTTCTGTCAAGTACAGGAGAATTATGGAATAAGAATGTCACAATGTGTGTAAAAGTGATGGGTCTGATCCTGGGATGCTCACTGTGAAGAAGGAAGAACACCTGTTCCAGTTAGTGGGAAAGTTCAGTATTTTCATGTAGCATAATCACATTAAATATGCATCATAGTAGGATCATTTTGTAAACATAGACGTGTGCAAATAGTCTTGCGTAGAGAGCAATCAGCTTCTGGTACACTCTTCTGATTACTCTGTCATAAAATTTGCCTGTATAGCAACAATAAATAAATAAATCCCAAATGGTGTGTATAAGGAGTCCTTTCAGATGAGTCCTTGCATTTGTGTGCTGTTTTTTGTGACTGTATAAAAAGTCCTCAAATTCTCTTGGTTTTTCTGGGGTTTTTTTGTTTTGATTTTTTTCCCAACCAGCTTCTAGCGAAACTAAAAATATCCAGCAGAACAACAACAACAACAACAAAACCCTCTTCTTCTCTGCTCCTTTTGCATTTATGCTTGAAACTAAAAGTATCTAAACAGCTAAAAAGAATAAAAAAATAGAAGAAAAAAAGAATGCTAAAAAACCATTATGAAATTAAAAAAAAAAGAAAATTGGTTCAAGGATAGATTGAAATTGGGGCAGTGTTTTGTTTATTCAAGACAATTGGTAGCTAAAATATATATATATTAAAAATGTGTGTGTATTTTTATATATATTGTCTTCCCTCTGCACTACTTCATTCTGTCTTCTGGTATAAATATTATAACTCAGCAACTTTCTGCATAACCTTTCTAAGGTCAGCTTTCCTTCCCTGAGAGGTGGATGGCAGATCACATATCCAGGATCTGCTGATGCTCAGGAAACTGGCAGGGACCAAATCTGGTTGCAGGTAAGCTGGTGCAACCACCCTCAGCTGCTAAATGTAATAAATACTGCTTGTGTAAAGCAGGTTGGTGTGCTGCTTCTTTCTGTTCCTCTGTACAACTTTTACCTGTGGTAAAAGTGCCTGGAAGACACAGCCTGTCACACAACCCTGAGGAGCAAGAACCCAGCGCATGAGGCTTCCTTCTCCCCTTCCATGCCCCAGTGTGATTCAGAAATTATGACACTGAAATTTAGGTCACAGGTTCAGCACTCAGTGACACTGAGGGAGAGGAGGGCCAGGCTTTACCTGACTCACCATATACCCAGACCGGCGTTTCTCTGAAAAGTCTTGTCCTGAAGTAAGGACAAAGGATAAGTCCGCAGAGATGGCTGCCAGTGTGAACTTTGTTTGGCAAGCTGCTACAGCTTGCACTGGCAATGCTGATCTTGGCCAAGCAGAAGACACTTAATAAACATCTCTGCATGTCTTGCTCAAACACCTGTGCCTGGTTTCTCTATTGACTGATGGGGCTTCACTGCTCACAGTAAAACTATCCTCTGAAGGCCACCTAGTGAAAATTAACGGAGTGCTTTATTGAAAACAGTGAAATTTTTGCTTGGAAAAATACTAGAGGGATTAGCAGAACCCTAATGCTCTAATAAAATAGTGTGGTGTTGTGGTGTTTTGTTTTGTTTTTTCCTGTTGTACGGTTTTGGTAGCACAAAAAGTTTCCTGTCTATATTTGCATTTTTCTGTTAGTTTTATATTTTTCTCTCCCTTTCAGTAAATTTTTTTTGAGGCAAAACCAGTTACACCCGGAGGCATCCATTATGTCATCTGCTCTGTGTCATCAGATCTCTTCATGGGCTGAAGTCATTGTGACCTTTGGGGATCTGAGCACCCAGATCACGTTACAAATTTACTGCTGAAATGGAGGAATTCGATTGTTGCTTGGTTAATGCAGCGCTAAGCACCACCACAAATCCTCTGGTGCCATCTTATGGCCGTTGTATTTGTTGCATTTAATAATGAGTTGCTTCTGAAGCGTTTGAAAATTCAAACTCCTTTCCTCCCAATTCCCTTCATACTAAACATTCACATACAGGTCAGAGGGGAAAACCAGGGACATAATTTACAAATGGATTACATGCAGAAAAACTGTCATTTAGTGGGAGTATTTATCATGATTGTCAAGCTCCCACGGGAGCCTGTCTCAGTTTAGGTCTATTTTATCTCTACACAAACTAAGGTGGAGTACTGTCTGAATAAATTCGCGAGCCTTCCTGTGGACTCACTTTCAGCAGTCAAACAACTACCTTCTGAAATACAGCCCAAGATAACAGAGAAATTCCAGGATGGAAAAGTATGTAGTCTGCATCCATCACTTTGTATGGCACTTCATGGCATCATCTCACGTCACCAGGGACTGCAGATACTGTCAGCAGCAGCAACTGCTTTGAAAGGAGCGCATTATGACACCTTTATGTCACTTCCCACCTTTTCTCAGCAGTATTTCGCAGATGCTCTGTCCACAGAATCCAAGCAGCCTTACAAATGTCCCTTATCTCAGGAAATCACTATGTCTGGAGGTGCCTCCCTCACCCAGCCTATCATTATCAGGCAATGAAAAATGGGCTTCACTTTTCTGTAGTCAGAACCAAAACCTTGACAGTTCTTGGCTCTTTTTCCATCCAGAAGAATTATCAGAGGCCATGGGGCTCTGTGGGTGAATAACTTGCTGCCAGTATTTGGAAGGGTGTTAGAAAGCAGCTGCTAGAGCAAGGTTTGTCTCAGCACAGAATCTGCATTCACACACCCATTTTGCCTGTGTCCAATGTAAACAACAAGGTGCCACTGCAGTGGTGTAAGAGTAGGATTGGCAGCGCATGAGTAGAAACCAGGGGCTGATAAGAAGGAGAAGGAGAGTTAGGTTATCACTGCTTCCAGATGGGATCTCAACCTACTCTGCATTTCTGTATTGGCTTTATCAGTGTCAACTTCTTTAAAGGGGCTTTTTAAAACTCTTAACCAGGGAGTAGTCACCCTGACACATCACTCCTCAGGAGAAGTGCCTCAGGCTTCTCAAAGTCATGGTTTTCTTCCTTTTTGCAAGAACAACACCTAATACCTTGGAATTAAAAGAACTATCAAGGTGATGGACACTCATGCCAGCTGAAGTTGGTGCAACCAGACACTTCCTTATGGATTTTTGATACATTTATACCAGTAAATTGTCTGCTTGGATTGATTACTGACTTCTGAATTGCAGTGAGAATTTGGTGAATGATCTCTGGTTGAAGAACAGCAAAACCTGAGTGCAAATTACAAACTGCAGAATTTTCCAGTTCAAAGAAAACCAGAAAAACACAGGCACAAATTACCTTTCCTTAAAAAAAAAAAATTCTTTACAGTGTCTTGGGTGGACTCTGTGAAGCTGGTGACACTGGACAGCCTCCTGTTGCTGATCTTCTCACAAATACTGGTCAAAGAGGTAAATATTGCTCTTTATTTGAAATAATGAAATTGCTTATTCCACAAAAATATTTTTTTCCATTTGAAACAGGTTCTTTAAGAAGTTTGTTCAATTTTAGCTTTTCTGCTTTCAGTTCTTCTGTTGCATTTCTTACCTGTCCTAGTTCTTTTTAGCAATTTGGTTGGAACTTTCCTCGTTTGCAGCCAGATATTTCTTAGAGTGTTTGTGAGTAGATCTCATGGAATCTTTCCTCTCCTTTTCCAGCCTGTCTAAATTGACCAATGCTTCTGGAGATTTTAATGCAGCACATCCATATCAAATAAGAACTCTGTCATCCTGACTAGTATTTGCCTATGCTGGTGTATACACAATAACCTGAGATTGCTTTGGAAGGTCTTGTTAAAGATTCGCTACTTGCCTTGCTTGCTCTGCCAATAATGACAGAGGCAAGGAAAGGGTAGAGAAAAACTTGGCTTGCATCCACAAAGATACAAAAGACATTCACACTTCTCATGCTAATCTTCATTGCTTTTATGTTGCAGGCTACGTTCCCCCATCCTGATGGATATCACTCTGCATTCCTTTGATCACCAATATCTGGGGTGCAGAGAGGAGATGATGGGAGAACTGGAGCAAGGAAACTATTTTCAAAAGGAAATAGCTGCTAACAAGGACGACTTGCATCTTTGGAAGAAGGCTCAGGAGGCTTTGCAAAAGAGCCCTGTAGGTCCCCTGAGGGAAATGCATGACAGCCCTGCCATAGTCCTTATGGCTTACACCATGAACTCCCGGCCACACTCGCAGCTGACCTGGGCTACAACTTGAGCAGGAATCTCTCCAGAGCACTATAGACACAAGTTCAGTTTTAAATATTTTCACTTCTACCTAACAACTGCTATCCAGATATTAAAGGAATGGCAGAGCAGCATGGGGGAACATAAATGCTACGAGGTGCACAGGAGTGTAAAGGACTTACACATCGAGGCCAAGGTAGGCAGCAGGGGGCGATTTGGCCATTTAACTTCTACCTCAGTAATGAAGCCTGGAAATTTGGGAATGAAACTTTGTTCACAGTGACCAATTGCCTGAGAGCAGCAAGGCTTTTCCTACCACACATCTGAGAAAGAAGTCTTCATTCCCCCTTATGAGATATTTCTTGTCAAAAGCTTCTTTCAGATCCAGTAGGCTGCATCTGCATTCGGTGGGGAACTGCAGCAAGTACCAGTGCCAGCTGGTAGAAGGTACCGCATACAGGCTCTTATGCAAGGGGGGCACAGTCTGGTCTCCACTGCCCCAAGCAGCCCTTACCAGCTGCACTTACACAGGGCCACACTCCAGGCAAAACTTGTACCTCGCCTGCTGTGTTTGCTATGAGAACCACAAGACCAAGCTTCTACCTGTTTGCTGTGAAACCTGGGACAACCCCAAAGCTCACTAAAAATGAATCAACAGCAGGTCTCAAGGTTCTTTGCAGCCCTGATTTATCCCATGTGCCATTGGAAGGATGCTGTAGGACTCATGCCTTTGGGCCCCCAGCATTCTTATTGCAAGAGTGGGTGAGATTTGTTTGAACCAATAATCTATGGTGATGTCTTGCAATGCTGATACACTTCAAGCCTCAGGACTATTCTAGGCTTTGGTCTACTACTACTCTGGCAAGCTACTGCTTCTACACTTATCTCTGGCGAGCTGAGAGAAGTGAAAACAAAGCTACTGTCACTCTCAGATTGTTTTCTACACCACAGAAATAAAGTCCGCGATTTCCTTTGAGCCTGTTTTATCCCTTTTGTGCAGTAAGTGCCCATACACGTATTAGTGCTTTTTCGTCTGCTGAAATTAGTGATCTGAGATTTCCCATACTTTACTCATTTTTTAAATTCTCAACTCTGCACATTACTCTGCGGAGTATTTGCGTAGTTTCGCGGCTGTGACGCTCCGTAACTTGCACGGTGTGTTTCTCAGTGCTCTTTGTGGCCGGAGCTCTCCCCGATTGTCTGTGGCGGCTCCGCAGCTCTCTCGGCGCTGTCCCCGCCGTTCTCCGGCCCGTGTCCAGCCTCTCCCCTCACACGATCCCCTTCCCGGCCCTGGGGCGCTCCCCGCGGCTCTCGGCCGCGCTCTGCCGCGATTCGGGATCGCGTCTCCCCATCTCGGGTTCTGACCGTGCGCTCAGCGCGGGTCTCGTTTCCCCACGGCTCAACAGCCGAGAGGCGGCTGTCGGTGCCTGTTCACCCCCCGGGCGGCGCCTTCCCGGGAGCTCTGCTTGTTTCTATGCTTCTTTCCCTGTTTATTTCTCTGATTGTTTGTGTGTTTGCTTCTGTTTCTCTGTTCGTTTCTCTGTCTGCTTCTATCCCCGCGCTCCGCCGGTCGGTTCCCGTCTTTGTGTATTTTACGCGGCCGCCTGTAGCCGGAGCCTGCCGCTGCTGTGTGTGCTCGGGGACAGCGCTCCCTCCCGGCCGGAGGAGCCGCTGGCCTGAGCCCCGCCCAGGTGGTGCCAGAAGCACTGGGGAACAGAACCGGCCAGCCCAGCAGAGCTGTTCCCTTTCCTCACCGAGCTGCTGGAAATGGGCGAGGGTAAGTGGTAGGGTAATGAGTAATGGAGCATTTTTCCAGTCCTGCTTACAAAACCCTTCTTTGGCTGCGGCTGGAAGGGCCCAGCAGCTGCTGGCTGCCCCTTTAGCTCTGCAGCCCTGCGAGGTTCCCTTTGCCCAGCCCAAAGCAAAGGAGGCTGTGCAGGTGCTGCCCCTTCAGAACGTGCTGCCTGCTTGGAGGCCGCTCAGCAGGGACAGAGGTGGCATGGCTGCCAGGGCAGGGAGGAACGCACAGCCCCCAGCAGGGTTTGGTTTTTAAATTCACATTTATTTCTGTATTGAAAGGAGTGGAAAGCTTCTTTAAAACCAGCAGTGCAGCTGCCGTTGCTGTTCCAAAAGCTGGGAGCAGGCATGGGGCTGCCGTGGGGGCTAGCAGCGGTGCTGGTGTTCCTGCCCCAGGCACAGCACTGACAGCAGGGACGAACGGGAACAGGAATAGTAAGGGGCAGGAACAGCAACAGACTCAGGAACAGGAGCAAGGGGCTCAGCCCTGGCCGTGCAGCTGCGGGGCTACACCTCAGAGCCCACTGGTGTCACCCTGGCCAGGTGTGCAGCCACAGCTCGAGCCTTCTGTCCCCTGAGCATGGCTCCCCCTGTACTAAAAGTCTCTATCTCTATGTTGGAATGCAGCACTGAGGGACAGACAAGCTGTGAACTGCATCTCATTTTTAACAATCCATTCTGTTCCCGCTTCAGGCAATTTACAGGTAATACCCACTTGTAGTACGGCCACAAGCCTCATGCTGCAGAAGCACAAAGAATGGCACGGTTCTAGAAAAAGGCATCTGAAATACACAATAACCTAAGGGTACATGAAGTTCTTGCTTACTGTATGAAAGTCTTCTCTGTTGCTTCACCATGATGTACAGCAGAGTCCATGTGACACAATTTGGAAAGCCAGCTGCAGCCTTGTGATGTAATCCATGACAGAGTCACAAATCCCAGCGGGTGCCTCATATAGTTTCTAGCTTCCTTTTCTTCAAGCTCTGACTTCTCCGTAAGGGGCTGCACCCTGCCACACAGGGAGAAAGTGAGAAATAAACATTTTCTTTCTGCCTCTAAATGTGTTCCTCAATTCTTTTTCTAACCCTTCCTTGATCGGACAGCAGGGTGGAGAAAAGCAGTTTTCCAAGACCACTGTCCCAGCATCTGCAGCCAGGTCCAAAAGAAAGGAATGTTTCTCCCCCTGAAGATTCCCCATCTCCCAAGAGCCCCAGTGAGTGTGGCAGCACGTACCTGGGGTGTGCTGGTGGGCACAGCTGGTGCTGGGGGCTGCAGCAGGGGGCTGCAG
This sequence comes from Sylvia atricapilla, assembly GCF_009819655.1. NCBI lineage: Eukaryota > Metazoa > Chordata > Aves > Passeriformes > Sylviidae > Sylvia > Sylvia atricapilla. Next base: position 47,166,217 of record NC_089144.1, read on the forward strand.
CTGTGCCAGCCTGGCAGCAGCATTGTGCTGGTAGCCCCTGTGGGGTGTCCTGCTGCGAGTGCTCATCTGGTGGCTACGGGGTGTCCCAGCTGCCTGCTGTGCAGCTGCTGAAGGCTCTGAGACTTTGGCACCCGTTACCTTTAGGTCTGTGCTCTCCAAGGAAATGTCCCAAAGTTCAGGATCATCTGGAAGGAATGAGCAGGGGATCCATGACACAGTACTGTATTGCAGGAGTGACAGCACATTCTTTTCCTACAGGCAGTGACCACTATAACATTTAAACTGTAAAGCATTTCTTAAGTCAGTGTGCAGTAGGGTCTTGCCCCTTGTGCTGTGGACTTAAGCAATGTGCAGGCACCCCGATGTGTGACCCAAATATCCATGTTTATACTGAGAAAAGACACACCCTAAATCCCCCCCCAAGTTCTATGTTGTGCAGTATCACCTCAGGAAAAGGGTTTATCAAACAGGTGTAATAACTCTACTGAAGAGCCTACGTGAAGCCCCCCACAGTGATGGACTCATCTCCCTGCCACTCAGGCAAAGTTTGTATTGTTAAGATCAGAATCACACTCACGCTTTCATTATTCCAGTTCTTCGGAGCTTTTACCCTCACACTGTGTTCTGAATTAACCTGCTTTAAAGGCCAATGATTTAACACTGTATTACTCAGCACTCTTTGGCTGACCTGCAAAGAACTCCTCTTCTATTGCCAGCTCCTGTTGCAATTCTGCTGGAGTACTGTGCTTCGTGGGAGGATCAGATATTGCTGCAAGGAGGCAACACAGGGAGAGATTAATGCCAGAAATACAGAAACACCATTTGGCTCCTTCTTAGCAGAGCATGAGGCTGGAATGCCAGCCAGCACTGTCAGCAGTACCCTCTTTTGTCCTACAGGTGGTTAAGGCTTGGAAGCACAATGTGGGAAGTAACATTCTGTACCTGATGACATCTGCTGAGAAACTGTGCTACTTTAAGGTGGGTTTTAGCCTGTCCATCTCCATGTTCCTGCTCCCACAGGGCCACAGGCTTCCCCGTGAGCCAAGGGACATGTATGCACAGGCAATATCAGTAGCACAGGCAATATCTTTGCCAAGTGCTGCATCCTCAGCTTGGATGCAGCAGGTTGGTGGTGCTGGCAACAGCTGCTTTAGGGTGGCTGGAAAGTTGCAAGTTTAATGATGCAGGTTGAGAGCTGACACTCCTGACTCTTTTGGAACAAAGAGATGGAATATATGATAATGCTCCTGCCTTTGGCCTCAAAGGTTGAGGTTGTGTTGATGGCACAGCACATGAAGCTGGCCAGGCTCCTGTACTGTGGGTAACCGGTGCCTGCCAGCAGTTCCCATGGAAAGTACCAGTTTTTAACAACATTTCTCACCCTGTTTGCTGCTGGGAGTCACTCCTGGGACCTGCTTCTGCTTCTCCATCTGCTCCCGGAACTGCTGCTGCAGCCGCTTCTGCCGCAGTTTTCTCTGGTAAGTGGCATCACACTCCATGGCCAGGGACTCTGTGCTCCTGAACTCCCCCAGAAACACAGAGTTAAACAGGACCCCAGCAATTGCATTTTGTGAAGAAAAAAAAATCATTAAGAAATAACAGGAAAGAAAATCCACTGAACTAGAGCTTTATGGTGTCTTTAGAATGGAACTGTCTACATGTTTTAAAAGGCCCAGTAACTCCTAATACAGCTTAAAAATGAAATTTATAACAGTAGTCTCACCTGGGAGCACTGGGCTGTTTCTGATCTGCTGTCACTACAGCAGCCTCTGTCTGGCCAGGCTTACAGCCAGCTGTCACCTCATAGTGCTGTCTCCCTGCTGTGTTCTGCCTTTCAACATAGCTGCTGTATCTGGCTTTCTCTATTTCAGGCTCATAGTCCTGTACTTTAGCTTTGACCAAGTCTAACTCAGGGGGTACCTGGTAAAGGAGAAAAAAGAAAAGGTTCAGAAATTTCCATCATCAAGTTAGTGAAATAAGCTCTGGTTAAAAACCTCTTTTGTTTGCCCTAAGTCGAACAGTAAGTTAGAAACCCAAACTGCTCCTTCAGTACCCAGTAATTCAGTCAGTTAATCACTGAATTGCTGTGACTTTGTGTGGGTTTAATTGTTCACTGCTGCAGGGCAGATGGTGTGCGATCTCCCCACACTGCTCTGCAAATGAGAACAGGTGTTGGTGATCAATGCAGGATTTTACAGCTTCCCACAGCCCCACAAGGCTGCTGCTGAGTGAGTTTGTTTTACCACTCCATTTTCCTGCTTGTGCTAAAGGGCAAGGCCAGCCTTTACTGAATTCTGAGGAAGGTACACCATTCCTGTTCATTAAAGATGGGATGTTTTTGCTCTGTCACCTTACCAGTTTGTGGCAGTGCCTCTAATAGATGATGACCCCTGGCAAACCAGAGACCTGGGCCATCTTTACCTGGCGAGGTGTCACTTTGGATCTGCTCCTACAGTGTTTGACACATCTGTCATGGAGCTCTAGGCCTCTAGCAGAGTTTGGCAAGTCCTACAGTGACTGCAGGCAGCTTTGCTATGAAAGTCCATGGATCAGCACCTGCAGAAGGCTTTCCTTTTCCCTCCTTCCACAAGGCAGCTCACTGCCTAGAAGCCTCCTGCCCCAGGTGGTGCACAGCAGGAAGCATGGTGGTTCCTGAGGGGCCACTTCAGTCCCACTGCACTTTGTGTGTGAGAGCTGTTTGTTAGCAAGGCTGTTGGTGTCAGGAAGCAGCAGTGCTAAGCTCTGAGTGCAGGAGAGGGGCAGGGGGCTGTGCGGCCCTGCTTTCCCAGCCCCTGTACTGCACCTGCCGGGGAAGCTTGTTGACGGCCCGCAGGTACTCCTTGTCCAGGATGCAGTTCCCAAGAGCATTGCCAAAGCACCTGAGAGACAAAGAGGGCTCGCTGTGACTGAAAGCCTGAATTCCCACACACCTTCTGAAAATGCACAAGCGCTCATCTTCCCTTACTTGAGTGCTCTCTTCAGTCCATCTGTTACCGCCTCCTTTCTTGCCTTTTCTAAGGACAAGGCTTTAGACTTCAGGCCTTCACTGACTCCATATCCCACATCTTCATGGTATGACCCGTCCTGCAGTACAATTTCAAATAAAAGGGGATTTTATACATGCAGTATATTTTATACAGGTGGTATGCTTTCCCAAGCCCTGTTCCTTGCTTTTGGCTGTTTGTTCCACAGCAAGGTCAATGCTTAGGACACCAGCAGGTTCCCTAATGCAGAGCAGTACCCGAGGACTGTGCACTGACCCATGCAAGGACTTCCATTCACAGCTTCAGGCAATTGCTCAGCTACAGTCAGAGCCAGCAAAAAAACCCATTTACCTTAAGCTGAACTTTCACAAAAGCACAGACACCCACGTAGAACCTGCCATTGTTGAGGTCAACAAAGTCTGGAAGGAGATATTTTAAGTGTTAATTTATATAAAAACAATAGTGGAAAAGAAATAATTGTCTATGAAAGTAGTTTCTTTCCTATGATCTAGTAGAGGTCTGAAGTTTGCAAATAATTTGCACAAGGTTTTATCATGGACAGAATGCCTGAATTTCTAAGGAATGACTAGTTATGGTATTATCTGAAAAACGTAGAAGTTTGAAGGATGTCAGTCCTTTCTTGACTGAAAAGGGGGAAAGAAAACCATGGTGCAGAATAGATGGAAAGCAATGAAGTAAGTTGTTCTATTTCTAGAATCTACCAGCCTGAGTTAAGAAAAGATTTCTGAAGGTGGGGGAGAAGGAAGAAGGTAATTTAGGCTGCTGCTTTGACCTACTTCAACACCCAGTCTTCAGCATAAGCATAGCAGATCTGCAAACAAGGACAACACTCCTCTGGCAGGTTATATTTCAGCCATCAACAGGGAAGAGGCTGAAGCTTTAAATCACCTGAACACCATGTTACAGCTGAAAAGTTTCCCCCAAATTTTCTGTTGTAAAAAGCTCAGTACTGGGTATTAGCTAGAAGAGAAATCTGCAGCAAAAGATGGATCCCTAAAGATGAGGGGAATATTAACTGAGAATATGAACTGGTTAGAGTATAAAAATTACAGGTGAGTATGAAAGTTGGCTCAGGACTGCTGGGTGTTAAGTAGTTTAATTGTAATTACTCTTGACTGGGTGTACCCATAGAGATCCGAGACTTGATTAGAATACCTCAAGAATAATCATAAGCACACTCAGAATAATGACTATGACAGACCTAAAATGAAAACAAAAGCTCCATTATTTAATTTCCCTCATTTTTAGTAACTGTTAAGACACTTGGAAGTTGCTTATGCTTCTGCCCAGGTGCTCTGAAGTGATGAAATTGTAGCAGCTGAGGGCACTTGGTCTGTTCAGCCTGGAGGAGGCTGAGGGGAGACCTCACTGCAGTTACAGCTTCCCTGAGAGGGGAAGAGGGGGCAGGCACTGATCTCCTCTCTGTGGTGATGGTGCCAGGAGCCGAGGGAATGGCCTGAAGCTGTGCCAGGGCAGGTTTAGGTCGGGTATCAGGGAAAGGTTTTTTCCCCAGAGGGTGGCTGGGCACTGGAACAGCTCCCCAGGGCAGCGGGCACAGCACCAGCCTGCCAGAGCTCCAGGAGTGTTTGGACAAGGCTCTGGGGCACAAGGGGTGACTCTGGGGGTGTCCTCGGCAGGGCCAGGAGCTGCACTCCATGATCCCTAGGGGGCCCTTCCAACTCAGAACATTCTGGGATTCTGTGATAGAAACCCTGGCCCTAATCTGAGAGAATTTTCCTTCACAGTGAAACAACAGGGAGCAAAGACTTCTTTGCCCCCAAGAGATCCTTACCAACATTCTGCTGAGTGACTGAATGAGCCCAGCCATTGAAGCCAAACATTTCATTGGCCAGATTGATGACCTTGTGACCCTCAATGTAGCAGACCTGAAAAGAAGAGCACATACACATATATATAAAAATACACGGCCTTGTGCCCACATCTCTGCACACTTTATTTTTTAGAGATTACACATATCATCTTACACTGAGAAAACCCAGCCAAGTTCAAGGTTCAGATAATGTCAATAAAAGGCTGATGGTGCAGTTTCAGATGCACTCTCTTCCAGCAAATGTAGTGGGGATTAATATAACAACAAATATGACTTAATCAACAGAAGGCAGAGCAGGCACTAAAGCTGGTAAATGCAGCCACTGTTATATAATGTTTCATATAGTCCAGTTCTGGGGAAAACCAGGGAAAACATCTCAGTGTTGCACAAGCAGATAAATATTCCTTTGTAAAGGACCGAGCACTGAAAAATGAAGGTTCTTTTTAAGTGTTAAAGGAAAACCTGTAGCTCAATAAAAAGCCAAAACTTATGCCATGCTCACTTTGCATTCATATCTGCATATTAAACTACTAGAGTGAAATTAACTTCAAACAAATGAGGACTATTTTAACAACTGAAACCCCAGTTTTCCTGGGAAAAATGGAGTTGAAGCATGACGTTTGTTCCTACCTTCTGTCCTCCTCCTGCCTGCCGGCTGCTGATGTAGTCGGGGCCCAGCCTCTGGCGCAGGGCATGTTGGATGGCGCGGTGCTCGCCCGCCGAGTACTGGTACTGGGCACAGACAACGCAGACACAGCTCTCACCCCTGCCTCAGCCTCCCCTCACCTCCCCACAGCCCTGCTCCATTCCCACTCCTTCCAGACACCTCTCACCCCTGCCTCAGCCTCCCCTCACCTCCCCACAGCCCGGCTCCATTCCCACTTCTTCCCACAGCTGCAGCATCCGTTTTTTGGAACTGGGATGTAGCAGGCAAGGAAACACCTCAGGGTACACACATGCATTAGACAGTTCTTTCTTCCTCTTACTGTTGATGGATGCAGGCATTAATTACTGAGCTGCAGCAATCATTTTTCATTAATAATCCTAGCCGTAAACACATACATAAGTTTCTATTTTACTGCTCCAAACCAAAACATAGTATCTCTGCAACCAACAAGAAAAGTGTATTTAAAGAGTCCAACAAAACTGAAGATTAACCAGGTCAGGGAGGACAGCATGTCACCAAGTCAGGTCACCAGGTCAGGGAGGAGAACAGCTCAGGAAAGCAGGCAGAATAGGAATTTCTTGAGTTATCAAATTTCTTTGGATAACTCCAACATCACTGGTATCATTGGAGAACACCAGCATCATGAGAAGCCCAAAGTGTTGTAAGTTTAGGTTTGTCTCAGTAGAAATCCAATTTACAAAATGAAATGAAGCCTATATGTATGGTTAAGGATTTAAGAACTAAAAAGCTCAGCCTGAAGTGGGACAGAATAGAGGTTTCACCACTTAAATAATAATTATTGTGTATGCATGTACTGGCTGCCCTGACAACTCAGCAGAACACAGAATCTCCTAGAGTGTGTGTGTGTGCATGCCATATAAATTCCAACTCCTGCCAAACCATTCTGATTTGTATTTAGTTCTATTTAAACTTAAGAGTAAAACTTTAATATTTTTCTGACTGTAGAATGCAAGCCTGTAACCAAAAAGCACAAGGAAAAAGGGAGAATGCACAAGCCTGTGCCACATTCAGGAACTCTGTAGAAATGCCTATCATGGAGAAGAGAATTCACCAGTAAAAGCTCTGTTCAGTCCAGATACGGTTTTCTTTTTTTCAAATTATTTTACAACTTTTAAAAATTATTTTTTAATAGTTGAAAGCAGTTGGCTTTTCTGAACCTGTACTGAGAATATGTGTAAGCATGACTCAGGACACCTGGGAATAAGAGAGAATAAAATGAGACCCACTTTTAAGGTTTAAAAGATTAAAAAACCTTTTGAGAAGAATGCAGAGTAATTTATTATAATTTGAGGCATGCCAAGACTTTTGCCGAGAGAAGTGAAGTACAAGAGGGTGTAGCACGATTCCAGCCTTACTGTAGCCAAGTTGAAAAGGAATCAACATGCAGAGCAGATTTCCAGGAGTGTGAGCATGCAGCCTTCATTTCCCTGTTGGGCAGAAGGAACTGACCTGTCCAAAGGAAGCCACAGAGTCCCCAGTGTTGGAACTGCTGCTGTAGCTCCCACCATCTTTCCTCTGGCTCTCAGGCATGCCTGGAGATCACAGAAAATATAATGAATGAAGAGAACAGAACTGACACTCCACATGAAGACATGGCAAAAATCTTATTCGAAATATCTCACTGGTAAAAAATTATAAATGTGGGCTTTTTCCTTTTAGGTAAATGTGAAGGCACTGTACCATGCCAGGGAAGGAAAAAGAAAAGCATTCCCTCTTTCAGATTCTTCAGCACTGTCTTCCTGGACCACCTTCAATATCCATCAATACCTTGATAAAAAGTAGGGACAACTTCCTAAAACTTTACTCAGCTCTACCATGACCTGTCAGTTTTATTTTAGATTGCTGTTTTGACTGTAATCACCCTGCCTGGTGCTGCGTGGTGCCACATAAACCGTGCAGAGCTGAGAACCACAAAACCTGTCAGAACTGTAAGAAGTGGTACCAATAATTCAGTAGATGGCACCCTTTTCCAAGCCAGTATCCAACACTTCCCAGCACTGCACAGCCACTCTCCCTGCTCTGGAGCAGTGGCCTTGGGGAGACTGTGGACCCAGCTGTGCCCAGGGGCTGCAGCAGTACTCCCAAATAACCCACAGAGATAATCTTTTATTGTATTTGCACCAATGCTGAGCACAACTGATAGCCTAGCATTCAGACTTTTGTACGCAATACAAATAAATACAAAGCAAAATCAGACATACAAGAGAGCTGGAGATGTCAAAACAGTTTGAGACAGCCTAAAATCCTCAGCAGACAGCATAATTTGCCAGTCAGTCAGCACCTGGTGAGTACTCTGCTTTGCTAATGCATTTCAGGTGTAGCACTTTTTAAACTAAGTTGTTTTTCCAGTCTCTAAACGAGAAATCCAAAGTTTACTGGGGGTTTGGCGAACAATTTTCAGAAAAAGGAAAATTGTTTGTTTCCTTGGCAAGTGTGAGCACTGGCAATTATGCCAAGTGTAGCTAAAATTCTCCTTAATTTTAGTTGGCTAGGATTATTCCTCTTTGGTCCCAAACTTGTGTAATTGCACAGTGTTCATGCACTTGAATCCATTTCAATCAGAAGTTAGTAGCAGTTTGTAAATACATTTGGCTTTGGAAAAGAGCAAATAGAAAGCAACATAACCAGGAGAAACACCTGTGATTTAAGCGGGCTATTTCCTCTGCTCAGCAAAGAGTTCATTGCATGGGGAGGGAGACAATTAGAGAGACATAAATAGTGTGTGTGGCCGAGGGAATTGAAATTTGAACAATACTGTTGCCTCCACTCACACCCCCAAGCTGCCTCAGTCATATCTTAATCACTGTGAGCCCTCAGGAAGAAACAATGACTGAAATGTCACTTGCCTACAAACACTATGACCAATTTATGCAAAGTAGGTGGGTGGCATTTTGATGCAAAATTGCATAATACTGGTCTTAGTTAAAGTCCTTCAAGCTTCTAAATGGTGTGCACCATCAGCAGTCTAAATTTAGTTGTCAGTGGTTTGTACTCAAATTGTGTATGAATCCAGTTTGAGTGAAGGAGACACAGGTTGCCAGCTAAGTTCCAGGCTTTACCTGCAGGAGCAGGTTCACTGTGAGCCTTGTTCAAAGCAAACCCTCCATCAATGTGGGGCTCTGCAGCACAGCCAAGCCCTGTGTCTCAAAGCAATTGTCTGAGCATTTCTGAGTGACAGAACTTCCATACTAAAAATTATTAGAGTAGGAGCTGGGAAGATAGAGAAGTTAATTCTGCAAATGGAGCTATAAATCTATCCTGGTACCAGAGCCAGGGAAGGCAAGGTGCTTCCATTCCTCACTGGAATATTGTTTCCTGACTGCCCTGCCCTCTCCCCACAATGTTTTAACTCACATGAAACATTAATGCTGAAGTAGATAATAAGCTATTGAACTGGAGTGCCCAAGAGGCTCATACACCCTCTGGGGCAGGACTGTGGTAGGAGGCTGCCTGACTCAAGAACCAGTGTTAAAAAATGCCCTATTTTTAAACCAGAAAGACTAAAAGTTAAAGTTCAAATACGCATTTGAATATGCAGGATGATACAAGCAGTTTATCAGTTTAAAAGCACCTAGGAATTATAATTTCCTATCTCTGTGGCAATGGGACCATTATTTATTATCTACAGGGAATTCTGTTGAGTTTAGCTGGTAATGTTCTCAGGAAGTTTTCCTGTCACTGACAAAGAGTCCACACAAGATAGAGGCACAGCACTGTGCCCCAAAACACTGCCTGGACACACTAGAACAGGGATAGAAACTAAACAGCTTTTACTACTACCATATTTTCATCTTGTCTTTCAAAATTTGAACGCATTAGATACATAATCCGAAAAAAAAATCTCTGTTTTGGGAAATTGGATACAAAATATTAATTTTCAACAGTACTCTACAAGTAGGCATTTATTTGCATGGTGGTGAGAAAAATGTGTGCGTACACAAATTCCTGTGCAGGAAATAACCCAATCTTTCAGAACAGATAATCCAGAATTTATTCTGTTCAAGTATTTCTACCACGGTGAGGCTATGGCAACAACACCTTCCCCTGCCTGCCATGACTGTGTGGACATAGCTTCTAATTTTCTAACATCCTCACACACCTTTCTATCCCACTGTCCATTACCCCCCACAAATTTTTTTGTGCTCCTAAATCAAGTTTTTTCCTATCAGTTCCACTCTGCCTTGACAAACTCAGGTTTTGAACCATGCCCTGTGCTCTGATCCTGTGCTAGGAGTGCCAGTTCCCAGTTCTCCTCACAGGGAGGTGGAAGCAGGCAGTTGTGCATCACTCCAGAATAGTTTACATGCCATGCATTGTGCAAGCACCACATCTTGGGCAGTGCTCACCTAGAACACGGCAGTTCCAAGGATCTGGGCACAGCATCCCACAGGCTGTGACAGGACTTCAGCGCAGACTGTGAACAGCCAGAGGGCTTTTCATTCACTCTCACCCTCTCTCTATCTGGTAAGCTTCCTTCACAGTGAGGCTTTGCTCTGCTGAGTGAGAACCTTCAGCATTCTTCCAATAAATGCAATTCCACTGAGCCCAGCAAGAGCAAACACTTACACAGGCAGCAACAAGTGATTTAGTCAGCACTACAGATAATGCCACATACTTAACCCAAGGTTTGTATTACTTTAAGAAAACATCCAAAAAACTTTACAAGTTTTACATTTCTGTGGAGTTCTCTTTCCTCTGGGAACCCCAAACTATTTTATAAGTTGATTTACCTGTTATGCACAGGTAAACACAGAGCTGAGGTACCTCTTTCAAGTGTAATGCGGCAGATGTTCCTAATAAGACAGGCCTGTGCTGTTCCACAGTGTAAAAGGAGTGGAAAAGAGATGATGCAATTGCTTGTGAAAAAGCTGCACACAATAGAACTCCCACTTTTGATTTCTGATATCACCAGGTAAACAACTCTGAGAAAAGGGAGGTGATGTTCTGTCAACTTCAACAGAAGGAAAAGATACTCACTGGTGGGTTCAACACGGAAATGCAGGGCAGCTCAGGAGACTGGCTGGCTGCTGCACACTCCAGCTGGCCTCTGCTGCTGACAGTACTTGTTCATGCCCCTCACTCATTCATTCACTTGCAGCACCAAGAGACAAAAAGTTATAACAGCATGTTTGAACTCCCTGCAGTAGGTTAAGCGTATTTGCTTTCGAGGCTTAAAGCAGCACTCCAACAATTCCTGCTCAGTTCCAGCACGTGTCAGGTGGACACCTCCATGCAGTCCCACTTATTCCACTGGAATGTGGCTCTGAAAACACAGCTGAACTCTTTGATGTATCAGGCACTGCTAGGTTTACTCTTGGCATGTCTAGGATCAAGATCCTCTCCACACTGAACAGAAAACACTAATTCTGGTTCCACTTTTTTAACATTGCAACGAACACAGGGTAAAGCTCTGTCTTCCTTGCCTTTATACAGCTCTGGAAAGAGTAACAGTGCATTTGTGCTTCTATTTAAGAATTTTTGGATACATCTAACATCTGAAACAAAGCCTACGTTTTTGGAACTCAGGAGGAGAAACTCACCTCCCTGCTCATGGTGCTGTTCCCTGTCATGGCAGGCTGTATGTACACAGTTGCCACAAGTTCACTGGATGTCAGCGCTGCTGCAAGTTGTTTAGGGGGCTGCTTTACCAATAATTACACATCCAGCCAAAACTGCTTCATTTAGCACATATGTTCTTGTGTTTTGGCCTGCATATCTTTCAAATTTTGCTGGTTATGCTGCCAAACATTTCCTTTAATAGCAGTGGTGTGTGTCAATTACCCCTTTGCTATGTAATTTTGTTTGTTGTTTTCAAGCCTATTGCCCATTGTGATTTTTGCCTTACAAAGGGTCCAAAAAGTTTCATTAGTTCAAAATGCACCAACAGCATCCCAGGAAACAGGTCATTCTAAAAAATTCTAAATTTGAAATACATTTGCTTTCCAAGAATATAAATCCTGTTTAATTTCTCACATTACTTAATTCCTTTGCATTAAATCACAATCTGTATAAAAATATTTCATTAAAAGGATTGACTGGTACTCCTGCACAGATAATCCTTTTGATATTATAAAAAAAAAATAATTCCTTATAACAATAAACAGTGACCAAGGGGTAGAACTGAAAGAAAAGAGAAACAACTCTGACATACGAGTTTTTTTCCAGGTACAAAACAGTAACACCTCACAGTCACAAAACCAAAAGTGAACAATCTGCTCTTCAAGGAGTGTCACATCCATGCAGAAAGAGTAAAAGAGAAGAACTCCTTCTGGAGACCAGACCGGAATATTATTCAAATATCATAAATTATTTACGTAGGCACTTCTTTCTAAAAGCCTGTCAGATTGATTTATCACCACATCATTTATGTACAAGTCACTTCAATCCTTGCAAGGCAAAGACAGCAGGGTTTTTAACCCCAGAGTAATGGTTTGGGACTGGCAGGGAAAAGCAGCCTGTCCAGTTGTGAGCAGAAAGCCTGCAGATCTCCCAAATGCAATTACCAGGCCAGAAATTAATCCAGCCTGGAAAGGAAAGCATGTGAACTCTGGGAGCACCGTGGGAGATCTGTCACACTGTGCAGCATAAACCCCACGGTGATCACAGGCACAGCTGACACTTCTGGCAGCAAGACCCTATTAAGATGACACACTAATTAAGCTGGGATGAAAATCTAAAGCTCTTAGGCTCTGTTTTGCTCCAGGTTGACACTTGCTTATCATTAAATGGAAAACCATTTACACTTGAAATTGGCAGGATACTCGAGGCGTGGGCAAGTCTGTATCTATTTCCACCCTTCTGCCTTCTTCGGCAGCAATGCAAGTATAAATGATCTCTTTTTTTGTGGGATACCTTAGGCTTGACAGGAGGGCTTAGATATTATAGTATGCACTTACATGCATTATATGATTCTACAGAAATTAATTTAAAACGTTCCCGCTGCTTCTATAATTGAAAGGGAAGTTCAGGTTAATGAGACCTCAGTGGGCATCAGCCTACCAGAGGTCTGAATTATAATAAAAATGTAATTATAATATAATATAAAAATGTAAGGTTATTAATACACAAAATATACTCTACAGGTAATATATATTATGATGAAATAATATAACATAATTATAATATAAGCTGTATTCATTTCAAGAAGATACGAATTCAAACAGTGATAATTTACATGTCAGTAAGTGTCATTCCTTGTACGGTCTGACAGACCGAACCCATTTTCCATAATCTCTCACTTCAGTGTCCCCTGGGAGTAAGAGCTAAGGAACAGTGCTGCTGGTGGCTCTTTACACCCTGAAATCATAGGAAATCCAACTTGGAAGGATTCCTGATGGGTCAGTTGCTGTCTGCCCGAAACTCCCTCAGGGAACAGCAACCCCGCACGCGCCCCTGGCCCGCCGGGCTGGGCCGCTCAGCAGCCGCCCGCAGGGGAGGTCCTGGACCTGTGCCCGGCTTCAGCGCCCGCTTCGGCACCGGACTCTGCCCGCTGTCCCTCAGCCCTGACCGCCATACCTGCGCCCTGACGCCGCCCGTTCGCAGTTCCCGCCCGGAGCGGCCGCTACGGCGCCGGAGAGCGGCCAAACTTCACCGGAGACGCGCGCGGGCGGTGACGCACTCCGGGGCGGGGCGGGCCGGGCCGAGGGAAGCCCCGCGCGGCGAGCGCGCGCGCCAGGGGCGGGGCGTGGCGGCGGCTGGGGCGGGGCTTGTGCGTGTCTCGCGCCGGGGGCGCGGGAGGGAGCGGCGGAGGAGAAGCGGCGTGAGCGGAGCGGAGCCGAGGGAACCGGAGCCCAGCCCAGCCCAGTGCAGCCCGGCACGGTACGCCGGGCGCAGCCGCCGCTGCTCGTGCCGTCCCCTCCCCGCGGGCTGACAGGCAGGTGAGGGGCCGCGCTCGGGTTAACGCGCCTTGCCGTCCGCTGGGGGGAGCCCGGGGCGGGGCGGGGCCTGCGGGCGCCGGTAGCTGCGGGAGCAGCCGCCGCTCTGGGCAGGGGCTGCGGCGGCCGGGCAGGGGCCGCAGGCGGCGGGGCTGTGGCCGCGGAGCCGCCGCGCAGGTGGGTCCGGGCCGGCGGGCGGCCGGCGCCGGGGCTGCGCGGGCTGTGGCCGGGCGGAGGGAAGGGGCGGCCGGGGGGGGTCGGGGCCTCTCCCCGCCGGGCCCCTCGGGCTGTCACCGCCCGGGGCGGGGCGGCCCCGGTCCGGCCCCGGGGAGCGCGGCGGGGCGGCCGCATCGCCCCGCGGGCCCGTGTCCTGCCGGGCGCTGCTGGCGGCCGGGCGGGGTTTGGTGGTGCCTCGCACGGGCGGTCATTCCTGCTCTGCCCATTCGCCTTCCCGGCCGTGTTTTTACCGCCCCTCCTCATTCAGCCTGTCCTTGCGAAGCGCACGCTTTTGTTATCTCCGCCACCTCATCCGAGGTAGTGGTGAGCGGTGTCTTTCTGCCCAGACCTTGTGGCGGTGCTGGATTTTTTTCTGTTTTCTCTGTGAGCGCTGCGTGGTCAGTTTCTTGTATTTTACTGCATTTACTACAAACGAGTGTCAGCTGACACGGTGCTTTGTTTCTGAGTCTGCTGCTATCCTGAAGCCTGTGTCAGGAATTGCTGCCCTTCCACATCTGTCTCGTTTGTAGTGTGAGCTCTGAAGGTTAGTTAGGAAGCACACGATTTATTTAACCTGGAATGTTGTATGCGCTCTGGAAGTTTCGTGTTAATGTTCGTGCTGGTACGGTGTGAAATGGTTTAAAGGGAAGCCCTAGTGGAAATGGGAGAGACTGGGAGATGCAAAGATATAAAGAAACACCTATAGAGGTGCTGGTGGTGGTGGGAAGCAGTACAGAAGTCGAGAGAATGAGAGCAAGTGGATAAAACCAGAATTGTTCTGAAGAACAATGTGTATTTTACGTTTTGGGGGCCACGCTCAAGTGTGCGGGGTGGTGGTAGCTGGATAGCGTGTTACCTCACATCCAACAGGCTGTAACCGCAGAAAGTTGGCTGGTCTGGCTGAGGGCTTGTGATTCTCCAACAATGGCCAGCTGGGCAGGGATGTCTGCTGCAGTAACCTCCACCAGCTGCCTGCCCTCCTTTGCTCCCTGAGATTATTGCGTTGTAGCCGTAGGTGGCTGCACACACACCTCCTCCTCCTGAGCTCCGGCCTGGCACGTTACCGGAGTTGGTGTTGGAAGCTGCAGCAGCTCGGATGTGTGCCCCAATTCAGGGGCACTTATGAGTCAGCACCCTTAGAGCCACTCCAAATAGGATGAGAAGAGACAAATCACCACCTTGCCCGTGCTGCTGTCACTAGAGTTGGTAGTAAAATAGGGGAATTTTTTTTAGCAATGAAAGCAGTGATTATTTAGTTAACAGCTGTACTGAATGTAGTTCACTTCTGGGATCACAGTTCAGAACTTTATCACGGAACAGCAGTTCCCAAAATAGTCAAGTCTATGTCTACTACTATATCATCCTGAAATTTGGAATTGTCTGAATCCATCAAGCTGCAAGAGGGGCTGCAGCTAGTAAAAGGTTGGAATCTGCTGAATGAAATGTGAATTTATCATAATCTTCGATATAATTTGAACTTCTTCCACCACTTCTGGGAAACCAATTTAACTGTAATTAAATCACTGCTGGGATGTTAGCAGAAGCCTAAACTCAAGAAAACCTGCTCTCTAGGCTATATTAAAACATCATGTTTTTCATCATTTTTAGCATTCTTTTTGATCCTATCATGATCTTTTTTTGAGATTCTGTTCATGTAACTTTTCATCTGTGGTAAGTGGCTAATGGCCTGATTAGTAAAAGAGGCAGGTTTGGTGTTTATATGGCCTGTTCCCTTTTACTGAATGGCAAATTTCAGTGATGAGAGAAACCCTGGCTGTTTTTCGAGGGAACTTCAGTATTTAGTGGGATCTTGGCTTTTTTCTTTCATTTTTTTCCTTTCTTTGAATCTGTCACTTTCTCAGTTCCTGGCAGCAGTTGTGTGCTGCTGTATGAATAGGAATATTTCACCATTCTATCTTAACCAGTGTGTGAGTTCCTTGCTGCTGTTCCTTACTTTGTGAAGCAGGATACTCTCCCATTGTTGTGCCCCACCCCCTCACCCCTCCCTCTTTTCAAGCCTGAAAACCTCTTTTGGGTGAGAGTTTTGTTACAGCCCTTACCTGGTTGAGCTACTGGAGAATTGTGTTATATTTGGAGTGTCTGGCTTGTTTTAGCTGAGTATGATTTGATCAGAGATGTAAGCGTGGAGGGATGCATGTGGCTTTTTAAATAATAGAACTAAACCCAGTGTGGGTTCTTGACCCTTGCTGGCCACCCTGCTGCAAAGAGGGGGAGGTGAGGAGGGTTCTCTGCATTGCTGGGGCCAGGGGTTTAACTCTGGCATGCAGTGGGCTGCTGTGGAGCAGGAGATCCTAGAAAATCCAGTGCTGACTGAGCAGTAGTGATGTTTCCTAGCACGTGGGTTATGTCAATATCGTTAGCCCAGCGTTGTTGTCAGGGGGAGGTAATGATGGAATTTCTGTACATTTCTGGAGCATGCTTTGCCTTGCACTGTGATGTTGCCCACGGTGACTTCAGGCTGGCTGGCTGCATGGCTTCTAGGCTGACTAATGCTTCTAGGCACTGCTGGGCTCCTGGAACACCTTCAGTGCTTTTAACATTTTGTTTCTGCTGTTAGAAACTTGGTTGCATTACACATGTGGGAAAGAGAGAAACAGCCATGGATGCAAATACATAGTATTTACTGACTTTAAAATGAGCCTGTTAACTCTTTAGCCATACAGTGACGGAAAATTAACAGCCACAGGTCTTCAATCTTCTAGGCAATTAGAAGAGTCAGAGTTAGTTTAATCAGTTTATCCCTAGGAAGTGATATGTGATATAAGTGATATGTTGAAGTTCTGATACCTGTGGTTGTCGGGACAGCCACGACTCTGAGTGCTCCAATAACAGACCAGAAGGCTTCAAGCATCAGCACCTTGTTATCTAGAAATCTCTCATACCCTTTCTATGTAGCCTCCCATTGGCAGCTCCACACAGCTCTGGCTCTTTCTCTCTTTCTTTTCTCTTCCTTCTGCAGTTCCAGCTCGCTCCTCCCTGTCCCCAGCACGGCCACCTCACCTTGTCTGTCCCTTGTATGACATCTTACCTTTTGTGTCCCTCTCACTCCTGTCCCTTCCTCCTCCCAGCAGGACCGGCAGACTCCACCTGACTCTGTCCCAGCTCACTCACTCTTTATCCCACCCAGAGCTGGGAGGGCAAGGCTGTTCCCACTCTGGGATAATTACCAGAGCTGCAATAGATCAAGGGCAAGATTGCCCTCAGCACCATCTTCATCTGTCTCCCCACAGATACCTGTTGCTTTTTGTGTTTTGCCTTTAAAGAGGGCACATGATGATTTTTCTTCAGACCTGCTTTAAATTTAGACACTTAAAATGACGTTCCAGTTGTTGCACAAAAGAAATCCTGGTGCACCTAGTCAGACTCTCTACATGTGAGTAAATAAAGATTTAGCTGAAATAGATGTATTTATAATAATAATAAGCCTTTTTTTTTTTTTTTTTTTTTTTTTTTTTTTTTTTTTTTTGTTGGGAAGGAGATACAAAGGAAAAGAACTGCAATGGTGACAGCAGACCCTTTCTGCTGCTATCAAGACTTCAGGGTGTTATAAGAAACAAAACTTGAAGCCAGTTCAAATTGCATTTGCAAAGAAAGGGCTGTAGAGCAGAACAGAGCATGTGCTGTGTTGTGTCTTCCTTGTTGAGTAGATCCAATGAAAGGAATTGTGTACTTGTGGGAAAGAAACTAACTAGGAAACTGATGAATTAATATTTCTGGCTCTCACTTCCAGACTTGCAGGTGGCGTTTGCTGGCTGGGATACCTTGTAGGAATGGGAGACAGAAGTGTCTAAAAAGGACATGGAATTAGGATGTTTCCTTGTTCTCTGATGATACACTTAAAAGCGTATGGGTGCCATTTCTGCTACCTTTCATATGTAAAAAGTGTTTAACAGGAATGTCACTTTCTGTTTAGAAATAAAGTGCTTCTTTGACAAATGAATGTTGTTTTTTTCCTCCAAAACTGTTAGGGCCAGGGTTGATGACCTGCCTTTTACAAAACAGTTTTTTAATATGTCAAAATCACCTGAAGAATGTTGGGGATTTCTGGGATGCTTCTCTTCGAAGATTTCTCTGTCTGTGTGTATGGGGGAGAATGTATCAGTTCCCATTTTGTCTTTGGTGAGACAGAGCAAAGGCTCTGTTACAGTCAGTCAATGTGGCAGATGTGCAAGTAGGTGAACTTAATTTAAAAAATACAAAACAAACACCACTACCACCATCCCCCCGGCTTTTAAAAAGGATTGGATATAAACAGATGGCAGTGCTTCAGCATTTATTCATGTGCTCTTTAGGAATGAGAATCAATCCCAATATGAACGGTTACTTTCTTGTCTTATTTCTGTCTTAATTTCATTCATCCTTTTTGCTTTCTTGCTGTCAATACTACAAAGACGTTTTGATGAACAACCCTGAATTCATGAGTTCAATGCCTTGTGTCCAGTGCAGTGTCCAAAATAAACTTTCTTCTGCCCTTTTTGTGTGTAATAGTCATTCATTTAAGGTGAAAAGTAATGAGCCTTCTTACCTTCCAAAGCTAGTCAAACCTAAAAATCTATAAAACAGCCCTAAGGGACAGAGGCTTCACACTTTCTATATAAAGTAATGTAGCAGCCATAGGTTTTGTAACTGGGATGTAGGCTAGGAAGTAACAGAAATTCGTTTTTTCTCTTGATTAGCACACCTCTAAGTTGCTGTGAATCTTGTCAGTTCTCTCATTATCCCCACTGTGTGGATTCCTGACAGGGTTTTATTGGAATGGAAGCTTTTATTTTTTTGGAATTCCATCCTACCTGCCCTCCCCTCTGTTCTCTAGTCTGCAGTCTCTGTCCTACTGTGTAATCTAGACTTACTTGCCATTAACTATTCGCCTGTGAATTATGTAAATGGGAACAATTGCTACCTCTGTTAATGAAGTCTAATGTGTCTGCTACAGTCCTTTATCAGATTAAGATGCCTCTTGTGAAGGCTGACTTTGCTTTTTATTATGAAACTGCCACTCAAAGCTTTCCTTGTGTACACAGGAGTCAGTGTGATGCCGAGGTTCTGTCTCTTAGAAGCTGAATCTGTACTTTCCAGTTTGCTGAGAGGCTCTGGAGGGTCCCTGGGCTGTGAGATGCTCTTGCTGCCTGGTCTGTGATCTACTCCTATCAGACAGTGATGATATTAAGGAATTGTCTCCATAGATGTTGTAGTTTGTCAGCTGGTGTCAGTCCTGAACTGAAATTGCAGCAAAGAAATTCACAGGACTTGCTGAGGGCTGCAGGAGTTACTCTGAAATTCTTTTTGTTTTAAAAAATGTAGGCTGGGTTTTCCCTGTGTTTCTGCAGCATGTTTGTGTGTATTTGGTTGCTTGCTTACCTACAAGTAGCTAATGTGCTATTACTGTTTGTCTTGGAGTAGTGGGAGACATGAAAGGCATTATTAATTTATGTGACAGAGACATCTTCTAGAGGATAGCAGAACTTTGCTTTTAAATGAATCTTCTGTTTTCTGTCAGCTGCAGGCAAGAACACCTGCCCCCTGAGCCATTGGTTCACAAAAGACAATAGGTGTAGGGGCTGAGTGTGACAGCGCTGCTAAACGCATCTCATTTTACTGGATTCTTTATACTGAAGTTTGAAGTTCAGGTGATCCCTCCAGAATTTCTTACATCTCTACTATGCCCCAATAAAGCTTTTATTGAAAACCACTAGATCTTCTGACAAGACTGGCGTTCCTGTTCCTGCCCTCTCTCATGCCATAATTCCCTTACAAGGGAATCTCCATGAAGGTCTGATGGCTTTTTACGGTTGTTTCAGTATGCCAGGTCCTGATCTTGGCATGTTTTGAGGGAGGCTGGCTTCTCCATTGCTGTTCACTGCCTAGGACTAGGTTGTTGTAATGAAACAGGTGGATTTTAGTTGCTACAGGTTGTACTCAGTACATTTAAATGTCTGCTGCCAGATTATAAACATTTTCCACAGTTAATGGTGTCTGTCTCTCTTTTTGGACTGTCACCTGGGAGCTGAGAGGACATTTTTCTTAACTGGCACTTCAAGCAGGATGTGCTGTTACCTATTTTAAAATTTTTATACAGAAACTATGTTCACAAGTGTCCTTTTCCAAACCTTTTTCTGCAATATGGTGTATTTCATGCCTGTTCTTTTTCTGATAGTCTTTCTTGTAAATTTTTCCTTAATCACTAGATAGCATTTTCAACTTACGCTAAAGCAGGTCAGCTCTTTGTGCCTGCAAAGGTGCTATGCCAATTTAAATATATATATGTAGACATATAAAGTTTTTATTTGGGCTAATGGGATTTTTTAAAAATTTTTTTAATTTAGCTTGCATACAGGATACTCTTTGAAGTTTTTATTCTCTTAATGAACATCAAACAAGAGAATTTTGTTTTGTAATTGTAAAGTTCTGCAAGCCATCTTGAGGAAAAAATAGTTTAGCACTGGCTTTGCCTGTTTTGGTTTTCTAAGCTCTTTATATTGGGAATGTCTTTTTTGTAATCTTGAGTAAGAGTTCCTATATTGGCAGAAAAAGCAAAGGTTTTTGAAATCCACAGGAGAATTTGCCAAGGGAAGATGGTTAGTACATTTAGTACATTCACAGTTGGACATTGTTCCTTATGGTTACCACCATCTTGTAGGGTTAAGGGATGATTTATTTGTGACTAAATTTAGTCTCAGTAGAAGAGGAAAATAGTAACAGTGCTGCATGTTTGCCTCATGGAAGATAAGAGACCATACTTGTGAGATTCCCAGTAAAATGCTAGTGTGGCTCAGAATATTGAAAAATTAATTTCTCTGATTATGATGTTATCTGAAAAAAATCTTCCATATACTTTTGCTTGGACTCTGGGAGGGAAACTGGATCTTTCTTTCTTTTTCCTGATAAATTAGTGTTGCAAAAAAGATTTTTTTTTTTTAAATCGCTTCCCTCACTTTGCTGTTTTCATGGTGAAAGGTTTTTTTCTGAGTGTGAATTGTACTAATATCTGCTTCTATAGCAAAGTGATATGGTCAGTGGTAAATGCTACTAGGAAAAAAATAGGGGAAAAATGAAAAAGTTAAGATCTTACCCTGTAATTTTTTTTTTCATCTTGATCTGTAGCTAATCTGTGTCAGTAGAAATACTGAAACTGGCTGGGTGTGTGGAAGACTGTATTAAGTTAATAGTTAGAATATTCACAATTTGAAAGTCTAATAATGGTGTAGTGAAAGTGGTCATTTCAAGAAAAACACTGGAGGGTTAAGTTTGCTTATATCCAGAGACAACTTTTCATCTTAATCTACTGCTTTTGTGTGCAGAGTGAGTGCAATGTAATGATGGCAGCAACAGCAGAGTTCTTCCCCCTGAGTTTCAGCTGTGCCAGCTCTGGGAATCCTTCCCATAACCCTGATCAACAGCTAATTCTGGCCCTTAGCTTTCATGGCTTGAGTTATATTGGATGTTTCTGGAGTACCAGAGGGGATGGTGCTCGACTGTGAAACAGAGCTTGGAGCTGAGTGAGCACAGGGCTGGTGTTTCCAGCTGAGGTTTCCAGCTGGTGTTTCCTGCCTGCCCAGGACACCTGGAGCCGGTTCCTGCACAGCTCCCTGCGGTGGTGCCGGCTCCCTGTAGTGGTACCAGCTCCTTGTGCTGCCTGGGAGCTGCTCTTCTCTCAAGGGTAGCAGCCACTTCCATTCGGTGGGAAGTATTCGGAGTTTAACGAAGTGTTTGCTAATGCAAGGAGAAGGCAGTTCTCAGTGGCAGATGTTCCGTGTTGAGGGTGAGGAACTCTTCAGGAATTACCTAAAACATTTTGAGTTCTGCTGGTGTGTTGTTAAGGACTTTACCAGGTGATGCTTCTGTGTACAACAGTGATGTATTTCCAGCAGTTTTAAACTTAGTGGTTTTGGGGTGAAGTCCTTTAACTGAAATACATATAATTCTAATCTTTTGGTTCAAGTCAAACCCATCCAAAGCTGTTAATGAGTGTTTGCCCTGATTTACTGCCGTGAGTTTTTAGCAAGTGAATTAAGTGCTGTGATTTGGATTAATTTTCAAGAGAATCCTAATGAATGCAAGCTCTCGGTGGAATGTACTTTATGCAGTGTCTAAGAAATTGTATCTGACTTGTTTTGAGTGCTCAAGTGGTGTCACAGCAGCATTTTTAGCATTTTGATATCTCAAACAGTGAGGCTGGTCTGAAATAGCCTTTCTGTTTGGAAGAAGTGTTTTTCTGGGGCACGGTGTCTTGCTTATTGAAGCAACTTCAGTGGAACACTGTAGACTTTGTTGAATAGTTTATATTTCTGTGCTGTTTTGCATAAGGATATGTAGTTGAAATAGAAGAAATGTAACTTGTATTAAAAGAGTACATCTGTAGGTGCTGCTTTGGCAGATAATTTCAGTTAATACTGGTGACTGTTTTTCCTTGGCTGATTTTCCTTTACATATGTACTCCACAATATTCTGTAGCAATATTGTTGCTGGCTTTTCTTGTCATTTAAAAAACCCAGAGTGAACACTGGAACATCTTGAGAACTGCTCACAAAGCAGTGTCAATTCCCATAAGCTTTGTAAAATCCCTCATGCCATTGTATTTCCTATGAATTTGTGTGAAATTGATGAAATGTTGGCTTGCCTTGACCTTGTTTTCCATTTAAAGTTTAAGGTTAAGCTAAACATTTTGAAACTATTTCTTCTAGTATCTTTTTCTGTACTATCTCATTCTGAAAAGAAAAAATGCTCTCCCTGGATTTTACATTTTTCTTTCTATCCTTTTCCAGTATTTTTTGCAATATTATTTTTTGGTCTCTTTCTTCCACCCATTTGCATTGTTTCTACAGTTTTCTTTGTAAGTGTATCCCTGTTTTAAACCTAATCTTTAACCTGCTTGCCCACTTATCTCACAAACATGCTAGTTTGGAGACATTTATTCCTAATATCTGGCAAATCTGACTTCTAAGCAGAAGGGGCAGGTAGATGAAGGATGGTGTGAAAGGCAAGATGTTGGGATGCTTTAGATATTGCTGTTCTTTGGACACTGACTGGTGTTCTTTCATCTGATGGGATCAGGAATGTTTCAGTGTTCCAGTTTTGGTTTCAGCTGAGCCCAGCAGTAACATGAAATAGTTTACACAGGAGAAAACCAGTGGAGAAAAAGAAGTGAGAACTGTGTAGTGGGATCAGTTTTACAGTGCAGTAGTCAAGCTACATTTCTTGCTTCTCTGCTGGGTCTTGGCTATTAACTGTGATCCCAGCCCAGAGTCCCTGTGCTAAAGAGTTTCCTGCCAGCACTTGTACTACAGCATCATATTGCACTGCAAAAATAAGGAATTCTATTGCATATGCCACCGGAGTCCGTATTTAAAGAAAAACCGGGGGGGGGAGGGAAGAGGGAAGAGCAACAGGATGATGTTGTACTATTCTGTGTTTGAAGAGGTCCCTGCTGTTGAAATATTATTTAATAGAGTTAATCTCAGCTGGTTAATGACAAACATATTTCAATGGAAATCTTTTCTTAACCTGAACAAAGATTTAAGTTACATTTAGTTTGAGGGAAAATAAGAGAAGAGTCAGTTTTCAGTGGAGCTGCGATTCTCTTGTTCCTCTTAACCTTGTCGGTCTCATTGCTGGGTAATTGCTCCTCTTTCAGATTTGCATCTGTGCTTGCTTAAGTTGCGTGGTCAGTAATGATTTCATGATTATTCTTAGTTTTGGTTCTGACTATTGCATTTGAAGTGGAGCTGACAGCAGTGCTAAGGAACCTGCTGGTGGAGATCATGGTCAGAGTCATTTCAGTCTTCCCATTTGCAGGATGATTCCACAGCACAAGGGTTTAGAAACTGTGTCCTATGGAAGCCGGCAGTGCTTGAAGGAAAGATACGCTACTGAGTGGTTTTAAAATTTTGGTTCTGTCTTACTCGGAAAGGTAACAACTAAAGCATTAGGAACAGTTAGAAATGGGAAGATTAGATGACATCTGAAGGGTTTTGTCATGGCCAACAAAATTACAGCTTGAAGACTGATGGATTCTCTTTTCCTTCCCTCTTTCCTGTGATAATATAACAATAGAAAAGTAAGACTAGAAGTTTCTTTTTGAGTTTAAATACAAGGGTTTAAATAAAACATTGTGCTTTTTTATTATTGGAGGGAATTGAAAAATACTGAAGAAGTATAAATATAGTAGAACATATTCTAATGTGGGACAAACATTCGGTGAAAAACTAGGTATTTAAAGCGTTCTTTTTATTGCTGTAGGTTTTAATATGTTGCTCTTATTGATACAGATATGGTCCTGAACATCGTGAGCACATGATTCAGAGATGGACAACCGGATCCGTGAGAGGTTGTGACCGGCCTTAAGTCGACGTTATAAGCGCTGAAGAGCTCCAGGGGAGCCGTCGCTCCTGGTTCTCGCCCGTGTGATTGCCCCGCAGCCCCGGCCGCGCCATGTACGGGAGCGCCCGCTCGGTGGGCAAGGCGGAGCCCAGCACGCAGAGCCCCGGGCGCTCCCCGCGCCTGCCGCGCTCGCCGCGCCTGGGCCACCGGCGCACCAACAGCACGGGCGGCGGCTCGGGCGGCGGCGCGGCGGGCGGCGGCGGCAAAACCCTCTCCATGGAGAACATCCAGTCCTTGAACGCCGCCTACGCCACCTCCGGCCCCATGTACCTGAGCGACCACGAGAACGTGGGCGCCGACACCCCGAAGAGCACCATGACCCTGGGCCGGTCCGGGGGGCGGCTGCCGTACGGTGTCCGCATGACGGCCATGGGCAGCAGCCCCAACATCGCCACCAGCGGCGTGGCCAGTGACACCATCGCCTTCGGGGAGCACCACCTGCCCCCGGTGAGCATGGCCTCCACCGTGCCGCACTCGCTGCGCCAGGCCAGGGACAACACCATCATGGACCTGCAGACGCAGCTCAAGGAGGTGCTCAGGGAGAACGATCTGCTCCGCAAGGACGTGGAGGTGAAGGAGAGCAAGCTGAGCTCTTCCATGAACAGCATCAAGACCTTCTGGAGTCCTGAGCTCAAAAAGGAGAGAGCTCTGAGAAAGGATGAAGCTTCAAAAATCACCATTTGGAAGGAACAATACAGAGTTTTGCAAGAAGAAAACCAGGTTTGTCATTTCATGTCGCTGTTGTGTTGGTGGGGTAGCATGACGTTAAGAAACTTGCATGTTACACTTAAGCAGCTAAATTAGATTGGTGCTTTTCTTGGGTAATTGATATGTTTTCAGCTTGCAAGCTTGTTTTTAAATGTTTCTTGTCAGACTTGTAAACTACTTTGAGTGCTCATTTTTCCTTGGGTGTCATGTGAGTTTTTTTCCCCTAGGACTGATGGTAACCACTTGGTCTCTTTTTGGAAGTATTTATTCTGTTTATAATTAATATTTCTGTGGTGTTTACCTCTTGAAGTGCTCTCTGAGGTGCAGAATGTACTAACTCGTGACCCCCAGTATAACTGCACTGTTGCTGAATGTTGACAGATGGCCACTAAAAACAAAGTTAAAGTTATTGGTATTTAGAGTTAAAACCTCCAGACCTGCAGTTTTCACAAACAGATATAAATTGTGTTCTTGGCTACATTTAAATAATACTGTTTATTACGTTCTTGTTATTCTTTTGTCATAAACTGTGCATATCTTGTTATGCAACTGTCCTAAAGCACCCTGTAGGTTTTTTTGTAGTGGTCTAGCCAGTTACAGAATAGGCAGAAGAACAGAGATTCTCAGGTGTCTAGGTCTTTGGTTTTGTGCATCTTAAAAACATCTCCAAATTAAAACAGAAATCACAGGCTGATTAAAATTGCGGTGTCTTTGTAGTCAGCTCTGCTGATTAAAAGCTTTCTTAAAGTTCTCCCACCGAGGCCTATATATTGCTACCTTAGTCCTAAAGTAAATATTTGTCTCAGAATGAGTGTTCTCTTGTTTAGTTGTTTCTGGCCAAATGTGAGTTCAGCACCTCTCTGGACTGTCAGGTAGAAAACCTCACTATTCTTATGGAAAACAGTCCCAGTGTCCCACTGCAGAAGTTCCCTGAAATGTCAGTCAACTTTCATCATGACAAAATTACTTTCCCTATTGAGCTTTTAAAGTATCCAAGCACATTTAATGAAAGTTTCCATAATTCAAATGTGACCATGTTCTTGTAGCTTTTTTAGAGTTGCTATTTTAGGCAATGCTTTTTGTAAGATTGCTTTAGAAGGTGAAGGAGAGGGAAATGCTGGAGGAAAAGGGTAGTGCTGGTAGTGCTTGTTGTACTCCCAAGTAGCCTGTCTGAAATAGTAAATTACTTTTGGTTAGTGATTACCTACTGTACTGAACCTATCTGCAGTTTATTTTTCACTTTTTAAAGAGCTCGAGTTGAAGTAAGTAGCTTTTCCTGAGATAGTATAAAATAATTTAATGAGCTTGTCATTTAGCTTTATGGCTGTATTTTTACCAAATGGTAAATATCACAACATGGCACTTGTTAAGGTGTGTGACACTTTGTCTTCATTTACTTTTGTCATCTTGGAATGCAGGAAACCTAAAGTTAAATAATTTTTATTCAAAGGCAGGATTTCTTTAGAAGCAATAATGGAATAAAAATTTTAGTTATAATGGTGTAGTGCCAGGATAACAAATATCTGGAATACCAATCACTCAACTTCTCTGGTGTTCTTTGTATTTCAGTTGCAGGTAGGTCTTTTAATTCTTAAATTCTTTTCATTTTTGGCCCTGTTTTCATATTGAACAGACTGTCTTTGATTACAATAACACTTTTTCTGAAATCAGTTTTAATGTTTGAGGACATTAACTTGGAACTTTGGAAATCTTGCAAGAAAAATGCCATGGTTTAGAATGGATTAAGCAATTACTAAATATGAATACATTAGAGAACAGTGAATTCTCTATCTTAGAGGGTTTTTTTCTATTGTCTTTCCTTAATCCCCTAATTAAACATTTACAGATATTTCTAGGCTCCTGTTCTCTAGGCAATCACTGTAATTACTACCACACTGTTAAAATTGTATAACTTTGGTCCAAGAGTAAGAAGGATGTGTTTTAAAAGCAAAGGGATATTATTGCATTGAGCTGTAAAAACTAAGAATGCTAATTACTAGCATTATAGTTAGCTAACAGTGTGTTCTAATTAAATTCTGAATTCATTGTGTCTTCTATGGCCTTTTGGAGTTGGTCACTTCAGCCCTTCATGAGGAAGATCAGTTTAATAGGATTTTCTGTAATTAAACAGACTTCTCTGTTTAGCTTCTGAATCAGGAATTTCCCAGGTCTGTTGAGGGACCAGAAAGTATCTTCATTTCCACTTCAGCCTCCTCCTAAAATGAGTTGCAGTATAATTGCAGGAACTGGAGTTTTAGACTTAATTATCAGTATTTCAGCACATCACTTTAAAAAAAAGACTTCTTGCACTTTCTGTACTTGTGCTTTATATAAAGTTTAT
This sequence comes from Sylvia atricapilla, assembly GCF_009819655.1. Taxonomy (NCBI): domain Eukaryota; kingdom Metazoa; phylum Chordata; class Aves; order Passeriformes; family Sylviidae; genus Sylvia; species Sylvia atricapilla. The sequence continues at coordinate 47,193,278 of NC_089144.1, forward strand.
CTCAGACCAGTTGTATTGTTAAAAACGGACTCAACTCATGGAGCCACGATGCTGGCTGACTCATGCCATTATCTGATTGTCATCTCAGTCTCTTTATTCTTCTGCACACACTTGATTGTCCCTGATGGTATTCCTGTTCTTGTCACCTCAGCTTGAGTGATTGAATTGCCCCTTAGGTTTGGGAGATGTTAAAAGTACCTGAAAATGTGAGCCCTGGCTGATTGCTACCTTTCTGTGAGTAAATGCACCGGTGTTCCTGAGTTTTCCTTGCCTGTTTCTTGGGAAGGTGTGCCAGTAAATGTCTTGCTTATTGATTTCCAGGAAATGTTCTGGGTTCAGCGAAGCTCAGGGAATCTGCGAAGCTCAGGGAATGTGCGGGGAGATTAAAGAGCATGGTACCTTTCCTGAGGCACTCACAGCCCTGTGGTTGTCCTCTGGGGGCAGTAGGTGGGAGGGATGCCTTGGACACAATCCTGAGAATGCCATGCACATGCTGTCTGTAGCTCTCCAGGGGTGGGCAGTCCTGCAGCCTTGCCCAGCTGTGGTTTTTTTTTTTTCCCCAGCTGTGGTGCAGCACAGCAGGATTCATCAGCTGCTCTGAGCAAATGCTACAGCTGAGGTGTGGAGCTTTATTTTCATCCTTTGATACTGATCCTGAGGAGACAGAAAATCCTTTCTTTTCAGAAATGGGGAATGTCATTGAAAGCTCACTTTGAGGAACTCAAAACTAAACATGGCAAGTATTCCTGTAGTTAACGCAGACTCTTAGAAAAACGCGAGTTTTCAGTGCAGTGCGGTTGAGTTAACCAACCATTCTTTGCAAGAAGCCCAGAGCAGAGTGCAAATGATTGCTCAGTTATGCAAAGCCAGGCATATTCAAGGAGGAATTGATGAAACCAGTAAATAGGAGCTTGGATTTGGCGTGGTATCACTCTCCTCGGCCTGCTTTAGTGGGAGCTGTATTTTTCTGAGTTGAAAAATAATTTTTTTTTTAGTGTGTGTGGTTTAAAGTTTCCCTGGAAACCTCTTCATCAGAAGCCAGAAGAGGAAAGGAAAGACAGTATGTTTTGCACCAGAGATAGAAATAATTTCCCTAAAAACTGGGCAGTGGTGAGGTGCTGTGAAACTCAAGGACAGAGGAGTTCCACTCAGTTGAAACTTGCTTATGACAACATGATTGTGTCTTAAAATGAGCAGTGCAATGCGAATTTGATGTCTAACGCCCTGCATTGAAATTTCCCACATTTGACTAATCTACTTTTAAGGTCAGATTTATGTTTCAGCTAAAGCAGTGTGGTACTGCTGAAAACATCTTTTTACTTTGATGCATTTCTGTGGTCTTCTTGTGGTTAGAGAGCTTGGATGTCTGAGTCAGAGAGTTTAACCGAGAAAATATTTCTGAAAGGAATTTCACCTGGCTTGGGGTAAGCACTTCAAGAACATTGTACTTTATTGTGATGAATGTATTCTAGCATTTCACCAACATTCTCCAGAGTCAGAAGTATTTTCCATGTCTTTGTAGTGTGTAATGAGCATCTCACTTTCAAAAATGTAGCTGTCTATGTGTTAGTCTCTCAAAAGCATTGGGTACTGCCCTTAAGAGACTGGCAGAGCTTCTAATGAGTATATTCTTTCTCTGAAAATCAGATTGCTTCTCACTTCTTCATTGGTTGGGGTTTTTTTTCAATTATGTATTACAAAAATTTTTGAAATGTCAGCCCTGTGTCATTCTATTACTAGCCCTATTTCTGCTTGGTTATTAGTTGATAGAAAACTAAATCTTCCATCCTGGGTGTTTAATTGTGCAATCTGTGGTTCCATAGGCATTGCTTAAAGGCATTCTCTATATCCCAGAGCATTGCATTTAAATAATTCCTCCAATGGCAGATGCCTGTTTGCTCTCTAGAATTCAGCCAGCTTTAAGGTTCCTTCTGTCTTTCCCCAGCTGCAGCATGAAATTATAATTCAATTCTCTTTCAGAATAACTCAAAACTACCTCCTCAAGAGTGCTTGGTATCTGAAGCATTTATCAAGTCACAGCACTTTGTAAGGACCTCAGAGACTGTCATGTGATCACCCAAGAGAACACCCTGTCTTCTGTCTCTTTTTCAATTCTGTAAGGAAATAAAACAAGACATTTTGTGGTTATCTATATTCCCCAGGGCTCCTTTTGTCCCGTGGTTCCTGTCGAAGTAGGATCCAATACCTTGGCTTGGTTTGAGCTGTAGCATAGGCTGAACAGCTGCTCTCTACTTGATCCATTAAACATATGAGGGGAATTGTACCTAAAAAGCAGCTTGGACTAAAACAGGTGACGTCAGTGGTGCTGTTGAACTTAGTAGTTTAACTGTGCTTTTTTTTGCTGTTAAGCTGGAGCAGAGATTACTTCAAATTCTGCAGAACTCAGAGCAGACTCTTTCTGCTATAATTCTTTCTCTAATGTGTATTGAGTCTGTTCAGATGTTAGACTCCTAATTGGGGTGGCAGTGTGTTATTCCAGCATTTAGTGTTTATATTCCTGAAGGGTCCTGTCTGTGATGCTGTATTTCTCTAGAAGCCATTGCTCCTTTCAGCGTTGTCCTATTTGTGGTGGTTGAGTTAGTAATTTCTTCCCTTAAGTGTTCTTGCTTTCTAAAGGATGAACTAGGTAGCTGGAAACTGTGTAAGGCTTCCTCTTTCTGAGTCACCAGTGAACAGTTAACAATGATAGATGATGACAGTAGTGCAGAGGTGCTCCTGCATTATAGGTAATTCCTGCTGATGTTACAGCTTTCCAGTGCCAAATCCAGCATTCTCGTGTGTCAGCCTTACTCTACCTGCTATTGATTTAAGTAGAAAAGAGAGGAGCACTTTAGGTGGAACTGCCAGGCCATGAAAAAAAGGTTGTAGTTGTGCTGGTATTATGTTCATCTTTCAGGTATGCCTTCAGGGCCAAAAACTGAAATAAAGTGGTTTTTTTTTTTTAAACTCTTTTCAAATTATTGATACAAGGAAGCCTCAGAGATTTGAAGATGGTCAGCAGAGTGGGTCACCATGACTAAACTGTTAGGTGGAAAGAATAGGTTTCTTTTCAGCAAAGTAGATTTCTAGGATACTGTTAACAGTCCATTTGATTCTTAAGACATTAGTAAGACTGAGGAACTTTTGTATTAGGGGTAAATATTTATATCTATGTATACTCTGAGATAAAAGCTAGAGACCAAAATGTTTAAAGGGGACATTTCTGTACTCTGGAAGTAGCGAGTGTGTTGGATAAGGGGTGAAGAGCAGTCATGCCAGCTATCTAAACTAGTAACTGAAGAAAGAAAGAAACATTGTGAATTGACACTTTAGGCTCAGCTGGCAGGAGGGGAATAAGGGAATAAACTTGGTTGTGCTCTAGTTCCAGTATAGAGCTCCTTTGAATATATTTTCTGTATACCCTCTTGCTTAGGGGACACAGTGAAACAGCAGTGTTTTCAGCGGTGATTTGAGATCCTTGACAGAAATCAGATTACAGCTGCTTGCCGGCAGGTAGCATAGCTATTGAGGATTGCACTTTCTTCCTTGAATGGATAATGCTTTGTTGTTCTTCCATATAATTTGTGACATAAGCTGTTGAACACACAGAAAAATGGCTGCATCTATTAAGTGTAGTGGATTATAATTATATCTCCATTTTTTGTCTAAAGATAACAATTAGTAGATCTTTTTATACTGAAAAGAAAATCTTTTCAGTATAACTTAAGTTTCATAACCCACAAGGTCTACATAATTATGTTTTTGCATGGTATTTTCAGATTGATATTGGTTCTCTTGGAAAGGTCAGAGTCACCATCTGTAGTGGAAAAGAATACAAGGACAAAGTGTATTTGGTTTCCTTCTGTGGTGATACCAGTTGTTCTGTCTAAGTGATTCGCTGAGTGCTTGCAGTAGCAGCACCTTGGACTGTCAAGCAGAAAGGGGGAGTTTGGTTATATTGGCAGCCTTGAGAAGCAGGTTTTGCAAAGTGCTGTTGGAACTGAGGGATCTTAGTAAATCACAAAAAAACCTCCTTGGTTTGGTGATGATTTTGCTTCCAAAGAATATTAAATTGTCTGTTTTCCCTTAATTATCCTGAGAGAACTTTACTTTTTTTTTTTTCCCCCCTGTTAATAACCTTGGATTAGACACTAAAAACTTCTGTACTGTTTGGGGGAAATTGACGCTTTCCAATATACATCATGTTTTGCAATTGCTAAGGCAGTATTGACATTTAAACCATAAAGAAAAGAAAGGAAGGATCTTCGATCAATATCTAGATCAGAATTTCAGAATTTGAAGAAATCTAATGATAATCCAAATTTTTATCAGTTAAAACCCTTACAGATTCACCCTTGGAAGAGATTGTATTCTTTAAAGGAAAAACAACCCACAACACCCCAAACAAACTACCCCCTCCCCCCAAAAAAAACCCCAACCCAAACCAACCAATCAAAAAAAGAATCCCCAACCCTCCAAAAGCATAAAATAAAATAGCATAAAATGCACTTGTATTGCATGTGTGCTCCCCAAAATGAGCATGGTCAGATGGCAGAATCCTGGCACAGAGCACCATTATGGCTTTTTCTAGTGACCATTGCTTTAGAAATCAGAGGAGTTAAACTTATGTATAACAGTCACAGGAATAAATACCATGTGACTGCCTTCTAGAGTTTAATTTTAGCAACTAGGTTTGTAAACTGGAGTGCTAAGTAATGTACAATCATCAGTAAACCTAAAGAGCTTCATGCTTGCTGCTTTTAAGCTGTTTGTTGAGCTGTATACAAGGTTTTAAAATTAATTTATGTACTACTTCTTATTCCTGTTGCTATTTAAATGATTAAAGTGTGTGAGCACTGGGCTGCTTTTGCTCTTCCCTGGGTGGGAGCTACTGGTCCAGGATCTCCTTAAAACAGAGGGAAAAATGCAGTCCTTGCTGCTGTGTGTTGCATGCAGTTCCTGTTAAGGACTGTTTTTAAAATCAAATGACTGTTACCACTGCTTTGGAAAATAAATAGTGTAGGCCAACAAGGGTGAGCAGCTGGTTGGAGGCAGTTAGGTTGTCCCAGAATTTGGTTTCACAACATGAAGGGGAGTTTGAAGGCAGTGTGTAGATTTCTAACCATCTCGGACAGTTCGTTGCAAGCATGCAAAATAACATCAGGTCATGGGGTGATGACTTGGAATTTCAGGTGTAACACAAAATACACTTTTTAATGGAAGGAGGAAGGAAGGGATGGAGATCAGCTCTCCAGTAAAAAGAGATTTTCCAATGCTTTGCAAATATGGCAGAGAGGTGAAGAATGGACTCTATTTTAAGATGCTTTGTTGAATGCCTATTCCTCTTTGATCTCTGTATTGTAATCAGGTTGTGTAGTGTGTGGTTACACATTTCTGTTTCTGCACTGGTGCCCCCCTCCTGGTTCCTCCCCTCTCCTCCCCCTTCCCCTGCTCTAGTGGGCTGCAGAGAGAAGCAGGGTGACAGCCAGGCTTTGGGAAAACAGGCAAGTAATAAATGGTAGTCCAGAATGAAGCCTCACTGGTATCTGCATCAAAGGCATTTCTCCTGGCCAGTCCGTGTGGTGTCATGAAGCTCTCATGAGCAACCCTGTGGAGGAGCAGGCACTTCACTGAAGAGGCTTTCAGTGCCTAAAACATTCCACAGTTGCAGCTTGCCACATGAGACAGTAGGCTTGACATTGACTTTATGGAATTTTTGGATTCTTCTTATCAAATGATCAGGTACCAGCTACCTTGGGTGGTTAAATTTTGTGAACAGATGGTCTTCTAATTAAATGTGGATGTGGATTCCAAAGAATGTGGGGCCACACACTTCTTCTGGTGCTTCTTGTCACTTGTTTCTGAGATTAAAACAAGCCAGCACGTGAACTGCTGTCATTCAGAAATTAAAATCTTATTTCTTTGGGTATTTTGTACAGGATCTGTCTCTTCCATAGTAGTTGATTGCTCCTGGCATTAATATATGTTACTTATATATAATAATATATATATAATATGTATGTATATACACCCATACACAAATGTATAATGCAGTGGAATGAGGCTTATATACCTTTTTTCCTTACAGGAATCATGAGATTGTCTGAGTAATGGTCTGATTTTTAGTGGAATCGTGTTTCAGGTGACAAATACTTTTGGCTGAGGGGAGAGAAAATCTTTCTGAACATTTGTGTTGTAGCATATTGTGTTTGAGCGATCTTGTACCTACAAGTTTTTCTCTCAGGCTTAACCTGTTCTTACACTTGTCCTTTTTTTTTTTCTTTTTTTTTTTTTTTTTTTTTTTTACTACTGGCATAATTTATTAGATTTCACATATTATAAGTGAATATTAGTTTCTGGATGAACAGAAACAAACCATGAAGCAACAAAAGTAATTAATTTATCTCTAATAAGGAGCTTTCCTTATTTGAAATACCCACACAGCCTATTGCAGCATCTGATCTCACAGCCAAAAGCCATCACAAGGCTGATCTTAGGTCTCTTTCTCTTTGGAGAGATGGGAACATTTAAAAATAAACATTTGATTTGCTAAAGGATTCAGGACATCATCCCAAAGCTTTTAAAATGTTATAAATGTCAAAATCAACACAGCTAAGCAACACCATCCTGTTTGGAAAGTAAAATGTCCCTGTGGAAGACACCATTACTCCACTGCCAGTTAATGCCTTGGGTCTGGTTTACAGAAGCAGTTGATTGATGAGAAGGAGACATGCTCTTTCAGAGTGCTCATACTTTTAGATTTGGCTTTGACTAAAAATTTACATGAAGTTCTGAAAGGGTTTTTTGCTTCTGTGGAAGAGGTTTCAGTGTTTCTTTGGATGAGAGAAGGACATCCATGAAGAGGACGACAAAAGCTTTAGGCTGAGAATTAGTGCTAATAGGTGAAACAGATCTCAGAATAATCCTGGAAAAAGGAAATGGGCAGAAAGAACAAGCAGAATAAAGGCATTTAAATAGGTTGTTAGGAAATGTAGTGCCCTGCTCTGGAGACTCAGGAAGTAACTGCCTTATTTCCCTCAGCTGGGTAAATGTGGAGAATAAGATTCTTCAGTGATTCATTATTCATTTCTTCAGTTTGGGAGTGCAAACCACAGTGTTGTGATTAGTAGGTACAGCTTAGTTAAATATCATTATTCCAGTGTTTTTCTGACTGTACAGCTCAGTAACTCTGATGAGAAGGGAGAGAATGATTTTGGGAGAGGACAGAGGTAAAAATCTACATAATTTTTTGATCTCATCAACTATGGCATATTTGTGTGGCTTACATTAGCATAACACATGTATGTACTTTTCTGAAATCTTCCTTTGCTGTGCACATAGATTAATTTTAACAGATGTTGTTACTTGTGAGGGTTAATAGTTTATCTGAAGTAGTTGTACAGAAGGCTTACAACCATAGGTGTGCCTATTTTTGAGGGTAGAAGTATTTCCCAGTCTTCATCAGCTTGTGTATCTGTTGAGTAAAGTCAAATTATCCTGTTTGTGGAAGCTTTGATTTGGAGGGCAGCATTTAAACCTCTTCCCCTCAGCTGGTGTCTGATGGGTCAGGTTTGGCCCTGTGGTTGTGAGCCTGTTAATGTGTAACCATTGAAATAGATCTGAGAGCTGAGTTACTGAAAGGAGGGACCTTTCTAGGAAACCATAGGTGTACTGTCACAGGAGAAAGTAAATAGTGTGCTCTGTATGTGCAGGCAACAGCACTTCTTATGGGTGAAGGAGAATTACCTCAGCCATTTTATGATCCTCTTTGCAGGGATGTGTTTAGACTTTCTCATCACTTCACTATGACTGGAATGTTCCAAAATATGGAATTATCTGCAGTAACTTATTTGGGGGGAGGGAAAAATCACCTTGCAATAAAATGAGTAATACAGATTTTTCTTAACATGGATTTAATTTTGGTATGAACTAGCAGATGGTTTTGAGAGAATGACAGAAAAGTTTTAAGAAGCATGCTTTGGCCAGGATTTGTGAGAAGGTCTGTACACATGCTTGACCCAACTGTTGAAGTAGGTGCGGGTCCTGCTGTGTGTGCTCAGGTTATGATTTATAATACTTCTTGCTGTTGTGTAACATCCTAGTGAGAATCTTACACTAGTTCCTCCACTCATTAGTCCTTTGTAAGCCATTTTAGTTGGAAATTGTATACCTTCAAATTGTTTTTACAAAACCCATCTTACTTTGGTTGAACTTCTTGCTTGCATGTCCCTAAATATGTTTACAACTTAATTTAAAATTGGGCTTTGCACTTAAAATGTTGAGCAAGTGGCTGTACTGCTGTTACATTCTCTCTCCTCCATCTTCCAGGAGTAGGATTCAAAATCTAATGTTTGTGACTTAAAGAGGGTTCCAAGTTACAGTTTCTATCCAGGAAAAGCTTTATTTATTTTTCTGCTAAAGCTGGGAATGCATTCAAGACTTGCCTTCTAAAACTGTTTACTGTATTTTCTCAATGCAGAATCCATTCAGTGTGTATATATTAAAAAAAATATTCCTCTCCTCCTTTCCATTTGGTTGAATTAGCTTAGGTGTTTGTGCCTTTGAGAGGCCTGAGGTCTGTCTCCTTTCTGACTGGGTGAGAATTTTCATTCATTTATATTTAGCACTGCTTTTTTGTTAATTAACTTTTTCTAGTGTTTCATGTCGAGCTTCTTTAATCTGAAAGTCTGGGAATTTGTGGACAAAATCACTAATTCACTTTCTTTTATACTTAATATGGTTGTTAATGTTTCTTTGTGAATTGCTGAATGCTAGACAGTCTTTGAAGATTGATCTGGGAAAAGGAGATCTGCACTTCACAGGTTGAGCTTGTTAGCAGGCGATTGGTGCAGAAAGACCTGATTGTTGAAGACAGACAGTGGTTGATGCTGTGACACCTTCATGTGCAGTGCTTATAATTGTGCTGATTAACACTTGAGCGAGGGCCCTAATTTTAGTAGTATACCAACAATAAGAAGGTCAGTACACTGTACAGGCTTATACACAGCTGAAACTGAGATGAGGGTTTCCTGCTGAGCACTTAATTTCCTGAAATTCTGCTCTGTCCAGTAGAACTTCATGAATAGCAGGTTTCACTACAAAAATGCAGAAGTAATATTTTTTCATAAAAATGGGTTATTTTACCTTAATATTTTTATACTGTCACTGCTTTTTCACTTAGGGAGGAAGAGGCTGTATTTATATATTTTTATATATATAAAAATTCTCACTCAATGGATATTTCTCCCCTTAGTCTTCCATTCAGCCAGGCTTCTTTTGTGGATCTTTAAGCTGTGGAAATCAGCGGTGCCCAAGTTTTTATTCATTGTTATATGTATTGCAAGCAGCAATGGTGTTTAACTTGAAAAACTCGTTGCCATGTGAATGACTTCATATTAGTCTTCATGTTTTTGGAGTGATGGGAGGCCTGGTAAAAAGGCTGCCCTTAATTTATGAAATTTATGAAAGTCACTTTCTGGACTGGATTGGGCAGGTTTGCACACAGCAGAGTGACTGTTAAGGTATTTTGTAATCGAAAAGGTAGAACGTGACTACCTGAATTTGGTGTTTTATGATCTCAGTCCAAAAGTAACTGGCTGAGGTTCTGCCAGGTATAACTGATACTTTGCATCCCTTGTACACTGCGTGATAAACCTGAATTACAAGTAATGAAAGACAGTGTGTTAATGCTTCCAAGTTACAAAACTGCTGTAAATGCCATAGAGAGATTTAGCTTCCAGTGGGAAACATCCTCCCTTTTAGCCTGTGTTAACATGCTCTGCATTAGCATCTCAGTTATGTTCAGAACTTTGGTCTATCACATCAGGTTTTTTGTCATCAAGAGGTGCTATTAACGAGTATGTTTAATAGCACTTTCAACAGGTGCTATTAAATCAAGATGATAGGAGCTTATCTAAAACATGAAGTATAATGTATTAGAAAAGTATTTTTATTAGAAGTAAGTGATTGTACCATCATGTACAGTGTTTTATTTGTAGCTAATTTTTTTTTTTCTTCTCCAAATAATTTTCTTCTATTCTTTTGGGCTGGTTTCCTCTTGCTTAAGCACATTTCTTTTCACCCTTCAGTGCTGGACTGGCTGTTGGGAGATGAGTAGCATAATTGTTTTAATGTCATTTTTGATGTTGGAATCATGTAAATTGCACAAGTTCAGTTTTGTGCAACAGGTTATGCCCTAAGGCACACACATATTATGTATCCAAGCTACTTGTTTACATGGCTAAAATGGAAACAAGAAGGGCCCTGTATTTTGTGGAATTCAGACAATATCTCATGTTCAAAGCACAGTTTTATGTTGACTTCATCATAACAAATTATTTGTGCATCTTCTGAATGCCCCACAGGCAGACCAGCAACAAAAGAGTGTGGATATTGTAAGCTGTAGGGAAATAAACCAAACTGACAACCAACACCTGACAGAAACTCTCTGGAAAAACCATTTAGCTGTTGTCTTAATTGTATTTTCCCATTAATCTGTTTTCTGCTCATTCTTGATGTATCACTCTTTCCTGCCATGAAATTACAGATCCATTGAGAAGTATCAGTAATTCACATCTCTACAGGGCTTTTCCCCCTCTAGTACCAGCCTAGTATCAGTCTCTGCACCAGAGCAGTTGCAGTTGGTATTGTAATAATGTGAGCACACAGTCAGCATATGGTAAATAGAGTCAATTCAGGATGAGTCAACACAAATATTAGCAAATCCTGAACTCTACAAATACTTTTAATGTAGTTCTTGGGTGGAAGTTGTTTTAAAAATGCCGTATTTCCACTGTCATTCATCTTAGGTAATTCGTTGCTGTTCCCTTTTGCTGGTACTGGTTTTAGAGAGTGGAGTGAATTCTTTGGGTGAACTGAGTTCTCGCTAAGAAGTGATTTGGGAAGAGGTTGATTTTCACGACTGTGTTCCTTAAGCAGCAGGGCTGAGGGAAACAATATTAAAATGCATAACTGTAAATGTATTTTTATTACATAGAACATGTTTTTTAATGAACTCTAGAATGAAATCAGTCTTGCTTATGCCAACACTTGTGAATCATTGACTCTTTGCTCACAATATCTGTGTTCAGAACAGTGTTTGGTTACAAGTAATAAATGAGTATTGAATTTTCCTTTTGATTTTATAAACTCATTAAGTTATGCTTTGGTTTCTGAAGGTTCCCATTCTTGGGTAAATATTAAGGGAAAGCATAAAGAAGACTGGTGGTTTTTTTGGGTTTTGGTTGGTTTTGTTGGGTTTTTTTGCCTCCTGCTTGTGGAACTCGAGAACTTTCACTGTGAAACACAGACTGCTGTTGATCCCCCAGACAGATTACTCAATTTCTTCATCCTTCCTACTTGGCTTCCCACAGTCTCCTACAGTATGCAAATAGAGAGAGAACACATTTAACAAAACATTGCATCTTTTTGTGATCTGCCAATCTGCTCAGGTACCAGAGAGATCCCCCAGGCCTCTGTGGTTCAGGAGAATAACTATCAGCCATAGATTGAGTGAGGGTTGACTCAGGGCTTCCTGAGTAAGACCACAGGATGGATGTGAGGTGAGGAGATTGCTGTTTGATGCCACTGAAGGCTTATTTCTATCATCCTTAAAAGACTAAAGAAAGTGGGGAGGGCTCTCCTTTGTGGAAACATGAATGTTCCACAAACTTCAAAACAGGCCGAAGGACAAGCCATGGAGTTAGAGGATGGTGCTTCTTGCTTCAGCCCCTGTGGAACAAGTCCTTTTGGAACATGTTGCTGAGCATGTCAGTGACGAGATCATGGCTGGGCACAGTCAGGATGGATTTGTCAAGGATTAATCATGCCTGATCTCATTGCCTTCTGCGACAAAATGTCAGGATTTGTGGATGAGGAAGGAGCAGTGGCTGTCCTTTTCCTTGCCTTTAGTCAGGCTTTCATCTCTGTTTCTCACAGCACTGTTGTCATTCCTGGTTAGAATGCCATGGGCTAGGTGGCAGCCAGGTGGGTGAAAAGCTGCTTGTAGCATCAGGCTCCGAGCCTGATTAAGGGCTTGATCACTCCCCAGTGCCTGTAACAGCTGAGTTGTGTTTGACATCTTTGTCAGCTGGGTGGAGGTGACAAGGTCCATTCAGGTGGCACCACCCTAAGGGGACGAGTTGGTCTGCTGAAGGGCAGAGTCTTTCACAGGGACTCAGTCTGCAGGAATCAGATTCAACAAGGATGGTGGGAATAAAACACATTTAGGAAAGAGAGAGGTCAGGCTCTGGCTGGGTGGGGAGCAGCTCTGTGGAAAAGGCTCTGGGGACCTGGGGAGCAGCAAGGTGAACACAAGACAGAGGTGTGTTGTGGCAGCAGAGAAGTTTGTGCAGTGATAATTTCTTTCAGCTTCACACTTGCTCAGCCATGCAGAATACTGTGCCCAACTTTCATCTGCCCAATGCAGACAAATATGTCAATTAGTGGCATCTTCTAGGAGGGGTGCCAGAGTGGTGGTGGGCTGAGGCACGGGCCCTGTGAGCAGAGGCTGATGGAACGGGTGAAGAGAAATCTTTGAGAGAATTAATAGCTGCCTTCCCATACAATGAGTTTGTTTTTGAGAAGAGGAACTAGACTGGATGCTGCATGCTGGGAGGATGAGAAATAATGAATGTAAGTAGAAGATTTTCAAGATGTGACTGGATAAATTTCCTGGTAGATTGGTTTGATCTCATAGATGACTATGCCTAGAATAAGAGGTTAAACTAGATGACCTCGTGCTGTCCTTTTCAATCTGAACTATTGTATCATAACTCTGTTTTCAGAGATTGGCACAATGTATTATCTGTGCTTAGGTTTCCAGTCTAAATAATGGCCCAAGTTTTCCAGTCTTAGCCTTGATAGCAACCCAAGATCTCATTCTTCCACAGGGACTGGGCTTGCCGCGTATGTTCAGCTGCATAAGATGCAGTAATGCTGAGTGGCCTCTGAGACAACCAAAGCATTGTCCCCCAAACTCTACTGAGGACATTGGCAGTGCTACGACTGGAACCTGTCTGTGTTTGCTATGTGTACTGGTGACATCTCCTTGCTGCAGGTACTACAGAGTACCAGCTGCCCAGACGTGCACTGTGTGCCAGCAGCTGAGCTGTGCTCTCCTGCCTGGCAGTCCAGGGCAGCAGAGCTCACCTTGTCTGCTGAAACTGCAGTGGGAGTGTCAGGGATGCCGGCTGCTCTTGGGCTCTTGCCAGCACTGTGTTCTGTTCTTCAGGAAGCATGCAGGCTTTACAGTGAGCACTTGCAGTCAAATGCGTTCGATCCAGATGACTTCCAGGCTTATGACTTCAAGGCTTATGTTTGACAGTACTCCCACAAATCCAAGGTTATTTATAAAATAACTGTTATTTATCCAAATACTGTGTTCAGAGCATAGACTTTTTTTGATTTGCTTTGCATCCCACCTTTTCTTTTGCTGTGATTCTATTGCAGATTTATTTTTAAATGTTCATTAGTTTCTTTACTAGATGCATGTTTCTCAGATTTTTCTGTAAGTTTAATGTAAACTTCTATGAACAGAGTTTTTCTGTTTCAAAGCAACTGAACTAATGGTCATGACTATCATTTATTTTTAAATATGTCTCTGAGGGAGGAAGTTATTATGTTACAGATGGTATTGGTGCATTTAAAATATTAATCAACATGTAGGCATATCTGTATGAGAGTTTTGTGGTGAGCCTTATGTTGTCACTTGATCTTTTTTTAACTTCAAGAAGTGTTTAGTCTTTATGACAGTTCTGTAGCTGCTCTGCCTTTGGCTCACTGTTCAGTTGCAATTCAGGTCAGACCATGTTAGTTTTTTCAATAATCTTGCCATCCAAGTTTCCTGAGGGTTTTCTCTAGCTTTACAGTTTAATTTTTCAGAGTATAGTTAGCCATTTTATTCTGGTCTACACTTTAGTTCTTCATGCACTGTCTGTTTAACCAATTTATAAAATGCATGCTTACAATCAGTTTTTAGAAGTTAAAGACCTGATTGTTAAAAAAAAAAAAAAAATTATACCAGATATAAATCTTACATGCAGAAAAGTCCTGTTACATCTTGTTAAAAAAAAAATCTAAATTTTAATTCAGGATTTATATTTTTTCTTTTGTAGTAAATTGACTTAGCTGAGTTACCACTACATTTCTAGGTGTTGGAAAATAAAGTCTTTCTCATTGCCCCTGAATGTACCCAACCAAGATTTTAGCTTGTCCACTGGCAGAAGGACTTCTTCACGTTTTTGGGGGGCTGACCTTGGCCAGCTGGCAGGTGCTCACCAAGCCACTCTCTTGGCCCTCTTCCTCAACAGGACCAGGAAGAGAAAATAAATAAAAACCTCTAAAAAAGACAGAGAGATCATTTATGAATAACTGCCACAGACCTAAGAGATTCATCTTGGAAAATTAATGAATTTTTCTTTCCCAGTTAAAAACAGTGGGTCGATAAAACAAAGACAAATGTAAAAAACACCTTCCTGTCCCCCATCTTCCCCAGCCTGACTTCACTCCTTCCTTGCTGGCTCTCCTGCCTGTCTGGCAGGAGTGCAGCTGCTGATGTCTTCTCCCAGAGGCCAAAGCCTTGCCAGGTACACACAGAACTCCTCCACCTACCTGGGAGTGAGTGCTGGCATTGGCTTTGAGGTGTGCAGGTTTGTTACAGAATGTTTATGGAATGGCTCATTACAGATTCCAGCAGTCTCCCATTACTTTACAGATTAGGCATTCATGTTATCATAAGCTCTTCCAAAGCCTGTAAAGCAAACAATCTGACATTTTCATCTTTCACCACTAATTTAGATTCCCCATTGGTTCATCTTCCTTATTGCAATCTTTTAAAATGCTATTTGGTGTAAGTGCCAGGCAGATTTTATACCTTTCCTCACTTCAGGTGGTGAAAGATCTTTATTTGGTAACTCACCTTCATTTATGTGGGTATCTTCAGCTTTTCAAGTCTAGCATTCAGCTAGATCTGGAGATCCTGATGTTGATCACGAACTGCTGTCCTGATTTTTTCCCCTGCTGTTTTATTTTCAGGCTTTAAAGGCATTTAATAGCACCTTTTTACTTCCCTTACATGTCTGGGTTTCAGATTTTTTTTTTGGGATGTGTCAGGACATTCTTTTCTGCTTATTTTCAATTAAATATATTTATATGTGAGTTTGTATGTTCACATGTGTGTACATAAAAGCATACATTTATTTTGAATACTTAAAATCTTTTTAACATGTCTCTGTTGAAAACACACAACTGATTTACCACTGTCTGGCCGGCTCATTTGGGATTTTCCCCTCTGCAGTTTTACTGTATGCTGGGGATTTTTTTTTTTCCTCACAAGTTTTGTTGTTCTTTTTTGAAGCCTGAATTCCCTTGGGTTCAGAGTGTTTGATTTGTTCAGGGGATCCCTCACACCTCTATTGTTGATGTTCCTGTACCATCAGCACTCAGGTGCAAAACCACTGTTGCAGTCAGAGCCTGCACTCTGTGTATTGCCCACACCTGTCTGTACCTGCTGAAATAGTTCCAGCTCTGAGCCCAGCGAATCTCTTTAGAGAACCTCCCTCATCCTCAGTACTGATATCCTACACCCAGGAATTTGGCTTATTCCTCACCTGAATTTCATTTTTGTTGTGGTGAAAATGCTTAGTCTTTTAAGATTTTTGTGTTAAAGTAGCAGATTTGATGTGTCCAAGAGGTGCAATTAATTCTTTTCTTTGATCTTTTTTCCTTCCCACGTTTATTATCCCTGTTTGGAAAGAGGCTTTTGTTTCCAGAAACTAGACCATTTTTGTAAAGAATTTGCTCAACAGAAAGAGTGTATTTGTAAGGATTTGACATTCCTGTTTAGTTTCAGGCTCTTCAGTTATCCACCCCCAGGGATCTTTCTCAAGAGATGAGATGGGATTTGAAAGTCTTCCTTTCTTAACCATTTCTTGAGAAATTAAAACTTGTTCTTTCACAACTGTTCTAAGGGGTGTGTTATTTTTATCATTTCAAATGCTGCAAAGAAAATCAGTGATGGATTTCCATTGCCATTTTAAGAAGATTTAGTACATCTTGCTTGAATTGCAAATTCATAATGATAATATTGCCACTGATAGTTCCTCCAGTGCAAGAATTCATTCATCTCTCTCAGCTTGCAGGTAATTTATTCATAGAATCACAGTGTGGTTTAAGTTGGAAGGGACCTGATGTAGTTCCAAGCCCCCTGCTATGGCAGGGACACACCTTCCTCTATCCTAAGGTTCTGTAAGCCCCATCCAGCCTGGCCTGGGACACTGCTGGGATGGGGTATCTGCAGCTGCTCTGGGCACCCTGTGCCAGGGCCTCTCCACCCTCACTGGGAAGAATTCCTTCCTAATATCTAATTTAAATCTGCCCTCTTCCAGTTTAAAACCATCACCACTTGTCCCTTCCCTATATGCCCTTGTAAAATTCCCTCTCTGGTTTTTATGTAGCCCCTTTAGGTACTGGAATGTGCAAAGGTCTCCCTGCAGCCTGATCTTTTCCAGCATAATGGCCAAAGTTGTGTTAAGAAAATATTTGCAATTATTCATTGTTCAAGATTACTGCTTATCAATTCAAAGTGTTTTCCTGCAGCCACTCTGTAACAGGAAATGTCTTTACTAGGATTGCTGAGTTGCCAACCTGTCTTTGAAGGGGATGATACTTGTAATGGTGTGAATTCCAAAAAGGGAAGCTGCTTATTCTATTCTGCCTTTTGTTGCTTTGCTATTGTTTTATCTTCCAGGGCCTCACAGTCAAAAGTCAGGGCCATAATAATCTTTTGCATATCATTTATGCTTGATTACTGCTGTATATAAACCTGTCTGATGTTAGACATAAACACTGCTACCACCCTGTTTTGTGTCAACAAGTGCAGAATCCCAGTCTCCTCTGTGGAGAGAGCATCTGTATGGAAACCAGTGCTTCTGGAGGGTTTAAAAGTCAGATGTTCAGCTGGTAAGACTTCTGAGTCTCTTATCTGATCTGTGTTACTCAGCAAGAAATGGTCAGTGCCACATGAAAGACACTGCTGAATATTTTGACATTTGATACTTATTTTTTCAATGTCAGTGTATGTGGGCTATCATTCAAAGCAGAAGAGACATTCACTCTGTAAGGAGATGATGTGGATGTAGCTATTAGCTTCCCTTTGATCTTGGTTTGGGACCTTAAAATTCTGAAATTTGGCTTTGAGGGCTGTATTGTACTTTATTAGCCCTTTCTGAATAACTGGTGTCTTCTTTGCATAGTTGTATTCTATCCAACTGTATCCTAGCTTGCTATTCCCTTTTTTGCACTTTGAAAAGAGTGAGTGGGGTAAATGGGACAGTGTGGCAACTGTCAAAAGGCAAATGTGTGGCTGGACTGGCAGGTCACTAGGTGGGAAGCAGCACTGATTGTTTTTTGCTTACTGGTGTTTTTCGTGGGCCCTGCACATGAGAGCACACCCAGAGTACCATGGCCAGCCCTCAGCTCTGCAGGACGGGGCAGTCCTGATGGCGTGGCTTTAGTCTGGTAGGTGATGAAATCATGTGGGGCTGGGTATAGGGCATATAAGGAGGGGCTGTAAGAGCTGCTTTGGCTCAGTCTGATGAAAATAAGGTTCAGGGCACCTCAGTGGAGTTCCCAGCTGCCTCATGGCAAGGTGTGAGGAAGGTGCAGCTGGACTTCGCAGGGATGTGCGCTGGAAGAGACTGGCTGTGATCACAAGTTGTAACATGAGAAGTTTGTTCTTACGAGGCACAAGGAACATAATTTTCATCGTTTTCATCATTACAGTAATTAAACACTCAAAGGTTTATCAGCATCTCTGATTCTGGAGATGTTCAGAGCCCGATTGTGGAAGCTGCTGAGCAAACTGATTCCAGTGCCCCTGCTTTGTGCAGGACACTGTGTTAGATTTATTCCAGTTGTCCCAGCCTATATTGTTCTGTGGTTTCTCATATCTGTATTTCCAAAACGTGTGTGTCCTTTCTAGATAAAAATCTAGTAAATTATGACTTCAAATTTCTATAACCAGCCTGGACATAAAGACCTCTTTTCTCAAAAGAAACAAGTGGGAAACAATATTGTTCTTTTACTCTGTGTTAAAGTTCAATTCACTCTTCACATTCACAGTATTTCACGTAGGTGTTTAACAGGTGGTACTTAAGTTTGCTGGAGTTTTGCTCTTTTGGCCTTTTCTTATGGCTTGTTATTTCAGAAACCATAAAACTATAAAAGAAAATGTAGAAACAAGGTAGCTGTATGCTTGTGTCACTGGTTGAAGCCTATGCCCGACTGGTGAAACTGCCCAACGAGTGTTCATTATTTATACTAACTAGTCAGGTTAGACTGGTGAGCTGATTTAATTCACTGTGGGTAGGTATCCTGAAGGATTTTTTGGAGATATTTGTTGTAGGCATTTCTCCACATGCATATCTTTTTTGTGCTGCTTATACTGTGCATTTGCTGTGAAGAAATTAGTGTTTAAATGTTCAGGCCCTTGGAGATGTGGCTCAGGGAAATAAAGATTTCTTACAGAGTACAAGCATGCCTGGTTATCTGCTATTCAGTTTCCCCACTGAAGAATATCTCCTCTTTAATGATCCTACTTTTGGTAATGAATTAGCACAATTCTAAGGATAGTAAGTGAAAATTGGGTCAAATGTAATGATGTTACTGTTATATTTTACCATGATAATGCTGTTACATCCCTGTGGTGGGTTGGCCCAGGCACCCATACAGCTGCTTCCTCCTCCCTGCTGCAGAGGGATGGGGAGCAAAAAGGGAGAACAGGGCTGAGAATGCTCCAGGGTTGAAATAAAGACAGGGAAATCACTCCCAATTGCTGTCATGGGTAAAGCAAACTCGACTTGAGGAATTCAACTTAATTTATTGCAGATTAACATAAATATTTAATTACTGGGCAACAAAAAAGACAAACATTAAGACACTTGGGGAAGTCCATCTCTCCTCCTCCTTTCCCAGCCTCAGCTTCACTGCAGACACCTCTCTTCCCTGCCTTGTAAGCACTGCAGGATGCCCTGGGTCCCTTCAGTGAGGCAAGATGTTCAGGGTGTTGGAGTCAAGGTGTTTCAGTTCTGCTGCTGCTTTCTGATTTCTCTTGGCTGTGGTGTAGGTCCTCCATGGGCTGCTCCCCCTTTGGCAATGACCTGCTCCATGGCAGAGCATCTTCCCTTCTCTTCCTCTTCTTCCTCTTCTTTCCCTGACCTTGTTCTCCCATGCCTTGTGTTGATGCCTCCTCCTCTGGTGTTCTTCTGTGCCCTTTCTCAAATATATTTCCATTAAAGCACTCCACACTTGGCTGAGAGGTGTAGCTGTGCCCTTGTGGTGCTGCTGGAGCAGAGACCCTGCTGCCAACACCTGAACATCTGCAGAAATACACTTATGGCTGGGACGTCTGTGTTAGTTAAAAATGTTCTGGAAATGTGTAAAAGGAAGTGCTGGGCTAAATATTCCTGCTAACTGATGAGGAGTACTTTATTATTAGAAGCTCATGTTGTCTCCTGCTTTTTTGCAATTTCATGTGGGACTGGATTGCTTCCTCAATCAAACGTGGTTTTGGTGAGCTGCTTAGTGGCTGAGCTTGTAAATGTTCTATTTCTAAAATACTTTGGATGTTTTTTGTCCGCTTGACTCAGAAACATAGGAGTGATTTCACTGCAGCCAGTATTGTTGTGATAAAATCATGGAATAAGGTGATACAGCCAAGCAAATGTGAAAAGGCAGAATTTGGAGCTTTCTGTGAGCAGCTAATTGACCAGTCTGCTGATGAACAAGATTAAAGATTTTCCAAGGGGTGGCATAAGTATACTGAGAAACTGCTCTACAGTACCTTGGGGTTTAGATGTTGTATTCTATAGTAATAGTGATTTTTTTTGCAGTTAATTTAATTTTTGACAGTTTCTCAATATAAATAAAGTGAATTATGTGTTATATTTAGCTAGGATGGGCAGGTTTTTGCTTTAAATTTAGAGATACTTTTGAAATTTTAAAGTGGAAAAGTTTCCTTAGTAGAAATTGAGTATCCTGAAAAAGAAACCGTATACTACAAGTATTACTTTTCTCTTTAAAATCATACTGTAAGAAGAAAAACTTTAGCAAATATTTTTCAGTTATTATTTTAAGTCTCAGATGTACAGAGAGCTTAGTTCCTTGTTTAACCTCCTCAGAGGCATATATGATCTCTTGAAAGTAACAGTGGTATCTTATTCACAACATTCAGGATACTGATCAAAAATTGGGAGCTAAAAGTATCTTCTCTTTCATATTTGGAATATTCAGGTGTCTCTGTGGAGGTCCATCAGAGCACCTTTGTGGATATGCATCTCCCTTTGTCTGGGTCCTGCTGACTTGCTAATTCTGTATTTCTTTAGCTTTAAGTATGACTTCTGCTGTTCAAGTTCATAAAAATTAAAGATCTATGTTAGGTTTGTCAGCAATGAAGAATTCCTGACCTCTATTCTCAATTTATTTTATAAGGACATGAAACTTGATGAGGTAGAACATTGTGCCAATTTATGCTCAAGGTGTCAGTGAAAGTAAATGTGTGAGCTTCAAATGCCTTAAGTGTTTACCAGCTAATTTACAAAGTAACAATAAAATTTCAGTGTTTGTATAGTCAGAGCAGAGGCTTTTTGAAGGATATTTGTTCATTAGAGTGTGGGAAATGGATTGATCCGTTAGCCTGGTGCTGGTGTTTGTTTGGGAAGGAGTGCTTCTTTCAGCAGTTGCCTCTGTAATTATGTTTCATTGCTGTCAAATAATGCTGCATGCTGAAAGTCAATTTGCATTTTTAGCAGACATCCTTTTACCTCTATGAATATCTTTCTGTGGGAGGCACTCATGGTGGTCAAGAGGTAGAATGTGAGGTTTTGTAACATCTAAGTCACTGCATGTTCCAAAGCTATGGCTGAGTCAGTGTCCTCAAAAAATGCACCTAAACTCAGTGAAAATTGTCTTACTTGTGTCAGGAGTCTGTATTATTTTCACTTCTTACTGTTCATAGCAGCACTTTGAACTGCTAAATGTGACTGACTGACTTCAAAGTTAATGTTTCTTTCATGTAACCCTTGCTCTACCAGCTTAGTGGAAAAGGAGAGCAAGAAGAGATGGCAGTAATTACCAAAAATCAACACAAAATTAATGATTAATGGACAGGTAGGTAATTATAGGTGTTTATATTGAAGATTCCAATGCTAGATACAGCTTTGTGAATTACACAGATTTCAGAATATCCATGTGAATTGTAAATAAATATCTAATCTCATTAGTGGTGTGCACTGTAATCCCCATTACAAAATGAAACGTTAAGCAAAATGTACAGACTTTTCAGTTGTTACCTTCTGTCTCTGGCAAGTTAGAGATAAACTGAGCATATGTTAAAGATTAGCTGCTGATGGGCAAGTGATCAAAAGCTTCCTTTCCTCTTCTGACTTTGTGTCTCAGACAACAGGAGAGAAACACACATGGGTGGTGTGACTTTTGAATAAAGTCTTCAGGGCATGTGTCTCCCCTGAGTTAGTGTGATTTGACTCTGAATGCATTTTTAATTTATGAACAAATAGAATTTTGATTGCTTTTTGATGCAGAGGCATTTTTCTGGCGTGCCACTGAGTGGCAATGTGAGTGGTGGGCTTTTCAGCTGGCACCTGGCATCCCTGGCAGCCTCTGGAGCTGGATGTTCCACAAGATCCAGAGGCAGAGAAACTGATGATGCCCTGCTTTGTGTTTGTAAGTGGGGAGTATGCAGCTGCTGCAATTCAGGCTCTAGCTTGCTGGGGTTAGAATTGAAGCCATGAGGGCCTTTTCCCCCCAAAACATAATAAATAATACTAAAAAATCCTGTCAGCCGACTACTTAATCTCACAGAATCAGCCTGACTCAAAAATACTGCAGGCAGTAATTCTAAGTTAGTGCTTACAAGCAAATGAGGCCCAGCAAAGTCCTCTTCTCATATCTGTTGGTGGAAGAAATGGAATGTTTCTGTAGCTACTATTTCCTTTGCATAAGCTGTGGAAGAAAGAAAACTTCCTTCGTCATGGATGAAACCTCTCTGCATGAAATAAAAAGCATGTGAGATACTGCTTGCCTAGTGGCAGCACTGAAAATTCCATGTGCTTTGGAACATCCTTTTCTTAGTAATAACATGTTTCATAGTATATTGTTAATCAGCAATCTTTAAATTTTTGCTTCATATATATATATGTGAATTTTTATATAGACATATATCTGTATCTCTGTGAAACAGGCATAATGAACTCCTAGAAGGACTGTCCAGGAAAAGCAGTAGATGGTGTAAAAAGACCAGGGAAGCAATAACAAATGCCTTGCCTGCATAGCCGTTCCTGCTCTAATGTGCATTCCCTGGATACATCAGCTTCCTTCAGTACCACGTGTCTCAGAACAAGTGTTCTGAATTTGGGAAAAACAGTTTTTCTTCAGGATCACAGTGGCAGTGAGAGTCAGACCCTTCTCAGGATGGAGCAATACTTTTAATACTGTTTTAATTGTGTATTGCCTGCTAATCAGTTTCTCTCCCTGGTGGGATGTATGCAGAGGATATTCACCTTCAGTAGGTAAGCAGAGATCAGTTTTATCCATTTGCACTCAGTGTGGGCTGAAAGATTTTTTTAAAGAAGTCAGTGGTATGAAATATGTTGCCCTCAATAGCTGCTGGAAATAGCTGTGCAGAGCCTGGCCTGCTAAATTTCAAGTTAGTCTGTCATACCATAATACAAACTCAGTTACTTGCTGTATGACAACACTTCTTGAAAACCAGTTTGGAAGGAGAGAAAGGGAGCTGCAAAGTCTTAGGCACATTATATTAATCTGTAACAAGAAGCCTAAAATATTAGTTGAAGGAAAGTAAAAGTTTCTTCTGATTTCTTTGAAAATTACATGACTTACTATATTGAAGCTTGTGTAATTTTCCTTTTGCACTGCCTGATATATCGGCAGATACTTTCCTACAGATCCTGACACTGCTGATAATTATTCTAGTAAATTAATGATTTTTTTTCTTCCTTTCAGCTCCTCTTGCCTGTTAGGTTGGTTAAACCTGTCTTTTGCTAAGCTGGTTTCTGTTTTCCATTGCACAGAAGTTGACTGTGTTCAGGACAGATGAAGAAGGTACTTCAATATCCTCAGTTCTTGCCTACCTACCAGATCTTAAGAAATAGTCTTTCATGTGTTTGAGTCTCACCATATATTTTAGAAGTATTTGTAATACTGCTAAAACACATTGCCCATGTATAAGCAATACTCCTCACTGGCATGACTGCCTATAACTGAAAGGAACAAAAATCTAGAGAAAATACAAAGCGCTGAAGTGTCAATTTCTTGATTTCAGTATTAAAACCAACTCTAGAAATCAGAGGTTAAGCTCCTGAAAGAACAGGATTCTCTTATGGGAAATAATGAAAAGAGTTCCTACACAGGTTAAGAAAATATGAAAACAGTATTTCCCAGTTAGCTCTTTTTTCATGGATCCTGATTATATTGGAAAATCAACAAGAAACATCAGCCTCACAGTGGACTTTGACTTCCTGGCTGGCTTTCCTGAAAAAATCTTCTCAGTCATAATCCCTACACGCCCCTTGTATGGGGGATTTCAGTAACCCCTCTTACTCACGGTGAGTTTAGCAGCTTCCCAACGTGATCAGTAAGAGCAGAGCCAGCCCAGCCCATGTGTCTGCATCTATTCACAGCAGAATGATGCAAGAAAACTGCCCACAGGCAGCTCAAAGGAAGAAACAGTTCTCAAAGCTGAGCTCCCATGAGTGTAAAGACAACAAGTTCAATACTTCTCTGCCTGATTCTGCTTTGTCAGGGAAGAGGCAAATCTAAAATACTGTGCCTCTTCTTGCCAGGAAAACTGTACAAATACTAAAATCTTTATTTAATAGCTATGCCTTCTTTTTAGTAGCGGGAACTTTCTTGTTCTCCTGCCAACACAGCTCTGCATTGAAGTTCAAGAGATGACTAATCTCTATTAGTGACATTTTGCAGGGCAGCACTGTCTGAAGCACTCAAGGCAGATGCTGCTAACCCCAAGGGAACTTCCCAAGTACCCCTCATTACTCCATTTCCACCACTTGCTCATGAAAAGCCTTCACGCTCCTCCCAGGCACCACTTTCCCCTCAGTCATGTGGATATCCCTGTTTTAAAGGGATGCTGTAAGAACAAGAGCTCCATAAAAGAAGGGAGCATATACAGGAGGTGACAAACACAGAATGAATATTCCAGATACTTTCCACTCATAGTTCCTATTCTCTTTAGATGATTGTCCATGTGTATCACCACGCTACAACTGGCTGCATGCAGTAGGTGTGTATTCCATGAATTTCCTAAGACAGTGGACAGTTCCAGCTTTCCTGCTGCCTGGACACTTCCATTAGTGTCATGCTTAACCAAAGTATGAATGAAAGAGTACGTGCAGCTCTGTGGGTCTCCCAAAGGATAATTTTTGGAAAATGCTACAGATAGTGTTTATCCCCAAACCACAAATTTCTCTCTCTGCTCTATTACAACATGTCCCAGTGACCCAGAAAAACAGACTCTGAGGAGGAACTGTCAAACCCAGAGTGTTCCCACCGAGGAAAAAACAATTAAAGAAATTTAAAAAGGGCATGTTTTTTAAAAGACCAAGTTATATATAAATATGATGAATGAAACTCATTAGACAATAGCTCATACAATGTTCTCTCTGATAAGGACAAACAGGGTATTTCAATAGAGGCAAAGAAAAATCCTTCACAAAAAGTGCCACTCAAACTACCTGGATTTCAGGCTTGAGGTATGTAGAGAGTTCAGCTGGACACTGAAGGAACAAGGCAGAGGGCAGAAGAGGATCAGAACTCAGGTGCCTAAATTTCTAAGTCCAGTCTGCTGAGCTTACAGCTACAAATATACCACCACTCCTGTGGACAGGCCAAAGAGAGGATGCCTTGGGCTCCAATGGTCAGTCTGCTGTCAGTACTGATGTCCTGAGCCACTGTGTTTCCATCACTGACTTCTGGCACCCACCAAGGAACAGCACCAGACAAAACCACAGGAAAGCAGGGTTGGAAGGGAGCTCTGGAGATCATCCATTCCAATAGCCAAGGCAGGGTCACATCTAGGGGTTTGGAATGTCTCCAGAGAGGAAGATTCCACAACCCTTCCAGTGCTCTGCCACCTACAGTGTAATGAATTCTTCCTCATGTTGAGGTGCAACTTCTTGTGTTTTAGTTTATGACCACAAATTCTGAAGAAGACAAATATCAAAGGTTACTTATTTACACCAAGCCTGTTGGTGTTTCATAACTGCAATCCATCTGGATAGTAATTAAGAGTTAGTAATCAGCCACATTCATTTAGCACAATTTAGATATTTGTATCAAATACATTTGCTAATGAATAGATTAAATCTTTACAAAGTTCAGGACATGGAGACATTTATCAGGTGCTAAATCTCAAAAATACATGTAGGACTCTTACTGAGTCAATCAGTTGATCAACCAATCCAGAACAAGAGACAACATCTGGTCTAAAATGCAGCACTTAGATCCTCAGGAAGATGAATGGTGCTTATTTTAGTTAGAGCAGCAGAACTTCTTTAGACGTTCTAATTAAATTTCTGAATGAAAGAATCAGCAACAGGAAAACTTCAATCTGTCTGGACAGCACAGAAAACCTACAAGGCTCTCAGTTATAAAAACTAATGCTCCACCAGGATGAATTTCTCCTTAGTGCACACAGTCTGAGGCATGGGGATGCAGAGACAAACCACCCAAAGCAGCACATCTCACCTAGAGGCAGATCTTCAGAGTCCCAGCTGTACCTCCTGCAAAGGAGAGGTGGGGTAGAAATGTTTTGAGATTCAGTTGGGGCATAAACGGATTAAGGAGGCTTCTCTTCTAATTCTGTGCACTGCTCTTTCATAAGCCATTTATAATGGTGTTATTTCATGTTTAGTCACACCATTTATTTACTTTTAACAAAGGATGTGTGAAGCGAGTCTTAGAGGTAGCTTAGTTACAGCTCTTTCCTCACTTAAGGCTGTAACAAACTGGTGAACAGAAGACTGTTGTGTGTGGGAACTGCAGTATGCTCAGCCCTCAGCACACTGCTCTGAGCACCCAGATAACAACATGTCACAGAACATGCACACACAAGGTAAAGCACTGCAGGAAAAGTCTTCCAACCAGCACTGGGAACAATGAAGGCTCTTCAGCACAACACAGCACAGCAAAACCTAATAGCCACTGAAATTTCCTAAGCACTGGTCGGAAACACTGTGAAAGAGCAGTTGGACACAAGAATGAAAGAAAACTGAAGTCCTGAAACGGTTGTTAGAAGAACCTGGATGAAGCTAATAGGCCAGTGTTCTTGAGATTAACTTTGAAATCACAGAGAGGGACTTTCTGAACAGCATCAGACCGCCTAGAAACTCAAAGCAAACCCTGCCACTTCATGTCTTACCCACGTAAGCTTTCCTGTAGTTCAGTAAGAAGAAAGAATGAGGCTCTCTGGAATTCTGAGACAATCCTACTATAATCTCAAGTAAACACACTGTGAGATACAGATGTCCTGACTTTGGACATATTTCCTGCACTCCAAGTTCCTGAAAAGGAAAGCTGTTTGTAAAAGCAGTAGTCAGGACATCTGCATGAAGAGATGACAGTTCCAAATGCATGAGTATCTCAGTCATGCCAGTGTAGCTGAAACCACATCAGGCACACCCTGCATTACCTTCTGCAAAACCCTGTGTGCAGGAGACAGACACATCAGCTGGGCTGCACAACACAATAGAAACCCCAGGCAGCCCTGAAAACACACTTGCTGTGGAATAGGAGAATCAATGTTACTCTCCTGGATTTTAAAGAGGCTGATCTCAGGTACCTCTTAAATGACAAATGGAAAAAAAATCCCAGCAACAAAAACAAAAGGCAAAAAACCAGTACCCTGCATCTTGGAGGTCTTAGTCGTGATACAGCAACTAAAGTGTCTTGTACAAAGGATTGCCAGTGTTCTGCAAGCAGAGTGTTGGCCACTGGTTCCAGTCACAGCTAAGTCAGAACTAGTGAACCTCCAAGTGTTATAAGAGGGGAACTTTTAAAGTCTCTTTATTTACTCAAATGTGCTTTTTTTCCATGTTAAGTCATCACCTGCAATTGATATCTTACAGGCAGAGTAATCCATCATGTTTTCTGAACTCCCTGTACCTTGAGAACATTTATGCAGGACAGGCATCTAGAGCAGACCAAGAGTCCCCAGCAGCATGACCTGAACCCTGACCTTGGACAGCAGTAAAACCTGGTCTCCTTTGACCAGATGTACAGTGTGAGTCTGCCTGTCTGCTGCTCCTGCAGACTGACACCAGGGGTTCATTAAAAGGGAGGGGAAGAAAGAAGCAGGATGTTACATTAATGACTCTTGGTATCCTGCAGACAGAAATTCTACATAAAGGCATTTCAGCCAGGAACATGACTAACCCAGAGTGACTGCTGAAGGGGACAGAGACTGAGGCAAAATGAGTCATATGCTTCCCAAAGAACACTCAAAACATGCCAGTGAGAGAACACAAACTGAGCAAGTGACTGTGTAACTGGCAGCCTGCATATAAAGATCATCAACAGATGACTTTCAGGTAAATCTTGGTGTCTGCCCAGTATTTAAGAAGCTAAAGTATGAGATATGGTGTGCTCCTCTATGCAGTAAGCTCTTCATGAGAGCTAGCCTTCAGCTTGGGCTTATTTATGAGGAGCTTTCTGGGCAGTGGAATCATCCAAGTGTGCTTTGAGTAGATCCAGTTGAAAGTAAATATAAACAGGTCTGAAGAGCTTCATATGTTTTACAGTCCTGCACAGAATAATCCTAGAAGAGAGGGTTCTCCATCTGTCCATCCATCCATCCATCCAAACTCCTTTGATCCATGTTGGTCAAACTTGTAAAACCTGGTGAGCTCCCTCTAATCTTAATACTGCAACCAAGTAATTCAAGGACAGATGTGAAAAAAATAATTATTTTTGGCTCCATGTCAAGATTTAAACACACTGATCTCACTGAAGGTTGTATGGAAGCAACAATATCCCACAGAAAAAAAAAAAAAAAAAAAGCCAGCTCCATCCTACACCATCTGTTAAAGCAGGCAGTTTAAAGCAAAGCTGTGGAAAAGCCAGAGCACTGTGGAGGAGCAGCAGGAAGGGCTCTGCTCAGGCTCTGATGTAACTGGAGCCCAGTGACCACTTGTCAGACAGACCCACCACACAGTCTAATCTGGTATGAGGGTACAGGCATCTCCCAAGTCTAGGGCAGAATAAAAATGGTCTCAGTCATTTAACAAGGTCATCAGCTCAGGTGGGAAGGCTGATGTAGACACAGATTATTGTTCTCTCATGCGCCTCTTGGGCTTCCTATGTACAGGACAGAGCTGGAGACTCTCAAAATGGAAGGATCCTCCATTGATGCCCTGAAGCAAGTTTTGGAAACAGGACCATATGGAGAGACTGCTGAAGGACTATACTTCATGCTAGACTCTGCCTACAAGCTGGAGGAGGGATCACGAGTTGAATGTTTACACAGATCTCAAACATTAAAGATTACTCTGATTCAAGGCCAAAGCTGATGGATGTGTCCAGAAAATAATTAAGTACTCTCCCCTCCCTTACTTGAAAGGCATTGGACTAGAAGTCTTTGTAAACCAGATATTTCCTCAGGGATCTGGTCCTCCAAGAAAACATAAGTATTTGGCACTCGTGCTGGGCAAGGGCATAATGGATGCCATTTAAAATAACTCAGCTTCAGGAAATGAGACAGACACATGAAAGCAAAGAGAAAGAATGACTTAAAACCAGCTAAACAGCATAAAAACAAAGTCTATGCAATGCAAGCTGTTGCTCAGCCCTGTGCCACTGAAGGTACCATGCCAGCTGTGTGCTTGAGAGGTACACTACATGTTTCTGTTACAACTTACAGGTCCATAAAAAAATTGATTGGAACCTAGTCCAACTTCTCACTTAAAGCAGGGCTAGTAGCAACACTACATCAGCTCAGCTCCTCCCAAATATTTATCCTTGTGCCATAACCCATGGATTAGTAACTTCATCTATATTTCAAGCCTGGCATACACTAGCAGAACTTTTCCTTTTAGCTTGCTTAAATAGGAAATAAGTTGGACTGCATTTGTGCAGAGACAGTCAAAAATTTCAGTCTCACTCATACACACATGCAGTAATTCAAGCTAGAATTCCAAAGCCTGTATGTATTGCATATATGTAATAATATTAACCAGAGAGCATCTCTGTTCAGCTAGAACTGCTCAAGGTAATTGTAATAAACTGAAGTTGACCTGTATTACATAGAAAACTGCTTTCTTCTTAGAAAACCCAAGAATTCTCACAGATGATAGAGAGTAGGAAAGTAGCAACACCTAAGAATACTAGGTATTCTGATTCAGATGCTTTTCTACCTCAGTGTTTTTCACAATTTATCTTGGCCAAAACCAAACCAGTGCAGGAGGATCAAAGTTCCTACATGTAAAGATGTTCACCAAGTCCTTGCAGCAATAGTTTGAAAGTAAAAAAACAAACAAAAAAAACCTGGGGAAAAAATCAGTTAATAAATATTTATGCCTTCTAGACCACAACAATCCTGCAGTTTTCACCAAAGATCGATAGCACCACATCTTTCAATGCACCATCTCCTACTCTGCACAGGCCTCTGCACTCCCTCAGGCAACCGCATTTCCTTTTCTCTTTATCTGTCCTGGACACAGCCAGCCTCTGTGCAATGGAAAACAGAAACCAGCTTAGCAAAAGACAGGTTTAACCAACCTAACAGGCAAGAGGAGCTGCAAGGAAGAAAAAAAAATCCAAGACAGCAGCTTCCAATGTTTCATGTTTTTACAGCCCATCTATTAAGTTGTTTAAATTTTAATTCTTTAATAAATCATATTTTGCCAATGTATTTTTACAGTAACTTTTAGTGTAGTTTGATTTAATTTTACTGTAATTTGTAATTCAATTTATTTTTAAGTTATTTCTAGTTTATTCCTGTCTTAGAAAGGAAATGCTTTATTCGTAAATTTTAGTGTTCACTTTTGTAGCAATGTTCAGAAGGTAATAAATGGATTGAGTGGATCAATGGAGTCATTGGTTCAGCTTTGGATTCATTACTCAGCTGTTATCTAGTTATGTTATATATTTAAATTGACCTGTTGGTTTTGAAGGGGTCAAGGTTCTTGTGTTACTTTTTTCTAAGTAATGAAGGGAATTTTTCTATCAGACTAATTTAACATAATTGTGGAGGTTTTTTCTATTAAAATTGCTTCTGAAGAATAGTTGATTTTTCATTTAAGGCACTGTGTCAGCAGAGTTGTTTACTTTTAGTGACTTACTGTTTGTGTTATATTTCTTCACTGAAAATATTTTTAGAGCAGACACACCAATAAAAAATTGAGGCTCTTTGAAACTTCTCATTAGGAACCTTAAACATGGTTGATGAAGACAGGTGTTTTATCTTTTGAACGAGGGTCCCTGATACAGATTCTGCTGTGGAGAGAGACAGAAATAAGAGAATCCATGAACGTCTTCAGGGGTTTTTTTAAGATTTAATCCATGTTGTGTTTATTTTAATAGTGTCAGAATGTACCCTTTTTGTAGGTTGAGTAGAGTGGCTTTTGTGTCAGAAAGGCAGGATGTGGGGTACCAGGGTTATTACCTGCCTGGGGAAGCTCAGGTCTGCTCTCCTGGTGAGTACAGGAGCTGCAGCCCAGGAACCCTTGGCCTGAGCAGAGCTTGGTGAGTCAGTGGCAGCACCAGCAGCAGAGAGGCACAGGAAGGTTATTGTGTGTGCCCCTGCCTGGTGACAGCAGTGACTCACAGCCACTGCTGCTGCTGGGAGAGTGATGCACACAGGTTTGGGGGATTGAACTCGTCCTCCAAAGAAATGGTCCAGTTTTCCAGTAAGGCTATCAGTCTGTCTTCTGGGAAAATGAAGGTATATTTAGTGTCCAGACACCACACTTAGTGTCTAAGTGTTGTTTATTATTACACCAGTAATGCATAGATTTGTTTCGAGGAAATTATTTTCTGGAATACAACTCAGATAGAAATCTCATATTAGCAACAGGCTTGACCTATTGTATTTTCTTTAAAACAGATACTAGATACTTGTTCCAAAGTTGTACCAGTCCTGTTTGTGCTACCATAGCACAGCTTTTTCAGGGTACAGTTAAATATTCTGATTATCCATATGGAAATACCTACCCCTTTTTTGGAGGGAAGAAACATCTCCAAGGAGAAGCTGATGACGACAGCAGGGCTTGTAGAGAAATAAAATGTTAGAAAAAGGACATAAGCAGCAACTTTCAAACTGAGAACAGAATAAGAAGTTTTGCTGTGAGTAATGTTGCTCAGTTGCAGTAGGAGATAAACCTGGCTGGCAGCTGTGGGTGAGGGGGGATATTCTGTTTTAGGGAGTTTATTCCATGAACTGTCTCCTGTGAGCCAGAGTCGTCTGTGGGATAATGAGCAGAGCTGTGGGTGTGGAAGGGGAAAAATAATATGCAGTAAACCAGTAGTGAGTTCTAATTCTAGACTAGATAAAACAGTATTTTTAAAATACATAGCCAGCATTAATGCACTGAGTTTGTTATTTGCTGCTTTACAGTTTCAGAGATTTAATCCAAAACAAGGCAAGCCTAATGAAGGCAAAGCGTGCTCTGAGAGTTGGTTGCTGTTCATCATCTGGTAGAGTTTGCACCTCTCCATACAGATCTTGTGCTCAGACCTTTACACCGTGACAATGGTGGTGCTTTCTTGAAAGCCTTTATCCTTCATTATTTATTGCTCTCAATCCTTTTCTGCTGAAGTAGTTTGATTCACTGTTTGTATTGTGGCTGTGTTTCGGGGCTGCTGGTGTATTATTCTGGTCATCCCAGCATGTACACAAACGTGGCAGTTCCTGTCCAAAGGATTCAAGGAAAGCAATGGTTAGAAAGTGATAGGATGGTGATTTTTGACTCATAGAAATGCAATCGCATTATTGCTTGGCTGTTCTCCAGAGCTTTTTAAAAAATTATTTTAATCTTGACCAAGGAAAGATGCAGTTTTTAAAATGTTTTTAGTCCCCATTATATATTTTCTTCCGACAGTAGCTGAGGTTTGAGTTTATAAATCACTCTTCAGTAGCTCAAGTAGTGAATTACTTTTTTATACACATTCTGTATAAGATTTTAAATAATTTAATAACTAGCTGTTTTTACTTAACTTAAACCAGTTGAATTGCTATTGATTCTTTGTTTTTTGAGCTGTTTGTGTCATTTAATCAAAAGGAGATGTTCTGTCCTTTTCTGGTAAAAATGACCAAATAATGGGGTTTTATTTTTAGCGTAGTATATCATGACAACAAGTGTCCTTTTACATTTATTGAATGTTGTATATTGGGATTTTAATGAGGTTTTCCTCAGAAAAACAAAATCTGAATAAAAAAGTGAACAAATTACTGATTGTGACCACAAAACCTGTTGCCCAGCACTAAGGCATGTCCCCAAGTGCCATATCTAAATACCTCCAGGGATGGTGACCCAGCCACTGGCTCTGGGCAGCCCATTCCGATGTGTGACAACCTTTCCAGTGAAGGTTTGTAATATTCAACCTCTCCTGGCACAACTTGAGGCCATTTCCTCTTGTCCTATCCCTTGTCAGACCCCACCTGGCTGCAGCCTCCCTTCAGGTGGTGGCGGAGAGCCCTGAGGTGTCCCGTGAGCCTCCTCCAGGCTCAGCTGCCCCAGGACTTGTGCTCAGAGCCTTCATCATCTCCACTGCTCCTCTCTGGCCAGAGCCATCTATCATTCCCGTGTGACCCTTCTTAGGTGCTTCACGTGGTTTGTAGCACATCAATAACCTGCACCTCTGCAGCTGTGTGTGTCATCCCTGCATGCTGGCAGACAGAACCTCACCAGGGCTGCCCCAGCTTATCTCCAGTGAGTCTCTTTGTTCTCCCTTCCCCCTTCCCAGTGTGATTTGGAGCTCTCAATGAGCCCTGCTGGCTCCTGTGCACAGATCCTGTTTCTCCTTTGAGACAGGTGTACCCTGGCTCTTGCCAGCAGGCCTGCTGTCATGTAAACTGATCTATAATTAAAATCTGCAGAATCCTGCCAGGGACAGCAGGCTCACAGCCAGGTATCGATCTGCTGGCTCTTCCTGTTCCTTCCTCCTCATTCCCTGAAACTGAAAGCAGAGAGGAGAACACTTCATGTGCTCCTTATCCTTCAACCAGTCATGAATCTTTACAGCAAAAGTATCTCAAAAAAGTGTTGCCAAGAGAGTGTTTAATGATGAGTAAAACGTGCTAATGTTAGGTGAAATCTAAAAGGAGTTCTGAAATCCAGGGTTGGGGAGTGGTTTCTCAGTAATGCATTCAGGGTTTCTCTGTTAATTAGGTGTACGAGTCTTCTGTCTAGTAGAGCTAATCTAGGCATCCATTTGAGTGAAAAAAAAAAGAGCTAAACTCTGCTTTTAATTAACATATAGGTTTATTTATCTGGAAAGGCACAGCAAGGTGTTCTGAAATGTACCTTAAACTTAGCATTTGAATAAGTACCACTGTTGCTCCTTTGGCCTTGCATTGAGATGGATGAAGAAGAGAGAGAGCCCTTTCCATAATTTCCATTCCCAGAACATGTCCAAGAGATGCGTATAATTTGAGTCTTCAGAGCTAGCTTGCCGTGTTGCCCCGAAATGAAACATCTAACACTAGACAAGTGACTGTTCCACATTTCAATGCTCTGAGCCCTTTTGAATTGTATTTTTCTTTTAGTTTTGAATTAACAGACTCTTATAAAACATGTGGCTCTGAGATGACTGTCTGTGTTCAGACAAGTGGAAGCTCTTGCTACAGTTGGTGGATTGATGCCTTGAACTCACAACAGGGAATTCCATTCTCCTTTCTGTCTTGACAGTTGTTCATACAGATCTATCAGCAGATTAAGATGTTTCTCTGAACAGTGTTTAAATGCAGAGCACTTGGTTACAGGATGGCCTGCATAAAGAACCAAAAAGACTTGATTGCCCAGCATTTCTATCCATTTCATCTCTATTACTGCAGATCTTGAACATTCATGTATTCTCAGCCTGATAAAGAAGCCAGAGTTCAGTCATTGCAAGAAGCCTAACAGCATGACAAACTGCTCAAATGGCCATGTAGTACTAATTCATGAGTAAAGAGGTCCTGAAAAGATTTGTTAAGAGGCAGTATTTGTTCAGAGACAGATTTACCCTGAATAATTTTATCAATGCTGTCTATACCAACTGGCCATTTCGATCCATGGGCAATGCAATATTCAGTGCTGGATAGTTTTATGTTTATTGCCATGAAGT
Organism: Sylvia atricapilla; assembly: GCF_009819655.1. Taxonomy (NCBI): domain Eukaryota; kingdom Metazoa; phylum Chordata; class Aves; order Passeriformes; family Sylviidae; genus Sylvia; species Sylvia atricapilla. The sequence goes on from NC_089144.1 coordinate 47,227,649, forward strand.
CACATCTTCTTCATGTTCTTCTCTACTGCCTCAATTCCTGGAGTGATTTGTAAGGTTAGACAGGATAGGACTAAAGCTTTTCACTGACAGAAGTTGTTCTGGCTGTCATTCCTGTTGGAGGTACTCATTTTAGCTTGTCTAGTTCACATTCTGAACAGATGGGTTTCTGCTGCCTACTAAGAGTTCAGCTTACTGCACCTGATGTCTTCAGTGGTGGGTGACTGAGCACTGCTGACAGAGGGAACTGCCTCGTGCTCTGAAAACCCTTGTACCTGGCAGGAGGATGTCTGGGGCAAAGAACCAATCTCCTGAATGAAAAAGCCTCTCTGTTTGGGTATTTTCCATCACGTTCTAGGATTTAGTAAAGATCTTAATAATGAAAATCTTTGAATTTGTACTTGCAAAGCTGCATCCATCACTGCATATACCAGAAGTTTGAAGCCTTCTATTAAGGTGAATTGTGCTAGGCCTCCCCATTTCCAGAGCTGTCCAAGTCCTTAATGCTTTTCTGTGGCTTATCTCTTAAAGCTGCTCCTAAAAGTCACACAAAGCTCCTTCAGAACTCAGTGTAATGTGCTGTGTTCTGCTTTGCTGTCAGAGGTACTGCTGTCATTTCAGCATGAGGCTAAGTGCCAGAACATTTTGATCAGAGGTTTTTTATATGTTCTTTCACAGGGACAGTGATTGCTGCAGCCATATTCTAAATTTATCCTGAAATTCTAGTAATTCATTTGAACTGCCTGTCTTCCCAGAATGGTACTTGGTGTAAGAGATTTGACATATCCAGAAAAGAAGATATTCAAGTCTGTTCCTTTGTGAATTTAGCCAATATTTCATGGCAGAGGGCTGAAAATACCATGTATCAGCAGTTACTTTTCCTTTTTAGAGCGTGTTGTTGATGTATGCTGATATGTTGGGAAGTACCGAACACAAGATCAAAGGTTGTGTAGAGCACCTTTCATCTTGGACTGATTCCTTGCATCAGCTAATGGAAAGATGGATTTGCTGACCTCCCTAATTGAGGTGACTAATAATACATTTTTGCAGAAAAGCTCCTAATCTATTAACAAATGAGTCATCTTCCATATAGATGCTATTAGTGTGAAAATATTAGACTTTCATCCATATGTAAATGTTAAAATCCGCTTTCCCATAAGTGCCATAATAATTTATAATTACTTCCATGGGATGTGAGGTTCACAGGAGCTGAATGTGGCACTTCAGCACCTATTTCACAGGTGCAATTTAGAAGGAATCTTTACTGTGGATGAAATTGGGTATGTTGCATACATATGCAAAATAGGGTAAGATTGAGCTCTACAAGTTCTATCATGGCTGGCCTGAATATAAATCAGTTTGATGTTTGGGTATTGGCTTTTTATTTCTTTATAACAGAAACCTCGTGCACAAGGATCCATTTTACCAACACAGTTTGTGACAGAGGAAACTTATGCTGCCAGAGAGGGGAGACAGAATCTGCAAAGAGTTATCTTACTGCATTGTAAGAAACTGCAAATAGGCAAGGGCTCTTGTTTCTTTAGCAGCATAAGAACAAAAAATCAAAGCTCATATTTGTAAATAAATAAAACATAGTGTTTAAATAGTGTAATGCTAACGCAATTTGGACAGCCTAGTGGGAAATAGAGGTTAAAGTCAGTATGTAAATTGTTGATTTCGATGAGAAATTCCAAACATTTGCCCTAATCCCAAAATGCCTATTCTGAGGAAAGATGAGGGGCACTTAAAAAGAATCCAGTTTCTTAGTTCCAGGATCATATCATGCTGACATTCACAGGGTGTGAAATGTAGATTCTTGGAAGATTTGCATGAGAAAAAGCTTTTGAAGCACAGTAAGCTAGTGATGTAGAAGTACCTGCCTTTGGAAATGTAAACACAGAGTAGCTGGGACTTACTGATATGACTTCAAAAATAATTTTCCTTTGAGTACTCTTGCCTACTAGACCATTTCTGGTGTCTGAGAGAGAGCTCAAATTCCCTTAGGAAGTCAGAGAGCTATCAGAATTATATTCATAGCTAAAAACCTGATAAATATGTGGGTTTTAGGACTTTAATAGGTTTGCCTGTGCCTAATCATAATTTTTATTTTTACCACACGTGTGTACACAAATTTCCTTGGAATATTTAGAATGTGCACAAATTTCTTTTTAGAATAAGTCTTGTTTTTACTGTACCTGAGATATTCTGTAGAAAATGCCCATATCTATACTTTGAGCACAGAAACAGATTACCTTTATTCTTGGTAAGCTGCTTCATGTTGACCATAGATAAAGCCTTTCCTGTGGACATTTAGGGCTGGTGTACTGCACTGACTCTGTTTTACTTTGCAGCCTTTTGCTGGCTGTACCTGGACACTGTGGATGAGTTGGTTGCATTGCAGTTTTGGTTCTTCTGTGGCTATAGTTTTCCTAGGCTGTTTCTGATCTTCTTCCTTTAGGACTCTAACTTGGTTCCTGTTGGCTTGTTTGGGGTTTGTTGGGGGTTTTTTTTGTACAAACAGGGGCAAGTGAATAAGGCTGCTGCACACTGCCCCCTTAAATGAGTCATTTTGTGCCAGTCTAGTTCAGCTGACAGATGTATTACTGACAGCTTAAGCTCTTTATCTATAGCATTTTTTTTCCCGTCTTGCCCTTCTGCTGTCTCAGAGATATTGCAATGTAGGGTTGTCTTTAAAATGCAGGTCTCTTTCTTTGACTCTCACAATGAAATCCTATTAAAATCATAGCAGTATTTTGTATCTAAGCTTAGCACTATGAAAATCACCCACTCATTTCCATTTAAATCAGGGTTTTGACGGCCCTGATCCATCTTACAGGGGATACGTGGCATTTCTGGACTCAGCAAGTTGTGTTCCTTCCCAGCCCTGCTGGACACCTGACATTAGCCCTTTTCCAATGTCTTTGCGTGGGCTGCAGCTGAATGTCAGCAGGGACTCCCTCAGCCTGCCAGGCCTTTGCTTCTGCAGGGCATTCAGTAGAATCCATTTCCCAGAAATGCTGCCAAACCTTTAACTCTTTGAGCTTGGGACAGAGTGATTTCACACAGGGACCAAATCCTGCTCTCTACCATTTTGCGTGTGCTGTGTGGTTCATCCTCTTCCAAATGTTTGAAATGCTTTTGTTGTAAAAAATAGGAGAGTCGTTGTCATAATGCGAAAGTTTGTGCATGTGTATTTGGTGACAAGAAAAGCACCTTAACATTCTTTTGTTTTCTGGTGATACACATTTGAGAAATAGACGTTATAGGATTGTCCTCGTGAAATAAAATATGTCATAACTACTGTATCTTTCCCTTCTAGAGAAATAGCACTGTAGTCATGGTGAACTAAAAACAAAAGTAAGACAGTGTTTTTAGATACTACATGTATGTTTCAGACCTGCAGTGCCTTTTGTAGCTGAAAGCTTGTGTACCTTGTCTTTCTTTGCCAGCTGTGAAAATAATTGGCTGAAGGACACATTAGCTGTAAACTGGCATCTTCCAAAACTTAGTTTTTGTTTGACTAACAAATTACATTTGTCTCTTTTTTTAAACTTTGGGGTTCTTTTATTCCTGGGTTGGATCCTGAAAAATAAATACAGAACTATGTGACATACAATAGAAAAGGAAAGGTGGTGTTGTGGTTTAACCTCAGCCAGCAATTAACTACCACACAGCCACTCACTCTTTCCCTGGTGGGTAGAAGTGGGGCAGCTTGTGGGTTGAGATAAAGACAGTTTATTGGCTAAAGTGAAAGTGTGAGGAATTCCCATCATCAGGCAGGTGTGCAGCCATTTCAGGAGAGCAGGACTCCATCCTGAGCTGATGGTCACTTGGGATAAATCCCGGGTCCCACTCCTCCTCCTCCTCGCCCCAGCCTGTGTTGCTGAGCACACCACCATCTGCTCTGGGGTATCCCTGTGGCCAGTTGGGATCAGCTGTCCCAGCTGTGCCATTTCCAGCTCCTTGTGCTCCCCCAGCCCCTCACTGGCAGGGTGGGGCGAGAGGCAGGAAAGGCCTTGGCTCTGTGCAAGCCCTGCTCAGCAATAACCAAAATATCCCCGAGTTATCAATGCTGTTTTCAGCACAAAACCAAAACACAGCCCCAGAGCAGCTACTCGCAGGAGAAATAACTCTGCCCCAGCCAAAAGCAGCACACCTGTCCTGTGTGTGTCCAAGCACAAAGTGTTTTCTGTGTGAAGAGCAGCCTGATGGCCGAGCACATTGGCATTGCCCCAGATATGTGTGCATCATAAAGCTCATTCACTGCAGGATGTACTGGCTGTATGGGTTAACAGCAGAAATGACCAGGACATTTTCAATATCTTAATATTGTCAGTAATGTTTTTATAAGAAGATTTTATTAAATCTGCTGATTTCAGCAAAACTCTTGTTAGGATTTTTTTTTTTTTTCTTGTGGATTGGGGAATTTCTGATCAAGAGTTTGGTAAGAGTGAGATGAGATTACCCCAAGCAGGAAAGACAATGTGGGGGTTGCTAAGGGGTCTCTTGGCTAATTTGAACAAAGACTCTGACACTCCTTCTCTTTATGACACTGACATGTGAGGAATGTAAGCTTGGATTTTGAAGTCAGTCAATATTCAGGTATTTGTGCAAAACAGAATCTGTCTCAGTCCTTTCTGTAAGAATACTTTGTTAGAGGTCCACCCAAAAGCATCTTGCTGCTTCCTGCCTGGAGCTTCCTTTGGGTCATATGAAGATGAGTAAGAGCTTGAACCTCTCTCTTGCAGGTGGAAGCTTTCACACCACTAAATAGTCCCTCTTTTTCTCTCTGTCCTTGCTCATGATTGAGTCTTCAGTGTTCTCCCAGTGTCAGAGAAATTTTTTTAAGTGGTTGAGTTTTGCAGAATGTAACAGTGCTTCCCACCTCATTGTGACACATTTCTGTGACACTGTCATATAATTGCCTGTTATGTTTTTCCCTTGTTTCTAGGAAAGAGTACATTCTTTTTGCTGACTATTTCTGGCTGCTCTTGAACATACTGTATTTATCTTGGTGTTCAAAAGTTAAAGGAATTTTCTCGGTTTAACCTACTTAGAATTTAAATACAGGGGATTAAGAGGAACTTAACTATGGAAGTGTTTGGTGCCTAGGTGCCTTGCTTGCGTTGCAGACCCCAGAGGTCTAATTTAGGGATAAATTGTATGTCTGATTATAGTAGTTACAAAGACAGTATCTGCACTATGAATAATCTAAATCAGGCATCTAAACCTGAATGGACAAATGCATATTGGAATATTAAACACCATAGCTTGGTAGGTCAAGCTCTGTCTTGCAAAGATGAGTGTGGAAATCCTTACTTTAAAAAGCACATCACAATTTAATCCTTTCTTCGAAATCATGGTAGTAGCAGTGGATGCCTCCTTTTGATCTAAGATGTAGGGTTAGAATACAGGTCTTGGCTGTAGAATACCAATTAAATTCTTTTTCTGACTGAGAAAGTTAAAATGCACATCCCCTACTTCCTTTGGAGTGGTGAGATGATAAGCATTGAAGTTAGTTGGAAGTATTGCTATTCAGGTCTTTCTGTTCTTATGTGTTCTACCAATTAGAATAAGAAGCTGTGCTCTCTTTAATACTTTCTGTCAGGCCTACTGAATCTTTAAATATTTTATGCAAAAAGGAAAAGCTTCACCAGAGAGAGATGAAAAGAGCTGCCTGCAGCAAGGTTCCCAAACTCAGCAGCACAGCTGTGGGTGCTTTGGATTACCCTGAGACTGCAGGACAGCTTTGGGAACCAACACCAGGAACTTCTCCATCAGGTGCTGTGCTCACACTGTAGGCTGGAAACTCACCAATCTGCCAAGGTGTGGGAAATGCCAATTTCAGTCCTCTAGGCAGAGACTGAATCGTGTTCTGCTACTCAGAGATGTAAATTTTGGGCTACTGGATACAACTCAACCTCTGTCTCTATGCAGAGCCTGGTTGGCGAGTTGACCTGTGGAAGTAATCCAGGCAGAGGAACACCTGGTCTAAGAGGTTATATTTGCACCTAAAAGTGTCCTTTTAGGACTTCTGTTTGAGATGAGCCTGAAGGTGCTCACCTCTGTCAAGAGAAAAATTTGTTGAACATGACCAGTGAGACTGGAGAACTGTGCTCACAAAAATCCCTTTGTGTTTTGCAGGTGTTATAATTTGTAGTGAGGCTTAAAGACCAGTTTTCATTACTTGAAAAAAACAGGGAGGGAATCCTCAAGATTTGAGATAAGAGCAATAAATTTCAAGTAAAGAACAGGTTCATCATAATTACTTTGACTTTAATTACATTGCCTGCATTAAAAACACAAAAGCACAATTGTTACTTACTTGGTAAAGTATGACATAATGAAGCTTGGTGGTATAAAAGGTATTTTTACATGTTTATTTCTAGATAAGACTATTTCAGTAGTACTTCTCAAGTTTCCTTGAGATCTCTAGTCAGGTCTTAGACACAGCATTAAGTATCAGTGGCTGGTATTGCATGAACTTGGAAAATATTTTGCCTTTCTAGGATGGTTGATTTAAAAGTGAAGTCTGAAAAATGGATGAGAAGCTAGTATAGCTTGCCTGCTCCTTCAGGGAGAAAATAGTGTTTTCTTTGAAATTACATAGAAGACAAAAATTTTAACTGAAAAAATAGTTTAGTTATGATACCAGCTAGTAGAGAATATTCTTCTGTTATTCTGAGAACCATGAAAAATGTAGAAAGCAGAGAAAAGAACCCGTTTTGCATACATTTTGCATGTTGGAAACGAGTGGGTGTCAAAAGCACAGAATAATTTTCTGTGGTGTGTTTTCCAGTTACCTTTCACATAATAAAGTTTGTTCTTGACTCAGCAGCAGTTCAGAGAACAGTGAGAGTTATTCATAAGCTCAGCTCTAACTTTTCCTCCAACCCCACCTCTTCATTTTTCCTGGGAAACTGAATTACAGGCAGTTGCTGACCAATTGTCAGGTATTCCAAACTCCCTTGCCTTTTTTTCACAGACTGATTGATATCAGTAAATCCTGCTTGTCACTGGTGTTAATTTCTTTTTCCACATAATGTATTTGAATAATGTAATAGGTTTTGGTTCAGTGACCCAAAAGTTCCATGTTTAGTGGAGATAATTTCTGTGGGTCTGAGACAGAGTTTTTGTCTGTGTAACCTGAAATGACATTTCACAGCAGATCAGATGGTAAAAATGTAAGAATTTGGTTGTGGTGATTTAGGCCATTGATGTTTATAAATAACCCAAGTTTGATTCTGAGACAACATTGAGTAGAGGAAATAATTTCACTTAATGAATGATGTGGTTGTTCAGAAGAAGCTCTTTTCTCGCCTGGGAGAAGGAAAATGCTGAAGTAGCTGTATGTGGAGAGCCAGGTGGAAGCATGTGGAATTTGTTTGTTAGCTGGAGGAACAACACACAGCTGGGCTGTCAATAAGTAGAGCTTCTCAAATACAAATGGAATTAACTCCTGGGAAATTGTAAAGTTATATCTAGTGGGGTTATTGTTTAATTTTAACAAAATTTGAGGGCATTATCTCACTACTACTGTTGTAGAGGCTAAAATCCTCATGCATTAAATGTTGTGATGTGACCCTTTTCCCTCTGCTGCATTTATCCAGTTTTCTAGAGTTGTACTTCTTCATTACATGCTGAAGTTTCTTCTCTAAGTGAAATGGGAAATCCGTGCAAGGTGTAGAGTTAGGGCTGAAGACCTTGGGAGCCTTCACAGCTGATTACATTTTGTGGGTGATATGTAAATTCTAACAGCACTGTGACCCTCTGCTTTGCCAAAATACTAATTCTACAGTAATTCTGGGTCCTCTTCTGCAGATTTATTCCTCAGGGTGGGTGAGCATTTGGAAGGGTACTGACACAAGTTGCTGGAAGCTGCTGACATTTTCCTCTTTGAAACAGTCACTCTGTCAAGCTGATGCAAGTGGAAGAGTCACTCAAGCAAGAGTTTTCTAAGTGTTAAGCAACCTTTACTAGGCATAGAAGGAGGAACTTGAACTTTCTGTAGTATAACCCAATTCCTGTTTTTAAAAAACTCCAGTGTTGGTCTCTTGGCATTGTGGTTTCCTCTTGGTTGGTGGTTCAGTGTTGGAATCCTAGAAACATAGAATTTGGGGTTTTACTGTATAGTAATACATATAAGTCGAGATGGAAAATTTTGGGTATTGTCTTCGTCATTCTTCTTCACCACCTTCTTCCTTCTTCTTCATGGGTTTGGGTGGTTTTCTGTAATTGGGTGAAAGATATCCACATTGCGGATCTCAGATGGTCATTATTGGGTCAGAAATAAAATTAATATAGGTGTCACCTCATTATTGGGTAATTACTGCTTAAGTGATCTTAGAAAGAGGTAGAAGTACTACATTTTACCTCGTTTCCCTGGCTTGCTAGTTAAGCTCATGGTTCGTGAGCCTGTAAATACTGTAAATAGATAAGATACAATAAACATTCCAAGTCTGAACTTGACATCTTTGCTTCCCGTGTTATTCATCCTGACCTTGGCAGAGAAGAAAAGAAGCCAAAACTGTCGCAGTCCAGGAGGTGTGATGTGGCTCATGGTGTTTCCTTTATGTCTCCAGTGGAGGGAATCCTCTGATTCTCTTTATCTGTCCTTGCAGCACATGCAGATGACGATCCAGGCCCTGCAGGACGAGCTGCGCATCCAGCGGGACCTGAACCAGCTGTTCCAGCAGGACAGCAGCAGCAGGAGCAGCGAGCCCGTGGTGGCCGAGCTGACCGAGGAGAACTTCCAGCGCCTGCATGCTGAGCACGAGCGCCAGGCCAAGGAGCTCTTCCTGCTGCGGAAAACCCTGGAGGAGATGGAGCTGCGCATCGAGACGCAGAAACAGACGCTGAACGCACGCGATGAGTCCATCAAAAAGCTGCTGGAGATGCTGCAGAGCAAAGGGCTGTCAGCAAAGGCCACTGAGGAGGACCACGAGCGGACACGGCGCTTGGCTGAGGCGGAGATGCACGTGCACCACTTGGAAAGCCTTCTGGAACAGAAGGAAAAAGAAAACAACATGCTGAGAGAGGTGAGTGACCAAACTCAGCATTCATGTTAAACTCCTCTCTGTCTCCTATCCATTTCACGGTTGTAAGGAAAGAATCTTCTGTCTTTATAAGCTTTATTTTATACTAGATTCCACAGAACTTGTGCCTATTTTAAAACTTCTTTATGGCCTCCTTGCATGTACCTTTTGGGGTTTTGTGCTGGGGGCCCCCACTTTCCCTGTAGTCTCCATAGGGAGCTCTGGAGGTGAATTGTCCCAAAGTCTGTAAAATGAATTCTTCTATTCTGCTGTGGTTAGAGAGAAAGTAGCTACCTGTATTTAGGTGAGAGCAGAGAGAGAAATCTTTGCAAGAGTAATGGATGATTGCTCCACAGTTTCCATGGAAACAGTCGTCTTGCTGTGAAGGGTATTTGATAAAACGATTAGCTGCCCTGGATGCACAGCCAAATAAAAGATTTCTTAAAGGGACGCTGTTGCACACATAGTAACCCCTTCTCACCATCCATCTGGAAGCAGAAAAACTATTGTTATGTCTATATTGTACCTTAAAAGAATACAATGGCAGGCATTCTTCACTATTAATCATTTTAAACTAATTATAACAAAATATAGTCTATAGAGAATACAAATATTTTAGTAAAATGAAGGAAAATGAGTTATTGTGTAGCCAGTATAGTTACATTTTTTGATATTACTAAATGCGTTTTCCTCTTGTCAACCAGCCTCCTAAAGTAATCCAATATTAACTTCTAAGAGGCTGGTAATTCAGCATGGATTGTGTAGATGCACAGATAAATATGTGTTTATATGGATTCGCCAGTGCTAAGATTCAGTGTACAGATTATTTTACATCTGTCAACTGAAGGCATGAATTGATAGCTCTCCATGTGTGTGCACCATGTGGATCAATCTACTGACCGACCTGTTCTGCACATTGGTGTCTGTCTCATGGTTCCGCAGTTTTTGGAAAGCTCTATGTGTACACAAGATTTAAGGCTCTCTAAGAAGTCAAGAAAGCAAGGCCTGGAAGAGTTTTTTGAGATGAGTGTATACAGCACATAAATACTTCTTAATACCTCTTATTCATATGTTTTCTAGGGCCTGACCCATAGTGCTTGTGCTCTTGCAAGCATTTATATAAGGAAGCTAGAGCCCATTGCATTTCTGAGCCAGATTTAGGCCAGATTTATTTTTTTAGAGCAGTAATCTCTTGAATGTCTGGAGTGAACATAATATGATTCCAGAGTTTCTGCACTACAGTTTTTCCTTTATTTAGCAACCAGTGATAATTCTGTTCCAATTCTTGTAACTATTTCAGGAAGAGCCTCAAATGGCTTCCATTTGTTTCTGCTCTAAGTCCAGCAACAGAAATGAAAAGCTGGCAGGAGCTGCGCAATTTTTGAGGAATTGTGGTCATGTTTGTTCCTGCTGCTGATGAGTAGATGTTGTGAGATAAGAATTCGTGTTCCATTCACCCATATTTGGTCATTTAAATCCTGTCTTTGTGGTAAAAGACTTCCTAGAGGAGGTAGAAATGACCTACTGACTTGGAAGTGCAAATGCCACTTATCAAATGTTTTAGAAGTAATTACTCCTTGCTGCTTACCCAGCCCTGATTCATTGAGAAGTGTAAGCTGGGTGTAACGTCATTTGTAGCCCAAACCATTTATATTTTGGGATACAGGTGTGAAGCTGGAGCACCCTCAGAAACATGGCGCAGTATTATCTCCTTATGGAACTGGGTGACAGCAGCAGTTTTGTTTGTAGCCATGTGTTGTCCTTGAGCTCTGAGCAAGGCTGAGCTAAGTGACCTCAGACTCACCTGCATCCAACTCAGTCTCATGCCTGGGGCTCTGGCAGGCTGCAGAAAATCAGAGGAACTTGCAGCTGACAGCATCTGACTGCCTGAGCACCCAGATGCTCTGCAGGAGGTTGCTATCCCTGTTTCAACTTGGAAGTTGTCTCTCTTAGGTGTGTCACCTGTTAGGTGTGTCTGCATCACCCTCTTCAGCTGATCCTCTGTTTTGTTCACCTGTATTTCCATAGTTGTAGGTTATTTTAGCCCTTTGCTGCCCCAGACACCAATGATGGAATTTTTGAGCTGCCATGAAGAAATGACTCTCTGTTCTTGCTGGTTCCATATCAGGCATTCCCTGTATCTGAAAAGGCAGGCTAAACTCTTCTCTAAATGCTGCTGTGAAAGGAAGCATTAGTGTCTCAAAGCGATTCACAAGAGTTTGGGAGGTCAGGTCATATTTCATGTCCTCACACATTAGAAAAGGTTAATAGCAGTCTTGAAAATCTTAACAAAAGAAATTCTGAGATGTCAGAATCCACTAGTACTGTATGTGACTCTGCAAGGTGTTAGATTTCTGATAGAATATTTGCTGGAAATAATACTAAAGATCTACATCTTGAAGCAAAAAGTTATCCCTCAGTTTTCCTGCTTTGAAACCTCCATGTGATTCATACTGTGATGTTGAGACTCGAGGTCATCAGACAGTTTTGCAGGCAGACAGTGCAGTTACAGTGGCCAGCAGTATGACCTTGAGAATTAAATGTGAATTAATAGATTTCTTCATATTTGCTACTCCTGTTACTGTACTAAAGTTTGCATGAATTTCCTAAGGCAAACAAGTTCTAAGAGAGGTCAGAGTTGTGGTTCTGGTAAGATTATAACTGTGTGCCACTCACAGTTTTAGGTTATTATGTCCATTCCAAGATCTCCCTTTTTCTAGGCTGAAAAATCCAGTGCTGCTGAATTGTTCCTCATGTAAAAGACATCACATATTTTGATCATATCCCAGGGCATCTCCTAAATCCAGATTATTAAATGGATTCTCCTGCAGCTGCTGAGAGGTATCCCCATGAGCAATTTGACTCTCTTGGGCTTTTTCCAATTGCCCTGACTGCAGAGGATCTCAAGAAATGGTTTGTATAAGTCCATGGGAAAGTTGCTATATCCAGCATAGGATGTATTCACCAACTGGTACAGAGGACATTCTCTCATTAACACAAATAGCTAGAACTTTAATGTCTCATTGAACATCAGAATGCCCTGACTTCAGCAGATAACAGTGTGGCTGCATCACATTCCTCTGTCCTGGAAAACAAGCTTAAGCTTCAGAGCTTATCAAAAGATGGCTGCTATTTTGAATACGCCTTCTTCAGTCTTAGGGACAATTATTGGTGTTGGTATTCTAATCTTAACTTTCAAAAACAAAATTATTTTCATACCAGGAAGAAATACTATATGAAATGCAGCAGCTGGACTACAGCTTCCAGAATAGCTCCCAAGTTGAATTAACTGCTGCCTCTTTGTTCCAGACTTGGCCTGTGGCAGAGTTATCAGTGGTGGTGCATAGCTCCAAAGATAACCAAGCTTGCTGTGCTCTTCCTGACAGCCTCCCTGCTCCCCACTCCCCAGAGGGGAGCACTTCTGATGCGCTGATCAGAAATGGACTTTTCTCAACTACACAGATTAACAGCCCAAATATCAGTGCAATTAATGCACAATATGATGTGGCTGCATCCAGAGCTGGTGTTCCAAACACCTGGAGCACTCTGGGCAGGCTGTGATTTGTAAGGACAGTCCAGCAGGGGGACTGTGAGTGTAGATGGCTGAGCACAGCCATTTTTTTTAAATGGAAGGCTGTTCATCCTGAAGGCTTTTTTCTTCAGAAGGCAGTTCTAGAGTCAAGGCTTGCATGTTGCAGTAGTGTGAAATGAGGGAAGGGCTGACAGGAGCTTTATACTTTGTGTCCAGAAACTGTTCCGTAGTAAATTACAGTTTTGACTTTAATTTTTTTATTTTTTTAATAATTGACCCCATTCAAACAAGATGGATTTTTATTCCAGCTGAGTATAAAACTGAATGAAGGAGTTAGGGATGAAGTGCTTAACAAATAAAGGGAGGTTCTGTTTGTAAAACAGACACTGAAATGGGTGGTTCATGAGGGCACTCATTCACAATGAGCTTAAAGAAAGAGGCTGTGGCAGAAAAAGCTATTATTTCTTTCCTTTCTGAGTGTTTGTTGAAATGGCAACCCCACAAAGTGCTGTTTGTGAGCTGCAACACAGTTCTCTAGGATGGCCTTACTGCAAGGAACCCTCTGAGGCTGTTTGGATGGAACAGTGCCAACATTCCCCTAGGAATGAGCCCTGGATGCTCTGTGTCCCATGGGCAGAGCTCTGCAGAGCAGCAGGCAGCTCACCAGGGGTCGCACAAGTGGATTTAACCTGAGATCAGCCAGATTTCTCCCTGTGGTGGCCGAGGAGCAGCAGCAAGGGGCTCAGGGAGAAGGAGGGAGGTGGCACCTGCTGTCCCAGCAGAGCCCTGCTGAGCTGGGCTGAAGTTGCTTCACTTGTCTGACCGCGTTTTAATGAGCTCTGACAAGTTTTGCAAACAAATTATTTCTCCGTGGGTGTGTTAAAATTCTTCCCCTTTTCTGCTCTAGGCTCAGAGGAGGATTCAGAAATTTTAATTGGAGCAATTAGAGTTAACTCAAGGAACACTTTTGTCCTGTGCCAAGATTTTGCAACATAAATAAGATACTTCAAGAGAAGTTTTGTTTGCAGGAGTAGGTAGATTCAGTAAGTGGAACTCTTACTGCCATCATACTGGGGGATACCTTTCTGATGAGGTAAAAAGAAGTTTCTGCTTTTAACCTTCTAGAAGCAAGTAGCAAAGGGAGGAGTGATTTAAATCAAGATAATTTAAATAATTATGTCTTTATTAGCATTGCTTGTTTGGTCTGCAGGTAGTTTTAAAACATGCAGAGGTTTTGTAGGTCAAAACTTGAGAAAACAGGCTATTGCAACTTGAAAGCATGCATAATGTAGCTTTTATGCATTTAAATTTTTTTAAATACCATTTTTGTTTGGAATATTCTATATGTCACCTTAGGTAAGAATGACAATATTCAAACATGTATGAAATTATTTCCATCTTTGCTCAGTGCAAAGGTTGGTAGCTTCGTAATTCTTCAAAAGTTGAAAAATCAGGCTGGAAAATAATGTATTTGTGTTCTGTTTCTAAACCACCTTATTCTAGCATGGCAAATTCCTGATTTTTATACAGTAGTTAAATAATGAGTGGGTATTAAGTAAATGGAAGAAAGAACTCCAGTCATCTGTCATGATGTTTATTCTGTATTATAATTATTGCCTCATCAAAGTGAAATAATTAATAAAATTTCAGGAGGTTTCTTCATATGCTTTTTCTAGCATGGGGGTAAATTATTTAATTCTTGCTCTTATTTCAAAACAATTTTTTTCTGTATGCTTGGGCTAGTCTTTGTCATACAGGAGAATTTCTTACTCTTTCATTTTAGTACTTCCATACCCTTCAGATAGTATTTTAAAAACTATGTGAAACAATGCATAAATCTGTCTGGGGATTAGAGGTTTAAAATGCTTAAACTTCAATGCTTTTTGATGTTTTGTTATTTTAGAACATTTTCTTTGTCAATACATGTTAGATGATTGGCTTTTGATTGGCTTTGTTTGCAAATTACATCTTACGTTTGCTTTCCTTGGAGATGGTCACATTATCCTGCACTTTTCTGCAGTAGAAGTGAGATTTGTGGAAGTTTGTTTCCGCAAATGCCAAACTTTGTAGTGGAAGGAAAAAAACCTAAAAATACCCATAGCAAGTTGGAAGCTAATTTAAATACAAAATGAGTGCTTTAGCACCTTAAATAAGAGGAAAGAGAAAAAATTAATAACAGCACATATGTAAATGAAGTTCTACAAGATTAAGATTTTAATTTTTAATTGACTTTTCTTCAGCTTTTTAGTCACACTTCAGTAGTCAGATTTCAACACAATGACTTGGTGCTTACAGCTAATTGGCTGGCTTGAATTAGTCCTCTTCTTACCTTGCTTTTACTCTAATGCCAAAGTTTTGAGGGATTTTGCTTTTGTTTCCTGCTGATTGAAATACTGAGATGAGCAGGAAGCTGAGCTTTAATTTTCACTTTAGGTGATGCCTTTGTTAACAAACTTAAGTGTCCTAATATCTGAGGTTTTAATTGGATTTAGAAATAATCGTCTCAATGGATTAATACAATTGCAAAACAGAGATGAGTTACTTTAGCCAGGGGTAACTGAGGTTCAAAGCAATTGGCACCCTCCATTATCAATGTGTGTGCAATTGCCAGCACATCTTTCCAAGTCATGCTCTTTATGAATACAGTCATTTGTTTTTTGCAGGGAATTATGTTGATTGGTTTTGCAAATGCAGGAAATGACAAGTGGGAAATGCAGAAATAATTTCCAAAGGAACTACCATGATTACTGCTTGCAGACTTGTATAACTATATCATTTTAGTAGCAAAAACTCCAATAGCAATGAAATAAATTCTACCGGATTCTTATATGTTCTTTTTTCAGTTCATTTTTGATGTCTTGTTGAAATAGAAGTTAAAATTACTGGTCTGGGGCACTTTTTGAAAAAAAAATGCATAAAAAATCCTGAAACTAAACAATTGTGATACTACCCAGTCACCTTCTGGCACCTGGTAGTAAAGATATTTATATAAATGAGTCATGCAGATTAAAGGGCTCTCCCACAGGTTATTCCATGCAACCTTCTGCTCAAAGCAGCAATTTTGAGCAGTGGGGATTCCACAGCCTCTCTGGGCACCTGCTCCAGCATTTGGTTGTTCTGCTGGTAAAACCTTTTTCATATTAGCAGGTGTAGATTTTAGTGCTGCAAATTCTGTCTGTTGCCTATCATCCTTCCATTTCTAAGAAGACTTTTGTTTCCATCATCTCTGGAACTCCAATTAGCTCTAGAAGGCATCAGGTTTCTCCCCAAGCCTTTTCTTTTCAGCTGAACAAACACTTTTCCCTCCCTTCTGCTTTCCACCTCCTGCACTTCTGTTCCTACAGCCCAGGCTGCTTTGGGGGTGTCTTGGTTTGGAAAGACAGGTGTCTGCCAGGGAAAGCTGGAGCTTCCCTTGGAATGGAGAATGTCAACCTTCTCTCTCTAAATTATTATAATTTTGCAATTAAGGAGTCTTTTAGGCAAAGATATGGGAATAAGAATAACAGTTCTTTACTAAAAAAATACAAATGTACAAAAAACCAAGCAAATGCAAAAAAATCCTAGAAGCACTGACAGAATATGACCTGACACCCTGTTGGTCAGGGTGTTGGGACTTTTGGTTACATATTACAACCCAAGGCAAGGGGGTTTTCCACATCAAGGGCACATGGCTTGATCCAACTCGCATCTTCCCCGAATTCCATCTGTCTGTGAGCTGCTGGGAGTGCTGCCTGTCCCATGGCTCAGATCATTAATGAAGGCACTAATGAGGGCTGGAGCTCCCAGTGCTGATCAGCACTAGTCTTTGTGCCTCACAGCCCGGGTCATTTCCATCTCCTTTAACCTCTTGCCCC
The DNA here is from genome assembly GCF_009819655.1 of Sylvia atricapilla. Classification (NCBI taxonomy): domain Eukaryota; kingdom Metazoa; phylum Chordata; class Aves; order Passeriformes; family Sylviidae; genus Sylvia; species Sylvia atricapilla. The sequence continues at coordinate 47,244,067 of NC_089144.1, forward strand.
GCCTGTGCCTCCCAGATTTGCCTGCAGGGATGTTTGGTGGCCTTGGGACGGGGAGCACCCATTGCTCCCCACTTAGCCACACAGCAGGTAGAAGAAAATCAAGTTAATCAAGTATGATTTGTTCTTCTGCACAACTAAAGATCTGTTTTATCTTCTACAGCTACTAAATAATTTTTGGAGTTAATAGTGATCATTAGTACTGAGCTGATGGATGCTCCTGAAATTTTCCTTTGGTTATAATGTTTGCAATTCATTGTCATTAATTCGAACTAGGTTGCTAAAATCTAGGTAGGCAGAAAAGCCATCTGAGAGACTGAACTTTAGGTAGAAGAAATATAACATTCATTTAATAAGACCTGGGGGATAAAGCTGGAGAATAAAACCAGTTTGTAGTCAAAACTGCCCAGTCCAATGAATGATGCAAAGATCCAGCACAGGATATCATAATGGCTTACTCAAAGATATGGATTGTACAGTTAGGATTTGAAAAAGCCAGGATCATGACTGTGCTTTTAATTGTGTTTTTCGACAATTTTTTAAAAAAGAAATGAATGTATGAAATGGCACATTTTTGTTACTGTCTCTGTGGAATATGCTGCCTGATAATGCAGGTTTGGCAGGAGATGGGAGGCATGTCCTCTGTTGCTTTGGAAACTGCTTGTCTTGTGGCTCCTTAGAGAGAAGTTGCTGGACTTTTAAGCAAATAACCCACCCCACTATAAAGACATCATTGCTTGAAAGTGCTCCTTTCCATTTGTTCTAAATCCTGTGCAAAATCAGACTCAGGAGCAGCTCAGGAAATGACAATGAATGATATAGCCAGGTTATGAGGGAAAAAAAGTTTTGGACTAAATTTAACCCTCATTATTATGCACATGTATATCATTGACACTGGCAATATTGCTCAGTACTGGGAACTCCTTCAATTCTAAACTGTATGCTCTAATTTGGAATTATTTAAAAATAAACCCCATGGACTTTGTACTTATGGTGTGTTAAAATCACTTTATCACAGCTATTCTTTACGTTCAGTGTTCTCAGTCTGTTTGATCAGCTGTTCCATGTAATTATGCTGACCAGAAAATTAAGAGTATTGTTCCTCATAGGGATACTGTGCTGCCTTGCAGAGCTATCATTATTACCTGGCAGATGTAATAATGACACCTTTAGTTTATACCTTTTCTGTGGTAGATTTCCTTGAAAAGGAAGAAAGATATTCTTAATTAAAAATTAAGAATTAATAATGAAATATAAACCCCAATTCCGGAGAATGTGCCCGCCTTGTTTAGAACTTATGACTATTTCTAGCCTTCAGTTTCTAGTTATTGAATCTCAAAGATTTTTTTGGACAGAACAACCCAGTTTTGATTTTTGTTGCCTGTGAGTGTACTTTAGAGTTGGAATCAATTTGCACCATAATTTTGATTTTCCTTTTTGCTATCACTTTTAAATGAAGGCGTCATTGAACATATGCAAGCAATAAAAATATAAAAGAGATTTATATGAGCCATCCCTTGTTACAATAATTGAATTTGCACTCAGGGATGCAAAGATGCTAAATTTTACTAACCTGTTAGGAAACAATAGCAGTTACATAAGAAAGTTCTTAATGTGTGAGAGCAAAGGAAAAATCTTGTATTACTTTATCAGAATGGCTAACCAAGGAATGAAGGACTGGGTTTCTGTTTTTTCTGATCCTGATGTTTGTGTGCGGCCCTGTGTTCTTAAGTCTAACACAAAATCCTGTTTTACAGGTTCCAATCTTTATTTTCATTCATCTGTGGGGTGTGTGTCCCCAACAGGATCTGAACACATTAGAGAGAGGATCCATTAGTACATTAGGACATGGATGCAGCCTGAATTTCATACTTCAGGAGGGATCTGTGCTCTGCTTCACTTCAGCAGTCTGTGCTCCAGAGAGGCTCAGGCTGCCTGCAGTTTTTTTCTCAGGCTCTTCAGGATCACAGGCATGGTGCCAAAGTGAAGCCCTTCCTGTGCAGTCAGGAGATAGGAGGTGTTATTTTTCAGCAGGTTATGTCATCCAAATCACAGTGGAATTACTGAGGGTGATGGAAGTAGGACATTTCCTGTGCTGAGGTGCAGAGCATCACTTCAGACAGGGGAGCTACAGGCATTGCTCAGCAAGGAGCTTGGAGGAATTTTCTCTTTGGGAAAACCCTGAGCAGTGGTGGAAGCACTGTTGTGTCAGCATCCCTTTACAGACCTGTATCCCACCTATCCCAACTCTACAGCAGAAGCTGATTTTATATCCTCAGGTCAGAAACAGTGTCTCTGCACAAGTGGAAATTATCTAACTGCTAAAATAAAAATAATAGTGTCCAAAACAGATTTATGGCATATTAAATTTGACCTTGTTATCCTTTGTTTTCTCAGTTGCTAAAAGCTCATAAGAGTTCATTTTAATTTCTTTGAGTAAATCCATTTTGAGAATGTAGGTACAGGTAAGTAGAATAATAATGGTGTTGCTCCACTCTTTTCTGTGTGATGCCAGTAACATTTGTGCAGAGGCTCTCAAGTTTTCTGCTGACTCTAGGAGAAACAAATATATTTAGAGGGGTTTTCAGGTTTACTTTTTTCAGGAGGGTTTTTTTTTTTTTTTTATTATTTCAGAGAATGCCACTGTACACTGCAAACACACTTATAAAAACAGCTTCTCAAAAAATACACAAATATAATATTTAAAACCAGAGACACCTTCTATTGGATTTTCTTGTTATTACCATTCACAGGCATCAACTTATGCAAATGGTCTGATGCCAGACTTAATGCAAGGTTCTTGTGGTCCTTGTCATGTCTCAACACATTTCAGTCTTGCTCACTCAGAGCTGTGTAAGAGATTCACAGTCTTAAAGTAGTGTTTTCAGTATTTTTGAAAAGCATTGTGCAATTCTGCCTTTTTCAATGAAATAATTAATCATGTGGGGATAGTTACATAGTTGCATGGAATAGTTGCATGATAGTTGCATGGAATGACTGCCATACAGAATTTTAACTCTTCAGTCTATTGAAAATACAAATTTGAGGGTGGCTCTTGGGATTTGTCTTTCAGGTGTTTGAGAGGAGTGGATGGATCGATAAATGGTGTGTGGGCACATAATACAATCCATTGTTAGGTTAACTGGCATCACAGTTTGTGCTCTGTGGGCACCAAAGTGTTTTTCTGGCATATAAGATCAACATTCTAAGAGAATTCACATTCTTGTAGTTAACATTAGAGTATGCTGTAAGGACAATTCTTTTTGAAGACAAAGAGTGTTAATAGTTGCTGTATTGTTTCTCCTCTTTTTACACAAAAAAGAAGAGAAACAATACAGCAACTTGTTGCCTTGAAACCCAAGCTTTATATGATAGAGCAAGTTGTTCCAGCTTTCTGTAGCAGTTTGAAGCATGATATTTCTGAGTTGACATCAACAGAAATATCCCATGGATTTATATCCTCCTGCCTGCATCCCCTGAGCCTCTAGAGCAATGGGCTGAACAGAATGTATTTCCAGGTATGCTCCAGGCCAAGAGCCTTCAGAAAAATTTTCATCCTGTATAGTTAAATGTTGCCACTCCAGGGTAAAAAAAATGCTGGAAAAAGAGAGTGAACAACAGCTGCACCCTTACAACTTGTTGAAATAGAAAGCAGAGTGTTGGTGTTTTCAGCAAGCCTCTAGGCCAGTGTATTATGTGTATGTCTTCCATGAGACATTATCAGGAGTTCAGGTTAGTTTAGCTGGTTGGGGATAGAGCTTTGTAGTAAACCCAGCTGTCATTTCAAGTGTATTTTCAGTAAGAGGGTAGTCAAAGGTGCAGTTTGTGCTGTGCCTTTTTAACTGAGGCTGGGATTATGTCGAATGAGCTCTTGGCAATCCTTTCTGTGATATGAGAAGTGATAAAATGTGTGAGCTGGCAGCATCAGAAAGCAGCATTGAGTTATGCTCTGTATTAGAAAGAGAAGCTTCTGGTGCTGATGTTTGTATTGGGGCCCTGCCATTGGTGTAACTCCTGCTTTCATTCCTGCTCTCCAGGAAATCCATCGGCGCTTTGACAGTGCTCCCGACACGGCCAAGACAAAGGCTCTCCAGACTGTGATTGAGATGAAGGTAATGCTTATGCATGGGCAGCAGTAGCATCTGTTCTCTGCAAAATGGGTTTTCATGTGAAAGGTGACTCCACTTTTGTTTCTGTCAGTCTTGTAGTTAAAAATAAGTGTATTTTTATACTATAAAAATTTTATTATCACTGAAGAGACAGACACAGTAGAAACTCATCTTCTGTCTGCCTGCAGCAGCAGACACAGATTTCTTACAGTTAACCAAACATTCATTATATTACAAGAATGGGAATGATAGATTAATATGAAAGATTTGTGAGATTTTATGATGTGGGTTCTTCTCTTCTTATGTTATCAGTGTTTGAAATACTGCTTTACATTCTGTGTATCAAGAGAGCTAGCAAAAGCGACACCCACTTAAAGAATGGGTCATATAGCTAGAAATATGTCTGTGTGCCATTATAAACCTAGCTTTTCTAGATGAATTTCTGATTGAATTCTTAAGCCATTAGCTTAAGTGTTTAATGGACTGATGGCAATTGGCCAAGAGCTCAGGAGTCACAATCAAGTGTGTGGTTTACATAGCTTTATGCCATCATATTTCATATTGTATTGCTCATAAAATACATCAGACAGGGTTTGGACAAATAGAGTTGAAGAATTGGAAACTGTCTTTGCAATTTTCCTTGTTTACATCCCATCTTCCTACTCTGAAGCCTTTCATCTGCTGTCACTCTTTTATTAGTCATCTTTGTGGTCCATAGTAGTGAAAACTAATTGACCGTCTGGTAACATTAAGTGTCTTTACTATGAAAAGAGAAGCACAGGGGCATTTCTGGGAAATGATGTGATCACTGAAATGAAATTCTGTTGTCAATTTCAACAAATCATTTCACCTTACGACCTCTATATTTTTGTTGCAAAGATCTACTTTATCAATTTTTAACTTCATTATCAAACATTAAGCAGGAGACCCTATTAGATCTTCCTAATGATGCTTTTAAAAAATCTCATCTCATGAATAAAAATCTCTTTATGTAAAAATGAGATTTTTGTTGAGCTGTGCTTTGCTTATCAGACAAAGAAAAAGTTAGAAAGGTTTTGTTTATGAAAGTTTAGTTTCAGATCAGATCTGTCTTTCAGGAAAGACTAAATATTTTGGGGAAACGAACTAAGCAAAAATAGACTACTTTAAGGGATTATAGTTCCTAAACACATATCCATGATGATGAGTGTGCCTGAAGCTCTGTGTGCTATGTGAATCTGTTCTTGCTGCTCCTAACACAGAAGACTTCTAAAGGAACAGCAAACCGGGTACACTGAATGAATACCTCTGATCATCCTGTAAAAGTAGGAGGATAATGATAGATTGACTTTGTTTTTCCAGATGGTTATTTTTAACCCACTGAAATGTTTGATACGTTGTACATATGAGCCAGAAACCTTTACTGCTTTATCCAATCAAAAATAGATTATTGCACATTTTCCTTCCTTCTGGTGCTTTGCTGTTCCCCATTTGTGACCCCACTTAAATTAACTGGTGGCACAAACCCAATTTTTTGCCATTCTTGCAGTCACATTTTGCCATCCATTCAATTAGAATTAAATGTCTCTGGTTTGTGCTGGCTTTGAACAGGCAACTTTTCTTCATGTTCCTTTATTTATTCATCCTTCATGGTGTTCCTGCCCAGAACCACGTTTTCTTTCAGTACTAAACTCATGCTTTCCTTGAAAGGTAAAAAAATAAGTGGAAAAATGAGTATCTTAACACTCAAAGAGTTGAACACTGATTCCTCTAAGAACTTCCTAAGTAAATTTCAAGGGCAGGTCGTTTCTTGGACGTGTATCTCCATTTGTTTTGCTACATCAGTGCATTAACAAATCACCTAAGTGTGTGTCTTTACCCACCTGCTCTAATCACTTCAGGATTCCAAGATTTCTTCCATGGAGCGTGGCCTGCGGGATCTGGAGGAGGAGATTCAGATGCTGAAGTCAAACGGAGCCCTGAGCACAGAGGAGCGTGAGGAGGAGATGAAGCAGATGGAGGTGTACCGTAGCCATTCCAAATTCATGAAAAACAAGGTACTGAGAGAGCAAATAACAGCCCTGTGTTCAGCTGAGCTCAGTGAACAGAGGGGGGAAATGTTCCTGCTTTAGCTAGGAGGTGTGGTCTGGGTTCCCAGGCAAATGCTGGGAAACAGAATTGATTTAATACCTGCCATGAAGCCAGTAAAATAACTTAAAATATTTAAGAACATTTGAAATTCCAATTTGAAAATATTGTAATGGTGTTTCAGTAAGGTCAGTAGCCCAAGCTCTCCTTTTATTGTCACACCTGATTTTCTTTTCTCTCTTTTCTTCTCTTCTGTGTTTATTTCTAGACCATTGCTAATCCGTTATTGGTTTTATTTGGTCTGAAGTCTTTCCAAAGGTAGTTTGTTGAAAAAAAGATATTTCTTTTTGCAGGTGTTGTTTTGTAACTGTTTGGCCTTTTCATTATATAAAAGCTGAAAAGAGTGTGAAGTGTCACAATGATGGCTTTCCATTCCACTCTCCTTCCAGTTGTGGGGTCAGGATGAGAGTAGAGTTTCCAACACTACTGACATGAATTATTTCTGTTATTTGGAATATAGGACAAATGCAGCAATGAGAGGTGTTGGTCCTCAGGTGTAAAGACAGACACTGGCTATTGAATTGTCTGTAGGCAAAAGTAAATCCATTCTTTGTTTCTCAGACTTTCAGTGGCTCCTAACATTCTTCAGTGAAGGTTCAGGCCCTCTTGTCCAGTAAATTTAAGTCTATTGTGAGCAGTGCTGCCTGTCTTAATTAGCTTTTGTGTCCTCCCTGAAAGCAGTGTACAAACCCTGGAAGGGAGATTGAAAATTACTCTGCTGGTGCTGAGGAATTGTAACCCACTGCATTTGTCCTACTTGAAATTATTGGTCAAAAAAAGGAATGCTGGGTGAAGTGTATTGGAGTGAGCAGCATTTTTGCCCCAAAGGAGATCTGTGTACTGAGTGTGTGTTCCTTCCTCTTGCCTCACACCAGCTCACTGAAACACCTGTAGATAAATCTCTCTGTTCTTACTTTTGCTCTTTATCCCACTGGGTAGCTTCTAGGAACTGAAGGAATTCAGTTGATTACATTTTATTAAATGCTTAATAAAATCCCACTGGATTGCTTCTAGGAATCATTTGAACTCATTCCCTGCACAAATTCGGAATGGGGAGGAGATTAGAGCACCACTTCTTTCCATCTTTTCCTCTTTCTTTCCTTCTTTCATGGTTAGCAGCTCTTCAGTTTCCACTTGTCCTCTCCCTCTGTGGATCTATAGAGCTGTTCAGCTGCTTGATTTCGGGACCTCTTCTGTCTCCTGCTCTGCTCAGTTATTTTCCTGCAGAAATTTTGTTCCTTTTTGGTATCTGTTTGCTCATGACTCATGGCCATCTCCAGTCCTGACATCATGCTGTCCTATCTTGTTCTGTAACTGCACAGCATTTATTTTTTCAGTGTTGTACTTTATAAGTACTTTGTGGCTGTATCTTGACAATTAAGATGATTTCTCTTAAGCTGAAGTGTGTCCATTTTCCTGTTGTAATTTCCTTATGAGTGGCAGTTTCAAAGCCATTGGGAGAAGTGCCACATACTTGACATATGTAAACATAACCATAAGTATATATCTTCTGTTTCATAATCAAATTCTTGTCTGGCAGCCTAGATGAAATTACACAGCCATGAAACCTTTGAGAAGACTTATTGAAGAATGGAAGAGAAAAAATGAGTGACCAGTGTTGATCCTTCTGTTCAGTTCTGTCACTTTCAGTTACTTGGACTGAAACAGGCTGACTGGAAGCTGACAAATAATAAATATTTAAAAGCATAACAATGTCGTGACAGGTAGAGCAACTGAAGGAAGAGCTAAGTGCCAAAGAGGCCCAAGGGGAGGACCTGAAAAAAAGAGTGGCTGTTCTCCAGAGCGAGGTCTCTGCAGTAAGATCTCTCTTTTGTGTGCAGTGGCCGTTCACTGGGGCTTGCTGCCTCTTCTGCCTTTCTTCTCTCACCTCCTTCATCACCTGATATAACAAGTAGAACTAACAGCCTGCTCAGCCTTATAGCTGCCTGTTTGTCCACATGGTTTTGGTGTCCATAAATAACATCTGTATTGGTTTTGTTGCTGTTTTTTAATGGTCTGAGCTGTTTGAGCAATAATCTACTCTCCTCTACTGAGACAAATTTTCAGAAGCATTCAGCACCCATTTTGGGGACAGGCTATCAAAGAGATTTGCTTTTCCTAGAAAGAAAAACTTACTTGAAAACTTGTGTTGAACCCTCTTAACATCATTTCACAAAAGGTAATGAAATCTGGATGCTGAACGCTTTTCGTTTTTCTGCTCGTTTTTAGCAGCATGAATTTAGGTTCTTCCTTTGCTGTGAAGTCAGAGTTTCACTCAGAAGAGTGAACATGGTTTCTCATCAAGAAGAGAGATGTGAGCTCTTGATGCTGCCTTTACTTCTCCTGCAGTGGGGATGGTGTGTGCTGGGTTCCTTAAAGAGCTTTGGCACTGTGGCCTTGCAGCTCTGAAATGGGAGACAAGAACCTTCCCTTACTGAAATGTGGTGAACATCTCTTCTGACATGAGCCCAGAAACAATCTGTCTTTTTGAGAAAGTTTTCCTTTGATTCAGGCTACCTACTAATTGAAAAAGTTTGTGTCATTTGAGATTTTTAAGGAGGCTGTTTAGTTTAGATCCCCTAGAAAACATAACCAGCAGTGAGGCATTCAGCTCTTGCAGCAGTTGTTCTGTGCCTGGCAGTGCTGTGAGCTGGTGGCAGCAGAAATTGTGCTGCTGCCATCCATACCTGTGTGGTGGATTGAAATAGGGGGCAGAATCATCCTCTGTGCATATTTGCCTTTAGTAAAACACAAAAAACCCACCAACCTAGCAGGTTTGATTCAAGAAAACAATGGACTATTGAGTAGTTCTATAAATTCTTATTTACCTTCTCATTGTTCCAGTTAATAAAATGAGTTTGGGAGGTTTTTTGAGAGGCATGTCCTCCTCCTTTCTCATTCCCTCATGTACACTGTTTCACTGGAACACAGCAGGCCTTGATTACGTATTTTGATATTATTTTAGTATTCTTTGGTGAAGACTTTTCTTCCTTTAATTGCCCTTTATTGAATCAGTGTTGTCCATATAAAACTGCATTTACCCAAGCTTTTTTTCTCAGTTATTTCTACAAGCATTCACAACTATTCTAATAAAAAAACTTTAAAAATAATTATAAATTTTACTGTTATTTAATTCATGTGCCATGTTTCCAAGCATGGTCAGTGACTTGGACAATTTTTTTATCTTGTGATGTCCTTTAATTTCTGTTTTGAAGCACTGAACAATGTACATTTGGGGCTAGGGATTTTTTTTTTTAATGTCGCCAACAATTGTTCAAGTTAAGAAAGGGAAAGCGTCAGTTTTTAGAAATACATCCACCTGTGCTATACAATATGTAGGGGTAAAATATTGCTATTCTGTGAGATGGGAAGCAAACCAGAAAGTTGGTTACAAACTTGGACTTAAAACTACATTTAGGCTTACCTGTCATCTTTATTGATTTTTTCTCAGACTTATTAAAAATTGTCATGAATGATGATTTTAGATAATATCATTGCTTTATTTTCCAATTTTTTACTGTTTGTTTTTTAAAATAACAATCCAAGATACATTTCTTAAAATAAATTTGCATTTCTGTACTGTATTAATTCACTAAATTAAATTTAGGGAATTGCTTTTAACAAAATGCAGTTCTACAAACTGTTTTCATGTTGCATCTGTTTTTAGATGCTTCCACAAACCAAAGGGTTTTTCATAGAATAAAATGCTGGTTTTGTAAATAGTGGGCAAAGTAAAGGTGAATTTCCATCCTGTCCGAGCCTGAGGCTGGATTGGCAGGTGAGGAGCTGGAGGGCAATTTGCAGATTGGACATGTTACAGCAAACTTTGTGCTGCTAACAGACCTGCAGGAGTCTCATCTGCTCTGATGTTATGGGCCAGGGGTTCTGTTTCATCAAAACCTTGTCCCTGCTGCATGTCTGGGTGTTGCCAGTCCTTTGGAAGGTGAATAACAGACTGCCACTACTAAAAAGAACTTCCCTTGAAAAACTCATAACATTGCTCTCCTCTCTTTTTCCTTGGATCCTTTGCTCATGACACACAAATTTTTGCCAGCCTTTCTCTCGAGATAACTGAAGGTTTCATAGTTCTGTGAGGGAACTCTCAGAACTCTTTGTTGGTATTTGTGTGTGTTTATACTAATTTTCTAAGGAAGGTGTCAATGGTGTCTCCTTTTCCCCCTGTGTGTGTTCCCAGATTGGGCAGGTGAAGCAGGAGCTGTCCCGCAAGGACACGGAGCTGCTGGCGCTGCAGACCAAGCTGGAGACCCTCACCAACCAGTTCTCTGACAGCAAACAGCACATCGAGGTGCTCAAAGAGTCCCTGACAGCTAAAGAGCAGAGAGCTGCCATCCTGCAGACAGAGGTGAGGTGGACAGTTCTCTCCTTGCTGATAGAGAGAGAGAGAAAATCCCCACGATTTATTCTGTCCTTAGCTTGTACAGCCATCCCACAGCCATCCAGAGCTGCTTGTTCTGAGCACTAGGGTTCTTTGATTCTGTCTTTGATTCTCTAGGCCAGGGGGTTGATCTGAAGACAAACATGTGCAGAAGTGCTTGGCTGAATTAGAACTTGCAGTGCCTGAGCTGGGGGGGGGTTTATTTGCAGTGACCTTGTAGCTAGAGGAGAGAAGGAAAAGGAAAATGATTCCAGTGAACACTCTGCAGATGTTTCGCCATTACTGTCAGCATGAACAGTAATGTTGTAAGCTTGTGCTTGTCCCTACAACATGGTTTCATGGTTTATAATGTATATTCCAAGGTAAAGGAAAAGTATTTTCTAAACTGTGTTTCAATGACAAATGCTTCATAAAATCCCACCTTATGTCAGACGCAGTGTATATCTGACCATCAAACAGGTAATAAATGTAGCATAAATGTGTTGCTTAATGTAGAGCAAGCATGAAATGTGGGCAGATTGCATTTCAGTCCCTGTGAAGAATTGCAGTGTTAGTGGGAGTCCAAAAGATGGCAGTGATGCATCAAAAACTTTGTGTTGTTCGAGCTGAAGAGTCAAAGCCAAAGGAGCTGGCAAAAAGCATGCAGGAAGTTTGTGGGTGACACTGGGAGAAGGTTCCATATTAAAATAAGAGAATTGATCTGAACTTTTTACCCTAATTTAGCTTTCCTTTAGCCAAAATGGATAAATCTGTAGGTGCTCATGGCCTTGTTGATGTGCAGTAATGAAGTTACAGAGTAAATATTTTCTGATGTACCAGGAATGGCTTTTCTGATTTATGTAGATTTATGTAGAAGTTGAGATTGCATTAGTGGGTATAACTGGGAAAGTGTTCAGTTTCCAAACATAAAACTCCTGTTAAATTTGTTCATTCCTCTTTGCTAGTTCAGGAATGTACCCTAGGTTAAAACATGTCTATTTAAAACAAATATTTAAATTTCAAAATATCATTGAATGTAGGTGTTAGGTAAATAACCGTTTTCAAAGGTAAAATGCAGGTTTGATCCGTTGCAGTGATTGAAAAGAATGTTAAATGTTAATATGTTAAATGTGCAGTACTGTGACAAACCTACAAAACTAGAAACACATTTTTCACTTTTAAGTAACAAATAGTACTTTTCTGCCCATGAGAGATGAAGTTCTTGAACAAGTTTGCTTTATTAACAAGCTAAAAGACTTCAGTAGAAGGTCATAATTTCAGCTGTTGTGGTAGATAAACATATTTGTTCAATTAAAATGTCCAGAATTGAAACAGAGTATTTAAGCTCAAGAAGAATTGGTTCTATACCATTGATAGATATTCTTGAAAGTTATTCAGAACATCTTGATTTTGTTTTATCTAAAGGCCAAAGTACTTTATTATAGAAAACTATTCTACTCTTTAACTTGTAATATTACTAAATAGTCATTGAGAATGTTTGTTCTTCATTGACTGCTTCCAGATGTTCTCACGTAGCACCAAAAACCAAAGTGGATTCCTCCTTCCCAGGAGATATTTATACTCCTTGAGAGATAATCTCATATTTTTTAAAGCTCACCAATGAAATTATCACAGAGTTACCTTTTGGATGTGTTCACAGGTGATCCTCATAAGTATAGGATTGAAACATGCTGAGAACATCCAGTGTTGAGATGTTTGCCATTCATTGCATTTTGTGATGATTTGGGATTTTTAAAGGAAGGGATGACTTTCCATAAAAGGGTTTTCTTGGGGGATGAGGTGGGAATGTGAGGTCCTGCTTTGCCTCACTTCTTGACAGCACTGGTCACTGTTAAAACACAGTTGTCCAGTGTTCTCTCCAGACACCTGCAGAGAGTTGTGAGGAGGGAGCTCGCTCAATTTCTGACACACATTGTCAGACATCTTTAGAGGGGATCAGTTTTTTAAAGTCGTATTTAAATAAACATTTTAAAAGAAAAGAGAATACCTCCATAAACCTCTACCTCTTATTTAGTTTCTGTTAAAGACCCTGCCCACAGGTAGGGAAAGTGTTGATCTGACGTCTCAGAAATGGATTTGTCACCTGCCACACCAGAGCTACAGACAGCAGTGAGCTGTTGGGGGGATGTTTATACTGAAGGCTCTTGGGTGGAGAGGATATTGTGGTTAACTTCTCAATTGGTGTAGAAACCTCTAAAAATAGCTCTAAAATTGTACAGTCACTTTGTAAACAAAACAAAAAATAGGTCAGTATTTATGTTGGAATTCAGGCTTTATCCATATAAAGTTTTCACTCAGTGAGCCTTTCAGCTTAGATCAGTGCCAGAAGTTCTGTGGCTTCAGTGGGAAGTTGCATTAAACAGTGAGAATGTTCTCCTTTATTTTTGTATACTGCCCAAGCTGGCCTGGGTCTGTAATTGGTCTGTTCCCATGGTAAATTCAGATTAATATTCAGTGGAAAAATGCATCTAATCATGTGGAAGTTTTTATTTGCTTTGAATATCTCATTTAGAACATGAGAATTCATGAAGAGTTCACTCTCATCTACAAACCAGCCTGGATATTGCTGCAATTGGTATAAGGAGGTGAAGAGTCAATTCTAATCTAGTTAAAAAGAAAGATCAATGTCAAAAATAGAGAATTAAATTAAGTCTTGTGAACTACCACTGCATTCAAATCAGTCAATAAACATAGCTTTAAAGGTTTAATTACAGACTGTGCTATCAGTGAAAAGGCTTAACTCCATTTTTGGATTTATATTTGTTTGCAAGTTAGTAATGGAATGTCACTAAACTGGTCCTTTTTAAAATGTGCTCATACTTGAGACTTCACCTAATAGCTACAGTAGGGAAAAACCAATCTCACCTCACATACCAATTTTAATTTCATGTCTCTGCATTTCTCAATGACCTTTGAGTTCTTAATGCTGACATAGAATTACTTCAACATCTGCTTTAAGAAGTGTGTGGCTCCTGTTGGAAACCTTTGCAGGCTCTGAACACACATTTCAGGATTGGTATTCCATCTGTTCTTTCTGCTGCCTCTGCTGTAGTCACACCTACAGAGCATGCAAGATTAAATTTAGAATTTTGCTGTTACAGAGCAGTTGGGGCATGGATGTGGCATAGGGGAGGTTGGACCTTCTGATACCACTGAGCAAAGTGTGGTTTGGTTCACTGATCTGGATTCTGGTTAGGCCATAGTTTGAACAGGTGACGGGCAGATGAGAATCACTCAGGAAAAGAGTGGCATGCTGTTTTTTCTGGGCACCACTGACATCTTCTTCAACCCAAGTGGGAATCACCAGGGTGGGAATAACCTGCTTGCTACTGCACAGTGGAGAGGATGATAAAATTCAGAAAAAAACTTTGTTTTCAGTCTCAGTTCTATTATTGCAAGCTCCTGAAACTCCTGAGCACAGTGAGGTCTGAAACTTACTGTGGACTTCTGAAAATTTAAATGATTTCCCTATAGTTTGGGAATATTCTGAAAGCTAAGACTGTCATTACAGAATGCAAGATTCTAGAAAAAGCTTAAGATGGGATTTATAATAAATATGATTTCATTTTTTGTGCTTATTCTGGTAGTAATTGGAGCTACTAATGGACTGATTTTCCTTAGAAATTTGGACTTCTGCATGTTTAATATATGGCTGATGTTTCATGTATGACACATTAAGAACAGAGACATGGAATGTTATTTACAGGTACTGGAAAACTCTGTGAAGACAGATCAGTGGTTCCCAACACAGTTTTTCGTGTATCATTCTAGAGCGAAGGAACTGAAGTCCTGTGTGGTCTCCAGCTGTAGAGAGGCATCTGTGGCCCCTGGCCCTGGGAGGGTTGAGGTGTCCTTGTTTTGCTGAAGTTTGGTGGGCAGGTGAGCCCCTTGGGACACCAAGGCCTGGCCTGAGCTGCCCTGCAAGGTTTTACCTGCCATGCACAATCAAAGACATGGCAGTCCAGGACTGGGAGAGCAGTTAGGTTAGCCCAGGGTTCACACAAAACCATCCCAAACACAAAATTCGGGAGAAGGGGCCTCGGCACGTCAGTAGTGTCGGCCTGATCGTTTCCGTGGACTGAGAAAATCCTGAGCTGACTCTGTTGGAATTGGCATCACCTGCCTCCCACAGCCCTCGCTTCTTGTCACTGTGGGAGGATGCCATGCATAAACTGAGCTGACATGGATAAACAAGGGCAGTGTTCTGCCAGGAATAGTGCTGAGGTGATGATTGTGTGTCCTGCCAGCCTTTGAAAATACTTCTGAAAGTGTTTTCTACAGTTTCCTAGGCAAGACCTCACACAAATAAAACCAGCAATGCAGTTTACCCCAAACCATAAGCTAATATAGAGTTCAAAGAGAATAATCATTCAGAAAATGGAAAGCATTCTGCGGATAAATTTCTATTTGCAGATGTTCTCTTTTCACTAACAGTGTGCTGTAGGCATCTGGACTGTCTAAAATGTTTTGCAAGACAACTTTTGAGAGTATGTGGATTTCCTTGTGAGAGAGATTTTCAGTTTCCCTTCAAGAATTAATAAAAGTGATTCTTAGCTTTAATATCAAAGATTCCCAGGGAAGAAGATACCTAATCAGTCTGCAGGGTTGTGTGTTTTAAAAAAGAGGACAAAGCGTGATCCACCTGCTAAACCTTTCATCACAAACACTGTCCATCCTATAAGTCACACTTGGGTAAGGCCTGGTACTCCAATCTCCCTGCAGAACACACCCCATGCCCCACTTGCTGGGTGCGAGGTCAGGAATGGGATTTTAATAAGGGATACGTAAGTGAGAAGGCTCCAGACACAGAGGTGGCAGCTCTCTCCCCACTGGCAAGGCTCACTGCTCTCTGTGAAAGGAGGCACACAAAACACCAAAGGCTTCTGTGGGTGGAACCCTGAAATGCAGAGCCTCAGAGACAACTTTTCCATTAGCAACTCAAAATAAAATAGAATTAGAATAACATGTTAAAACTAAACGTTGCTCGGAATACCGTAAGCAGAGTAAATTCCTAAATCCTTACCCCGGCTGGGGTTGTCCAGCAGTTGTCATCCTTTTACTTCATGTCTCTGCTGGTCTGTGCTGTGCAGAAGGACCAAGCAATTAATTGATCAGGCTGTTTACTCTGTGTGACTGATGTCCTGTAATGGATTCAGCTAACAGGAACCAAGTCTGATAGTGTCAAATAAGATTAGCAGCCAAGCTGGCAGATTTGAGCTCTGTGTGAATGCTGAGTGGATAGGGGTCAGTGCCTTTCTTTGAGCATCCTGAGCAGGTTGGTGGTGTTGGATTTCGTGTTCCACAATAGTCTTTGAGATTAGTCTGTGCTCTGTGATGACCTTACTCTTCTCATCAAATTTATATTCAGGTAGCTCTGATTCCTTCTCCCATTTCCTTTGTCTCATGAGCTCTGTTTCATGTATGGAAGAGAAATGCAGAAGGAAAAGCAAAAGATGCTCGGCATGCAGTTTTGAAGTTTGAGGTCAGCACAGAGTTTCCAGAGTGTGTTTCTAAATTCACTCAGGCCATGGGAGCTCTAAGTGTGTTTGTGTGTCCAAATTGCACCCACAATATCCTGTAGTGTGTAATTTTTTCAATTTTACCTTTAATATAAAACTGCATGCTGTGGAAAACACGTTCTATTTCAACTATTACTTTACTTTTTAAGCCAAAATATTCTTCGCCATCCTGAGGTAACCTCTTTCCAGTTGGGATCTGCAGTGGCTGCAAAGAGCTCTGCTTTCATTACCTTATGGCTCAGCAACTACTGTGATTAAAGCCTAGAATATAAAGTGACTGTCTGGTAGAACGAGTCAATGTTTATTCTCTGATTATTAGTAATGTTTCAAATAAAGTTTGAAATGTGTGAGAACTTCTGCACAACACATTATGTTCGCTTCTACTTTGAGGAAAACAAATTCAGTATTGTGTGATACAAGTCTGAGTTATGTGAGAAGTATGATTTGAGGTTCTCCAGGAAGGAGCATTATTCTCAAATAGTTGGGAGTAACACAGTTGATTATTTTTACTATTTAGTCTCCTGTCACTTATGATAACTGTTTCATCCCAATTTTATGTATGTTGAATCCTTAAAGAAAGGGCTGTCAGATTTCTGAGTCTGTAATATTTCCTCTGTGGAGGTATAGTTTAACTCCCCTGAAGTTGCTGTCCCTCAGTGCTGAGCAAAGCTTGTTCTGCATCCCTGGGTGCAGGTGGATGCGCTGCGGTTGCGCCTGGAGGAGAAAGAGACCATGCTGAACAAGAAGACAAAGCAGATCCAGGAGATGGCAGAGGAGAAGGGCACTCAGGCAGGAGAGATCCATGACCTCAAGGACATGCTGGAGGTGAAGGAACGCAAGGTGAACGTTCTCCAGAAGAAGGTAAGAGTGCAGAGCTCTGAGATAAACACCTCTGGTGCTTCTCAGTTTCCAAGGCTGTCAGAAGGCTGAACTAGAATGTACATTTACATTCTGGAGATAAATGTTCCAGTCCAGTGATGTAATGGGGATATGGTGAAGGATGAAGTTGTTTGAATTTTTGACAAAAAAAATGGAATTCAAAACAGAGGCTGTTGCCTTTCAGTGATTGCATGTGCTGCTTTGGCTTCCATTTTAATATTAGCATTTTTAAAAGGGCACATCATCTGAAAAATCAATCCTTTCCCAGGCAGCACCTTAGCAAAGCCACGCTGATGTGAAGCACAGGGCACTGGCTGATCATGACTTCAGTGTGTGACTGAATGAGGGAGGGGTTGGATCAGCAGGAGCAATTAGGATGATTTCTCTATAACCTACTTGGGAAGTTTGTGGGGAACTTTGTGTAACTTTTGTTAGAAATGCTGTATTATAATACATAATATTTCTTGGGAAGTGCTAGAATAGGATAATCAGACTATCCTTCATATCTTTTTGGATAAGAAAATGCAGACCTTATCAGCGACCTGGGGGAGGTCTGGGCAGAGAAACATGGAGACTGTGTCAGACAAATTAGAGAGGTTTCCCAAAGGGCATTGAATCCTAGGGCATTGGATGTCATTATGGATGATTGTTGGCAAATTGCACACACATTATATCCCAATTTTCCTCCACACAGGGTAAAAAGAGAGAAATGTGTGTACTGCAATAAATTTTAATTTGAAGAATGTTTTTTTCTCTGTATCTTTAGAAAAGCTGTTCTTGGAGCTCTTATTCAGTGTATTAGGCTGAGGATGTGGGGCTTTTTGTTCTATTTTTTTCCTAGACCTTTAAACAATTCTGCAGAATTCTTGTGATATTAATAGTTCAGACTATTGATTAATTTCTGAAACCTGGCCAATGCCTTTTCTTCTTGTCTATAACCATAAATCACGAGGGTTTAGGTCATATTCAGCTCTGTTACAAATGTCATATGGGAATGGAAGTTCAGACATGGACTTCAGCCATAAATAAGTCATTAATAATTCCAGCAGAGCCCTAATTCCAAGTCTTCATGGTCTCATTTTTTTTGACTGTTCATCTTTTTAGAAACACAGATTTCTGATTTTTGTGCTGTGTCTCTTTTTGTTTCACAAAATCAATCGTGCACCCTCCATACACAGATTGAGATCCCAGCTGGATGTTTAACCAAGAGGTGGGGATCTGACATTTGTAAATGTTAAATGTCACTGAGGTTGTTTCATTTCCATTCACTACTTACACTGCTTTTTCACGCTTTTTCTTGCTCTACTTGACACTTGAGAATGATCTTTCATTAGATCATTTATAGGCAGCATTAAAGGTGGGGTTTTTTTAATACTTGTTTTTTTGAGACCACTGTCATCTGTATTGAGGTAGTTTCATCTTGTGTCTTCATGCATCTGACCTGTTTGTTCAGGACTGTTCCCTGCTGCTTTCAGGTAAAAGTTCCTGGTCTCTTCAGGTTGGAAAGAAGGGACCCAGGCAAGTGTGGCCCAGGCTTTTAACAGTGACAGCTTTGAGGTCCTGTTCTCCTGGGTAGCTCCACTGAGGATAAATAATAACACTGCCATAACAAATTGCAGTTCGTGGTGTTCTCTAATCCTGAGCTTCAACGAGAACAAAACAAAACCCCACCAAAACAAAGCCCCATCAAAAGCTTTGTGCTGAAAGGGCCCATGAAGCTGATCCAGTTCAGTCCCCCTGCCATAGGCACCTTGCACTGGGCCAGGGTCTCCAAGCCCTGTCTAAGCAGGCACTGAATCCTCCAGGGATGGAGCATCCACAGCTTCCCTGTTCTGGATAAAAAACATATAACCTATCTGCAGAAAAATATTTATTCCTGCTGCTAACTAGAATCACATGCAGATATTTGAATTTGCTTTAGCCTTAGAGTTGCTGGAGGCATTTTCTTTAACATGACCAGTTAAACTGTCAGAGTTGTAAATTCAAGGATTTTTTTCCATTTCTGTAACCAGCTAACCTAGAATATTCTTCTGGAGAATCCAGGTGACAATTCTTTTATCTGAAGTCCATGGTGCAATATGGAATTTCTTTTTATTTTTTGTATAGCCTGGGGTAAATAACTGAAAGTTCAGGCCTTTAAAGTTCAAGGATTGATGTCTTTAACTCATACTTTCAATTAATTGTCCAGACCTGGAACTGAAGACTAGATGTGGGATTTTCTATAGGTAAGGCTTTGCATTTTCTTGTTCTCTTTAACATTTTTCCACAGAAAAGCAGAGCTTGAAAAAATGCCTAAGGAAGAACTTGTCTGATTTTTTTAATATGTATTATGAAAGTTATGAGAACTTGCATAAAATCTGTTCTGGGGAAAAATCACGAAGTCTTATCTTTATCTGGTATATATGGACTGCACAGAAAGCTATTCCTGCTTGGAAACTCAGGAGCCTCTAGTTCCTCTCATATAAATATTCTTCTCTTAATCTTTGTAAACTGTGATTTATTTTTTCTGGTTTTGAATTTCTAGAGTGCATCTTTTTAAAGTGCATATCTTGTTTTCTGCTTTATCCTTCAGACTTTCCAGGACAGTTCAGAATTTTATTGCCATACAAAAAAAAAAACCCCCGCAGTCTTTAAACTTTTACCTCCATGCACAATAGTCTTTTTATTCTTCCCTCCAGTTACAAACTGGTGTGTTTAGACAGATCAGGTTTTAGTCTTTTTTTCTAGTTGAAGAACTGAAGGTCCAGTTTAAGGTATCTTCAGAGGTCAGAGTTATTATAGGTAGTAGTTTGTCTGGGTTTTTCTTTTGCTGGTTTAGTTACCTGATAGTAAATGCTTGGTTTGAATTTTTTGACATGATTTAAATGATACTCAGCCATTTTAATTGAATAGAGTGGAAGATCATGAAAGGCACATAGTACAAGAAGTGCTTCTCTTGTATACTGTTAATTAGTATTTTTGTATGGAAATAAGATGTCTTTGGAAGCAGCAGTTACAAGAAGGTACAGGGTGAAGATGTGGAGGGTTGAAGGAATTTAAGCAAATTAAGAATTGGGTTAGTAGACACTATTCAATCAGTTTTCACCAAGTACTCTTCCCTCAGCAGGTTCTCAGATATTTTTGAAGTTGTATTCTAATCTACTGAATTTTGCACAGGAATATTTTTTTAATGCTAGGTACGAATAAAATTTGGAGCAAAAGCTGAAGTGATAAAGATCTGAAAAGTACAGAATTTATTGAGAAATAATTATTTGCATAATGTGGCTGTTTAAGAAGAGTTGTTTACTCCTTTTGAAATTCAGAGATTGCCTGTACTAGAATGTAGCCACAGTCAAATGGGCATTTGGACCTCATGATGCTTTTTATTTTCTGTGACTGTTTGAGATGTGTGATCACCTGTTCTGGTGACACTGACCAGGAATTATTTGGCTTAGTGCCCAGAACTGGGCTATCCTAAAATGCTGCTGTTGAAACAAAAAATGATTTAAAATGCATCCTTTATTTTAGGGTCCGTGCTTGGATTCATTGACACAGACCAGCTCATGCTTTGCTTTGTGAACCATTATTTTTGTTGTGTTGGTTAAAGGTGGGGAACTATGAAGTATACTTCTTGTATCCAAAAATCAAGGTGAAGAAAGCAATGGAAGTTTCCTGGCTGATTAGAGATCAGTTAAAGGACACAGAAGAAGATTATGAACAACAAAGATCTGAAAAATTAACATGACAATTGGCATCATCACTGATACTCAGTAGGCACCAAAATACATTTTCCAGGTCGCTGAAGAAATCACATAATTCACATTTAAAATCCTGGACCCTTTCCAGTTCAGCTCATACAGAGATGCTGCTTGGTTGTACCTTTATTTTAGACAATACAAGTAGGACATATGCTAGAAATTCGGAGATTTTGGCTTTATGTCTGAAAATTTAATGCAAAAAATTAGTTTTATAGAGCTTCAGGATTATTTTTTTTCTCATTTCATTGAAAATAGATCTTGCATAAAATCTCATTTTAAGTTGTTAGAACTCAGGGCCAGGGGGAAAGCATCTTTAAAAATGAAGTAGGGATTGTTGTGGGCAGATTTGAAATCTGAACCTGAAAAACATTAAGTGGTACTTCATTACTCTTTTTGCTACATCAGTCTCTCTGTGCTATCTGGTAGACAAGGATGAAAAGAAAGGAGGAAAAAAATCAATATTTTGCAATCAAAGCATTTTAGGGAAATAGCATTTGGGACAAAAGATAAGTAGTAATACACCAAAAGGAAAAAAAAAAAACAACAGGGAATCAGTCACCCCTTGCTTTGGGGGTAGGTCATGTTTTGTCTTGGGGAGAGGGGCTGACACTCCCTTTGTGCAATGCAGCTGCAGGCAAATACAATGCAAGTTTTAGTGTCTGAACATAGCAGTGTTTTTGGCAGCTCCCCATGCTCTGCGTGATAATTGACCTGTGATAAGGGAAGAACAGAGATTTATTTTTTCTCTGGTGTCTGTGCTGACTTGTGCAGCTGGAATTTGGGATGGTTTCAAATGCTCCTGCACTTTCAAATAAGAAGCATTGCCTTTCTCTACAGGAAATCAATGTCCTCTGCTTTCCAGAAAACTTAGAAAGCAGAATAAATATCTGATGCCTAATGATCAGAAATACTGTGTGGCAGGAGAGAAGAGCTGCAAACAAAATGTGTAACTCTGTTTAAAATCAGTGGTGCTGATAGTTACTACGACAGCAGTGTTGGTTTAGTATTCCTAGCTTTGATGTGCAATGCTTGTACTTTAAAGTTGGTTTTCTTTCTATTCTCTCTTCTCTGAAGTAGGTTTACCTACTCAGACAGCTCCTCTGCTCCAGCCCTGAGGAGGTGAGAGAGCTCAGAGAAGGATCTGCATTTTCAAATACCAAATTCACTTTATGGTCCCTTCATCCAAGGTGTGACCTTGAGCTTGCCTGCCAAGAGAACGAAGATACAGTGTTCTAAGAATTCACAGAATGCAGGCTGGGCTTGGAGACATCCCTTTGAGCCTCTCTAGGGTGGCATTTAGTGCTTGGCGGTCCCCCAGTGTCCCCACTGCAGGCAATGGCTGGGTCACACTTGCAGGGTGGCTGATCTCTATTTGTGTGAATATACAGTGAGGAATAACTGAGCAGCCAAGGGCAAAGCCTGGCCCAGCAGAGATGGGCTGTTCATTTACAGAGTGGGGGTGTGTGCCCTTCATTTACAGGGTGGGGGGGGGTGTGTGCCCTCCTGCTTCACACTGGAGCATTTTTGCCTCTGTAACATTCCTGTGGGCAAGCTTATCCCACTTGTAACATGCTTGGGTCATGGACATTTCAGGAGGAGCAGTGTCCAGGCTCAGCTCATCAGCCCATATTCTGCAGGGAGGGAAAGGTACACCTGCTGCACTTTCTGCCCAGCTAGAGCTGATGGAACTAAGGTACTTTTCCTCAGTAACTCTGGAGCTTATCCAGCCCAACTGCAGGAGTATTTCTGTAAGTCTCTGTCAGAGCTGTACCTGCTGCTCTTTTTACTCCAGCTCTCAAGTCATGCCACTGAACTGGCTTTAAAGCCACTTCAGAGATTTCCAACGCCACAGAAAAGACCAAACATCCCCACAGGCTTGTGTCAGCTGCTTTATTGAATCTGACAGACATGACCTCAAAGATGTGTCCTGGGGGTGTCATGGGGAACTTGTGTCTCTGTGTCCCTCAGGGGATCTCAGACCTCTTCTGATTTTTCTTCCATTCAGACCTTTCTGGTGCAGGCTTGCTGACAACCACTGAACAGGACAAAATTGAAATTTGTGCCTCTTAGAAATTCCTAGTAGCTCTTCTGGCTTACTGGTTACCCTTTGTGTGCAAGATGCTGGAGTAGCTTCTCTTCACCAGTGTACTTTTAGAATTGCTCTACCATGTGGGGTGGGGTTTTTAGATAATTGTATTATCTTCAGTTAAAGGAATAACAGGGAAAACTAGACAGGCTTTTAATCCCTCATCTCTCTCAAAATACTTCTTGTAGTAGCAATGAAAGTGCCAGGAAAGACTGAAAAGGCTTCATTATGTGACCTCAAATTCAGCATAACTATCATGTGAGATTTTTTTCATTCCTGACGTCCAGGTAGATTAGTTGTTTAATTTTCACATGGAAAAATAGGATACAACACAGAACATATTTTCATTTTACTGTAAGCCATGACCACTTTCACAGTAGGACTCTTGCCCCTCCATTTTGACTTTGCAGCTCTCTGACAATCCATTAAGATCTTTCAGAGTAATTGCAGCCCAGCTCAGGTGACACAGTGTGTCATGTTTTATTTTTTCTCTCCCATGAGTGTACAACTAATAAATGATCTGAGGGCAGGGCAGTAGCACAGTTCTTCCTATCACTTTTCAGTTCCTTGCTAGTTCAGTTTTAAAGGTGGCTTATTGCCCTACAGAGTTTGTTACAGCACCTTCAGGAACATCCCTCAGATTTGGTTGGTCTTTGATTCTTCTGAACCAGTTAAGAACACACATTTTTCTGATTGGAATATGGATCCTGTAAGGTGCACAATCTTAGCTTGGGACAGTATTTTCCATGGCAGAGAGTCCATGGTTTGCAGGTGCTGCTGGAGGTGACAATAAGTTCTCCAGGAACTTACCCAAGGAATATAATATTTATGCTATTCCAATAATTTTTAGTGCAAAGTTGAGGCTGCTAGTGCAGCAACTGTGGTAGACAAATCTACTAGATTCAAAGAAAAGGTTTTATGCCTGTCTAGGTTATAATTTAGAATTTTTAAATGAAGCTGCTATATTTTTATATTACCACTTTTTGGAGCATTTTGTGATGCCACAATAAAAATAAAAACATCTGGATTATGTGTAGCATATGTACCTATATTCCCAGATGTATGCTGATAGTATTTTAAAAAATCAAATGTTGCTCTTTGTGAAAAACAGGAAGTCAATTTCTTACTTTATGAATGAATGTAAGGAATACTCTCCTTTATATTGATTTATTTGCTATTATTTATATTTATATTTATATTTATACCGATATTATTGAAGAATCTTGCCTGTTGACTTTAGTATCTGAAGTGCCTGATTAATTTTTTTTCTGAAGTGACCCTTGTGGATAAGTAGGCTCACACAAAGGCAGAAGGCTGGCTGTGAGGTCACTGATGAGGTTCTGTAGTTCAGCTCCTGCAGCAGGTGAGGAAGGGTTTCACTGATGTTACACTGCTCCAGCAGTGTCACACGAGGTGACAGCAGCAACTCAGCTACAAGAAAACTCCATTGCAGTTTCTGGCATTTTCTGAAACCAACAACTCGGCAAATCTGCAAGGAACTTCTCTAGTGTCCCTCAAAGAGGAGAACTCACTTTAATATTCTGTCCTTCTTGGGCCTTGAGATTACCTCTTGACTGGCAAGAGGGGCCATTACTCATAGATGGGGGGGCTGAAATTCTGGTTTCTGGAAGGGATCTGGGAAGACAGCCAGCTCTGGGGCCCTTGGCCTTCGTTAGGAATTAAATGTGTAGTTTTTCTGGCAAGATAAAGCTAATGAGCTTTGTTGGTGTATTCACTGTTGTGCAAGGCAAACACAAAGTGCCCCATGATTGAAGAGGCAGGAAAAGCCAGGGTGTGGGCCATTTTTGAGGTTGCTTACATCACTCTCCTCCCATGGCTTTCACTGCTCTGGGCTGAGAGGCTTCACAGTTTCCAGGGCTTTGGTCACCAGGCGTTTTCTGCCCCTGGGGGTTTGTCTGAGCTGTGTCTGGAACAGACATCAGTGATTGTGATAGTCAGCTTGGGGATCTTCCCTAGAACATGGAAGGAGTGATTTTTCAATTTTAATCAATAGTTGCCTGGGTTCAGGAGTGAATTTTGACCCCGCTATGCTAAGTGATCTTCAAAGCTGGTTCTCTGCACAGATTCATGCAGTCTGTAGGGCTGTCAGAAGGCACAAGTGTATTAACAGCTTTCAAATCTGTGACTTCACCCAAAGAGTAAGAAAACTGGTCAGCAGAGAAACTGAGGTCCCTTTGTCTCACATTAGCATGCAGTTGATACGTAGCATGCTCCTCTGCATGATGAAGAGGTTCCAGCAAGTGATGGTACTCATTTTATACATTAGGTTCTTAAAACTTTTAGGGGCTTATGATGAATGGACCACTAACTAATGTGAGAATGTGAGAGTTTGCTTTTGAGTCACCTGTCATTTTGTTCTGAAGTAATTCTGTAAGAGCAGCGATAGCTATATACTGAAAAATGCACACCCACACTCACACACTCATGTTTAGTATTTACAGTATGAGTTGCTAATCCCTTGCTATTCATCAGTCCGTGTCCTTTCCAGGAGAATGAAGCGGGACAATCCCAGCTCACTGGCCATGTTTTACACTGGGATTAGGAACATCCCTCCTTTCTGGAGCTCTTCCCTCAGGGTTAGGACAGTTTTACCCTACAGTGGATATTTGATCATAATAAATCAGTGATTTGGGCAGAATAATTCAGTGGCTGAATCATAATTTAATTTCAAATCTTTGTTCAAGTTGCACAGCTTTCTGCTTGAGGGAGCCTAAATGATAATGTAAATGGAGTTTAGTTTGCTGTGAGGATTTCCTTTATAATCAGTATTAAATCCCATGTTCCCATCCCATCCACTGGTCTGCCTCGGTCTTTTCTGCTCCCTGATTCCATTCTTGGCTGTCTCAGTGCTTTGAGGAGTTCAGCCTTTCTCTCTTTGTGTCTTTTCTCACCTTTTGTCTGCTGTGAGTGTGACATGTAGCCCTGTACTGTGTGTCTCTACCCAGGTATCGGAATTATACTGTCCTCACTAGTGTAGAACCAAAACCAAAATCTCAATCAAGTCAGGAAAACATCATCAGCATTGCTGAGTAACAGAGATCAAGTGGCCATAGGAGGAGGATTGTTTGTTTCACAGGAAATATCAATGAAAGGTAGCACATGGTTTAGCCAAGTAAAGAAGTTTCATTGTTAGTGTAGAAACTTTTTCACTTTACGCTTCTAAAATGTTACTTTAAGTCATAAGTTTTCAAACCTTGAGGTGTTCTAAAAGCAATGTTGCAACTAGTTAGTTTTATTCTGCTTCTTACAAAACAGAATATCAGATCTAACTTAATAATTACTACATTCAAAATTTCCCCTTGTTTTGTCAGCCTTTCACAATAAAGCACTTTTGGTTTTCCTTTTTTTGGAACATTTAATGTCCATCAAATGAAATTATTCCAATTTGTTGTATTTGTGTTTTCTCTGTAATGAGCTTTCCTGAGTCAAATCTGGGAAGATTTTTGTCAAAGCCTATTCAGAGACTTGGAACAGGAGTGAGTAAATGTCCCCAGAATAGTTGGGTTTTTAATCCCTTTTTTTTTGGTAGGTCTTAGGAGTAAAACTTTGGAAAACACAGCCTTAGAGATTGCTTCATAATGTCAGGACACAGCTGAAAGGAGAATTAGCAGGATGTTATTCTGCCTGATTAGGCCAGGATTTCAACAAAATGGATGTTATTCCTCATTAGATTGGGAAATTAATTACCAGATGATTTCAATTTTGTTTCTCAGTATAATGACCTTCAAATATATATGAAATAAATGAGTAATATCTAAACTTCAATGAAGAGGAGCAGCAGAGTTGAAACTATTTTGTTTTGGTATTTATAATAGCAGTGTTTTGTTTTGAATTACTTGTGAGAATGAAAGGATCAGACTGGAACCAACAAATTGTCTTGATGAAGAACCAAGGCTGAAATCTTGGATAATGGCTGCAGTCTCCTACCTGATACCAACAAAAGGGGTCACTCAGAGAAGCTCTAAGATAAATGAATTATAGAGAATTTGTAATGGATTATGTAATTAACAATTGGCTCACATATTGCCAAATCAAATCTCTTATGGCCAGGTTTTATACTTCTGTTATTTGATTGCATTTTAAATGAAGTATTGGCCATTCCTATTAATATCTGTGCGCTTTGAGCCACAGATCAGTGGGAGTAAGGAATCCCTTCCCTGTCAGGTCACACCCCTGCTCGTATGACCAGTGGCCATGGCAGGATTTTCATTCAAACTCTGCTTTTAACTGGGTCAGGCTATAGATATGATTGAACCTCCTCAGAATGGAGCAATTGCACAACTAAATTTAACCTGCTCTACAGCTGTCTGAGGATGTGAGTCATTGCAATGCGCAGTATTTTTTAGGCAGTGCTTAAGAACAACATATACATTGGCTCCCCAGAAAATGTGAATTTCAGGACATTTACCAACTCAAAAGTCAGTTTCAACTCTCAGGGTCCTAATTTAGGGGTTTTTCCCTGATTTGAATTGTGCTAGAGTATCTTTACTGTAAGGAAAACTCTTCTCAGTATCAGTTTTCAGGAAAAGCAAACTTTAATGATGGGATTGTGTTGGGTTTGAAGAAAATTCAAGCTATTTATTAGCAGAGAAGATTTGCAAACACAATAGTAATACTCTGAGAATATGATTTGAGAGATCTGCTTTAAAAACTGCTTGTTACAGGGAATGTGACAGTACAGAAAAAACCTTTACTATTTAGAAGATACCAGAATTCCAATTCACTTTTTGGTGACTATTGTTCTTAGTTCTGCTTTGCAGTGATCTGTCAGCAAACTGGTGCTATCAGAGCTTGGTTGGGTATGGAAAAGAAAGGAGCACAAAGGAAAACAACAGGATAGAAATAGATGTCCTTAGAGATTATTTACATAAACATAGATTAACTGTTTTTCTGGCTGGTATAAATATTCTTACGAAGCACCCTTGTATGAAAAGGCAGTGGAAAGAGAATAGTCTGTTGGATTGCTCCTTTACTGGAGGTACAAAAAAATTACCTGTCTGTACAGGTTAAGTCAATGTTTCTTGAATCAGCACTTCTTCCTGCACACCATTCTTTTCTGAAGTCAAGCTGATTGCCAGTTTAGGTCAGCAATGAGACATTAATTTCATGGAGTGTCCTGCAATTCGTAATTTTTTTTTTTTTTTTTTTTTGCTGCCTGCA
Organism: Sylvia atricapilla; assembly: GCF_009819655.1. Lineage (NCBI taxonomy): Eukaryota > Metazoa > Chordata > Aves > Passeriformes > Sylviidae > Sylvia > Sylvia atricapilla. Next base: position 47,272,098 of record NC_089144.1, read on the forward strand.
ATTTGTTTCCTTTTGAAGCAGGAGCAATGTGTCTGTTTGTGAGCCATCTATTTATTTGATAGTTAAGGTTTTGCCTTAAGTACAAATCACAGAACTAAATCCTTTGTCTTTTCCAAGCTGCATAGCAACAAAGTACTTTATTTGTAAAGTTGAACTCTATAAAGCTTTATGCTCATTTCAAAGGACTTTTTGCAGGTTGGTGATCACAAGAATAAGAATGACAGAAAGATTTCATCAGCTGAAAAAGGAAGCAACTTTGGGTTTTTTTAATTGGGAGCTGTTTTGAACTTTAACTGGACCCGGTGCAGCAGTTCATAGTGTGATTGTGTAAGATGCACCAGAATGCTGGAGTTTAGCCATTTAAACTTCACTTTAGTCCTGTCCTCCTCTGTGCTCTCCTCACCCTTTCTAGCCTGGTTCTTTTTTTTAAGGTAACTGTTCCTTTGTTAGCCCATCTAAGACTCTCTGTATCAGTCTGAGGAGTTAAAAAATCCCACCAATTCAAAGTCAGCAACATCAGGATATTTCCAAAGTGCTCAGTGTTCCAGTGGGATGTTGCAAAGGCAGAAATGTTCCAGGTAAGCATTGAAGTAGAGGAGCAGTAAAAGGAAAACTTTATTAGGAAGCAAAATAAAACTTAATCCAGTGTCCCCTGGAGATGGCTTTAGTATGATTGTTCCAGAACAAGAATCTCTGAATATAACTTGACAACAATGTGACCATATTCATATCAATTGGTTGGATCTAAAAATAAATTAAAAAAACATACTGAGTGCAGCTGAACTTTGGAAGAAACTCTGATTTGCATTTGCCAAAATCTTATTGAAAAAAAGAGGAAATTGTTTGATCTGTCCTGAACTTTAAAACAGCTTCAAAATCTCACCCTTGCAAGAAGACATGCTTCACTTAAAGCTTCACATTGTTGCTGCTCTTGGGAATTTACCCTTTCAAATTAGCAGCAGGAACATTACTGTGAGTGGAGTGATTCAGTGCAGTACCAGGAGTGATATTCACTCTTCTGACAGACCTTGCTTCCCACACTCACACAATCTGGGAATGCTAAATTAAATACACATTTTCGCCATTCATGCAGGACTGTTCTAGGGGTACTTTTGCAGGATTTGCAATAGGAAGACAATTATAATGGTGAGGTTTGCAGTGTGACATGGATAAAACTGGAGCTTAATCTTAGAAAACTCCCCAGTAATATCTGCTTATATACCTCCATTAGATTCTCTGAAACATGATTTTCAGAAATACAGCAGTAATTATAAATTCAGTAGTACAGCTTTCTTGAACAGTCTCTGGGTACTGAAGGTGATCTCTCACTAAACTCTTTGCTTTTTCCCCACAGCAGGATTTTTTTAATGTTTTTATGTAATCATGTCTGTTTTAACTGTTAGGTTGTCATTTTGATTTTGATGCAAGCCCATCTTTTTGAGCTTCTCAAATACTGTGGGACTCCAGCAATTCAAATATGACTCTCATATTATATTAGTAATTTACATTAAAGGGAGTGGCATGTCTCGACCCAGACAGAGCTGTAGCTGTTCTATCATCACATGTCTGCTTCCTCACCCACTCTTCCTTCCAAAAATGCATCTTTCATCCCCACGTTGGTATTCCTGAGGTGAAAGAAACATTTCTGCCTGCGCTTGGTGCTAATCCATCATCTCCTTGTGGTCATTGACCCTGGAGTTGGTGTGACCAATGGTGCCTTTACAAAACCAGGGAAGAGCTGTTTGGAAAAGTCACAGCTGATGTGAAGTTGTTGTTTATATGGATGGCTGTGCCACAGGAATGGGACGGAAACCTTCTGAAAGCTCTCTGATTATTGAGATCCTATTTACATTGCCGCTCCCCCAGGGGAAAGCCAGGATCAAAAGGTGGAAGGCTAAAGAGAAGTCTGAGCTGCTCTTTTACACATCTGCTTCTGTGCTGCTCTGAAGGAATACTGTCAAGTGTTAAATGTATTGGGGAAGAGGTTTCATGACCAATTCACAAACCCAGTTCGTTTATTCAGAAGTCACTGATAGAACAGAAATTGTTTTTGAAGTGCTCAATTTCCTCATGCCCTGGGGCATGGCAAGAGGGTGGGCACTGTCTCTGTGCAAGAACGTCTTGGATGAGCATGATACACAGGATCTAGTAACCTCCAACTAGAGGAATCTAGGAATCCAGTGGCCTTTATGGATATTCAACTAGATGTGTTTCCTTTGAATCTCTGGGCTGGGTTTAATTTGCATTTCCCTGGGTTTTTCACTGGGTATATTTGCAAGGAGTGGAATGCTTCCTTGCCTTTGGAGCAGAATGTCGGAGGAAGTTTCTCTTGCCTCTGCTCTGTGCTTCAGGACTGCAAGGCAAATAATTAGTTCCACACAACTAAGAATAAATCACCCAAGTTGAAACATGATAGTGCCTGACAACTGGTAATGTTGGAAAAAATATTCCAGTAAATCATTATTGACAGGAAAATCGGTGTACAGAGCAGATGAAGCCAGTGTAGCCTTGTATACCTTTACACAAGGATAATGCTGCTAACTTAGCTATGGATTGCTGGCTTTACCCTGCAAAGTAAGGAAACAGGACATGGAAAACAAGATTGTTAATAATTAAAAACTGTGTATACTTTTTATTTTGGGTTTTTTTTAGATTTTTGGTACAGATATAGATATAGACACAGATACAGATATATTCCGTAGGTATGTGGAACATTTCTGAAGAGATTTCTCATCTCTTGAGTATTTCAAGAATAAACAATGCTCATTCAATCCTTCTGCCTGTCAGTGTCCCACAGGGCTTGGAGATTCCATTAAGGTTTATTTCATCTTTTCTTGCGTGCCAAAGAGACTTTCTTCTGGTTACCTGTTCCATTTTCATCAGTTATTTGAGAATTTGTTCCGAATTGGTGTGGGGTTTTTTTGGTTTTTGAGGTGTTTTTTTTTTGTTAGGAATACATTGTCTATTCTTTCTTGAAAGAACTCTCAAACTACTTGCAATGACATAAGAGCAAATTTCTTCATTAATTAACTATATGGACAGAGTGTAGATTGTTTGCTTTCTTCAGATTATGTCATTGTGGAGAGCCTATACTTATTTGTTACAGTATTGCAGATTTAGGAGAAAAATTGGAATAAAGGCAATTTATTATTGAGTGTGATTTCATGGAGAAACTTTGCATCTATTATTGGAGAAATATTTCAGTTTTGACCCATAATTGCAGTTTTATGCAGTCTAAAGGCCAGGCCCTTCAGCTGCCTGACCCTGCAGAAGGCACAGCTGGAGCTGTAGGGGGATTTTTAGGCAGTGCCTAGGTATGACTGGGAATATTTTGGCATACCTTTAAATACAATTTTAATGAAAATCTGCTGTTCCCTCAGTGATCACAAACCCTACCATTCATTGCTCCAGGTTGAAAAATCTGCATGTAGCCTGCAGGAATAGACAGGTTCACACTTCACACCCGTCACATTTTTGGTTTGGGTGTATTTTAGTCCCAGAAGGTGCAGTTGCCGTGCGGAGGTGCAGCAGTAAGATGACAGTGCTGTCATCTTACTCCTAGCAAACAGTGGACTAGAGACATGAAAATGCACACTGGTCTCCTGCAAAGAGATGCTTGTGCTGCCTTGGTGAGCACCTGAACATGTGCTGGAGCTGTATTATTGAGCTGCCTGTCGTGTGTGGTTTGCTCCCACTCTGCACTGTCCCCTCTGCTGCCAGCCGCAGCCTTTGGTGAGTCTTTCTCCTCCAGAAGTAAACACCAGTCTAAGAATAACCCAGCCTTCTTTGTGGTGTATTTTCATGGTTAGCTGTCCAAACAGGCAGCCTGTCTAGACAGCTGATGGCACTGGGAGCTGCTGAAGTCCAAAGCAGCCACTCCTGTGTGTGCTGCCTCCTGGGCAGCCCTGCTGTGGGCACCAGAACGTTCCACTCAGAGGAGCCATGGGGTTTTCTGCAGCTCCATGGGCTACAAGTGTGTGCTTTAACAAGGCATTAAACAACAGATAGCAGTGTATAAAAGAGGAATTTTCAGTTCTTACAGTTATTTCTGACTGCCATGATGTCTCTGGTTATGGTTTTTTGGTGGTCTTTAATTCTGTTTTCTAGTGCTGTGCCCAAATTCAGTTTTGAGCATAACTTGGAGGCCCACTACTTTTTTTTTCTAATAGAAGCTAATGATGAAGATAAACCAGTCCCCACGTTCTACTGTGTTCCAGCTGTAATTTCAACACAGTTAGCTAAGCAGTCGTACATATGTCACAGAGCCATTTGCTCTGTACTCACAGAAAGTCTGTTTTTCCAGGGTTGAAGAGTAAAAACAATATAGCTGCAGCATTTCCAGTAACCAAGCAGCTGCTAACTGCTTTTCAGCAGGTGAAACAAAAGGCCAGTTAGTGCTTTAGTTAATCATCATGAATACTGGACTAGGGAGCCTTTGGGGTTGTGTGGTCACAGTATTTCTTACAAATATCTTTGAAAGAGCATCTTTCTACAAGTGTTTGGAGCTGGGTACCTTACATGCCATGTGTCATTCATTAGTTTATGATGAGCATTTGCTGATGCAAGAACTTGTCAGAACAACACAAAAAGGAAGCAACTGAGAAATCTGTGTACAATCTACTCCTTTGTTGATAAATTTGTTTTTGACATGTTATTGTCACGTTATTGTGTCTGTTTCTTTTGATGTGCATATATGCATGAAAAAGGGTTGGCATTAGGTCTTCTTAGTGTATCGAAAGATATATTCAGTACTCCTAAATAGATGAAATTCTACACCCACAGAAAACAAGGCTGATACATTTTCCTCCCAGAGAATGATTCTTTGTGATAGTCCATCACATAGCAAGCACCATGTAAGGTGAACAAACATCTTGACAGTGTGGCAAAAAATACGATGGTATCAAAGAAAAGACTTAATACTTCTGCATCAGTGTTTAATTATCAAGTGCTTTTTTTGGTTTATGTACGCAATAAGGTTTTAGTCAGTTTCTTCCTTAATGTGTTTCTTTGTTAAAATGCTGTTCATCCTTCTGTGACACAGTGCCCAGCATCCTCAGAAATTTGGAATAATAGCTTTTCTTGATGCTGTTCTTGTGAATACTGTTCAGACTTGCTTGCTCTGAATATATTCCTGATCGTTGGAAAGTTTACTGATTCCTTGTTATTATTTGAGGGGTTTGGTTACATCACTTGATGTATTGAGGTGGGATTATAAGAACTAGGTTTAATTTGCTTTAAGAATATTTTTAATCATTTAAGGTACCCTGAGGTGATTTTGGATGGTTTTCCTTGCAGTTGTCTTAAAACTGATTCCTTTTGTTCCAGATCGAAAACCTCCAAGAGCAGCTTAGAGACAAGGAGAAGCAGATGAGCAGTTTAAAGGACCGAGTGAAATCGCTGCAGGCCGACACCACCAACACCGACACTGCCCTGACCACGCTGGAGGAGGCGCTGGCAGAGAAGGTGAGTGCGGGGAGCGCTGCGGGTTCCCGGCGGAGTTCTGCCGCTGCTGCCTCTGCAGACGTGCTGTGCCCGAGTCCGACCCCGATCCTGTGTCCGATCCCGATCCTGTGCCCGCTCCCTGTCCGATCCCGTGCCCGTGCCCATTCCCCGCCCCGTTCCCGTGCCCGTTCCTATTCCTCATCCCGATCCCCTGCCCGTGCCCGTTGCCAATCCCATTTCCGTGCCCATGCCCGTGTCCCATCCCGTGCCCTGTGCCCGTTCCCGTTCCCATGCCCGTTCCCACTCCCGTTCCCAGTCCCGTGCCCGTTCCTATGCTCGTTCCCAATCCCGTTGCCCGTTCGCAGTCCCGTGCCCGTCCCGATTCCCGTCTCCATTCCCGTCCCCATTCCCGTTCCCGTTCCCGTCCCCATTCCCGTCCCCGTTCCCGGTCCCGTTCCCGTCCCCGTCCCCGTCCCCGTTCCCGGTCCCGTTCCCGGTCCCGTTCGGTGCCCCCGCGGAGCGGTGGCTGCGGGCCCGTGTGTCGCTAGAGGGCGCCGCAGGACGCGCTCTGAGGCGGGCACGGCCGCGTTCCCAGCCGGGCACTGCAGTGATTACCCTGAAAAATTCACTTTTTTTAGTGCTCCGTTTTCGGGAGAGAACCGCCTCACAGGCAGACTGCCACTTCTCTTCTGCTGGTACAAATTATTGGGCTAACTATATATTTTTTTCTTGGCTTCTAGAGAAGCAGGGCTACAGCTCCTTTAGTCTGTCAGATTCCGTGAACTTCGGTTAAACTTCACCTGAGTTTGGGGAATTTGTCTGCATCCTTTCAGATTCCAAGATATTCAAAGCTCCACTGATGTGTGTACTGAAAAGTTTTTTTGTTGCCTTTTCTTATGGTATATAAATCCCAGTGTCACATGGGCACTACACCTCTTCTTCACTGAAGAACCACTGATGTGACTACATTTTAGAAAAATAAGATTTAAATAAATGGGGAAAAAATATGTAATACATCATGATTTAGGTTAATTTTGGTAATCAGAACCAGATGGATTGGGTTGCAGTGTAACAACACTGTGACCATTCAGGGATCCAGACATTGACAGTATTAAATCCAGTATTCACAGTGCTGGTGTTTCACAGCAGTGATCCCATGGATTTCTCAAGTTTTCTCTTTCTTGAGGATCTTTACAACTGTAAAGAAAAGAGAATAGCAATGCAGTCCTTCTCCCTGTTTCAAGTGTGTCAGAAGTGTTGTGATAAGAAGCCTCAGGAGCTGAATTGACTAAGAGGGATTTCCTTCACAGAGTGCTTTCTTTTGTCAGGAAAAAACCATTGAGCGTTTAAAGGAGCAGCGTGACAGAGATGAACGAGAAAAACAGGAAGAGATCGACAACTACAAGAAAGACATTAAGGACCTGAAAGAGAGAGTCAGCATTTTACAAGGAGATCTCACAGAGAAAGAGGTTGACCAGCAACACGAATCTATTGTGCTAGAATTATTTGTTGTCTCTGTTCTGTGTTATATTTGAGATGAAGAAAACTGTTCCTTTATAGTAATTGTCCTTTAACAAAGCTGATCTGGTAGAGTACATCATTAGAGAATTTGTAGAGCATCGGTGTTTCAGAAGCACCTTTTCAGGGCTTGTTTGCAGCAGTTAATCTTGTTAGCAGTGACTGACTGATGGGCAGTGGTGGCATTGACTGAGCTCTGCTTAGACAGCAGAAGGGAACGAGCCTGGCCTTGTCTAAATGGAGGGAGCAAGGAGCAGAGGCTGATCAAACATGTGAGTGCCAAAAGTATGAGGATAATGTTTGTTCCTTTGTGCAAACACAGTCAGTTCTTTAGACTCTCAAGTCTTTTTTTGATTAATTAAGTTGATCGTTGCTAATGAGCCAGTGGGCTGGACAAATTACCTTAATTATATGAGAGAAATATAAATGTTCTCTGCTCCTCTCTTGTGTACTTACAATCTTTTTTTTCAAAACTCAGTCAAAGTAAAACAACACAAAAATACGTACCCAGAAAGTACTAAGATTTTGTCTACATGGAAATCAGCATTTGATGGGGGCAAAAAAAACCCCACAAAAATCTTTCAGAAAGAAGCTGAGCTGTCTTTTGGAGTAAGGTGGCATGAATCAATTTCACCCCATGGAAGTTGTATACAGAAATGCTTTCAACTTTTTCAGTTGCTAAATCTTCTAACCACATAGGATTTAAAATACATTTTTATGGAAAACCAGATTTTCTTAAACATGACTGTCACTGAAGCACAAGTTCCAGTTTACAGAATTATCCATCTTTAAAATTTATTTTAAAATAAGTAGAAAAGGTTTTGCTTTGATTCTGAAAGCCTGGATTAATTTGAGCAGTCTTAAGTCAATGACATAAACAACCTGGAAAAAAAGTTGTTCTAAATTAGATCCAGAACACAGTGTGAAGGGACAGGAGGAAAATAAAGACAGAAAAGAAACTGACTATTGCACTTACTAGATAATTGTTTCACATCTTTTAATTTAGACATCATTACTGGATCTTAAGGAACATGCTTCAACATTAGCTTCGTCAGGGCTGAAGAAAGATTCAAGACTCAAGACGCTGGAAATTGCATTAGAACAGAAAAAGGAGGAATGTTTGAAGATGGAAACACAGCTGAAGAAGGTAATCAGTGCATGTTTATATATGTGTTGTAAACACACAGTTCTAAACACATTCCCCATGTCTGCAAAGAAAACTTGGGGTCTTAAGAGCAAATTCTTTGAGTTTCTTTTCAGCAAGAACTGGGAAGGTGTGTCCATGCAAGCCATATTACAAGCTAAGTGAGCTTAGTAATAATAACCATGTTATTAAGCTAAGCCTATCAGAAAGTAACTTGTGCTGAGTTTTGTTTTCACTTACATGCAGTGACAGTGCTGTTGGATTTTTTGTTAACAGGTACCAAGAGTTTGAGGCTTAGGCTGCTTCAGTACAGCTCATAGCAGCAGTTGTGCCATTAAATTGATGTAACAGCTAAAAAAATAACAGCTAGGCATTTCACATAGCAATTAGCAATGCTTATAGGTGTTAATGTGAGAAATTCAGGTGCAGGCCCTGCCCAGAGGAAAGCATAAAAACAAATGAAAAGATCATGCCACCCATGAAGTGTGTGAATTAGAGTCATCAGTTCAGAGCTGTTCAGAATCGCTGTTGTGTGGGTGCAGGTGGGTGTTAATGCACCTGGGAACTGTGAAAATGAAATCCTGGACATGCATATCTAGAGCCAGGTTTGTCCTGTTCCATTCTGTCACATAAAATCCGCTGTTCTGCTACTCAGCATCAGCAGAGCTCAGTAGCAAGAAAAGGCAGCTGTGCACGTGTGCTTGGTCTCACAGGCTGTTTTCAGGGTATTTCAGCAGACCTGAAGGACCCTTTCATTGAATTCTCTGCCATGAATTGCAATTTCACCCTGTGATGCTGGTAATGAGTTGATGAATCTATTGTAGCTAAGATTTGCCACAGGTTGTTAGAGCTCCTCATCCAGAGAAGCTGCCTAATCATGGTCAGGATGGTTTCAGTTCTACAACCAAAAAAATTGGATAGCCTACCATTATCTATGTGGAGTAACTCCTAGTTACTCAAGAAAATACGGTTAACATTCACTTGAATATGTCTTATACCTATAGTAAGTTTGCATATTTCTTTAATAACCCCTTTTCCAGCTGTTTTTAATTTCTTAATAGGTTTTATTGTAGCTTGCACAGAAATAAAAAAAAAAAATTAAGGGCTTTCACTTTTTAAATGCATTGCAGATATTTATTCATGCAGTTTGACATTTTCAAGATGAAATAAGAAATAATTATGACAGATAATCCAGCTCCATTTTAAAGCTTCTAAAAGCTTGGCTTTAGATATCTGCTTTGTTAACAATTGCAAATAACTGTCTTAATTAACCTTAAAACTAATGGCTACATAAGAGCATTGAGTTTAAAACTGAATTAGAGGTTCATTCTATTGAGTTTTATTACATTGCCGTAGTGCAGATTTGCATGAGTCACATGCAGGAAGCAAGCTGTCATGTAGCTCCTTTAGAGTAAACGGGTAAAAGCTTTTTCTTTTAGGTTCTTCACCCACAGTTTGCATGGAGATGTATCTAAAATCAATATTGCTTCCTTTGCCCCATAGTCCCAGTGAACAGTTTGAGTACTTGCAGTCAAATCTATCCCCTAGAAGTTAAGAAGATGGCAGAAGAGGCTGAACTGGACTACCATTAAATTAGGCCATTAACATTAAATAAAAAAGACTTGGGTAGTCCTGGCAAAATACCCTTGCTAACCTGCAAAGAGTGAGCCTCAGAGAAATCCTGAACCATGCGAGCTTCCCCTGCTTCTGTAAAAGGGATTTAACTTTAACTTTTAGTAAACAAAAATATTAACCAAGTGGAGGGTGCTGAAAAGTTGTTGATATTTGTTTTAGTTCCACGTCAGTCTCCAGTGTCTCACTTGAAGTATCCACTTCTTGTTGCTATTCCCCTTCTCACTAATAACTGTTTTATATTGATCCTTAGTGACTGAAACTGTCATGTTTTTCATATTGGGGTTGTATTTTTTTCAAATAATAATACCATGGTTATGCAAATATGTGTGTGCTTAATGTTGTGATTATTCTGCATTCACTGCTCTGTGCTCAGTTGTGGTGCTGCTGCCAGCAGGAGATGCAGTGGGAGATTGTGAAGGGTGAAAGCAGCTTAGAAATCCCTGTGGAGTTTACATGGCCTGGTGTCCTGTCTTCATTTTGGCTCGGGTGGAGTCATTAGAGGCAAATCACCCACAGGAGCTTCTCTCCTGCTTTTCTGTGAAGTGCTATTATGCTCTGTGGCCGGCTTTTCTTTTCTTTAGGAAAATCTTTGTCTAGACTGCTTTTTTAATGTATTAATTTTATAGTGAAAAAGTTTTCCTTTAATTGTTGTTCTTCAGGATACTTTTTTCCCCAGAATTTTCTGTCTTCTCTTTCCCAGCCAGTATACTTTGTTTCATTTTGTTTTTCTAATCTGGGAGAGACTAACTAATATTAGAAGATTTTCCGGGAAAGATGAGTGGATTTTTGTCCATCTTCATTTCCAGTGCATAGTTTTTCTCCCTATAGATATACTCCTTATTTTTAGGGAGGAAAAAGAGTCAAAACCATATGTTACCAAACTTCCCCTTGCTGCAGTTCTAGGAACTTTTCACCAGAAAATGTTAGCAGTGATTCTCTGCCAGGAAAATACCTCTACATTCAACAGGCTTACTCAGAGGTTGTTTTTCTTTTTTCTGCTGTGGTGTTCTTTCTACAAGTTCAGGAGAATAGTATCTTTCAAAATACAGGAAAAAAAAATTACTTAATTAAGTGTTGATCCAAATTCTGTCTTTGCCAAGAATTAGCTTGGTTAATACAGACTACGCTGCTTTTTATTTTGTGAACATGGATTTCCGCCCTCAGCTGAAAATGTTACTGATAATATTGGTAGATGAGACTGGTTTTTGTTCTCAGCTGATAAGGTTTTCTTGAAGAAGGGACAATAAACGATGTATTCAATGTAGAAAGAAAAAGGCTGCCAGGGAAATCAGGATTTTTTGTTACAATAAAAGTGAGAACCCAGCAATTGTGTTCAGCTTTCAGGTAGTGTCAGTTACTGAATTAGTTTTCTAAACCATTCAGCTGCCTTAAAATTGATACAAGGGAAGCACTAGGAATACAGTCCTTCTCAGTCTGTGAAATTCATCTGTAAACGCAATCGAAGAACTACATTAAATATGAGGGGGCTGGACAAATCTGTTAAACTGAAAAAATCAAGATGAATTTTGGAGCTTGCATGAGAATAACTCTCCATGTTTCTCATGTTCCAAAGGCTGGTTACTAATGCATGTTAAAACCACTAATTAAGATTCTGTCGTCTTAGTAAATTAATGTTGCAGTTATTATTTTAAATTCTTTTCTTGTTGCATCTTTTCTGTTTCTCTCTCACACTGTTCCTATCCCAAATTTTCTCCACCTTTTCCTATCTTCTTTCTCCCTTTAGCACCCTGAAGTTTTATTGAGTCATCCATCCAAGCTAGTAAGTTCCCTGGCAATCTGAGAGGCAGTTGCCAGCACATTTGATTTTTTGTGTTGCATGTATATTCACCTATGCTTTTATAGTTGGGCCAACACAAAGTGTATTGGTGCATTCTTTTAGTGGTGGGTATGGATACAAACAAAAAGCAGTGGGGTGTCTGACCAGTCATGTTCCAAAAAGCTTTCTGAGATGTTGTCACTGTTTGACTGCCTTGGTCTAACTGCATTTTTGTTTGGACAGCTTAATATTGTGTCAGTGGTTTTGTTTCCCTTTGCTGCTGGTGCTTGAACTGTCCTGTAGCTTTTTTGTCATCTCCATTGTTTGTGCATTTTCACAGCAAGAAGGTGGAATTTCCATGCAAATCAAGCTTCTTGCTTGTTCTGTAACACTGGGCACAGCAGCACATCAGAAATAACAAAGTTACAGCAAGTGAAAGATTGCTCAAAATCTTGTGTAACCATTGAGCTCGCTGGTACTATGTCAGTTTAATTTTGGATCCTATTTCCAGCCTCCTGTTTGATGTCAAGGAGCACTCCTGTCAAGGAGTGTTTGTATAATAATATCTTGACACTGTAAATTACGTAATCCAAGGTGGTTTTCATCAGAGATTTCTTCTGTGGCTCTGTGCATAAGAAATGATGTTACAGAACTTTCAGGAGTCTGATACCTGTGTTACTCTTGGCAATGTTCAGGGTAAATGGAGTTGTCTATCCTTACAATCATTGTCTGAGGGTGAGAAAATTGCTGGGCCTTGCAATAATTCAGTTTTTGTGGCATCCTTTATCAGAAATTCTGCCTAAGTGTTAACAAGTTGGGAAAATGAGATATAAAGTGAAAAGATGGTAGTTGGTGGAAATAGGCAGAAGAATTTGTGTCAGGAGAGTGCATTCTCTACAAAACCTTTAAGATCATGTAAATTTTGAGACTCTGAAGGCAGAAGATAGAAGATCTGGGAGCAAGCTGTGTGCTTTATTCCTCAGTGTGTACAGCAAACACAGGATAAGGTAGGAGAGGCTTGATGAAGGCCAGGTTGGGGGATTTTGAGCAGCCTGGTCTGCTGGAAGGTGTCCCTGCCCACAGCAGTGAGGTTGGAGCAAGGTGGTCTTTAGGGACCCTTCCAACCCAAACCATCCTGTGATTCTGTGCTGGCGTTTAATGTTCCGCCCTGAGATGGTGTGTGACCATCTCAGCATCATCTCATGCAGTGGGAAGTTGGAGAGGTTTTCTTCCTGATATTCTTATACCTAAAAAAAAATTAAACGTACCTACTCTACTCCTCCCAGAAAAACTTGGGGAGATAACACTCATTTTGAAAAATTAAATATTCAGAAATTAGGAAATGGCCACTGTCACACTGTGTGGTCTTTCTCATTTTTCCTTGGGAGGTAATTAATATAACATTTCATAACTAAATTATTGTCTGCTAGAGTCTTGCTGTTTCCAATATTGTGTGACAAATGCTCCAAGAGTGAGCCAGCTTTATATGAGAGATGATAATCATCTAGAGAAATAAGATGATCAAATATTTTTTTAATAGGAGGAAAGAATTGAGTGAATAAGGCAGGATACATTTGCATTTTTTCCTCTGCACAACAGGTATAATAATGCATCCTCATTTCCCACTGATGGTGTTAAGAAGTGATTGAATAGTTGTGATTAGCATGACAGAAAGAAAATTGGGGAGTTATTTCTTTTAATGTCATATTGCAGTTTGGAGTAAACAATGTTTAGAGCCATACATTGAATATCCAAAAACTGGTACTAAATGTTCATTAGTTGGGTCCTGTTTCTGTAAAACAGTGTAGCCTGTGCTCAGGTGAGATCAGAGGAGGCAGGTGGAGAGATTAAAATACACTCACAAAGAGATGTGCTGTGGGCATTTCCCTCCTGGACTTGCACACTCTGTGTTGGGGTGAATCCAAAGAGCAGATTGTGAATATTTAATGACATCTGTGGGAACTTGTCTCTCTCTGAAGAGATCACTTCTTTAACTAATGGAAATTGCCTCTCTGGAGTTGTCTTCCTGTCTTTATGATTCTCCATAAAGAAAATAATTTGTTTATGAATTGATTCCAACTGAACACTGGCTTATTCAGTGTCAAAAACTTGCAGTTTCATTAACAAAAACCAACCATGTAGAGATGGTTAGAAGACAGCAAACAACTCTCTGTGACAGATTCAAGTTTACAGGACATAGTATATCGGAGAATTTCCTGAGCCTTTTACTTCCATTACAGCCTTTTCAAAAAGCTTTTTTACAGTTTGGGGTGTGGAGAGCCTTGGAACTAAGGGAGGAGAAAGTCTGGTTGTTTTTAAATTTACAATTTCATTTAAACTAATAAAGGCAAGATAGAAGAAGCACAGATGTTTTTATCAGTTGAATTTCTGCCTTTGTGGTAGGAAAAGTACAGAAGGTGGGTGAAGTGTTTGTCTTTTGCAGTAAATAATCATAATATATTTTTGTATTTGTGTGTGCGTTTACTATTTTTAGGAGACATGAGGCACCCTTGGAGGTAGGAGGGTGGATTAAAATGGGATTTCAGGTTCTTGGGAACTTTTACTTCATGGCCAAGTGTTCTTGGCAACATTTGTATGTGAAATGTTAAACTGAATTTACTGTCTCAATTCATAGGTAAAAGTAGAAAGTGTTTGCTGTGAATTATTTGCTGTTTGATTTAGTTAATATTTTAGGAATATTGATTTGGAGTCTTGGTCATAATGTTTGGAATTTTTATTTATGTTTTAGAACCTTTAAATTAGATCTGTGCTATTGTTATGTTCCCTGTCTCTGGCACACTTAAAGCTGTGTAAGATTATCTTACCTCTTAAAAAAGAAGGCTTTGGCACAAGAAATATCAACTTAGAAAATTCTTTTTAATGTGTTTTGTCTTCCACTACTCTCCATCTGTAAATACTGGTTATTCCTATGAAACATTGGTCATCTTTGTTTGAGTTGTAGAAGTTGGCTTTGTCAGCTGATTTTCTGTGGAAGCAATAGAAGTTAGAGTCCATTTATTTAGTTGAGGAACAATCACTCTTTTCTTATGGCCTGTAGGTACCTGAAGCAGTCACCCCATCGCTTACCACATTCCAGATGGGAAATGATGGCTAAGAGCAGGAAAGCAGCAAGCTGTTAAACCACCTCTTAGTTTATAGTCCCTCTAAGGAACTGGGAAAGCATATCCAGAGTAGTAAACTTCAACTGTTCTCAGTCCTGAACCACTAAAAATTCGAAACTGAATTCACATTGGCAAAGATTAATACTGATCAGATGAGCTTTGCTAATAAAAACAGAGCTTAAGAAGGTGCTGCTTTCCAGCTGAAATGTGGCTGTTTCTTGTGCAGATCAATGCAGAATGAAAAGTGCTCTCAAATTCACCTGTTTGATACCACACAGGAGCACAGAGAGCTAATGACAGGGTCAGGAGTAACAACTGAAGGGTTTCAATAGCCTCTCATCTGGTAAACTCAATGGCCTGTGGAGATGAGAAAGTGCAGTGTTCCTTCACCCTCAGCAGGCTGCTTTTCAAATTTATTTCTTTTTTGCTTCTTTTATACATTATCACATTTGTTTGTAACTATATTAAAAGAGATTTGCAAATCCTGTGTCAGGCAGAGATGAAAGTCAAACTTACCAAAATACACTTCTTATAGTCTCTTAATACAGGAGAAACTCTTGGTGCATTTGTCACTTGGGATGTTGATTCTGCTTCAAAAATGAAACTACTACTTATTTTGGAGTTTCTGTACACCTTTGATGGGCAGGGCAAATTGTATGTGTGGTTTTTTTTACTGTGAATATAGACTTCATTATTTGTGTGTAGCTTTTTGGTTAAACAAAAGAACCAAGATTAATTATTTAGCACAGTGTTGCGTTGGGAAGATAGCCAATTTCATCTGTTCCAGATCTTGATGTGAGTTTGTGGGAAACCTCTAAATGCATTGGTTTTCTCTCTTATACAATAAATGAATCCAGTAGGATTTTAGATCTGGTCATGAAACACGTATTTTGTACAAAACCCACAAAATGGACCAAAGTCACTCAGTCAGTAACTCACAGTGCAGGAAGTGGTCTCCAGTTTACAGCATATCACATAACGTTCTCTTTGTGTTAGGTGAAAGTATCCATACTTATGTGCATTATATACAAATAACATGTGTTACGTGTCTTAACTAATAATTTATGTCCTGTAAATAGCCCTTTGGTTCTATAAGAACCAGACACACTGACTTGTTGGCTAATTCTCTAGAAAAGAAAATTTATTTCCTCTTCTCAGCAGTGTCTCTTGGGTTGTTGTGGAGATGCTTTTATTAGCAGAGTAAAATAAATCAGGGCTGTTCTGACAGTCAGCTTGCATTAGGTCTTATAACTTCTTTTGAATTAGTGAGTTTAATAAGGCAGGCTAGCAGCCTAACTTTGCTTTCTTTTAAAAGAAGTTTCTTGATTATCTGATCATGTATTTTGGATGACTTTAAAGAGCTTGGAGGAGTATTTGTTAAAACAAACACTTAGAGATGTTGGAAATATACCTAAATCCAGTACAGAAGAACTCAGGCTCTGTCTGGTGAAAACCATACTTAACTCTATTCATTGTGTCTCCTAGGAGTATAGAGATACCCTCAGTGGATGAATAAGTGCCCCCCAAAACAGTACTCCCAATTCCCTGTATTTGGGAAGGAAGGATTGGAGGGAGGGTTTGAAATTGAAGGTGTAGTTGAAAAGGAAATGAAATCAAGTATTTCAGATCGCCCGCAGGCTGGAAATCCCAAAAAAGCATTTCAGAAACACCCACCAAGGCTCTTTCCAAAGCCAAGTGTGTCCCCTGGTGCTCACGGCTCTTGGTGGAGCTGACACACTTGTCAGTCTCACTGCTGCCACATCCCCCTGGAGCCTCCTGGCAGGGCATTCATTACACTTCCACTTGCTGTGGAGAGCCCTGGCCAAGGGGGTGTCATTTGAAGTGCTTATGGGACAGTAAGGGATCTGCAAGCAGTGACAGCCCTGACTCCAAAAGGCTTCACAAGGCTCATAGGGATGCGCTTGTGGCCAGCTCTCAGGCAGGAGCCCAGACACGTAGGTTTCAGCTTTACAGCTCAGTGACGCAGGAGTGTCGGGGTTTGACTGGAAGGTCACTCAGAAGGAGGGAGCCTTTTGAGTGTTCCTAAATGCATTACCTCAGAAAAGGGTTCCACTCTTCCCTGAGTTTTGGTTATTGGGCACTCCTGCCAACATCTGCCTGGGAGTGCTAGGAATCTTGTTCTAGGATAAAATACTGTCCAGCTGAATCATCTTTCTGGAATTCTTGGTTTTTTTTAAAAAAGAAACCCACAACAGCCTAGTATTGACCCTCAGACAAGAGCTGCAGGCTAAGTCCCTGAAACATGAACCTTTCATTTGTTTGTGAAACCCAAATCCATCCCAAGGTCAGTCCCATTAAAGACAGGCATCAAGAGGTTCCACAGTCCAAGAATATTCTGCTCCACAAGTCTCCTGGATTCTACTAGAATGTGGCCTTGGCTTTAAAGAAGCTAATTAAAAGCTAGACACTTCAAGGCAAAAATGTTGGAGTCAATGAATGGATATTTTCCTCCAGTCTTATTTTACTGAATAACTAAACAGATTTAGCCAAATGTAATTTTGCTATTTGGTTCTTTGGAAGCAGCAGCTTTCTGCTCTGAGTTTTTTACTGCTTCAGTTCTCTCCAATTACCTTTAAAATCAACAGAGTCCTATACTATCAGATCTAGACTTAGTGTGCTTTGGAGCAGAACATTGGCAGCTTGTAAAACAACTTTCCACAGCTGCACACAGAGGGGAGAAAAGTCTGTAGTCGTATTTTCTGTTGTAGGTTTCTTTTGAATTTTACAGGCAATCCTGATCAGCAGAATAGCTCCATCAAACTTGCTATTCACTCAAAAAGCAGTTTTGAGTAATTCTGTAATAGCTTTAATTGATATCTAATTGCAGTTCAAGATCCAAGAGGGGCAGAGTGAGAGAAAAAGGATAGTCCTTAGTCTGCTGGATACTGCATTCTTCTGTCTCTTACATGCTTGGGAACTATTCAGTTAGTTTTACTAATAAATTTATTAGAAAATTAGTGATTTTTGTAACAAGCCAAGCCATTAACAAACCTCCCCAAACAATCTCTTCGTTGGGATTGGGTCATGCTCAGTCCTGAGGTAGTTTTTGTCCCAATAGCCAGATTTTGAAAAATGTATTTCCTGGGTGACTAAGCAAAGCTAATTTCAGTAGGTAGCCATGGTCGTTGACCGTGGTCTGTGTGGCTCGCAGAACTGCAAGGGCTGGTTTCAACAGGTGGCAAATAGAATGCACACTTTTGGTTACATGTTGCAACTAAAGGCAATAACATTTTGGAATTGTCAGAGTAAAAGAGGTGTGTGAATGAAGTGTTTTCCCTTGCCCCCCTCTGTGGCAGGCTCAGGAGGCAGCACTGGAGGCCAGGGCCAGCCCCGAGCTCAATGACCGCCTGCAGCAGCTGGAGAGGGACGTGGGGCGGCACCGCGACGAGGCTGCCAAGGCTCAGGCAGAGGTGGATCGGCTCCTGGAGATCCTCAAGGAGATGGAAAACGAGAAGAATGACAAGGATAAGAAGATAGCAGAGCTGGAGAGGTGAGAATGGTGTAAAGTTAGAAGAGGAGCAAAAGAGCTGATGGATGTTAGGGATTAGTCATTCTTCTTGCCTTTAAAAAGTGTTTGTTTTGGGAAGGTCTCTAGAGTTTTTCTGTTCTTGGTCCTTTATTGTGCTACATTGTTAGGAAAAGGATATATTAACACGTGCTTTTTCTTACCTGGCTACTCAGAAATAGGCCTGATATAGGTAGAACTAGAAGGGTAGACAGTGCTGTAAGGGAATAGAGATGGTAGGAAAAGCTGCTGACATTTTGGTGTGTTTGTAAAACAGTTTGTTGTCTTGATCCAGTAAATTCCTCAGGCATGGCTCTCACAAAAACAAATTAAAAAATGACTTTTCAGAGCTTGTGATACCATTTGCTCAGATTCTTCTGACAACTCATAACTCGATACTGGTAGAGACACAGGTGAACTTTAGCCCAGGTGAATCTCATGAGCAGATTTGCTCTTGTCCAAGCAAACTTGATTCAGCACTTTCCAACATTTTCCATCTTTCTCTTGGAGCCAAGAGGCTCAGGACTAAAATGTCTCAACCAAAAATTATAGTTTTTTATGATTCAATGACATTTGTATCACAGCTATAGGTGGTAGGTCTTGGGAAAGACCTGAATTAGATTCTGTGTTCTGTCATTTTCTCATCTTACAGTGGTCCAAGAGCAGATTTCTGAGCAGTAAGCTGCTTTTTGGAGTTTTCCAAATGAAAACCGTTTCCAATGAAACCATTGCCATTCCCAATGAAAAATCACTAACTTGGAGTAGCAAAATGGAAATTTGATTATTCCCATTTGCTTTGTGCCAGAATAGTCCTTCTAATTTCTGTCTTTTCACTATTTACGTACTCTACAATTTAGTGTCAGGAAGATTAGGGCAACTAAGTGGAGGATATTTCAGGTTCTGCAACCAGTGCTTATGTTTCATGGCTTGCTGATTGTCAAATTATGGGCCCCTCTGAATGATGTGAAAAACTCTTTTCTGAGGAGTCCCTTCTCTTTTCCTTGAAATGTACAGAGCTCTGGAGCAGTTCAGCTTGCCAGCTGGATTTCTTCTCTTTTTGTGACTGTAAGCAACATCCTGTTAGTTTTCTTTCAGTTGTTTTATTTGACCAAAATTCTTCACACCAATGGCATAAGCTTGAATACCCAGAAGTGAGGATATATTTTTAAAATGTGTTTCCTTTTTTCCTGAGTGATGCATTGTAATGTAATCAGCAGAACATTCAGGCAGTAGGTTGATATTGTTGAGTGAGTACAGACATGAAAAAGCTCCAAGTCATTTGTCTGTGTGATTCTTTTCAGCCCTGTTGGGGTCCCCTCTCATGTGTGACATTCCCTGTGTCATCCTCTTTAGAGCAGGCTTGCTCTAAAAAAAAAAAAAAAAAAAAAGTTGATCAGGGAACAGGTGCAAGCAGCAAGCTTCTGTCAGAAGTAAGATAGAGAGAAAAAATATATTCATAGTGCTTTAATTTTTTTTTCTTTGTGAAGAACTAACTACGGTTTAGGAAAAGAAAGTCAGAAATATGCATCATTTCTCAGCCTGATTCCTAGAGGAGATCGGAATGGCAGGAAGAGAATTCTCTTTTTATTACATTAGCATTCAGAAACTAATCATGATTTGGCTTGCAGCATCAAAAATTGAATAGACACAAGTGTCCTATAAACAAAAAAGTTTATAGTCTACAAAGGAAAAATAACAAAGAAGAGAAATTAGGATGGGGCTCCTTCTCCTTTATAGATAGAAGGAATTGCACCATCTTCAAAGAGGTAAAAAGCAAGTTTTTTCTTGGAAAATATGCACTTCTGGACATCTGCAAAGCAGTTATTGTTTGTCCTGTTCCATGGTAATGTCTTGATGTTTCAGTCACAGACTAGGGTCTTACTATGAAAGCATAAAACCCCAAATGACTGGATATCATTCTATAACAGTTTGGTAAAGACTTTGACTCTTCAGTTTTATCCATTCCTTCTTACCGCCTGATCTTCAGTCGCATAGAAAATTGAGTGGTCCTCTTCTCTTTTTAACTTATATCTTTTCTATCACTACTGGGATAAGATAGAATAAGTTTTCTCTTATTTCTAATAATTCGAATAGGTATTTCGACTGTGTAAAAGAGAAGATTGCTTTTGTCATCATGGGACTGCCAGCAGCCAAATAAATCAAGGGGAAGAGAAAAATCTAAGAATATTCATGTTCTATAACCACTCTTAAGTGGAAATAGAAAAAGTCTTCATGGTTCAAAGATGTAATCCAGATCCTTTTGGTGTGGTGATTTAGCCAAGTATCAACACCTGAAATGTACTGTAGTATGAACACAGCACTGCAGAAAGAGACAGAAACTTACAGATACTTTATGGTGAGGTTTTAACTGGTAATTTTTCTTCTTCTGAATAATTGTCGGAATTTCTGTTTGACCTTAGTTGTTTTCAACTGCTCCCCCAAACAACTATTCCTTGAAAGCTTGCTTTCTTCTTGGGAGTTTTTGCACAAAGCAGAGATTTATCATGCCTATTTCACGTATACGTTGGTGCTGAGTTTTCTACAATGCTTGTTTATAAAATACTGTTCCGTGGCTGAAAGAATATATAGCCAGGCATGCTACATGCATGTTTTCGAGCTGAAAGAGTCTTGCTTTCCAGGAAAAAAAATAGATAATTTTGCCTTTTAAAAGTCTTTCCTAAACTGTGGTCCATGCAGAGCAAGCTAGAAATTGCCTAGACTTCTGATGCTTTTACAGCTGAGCAAAGTGTTGCGCAAAGAAGAGCCTTAGAGCCAACTGCAGGAGCAATTGTCAGCAAGCTAAACAGCAGATATTGCTGTGCCTATCAGGAACAGTCAGTGTTCCGTGTGCAGCAGGATGAGAAGAAGAAAAAAGTCTCATACAGAGAATAACTGTACTGAAAAAAAGGGATTTTTCAAAAGAGAGTCTCTCTTCCCTGTCATTTTCCCTTTTGCTAGTTCTGTGTGACACTAGACCATATGCTGTCTGGGAGAGAGAAGTGGTATCCCAGTTTCATCCACAGGAGAAATGTGTCTTGTATTAGGGAGGTGTGCACAGAGGAACAGAGACAGAGAGAAGATAGTAGGGAGAAGAAAATTAAATTAAAAGCAGAAAACTGTTCTGTAACCTTTTCAATGCAGGCAAAGCTGCTTTGTGCTTAAGTTAACCTAAAGAGGGAAATGCTTCCACTCTTCAGTAGCTGTTGCAATTACTGAGTGGCAGACATTGCTTTTCAGATGAAAGATAACTAAAAAAAGTTAAGTGTTAAGTGTGATGCATGCTATGCAAAAGTTGAAAATTATTCTAGAATCAACACAAGGTTGAAAGCTGGTATATATTCTCTGTGGGGAGAAGGTTGCTTTTTCTTACTGGAAGGTGGGCCCTAAGTTAATTTCTTCTGTGGGTGAGCAGCCCCGTGAGTTTTGTTTCTGTTGTTACTGTGGTGGCGTAGATAGTTTTGTAGCTGTCCGGTTATTCTGTTCCTTTGTAACTAACCGTTTGCTTTTTGTATTGCCATTCCATGACCTCCTGTCTCTCTGTAACCGTCCATTCTGTGTTCTGTCTCTCCCCTTGCTTTCTCCCCCCTGTCCCCCCCGCTCCCCGAGGTGTCTTGTGTTGTTTTTGTTTCTGTTTGGGGTGTTTGTGGTGGGCCTTTCCTCAGCGAGCGCGGCTCCCGCACTCCGCACCCTCCCTGCCAGGTGTCGGTCCCCGCACCACAACACCTGGGGGGGTTTGTGTGGGACTTCCTGGGAAAGTGAGTGTCCTCAGGCTTCTGTTTCCTCCTCCTCCGGGCTGCCATGTGGCTGCTGCTGCTGCTGCAATGCTGCCTGGGGCTGCTGCAATGCTGCTGCTACCCCTGGGTCAAACAGGACCTGCTTGTGGTGAGTGCAGGCGCTGCTTGTGATGACCACAGTCCAAAGGAGGCTTGCTGCTCTTCTCCCTGATTTCAACTCCACAGAGGCTGTTGCTTTTTAACCCTAATTCTCATGCTGTGTTTTACCTTTGGTTCTAATCTGTGCTACCAGTTCTGCCTGAACCAGCTAAAACTCAAGTGTTCTTCGAGTGTTCTAAAATGTGTCATTGATAGAGGTCAGTATTGACTTAATATTGAGTTTTATTGTGATGACTATCCTGTGATAAGCAAAGAAACAAACAAAAGGTCATTCTGGTTATCTGGGACGTGGCATCACAGCCTTCAGATTAGTTTATACGCAGCTCTATTGGTGTGCGCATGTTGTGCAAATAAGAACTGGCTTTGTACTTGAGAGGTGGCAGGAAGTACATCTATATGTGTTTCTTCTGAAGTGAGCACTGAGTGAATATATTTTTAAGTCCTGGTTCCAGTTGCAGGCTGAAAATCGATTTTCATTTGGCACACTCACTATATAAGATAGGTAGTTCTTTTAAGGACACAAGGCTTGTTTTTTTTCCTGAAGGAAACTTTGGGAACAAAGGAAGACAGCACTCAGCTGTGGAATACCAGCGCTCCTCTTAAGGACAGCTGGAATTAGTGGCTATTTTAAGAACGATAATTTGGAAAGTTTTCCTGAAAAGAATTTAAGGGTGCCCTTTTCAAGAGGAAACCTTCCAACTTTTGATTTGTAGCAGCCAAAAGGTATACTCCTCATCTTAAATATTTCTTCTCAACAGTAAATAAAAGATTAAAAAACATTGGGGGAATCTCAAAGGAGTGCTGAAAAATGTAGAAGTAGAATGCAGTATCTTATTTTGTCTGTCTTAAAGACAGATATGTTTGTGTAGTGTTCTGTGAAGGATAGATGGAGAGAGAAATTAGCTGTATTTTCCATCAACTTTACAGTTTCCTAGAACAGTGTAAAGGAAACTGTACTAGTAAATTACGCCCTAAGCTTAAGTCAACAGTTTGAAGCTGAAATACTTACTTTCAAACTGCTATTCATATCTTGGAATAATTGTCTTTGGTTTTCATGTTTGTTATTTCTGTGAATTTTTAAATAGTTTTTTAGAGCATTCCTAAGAAAGAACCACATCAAGGCATATAAATGATTTAAAGTAAAATATGTGTTGTCAAATTAAAGAAAGGTGTTTATAAAGTCATAATCATCATCATTAAAGTTAACCTTGAGAGATGGTATGGCTATAATTCTGTATTGTCTTAACTGATTATAGTCCTCCAAAAATAAATTGAATTCTGATTCAGGCATTGGAAAACCTGAAACAATTAAATATTATTTTAAAATACTTCAATCCATTTTGTTGCCATAAAACATAAAAGCAAATCAAATATATTTATCTTATAGTTGCATGGTATTATTACAAGGCAGAATCTGTTGTTGTTGTGTTTTTCATTCACTTTCCTCAAAAATTTGTGGCTTAAGTGAACATTAAAATTCTAAGGTAAATCACTCAAAACTTAGGATATTCTAAAATGAAGATTGCCTTTTAATTTTAATTCACATCTTATGTGAAACGGTACAATCTTTAACCATACATGAATCATTTTCTTCCATAAAAATGCTGCCTTTTGAGAAGGACACAGCTGAAATTCTCCCCAAAAATCCCTGCTTAAGTTGAAATTGTCATGGGAAATAGCAGCACAACTTTTTAATATTTGGCAAGCAGCTGAAGACAGGGTTTTGTAATGGAAAGAAGTGGTCAGGCCCATAGTTATCCAGCTCCACCTCTGAGCACACAGATCTGTTGAAAATTAAGATTTTCATAATTTC